>NC_041016.1:2405000-4805000 GCF_004193775.1 Glycine soja
GAACTTAAGTATCTCTAAAATAGAAACCAAACATGCATTATTGTGTTAATTTGAATTATTAAGATAAACTTGTAGCAAGAGTTCAGAAAAGTATTTAGTCTTACTGAAAATATAAATTAAATTATTACAAGAAACTTTTTTTTTAAGATAAATAATTGCCAAACACATATTTTAATATAAATTGATAGTAATTGAGATTAATCCAAATTCACAATTATTCAAAACAATTAGTTGTATCCGATTTTAAAACATACATATAAGGCAGCTGTCATATAGTGATAGAAGAATATCTAGAAAATATAGTGGCCACTCAAACATGGTTTGTACTTGTTGATGCTTCCACAGCCACACACATGTTTGACAAGTTAACCCCACAAATCCGTGTTGTTTTTATTGTTCTTACAGAAACTGATATGTAATATCCAAATCCTTATCTTCGCAACCCCACCAGCTCTCAATCCTCATCCAATCACTTCCTTTTCTGTCTTCAACAGTATCTTCCCACATTAAATACCAACTGTGTAGTATAGTACTACTTCAATGTTAACTATGTTCTTCTTTTTTTGTTCTCATCTCCACACCATGTCCTAATCTTTCTGCACCATCGTTCTCCATTTTTGGCTTTACAAAACCACTGTGTCTGATTAAGGGTTCTTTAATATTTCCAATATTTCTTGTAGTGAAAAAGTTGTTAGCTAAAAGAAGACCAAGTTTTTGGTGTTGTAGAAGCAAGAGAAGAATTAACATGAAAATTCAGTGTGACGTGTGTGAGAGAGCTCCAGCAACAGTGATTTGTTGCGCGGATGAGGCTGCTTTGTGTGCCAAATGTGACGTTGAAGTTCATGCTGCAAACAAGCTTGCAAGCAAGCACCAAAGGCTTCTTCTTCAATGTCTATCAAGCAAGCTTCCCACATGTGACATTTGCCAAGTAATTATGCACCTCAATTATATTTGTGTATCTTCTAATTTTATGATAAAAATCATCTCTGAGTTAATTCATGTGCTACTTTTATGTTGAGCTTGTTAGTTGTTACCATAACTTTGTGTGTGACTGCCAATAACCCTTTTGTTTGCCAATTGAATCTATTTAAGCATCAAGTGTAGAATTCTTTTTTGTTTCTTAAAGACATTAATAGTTAAATGGACTTTCTGCTGGTGCATGGTGAGAATGCTGCTTGCTGTTTTCTACATCCTTGTGAAATGTATTACGTAGACACTTGTAGACTGAATTATACCCTTGACACTGGGATCTTGAGCTAGTTTAACTGATGAGATCTGGATTAGGATATTTCTTGTATAGTGTATGAGTTAATACCTTCCCTGAAATGGGGGAAAAAATTGTCTGATGAAACTGATGGATATTGTAATAAGTTACATATAATTATTGCTGATTTTGTTCTTTCCTATCTCCTTCATATACCAACAGGACAAGCCAGCATTCATATTTTGTGTTGAAGACAGAGCACTCTTCTGTCAGGATTGTGATGAACCAATTCATTCAGCCGGAAGCCTTTCCGCGAACCACCAGCGCTTCCTTGCTACTGGTATCCGAGTGGCCTCGAGTTCTAATTGCACCAAAGACAATGAAAAAAGTCACTCGGAGCCTCCTAATAGGAGTGCACAACAAGTTTCTGCGAAAATTCCTCCTCAGCAAGTGCCTAGCTTCACATCCTCTTGGGCTGTTGATGACTTATTGGAACTAACAGGCTTTGAATCACCTGAGAAAGTAAGACAGCTTTATTTCATAATAATGATTAGAGTTACATAATACATATACGTGATGAACTAACAAAACTAAGTAATTAGAGTGTTATAGCTGAAAGACGTTAATAGTATTACATGTTTCATGTGTTGTCTATATACATCTTTGAACTTCCATATAGAACAATAGCATGGTTGTAGCGACTAATCATGGTAACATGTGAACATTATAATTGGGTTTGATGTGGCTGGAAAATGTGAAAAATTTGATTTATCCAAAAGACCTCAGCCTCAAGAAAATTGGTTAGGTAAGTTATTGTTTTCTGGATGATATCCATCAATCCAATTAGTTTTTCATTGATTCTTTGTTGATCAAGAGATTGATAAGGACAGAAATTACATTGAATAACTTTTCTTGAACTGATTCTGTATAAATGATTGTCTTGTGCTTTGTTACTTATGTTGACACACTGCCTATATACATAATCAAGCATTCAATTTCATATGAAAGAACCATCAAGGTAGTAGAGGCTAGTTATGTTTACAGAATAGTTAGGCAGCAATAGGTGAATAAATAACTATGTATTAAACCCCGCGACTTGATTTCAGTTTTATTTGATTTTTGATAATTTGAAATATATATGTGCACATTATTCTGTTGAGGGGCTAATGATACGGAAATTTTGATCCTGGCCTTTATGAATAGTTAACTAGTTACTTAATTATGATGTGCCTCTTGCCTTGTAATATTTGTAACTCTTTATTTCTGTGTTCAGAAGGAATCTCTGCAGTTTGGAGAGCTGGAATGGCTTACAGATGTGGGTATTTTCGGCGAACAATTTGCTCAGGAAGCCTTGGCTGCAGCTGAAGTACCTCAGCTTCCCGAAACTCATAACAGTAGCAGTGTTGCTTCATACAAAACCTCCAAATCCTACATGTCCCACAAAAAGCCTAGGATTGAAGTCCTAAATGATGATGATGATGATGATGAGTATTTTACTGTGCCCGATCTCGGCTAAGTACGTGGCTTGCCATATGGGATGGTGCATGCATGATTGGAAAAGATTAATTATGGGAAAATAATTGTTTTTTTTAAGCTCTATTAGTAAATTGTCAAAAAAGAATATTATTTTCCCAAAAAAACTATTCCATTCAGACATGTTGATATGTTGTATATTCAATTATTATGAGAACGATAATTTTCACAAGTTGTGTGGAGTTGATTAAGTATTGTACTTAAGGTGTTTTTTTGCTGGATAGCATAGAATCCATGCCTTTGGGGAATAAATTTTCCTTGTCCTTATGCTTCATACACTAGGGGGGATTCTCCCACGGTCACATCTTCCCCAATCCCCCTCGAATTTGAGACGGTTAATTCCATTTTGTTTGTATGCATCATGTCTGGAAGAGCGTTTATCCCCATTTGACCAGCGTGCCATTCTTTTCACAATTCAGTTCTTTGGAACAACCTGAACTCCTACAATACTTGACAAGTCGTCTTATTTTAAATTTGACTTAAATATTTTTTTTTGAGGCAAAATTTAACTTAATCTTAGACCTATATCAGTAGGAACACATAAAAAAAGACCTATATCAGTAGGAACCACATAAAATGATGGTAGAATGTATATTTAAGCGTCCCTTTCCATCAGAAAAAAAAATGTATATTTAAGCAAACAATGTTTTTGAATTTACTCTAATGGGGATTTCTGATCGAGCCCTAGCATCAAATGATTAAAAATAAGGGAACAACTGAAAATTATATATGATTGATGATAAAATGATATTTATCTCTCATAGCAATGCAATCAGATAATCTCAACATAGTACTATAAACAAAATCTTCATGCCCCATTAGCATTTTCCACATCATTAAGCGTATGTGCGTTATTGATATATCAAGGTGCATTGGTTGACAAACTTTTCAATACTATTACTTCTCTCGTTATATTATTTCATATGAAATGAAAAGAGGAAACCAAACTGGATATATCCTCATTACTATTTTTTGCAATTCAAATTGAAGAATTTAATCATATAGTTATGAGTGAAATAACTTCTCACTCTAGAGTGTAATTTGGCAAAAAACAACTTTTGTAAAAAGATATGGTTAAAAAAAGAATCAAAGTGGAGCAAGATTACAAGAGTTGTGTCCAAAGTTCAGTAGGTACAGCTGCATTATGTTTATGCTTTTGTATCTAGGTAGGCGAAGTTCTTGGCGTGGTCTGAGGCTTTAGTTATTGAGAAAAATCATTTTTTCTATTGGGATGACCAACTTCTTTGCTCTCCATCAGGTCACCTATCCCACGAGGGTCTTATAAAAAAAGCATTTGGAAATTCATATCCACAAACAACAACTGAAAATAACCCAATTTTCTCTCATAAGATGGATAAAAGAATTCCTACTAAAATCCTCTTTCCTCTCTATCCCATCTTAACCATAATTCTGTCTCATGCCATCACAAACCAACTCCTCAACCCTCCAAGACGACACTCTTGCCCTTCTTGAAATAAAACGTGCCATTGATCCCAACTCAGTCACCCCATCTTCCTATCTCAATAGCTGGGACTTCACAGTGGATCCATGTGAAATCACAGGCTCACAATTCCTAGGAATATTGTGCAACTTGCCCCTTGATAACTCCTCTAGTAGAGTAACTGAAGTTGATCTCGATGGCATTGGTCGTGAAGGTTTCTTAACACCAGCCATAGGGAACCTCACAGAGCTAACAGTACTCAACCTCAACAACAACAAATTTCGGGGTCCAATCCCAGAAACCATTGCCAAACTAAGAAAACTAACAAGACTTACCATGTCACTAAACTTTTTCACTGGGGCCATTCCCCAAGGAATCACTCAACTCAAAAATCTTCAATATATAGATGTGTCAGGTAACAGGCTCTCAGGCCTAATCCCCACTAGCATCACTGGATTGAGAAGCTTAACATATTTGAGTTTATCAAACAATGGATTTGCTGGCAGAATTCCAAACCTCACAGGGTTGTGGCAACTTAACACACTAGACCTCAGTGTTAACCAGTTCTATGGGGATCTTCCAAACCTTCCAGTGAGTTTGAGAAACATGTATTTTCACCATAATATCCCTAAGGGACTACTCATACACCTCAAATGGTTAGTTGTGAGTGATAACAGACTCTCAGGTGCCATCAGTGGTGATGTTCTTTCCTTAAGAAATGTTGTTCATCTAAATGTTTCTTTCAACCGCTTCACAGTATTGGAGGTCATCGATTATTCTTTGTTCATCTAAATGTTGTTCATTTGAGGGGTCGTTTGCCTGTGAATTTGGTAACTTTCTTTTGGGAAACCTTCCATCGGAAATTAGTCATTGAACAAATGTTAGAGGTAACCTTGCAAATAATTGTCTCAAGTGCCCAGCAAATGTTATTCTCTGCCACGGGGGACAAAGACCATCTACAGAATGTGTTGGCCAGCACAACGTATGACATTGGTCGAATAATCACTGCTTCTATGCTTTTTGGTTACACCTTACTCCTTAGGAAATGATGTCTAGAACACAAGCAACAATAACAAAGTCGAGTGTTAATAGGCTCAGCTGAGCATCGTAATTATATGCAAATAGGAAAATAAATTTTGTGAGCAAAATGTATATATATTCATTTTAATTTTGACCTGATTTCAAAATTGTTATTTGTTGAACCAAATATAGTTTTTTTCGATACCAAGATAAATTATTTTGCAATTACTCATTGAGAGTGAAATGGAAAAATGGCATGCCAGAAGATTACTATTGGCCTAATCCAAGAACTAATCTAAGTTTGAAATATCCAAATCCAATCCAATATATGACACATTTAGCCAAGAAGACTTTCTTTCGGCCAAGAGTGAAGACTAATCACCAACCTAATTAATATATGGGCTTGGGGTTCGATCCAAAAAGATCCTCCAATCCCTTTCTCTCTCTAAGAAAACTCAACGTACATTTTTATACAAAAATACTACCTCTATGTCTCTATGTAAAATTCATTCAACCAATTCACAAGAATTAATTAAGATAGATAATTAAATTAGATGATAACATTAAATTTATTAATAAATCATATTATATTTTTTACTCGTAAAATTATTAAAATTCATCGTCTCACTCTTTTCATCTAATTAAACAATTCGTCTCTATTTTTATTGGCCTGGACACGTCAACTCTAGTGAGCCATTTTCTTCTGTCTTTACAAGATAGGGGAAAATAATCTTAGTGGAGAATATATTGTATTAATTAACTACAAAATAATTAATATAAAAAAAAGTAATAAGCAAATCCTTGATTTTGTTAAGAAATCAAATTGAATTAATATGGGACATTATGGGCCTGATCTGGCTGGGCGGGCCCAAACATGAAACAGTGTTGCAGTAACGGACAGAAGCAGAAGCAGCAGAGGGTGCTATGCTGCTGCACTGAACCCAACCGATAGACACAGAAGAAGTGAAAGCGGAGAGGAGAAAGAAGGATATGGAAGCAGCGTCAGAGTTAGACCAAGGTATGAAGGTGTTGGATTCGTGTTTAGCGAATATCAATTGGCGCCTCAAACCTTCTTCCAAGCGTCGCTTACAATTAGGTTACTTCTCTCTCTCTCTCTCTCTCAATTTCTTCTTATCCTTCTTCTATCATTCATTCATTTCTTGGTGTGTCCTCAGATGTTCTCGCTCTCATTACAAGAATGAGAGCGGTTGTAATGGTAGACTACGGTGGAATCATGCCTCAGCTCCAGCACCACCTCTCTTCCCTCCTCCAACTCGCACTAAGGGATTCCCCCTCTATTTTCGAGCACATACGAGTTATGGTTATACAAGACATGATTTACTTAATACACATAACCGAAATTGCGCACTTTGTCAGATCAAGCTTCAACTCTCAACAACATCCGTTGCTCTTTGTTGACCTTGAACATCAACCCCCTAAGGTCTTTTTCCCAACACTTTCTCCCTTATTATGTCTCTTCTATTTTCTACATCATCTTCATGTGTTTTGTGTTGTGCTCAGATGATAACACAAATTGAGGAAAGCCAATTAGCAATGCAGCTAGTATCCATTCAGAGGTTGTTTTTGACAGTATTCTCACCCGAGGAACCTAAATCTGCGGATGATCCTAAAGCCAACGCCAACGCCAACGCCGCGTGCCAGAGCTCTTCCTCTCCTTCTGCTCACTGCATTGATCTCAGTAACTGCATGGACAACACTGACATCACTGTGCCAACCTTGAATGGGTAATCCTAATCCCCTTTCAACCAATGAGTTAGTAGAATTAGTTTGTTACAGCTTATACTTTTTTTCTGCTGGAGATTCTTTCAAGTACTGAATGAATGTCAATTAAAACTAGTAAGTTAATACTGTCACACGTTCTGGACAACTGCACATTAGTATGTCATGCTGATACACTCAGTCACTCATTAAAACTAGTTTCTACATAGCTATTTTTTTTTCTTATTTCTTATTAAGTATGTTAGTTGTGATGGGACTATCTCAGTTTACTATGTTTTGTTTGCTTCAGATGGCTTCTAGGCTACCCGGTGGTGTATCTCTTTGGCAAGGACCATATTTCTGATGCCATTTATCATCTTTCGACCAAATATCTTCATATTTTTCAAGTGTTTGTCTGCAGGTTTGTTTTCCTAGCCATTTATTTGTCCATGCTCTACATTATGAAACTTCCATTATATGTTAATGTAGAAATTGTTTTAAATTCTCCAGAACATAGCGTGTTGAAATTTATGTTCGCAAGAGTAGGAAAAAGAATAAATAAGACCAAGAAAGGAGGGAAAAAGAGATAACAAAATTAATGTGATATCCACTCTTTTCGATGGTTTATGCCTGCTATTCAAAGTTCAAACTATTTGGGATTTGGAATGATATCATTAACTTGCCAACTGGTATATTGGATTAACTAAAGGTGGCAATCTTTCATTTGTTTTTCTTGTTAAAAAATTTCTCACATTTTGAGTACATTGAAATTTGGGTTCTTGCAGGAACAGTACTCTCAAGAAAGGGACTCAAGCTGAAGAGCTGTTAAGGTAAATACTGCATTTTTGGATTTGTGAATATCGTAGTCACTTAGACAGTTATAACCTTTGGCAATTGAACTAGAGGTGTTGCTTAATTGACAAATTGAACTCCATATGGGTGGACTTTAGTTGTAGTGTATGGATATGAAATCCACTGAAAGCATATTGTGACTTGGGCCAAGCTAAATCTTTGGTAATTGTGTAAGACAATGCGATTGCTCTAAATCTACTTTAAATTTTTCACTCAGTTATGCATTTGGTAATGTTAAATTAAATCACCACTCAACTCCACGTTTAGTTTTGATCATCATCTTCTTCGTGGTCGTTATATTGTATACTGTTAGTGTGAAAAATTACACAGATAATGGATGAAATTTAAAGTCATATGAATGTTATGCAGTCAATCAGCAGATTACTGACATTTTAAACACACTTTTGAACAGTTTTTCAGTGCCTTACGATCTAAGCATGAGAGGGAGTAATGAACAATGGGCAGAGGCTTTTCTGGCTCACATGCAGGCAAAGTGGGAAAGGTGTGCAAGTGCTTGGAAGTCGTTAAAGATGGAGGTTAGTGAATGTCATCCTCAAGCTATCGTGTTATAAATCTCCCCTCTTCTAGGTTCTACCTGTCAGAATAGAGCTGAATCCCACCAAGTACAGGGCGTACTTTAAAGAATAGAATGTATGTAAATTAATTCAAATATATTCCTTAGTTGGAGAATAGATCATACTACATTGCAGCTTGCTTGCCACATGGATTATATAATAAAGTTGGGTAGTTACATGGAGTTTCGAACCAAAATGAACTTATGTTTGGCATTTCGTTCAAGAAGACGCACTAATTTATAGTATATTGCCAAAGTCTACTCTGTAAGAAATAAATTGATCTCCTCACGCACACGGAGTGATTTTATTTAACACGACTTTATAACTTGGTGTTGATTGGTGTAGACAACATCCACGAAATAGAAATGGGGTTTATGTAGCTTTAGGTATTTAACACGACTTTATTAGTGGTGAATAACGACCCATGGATCATTCTTTGTCGCGCAACTGTTGTTTTTGAACCGAGTAAAGACAAATTCAATCGGTTGGGCTTTCACTACTTAATTTTCTTCTTTTAATAGTGTGTTTGAAAGGAAAAATGGAAATAATATTACAGAGAAAATTTGTATTTTTTTATAGTGAAAATTACACATTTTACATTATACTTTAATTCAAATTTTTCACTTTTATATCAATTTTCATCTTTTAAACCAAAATAGGTCGGAAAAAACAGTTTGCATGCAAGCTTAAACTGAACAATTAGACAGAAGACAATTTAAGTTGCAACTATGGGCCGAGCTTACAATTCAAATTTTCATTCAATCGCCAATCTCAAAATTTGAAAGAAAGCGTTATTTTGGTAAAACCTGAAAACAGTGCATAGGAGAAAAAAAAACAAAAAATACCAAAGAAAATCAAGAGGCATTCCCTCCTAAATTGATAGCAAGCAAATCCAACGGAAAATTGAAACATTAGAGGAAGAAAACGAAATCATGCTAGCATTTTTGTCAAAAGATTCTATGCGCCTTTGATCAGTTTCAGTGCATCCTCCTCTTTGGGAAGGGCGGGAATTGCTCCCTTTTGGGTAGTTGTAATTGCTCCACATGCATTTGCATACTTGAGTACTTCTCTTAACCTTGGTTCATCCTATAAGCAGGAAGATAAAATAATAAATCAATCATCAATTGAAAAGGATCCTTACAATTATCAATTGTAATTTTATCGAGACAATTAAATAAGATTAGGAAAAAATCACAGTTAAATTTGTATATTTCCATTTGGGTAGCTAATGTGAATGTCAATTAATTAAGGGTATGGTAGCTAAGCACTCACTTCAAGAATGGACTGATCATCGACAATCTTGGACAATAGAGCACCAACAAAGGAATCACCGGCACCAGTTGTATCAACTGTATTAACATGAAAAGCATCTACTGATCCTTTGAAATTCTGTTCATGCAAAAAGGGAGAAAAAACTCGTTAGTATTTCAAAACATAGACATTCAAGAGAGGGCACAATTATTCAAAATTGAGACCCGGTAATACACAATATTACAAAATAGTTTTTCTTTAAAAAAAACGCAGAAAGGACAATTTTATTTCGTACGCCACAGCATACAGCTGACTATATAGCTAATGACATTATGCAGCGGTTAACAGATGATAATCCCAAACTGTTCTGCTCTGCTCTTCATTCCCCTCTCCGTTGCAATTCAAAGTTTTAATCTTTACAAGGGTGAGCTGGAAATTCCAGAGCTACCCAACGTAACATGTGAGAATAAAGCGCAGAGCGGTTTAATTTAATTTGATTTGATAAAAAAAAGGGGGGGAGGGAAAGAATGGTGAGAAGCATAAAAACACGTGGAGGCCCAGCGCCTAGAAGCAACTTGTTTACAAGCCTATCCATTGCAAGCATACATTACAGAAAGACCACGACACATCAATAACATCATAGCTAACAAAACAAACATCTAGGGATCTACCATACTGTGACAGCACTAAAGCAACTAACATTCAACAAAATTGTCAAATTACAAAGGAATAGGTGATTCAAGTGAAGGGTTTATTTTACCTCGGTGTAGTATCTGGAACCATGTTCTCCAAGAGTGACAAGGAGCAACTTCAAATTGGGGTGCCACAATGACAAAGCAGATTCATCATCAATCTTGTCACTTCCGGTGAGGAACTCAAGCTCCACATCACTGACCTTGATCAAATCAGCCTTCTCCCAAATGCTGAGTATTTGCTTACGAGCTTCCTCAGGCGAAGGCCACAATGGTAGCCGAAGGTTGGGGTCATAGGAGAGCAGGCACCCAGCTTCCTTGGCAACTTCCATTGCCTTCAAGTGTGCTGATCTGCATGGCTCCACGATCAAACTTATTGATCCATAATGGAAAACTTTTGCCTGAAGAAAGTCAACTTTCACTTAGCCACCTACCTTATAAGCTCATCCTGCTAGATGGTACTAGTAAATTACTTTAACAATGGTCAATAATAATGTCCATTAAATACATAATTCATTTAATTTTACCAGCATGAAATAGGCCGCTAAATCATACACTATTTTTTAATTATTTATCATAGACGTACTTGATAGTTGTCAGGCTGTAAATTATGGACCCACAGGTACAGACTCAAAGCCCTTCACTGACAAGCTAAGGATATACAATTATACCGACGCCGCGTGGTTTCATCAAATTATTTCCTTCACTTTTGTATCCTTGTACATTATTCTGACATTCTCTTTATCTAATATAAATATAAATATACTACTTATGCAAAAGACTGACATCTTCTTTAATCTAATAAAAATATTACTATGTATATTCTTGTCAGGGGAGTTGATATGGATGTAAAAGAAAAACTCAAATTTTTTAGTCTTCTTATTTTTTGAATTTATCCAATTTGATTCTTCTAGATGTCGAAATATATGTCAAAAAGTAATGTGACTCTTTTTTCATTAATAACTTGGACCAAAAGAAAATAGACATGTCATTCTAAGGCTAACGCTATTATTGAGATAAAACAATAGTGTAAATTGCATATATTTTGACAATTAAAGAACCATATTACACATTTTAAAATAGATGGATCAAGTTAAAGAAATTAAAAAATCGAGATAAAAATAATAATTTAGAGTTTAATAAGTATGTACTCCGTGACTTTCAACCAATAAAAAGTAATTAATATGAAATTTTAGTTACAGTAAAAGTTACTAGTAACAGATTTGTTTTAGTAAGATGGAGGGAATAACACCTTTATCGGTTCCGCCGATCATTGCTTACATCTCGGGATTCAAACAAAGTAACAAACCACCAAATTCAATGCAGCTAAAAAATAAACAAATTTTAAACTTTTTCTTAATATTTGGAAACAAATCCGTAAAGTAAAAAAAAAAAAAGCATAATAGTATTAATTAGTTAAAGAAAACAACTTGAAAAAAGAAAAGAGAATAAAGGCTAGAATCGCGTGGGAGTGTTGGTCAAAACCAACACAGCATGATATAGCACGGTGACTAAACAAACAAAAAAAAACGAACCAACTACAGTCAAATACATAACAACACCAAGCGCATAATTCATCGTCCTAGCGCGTGGACAAACACGAACGGCAAAGAAAATCTTATCAATTTTTTAATCCACGACTTTCGTTGTGCTCTATGTTTGTTTTGTTGGGTTCGAAGGAAACAGATCCATCCGACTCCAATTACTATAGATACAGTAGCAATTGAATCAAGAGGCACGTGAAGCACGTGCTTACCAACCCTACACACTCACCTAAGCGACCTTCATTAAAAAAAAAAATCATCGAATTTCACGAACTTTAACGTAACGCAAGGGCCGTGAAATGTGAATCCTAGATCTGTAGCGGGGCCCACTATACTGCACCTGACGTGGCAATATCTATCACACTACGCGCACGTGTTCCCTCACGCGCGTGATCTCACGGGCTCTCCCCACAGGTCACACATCTCAGTCTCATACATGGAATCACGAAACAAAGACTTCGTTTTCCGGGAAAAGGTTAAATATTTTCCGAGAAAGTAGAGAGAGCGAGAGAGAGGGAAAAGATGCATACAGATCTGATGAGTTCGAGGTTGAGTTCTTCGGGCTTGAGGAGCATGTCGGCGCTGGGGTTCCGGTAGAACATGAACTCACGCTCCCCGTCGGCGCGTAGGGTCACGAAGGCCAGCGCGGTGCGTGCACCCTGGTCGAAGGTGATGCCGTCGGCGCGGACACCGTTCTCCTTGAGGATTCCGGCGAGCATGTGGCCGAACTCGTCGTCCCCGAGTTTGCCGACGAAGGCGGCTTTGCCGCCGAGTCGCGCCACGGCGATGGCGACGTTGGCTGGGGCGCCGCCGGGGGCCTTGAGGAAGCCAGGGGCCTCGGCCAGGGACACGCCGGAGACGGTGGGGACGAAGTCGATGAGCATCTCGCCGAAGCTAACGATGAGGCCGGTGCCAGTGGCGGGGACGCCATTGTTCAACGCCATGGGGGAGAGAGTGTGTGTTTGGATTTTGGAACACTTGTTTGCGAGAAAGGAGAGAAGAGAGAGAATAAAAGAAGCGTTTGGTGGAGATTATATAGAAAGGGTTCTGTTCTGTGTTAAGGGTTTTTTTTTAAAAAAAATATTAGTATAAAGGATTAATTAACTAATTAAATTAATGCAATTTGATGGGCAATATGTTGAATTTTTGGTGATAAATCATTGGTTTCGGTTGGGGCGTGAATGTTGAATTTTATTTTTTTATGTTCAACGG
Source organism: Glycine soja (assembly GCF_004193775.1). Classification (NCBI taxonomy): domain Eukaryota; kingdom Viridiplantae; phylum Streptophyta; class Magnoliopsida; order Fabales; family Fabaceae; genus Glycine; species Glycine soja. Next base: position 2,418,044 of record NC_041016.1, read on the forward strand.
TGTAAAATAAAGGTCTCATGACTATTAATCCTACTCTTAATACAGATATAAAATTAATTTAATGATATTTTTACCTCCTTCTAAGTATCATGTCCATCTTCAAATCAATCCAACTTATAACTGTTATTGTTTAAATTAATTTTTACTTTTTTAATTTATTTTTTAAATTTAATTTAATATTTTAATTTGTTTTAATTTGAGTTTCTAATTTTTTAAATTGATTCAATATAGTTCTTTAATCTAAATTATAAAAAAATCATATTTTGTGAAGATTTTGAACAACCACAAAATACATATTTTTTCAAAAAATAAATTGATTTTAAAAATTAAAGGATTAAATTAAATAAAAAAGATTAGAAAACCAAATTAAATTAATTAAAAAAAATCAAATTAAATTAAAAAATTAAAAGATCAAATTAAATTTAAATATAAATTAGAGGACTTAAAAAGACTAATTTAATCTTTTTTATTGTTGTCAATGTTAGTTCTCCGGTGCATCTTAGGCATATATGGCTTGGGATGAGTTGAAGGCAATTACTGATGGCATGATGGCTCCTTGGGCTATGGCAGGATACTTCAATTTTGTTTTGTTTAATCAATCTTCAACTGGTTTGTTTGTTGATTGCACTAATTACTGCAGCTTGTTGGTTATGGGGTTTTGTGGCCATTCTTTCAGCTGGAATAGGGGTAATACTCATGAGAGTTTTGGCCAATGCTAGCTGGCAGGAAGTCTTTATTTCAATCAGAATTACACTCTCAAAGCTCTGGGCTTAATGGGTGTCACCCTCTTACGTCATCCAAGCTATTGCCCTTCCTGGTTCCATTTGTAAGGAGATTGAGCAGCTTTGTAGAAATTTCATTTGCCGTCGTGCTAGTCACCATTAGAACTTAGAAGATTCCTTTGATTTCCTGGGAAACCATCTGCACTCCCAAGTAGACATGAGAAGGGGAGGCAAGTGGGGATATGTATGTGGTTTTCTGTCCCCCGACAAGTATGGAATCTTTTTACTATCCCTCTTTCCGTTGGGTTTAGATATATTCGTACCGGTTCTATAATTAAATTTTTTTACAAAATAATACATTAAAAATAAATTTAAAAAATCAAACAAAGTTGGATATATTACTTATTAAAGAAGTCAAACTTAAAAAAATTAAACAAAATTAAAATTAGTTTTTTTTAAAAAAAATAAACAAAACTAACAAAAATTAAATAAAATAAGAATATTTTAATAATTATGTGTGTGGAACAGCCACATACCCATGCTCGTCCTCTTTCCCGCCTTAAAAAGTCAGATATTATCAGTACTCGTATCCTGTCAAAATAGGAATTACTTGTCAAAGTCAAGGTGAGGCAGAGATAGCCACAATGTACTTTGTCATCTCTATTCCCAAGGAGGAGGGAGGCCTGGGTTTTAGAAATATGCTGACTTTTTGAAGCTTGGTTGGGCTATGATTACTGAACCTAATGCTTTGTGGGTAATTATGAGAGCAAAGTACAATTGTGGGGGGTCTGTTGTAATTCTTGATGTGAGAATGGCTTCTAAATCTTCGCATATTTGGAGGGTCCTTGTTAATAACTGGGATCATATTGCCAATTAATAATCTATCTTGGGCTATTTATAATGGGTTTTCAACCAGATTTTGGACTAATAGATGGATCCCGGGCATGGAGGCTTTAGAGACTTGCATGGTGGATTCCATTCCTCAGGCTAAAAGAAACTTCCCCCGGTACCTACCCATGCTTTGAAGAATGGATGGAGATGGAAGCGCTAAATATTCTGCTTCCTCTTGACATTTGCAATAGGATTGCTCCTAAGGAGAGTTCAGAGGATGTTCCTATTTGGAAGGGATCTAAGGATGATAGCTTCTCATTGAAGGAAGCTTATCTTTATCTAGCCAAGAAGATCGATGATAATAGGAATATGAACAGTGATCATTTCAAACTCCTCAGGAAGTGGAAGGGCCCTCAGAGAGTGAGGGTCTTCCTTTAGCGCATTGTAAGTGCATGACTTACAACATGTCAACACAAAGGTTGCCCCTCTCGTGCACTTACCATAATTTGCCGTACTTACACGGATCATCCATGCATCCTTTCACCTACCTTTCCAACTCACTTTTCAACATTCCTTCACCTTCGCCATTTTTACGTAAAATTAAAGAAAATACTCCTTTTTTTTGTGAACTAGGACATCTTTAGTGTTAATTTCTTGTGATATTATGAAATTTATATGAGGAGTTGATTTTTTTTTATAAATATTAAAAAGATACTCTTACTATAACAATTTTCCTGGTTTGTTTGGTTTGCTATCAGATACCCTTATGTGCCTCTATTAATCTGCTTGAAGTTTATAATTGTTGTTTCCGGGCCATTTCACAATTTTGTTGTGAATATGTCAAACGTATGAGATAAATAAAGGTTTTTTCATTACTTACATTATTATTTGTTTCTTTAATGAGTTTAATTTTTATGTATCATATAAGTTTTTTTTTTTACATAGATAATTCATCAGAAAGTTATATCATGTGTTTGATTCTAAAATAATTGTTATATAAAAAATTAACAAACTTATTATATATAATATGTGATTAAACGATAATATAAAAAATATTTAAATTATTAATGTATTCTAATTAAATAAGGTTTAATAACTATTTCACTAAAAGTCATTTCTACCAAATAATCAATATTTTTTACAGCAAACCGAAAAATTAATCATGCTGTAAGCTTAATTCAACTTCACATACCTTTCTTTGGACCAAAAAACGAAAAAAAAAAAAAAACAAACATGTGATCGGTTTAAGAACATTGATTGATGGACCTGAGAGTCGGAGCCAGCAAGTTTTAGTTAAAATGAGCCTCTCTTTTTTCATCATCTTTGGAATTCAGAATCAATGCTGTCCTCTTCGGATCTGATTCACTCATTAACAAGTTTATTTTCAAATTTATCTTTGTTTTTTTAAAATCTCTCTCTCTCTCTCTCTCTCCTCTCTCTCTCTCTCTCTCTCTCTCTCTCTCTCTCTCTCTCTCTCTCTCTCTCTCTATATATATATATATATATATATATATATATATATATATATATATATATATATATATATATATATATACTAATACTATATTTGGAATCAGCTTCCGTCTCACAAATAACAATAGGAAACTGAAACGTAATTACCACTAAAAAAAAAGGATTTTCTACATTATATATGCATTTCTTGATTCCCCTTTTAATTTCCTGGAGCTACCACTCAGACCTAATTTCAGTATTAATTGATGAGGGAACATGCATGACTACGGTTGTTTTGGTTCAAATACTTTTTCTAGGACCAGCAAAAGCATAATCTGATAATCATACATTAGTCCGAAAAAAAGAACTCTGAAAAATGGTCTTTCTCTAGACAGACCAAACTCTAAAGGAAAATATTCGCCAAAGATTAAAAAAAATCCAAAAAACTGCAAAACATTCTTTCACAAGAAAGAGATAAATACATAGAAGGATGAAGAGATTTTTTTTTAATTAAAGTGTAAATTGATTCTTTGGTGGCCGTGGAACCAGAAATGAAGATTATAACAGCTAAGCGGGGTGGCGTGGAACATTCTGTAAGATGGTGCATGATATTAGTGATAAATGCAAACATAGAATTTAATTCAAAATTAATTGATTTATTGTCCTTATAATAACGTTTTTTTATTATAGGAGAAAATCAAGCTCTACCATTATTATTTTAATTCTGTTTCAATTTATTTTCATGATTTTGGCTAAGGGTTTATATACACAATATAAATAATTATTTTATTCTTATATGATATCAGATTTGGCCTAGCCTTACAGCACATTAAATACGATCTTTCTATGGCACCCACCACTTTCATTACCGCCAATGAGTTAAAAGAACTCATGGAGTTCAACAACAATTTTTAGTTTCCAATCAAGCTTGCTGCTACCAATTACCTTGCCTGGTACAAACAGGTTCATGCTTTACTCATTGTTCATGGAAGAATTTATCACTCTCATGAACAAAAGAACATGGTCTCTATTCCTCGGTCAACCTCATTTTAATGTCATTGGAAACAAATGGGTGTGTCGTTTGAAAAGAAACCCAGATGGATCGATTGCTCGTTACAAAGCCCGGCTTGTAGCTAAAGGGTTTCATCAACAATCAGACATTGATTATAAAGACACCTTCAGTCTAGTTATCAAACCTCAAACAATCAAAGTAGTTTTGTGCATTGCGCTTTCTAAGGGTTGGAACTTAACACAAATGGATGTTAATGATGCCTTTTTACATGGAGCTATATCTGAGGATGTTTATATGTCTCAACCTTCTGGCTTTATTCATCCATATTTTCCAAATCATATATGCAAGCTCCATAAAGCATTATATGGTTTGAAGCAGGCACCTCGGGCATGACACCAGGAATTAAAGTCCTTTGTTGTTGCCTCTGGATTTTTCAATGCTAAATCTGATTCTTCGCTCTTTATTTATAAACAAGATCATGTCATTGCTAATTTTTTAGCCTATGTTGATGATCTTCTTCTTATGGGAAATGATGTTATTTTCCTAGCCAAATTCAAACCAGCTCTTGCTACAAAATTTTCTCTCAAAGATCTTGGGATGCCAAGCCACTTCCTTGGTGTAGAACTTCTTCCTACCACTAATGGCATGTTCTTATCTCAACAACACTACATTCAGGATATCTTGCAAAAAGGTAACACGATTGATGCAAAGCTAGTTCGAACTCTTATGTCTACTACCTACTCGCTTAGCTCACATGATGATACACCTAGTTGTGATTCATCTTTATTCCACAACATCATCGGATCCTTACACTATTTATCCATCACCAGGCTAGATGTCACATTCATCGTAAACAAGCTGTCACAATACATGTAGTCGCCTACGACTACTCAGATGCAGGCACTCAAGCGTATGCTACGCTACCTCAAGCATACCATCTCACATGGTCTACAACTCGTTGCAACCAAAAACCTTGATCTCACTTCCTTTTATGATGCAAATTGGGGTGGTGATACAAATGAAAAAAGTCTACAGGTGCCTATATTGTCTATCTTGGTCCAAATGCTATATCTTGGTCTTGCAAGAAACAATCCACAGTTGCAAGATCTTCAACTGAGGTTGAATATCGCTTCATTGGATTAACGGTTTATGAACTTCTATGGCTACAACAACTACTATTGGAACTTGGCATCAAATTAACCAAGCAACCAACTATCTTTTCAGATAATATTGGTGCCGCATATCTTTGTGCAAATCCAGTTTTTTCACTCCAGGATGAAGCACTTAGCTATTGATTACCATTTTGTTTGTGACATTGTTGCCAAGGGTGAACTCAAAGTGTCTCATGTTCCTTTCAATCATCAACTAGCAGACTTGCTAACTAAGTCGCTCTCCTGACCACGCCATGAGTTTCTCATCACCAAGATTGGCGTCGTTGACTCCTCCTCCATCTTGCAGGGGCATATTAGTGATAAATGCAAACATAGGATTTAATTCAAAATTAATTGGTTTATTGTCCCTATAATCACGTGCATGTTGTTTCCTTATTATAGGAGAAAATCAAGCTCTACCATTATTACTTTAATTTTGATTCAATTTGTTTCCTTGATTTTGGCTAAGGGTTGCCACTTATTATTAGTGCATCAACTATTTAACCTTCACTCTGTACATGTAAAAATATATACACAATATAAACATTTCTTTTCTTCTTATACATGAATCATGATGGGAGTACCAACCATTATGGTGTGCAATGCACAAAACTAACAGAACCAATATGGGTGGTGTGTGTAAGTCAAGGAAAATATGTCCTTGGTCTATATTCTAAATTAGTATTCTTTATGACTCAGGTGTAAGAAAAATAATTAATTTTACATTAAATAAGAAAGTTAATTCACATAATTTAATTTTATTAATATTAAGTAAAAAATAAAATTATTTTTAAAATATTATTCATTGAAATTTATTATCATGAATTAAAAAGAATCATTTGAAATAGAATTAAAATTTATTGATGAGTATTTTAAAAATGATAACATTAAATTAGTTAAAATTAGTTTAATTTAATATACAAAATTACTTTCTACTTATATATAAGTTCAGGGGAAGAAGAATTATGTTCATCCTGTACTTTTATGGCCTGCATTAATCTTTGTGCATCTATTTATAAAAATGATTTATAATTTTAATAATAAATTGATTCATATTAAATTCATGATTTTTACCATGGCAGTGAGATTTTTTTTTAATAATGATATTAATATATAACTATTTTTTTTAAGACTAATGTTTTTAATTTCTTAATTTTCATTAGTGGGAAGAATTTGATTTTACAACCTCTCCCTCCCCTTCTTATCTCTTAAACATCAAACCAACTTTATAAGTAATAAGTTATAACTCCATTACATATAACAATATATGTAAAACATCATTTTTGTGTTCAGTTTTCTTTCTCACGTTATTTATTACTCCATTCAATCGTTTCTATAAGAAATAAAATTTTAGTATAGGAATACACTAAAAACTTGTTTCTTATGGAAAAAAAAGGGTACATCTTAAATTTCTCATTTAGTTGTACAAATTGCATTTAGCATTCCTAAGAAAAAAACTATGATGAACTATTTACTGATTGGACCGGGTGGGTTATAATAACGGGCCAGGTTCCCATATCAAAAGCCCAGGCCCGTGTTCACTTCAGGACTTGTTGCGAACAATTGGCGAAACCAGAAAAGTTGACTTTGGTTGAAGTGTCCAACGAGGCATTGACATGCAAGGTGAGGTACACAGGAGCGGTAATATGGTGTTCCACACCTGAATCTCAACTCCTCTGTTCTGATTCTGAATGAATCTGCTTCTGCTGTCTCTGCACGGAACACAAAAACATAAAAAGTTCATTTTCACAATCACGGTCGCTTCCTACGACTATCGAATTCGCGTCAGCCTCAATTCTCAGTAAGTTTTTTTTTTTTTAGCCGCTTTTTCGACTTCTTCCCCTTCGCTTTGCCAACTCAATTGGACCAATTCGATTCCAATTGAATTTTAGGGTTCCCCTTCTTCCACTTTGTTAAATGTTTTTTTTTCTTTTTTCCTTCAAAGGGGAATGAGCCAAGTAGCTGAATGTTTGAGTTTCGTTTGAACTGTAGTGTTTAGCGACTTTTGCTGAAGACCCGGAAATTCCTTTTGATGCTCTGTTTCGCGTGAGAGAATTTTGGAGAAAGGAAATGAAAAGCCATTCGAAGTTGAAATTTTTTTAATTTTCTTTTTCTTTTTGGCTGGAACGGGAAACGTTCAATGACTTTTGGACTCGTTTGCTTGGCTTCGACTAATGCATTACTCACCTTTAGGATGATACTGTTTTGGGGTGCAAATTCTTCACTCTGTTATGAGTATGATGAATTCTTAAAAATATTAGTTAGCCTGAAGTAGTTTTTTCCCCAGAATTTCTTAGAAATGATTTGCAATGCCTGTTAACTCTTGGTTGAGTGAGTGGTTCTTACAATTTATTCCTTCTGAGATAGTCAAAAGTCAAAATTATGGAATTTGTTTTCCTCAATGTATGGCGTTATTCATGTTTGATTCACAATAAGCTATGGAAAAGTGGAAAATAAACAGAATAGAATTTGGAATGCTTCTTTTAGTTAAAAATGACATTATGAATCATAATTTTCTAATTAATTTTTTTTCTCTGTTATTTGAGCTAAAAGAAATCATGCAGAACATATTCCTGTTACCTTATTCCACTTGATAAGCTTGGCTACATAAATTATTTGATGTCAGTACTCATTACGCTCCATGGAAAACCAAATTTTTAACAAATACATATAGAGTTAGTTTTTTAAAAGAAATTAAAAAAAAAACTCTCAAAGTTTCTCATCTTTTTTCTTTTTTGCTTTGTTATTCAATGGAAGTATATTTTTTTATATATTAAAAAAAGAAAATTTGTTTGAAGTTGACTGATGTTTGCCATACCATGACACAATAGTTTATCATACTTTTGAAAGACATAAATTCTTCCTTCACATTGAATTTGTGAAAAGTCTTTGGATTCAGCTTGGTAATGGCCTAACTGGTAATCCATTTTAACTGTTGTAGTGTAGTGTACTTGTCCTCTATAAAAATGACTTTGACTTGTACGGCTTTCTTTCTCTGATTCTTTGTAGTACTTATTATATTATATACCATTTTCTATACTTCCCCTCTCTTGTTAAGCTTTCTTCTTAAAATAAAAACAAAACTTCAAGAATTTTGGATTTGGGACAATATAGTTGTTCTCCTTTTATTTCATAATTTTTGTCTTCAATGAAAGAGTATGTCATCGACTTTATACACTGTTCTATAGAATATAACCTGGCAATGAAAATCTTATAGCAGATATTTTGTTGCTGCAGTGGAGTTTGGGATTGATGCCTCCATTAATGGTGAGACAGTAGGAAATGCTACTATAGTGCAGATTAATAGCAGCACAGCTGATGGAAACAAAGTGGGCTGCAGTTCTTTTAATCCTGCTTATAAACAAGGTCATGATGATAATATAACTCAAGATTCTTCTGGAGGGGACACAATCCCATCAGGAATTCCTGCAGTATCGGTTGCGTCAGTTGATGAGCCCTATGTGGGCCAGGAGTTTGAATCTGAAGCTGCAGCACATGCATTCTATAATGCATATGCTAAACGTGTTGGATTCATCATACGTGTAAGTAAGCTCTCACGATCAAGGCGTGATGGAACTGCTATTGGACGGGCTCTTGTTTGCAACAGAGAAGGTTACAGAATGCCCGACAAACGTGAAAAGATTGTAAGGCAAAGGGCGGAGACAAGGGTTGGTTGCAGGGCAATGATTTTGGTGAGGAAAGTAAGTTCTGGTAAATGGGTTATTACAAAGTTTATAATGGAACACACACATCCTTTGACACCTGGAAAAGGTAGAAGAGATTGCATTTATGAGCAATATCCGGTGAGTTAGTGTTCTTTTCATCACTGAAAGACGGTATATGTGGTTATGTTTATTCTGTTAATAGTTACTTTATGCTTGATAGATAATAGATTAGACAGTCACTCACTCAGTGCTATTGATTGTCTATCAAAACCATCATACAAGAGTTTGAATTTTGCACCTAATAGACTTTCCCATGGTATACCTCTACACAAATTACAGAAAATTGCTTTAAGCTAAGCATTCTCAAATATAAAACTGTTGATGTTTATGCCTATTGTCTATTGATTGCAATTTTAGTAGATGTTTGAGTTTATGTATTAAGATGCATGGAAAATATTTTGACAACATCTTCTGTTTGGCGGATATGTTTGTGTTAGTCCATGCAAGACCTTGTATGTGAAGAGTAGCTTGAGCAAAATGTGAAGATCATCTTGTTGAATTTTCAGTTTTTCCCATGCTTACATCTTTGTTTTATGCAATTTCCAGAATGAACATGATAAAATTCGAGAACTATCCCAGCAGTTGGCTATAGAGAGAAAGCGATCTGCAACCTATAAAAGGCATCTTGAATTGATATTTGAGCAAATTGAAGAGCACAATGATAGTCTTTCAAAGAAAATACAACACATAGTGGACAGTGTGAAGGAGATGGAAACCAAAGAACAGAATCAGAGATAGCTTGAGCTCAGCTATCTAGTCTTTTAATTCTTTTCCACTGGATGAAACATGCAATCAACTGTTCGGGTCAAAAGTGCTGCTAGAAATATCGTGCAATAATATAGTTGCTGACCTAGGTATCAGCTTTAGGTGTCAGCTGAGTTCTGTAGTTCAATTTGCCAAGCTCAATGGAACTCAATAATCCATTGGATTGCTTTATATGCAGTGATATTTATAGTTCAGTCAATGTACAGGTCCTTTGAATCCATTCTTCTGAAGTTACACTAACAATGTGTGACTCATAACAGGCATGCAAATGCCTTGACAGAATTAAATTGTTCCACTTCCGTTGTTAATGTTGTACAGTTTGATCCATGGCTGTGTTCTTTGTATAACATTTACATTAAATAATGTTGAGAATGCACAGTCCGGATGTTCATATTATTTTCAGATTTCAATAGGCAAACTTCCATCAATGATATTTAGAGTTAATTGGCTGCATTTCATTAGTATCTAACATAACAATTTTGCAGTAATTACGACAAGAGTTGAATCGGGGATTTTTTTGGGGCAACAGTTGAGTTGGGCAACCATAAACGAATTAATTACTTTATTGGATATGATATTTTATGAAAAATACATAATTTTTGGCATTGCAAATGACTAAATAACAACTATGAAATGAAGTTGAAAATAATGAATTTTTAAATACATATTTTGAAACAAAAAAATATATTATATTGTTATGTAAATAGTAATAATATAAGTGAAGAAGTCCCAAATTAATTATAGCTAATTATTAAAAAAAAATATTTTGAAACAAACAATATCAATATATACTGCGGGTTTGTCAAATGCAGCCAACACTATTCCTGGATTTTAACTGGTGAGCTACTAGTAGTAGCTAGTAGGAAGGTGTTAAAATAATTGATGATTAAACACATAAATCATAATATTATTATCAACAATATTATAGTAGTGGCTAGCATGTTTGGTCTCTGTTTGGAGACTCTTGAACTTGCGTTTGCAAAAGGAACTACTCAGCGTAAGGTGCATTGAACTTTGTATAAACCCCAATCCAAATACACTGAACATTATTTTAGGATTTAACATTTGCAACTCAAAATACAGACCAGTCGATTAGATTAAGAGCTGTAATCTATGTAGAGAATTTTATCAATTTGAAAACTAAATATCTTCCTAATCAGAAAGGGAAGAAAAAGGGATGCAATTGAAGCAAATACTGCTAATGATTAACTTCAATTTTTCATTTGACCTGAGGTTGTAAAATAACCAAATTCTCTAACTGTAAAAAATAAAAATAAAAAAGCCAATGCTATGATATGATAGAATTGAACAAGGATGATAAGCTTTACAATCAATAAAATGAGATGATATGATAGCTACCTTACATCCAAGTGTAGCACTTGCATGAAAGAATGAAAGCTAGCTCCACTAAGATTCTGAAACACAACTCTCAGGAAATAGGAACTAAAATAATGCAAGAGTTGCATCCATGCATGATGAAACTCAATTAAACAAAGCAATCAAAATTTACTAATTAATAAGTACATCTTCTTCATTCAAATTTCCCACGGTTAGAAGTTGTGTTGCAAGAACAATCTCTCTCGAGGAGAGGCAAGACCAATCTCTTCATCAAGACTTCTCAAAACATCACCTCCACCACCACCACCACCTCCAACATTGCTCAAATTCCTCCCTTCTGCATTTTTTCCCTCGACATCGGCCTCCGAGCCTGATCTTCTTTGAGAAGAAGTGACACTGGGGAAAGTGATCCATGATGGCGCTCTAAACTCAAACCTCTGATCCTCCACATCAGTGCTTTCTGAGGCTGACCTGTTTGAAGATGATTTCTTGTGCAATCTGTTACTTCCCAAAACCACCTCAGTGGGCAAAATTGGCTGCTCAATACAAGGGCTACCCATTAACTGTGCAAGTGCTCTTTCCAACACTGTTGTCACTTTGTCCATTGAAGGCCTATCCTTACCTCTCATTCTCACACTTTTACAAGCAACATTAGCTATCCTTCTCAAGGCATCAAGATCAGGAGGAGGTTTCAAAGTTGGGTCCAAAATTGCAGCTATATCTCCTGACTTGATCAAAGGCACTGCCCATTGAACTATGTTCCCTTCTTCAAATTGCATGTCAATGGCTTTTCTACCACTTAAAATCTCCAAAAGTAGAACACCAAAGCTGTACACATCAGACTTTGTGGTAAGATAATGAAGCCTGTAGTATTCAGGATCAAGATAGCCAAGAGTCCCAGCTGGTAGTTCAGCTAGTGGGGAGCTACTATCTGCAGGACCAAGTAGTGACAAACCAAAATCAGCCACTCTAGCATTGTGTTCTTCATCAATGAGGATGTTTGAAGACTTAATGTCTCTGTGAATCACGGGTGGACAAGCATATCCATGCAAATATTCGATTCCGCGAGCTGCTTGTACTGCAATTGTTACCCTTCTCACCCAATCCATTTGCTCTTGCATCACCTTGTTGCCATGCAGGTGTTGATGCAAAGAACCATGAGCCATGTACTCATAAACAAGGAGCCTCTCTCCACCTTCTTCACAGTAGCCTAGTAGATTGAGCAAGTGTGCATGGTTCAACCTAGAGAGCAAGTCAAGCTCGGTGTGAAACTCCTTGGAATTCTTCTGCATGTTGGGAGACACTATGGCCCTTTTAACAGCAACAACAGTACCATCTTTGAGAACCCCTTTGAACACACAAGAAAAACTTCCCTTCCCCGCTATGGACTCTTCTTTGAATCCACTAGTTGCCCTTTCAAGCTCCTCATAGGAGAACATCTGTGCCCTCCTAATCTTGAACTCCTCCAAGTCCGGTCGGATCTTGCATTTCTGGTCCTTTTGGTTTGAAGAGCTCCCTTTTAGTTTCTTCACCTTTGGCCCCGAACACTGACAATCTCTTAGCTTGTAGCGAACATACAAAACAACAGTTATAGACACAATGCTAACTAAGAAAACAGCAAAGGCTATCTCAGCAATAAGCACTGGAAGCTGCATAGACCAGAATCTTTCACTTCTCTTGCCAGAGGCAGCGTTGGAATAGGAAGAGGAGCAATTGGACAGGCATTCAGGTGAGGAACAAAGAGAACAATTATATTCACACAGTATGTCAGATTTCAAATTGCATCCACTTCTCTGATACATCTCAGGAGGACAAGCAGCACTGCATGGCATGCAAATGTGAGAATCTGGGGACTTGCAAAGACCATTTTGTTGGGTTTCATAGTAACCTGGAGCACATGGAGCAGACCTACACATTCTTGGTGAAACAGGCAAAGGGAGAGAGGTAGGGAAGCCAACACCCCAACAAACAGGCATAAGAGATTTCTCAACAAGTATTCCACAGGTGAAATAATTCCCAGCACCAATCTCAAAGGCCTTAATCCCACTAGGAACTGGGGTGCCTGCTTTGAAACTATATCCCCAACAAACCACTCCACGATCATGGCTCCTAATGCCACATGCATGGAACTTCCCCCCCACCACAGAAAGTATGGGATCATTTGGAGCCAATTCAACATTACCTTGTCCTGAACGTATCAATGAAATTGAAAGTTCTTCCCCCAAATCCAACATGCTCCTCCCCCAACAAACAGCTCTAGAATTGACCCCTTCTAAGATTCCACACACATGGTACCCTCCAGCAGAGATCTTCTGAAACCTTATGCCTTGGGGGATCATGTAAATAACTTGGCTACTAGTCTCATCCCCCCAACAGAACACAGTCCTATTCTGAGAAAACAAACCACAGTTGAATTGAGAACCTGCTGAGATTGATTGAACCTGCCCGTCAAACACATAGTTGTTGGTCATGTTGTAGCCCCAACAGTCAACCAAAGAAGTGTTCCTGTGTCTTCCAGTCAAAGGTTTCCTCAATCCACAAACGTGATAGTCCCCAGCACTGATCTCTAGGTACTGAGCTCCCTTAACCATAGGCTGTGGCACACCCATTTCAACATGGCCACTGCTACCCCAGCAATAAGGTTGGTTAGAACTCATTAGAAGTCCACACACAAAACCATCACCAGCAGTAAGACCAAGGAATGGAAAATGCGTTGGCGTTCCATAAATTATGGCTGAGTTTATTCCATAACAGGTCACAGTGTGAGATCCATCCGATTTCAAGCCACAAAATACTGACCCTTTGTCGCCATAAGAGACGGCAATGGAAGACATGGAACCAAGGCTTGAAACTTGCAACCACAAGCATGAAAAAACCACAACCTCAAATAGAGTCCCAAATAAAACTGGACATAGGTTCATGTTACATAAGAATTGTGTTTCTGAATATTAACTAATAATGTTGGTCGGATATATATACCTTTAGACTACTCAGCAAGAAAAACAGTTTAAAGGGATAGAGCAAGTCTAACAATCTTCATATAAATAACCAAAAAACTATGGTACCTCATGATTTATCACAATTTTCATGGATAACTGGCAATGAAGGGAAAAGAGGCCAAAAAAGTGGTGTGTGTGTGTGTGGGGGGGGGGGGGGGGGGGGGGGGGGTAAAACAACTAGTGGAATAAGACCACTTTTGTTGTTGGATGTAAAATTGCTAGCCAAATCAGAATCTTCATTGTGGGGACAATGCATAAGCAGGAAGCAATCAGCAACACAGATAGCAAAAGGGACTTTATTGGATCTTCTGTCCAGTTTTCATGCTTACAAGAGAAAATTCCATGCTTGTTGATTGTTTGGTGAGAGAGATGAAATTAATAATTACTAAGAAGAAAAGCCAGCTCCATCTTGTGTGTTTTCAACTGTGCTGGAGTCAAGAGAAACGGTCATAATAGATAAAAAAAAAAAAAACTCAAGGAGTTTTGCAGGTTGAAAGGGTGGGGGAGAAGGTGCATTAAATCACACAAAACTGCTACTTCTGAATATGTGGAAATGTAGGTGAAGGCATTAAATACGATAGTTAATGCTTTTTGATATTTCCATGCCTGGACTGCCGAATTTTATTTTCATCAAGAGAGGTATATTTATCATGGCATGGGAACAAGAACAAATAGTACATTATACACCCGAAAAACATTTGCGTTTTGAATTCTTTATTCTCCGGCCTTGTAGTTAGTGACTTAGTTGAGTTTGTTTTTGTTTACTCACCATGCACAGTTGCTGCTGCTATGTTACTATACCTTTTCACATAAACTTTCTTGTGCATTGTTATTCTTTTTGCTCACAAGTATCATTCTTTTCATGTTTAATTTGTTTTTTACGGTCAAATTATTATTCAAAAAATTAAGTAATCATTTTTTTATACATTTTTTGGTGTATAATTAATAACTCCTATTTTTTTAATTCATTAATCAATGTATTTGTTAAGGATTAAAAAGTAAAAAAGAAAAAAAATGAAAAATATTTTTTAATTTTAAATGCATTAAATATTACACTTTTCCATTAAATATTTTGAACTTTTCATTGAATAAGGTTAACCTGACTTCACTCTCCTAATATATGTATTCTCTTATGATTCTAATATTAATAATTAAACACTTTTAGTTCTTGAAGAGACCTAAAATATTCTTATAAATTTTGATTTTTTTGAGTTGACTTATGAGATTAATCTTTTATATAGGCTTAATTACACTTAAAATTCTTTATCTCTTCTAAAGTTTAAAGAGCTATAACAGAATATTAGAAATCAATCTCAAATATATATTTTATCTTCAAATTTTAAATATATTTTTAATATTTATTTAATATATCCCTTATGATTTTAATATAACAATTAATAAGTTGTAACTGAATATTAAAAACTATTAATTTGAAATATATAATGTATCTTTTAAATTTAAATAGAATCTTAATCTGATTTTTTTCATTACGTGTCTAACAAAAAATTATTCTCATAATAGTGAACCTCCAAACAGAGATATTGAATCTTAACCTATACGTACAGCTGATGCATAAGCAAAGATACAACTCTACAAAGCCTAACACACTTGAAAATAAAACCAATCACAGGTATAATGAATTCTATCAAACACACAGCAGGGTCCATCATCCATGGTCAATAAGTAGCCGAGAAGCCTTTATGGCATGATTTCAACCATGTCCATATGACAAACATACTTTGCCACATCACCTCCAAGTCAAGCTCTTTATTTTCGAAAATCATGTCATTTCTTTGCTGCCATACAACTTTAATATCAATTCAACAATTTAACTTAACTTCAAATTTTTTTAAAAATATATAAATTTTTTTTAATCTTTTTTCATCTATCATTTTACACATAATTTATTCTAACCTAAATTTCAATATTTTCTAAAAAAATGTCAATAATTAAAATTAACAGTTAATATATTACAATATAAATTAGTTGTCATAAATCTAAAATACAATTTATATGTTTAAAAATATTTATTTATTATAATTTTTAATTATAAATTTTAGTTATATAAAATAAATATTTATTTTGTACAATGAACAAACTAAAATACGTAGTTATATACAAAATAAGTATTAGTACTCATTTTTTTGTGTTTTTGTTTTTATTAACAACACCTGTAACTAAACAAGATTTCTCAAATAAAAATATTTGTTTATATAATTCCCTTTTGTTTTTAAAAACAGCTTTTTAAAAAATGTAACCTTATTTAATTGGACCCAACTCTTCTAAAAACAACAACTCACTTTAGAACATGTCAAAATAAAAAAACTCACTTTAGAAAGTAAAGTTAATAACGTTAATCATTGATAAGAAAATAACAATTGGTTAATATAATATTACGTACATGTATAACAAATCATGTTTATATTGTTAAATACTGACATGCATATGTATAAATTATATTAACCTTTGCAGTATAGTTTCTGACTTTCCGTTGTGTCTACCCTACAAAGAGTGAGATAAACACTTTTGCCCGATCGTTTGCGGACTTCACTTTCATCCTCACTATTTGTAGAAACCCACTCTTTCTTACCGCAATCTTTAAAAAGAAATAACACGCATTGGTGCTACTTGTGGACTTGTGGTAATTCGTATTAATATTCAACCATGTTTTCTTGTCAAAACTTTAAAATGCATGGCCAACCTTGTGCATGGATCAACCGGTTTGAGCGCATGAATCAACTAATAGGTAATCGTTCCAACTTAATCAAAGAGGTTTTGAATTTTAGTCATAAATATACATTTGCATTAAATACGTAAAAGAAATTTTTCACTGCAAATAATGATCTTACCTAATTCAAGTAATTACCTCTCGATCGTAGAAGATGGCAGTTGCATATAAAAAATGTATAGTCAATTACTGAGTGTTCGATAACAAATATTGAATCTTCTGTTTCTAACGATAAAATAATAATAATAATAATCTTCAGACCTAAAGGCACACACCTTAAGGAATTGATCCTGAACCAAGCCTATAGCATAGATTAAGATTCATTAAGCTTAGTACTTGTCTGACATATTTTACTTTCTTGTTCGAACTCAGTACTTATCTAACACATTATATTTTTCTGTTTAAAAGACGTTTGGACAGGTTAAAAGAAGAGTATTTAGAAATTATTTTGTCTCAATTCTTAAGCGATGCATATAAGATTTTTTGGTGTACAGAAACAAACCCTTTAGGGGCGAGAGTTTCTTTTTTTTTTTTACATTGATACAATAATTATCCTAACCATGTTAGCAGACTTGAAATTGGAACGAATAATAATACATAGTTTCCCAAATTAAACAATAAGTCAAACAAAGCATTTTTTTTGTCAGATAAAGAAAACATTTGTCACAGCGAATTGCGATCAAAATGGCTTCCTCCTTTATAATCTGTCTTCAGTGATATACCGATATGCTAAACCTCGTGATTTTCACGTGGGGGTCCTAAATTTCATATGCTCTTCGTTGGTTTTAGCTAGTCAATTATATTCAAACTTGTTGTTTCTAGGTAGCTAGGTGGTCTTAATTAGCTCTTTATCAATCACTAGCATAACATTTTGTTTACGTTTCTTATTCTATGTCAGTCAGAGTCAACTATGCTGCTATGTATTAAACTATTGGTATGTAGGTTCTCGTATATATATAAAAAGAAGGTTCTCGATCGTATTTTTTTATTCAAAAGAAACTTTAGCTGTCTAATTAAACGGTAAACAAAGTGGTGTATATTTAGATTTTTTTGTATGGAAGTTTATATTTAGATTTTGAAATAGCTAATTTGCTATTTTTAGGGTGCATACTAATTTGCATGTAACGTTATAAACCTAACAATGCTATTAATTCAAACGTCAAAAAAAGACAATGCTATTAATTCTTAGTTACTGTATTACGTATCAGTATCACGTAAATGAATCATCAGGGAAAACAAGAAACAGATTTTCTTTGGGTTTGTGAGCTCATAGGGCAGCCTCAACTGGATTAAATCGTCATAAGAAATAAAAAAAGGACTATTATTTCTTATCTTGAAATTTCTTTTTGCTCAAATTAAGATTAATACTTTCAATGGTAAGGTTTTTTGTAAAACAAAGTGAATATGAAAATGGGAAAAGGACAGATTACATTGTGGGATTGAACTGAGGCACTCATAAGTAACGTCACACTATTTAACTAACTCAACATTTTTTGAAAATTTAAAAGACATTGAATATTTTTTAAATAACTGATAAAATAATGAATATAAATTTATTTATTAACATGCATTATATTTTTTTTAAAAAAATACTAATGAGTGTCCTTCAATATATTTTTGACCAATATTACCAATACACTTCTTCGTAGTTTTTAATAATAAAAAAAATTATTGATAACTTAATTAATGTCCTTAAAATACTTTACCCGTATTTTTACCTATCTAACCCTGTTTGCCCTACCATTCTGCCTCGAGCCCACAAATCTATTACTTTTTTTTTTTAATTGAGAATCTATTACTTGATCGTCAAGCAGGAAATTTATTTAGTATAATGCTATTAAGAATTGCAGTGTACCTAAAGTGGCTAAAGTATTTGAGATTGTGAGAAATGAAGTTGAATTGATAAGTTCAAGGGATGGACATAATTTCTTAGCGTGCTGTATTAAACAAAAAATTACTCCAGCAACGCCTTCTCTCTTAAAGAATGAATAACATTTAGGTGTATTACTTATAGGTGTTTATTGTGATATTTTCTAATTTAAATTAGAGCTTCATATGGATGATCCGTGTTAATTTTTAATGTCATTTTTGTTGTGCGAGTTATGAAGACAAAATTATAATTTATGATCCAAGAATAACATTAACAAACATATACTAATACTACACTTAAGTTTTGTCCAAATTTCATTTATAAGAAAAATATATCACTTGGAAGAAACTCAAATTTACTTTTCATGTTATCTGTCTGTGTATCACCGCTCCCAACGTTTGACTATTCTTGCCAAATAGTACTCCAGAAAGAAGAAGAGTTCTAGTTGAAAAGATTAACAAGGATAAAAGGTCTAGAGTTGTTGGGTTGCAAAATCAAGAATAATAAATATCTTGACTGATTATGAAGGATTAATTTTTTTTAATGATATCAATCTTATTTCAGCGTACCGACAATATTATAGTCTTCCTAAAGTCCATGCACGAGGACTTTTCTTTTGGAGGATGATCAATTGATATTTGACGTAATTTGCATATTCGATAACGGATTGATTCAAATATACTTTGTATTTTAAGTAGGAATTTGGTTGCTGATAGTTAATAAATAACAATTTTTTTTAATTTATCTTGTGAAAAGTATTTATTAACTAATTTACTTGGCAATTGGTTAGAATCTAGGATCAACGAGTCTTGTTCTCCAACACAGTTCCAATTTGGGAAACACATTCATATCCTTCCACCACCACACGTTTTAATGTAAAAATTTTAATTAAAATTTAATTTAGACACACATTTCAATTACATTAATAGTTAAAAATTTATCCTGGAAATGTTTTACTACTCAAATATACCCTAAATTAATTGATTGATGAGTTCAGTCTAAGTAAATTCTACGATACATAATCAGATCAACATTTTTTTGGTATTGAAATCAGATCAACGTTAATATACAATCAGTGTCTCAAAGCCCAGTACACCTTTAAAAAGAAACAATAATTTCTATTATTTCTAAATACCATGAACTTTATATGGTTGACTTGATAACTCTAAATAAAATCTACCTGAAAGGCTACCTCGCATTTTTATTATTCTGTGAGTATATTTCTTGCAAAAGAATAATGCAACCTGCAGTCAGTTAACATGATTAACAGAAGCAGAAAAATACAAAAATTCTTGGATGGGAATTTTATGTATATTGATTTCTAATTCCTGTGTTGTATGCTTCAAAAGAACAATCATGTACTGTACAAGACAAATTTCAAACCATTTCTTCCCTTGCAGTCATCCAAGTCCAAACCAAGAATGTAAGTTGTTGATTTACCAAAAGATTACAATAGGATATAGGGTTATTTCCAATCTTTCATGTAACCTTTCAAGGCCTGTCTCACTAATCCTTATGGTTCTCAAAACAAGCTGAAGTGTAAGTTGTAGTTCATACCTACTAATTGTCATCCTTTTGATTCATTGAGAATTCTGGAACTAATGCTTTCTCAGATAAAGCATACGAAGCACCTCATGAAATCACTGAACAAGAACAAGAAAATGTGGTAGCGTCAAATGAGTAGAAAAGAACTTCACTATCAAAGTAATTTATTTTTAACAAATAAGTTAATACCACCTAAAAAAAGTATGAAGAAAGTCTTCCACAAGCTAGGCATACCTGTGTGTAAGGAGATATCTCAACATTCATTGATTTTGTATTATTTGAATTCTTGCATACAGAGATGTGAAGATGAGACTTATTTATAATCATCTAGATGTAACTATAGCTACAAATGATGAACTTGCTGTAACTGCCTCGGGTATAAAGAGGGAGTTTGTTATATCAGAAGTAATTCAAAATCCTATAGGAAGTTATTTCCCTCTATCGTTTACACTGTGCATAGTATGTCACCAGGTATGCAAGAGTAAAATTGAACAAGTTAGCTTTTATGTAAAAGACAAAAGGCAAGGTTTATCAATATGGCTAAGAGTTTCTAATTTAGATTGTAACAGACCATTCCTGTGGCTTCAATTGGGAAATAACGAAGTTCAGTAATTTGCAAATATAAAATGCACAGAAGAACAATTCCCAAGATGTTTAAAATATCATGTAATTACTTTACCAACATATGAATCATATTATTAAAGAAATTGAATGCTGCAAAAGAATTGAATAAATACGTTTACTTTCAGGTTTTGTTACTCGTAGTATTCAATGCAGTAATTGTTAAAGCACCTTGGAGATTAGCCTCATGGATCTTCTGGGCTGTACTGTCAAAGCTTTCTTCATGCTTCGTAAGAACATTCCAACAGGTTTATCACTGGAACTTTGAACCTCAGAGTATATGTGTTTCCTCTTTTTGTGAAGTTTCATTTTAGACTCCTGATCACCACACTCTAGGCCAGACTTCGTATGTGGGTCATCAAATTGGGAACATCTGGAAGAAGCACAGCATGAATATGCTCAAATCAGTGGTATAAAAACTTAATTAACTTTGAAAAATGTTTCTGAGAGGAGTAATTACTCTGAACTCTTCCTTCCATTAACAATTTTGCCCACTTCCTGCAAATAACAGGATGTTTTATATACTTAACACAAGTGAATAAATGAATTCATAAAAACAAAGATAAATATTAGTCACATGGGAGCCACAAGCCAATATGCCTGTAAAGGATCCTCAGAACTGTTAAGATTGTCAATACATCAAGTTTATAATCTCTTCCCTCAATCCCTATACTCTATCCCCTTCTCCTACACAGACAAACATAAAAAGTAAAAAGTTGCTTTCACAGGTATGTTACAAAGGATTAAAAAAGTACAATCATAAAAATAGAGGATAAAATACAAATTATTGAGAGCTCTATTAATAAACAACTAGCAAATAATGAGAAAATAAATACTGATCTAACTACAATGAAAAAGATACCAATTTGAATAATAAACTGGCATCTTCAAGAAGTAGAAAGGGTTCGGAAACTGTATTTAGCAATAATATGAATCATTTAATAATAAGATTAATTTCACATTTTTCACTATGAAAATCAAGAACCAATTAAGCCTTCCAACTGGAAAAATTATACATATATATCTGGAAGGCTAGAGATAGCACCATACCCATTCTTCAGTTAGTGATGGGAGATTCTTCCCATCAGTATCCAAATCAATCTCGCTTGAGTAAATTAGT
The DNA here is from genome assembly GCF_004193775.1 of Glycine soja. Classification (NCBI taxonomy): domain Eukaryota; kingdom Viridiplantae; phylum Streptophyta; class Magnoliopsida; order Fabales; family Fabaceae; genus Glycine; species Glycine soja. The sequence goes on from NC_041016.1 coordinate 2,439,923, forward strand.
CCACCTTGTTCCATGTCTGAACAATTCTTAGGATCACTTAAAACTTCTGAAACTTGTAGCTCCAAAGAACTACTTAACAAAGCTCCTGGACATATCATACCAGGGTTGACAGGGCAAAAACCATTTAGCATAGCACAATCTTCAGAAATTTCGTTATCATGCTTTGAATTTTCATGCCCTAATGTGTTGAGGCCTGACTGTGAATTGCCAACAGAACCACATATTGACTTAATGAATGCAATATCAGTAGTAATTGAATCAAGGATTTTCTTAGATACATCTTTAGCGCAAGATTCAGCACCAGAAATATAATTGTTTGGTGCACCATAACTAACTTCAGCTGAGACAGTGGATGGTAGGGATAACTAACAGAGAGAAAAAGCGCGTAAAGGAAAATAACTAAATAGTCTGAAAATGTTCTTGCTTTATTCATGCATGCACTGCTGTATATATACATGGTTTAACATTTTATCTAATATGGATAATACCCATCCTGTTATAACAAAAGATGCTGTCCCCTAACCCACGACACTGCTAACGGAATTGGTTATTACAACTGGGTCCCCTTTACTCGTAATCATTCAAGTACGTGGGCTTGGTGTGAGTGCGTGCAGGTCTGGCACTGGTACGTGGTGCATGTTGTGCTGGGCCTATGGGACTGTTGTTGCTATCAGTGGATTGATTTTCATTTACATTTTTTTCCACATGTACAGTCATGGCACATGGAGTTAATGAATCATATATTGAAGGGCAGCCACCTTTATTCTGTTGATCAAGCCCTGTAACATCTTTTACCAATTTCAAGCTTGGGGTATATCTGGTTGGTCCATTACAATCATCAAAGTGGCCAGAATTTGTATTCCATATAAATGAACTTTTTCCTTGTGTAGAACTCCCTCCTGAACAACTGAGATCCTGCCAAAGACTCCTAGATTCTTTCTTCCTACACACTTTCTCACTCACACGTACCTCATTTCTGTACCTGTTAGTCCAATCTGATGGGGATGAATTTAAATCAATACAAAGGCCAATTCCCTCATCTGACCTGACATAAAACTCAAAACAACGAGAAGGAGCTTGAGTAGTTGCTTTTATGAAGAAGTAAAATCTTTTTATTAGAAGAAACACCAGTTTCTACAGCTCCACAGTTATTTGGGTGAAAACTTTGCACTGTCTTGCTTCTTGTATTGCATAAATAAACATTAGAGTTTCTTACAGGCAACTTTCTCTTCTTTGAAGCTCCCTTATACATTGTATACCCAAGGCCCTCCTGTAAATGATAAACAAACATGGCTTCATAAGCATTTGTTACAAATGAGCAATTAAAGGTGGAAGGAATAATTTTTAAAAATGATGCAGCAATACCATTTAAACTACATCTACAAGTGATTTACATAATTGGTAAAAGATGGTTACAGGCACCATACCCATTTAAACTGCATCTATAAGTGATTTACATAATTTTTTTCTTGTTAGCAAAACATAGTATTACAACCACAAAGGAGGAAATTAGTGCGTGGAATATCAGGAAGGCTAACTAGGGAAGGGAACGTGCAATGAGATATATTAATTATGGATTCAATCAAGATTTAAGAAGAAATGGTTCCTTGAAATTTATACCTCATAGCAACCTACTTTTTAAACTTTTGAAGAGTTTTTTGGTTTGTGGAGCTTAACTAGGAACGCGTTATTAAGATATGAAACAGCTCCCATTCCATTAGTGGTAGTGGTAGTAGCAGACAGCATTGAAGGTGCCAAAATAAATAAATAAATAGTTTAAATAAATTTATTTATTTATTGAGAAATGAAAAAAAGAAAGAGAGCAACGGAAAAAAAAATGATTTCATTCTCGCATATATAATACATTCTTGAAAAGGGGTGAAAAGTGTTAATTGTGACTAAATTTCGGACCGAGTGTAATTAAGACAAACAAGACAATGCAGTGATGGGGCAGAGGCGGTAATTTCCAATTTTTCTGCTCTTTTGAATCAATCCAATTGCAGCCCAGGGATAATTTACCAAATTAGCCTAAAACTGAATAAATTTATTATATAGGATAGTTTCTGATTATTAATAGTATATAACTTTTTTTCCTCAATGTTTCGATAAAATAATATTTAAATATATCTTATATGAACTATAAAAGCGAGAAAAAAAATTGATCAAATTTTACATATCTTTTATGTAACTCTAAATTAATCAAAATTTATTTTTCTTAAATAAGAGGATTAACACAAAAGAAACAGCAAAAAAAAACCTTATATGAATTATTTTTCTTTATTTATTTTAAATAAAAGAAAGAAAAAAAAAGGTTTGGACTCGGGCTTAACATAGTCCTTTGTGACTCTCGTGGTGTAACTTTTTCAGCCCAAATTTTCTTTTGGTGGAGTTGAAAATTCATTAAAAATAACAGGTTTTATAGCCCACAAAAACAAGGTGCCAAGAAGCTCAGAAATCATCAAATCAGCATAAACTATTTTGTTTACGGACTACGGTCAAGCTTCATATTTTATACTAGGGGTCTGTTTGGATATAAGTTATAAGTACTTTTGACATCTTTTCTACTAGAAATATAAACCATTTTTCAGTAGATAAGCTCTTAAAAGCATTTCTAACCTTAGATCCAAACAGGCTCTATATATACCTACAGCAGAGGACTTCCATCCACAAGTGTCGCTTTGGCCGAGTGGTTAAGGCGTGTGCCTGCTAAGTACATGGGGTTTCCCCGCGAGAGTTCGAATCTCTCAGGCGACGACATTTATTTTGTTTTTACTTCTAATTTAACTTATTAATCATTTCATTTAATCTACAAATATTGTCTCACATCTATTTATTTGAAATTTTGCTCCTCTAATGTCAGAAGGTGCATTTTAGTAAATAAAGTCTACTTGTAATTATATGAGAACCGCATAATGCTGATTGTTGCAAGTAAACAAGACGGATTGAAACTTTTGAACTGCTATATGCCAACGTATTACAATGTGTAGGGTGAAATTCTGCTGATGTTATATCCTCTGCAATAATAATATCTAGGGTCAAGGCTCAACCAATACTTTTAAATTAAACTGAGTAGGCAAAAAAAAAAAATAAGGAAACAGATTATTCTTCCTTGACTTCGGCCTAAAACCCATGAAAGCCCAAATATTATGTTCACAGCACTAAAACAGCCATCAATACAACCTTAAAACCTCAGTCTATCGCTTGCAAATTTCCTCTCACTATGACCTTCAACCTGTTTTTACCCTGATTCACCCTACAAAACCAGAATTCTGATACGTTAAATTCTAATCCCTACACTATCCTACATCAATCAAACAATTTGAGACTGGAAAGATCTACACAGGCAAAAGGTGCTCAAGGGATGGATTGGTCTGAGTTTGACTTGGGCAATTTTTTGACCATGTTTCCCAAACCTAGACCCTAGTTGAGCTGGTTAAGATTGAGTCTAGGTGGGGCTGGGCCAACCACACTGTCCCAAAGCTTAGACAATATCTAATACGAACAGTAAGCCTAAAGAGAAAACAACAAATTGGACTGGTTGCATAAAATTGTCTCATGAATGTTAGACAATGTTCAATAACAAGCCACTCAATGAAAGGAAAATATATTATCAGAGGATAAAATTATAGCATTACAAACATAGTTTGACACACCATACAATATTTATCTATCTTGTCAAAAGTTAAAGAGTAAATAATTAAATTTAAAAGATAATGTGTAATGCTTTCAACCACCATAAAGTAACTGACACTGAAAATTGATTTGGATGTGTATTTGGATGAACCTCAAGTGGAAGATGATGATGACTTTGAGAATGATGTGTTTCATTATTGGAAGGCTAATGAAAAAAAAGTTTCCTACACTCTCTATAATGACTTGAGATGTACTTAGTATTCCTATTATCATAGTGGAATAGAGTCTGGTTTTAGCCTTAGTGGATGTGTTTTGACAAAATATAGAAATTCTACTCTTCCTTGAACATGTTCAAATGTTGATTTGCACTAGGAATTGATTCTAGGGTTTTCTCAAAATCCTAGTGGTAATCCTGTGTGTGTGTTTGTTTGTTTTTTTTTATTATTATGTTTATTTAATTACTTTAGGGTTAATTGACTTATTGTATTTCACTTTGGTGGAGTTTTAGATGAAGATGAGATTACAACAATAATAAAGCAATAGATAAATTGATTGAGAAAACTGGAAATTATTTTGTATGGAGGATCTGATGCATGTGAGAAGGGGAAGATCTAGATTTTGATTTTGATATTGACAATTAATATACCAAAATATTTTGTATCACTCAATCCGAATTGCTATCAATTTAGTGTTTGTTTCTTTTATCTTATTTATGAGATTGCATTGTCTTTTAAGAACAACTTGATAGGTTATGCTTGAAGTGTTATTTTATCTATTTATTATTTGGTCCAACATATGTGTTTTTTTTCTGTTATTATTAATTTACCAATATCTTAGTTTCTTACTTTGTCAAAGATATCATGCATTCATGAAATAGTGAAATTAAATGTGATCAATCTTGAGCATGATTAAGCTTGATTATTGGGGTATATACTTGACTACAAACTTTTATTTGCATCTATAATATTTTTTTCCTTTGAGCAAGTCAACCACGTCCAAATCTTTGTGAAGTTATATTGTAAATTCTCAAGCGATTAACAAATTAAAAAGTTTTTAAAATTTAAAATTTAAGACCCGTGGGTTGGTCCTAACCCACAGGGTCTTGTGAGTTTTTGGTCATGCGGATCTTATAATACAACCCTTTTGATCATGTGGATTTTTTTTACCTTAACGCACATGAATCAAAGTTGGGTCGGATTGAATGGACCATTTTAACTATTCTACTCTTTCTGATGAGACTTGTTTAACTTTAATTGTTGATTTACTAAAATAGAGGTTCATAAAACGTTTATAATATGAAATCATATAAAACTTCAAGATCAAATAAGTTCTAATCTATCTTTTTAAAATGTTTTGGCATAAGGTTGTAATGACGCGCTCAGGCTAATGAAATATTTATTGTCTTAATTCTCAAGGGTGACCATCAAACCACTTTGGAGGTACTCAAACCAATTAGCCTATATAATATTATTTACAAGCTTATTTCCAAAATGTTGCTAGCAAGATTGCAACCTTTATTTGGTGGATTAGTCTTCTTTAGAATAACGTTTTTCTTGACAAAGGAATAACTAAAAATGCAAGATGATATGTAAGTTTGAGAAGGATTAAATATAGCAATTTCCTAATTACAAAACTAAAACAAAATAATGTTTATATATGAGAAAAAACTAAATTTGAGAGAAAACAAATATATTTAATTTAATTCAATTTAAATATTTCATTTTTTTCATCATAATTATCGTCTTAAGTTATTTTAGATGGACTAATAAAATATAATAAAAAAAAGAATAACAATTTTATAAAATTAACTTTATTTTTGTTAATTCAATGTTAATTTTTATTGTTCATATTGTTAATATAAAAGAAATATAAGTGAAAAAATGTAATTAATATTACATTAAAAAGTTAAATAATAATTATTTTCAGATAATTTTATTTCTTTAGACAATTATTTTTATGGAAGAGAGCAAATAAAAAAAAAAAAGGAGAAACATGATACAAAGATGCCACGTGTTAGCACCCTACCAAACACGCGCAAATAGCCGTTGAGTAAATTCAAGTGTCTGAAGTCCACTGAATATTACATAATGTAATGTAATGCCGGCCCCTACCCTAATCATTTGCCGGGCTCCACTCTCCAACCACCTCCTATTTATGTTTAGATCCGTAATCAACGCTCAAACACACATCAATGCCTTTTAAACTCACATTTAGAAGTCTTTTTTTTTTTTTTTGTTGAATGGTTTTTTCATTTGGTATCACTTACCAGTAGACATTGATTAATAAACTTGAAATTTTAATATATTTTTTTTTATTGAAGAGATCATGAAAATACATAAATAAAAATCATTACCAGTATAATTTTACGTATTTTAATAAAAAAAAATTATTTTTAACCAATATTTTAAAGATACTATTTAACACAAAATAATCTTTAAAAAAAATAAGAAAATCCTTCGTTAAAAAGACAATATTTTAACTGATATTTTCAGTAAGCATTAACAATTTGTCTCTTATTAGATTTCCCGTTTAAAGAAAAGGTTTTACTTGGTCCTTACTCTGGATGGAACGATTAATCTCGTAATTATATTCATAAATTAAATACTTATTGTCAAAGAGGGAAAAAGAAATAATATTCCCGTCTGATCCATTCAGAAAGTAGAGGGTCATGGTTAGCAGACATTTCTTAATTAATTGTGTATCATTGCTCGGCATTATATGTGGATTAGATCATCGGCCAGTTAAACAATAACAATAACTATATGTGGAGTACATTACAGGTAAGGCAACACACCATTGAAGTGACATGGGGCCAATACAATACAATTCTTGCAAAGCAAAACCAATTATTATTTAATGTGAACGCGTCTTTGAAACAACCCTGCTCATCACCATCACTATAGTTATGTCAAGTTTACATTTAAATCTAAATCTATACATAAATATTAATTGAAATTTATCAATGTTATTTTTTTATACAATGATTACACTTACACCCAAATTAGAATTTATAATCACATATATACTATCTCAACTCTTACTAAAAGTCGAGTTGGATTGTATGACTAGATATATTAATAAAAATGTATTAGATGGAGTGTATTAAGAAAAATGCTAATAAGTGATAGTAGAATATTAATAATTTTTTTCTTTTAATTTTTTAACTAACGTTCTAAAGACACACTAATTATAGCCCAATATTAATAACACTCATCTCTTAAATTAATTGAAATTGATTGAGTGGAAGCAGATCCAGTTGTGCCCCTTACCAAAAACGCGTTAGAGTTAAAGTGGCTGAAGAGACAGCTCTTGCATGTCTCTTAAAAGCTCTGAGTGAGGCTGGAGCAACAAACAAAGCATAAAACAACCTGAATTCAACTCACTTCAATTTCTTTACCTTATATATATCTATCCAATTAACCACTCTTATATTTAGAATCCAAAAATCTCTCGTCGTCCAAGAAAGAAGCACCACAAATTAATTCTCGTTTCCCATTCCCATCCCCATGCCAACTATTTTGCATAGGATTTTCCTTCTTTACAACCTCGTACACTCATTCCTCCTCTGTCTGGTCCCCAAGAAGGTGCGTCCCTTCCTCCCCCCTTCTTGGTTCCAAACCAAAACCATCACTGCACCTTCTTCTTCTTCTTCTTCTTCTTCCAGTGCCCGCATCATCAAGAGAACAACAATGGACCCCAACGAGCTGAAGCGCGTGTTCCAGATGTTCGACCGCAACGGCGACGGAAGAATAACGAAGAAGGAGCTGAACGACTCGCTGGAGAATCTTGGCATCTTCATTCCTGACAAGGAGCTCGGCCAAATGATCGAGAGGATTGACGTCAACGGCGATGGCTGCGTCGACATCGACGAGTTCGGGGAGCTCTACCAGACCATCATGGACGAGCGCGACGAGGAGGAGGACATGAGGGAGGCCTTCAACGTCTTCGACCAGAACGCCGACGGCTTCATCACCGTCGACGAGTTGAGGACCGTCCTGTCCTCCCTCGGCTTGAAGCAGGGCAGAACCGTCCAAGACTGCAAGAACATGATATCCAAGGTTGATGTTGATGGAGACGGCATGGTCGATTTCAAGGAGTTCAAGCAAATGATGAAAGGGGGTGGCTTCAGTGCTCTCACTTAAATTCATTTCTTTCACATCCATTCAATCTATCTATTCCCATACATCTTTGCTTTGTTTTGTTCTTGTATATAAGTTTCAGGAGAAATAATTACATGATTCGATCAACAAGGTAATTGTGTTTTCTCTAACTAATCTCCACGTCACACACATGTAATGGTTTCCGACCATGGACGGTATATGATTTAGATCAATCCCATATGATCTCGTCGTCCTAGGTATGCAATGTAATGTGCGCATTAATTTGTGCCTCGTATTTACCATGCATGTCATTTTTATTTTTTTTGGAAGAAGCACGCGTCGACGCTTTTGTCAGTTTGTGTGTGTGTGTGTGTGTGTGTTTCCAATGTTAGACGTTGGTTTTGGGGGGTTAGAACCTGGCTCGATAAGTGAGATGAGCCTTGCCCTGGTATTGCTACAACTTCATGTCTTGGTTTTTTGGGGGAGGAAGGCCGTTGAAATCGGGAGACTATTGCTAGTCACAAGATCTGTTTGTGTTTTCTTGTTGTTAAAGTTTTGAGGCCGTAAAGGTTGGTTCTGTTTTTACTATGTAAAACTCTGTGATGATTTTGTTGAATCTTGATCTCCCTTTCTTTCTTTCTTTTTAATTTATCGGATAAATAATCTAATTTATCATATGAGATACTTATAAATTGATATAGGAAAGATTAAACATTCAAATTCAGTTTGTGAATGTACATAAAATATGACAAATTTGTGTAAATTAATTCTTAAAATTTTTTAACTTATGTGAAGTTGGTCGTTAAAAAATATAATTTATTATTAAATTAATCTTAAAACAACTTAATAATAAAATGATTTCACAAACTTAAGACAAGACTAATTTATTATATTTTACAATATTTAAGGACTAAATTTATATTTTATATCTTTTAACAATCAATTTATCACGACATCATAATATCCTGAACATGAATTTTGGTTATTTATCTTTTTCATCCGCAGCACCTTTATTTGCAAAAGAAATTCACAGAAAATAAAGGACATGTGACAAGAATTAATTAATTATCATGGCAGTTTTACCGACCAAACCGTAATAATTTATTGGAATTACAGTGTGTTTTCGGCATGCAATGGCGTTTTATATTGCAGTTGGCATGTTTGGTAGTTGGTAAAGTCTACATATGCAAAAAAAAAAAAACAATGATTATTGATTTGGGTAAATTTGATATAAACACGATAATAGTTCCTTAACCCTGACTCAAGTCCATTGTCTGAATGTCTCTAGGTGATAGAAATTTAACACCAAATGACAAGTTTGTTAGTAGCTGTACACCACACAAATTTTATAGAGATAAATTTGGCCTTTTTATAAAATTGAAAAGTGACAATTAACCAGAAATTTTCGCTACATTGGAAAAGGTACATTTTTTATGTAAGCAGAATGCAAGCAGGGGAGAGTAGAGTCAATATTTGATGTAAACCATGACGACCCCACAAACTTGGAAAAGGTACATGATCACTGGCTCGAAAATGTTGAGTCCAACGGAAGAATGAAATGGCTACGTTATACAGTACTCACAAGAGAAACGCTTTTCGGCAAGAACAATAAATAATGGATGTTACACTTTAAGCACCTACCTAATCCAGGACATGGTACACACCAGAAAAATGTGATTTTTTCTGGTAAACTATGTGCTGCCTGAAGTTTAACTTGACCGCTACACTACACTACTTCAAGCGATGCCGACAGAATAATGTTAGCCTTCTCAACAATCTCAACCAGGATGTCTCCAATGAGGAAGCATGCTATGATGGCTCTAATTGCCCACCATCCGAATCTGATTTTTCCTCCTCAATCTCTCTTATGCTTCTTACTACAGCAGCAACCTTTTTAGAGATATGTTCTGTGTGCTTTTCTAAATCATTTAAAATCACATTTAACTGCTCTTCATATGCAGCACAACGTCGTTTACACTTTTGTCTTTCATTGTACAACTCAAGTGACAGCTCACGGATTCTTTTATCCTTCTCATCCTGTGACACAAATCATCAATATAAGTGAGGTACTAAAAAAGAGAGACACAAAACAGAGAAATTCAACCCTAGCAAGTAGCAACCAGTGATAGCTGTACATGAATCAACTTATCAAAGCTGCTTGCGATGTGCTTCCAATTTTATACAACAGTTTAATCAATCATATTCACAGTCATTTTCTTTCTCTCTTTCTTGGATGTTAGAGGGAAAGGGGCTCTTAGCCTTTTATTGTAATCTCAAATTTCAGGAAACAATTCACTAAGAGGAGTGTTGGCAACACATTCGCTAACATGCTCTCTATTTTTGGTTAAAATTTATGAAAAACTAGAAAATTCTGAGTGAGATTCATTAATAGGCGAGACCTACAAAAAATTGTGATTACTAATAAATTCCAACCAAATAATAGAGTGGTTAAAAGAAGTGCATTGCTAGCATATCTCATTAACTAATTACCATATCTTCTTGATGTGATATTGATAGAACTCCATCACGGACTTGGGCATATACTAGGAAGAGATTTAGGAGAACCAGTGAGTCCAAAATCAAAGGCAACATGGGATACCCTATGCCTTCAAATAACTAACAACCTACATGACAGGGGATGCAAACTGGAGGGTTTTGGTTGGAATGGTGGAGGATATTGATAAAAACCGAGACACCGGTGAGAAGGAAGGAAAAACTGTGAGTAAATGGCTAGGGCCAAGAGAGACCAGGCACTCTCAAATTACACAGAATCATCTTTATTTTGCCGAGTAAACTCTCATTCTAGTCCCTAAAATTGTAAGCACTGATCATTTTAGTCTTTGAATATACAAAAAAATTTCATTTCGGTCTCTAACTTTTCAAAAAGCCATGCATTTTATTAATCCTTTTTTTACTTCATTTTTCACCGTAATTTTGCAACAGAAAAGATTTAAGTGATAATGTTTTGCAAAGTTAGGGGCTAGACACTTACAATTTCAAGGACTAAAATGAGGGTTTACTTGTATTTTTGCTAGTCAAGCTCATCTTGTTCTGTCTATTTGAACCCCCACCAATACTGATGTCAATTCCATAACAGCAGCAGGAGAGATCTAATCAGTAGTCTATTTACACTATACAGTTCATTTCAATCAAATATACTTAAATTGTTAGTTAAAAATGCACTGTTTGACTGGCCTCTTCATCCCTTTGTTGACAACAGAATAACAAAGGAACAGAGATTTGGGAACTGTGTATTCAACCATAGATCATACATCAGTTCATAAGTACCATCTAGTCATATTTGCCATCGTCCGGAGAGACATACCTCACTAACCAAGTGCTTCCCAGATCCTCGACATGGAACTTTACTGGGACTCATTAGTTTATGAGTATGCTCCTTCACAAATTTGGTGACAACCCACTTCCCTCTATCCCGCAAAGCCAGCCTTATCATGGCCTGACAACCTTCCCGAGTGGCTGGTGGAGGAGGCAGCACTCTATCTTTCCTGTGTAAATACTTTTTTGCACGAAAGCCTTCTTTAGAACAGACAAAATCTTGACCAATAACCTGGTTATTTACTCGTGAACGACGGTTATGGTGTATTCGTACTGTAAACCCTATCCTCCTACCATAGGCAATGTAGAATTCTCTGGCTTCCTCTCTTGAATTGAACTCCATGCCTATGAATGGTTCTACAGCTTCTATATCAGTTGAAATGTCTGCTACAGGTTGTTCAACAAACATTTCATCTTCACCTCCACATATTTCTAAGTTTTTTGAAAATTCATCTACCTTCTCGTGTTTGTCACTAATTTCTGCTTGCATATCAAGGTCACTATCATCTGAATCAAATCCCTGGCCAGATTGGTGATCCATCGCCCTACTATGGCAGAATTACGCAAATAATTAGATTATCCTTCAAAGTTAATCAGATAACTTGACTAAATTTTGATTGCATGATAAAACCAGCAATCGTAAAATTTGAAGAATATGGTTATTGTGGTTTTATGATTTCCAATTTAAAGGGTGTCTTTCTTTTTTTTATTTTCCTTGTTTGGTTCTATAGTGTTAATAACCATAAATATTGATAATGTTCAACCAGAAAAGAAAACAACAAAACCAAATGGGAATTTGAAAGAGTTTCTACAAAGCTAATTAAAGCATTTCTCATCATATGAACACTTCTGTTGAAAATTGAAGGTGTTTGACTAAGCTTACTGAAAGTAACTAATGATCCTCCTACAAGCTCTTTTTAGCTTATCAAAACAAGGTAGTATTTGGCCTTACTTTTATTTGACTTCTCCTTAAAAGAAGAAGCTCCTCCAATAGCTTCTATGAGAGCTCTACTTTTCAATTTTGACTTTCCCATCATTAAAAAAACTCCTTTTAGTTTTTAGAGATATTCTTAAATTGTGTTCGGCCCAACTTTTCCTATTAGAAAGAAGAGAAACCCAAAAGAAGTCGGATCAAACATTATCTAAAAAGAGCTAGTAGGAGGGTCTGTTGGAGAGTTGTAATCTTAACATATCATAACAACTTCATTGAATTGAGCACTCATGAGTTGAGACATCATTGAATCCAAGCTGCAAATTTAGTATGCTCGGCTGCTAACACCAAAATATCAATCCCGATTTTTAAAAAAACATAAACAAGAATTAGTAGGTCTTGTATTTTTTTTTTGGAAATTGTATATAGACTGGATATGGATATCGGCTATCCTATTTATTCAAAACTCTTGGATGATGGATGAATATCAGATATTAATAGCATTTAATTAGAACTTATACTGCAGAGAGAGAGAGAGAGAGAGAGGTTTCACCAACAAAGATCACAATCAAGATGAGCAATTTGCATGACTTTTCACCATAGTTGCAGGTAACATAGCTCTAAAGCCCCAAGCTATACAATTATTGGATACAGGATAAGTGTATATTTATACAGTGCGTTGATAAATTTTAATTATTATTGTTATTTTTGTCCAAGTAAACAAACAAAAAAAAAAAGAGAGGCTAATTTTCATGAATTAAGAATATACACAAGATTTACAAAAATGTGAGAAGATGGAGACAACGGTTTAGTACCTGTCCAGTCCAGCACAATAACTACCGAAGATAAAATCAGCCTGATTTCAACATATTCCTGCAAAACCTGCAAGAAAATTATGCATGCTATTAACATTGCATTATACTTTTCCTTTCAACTAGGAAATAGGAATGCTCCATCTGTCAAATTGTCCACTCGGAATACCAATATTTCCGGATGCAATGTTACTTTCAGTATAGATGAAAAATTCATAGCATGAGTTCGAGAAAAAAAAATGCATTGGCTTTCCTAGTGAATAAAAACGGCACCACGAAGAAAAAGTTGATGAACCCTTACTTGCCCCTCCTCCGACGAGGTCCAGATAGAGTTAAGTTTGGATCGGGTCGGGTCTATCAGTTTTTGGATTATTCAAATACGAAGGCCAAAGAAGGGTTCCTCCGAATCTCATGCACACACCATTGATGTACGGATGCTTGACCAGAGAACAGCAACACTACGGTGTTATGCGATGCACGTTCCACTGTGAAGATTTATTTATTTATTTCAAAATTCAATGATAAATAGTATTGTGATTTTTTTCATGAATAAACGAACTTATATTTGTGAGTTGAAATTATGATTAAATTTTTTGAAATAATATTTGAGTTTAATTTTTTACGAGAAAAATAATATTTTCCTGCAGTTACTTATGTCTACACTCAAGTATGAATTAATTAGAAGACTTAATTAAGTTTTTACTAGAATATAGTTTGTTTATAAAAAATTATCTATCTCATATACCTAAGAATTTTTGCGTTTTATTTCACTATTTGTCGTTAGTCCTCATCCATCAAGTGATGACGTGACATATGAAATATCATCATATCATCACGCATACTCACTAAATACATAAGTTCAGGTGTCCACGTCATTAATTTTTATTTTTTTTAATTTAAAAAAAATGAAGGTACCGATATGGAGGTGCTCGAGATGATGTTGAAACTCAAGTCAAGCCACGACATGCAACCTCTTGAGTTAAACGCAACAACCACCGGTGATGGCTGAATCCCCACCTTTGTTCCCTGGAACATAATCTTAGTTGTTGATTTCGCATTGGAAACCAAATACTTCTTAATAGCATCATCGGCTTTTCTACCCAACTACGGTACCCTAGTAATAAATGAGCATTCGCCACTAGCTCCTCGTCGTTAGCGACAGTGTTGACACCATCCCTAATGCTCTGGTGGATTTCATCATCGAGCCTTTTTGAACCCTAGCGATCAACCCACGGTCACACAAAACAACTTTGTTCCCTTCGTACATAAGTTTCCATTCATAGCACTGTTACTCACATTCCCTGCATAAACCAAAGGCAAATGGGAATTTGGCAAAGCGTTACCGTGGTAAAGCGAAACGCCGGAGAAGTTGAATCCATTCTTGAGTGCCACATATGCGAGGAAGTCACGATCCAGTGTGCCAGTGCCTACAGTAGTGATCCATGGAGTCACATTGGAGAGATGACGTGACACTTTGTCTGTCATGTTATCAATTAACGGATGCATTCTAACGGTAGGTACTAAAATGCAACACAAAATTTTTCCAGGTATTTAAGGAACAAAAATGAATGTTAAGTAGTTTTTTGAAAATGGACTATATTCTAAATATGAAAAACTTAATTAAACCTAATTAAAATGACAAAAAAATATTCATAACTAATTTATGTGGATAATCTAAGTTCTCTCAACCATCATCCCAAGGCCTAAGTCTTCCTTCTACCAACGACTTGTTTGGCAAATAAGTATCTTCTCTCAATTTCATAAACAAAATGTGGGTTTTTGGAAAGTAGGCCTGAAGAGTTTGTACTATTCGCATTCGCACCACATTTTTGCTATTTGTAGCACCTTCTTTAGCATTTGAATGTGAATGTGATATTCTAAACTAACGAAGGAAACATTGTGGTGTGATGCGAGAGAGAGATGGCGGGTAATTACCATAACCATCAGCGGCACATGCTATAGCTGGTGTTGTCGTGCTGGAAAATCACCGCCCAGGTCACAAACACCACCACATCCTCCATCATAGCCATGGCTTCATCATCAGAGCAGGAATTTGTCACTCACTACCGTGCTCTTGTTAATCGCTTCCCAAGATCGCATGGTTTTTGGGACTCTGAAGTGGCATCTCGTGTCGGGGAGAAGCTAGAGTTTCGCCTCAGAGAAATCGGCGTCACCAACGTTCAATTCGACCCTCACGAGAAACAGTCTCGTCCCGTCCATTATCGCGTCATGCTCTCCTCCTTGTTCCATTCCATCAAAAACACCGGCGTCGACTAAGTCAATTACCTGTAAGTTTCAATTTTGAGTGTTGTAATTGGGGATTTTCCATTTTTGTGTCAACTCTTCACACACAATAATTTTTTACCCTATTATTGTTATTTGGATCTCAAATTGTTTGTCGTGCTGCCTGCGCAATAGAAACTGCTTAGTGTTTTTGTTATTTGTTCGTATCAACGCTAATAATGTGCTTGTGCTTGCTCCAATTGCTAGAATTTAATTTAGAGTGTGTTTGGATAGAGAATTTTAAACTGAGGAAAGTAATTTATCAGAGAATTTAAATTTTTGTAATCTAAAATTCATTGTTGGGATGTTTTTTTTGTCAAAAATTTAAATTTTTGGAATTTTAAAATAGAATTTTAAGCAACTAAAAATGCGAAATTTCAATTTCTTTCTAAAAGGTGAGAAATTGAAATTATCTTCTTGATAAAAGAATCTTCTAAAACACTCGCATATTTCCTTTATAACATTCATACTCTCTTCCACCTAAAAGTTCCTGAAATCTCATTCTCAAACTTGCGACTCTTCTCTCACGTCGATGACCCTCTTCTTCAAGAAACACCGTCTGAGCTCGTGAAACATCAATTGGATGTGGGCGTAGGGAAACACGTAGAACTGCACCAGCCAGTCAAGAACCATCGTTATCCATCATGTGGTGGAGGTGCTTGTTGGCACAGAGGGCCTGGATCATGTCTTACACCGTTGACTGAATACTGTGGTCGAGTGTGATGGTGTACGCCGTCATGTCCTGGTTTCCCTACGACTTCCCATACTGCATCAATATTTTTTTTTTTGGAAGCACCCCAACCATATCTTCTCTTATCTTTGCATTCATTTTCTTTGACCCTCACAATTTTAATTTTTTTTATCCAAACACAAAATTTTAAAAATAAAAGAATTTCAATTGAAGTATTTGAAATTCTTAGAACTTAAAATTTCTCAGAATTTTAAATTTTCTCATCGAAACACATTCTTATTTATTTGTTGGTTATGAAGTTATTGGTAAGTGTCGATGGATTGATGCTTGTAAATATGTGGTTGTGATTGGAAGAAAGTGTTTGGTGTCAAAAGGATTGAAACTAGCCCAGTGATGACTCATGATGATCACAAACCAAAAAGTGCTGGGGCTTGTGACTTATTAAGTAAACTGATTCATAGGTAAATTTTCAAATACCATATCAAACTAACCTGTATATTCAATTATGGTTTTAAAGGATTTTAATTTTTTTTATTAAAAAAATCTCGTGGTATTCCATTAATATTTTTAAATAATAAAAATAAATTTTATATATTCAATTAAGATTATCATGATTTTTTTTAAAAATCCATTAAAATCGATTGATATTTAATTAAGATTTTTTTTATAACTTATAAAAAATCTTTTAATATTTAAAAATATACAAATTTTATTAAATTTTGATGAATTTCATGAGATTTTTTAATAAAAAATATTCATCAAATAATGTCACTCAAATCCCTAAATCAAATGTTAACTCAACATTCCATAGATCAATGAGAACATGACATTCCATCAGCACCAGCGATATAACCCCCTCCATTCCTTTAACATGTAATGAATTTTTTTGGTTGTTTCTTCTTCTTTTGTTGGCCTGTTATGCAGTAGATTATGTTTACTGCTGTTTGGCTTGTAGTGAGGCGGTAGTAATGTGTGTTTGCTGGCTGGCTTGTTTTTCAAGCTACTTCTTGTAGCTTGCTCAATAAAATTTATTTGCAAATCCAAAAAAAAAGTTACATGCTTTTGTTTTTTATCCATAATGGGACAACATACTTTGTTTTGTTTTTTTTTAATATCAAAAGAGATGAGGATTCTATAAATTGCTAGTTAAATGTACTTATGATTATGAATGTTGTAAAGACATTATTCTATAAATTATGACATGGAGAAACATTATATAAGAGGTGGGTATGGAATTATAATCAATTTGCTATTAAACGATTGAAAAAATTGTGTTGTTTTTTTTAAATCTTATATTTTATTTATTAATTTTTTCATCGAGTCTTATACAATTTTGAATCTTTTTAAAAAAATCACATAATCATTTAAAGTTTTATAAATCTATAAAGACTTCTTAAATCTTATGAATTTATACTTTATAAATTTATTAAAATCTAAATTTTAAAATCCTAATTATAAAAGTCTTTTAAAATTTATTGAATTTTTTAATGTCAAAATAATCTTTTAACAATACACCTTGAGTAATGAAATTGGTGTATTTTTTTTCTTTTATATTTTCTTTTTAGGTTTTGTCTAAGATCATAAATCTTTATTAAAAATTATGTAAGTGGTATACTGAAATCATAATAAAAGTGTGTTGATAAAGATTTTTTAATGAAATGCTTTTTCAGCCATGGTTCTTTTAGTTAACATTTACTTTTCTTCTAGCCTGTGTTTGGATAAATCTTTTAAAGAGGGTAATGTAATTTTGTAAAGCGCGATCTCGAGCTACCGAAAACTTATCGGAGCCACCAACGGGAAGACGAGCAAGATGGCGGAGTATCGTTCCTGCGGGACTTTGTGTCAGAGGTGTGGTGGTGATATGTGAAGGTTCGTACGTGGCTAATGACTATGTTTGGTCTTCCATCCATAACGTTGCAGTGGTTATCGCTGCTATTATTACAGATCGTGGAAGAGGTTTTTATGGAAAAATACAATGGTATTTCAAAGCAGTTGGTGGAGCCAATATTAACAAATTGATACAAATTAATTATCCAAACAAGTTATTTCACAATTGAATGAAATCTGATTACTTTCATTCTAAATTCTTTGGTATCCTAACACAGGATTAAAGTATTTTAATAAATTTATTGAAATAAATTAAATAATCACTTAATTAAATTATGTGTACTGAATGATTTTTTTTCACACTCATCTCTCTTACATTTGTTTCCATTTCTTTCTTTTTCAACACATCATCTCTCACATAAAATTTTGGAATGTCCAATCAGAAAGATTTTTTTTAAAGAATAAACAGTTTGTTTTAGGAAATTACAAACTCTGGGAAAAACATCCCTTCAAATGAGAATGCCTCTAAACTATACAAGTTTTTTTTTTTACTCTATTAAAATATACAAGTGAGATTGCATACACTATTAATTTAAGTTAAAATGTCTAATAGATTAAATTTTATTTTAATTAAAAAGTAAATATACGCTTACTTCTGTGTTTTTTCTTCATTCTATTTTTGTGCTAGAGTATCAATTATAATAACTCACAAGAAAGTATGAATGTGGCTTTTTAGGAAGAAATAATCATATTTCCTCTCATTTTATGTACTAGCATTTTATGGATAAAGAATATAAATCCTCTCAATTAAATAAATAATATGGTCACACAAATTTTTTAATGAATACTATATTATTTAAATAATAGCAAGTCTTATTATAATTGTTTTTGTGCCTTTTGTTTTTTACATGCCAAAACTAACATTAGATGATCTTGCTCTATTAACAAACATGCGCAAGTAAGCAAAGCCTTGGCAAAAAGACGGAAGAAATGATATGGCGTGAGAATATAAAAGTAAAAGGAAAAAAAAAAGGTATGGAGTGACTTTCCTTCTTTTCCAATTTTACCTTCTGAAAATCCCATTCCAATAAAAAAAGCATCAACCCATAATTCTCGGAACCGTTGGGACTGCAGTCTGCAGCCTTGTTTCTCATTAACAACTCAACATCCTAATAGAAATTTTTTTATATGGACAAAATTGTATTTTTTGTCCCTCAAACGGATCTTAAGTTCTAGATTTGATTTTTCAGTAATTTAATTCACAAATTTGATGTTTTCACATTGACCATAACAAATGATGATGTTGACGTCACGTGTCATATCCTGAAAAAGAAGAAAAGTCAAATTCTGATTGGTCAATAAAAATAATAAATAAAAAAACATGATAAGATTTTATAAAATAGAAAGATAAAATTTGTGAATTAAATTATTGGGAGATCAAATCCTGAAAATAAATCGAGGGGCCAAATTTATAATTTTGTTTTTTATATTCCTTTTTCTAAAAAATAAAATAAGAAAAAACCATTGTAAACTCACCGGCCGTTGACCAATCCTGCGACAGCCCAATCGCAAACGTTCATTCTTAGGAAAGATTGATAGCATGTGATTATGAAGCTTATGTAGTCAATTTTCTTGTTTGTACTACTAACCCCCATAAATTTTCCACGATGTGCTGTGCAATGCTATGTTAGCGTGTTTTTTTTAATAATAATTAATAGTACAATATTAATGTTAAATATTGATTAATATTGGTAAATGGCAGCTATGGTTTCATGTTCATGGTTTAATAATACGTATTTTCTTCTCCTTCGAATTAAAACGTTACTTTCCATAATAATAATGTCAATGGCCGGGGAAGAGTTGCACCACCTCTGACTCTGACCCCATTGCTATTTTCCCTGGTAACTTTTTTTTTTAAAAAAACAAAAATATTTTCTCTGGTTTGGTTTTTCGTTGAATTTGATCGAGTTCATCGCTAGAATTTCATTATTCGATCAATTTTCTATATTCCTAAGCTTAAAAAACCATTATTCTGTTTTCAGTATAGATCGCGATCGGAGACGGTTGATTTTGCGGAGAAGTGGAAATTCCATAATAATTCGAATAGGTTTGGTAGGTTTCTGAGATTCCTCTCTGCGAATTGTTGATAAGTTAATTCAGTTTATATCTCTCGTTGAGGCTTTGTTTTTTTTTTTTTTTTTTGTGCGTGGAAATTCGTTAAACCCTGTAATCGAGCTGAATTTGATTCGGTTTGTGAATATTGTTTGTGAATTTCGTGTGAAATTGATGTTCTGATTACTGGGATGTGAATGGTTGAGGAAATTTTGGAAGTGAATTTTGTTGTTGCAAATGTTTCAGGGGAGGGTTTGTGAATTCATAGGAAAATGGGGGTTATGTCCAGGCGGGTTGTCCCCGTCTGTGGTAACCTCTGTGTATTTTGTCCTTCTCTTCGTGCAAGATCAAGGCAACCAGTGAAACGGTACAAGAAGTTCATTGCTGATATATTCCCCCGTAATCAGGTGAGATTTTCAGCTTAAGTTGGCATAGCACTCATTTGCTAATGTATGCATCAGATGGGTATTTGCTTAGTTTTTAAGCTGGGGGGGGGGGGGGGGGGCTTTATGATAATACCTGTTTCTTTTACTGGTTAAGCTTATATATTCGAATTTAGCCAAGAAAGTGTGTTTAGGAGCTCTTCTAAGCACTTTTCCGATCCACATTGCATGATGATTATTACTCTGTTTTTCAGGCTGCTGAGCCTAATGATAGGAAAATTGGAAAGCTATGTGAGTATGCTTCTAAGAATCCATTGAGAATTCCAAAGGTAATATTATTCTTCATAAATCTCCCCTTTTTTGTCACTTCTAAGCCAGTTGTTTCATGCAACCATTAGGCTCATTTAATATTTTGAACGAGGCTACGCTGAAGGAAATCAGTGCTATTTAATACTTTAAATAAAGGAACTGCTACTGAATGTATTTAGTGACCTCCCATGTGCCGAATGTTTTCAGCATTTCTTCACCTAAAATCATATTTGGAATTTAATAAATTTAAACAAACATCATCAAGTCACGTTAAGTACTGAATCTTTTCATTTCGAGTATTGATTTGTGATATCTGTGACATATATCCTAAATTTATGTGGTGTTTTGTCTTGGCAGATTACTGACAACTTGGAGCAAAGATGTTACAAGGATTTGCGTAATGAAAACTATGGTTCAGTTAAAGTGGTCTTGTGTATATACAGGAAATTGTTATCGACATGTAAGGAGCAGATGTAAGTTTTACACCATATAAGTTAAGTGCATGTTCCTTGGATTGAATTATTATTTGATCCTAATCAAATTCATTGAAACACATTTGGGTGCTGGGGGGAGGACTTATCTTACAAATTCCAAGATTCAGGCACCATAAGAGTATTACATTGCAGAAGCCATTTTAAAATTTATGGACATTTTTGAGTTCCCTGTGTCCATGTCTTATGGGACTATGGGTACTTTTTAAGGCATGTTTTTGTGTAGAACTCTTTCTTTTTAATTTAATTTTCTTAGTATTCCGAAGCAGGGCTGTGCAGTGTCAATTTGTCCTCCTGTAGTCCTATTTGCTAGTGACGAAAGCATCTAACAATAAAGTTCCGGTTCATTTGATTTTTTTGTTAGATGCATCTCTTGACTATACTAAGTACTAGTATTGCTTCTTAATCTTGCAGGCCACTGTTTGCCAATAGTTTATTAGGGATCATTCGGACTCTTCTAGAACAAACTCGAGCAGATGAAATGCAGATCTTAGGTTGCAACACTCTTGTAGAATTTATAGATAGCCAGGTACTTGGTTATTATTCGATCTTTCTGACTTGTTAGTGTTAAAATCACTGCAGGATTGCCTCAATTTCATGCTGAGAGATTTGCCATCTCTTTAAAGTGGTTTCACTAATTTAAATTTAATATTATAGTCTGCATTATAGGTCATGCTACTTGGTATATTGCATTTTGTAGACCAATTTTTTTTTCTCACTTTTTTTTAATGCCATAAATTTTAGTGATATTGACCCTCTGAGTTAAAGTAGACAGATGGTACATACATGTTCAACTTAGAGGGTTTTATACCAAAACTATGTCAATTGGCTCAAGAAGTGGGTGATAATGAACAAGCTCTACTTCTACGTTCAGCTGGACTGCAAGCTCTATCCCATATGGTAATGCTCCATATCCGGTTTATTTGTTCTTGCAGAATTTGCTTACGCATTTCCATTAGTTTATAATTGTAACTTGTAAGGACTTCTCTATTCTTTTTTTTATCAATATGCACAAGAATCTGCACGTTTTGATGATTTTTACGGAAAGGGCCTCTGCAGAATATAAAAATTAACAGTTTTAGTTATTTCTGATTAATAGTCATTAAACATTGAACTTCTTCATACGAACTTGCAACTTTATTTAACTTAGTAGAATGTTTAAGCTATAGAAGACTAGAAGCTTTATTTTTGGAAATAGTTGTTATAGTGATACATTTAAATCATTCAAACTGTTTATTAGTTACCTTGTCTCTACCACAGTACCTTTGTTTAGTTGTCTTTCAAGGTCAATTATACCTTCCCTGGATACCTTTTGTGACACCCTCTACCTTGACATACATATTTATATAATATCATACATGAAAATATATAATTAATTAAAATGATTTTATTCAATAAACATAAAGAAGCTCATGCGGGTAAAAGATTCACATTCGCGTTAATCACCAAATTAAAAACTTATCAAATAAGGGTATGAAAACATCTCTGGTCCAAAACAAGGCCATTTAATTTATTTCTTTTATAAAAGGAAACAATTTAAGCAGAAGAATAACATAAAGTAACATGTTCAGAATATTATGCAAAAAACAAAGGAACCCATGTCTCAATGTCACACCTTATCAGAACATTGTATTCCAGCGTTCTCTAGCATAAGGTTCTTCATAGCTATCCACCTAACCATGTGCTCCCACGGACACAAAGTTCGAGATCATCACCGGATTCAAACACAAACAACATATCAGGAGTGAGTTATCACATTCCTAACTAATAGAGAGAAACGGAAAACATAGATATACATATCATATAAATGAAATACAACTTACTTAACACAGCTCGTGTCATTCCACCACTTATCACGTGACATCACTTCTCAACACTACATATCTCACACATTTTCACATCATTCATGTACTCAAGGATCAAAACATAATAGCACTCAACCAATCAATATCGATTAATACACAAACATTATGCAACAAATATACTAAGACTCAATCCTATATGCAATGTGGTACCATGTCAGTGAAAAACCTCATCGGACGCTTAGGAGTACATGACAAGAGAGACCATGCACTGGCAAGTCAAGTTAGGGTCACTTTGTTTTGTGAGAGCACTCAAACCATATGGGATCAACATAGGCTTCAAAGAACATTCAAACCGAATATAGTTACCCCCAAGACCTACACTCCGAAGAGTCCGTCAGGACCTCTCCCTCCTGATTCAGGTTCAACCCAAAAAATATTTTAGCATGTAGATTCTATCTATGAACTATATAAAACACACAAATACTCAATTGTTCTCAAAATAATTTTAACTCATCGCGCTTCAAAGTGATTAAACTCGTCGGGTTTCCACTGGATCCCATCACAATCGCAGTAACTCGTTGCCCTTAAAGAGTCTTACAGTTATGTGATTGTACGGTTCATAGCTCACAACTCAATGCACACAATATCTCAATACACATGTATGATCTCACAATTTAACAAATACTCAACTTGTCATGTACACATAGTTCATCTCACTTTCATAATCCCAAGACAACATGTTATCACGCCTTATGCATTATATAAATGTCACACGATAATAATATTAATTTTATTTTCATATGATTAAACCCCTTAAACAATTTCACATAATCATATCAAAATCATAGGTCACAAACATGAAAATAGTGAAAGCACTCAATTTTATCAACCAATTCGCATCAGGGTACCAATTGGTCCATCAAACACAACAATCTCATAATTATAGTCATAAAGGAAGAATCACAATACAATAAACATTCCAAACTAAATTTTAATTTAATCCTCTAAGGATCCCTACATATGTTCATTCTAATCTTAATTGCGATAAACTCATCTCTTACCTCTAAGTGGGTTCATGTGTGTAGTCCGGCAGCGATAGTGGCGTTTCTAGTGGTTCCCTAAGATTCATCAAGTTTTTTCTCTGGTTGCTTTGCTAGGGTTTCCAAGCGTTAGAGAGAAAGAGAAGAGGTTGGAATCCTCATTTCACTGTCTTCGTGCGAGGGACGTTTCTCTCTCCACGGACCTTATTTCGCAAATCCCAACGGCGGGGATGTGCAAAAATGAATTCCGAACCTGGTGTTCAAATTTTATGACGATCCAACGGTTAACGAGTTCGGGATCGTAGTTTTACTAGGATAAGTTTGGGTGAATGCGGGAAAAAGAGAGCTACGTGCCAAATATATTTTTCTCACTATTGACATTATTTCACAAATCCCAACAGTGAGAATGTGCAAAAATGAGTTCTAAATTTGGTGTTCAAATTTTATGACAATCCAACAGTGTCCGAGATTGTAGTTTTACCGTGACAAATTTGAGTGTATGTGGGAAAAAGAGAAGGTTTTGGAAGAAGGAGAAGGAAAAACAAATTTGAGAGAAATAAAGAGTATAGAGATGTAAACTAACCTAATATGTCTCTATTTACAATTAGGGTACTCTCAGCCGGTTATTTACTCTATTTTTCTTTATTATATTATTTTATAAAAGGAACTCTATTTTACTCCTTATCAAATGAATAAATAAAACATCCTTTTTATTTTTAAGAACATATATTTATTTTATTTATCTTAAAATCATTATTTTAATTAATAAAAAATATTTCTCCTTATTTATTTAATTACAAAAACCTTTTTATTTTCCTGAAACTCTATTTATTTTTAAATAAAAAATTATTTTTAATTTATTTTATGAAAAATGAGATGTTACACCTTTTGTTCTTCCTCCCTATGTTTTTTGACCAGGTGCAGTTCATGGTAGAGCACTCACATCTTTCAATGGATTTTGACAAAGTGAGTATCATTTCCCTTCTCTTATTCCTACAATCTATTGATTCTGGCAGACACATTAAGCAAATGGTTGCATTAAACGTGGAAATTTAGTTTGTGTATTTATTTATGACCACAATTCAGGTGTTGAATTTAAAGGTTATTACACTTGAAGCTAAACTTTTTTACCTCCCTTAATTTTTTGGTGGGTCATGGGTGGGTTTTGGAATAGATTATATCAGTGATTTTGGAGAATTTCAAGGATCTCCAATCCAAATCCAATCTTGCCAAAGTAGAGAAACTGAATTCACAATCTCAGAGTCAGTTGGTCCAAGGATTTCCCGAAAAAGGAGCTGAGACAGAGCCTAAGTTGTATGTCTTCTCATACTGTTCTCCCCTTTCCCTCTTTGTATAAAGCCAACAGATGAGATCCTGAAAGCCATCTTGTGTTCACTGCTTTTACAGGGACACTAAAGATCCTGCTTATTGGTCAAAGGTTTGCTTGTATAATATTGCCAAATTGGCAAAGGAAGCTACAACTGTGCGGCGTGTCCTCGAACTGCTTTTTCATAATTTTGATAGTGAAAACCACTGGTCTTCTGAAAAGGGAGTTGCTTCTTGTGTTTTGATGTATTTGCAGTCCCTTCTAGCAGAATCAGGTAGCGTTGTAACATTCAATATTATAATTTTACTTTTGTGTGCAGTTTTCTCTAATTTTCTATATAATTGATAGTATTTTTTTTAACACCAGGAGATAACTCCCATCTTCTGTTGTCCAGTTTGGTCAAGCACTTGGATCATAAGAATGTTGCTAAGAAGCCTATCCTTCAGATTGATATTATTAACACCACCATGCAGCTTGCACAAAATGTGAAGCAGCAGGCTTCAGTTGCAATAATTGGTGCAATATCTGACCTCATTAAACATTTAAGGAAATGTCTGCAAAATTTATCTGAAGCATCCAGCAATGGAAATGATGCATATAGGTTGAATGCTGAACTTCAGTCTTCCTTAGAAATGTGTATATTACAACTTTCAAAGAAGGTATTTGTCCTAACATTATGTGTCGCTTTTTTGCTTGTCTTTCAATATCTGACACTTAACATTATTCCAGGGATTTTTGAGTAAAGTTTCTTGGATTCTAGATATCTATAGACCCATTTGTTATCTGTTCTCCCTACATAATAAGTTTCTTTACAGCCTTGTATGATTCATTCATTACCAGTCCCCTGACAAGAATGTTGATAAGTCACCTTTGAATCTGACTGTAGAAGATTAGCTAAATTTCTGAATAGAAATTTCCTTGATGTTGTAAGCATACAAATTTCAAAAGAAGTATTTGGATTGAGTTTCTTGTCACACTGTTTCTACTATAACAGGTTGGGGATATAGGACCAATTCTTGATTTGATGGCTGTGGCACTGGAGAATATCCCAATTACTACCATCATAGCAAGATCAACAATCACTGCTGTCTATCAAACAGCAAAATTAATCACTTCCATCCCCAATGTGTCATATCACAATAAGGCAAGTGTTCTTACTTGGATTGGAAATGGGTTTTTACATGCTCAGCTCTAGTAAATGTCTACACGTTTGGTTTATTATTTAATCTATCCAGGCTTTCCCTGATGCCTTGTTTCATCAATTGCTCCTGGCCATGGCTCATCCTGACTGTGAAACACAAATTGGAGCACATAGTGTCTTCTCCATGGTGCTTATGCCATCCATGTTTTCTCCTTGGTTAGACCACAAAACAAAGATTGCTCAGAAGGCACAGAATGACAGCTTCTCCACTCAGCATGAAACTTTTTCTGGAGCTGAAAACTTGAATGGGAAACTGGAAGAAGGAAAGGCAATAGCCAGTGTCAATGGGAAGAAATATGTGATTCATCCATATCATCGCTACAGCTTTAGTCCGAAGCTAACTGATGGAAAAGATGTAAGAAACTTTTTAATTATCATTATTAATTGTATGTATATAATAGTGTTTTTTTGGTTGGAGAGGGAAAAGGATGTGCAGTTCCTATTCATTGTAATTTAATTTTAATTATTTCTTGTTGAGTTCAGTTAAGTTAAACACATGGTTCAGTTAGTATGATTGTTTCTTCCCTATTTCCAATTATGGAGACCCTGGATCTTTCCTTGCTCTAGTTCCAAATCAAATGTTGTGTCTGAAATTTTCAGGATCGAAGTTCACTCAGGCTGAGCAGTCACCAAGTGAGTCTTTTGCTTTCTTCAATCTGGGTTCAGGCAACATCTGTGGAAAATGGCCCTGCAAATTATGAGGCAATGGCACACACCTATAGCATTGCTTTATTATTTTCTCGTTCCAAGGTGAGCTTGGTGCTTACCAAGTGCTGTGGTTGCTTATAGATTATGATCAGTAAAGACAACCAAAGTTACTTTGCTCATTTTGTTTAGTGTTACTCATTTATAATTATAATTGTTTAAATGCTAACTAGTGTCTTTTAAAAAAATAAAAAGTAGAAAATTTTATTAGGAAAGGAAGCATTTATTATATTAGAAATACAAAATGTTATTAAAACTACTAGAAACATTTAATAGGGTATTTAATGCTACCCAACTAGTTCCGTTAGGGCACTTATTAACAAGATCCTTGCTTAAATTGGTAATCAATTTAGTGGCACAAGTTAAATTTTGACTGGAGTTTTCATCTTTTCAGAAACGAATGCATATTACATTCCAACAACAACAAAGCCTTACATGTATTTTTAAAATTAATGTCGATCACTTTTAATTCAAGTAATTTTGCATGATTGATTTTCCTTAAGTTTTTTAATTGCTTTTCACAGGTGTCAAATTACATGGCTTTAGCAAGATGTTTTCAACTTGCATTCTCCCTCAGGAGCATCTCTTTGGACCAAGAAGGTAAATGAAACGTACAGACAATTTTTTACTCTGCATGCAGAGTTGACATTGAGAATTCCTGTCCCTATTGAGAAAATGTTCTTTCCCATGGAATGGAGGCAAGAATAGAGTCAAATTCCTGGGTTCTCCAAATGTTTTACTATATATAGGCACATCTTAATTGAGGATAATACTTTCTCTGGTGAAAATTTTCTGACATGTTTCTTTACATGCCTGTTAAAGGAGGTTTACAACCATCTCGCAGGAGGTCCCTTTTTACCTTGGCTTCATACATGCTTATCTCCTCTGCCAGGGCTGGCAATGTCCCTGATCTTATTCCAAAAGTTAAAGCATCACTGACAGAGGCAACAGTTAATTTCTTTTCCTAACCTCTGGACTTGATCCCCATTCCATGCCTTCATCTTGTTTCTAAAATAGAATGTCACTATATTCTTTCCCTTGTTAATTATGATTAGATTAACTGATTAAAGTTATAAATCCACAGGTAGATCCTTTTCTTGAATTGGTTGATGATATCCGGCTGCAGGCTGTCTGTATAGAATCAGAGAAGATAATTTATGGATCTCAGGAAGATGAGTTCACTGCTGTGAAGTCTCTTTCAGCTGTAGAATTGGATGACAAGCTGTTGAAAGAGACTGTAATATCATACTTTATGACTAAATTTACAAAATTGTCTGAGGTAATGAGTTTGCTTGGGTCGACAAAGAATACTTTGATGCGTTTATAGAATTAATAGTGGTACCTTTTGCCCAAATTAATAGTCGGATAATCATTTCCTAAAGAAATGTGTCTTTGATACTGTGCACCTACATACAACCCCTTCTCGTGCAATAAGGAATAAGGAAAAATGCTGGAGGGTAATAGTGAGGACAGATTGTATTTTGGTTTGCTTCACTATGTTAAATTTAGTGGGGGAGTATTTAGAGAAAGATAGAACGTAATATTTGGAGATATAAGGTTAGTTAGGTGATTAAGGAAGAAGGGGAAGGGGAAAAAGGTCACAGGTTTGATCCCCCCCGCTAACAATTAACATTTGCCGATAAAAAAAATAGAACTTAATATTTTAGAGAGAATTTAGAGAATGGAAATGCTTTATCATTATTCAGCAGAATGTAATTTATCAATATTACAGAGGTTCTGCATGTCATCCGTATATGTAGTCTCTTGATAGACTAAATGGAGACTGGAGATTATTTCCTAGGCTGCTATTAATCAAGTGCAATGCCCATGAGTGGTTAATGCATTTTATTGTGTGATACATGAACAATAGTATTTACTAGAGTGATAAATAATTTCTACTGCATCACCGTTGAACTTCTGAGTAGCAAGGATGTGGAACTTTATGACATAATGAATTGGATGTCTGATCAAGTCTTTAATAATGATTGAACATATGAAGTTAAACGGTTGCTTTTGGTTCAATCTTTTACATTTTTGTTCTCTGTATGTATTCCAGTGGCACATGCGCACACATTTGTTTTGGAAACTATTGAAGTTTTTTTCTCTTAGAAAATAATACTTGTGAAGTATGCTGCACAGCATATGGATCATTTTAGCAGAAGTTGCAGTGTAGTGTGAAAGTATGGGGTTGTGGACTCAATATTTAGGTCGTGTACTGGTCTATAAGTATGTGGAGATAACATGTTTTTCCCCCCCTTATTTACCAGGATGAATTGTCTAGTGTAAAGAATCAACTTCTACAGGGTTTTTCCCCTGATGATGCATATCCATCAGGACCTCCATTATTTATGGAGACACCAAGACTATGTCCTCCTCTTGCTCAGATTGAGTTCCCATACTATGATGAGGTAAAAGTCTCCAAAATTGCATCTTCATAAGTGACTTGTCAAAACTTGCATGTTGCAAATGCTGCAATTTGTTTTCCAGATAATGGTTCCAGATGATTTGATGGAGGAAGAGACTGAACCTGAACATAGTGGAAGTCAGCCAGATCGCAAAACATCAATTTCAGCCAACTACCCCGATGTTCTAAATGTTAATCAACTCTTGGATTCGGTAAAAACTTGTGTACTTTTATTTCTATAATCTAGCTTATTGGAAAGCAATTGATTGTATTTTGAATCTATTTTTCATGCATCTAGTGGAGAGGATATTTTATTTCTTCTTCCCTTAAAATACTATGGGGATTATTTTATGGATAGGTTTTGGAAACTGCACGGCAAGTTGCAAGTTTCTCCACTTCCTCAACTCCTTTACCTTATGACCAAATGAAGAATCAGTGCGAGGCACTTGTAACAGGGAAACAACAGAAGATGTCAGTCATTCAGAGTTTCAAGCATCAACAGGAGAGTAAGGCCATAATTCTTTCAAGTGAAAATGAAGTAAACGTTTCCTCTCTACCTGCTAAGGTTAGTATTTTTTACAGAAATTTAATTTTTCAGCAAGAAAATATATTATGAAAAAAAAAAAGAATTCTTCAGGATCTGTTTGGCATTCGATGATTATAATGTTTTCGATGTTTGGAGTATTGACTGTCATGGTTGAACTAATTAACCAAATTTTCTTTTTTTTTTTAAAAAAAAAAATGAATTGCACCCATAAACTTGCAGGCAATGAATTCTCATTTGTCATAATATACTGCTGAATTTAAACCAATGATAAATTTATTTTCATCAACTCTATTTCTTTTGAAATTTATTACCCAGTTTGTTATATAATAACTAGATACTTGTTAATGATATATATCTGGAGTTAGTATGAACATATATTTTTTTATGACTAATACTAGCAACACTAGTACACACTCCTTGTTATAGATCAAATCTCATGCAAGACAGCCAAGACTCTCTAACAGAGTGCACACAGGCTATTTAATGGAGTCAACGTGAGATCTAAACCAATAATAAAGAATACTTTAGGAGTGTCAAATAGTTTTTTTTTTTTTTTAATAAAAGGAGTGTTAAATAGTGTATTGCGGATATTCTTCTTTGTTTAACTTTGATCGATAGGAGGACCATTCCGTGACAATCAGGTTTTGAGTCCATGATTACGTCTTCATGTCTTGTGTCATGTTTTATGTTGTTAGTGGACTGATGTATTAATCCCGAAGTGCATGTCAATCAGGCAGAATCACTGTGCGTAGAGTTTAGTTTTGTTTTCTGGAACTGATTATTATTTATTGGCACTGTCTCATTGTGTAGGCACTGGAATATTCAAATGGTGATTTGAAGTTAGTGACTCAGCAGCAATTTCAAGCACAGGATCAAGCACGCCACCAATCTCATGAATCTGGGCAGCAACACTCTTTGAGACTACCACCTTCGAGCCCGTATGATAAATTCTTGAAAGCAGCGGGATGCTAATGACACTAACCTGCAATAGATGCCATTTTTTCATTCTTTGCAATGCTGGTAAAATGTTTCTTTAGATGGTTTCTACCATAAATACGTGAAATATGCGGGAGAGTATTTTTTTCTTCTTTCTTTTGTTGGGAGAGGTGGATGTTTGTTTCCAGCAAATGTATGATTTTGTCTATAAATTATAGTAATATTATTTGTCAATATTTAAATATATTTTTTAGACTTTTTTCTTGAATAAAGGGTTTTGTTGATACTTTCGTTTTACTGCAACTGTTTTCTCTCGTTCTCTAGTGTGGACCAAATGCTAGAAGCTCCTAAATCCTAATGAAGAATGAATTCCTGTACTACGGCTGGCTGCTCCACTTTATCCCATCTTAATTGCCAATAAAGCGGAGCTCTGGGCGTATTACCATTCGTATATTTTATTTCTAGATATTCATACATAAATTATTAATATAAATATACGCTTCATTTTTTGGTGTACGGGTGAAATAGAGGGAAAATTTGATGGAAAATAGAGGTAGGGGGGAAATGGGATGGGAGAAAAAATGTGTGTGAAAATAATAACACATTTGATATATTTGATCAAATGATTAACAATTAATACCTGACTTTCAAGTTAGAGAATATTCTTGGCAACGAAACTAATGCTATATATTTATTATATTTTATTAATCCTTTTAATACTCTATATAAAATGAATGTATTGTAATATTTTAGAATCATAAAATGCATTTAGTTTTTCTATTTAGAGAGGGGGAAGTTTGGTAAAAAGATATTGTAAGAGGATGTAGAATTATTTTGACTATTAATTTTAATAGTATGATCAAATATTTTAATAAAAAAAACATTTTCAATGGCAGATTTGTACTGAAAAGGCCACCCCACGAGCTTTGTTTAAAATGTTCCAGTCTAGGTGGATTTGATTTGCACCTCTTTTTTCTCTTCATATTTCCTTTTGCATTTTTGTACCTGCAAAAAAAATTATAACATTTGGAAAACTAAATTTCTCTTCATACGTTCCATAAACTAATTTTCAGAACATTTGAAAAATTAAATTCCAAAATATATTAATTAAAAACGAAATTCCAGAAGTATAACAAATTAATTTTTTTAGAAACAGATTGCACAAAACCCACAAATTCCTTGTCTCTTCCTTTTTATTTCCTTCCCATTTTATTCAACACCTCCCTCAATTCAACACTCTACTCTCATGTCTTAGACCACAATTGCACTGTTGTTTTTTTGTTGAACAACCTCAATTGTTTTTCGAAAACTAAAAACAGTCTTTCAAAGTAGAAATCAACCATACCCTTGTGCTTGGTTGCTAGTATGTTACGTACCAAAACAATGGCAACATAGGCTGCTTATTGACAACACCCGCCCATGGTGCAAGATTCGAATCCTTCATCAGGCGCTACCATAATAATCCCAAGTCCAAAGAAGTGAAAGACACCCAGAACTACAATTTTATGGGGATAACTAACTATAAGAACTAAAGTAAAATAGTAAACTAACAGATAAGTTAACTACTTGGGAGACGGGAATGATACTACACAAACCGCCGGTTTTTTTTTTTATTTTAGTCCTCATAAAATATTTTACTTATTATTTTTATTCATGTAAGTTTGTATTTTTTAAAGTTTGGTCCCTGGAAGCACAAACTTTGAAAAATATAAATAAAAAATTTTTAGAAAAAATGAACATAAAAACTTACATAAACCAAAAATGAAAAAACACCAACTTATAGGAATAAACATTAAAAAAAAAAACACTAACTTACAAGAACCAAAAAAATATTTAAGCCACAATTCAATCATAAAAGCAAACTGCAGTTTCCCCAATATTCCTACTTTACAGTAAAAACCAAGAACCCTAGGAAGACACGGACCAAAGAAGCATGCCATTTCTATGCTTACGACAGAAGAGCCAAAATCAGTGGTCTGATTTTGCCATATTTCTTAAGTTGGCTAACATCTGAGCAGCGGCTGAATCTCTTGCTTCGTGAGGATGGGCACAGAGGTTACCTCCACAGGAACACTCAAAGTCTAGTCCTTTAACAGCTACAGTAGCTTGGAATCCACCTTCAAGAGGTATTCAACAAATTTATATGTAAGTCACGTACATGATAATTTCCCAACATAGATATATCAACAAATAAACAACTTAGTGTCATTAAACTCCATAAAGATGATCTGAGAAGGGTAAGTGTATATGGAACAAAAAAAATCAATTGGTCTCATCTCTTTAAATAGGGATGTTCAAGGGTATACCACAAACCTGAATTGATCCAAACCAATCCAAACACTTTAGATTGAGTCATTTATGTATTTGGATCAAAATCGAACCGAACTGATAAAAAAATTCATGTATGGATTGAGTCACAAGTTTAGATTTATAGATGTGATCAAACCGAATCAAACCAATCAATTTTTGGAGGTGTTTGATTTGATTTTAAATACTACTATCATTGGGACTCCAAGTGTGAGAACAGCATGTGTTAGAACTACTAGTGTTAAAACTTTTTAAGATATTACTTTTAAATATATTGTTATTTGTTTTACTTTTTTTATATTTATTTTTTTATATTATGTTTATAATATTAATGGATCATATTTTGTTTATTTGTTTCATCAAATTTGATTGCAACAAATCTGGTTGCATCAAATTTGATTACAACAAAGCCTATTGCAAGAAATTAGTTTGTAGAAAACAGTTATAATTCATGCTATTATAATAAATCTTGTTAAAGAATATTTTGTTTTAATTTGTATTAGTCTATTTTAGAATATTATGTTAATGGTATTAAATGAATCAATTTTACTACTTTCAATCATTTGATAATATTGAGTTAATTATATGGATATTTAGATGAATAATGATATAAAATAGTAGTTCTAAAAAAAAATATTGTATTGGACATTTAAATGGGTAACCTGTTAGTTCAAACCGAACCAAACCGTTCATAAATGAATTGTGTTTCAAAAACAAATTGTGAAAAGACAAACTGAACCAAATCGAACAAATTTGATTTGATTGAATTTTGAATTTGGCAAAAACCGATCCCTATTGGCCAGTGAACACCCCTATTTTTAAATTGAATTAACGGGCACCTATTCACACAAATGACAATAAAATTTTATACAATCCTGGATTCTACCAATAGATTAGATAGTCTTACCATTTGATTCAGATACACGGTAAATTGGTAGTAGCCAACTATTTTCACGACATATACCATCTAGTTCCTGCAAGATTAAACAGAATTTGAAGTACTGTCTAAAGATGAAGGGAACAGTTGATGTTTACCACTAACTAATAAGTCATGTTCAATTAAAAACAATACATCTCTCCCAAAATATATACCAAGTAAAAATGTCAAACAAGAAAGAGACAAGGTCTTAGAACAGTGATCTGTAAGTGGATTTATAACTGTTTTTTGAAGAGATGCGTACAACATGAAATAACATGAATTATAACTGGTCACGTTGGTAATCTTTGAAAGTGGATTTGCTCATATTTTGTTATCTATTTGGAGATTTGCATTAATCAAATTTTGTTACATAGCAAAGTATGTGTATATTTATATTTACAAAGCTGATACCAGTCACCCATATTGTTTAAGTGACATTGTTGAGAACAAATATATTTTTTTTTTCAAAATTAAGCTCCCCCATATCCAAACCCAACAAAAAATGCCAAATATAATTAACACACCCATCTCTCATGTCAACACACTCAACAAAATTATAACTTTTTTTTTTAATAATCTCTTAGATTGTTCGATTAACATATCTATGCTGACCATATATTTCCTTGAAATTGCTGTATTTTTCTAGCAGTGTTATATCATACCCATGTTCATATCGGTAACAGTACTTCCAAGAAACTAGCAACATTCTTAGAACTTAGTGTATACAGAATAAATTAAGGCTTAAATATGAATTTAGTCCTGGTAAGTTCATGCCTTTTCACTTTTAGTCCCTATAAATTTATTTTTTCATTTTGTCCCTAACTTTTTCAATTTTGGTCCCAGTAAATTTTTTTGTTCATCTTTAGTCCTTGTAAGTTTGTGTTTTTCCAATATTAGTCCCTTAAAACATAAACTTATAAGGACTAAAAATGAAAGGGACTAGAATTGAAAAACTGCAATTTTACATGAACTAAAAATGAACAAAAAAAACTTGCATGAACCAAAATTAAAAAAAGTGTGAACTTACAACAACTAAAAAAAAAATATACTTACAACGATCAAAATTGGAAAAATGCAAACTTACCAGGACTAAATTCATATTTAAGTCATAAATTAATAATGCATCATGTATTTGGTAAAATATATTTTCCTGTTTTACTCAAACTTATGAGGCTAGTAAGGACTCATTTTAATACACCACAAACACCAATCACAGGTGAATTATAAAATGCTAACCAACCTGTCCATAACATGTTCAGACTATGCATAGTCACAAGAACTGAAATGTTTAAACTAGTAATTTAAATGTCTTGCCTCACAAGGACTTTGCATAATGAGCACTGCCTCTGTCAGTCTTCTCTGCTTAATATATGGAGGTAAGTGTTGATCCTCAAGATGTTGGCACGTCCTTCCTTGATTTCTTACCCATGTATCATTACAGCCTTCTATGAGGGATTCGATACTTAACTCCAAGTCATCTTCCCCACCTACTTTTTTCAAGAAAACACAAGCAATAGTTTTTTCATCTTTTATGTCAACAAAATTTAAATAGATGAATAAATCAGTCAAGATTACTCAATTATTGTCCCAGACTCTGAGCCACAAATATAAATGAAAAATGATCAGGATAGCACATTGCAGAACTGAAACAATGGCTTATAATTGGAGCTGTGCAGTTTTGATCTTCTGGTTCAAATGCAAAACAGCTGGTAAATTGAAAATTCAGATTCCCAGAGCCTCACAGATAGCTCTAGATTCAGTTTAAGGATATAATGATAGATGAAGTTCAAGATGCTCTAAATAAGTCATATGGTCCACATAGGATGCCTTGATAGATTTGAAATTCAAGGTTTTATACCCTATCTTTTTGTCAAACTACTTTTTGCACCTAATGTGCTTGTTGAATATATGAAATCTAACACTTGTTTCCTACAATTAGATGCATGTGATACGGAAATGGGGACAAATGCTTATAAGAAGCCAATAATCACTATTCTAACCATATTTTCTTCAGAGCTTATTTGATACTAGACCAGAAAATCAATAAAAAAATGTTTAGTTAAACACTGAAAAATGTTGTAAAGGTTAAAGGGGGACAAAACCTTACTGACAGTAGTAAAATAAAAGAAAATGACAAAGAAAACATACGAGTTAACATTCTCTGAATTTTTTTATCACACAGAGCAATCTCATCCTCTATCATGCGCTGCTGAAGAGCCTGCAAAAAGAAACTAGTTTAAGATAAATGCAAATGCAGAGCTTTTTACCTTCAAAGAATAGTAAGGAGGAAAATCCTTATAATTAAGGAAAAGCAGTATAGTAGCTGACTATTGCATTCCATGGTTGAAAATTGAAATACTCAGAATACTATTTTAAAGATCTAAATAAACAGAACAAATAGAAGCATGTAAATAGTGAGCTGCGTTCATTGTTATATTTACAAGTTTGAGGGCATTTTATTAATCCAATAAATGGGGCTAATAAGCAACAAACGTGTTTCACTATTCAATCAAGTTACTGATAGATAGTCATGTCTCTCATGTGTATATGATCTAGATAACCAAGTGTATATGTTCTATGTGTCCTAGCATAGCAAATAACAGGAACCGTGAAAATGGATATAAACATGCTTGCCAGTAGAAAAAGCAATGAACAGGTTTTACCAGTGCATTCCTCTTTTGCATAAGAGCATTGAGTGCAGTCTGTGACAATGACTTTCCCTTTGAAGCTATAAGAATTTGGAGCTTTCCAAGATCAGAGTTGAGATTATTTGTAATCAAGGCACACTCTTTTATTGAATCATTTTCAAAAGAGGCTTTGGCAGTCTGTGACAATGTCATTCCCTTTGAAGCTATAATTTGGAGCTTTTCAAGATCAGAGTTGGGATTATTTGCAATCAAGGCACATTCTTCTATGGAATCATTTTCAGAAGAGGCTTTGGCAATCTGTGACAATGCCTTTCCTTTTGAAGCAATAGTTTGAAACTTTTCAAGATCAGAGATGGGATGATATGCAATCAAGGCACGTTCTTCTATGGGATCATTTTCAAAAGAGGCTTCGGCAGTCTTTGACAATGTCTTTCCATTTGATGCTATAGTTTGGAACTTTTCAAGATCAGAGATGGGATTATATGCAATCAAGACACATTCTTCTGTGGGATCATTTTCAAAAGAGGCTTTTGCAGTCTTTGACAAAATCTTTCCCTTTGATTGATCTTTGGTTCCACCCTCAGTGATGAGCATTCTTGTAGAACCACCATACTCAGCCTGTCAAACCAATGACATTTAGCTGGAGAGATACTAAATATTGGAAAAATACTTTGAAAATAACTTTTTTTTATGTAGAAAAAGAATTATCAGAAACAAAAACAAAGAGTTAAAATCAGGGTACAATGGTGTCTTTTTTGGTCTCACTAATATGTATTAGAAATGGACCAGATGGTCCGGACCTAACTCAACTTCAAAAGATAAGTCAAGGAAGGAGATTGTGCAAGTATTACAAGGTTATCATGTTCACATTCCTAATCAATGTGGGACATCTTAACAGACCTCCTTCATGCCAAAGATTAGACACCAGGAGCATGAACTTTGCATGATTGGACTTCTAGAGGTGGCTCAACACCAAGATTAGATAGGTTGTGCTACCATGTCACAAACCATCAATCCCAAAAGCAATAGTTATGAGGCAAAGACATATGAACATTTTTTATTTTAATCTATAAAATACCCCCTCAACGCAAGAGTCCTTTGGGGTTGAAGCATGGCTAAAGCATAGGCCCACTTAGCTCATGTAGAATTTAACTTTTTGATTAGAAGAATGAGGATGGTAAAATTGAACTCAAGATCAAGGAAAGAGGATTATCCAAGCCTAATAAGGAGTATTCTAGCCACATGCATAGGCAATTAAAGACATTTAAACATTTTGCAACATTCATATCATCACTGAAAATACTAAAAATAACAAACACTTTCCACTCAGCTATCGACTCATTGCATTAGTACATCAACTGCAGTCAGATCAAGGAGCATAATAAAGAAAAATAGTTTGAAAGGAGATAAATTTTGAACCTTGATAGGGTTTTTAGATCGATTTGAGTAATGTTGTACAAATGGATTTTCTATTTCTTGATCTTCATTAACTTGTAAAGTGTTGGCAATATGCTGGCATTCTTCTTTATTTTTAGATGGAGAAGCTAAAGTGTTGTCCACATACACATTCTGGGTTTCCTTGATAGAAGCAGAACATGTAACTGCACAGCTTCCATTGTTCTCGTTCTGATTAAGTGCT
This sequence comes from Glycine soja, assembly GCF_004193775.1. NCBI lineage: Eukaryota > Viridiplantae > Streptophyta > Magnoliopsida > Fabales > Fabaceae > Glycine > Glycine soja. Next base: position 2,478,309 of record NC_041016.1, read on the forward strand.
TCAATAGCATCAATGCTTGGCTTAATATCGAGGCCAATAGACATGCCCTCACTACTTATATATGATTTTTTCACTTCAGGGCAGCCCATCATCGTGTTTTTCTCTGCCAGCCTTGAACCTTGCAAACTATTTGAGAATGTTTCTCTACAAAGTGCAACCAGTCCAATTGAGCAACTCAAAACAATGCAGTTAATCAGTATTTCTAATTCTCGTGTATTATGGTTAGGTTCATAATCATGGTCATGAAAATTGGTTTTGAAAAAAAACAGTAGATGTTAAAACAAAATTGTCCTAGGCTGCTTGACATAAGAACCGGAGTTAAAAAGCAAACTTGATGAAGCATACACTAAAATGGCATCACTTATGGAATATAGGATGTAAAATTGAGTAAAAAATTCAAATCAATCAAAATCAGGTGTTACCAAATGGGAAAAGAGAACTACACCACCAACCTAGAAATCCACTCTGAGATTATTTCAGAATAAGGAAGCACATGGAAATACTCAACAACTGAGGTGACTGTCCAACAGCTAGAACTCCTATTGATCAATGGACCTCGCAACCTATTCAAAGATGAGATATAAAATGTGATGCATAAGCATGTGCAAATTTTGTTAACAATCTGATTTATTTCTATTGAAAAGTCTAGGGACAAATATCCAAATAAATGAAGAACAGGAGTGCCACCTCAAGACCAATAAGATAGTGCAGGTCAGCCTGCCACAGACATTATTATATGCTCTCCTATTATATAAAAATATAACAAAAACAGAAGAACCCTTATGATAAATTGTAACATCTAGCTAACAAGTAGCCATCCAAATAAATCCAGGAAAAATGAAAATAAATATCAAAATTGATGTTAATACCCCAGTTACCATTCAAAAAATTCATAAAATAGAACATAACTTGATTTAGAAGCAACTAAAGTTAATGTAGTATGAAAAAGAATATATTTGACATTCCAGTTTCCAGGGAAAATGAGCAAATGAATCCATCTGAATGGCAGACAAGCCCAACATCTATGTCATTCACCCTTGGGACTCTCAAGTCATCAGGCTATCAGCCAACAAAAAATAATAGCAATTGAAATGAACCTTTCAATCAAAGATTTGATAGGTTGAATAAATTCCTTGTTGATCAACTGGGAGCACTTCATTATATAAAAGCGTGAAGCTGTCTTCACTTTGCTCTGAGAATACACAGTGTAGCTTTCAAAAGACGTAATATCAGTTTTATTAATACCTGTGTAGCATATGAGAATCATATTCAATTTTTCATGAATCAAAAAACACCCATTAAAACCAAAATTAAGAGATAGTGGTACATTAACTAACATGTGCAATATGATGCAATAGCTTTTCAGTACAGAAAAATATTTATTAAAGAGAGAAAAAGTAAAGAACAAAGTAAGACCCCATATTAACCTCAAAACAGATCGAGGGAACAAATTGGATAGTGAAAAATCCTTATATGGAACAAAGTCCCCTGATTTGTGATCTTAAAGTCAAAACTATAATACAGCAGTCACTAAGAATAGATGTTGCAATCTTTCAGTATGCGGATAGTTACCTGCAGCTTCCTTTACAGCAGAATATCCAATTTGCAAAATTCCATCTTCCTCAGAATTTAATTCTTTTTTTGTAGGCTTTTTTATGACTCTTCTCTTTTTGTATGTTTGTATGGCTCCACTTGTAATTTCAGAACTTTGGCTGAAGGTATCCACATCTTTTTCAACCACTGACCATACTCCCTCAGTGATGTAACTAAAAAGCAAGAAACAGTTCTCCTTCTTACTGTCGATTAAAAGGACGGAAACTTTTGAAATTGGCCATCCCTCTACATCAGGAACATTTTTTGATGCATCCAAGCATGTACATATATTACATGCATTCAAGATCTTGTCTTCTGTTAATGACAACTGCTCCACAAGCTCAGTTTCATCAGGCTTCAGCATAGATTTCATATGCACTGATAAAGTTGGTCTCAGAACCAAAGCTAACTTGCAAAATTCAACAAAGGGCAGAAATGCAAGCTCTGGATATTGTTTTCTGTGGTAGTAGTTGTATAGTAACACAACAGAATGAACCTGACACAAATGACCCCAAAATCCGGAATAATTAATGATAAGTTAGGCAATTCTTAAATCTATGATGGAATAGGAACTTGAAATCTATTATTTTCAAAGATTGTGTTGAGATTGTAAGGATCCATTGCAAGGTATGGGACTTGAGTCCTGCACTAGAAGTATGGGATTCTGGTGTGGGGTTTATAAGACTTGCTTTCCAACTACAACAACTAGCTTTTGTAGTGTGGTCCTCTCAAGGTTCAAATCAATTGGTATTGGGCGCTAGGACCTGAGGGCTGTGGAGCATGGTTGGATGTTAGGATCCAATTGCAAAGTATGAAACCTGAGTCCCACATTGGAGTATGGGATTCTGGTGTGGGGTTTATAAGGCTTCAAGTTCTCCAAGTACAATGGGAAAATTCAGTAAATAAGTTTTCAAAAAGAATAAGGCAATTTAGTTAGTTTCTTTATTTTGACTCACCGTTTGCCAATCTCTAACTCAAAGATATCATCTTAGCGTGAGACATTGCGGTAGAATCAGAAAGACATGTGAATTTATTAAAATTGCATAGAATAACACTTGGATGGGAAATGATTATTATCACAATATTTGGAATTTTTGTATCACTAGGGAATGCCAATATAATATATATGATAAAACATAGAAGAAATGTAACAAAAATTTGTAGAGTAAAGTAAGGAAACAATAAAGGGAAAATAAATTCTTAAGATGTATATTTCTTTAAACCAACATCTTCAACAACCCTCCAAGCAGAGTATAAAAAAAAAAAAAAAAACTTAAACCGGTATCCAAATAAATCACCTTGCTAGGTTAATGTTTGTACAAGAATAAAAGAGAAGAGTGAGGATATAATATATACCTGTTTTGCAACTAAGTGCTGTTGAGACGGTGAAGGGGGGTTATCTGGTGTAGAAGGTTTAGCTGGCAGCACTGGATCAACCAAGTATTCTAGGAATGCCTTAAGAGCATCCTCAGTGGGACACACATCTGATGATGAAGCCATGAGTTCCAGCTGTCACATGCAAGACAAGACAACCTAGTTAAAACTTACAGAACAAACTTGCATTTGTCAAAATGTTTATGTGAGTGTGGAGTTGCTATCAGACAGGCTACAGCTAACAGAACACAGGTATCATGGATTTTAACAGAAAGGTAGTTCTTTTTTTTTTTTTACTTAGACATACATGCTCTATGATCACAAAAAAATCCAACTTTACAGGACAAGAGTTTCAGAAATGTTTCTACATTCTCATAAATAAGTTCCTTTGCTCGAAAACACAATGACAGAAGGAAACAAGGGATTTTAGAAAGAAAAGGCGCCACCTTGGAAGAAAGAAAGGAAGAGAGCTTCACTGTCACTGTGCTTTGACGAAAGGACAGTGTACTCCTGTTTGTAACATTTGCTGGGAAGCCAAATTGATGCTGAGGCTTATTTATAGGTTCATTTAAAAGTAAGAAAAGGTTACTTCTCCAAAACTAAAAATTGGAATGTGCGTTAACAATTTGAAACTGATTCACAAACACACCTTTAATTAATATTCATATTATCTATTATAGTATATATCTTTTGTATTTTTTTTCTAGATGTATATATATTTTTATATTGGTAAACTCAACTTTTCTTTTATTTCACTCTTATTTCATGTTTCTTCTTATTTATTTATTTATTCATTTATTATATACATCTATTGGTTTTTTTTTATAAAATTTTTTTTTAAATTTTTAATTTAAATACTTTGTTTGGATGAAGAAGGAAGAAAGAGGAAAGAAGTAGTATAAATGAAACAAAAAGAAAGCAAAATAGAAGAAAAATAAATATTATTTGAATAGATAAAAATAATTGGAAAAAAAATATCTCTCCAATTGCTATGTAGCTAAAAAAATGCAAAAATGAAAGACAAATGAAAGCAAAAGCAAATTCAGAAACGAAGTGACGTTGGGAAGGGAAGACTGAAATCTCCGACCATGAAATTCGGAAGCGAGGAAATTTGTAAAAAACACAAAATACAAAATCAAGTTTTTGAATTTGATTATGACATAAAATAATTTGTTTGTGGTTAGTCTGAAAATGTTGGTGGTTTCTTTGGGGCGAATCCATGTGTGTGCCAAAACAAGAACATGCTTTTCCTCAAAATTCCATCTCCTTAAACTTCATACTTTCACTCCTGCTTCTGCTTCAGTGTCCCAACTTGGAGTCTCTGAGAGTGACAAGAAAACCAAAAAAAGCTCGCAACTTCAACACGTGCCGGAAACGGAATTTGAAGACCATAAAGTGACACTTTCATTGTCATCAGAGCTTTTTTTACCTCAGCAATTTCAATTTTCAATCACTATTTCTGAATCTTTAATTGGTCCCATTTATCAAAACACTTTCACTTCTTAACTGCATCTGCAAGAGTAAGTTTCATTCTGATGCCGTGTCAGTTTCCCTAAGCAGGAGATCCTAGGATTTGCACATACAGGACCAAATGAATCGGCTCAAAGTAGTAGTAACTAGTAAGTACTTCTTCCCTCAAGGTTGAATCGCTGCTTTCAGGAAGCTTAAATTAATTATGCAGTTCCATGTATATGTAGGTGAGGCCCCTGCACATTGGGAAATGGTTCTTCAAGGAATTCGCCAAATGAGGAGTTCTGCAGATGAACACCAACCGGTTGCACGTGAGAAAGCCGCTGATACTGTACCTTCTAAGGTCTAAACACTCATGTTTCAGTTTATGTCTTTTTGAAAATGTGATTATAAATTTATGATATGTATTTTCTCTAGAACTGGTTCTCAGTTCTCAGTCTATTGTTTGGGCAAACAAAAGACAATGCCGGCATGCCTTTGATTTCTTCAATAGTTAGGCTATGTTTAGATATGTAATGATGGATAGAATGAGATGAAATTGAATAAACTTGTCGTGCCATTGTATGATAGGAAGTGAAGGAATGGTAAGGACCAAGGAGACTAGTGAACAGTAAGTTGGTTTCAGCCCATATCCCAAATTGGGGAAAAGAAGGATAGAGGTATTGGATGGGATCATGGAGTAGGTTTGATTAGGTTCCATCACATTTTACCTTATTTTAAACAATCCAAACATAATTTAAGTCAACCATTGACCATTAAATGCATTACTCATTCTCACCAAAGTAATATATTGCCTATGTGCTGTCTCCTATTAGTCGTTACTCATTAGTGTAGGTTTTGAATTGTTTGGGTTGTCATAGGGACTTTCTATTAACTATTTTGATTATCGGGGCATTATTTTTTTCTTCTAATTGCAGCATGATATATGAATAAAATTACCTCTTATCTAAATTCTAGTGATTATAATTAGGAAAGAAGATTTGTTGTCCTGGCATCTTCCCTTTTATCAAGCCAAACTAAGGAACAGGTTACTCGTGGTAAGTACACATTGCATGATATAGAAGGTTGAACTATGAAAATCAATACATTGCAAATCAACTGCTAATTTAAGAGATGCACCGCCATTGTACTTCAGCCCCCTAATTATGTTTATCACCTGTCTTCTTTATGTGATTAATGCCTGTTGCTAAGTGTTATCATATTCAACTTGTTTATGAAACTGTTTTAATTACAAGTGTGTATTTTTAAGAGTAGGAGCAACTCAGTCTTCGTGAAAATGGTCTGCTTAGCGCTGATGCAATGAACAAAGCTGATGAAGAAACCATCAAAAAGTTGATTTGCCCTGTATGTTCTTTGCCAAAGAATCTATCTATGGTATCTGCTGAAAACCATTTACTCGTGCGATTCAAATAATCTGGATTTGGCGAAGGAAGCTACCTTTGAAGCATCCAATATTTTCATAGTTTTCATGTTAGCATGTCAATTACTTTTGTTCTTATGTTCATTTTGTACTGTATAAATTAAATTCCCATGCGTGTACTTTATGGTATTCTTTTCCAAGGTTGGATTTTATACGAGAAAAGTCAGTAACTTGAAGAAAATTGCCAATATTTGTCTCATGAAATATGATGGAGACATTCCTATATGATGGAGACATTCCTAGCTCAATTGAGGAACTACTCTTGCTGCCAGGAGTTGGTCCTAAGATTGCTCATTTGGTGCGTACAAAATGCTTTTGTGATTCAAAAAGTATTTTTCCTTTTTTTTCTTGGTTAAAATAATTATTTGGTATGACACTCATTAGGAATTAGTCCCAGGATGAAAAAACTCAAGTTTTAGTCTTTATAAAGGCATATAGGGACTAAAGTTTAAGTTTTTTAAGAACTAAAATTTAAGAAAGTTAGAAACAACAGGAATCAATGTTTATTTATAAGGGTATATAGGAACTAAAACTTATTTTGTTTTTTTCCCGTACAGGGACTCATTTCTAAATGATTGTCACCTATAGGGATGAAATTATTATTTAAACCTTCTTTAGACTCATTTTGTTAGTGATATTAGTGTGCTTTTTTGTTTTCCTCTTTAAATTCATTGTTAGTGACATTATAAGTTATGATTGTTGGATGGAACAATGTCCAAGGGATATGTGTAGATACTCATGTCCACCGCATTTGCAATCTTCTTTTGGATGGATTTCGAGACTAAACTCAAAATAGGTCCATATAAGTTTGTGGCATCACATCTTATATTTCTTCTGTGAATTGAAATAAATAATTCTTGTGGCCCGAATAAAAAAATAAGAATTTGACTTTCTTTCTGAAACTCACATTTTTATTGAAAAATATAAATTTATTATTACATTTTTTTTACTGGTATTACAACTCGTTACCAGTATAATTTCTTTCACTAGAATTGGATGCCAAGTGTCAAGTATTATTGGCCTTTTGTTGCTTGATTCATTGTCTCCCAACATCTAGCTATCTAGGTGCTGATGTAAAAAAGACAATTGTGATGTACGATGGTTGTAATAATATTTATGCGATTAATCAACATTGGGCATTTGGTCTAGTGGTATGATTCTCGCTTAGGGTGCGAGAGGTCCCGAGTTCAATTCTCGGAATGCCCCTGAATCCTTTTTTTGTAATTACTTTATGATTTTGGTGGTATACTCTTGCCAATTACCATGACTTTCTTTTTATTATATTAGTACGCTTTCAGCACAATGTAAGAACCTATATCCAATTATATTTGTCGTGTGAAACTTCAAATCATCCAAGCCTTTCCCTTCCCTCAACCAATTTATTGTAATGATCAACAATACTGTTCAGTGTTCATCCAATACTAATACATATTGGCCCAATTTGCCAAATTCATTAATTTTTATAATTGAATGTATTTGTTAAATTTATATATAAATAGGCTAAGGATAATTAATGGATCCAATAGTCACCCCAATCATGAACTTATTCAAGTGACATGAATTTCAACGGAAAAAAAAACTTAAATTTCTTATTCTGCATGGCTTTCAATCCTTACACTCAAATGCCAGTAATGGCATGACAAAAAGATAAATTTGCACAAACAGATACATGACAACATAAAAAATAATAATAAAAAAACATCCAGTTTCAATAAACTAGGTTACACATAACACAGAGTTGCCCTTTAATTACTTTGGTCACTAAGCTGATAGAGGAAGTCTGCTCTTGCGCCAAATCCAATAGTTGGTTCTAATTGGATCAACTTGTTTTAGGATAGAACAAATATTTCGTGCTATATTTAAATTTTGTTGTTCCCCTTTCTCATCATCATCTAAATCTTGTTTATCCATATCTGCGGTCTTTAAGGCGTCAATGGCATCTCTAATGTCTTCATTTGGTTGATAACCAAAGCATATAAGATCTAAAATAGTGCTAAGAGCAAACACGTAGTTGCTCTTAGTTCTCAAAATCTTTAAGCATACTGAAGAAACTTGAGGATCATTTACCCATGAAGTAGTTTCACCTTTATAAAGTCCTCGTAGATATCTCCACGAGCTTTCATTTTCAGGGTAGGCTATAATAGCTTCAATGGTGTAAAGCACTTCAGACTCTCTCATAGCTTTTAGGCCCCCCAAGAAAGGAGACCTTGTTATGACAAAATATCTCTGTAAAAATTATCACAAGATAATTTTCTAAATTGAGAAAGAAAATGAAGAAAACATTTTAAAAATAAAATAGATTGTCAAGTTATTGCACATGAGGTAAACCATGCGGCATATAATAATAAGTATGTACACATGCAAAATATCAGATTCTAAGTTTCTATTTTATTTTTCTATTAATAATTGATTATTTGTGTGAGCAAGTAATTAAACAACAACACAAGAGACTTTTCCTTGGGAGCTTTAAGCACATTAATAACTTTACCCCTGAGCATACTATATGTTCTTAAAGATTATACTTCCTCATTAATTAATTGAGGCAGGGGAAGGGAAAGAATGCAAGACACATAGATGTCAAGCACAATATTTGGAGGAATTTTTTTTTACAATTATATTGAAGAGATTGAAACTTAAATCAATTTACTAATAGAGCTCTTTTGTTTGTAAAGAACCAAAAAGAGAATAATGACCACCAATAGCTAAAATTACAGATGATATGGAACTTAAACAAAGTACAAGGAGATGGTTATTTTTTGCCAGTAATTGTTGGAAAATGTAACATTAGGGGCATAGGGATTTGTGTAGATGTGCTCAATTAGTTAGGCAACAAAGCCAACAACCATGCAATCCATGTTGAATATTTGTTACGACATAGTCGCGTACCTGATTCCAAGCAGAATTGTTAAAAATGTCTTCTTTAAGTAGTTCTGTGCAATAATTAAGTTCATCTTCCCATCCTCCTAGTGTTTGAAGAGCCCACTGTCCACACAAGAAAAGAAGAATTTTTTTTAATTGAGTCTCAATAATTAAAATGTGCCTCAGACTAATGTGCAAATACTAAAATTGTGAGCATTTTAGATTTGTGGTGACAAATAAACAAACCTGTCTATGAGACCATGCATGATAATGTTTGGCATCAACGGACAGTATCTTTTTGGTGAACTCGAGCTCATTGTTTCTAGCTTCAGGACCTAACTTCTCGGCAACCCATCGTCTATGATGCCTACAGAACATCTGGCATGAAGATCAATATGATGACATGTGTACAAAATAAGTTAAATAACTCAGAAGCACTTCAATTCAGGACAGCATGAATACATATTATGGTTCATATAAGAAACAACTACACAACATAGAATACAGAAGAATCATGGTAAAAAAAAAAAATACTTTTGTGCAGCTGGAATGTAATGTTATTATGAACAAAGAGGCATTTCAAAGCACTAGCTGCAAAGATTCCACAGTTCATAAATTTCCACACTATAGCCCCATTTGAATAAACTTCTCCGTAGGCTTCTATAAGAGAAGGAAAAAAAAGGTAAAATGAATTTAGTTTCTCACATGAGTTAAAATCAACTTTTATAGAAGCTCTTTCTATTTAATATCCCCAAAAACTACGGTGCAGAAGCTCAATACATTTTATCTTCTTATTTTCTTCTTTAGCTTATGGAGAAGTTTGTCCAAACAAGATTTATGACTAAATTTACTTGAATGAAATCTTTCACCCATCGGCACTGTCATCGATTGGGGCAGAATGTTTGAATAAGCTTCTAGCTCATGAGAACTTTTTAATTGAGGCAAGTACTTAATTGATTCCTAACAAACAACAAAGTCCATATAAGTATAACTTATAGGTGGTTGCACAGAAGTTAAATAAGTGAGGTTCTGGAAAAGTTAGGTTAGAATTTATGTGAAAATTTTGATTCATTGTCATTATTTTGTTATCCCATAAAAGTTTTTGAACAAGTTGACAGGATCGCGAATTACAAAGTATGGAAGAAAGAGCAGAGCAGAGCATCTCACCACATCTGATAATTTTTAGAATTTCCAGCTGCCATACGCTCCACAAACTCCAGTTCATCGTTCAAGTCGACTTTTAGCGACTCAAGTAACAACCGTCGGAAATGCCACACCTGCAACACAAAACACAGACGAATTCCTTCAATCACAATAAAAACAGATGCAAAGGATATAATCGTCCGGCAGCAATTACTTCTAACTTGACACCTAACAGTGATTTGTGGCAGAGGAAGATATAAATGCGATAAAACGGTTTTGATTGTGAGAGAGAGAGAGAGAGAGAGAGAGATACAGTGTAGTTGCCGGAGTTGAATTGAACGGCTTCGGCTGTGAGAGCGAGGGCGCGAGGGGAGCGTTCATCGGTGAGGTAAACGGCGCGAAAGTAATCCATAACTTCGGAAAACTCTTCAGTGTACTGGATCGGAACGACAGGGTTAGGGCCGTCGTTTTGAGGAACCGGAGTAACATCTGACCACTCCACTCTCTCCCTCAACGGCACGCGTTGCTGCACCTCTTCTCCTTCGCTAGACCCAGATTCCATCCTTCGTTAATCTTCTTCACTCCACACGCAAGTCGCTGCACACAATTTTATTTAGTTAGATCGGGGTTTTAACTTTAAGCCTTGTGCTGTGCTTATGGGCTTCCTTATGTCAGCCCAATACTGTTTATCAGTGTGTTTATTTAGAGAAAAGAAATATAACAAAATTAATTAAAATAAAGTATAAAATATGTGAGTCCCATAAAATAAATTATAAAATTTCTCTTTTATTATTTCTCTCTTTCAAAAAAAACACACCTTAAGTGAGACATCTCCCTCCATCGTTTTGTTTCATTGCAATTTTATTTTTTATTTTTTACCTTTTTATGGTACTTATTTTTTGTTTGTTCAACAAGCGTTAATTATTAACCGTTAATAGACATAATCAAACCAATAGTTTTTATTTTCTTTTTTTTTAATCATCCAACACACCTTATATCTCCTTACTTATTTTACCTTTTAACTCTGGGTATTTTTGTTTTGACTTAGCTTACACCATATTTTATAGTATTATAACAACAAACTTTTTTATGTGTTTGTTTGGTTGGGAAGAAATAAAAAAAAAAGGGGAAAAAATCAAAATTAGTGTGATTTCATATCTCTTTTTCTCTACTTTAATTTAAATATTTTTTTTCTTTTATTTTTTTTCTACACAATCAAAACCACCATTACTTATTCCAAACAGTGGTTAGTCCAACTGTCGCTTTGACCGTTTGACTTCATTGTATCCATGGTAGTTTTCTTTTTATAGGATCAAACTTACTGATATTATTTAATACCATACATGAGAGAATTTACATCATTAGATTAACTTACTAGGTATTTGTTTTGTTGAATAATATTATAACCCCTTACAGTATTTTCTCACAAACCATCCTATTATTTATCTAATAAAATGATTTATAGTTAAGTAAATAATCCGTTAGGTAGTGTACATCCAATGTGAAATTTTTTGAAAATATACTATCTCTCTCCATTCCTATATATAAAAAATAAATGAAAATTTTTTTTTTTCCTAAATATAAGAAACATATGACCATCTTTAATTGTATTAATAATTAATTTCCCTTCATATCTTTATAGACTATTAATTAGATAAATCATACTTATTGATGGAAAAAATTATCTCTTAAAAAATGAGTAATGTCATTAAATGCAATCACCACTTAAATCATTTGATTCAATGGATATTTTTGAAATAAAATTCAAATTATGATATTATTAATTAAAGTTAACCAAATTAACTATTTTTAGTGGCTTTGATGAATTGTATATTTGTTTTTTATATATAGGAAGAGTTTGTATCTTATTAATATACCTTTATCACAATTTTTAACAGTAAATTTTTATTATTATTTTCTTCTCTTCTTGATAATTAAGCAATAATATTAGGACACTAGTAATGAAGATCTTTAGAATTACTATTCGTTTTCAATCCTTGTGGGCATTTATGCTTTAAATTTACATCGCACCTTCTCACCTCTAATAAATTGGCGTTCCACTCTGATCCAGCCAGGCACGTACTTCAAAACAAGCTCAAAGCCTCAGTGTTAACTGAAAACTGAAAATGATACATGCAATAAACAATAGTAGTAATATTGTACTAGTACTACTACTTTTTCAATATAACTAAGGTTTGATTTACAATTCCAATATCTGAATTTCTTTTCCAACGAGATAAGTGTGCAAGAGAATTAAATGGAATAAATCTTCACATCAATCCTCGAGATTGTAGAATCATAGTACTACTACATTTTTAATCCCTAAGACTTTAAATATCCTCTATTAGTCTCTCACTTTACAGGGTTTTTTTATTTTTTACTTTATTTTCTACTATCATTTGACACTAAATGAGTGTCACTTTATAAAATCAAAGACTAACACAATATCAACTATCAAGGACTAAAATGATCAACCCAAGCAATCTTGAGGATATTAATGTGGAAATTTACTCAACTAAATGAGGCAGCTTCATGTTGATGATGCACGTAAACTGAGCATTCAAATTCAGACCTCCATTATTACTAAGCAATAAGAAAAATCAAGGATTTAAAAAACAAAAGAATGCCTGTGATTCATATTATAAAAATGTATGGTGCCATTAGAATATTCTATCGTATGTTTGCTGAGGGAGTCCATCTGATTTTCAAATTCTTGTTTACTTGTGAAAGAACTTCCAGACATCCCTGTCAGCCAAATCCTTGACTAAATGAGCTCCAAAAATGCCCTCCTCATCTACCAGACTTCTCAGCTGTCGTACGCCATTACTGAAGCCAACATAGTGCCTCTTAGTAGGAGCTAGATATACCACCCCATATGGAGGCCTCAAGCACTGATACCAAAATCAAAAGGAAAATACAAAAAGGAATTAAAAGTTCTGCGGTTGCAATTTGAAACTCAATTTAATATTAACAATTCGGTTAAAGTAGAAAAGGAGAAACTTCTGCCATCAGGACAGTGCCATAGTTACTACAAAATGCATCAAACTTGATCATGCGTCATTATAAATATGCAACTGGAAACGGTACCAATTTGTTGTGTATGAGAGCACTGCAACAAGTGGAAGCACCATTGTCCACAAATCACAATACGCAATATATTGTCACCAAGGCTAAAAATAAATCAACAAATGAAGTGTGAAAGACAGAACTCACATCCAAGCAGACCATGATGAACCATATGAGATGTTTACCATAACAGCAGACTAAGGAAAGCATAATTTTCGGCGAGTATAGACAACCAAGTATAGGGAAACAAACCTTCTTAATAAGTGCATACAGCTTCTTCAAAGAGGTAACAGAGTATGGAATCTCTGTCATCAAAATAATATCATAGCCACCCTCTCCTTGATCTGCCTCACTACCTCTTTCCCATGCTCGACTTCCTGAGAGCTTCCTAGACCGCCTTGAGTGAGATTCGTGTCCAATGATGCTACCATCTTGACTACTACACCCATCCATAAAATCTTCCTCAGAAAAGCTCAAACTCATTCCAGGCATCACTTCATATCCATCACTTTTCGCAATAGACAGCACAGAAGGTAATTCTTCCCAGTCCCCGGCATAAAAGTTAACTGATGGTGCCAGAGTCTGTCTTGAAGGAGTAAGAGGAGACTCTGGCTGTCGACTCTGCCTATCACGAGCTTGCTTGAGATTAGCAAGAACATTTGGTATAGTTGTGCATCTGACAGTTTCTGCACTCTGATCTTGAAAATGCACCACAGAAGCTCCCTGTTAAATAAAGAGTCAGTGTATTTCTTTGAATATGCAGGTTAAAATTCTACTTGTTACTTGATTGTCTGCTTGCAATATTACCCCAAAAGAAATATTGAAACTTTTGGTGGTCACACCAAGAAGACAGTGTAATTCAAGCAATGACAACAAACCACTTGCCTACACAATTTAAATTTCAGTCCATGTCATCAATTGTATAAACAACTTGCTACATAGACATTGCTTTAAGAAAACATATAACTAAATGAAGATATTCTTTCTAGCTTACACATAGACTAGTGACAAATAAACCAGCAAAAAGAGAAAGTGATATTCCAATCCTAAACTGTATACCTTCAAGCAAGCGAAAATTCCAGATAGTCCATAGTTGCAACTGAGCTGCAAAATACAAGAAAGTAAAGAGATTTGTAAATTATGAATTGTAAATAGCACAGACATGATTGAAAAAATAGGGATTAAGGGAGAAGAAAAGAAAGTAATCCCATGAAGATATAGCCAACATTGAAAGCATTTGAAAAACGAGGGAAGGATGATGCAGCACAAGCAGAATTGAATAGAGTCAAGTTACAGTAGCAAGCAATAAAAATGTTCATGGACAATATACCTCAAGTACTCTTTTTCCTCTGAAGGTCAGTTGCCCATCACGAATCTCATGCTTAAGAACACTAACAAGATCAATGGAACTAGTCCAGGATTTCAGATAACCTAAAAAGTCAGATGAGTAAATTTAATAACATCAGTCCTTAGTATTGATGAGAAAATAAATTGCATGCATATAACAAAGCATAACTGTGAACAGACACTTTCCTCAACAAGAATCATGCTAACTGTTCTTTCTGACATAATATGGATTTGAGGCTTGGTTAAATTTCTTAAGAAAATACTAAGCTAACCTTGGAGGTTTGTCATTTTCCTTTAATGCCAAATAAGCTTTTGCTTTAAGCATTATAACTTAATAAGGTTCTATGCTGTATTAATTCCTTGACTATGTTAATTTTTTGGAGTAATGAACTTGAAAGAAAATGTTGGTTCGCAAGAAAAACATCGGTCACATGTCCAATGTCTACAAGTCTGAAATATTAAGCACATACCATCAGGTTTTAAGGATATTGTCTCTGAACCACTGAATCCAACAATATCGGCAACACTAACTAAACCCTGTCAGAGGTTTAAGAGATCATCAATGCAACTATAGAACTAACTGATATACAACCACAAGCTCTTACAATATGCCAAGCTTATTGAAGATAAAATGTATATGAGAAAACTCTAAAAAAAAGAGAGAGAGAGAGAAAGACAGTTTTCAAGAAAATGAAAAAAATTAAAGTTCTTATTAAGAAATAATGAAAACCCGCCGTGTAAAACACTTCAAAAGCACACAATAAATCATGGAAGTGTAACCAAAAGGTCTTATTTCAGTATGATTTAGCCGACACATTTCATTGTCACAATTCACAGCATAATCTTTATGGAAACAATGCCTTTCATACATAAATGTCAAGAAATAAAACTCACAGATATTTACAAAAAGGAATGATTAAAAAAAACAACCTATAATCCTTCCACTATCATTGATTCAACAATAACACTACTCTCCCATAAAGAATTGTGCATTTAGGAGACAAGCAATGTGACTATGCCATCCTTGATAAAACAAATACTATAATATGAAGCACATTAAGATGTACCTTAAAATGATCTATATTCTCCCCATTATCTTTTTCAGTGTGAACTGTCTGCAAAGAACGACAAATTTAAATCAGTGTTACTCTTCTTAAGCACAATCCTTTCAACTTATTTAGGGGAGTGAGCGGTGATTGGATGGCTGATGGTATAAACAGGAATTGTAGTATTGTACCTTGGAAGGGAGAATCTCTACTGCTGGTGATGGGAGATGAAAATCTTTCTCAGGAACGGACGATATGCTGAGACTTCCACGATCATGAGGCACTAGGCCAGGTAAGCACTGCGCAAGTAATGCTGGTGCACGCATTGCAACTGATATTTAGAAGCAATCTCCTGGGATAACTGATAAAATAAGCTACAACTATATATTAGAATTAATACATAAAAGAACAATAGACAAAAATCACAAATATCCAGTGTGTCTTAGCTGCTGCTATGTCTATAAGAAAGCGAGGAGCTCATAATCATAAAGCAAGAAACAAAATTATAATCAGAAAATAAAACAACCTTTTGACAATTTAAAGAAAAAGAGTTTATAAACTTTAAACACAGCCTCAGGCCGTCGATTGAATGCAAGGAGACGGAGAATTGAAAGTTTTTTCGCTACTAAGCTAAAAAAGAGGGGAAAATTTACCTTTTGCAAAAAGGAAAAGACAGTAGCAGGTATCCAATTGAGACGGAGCTTCAAATCGAAGGTGCTGCGAGTAAGAAACTAGGGAATTAAAGCGATGCAAATTCAAAGAGGAAAATTAAACAATAGTATCAGTTACAGAAGTTGGAAGTAGATTCGTACGAGAGAAAGCAGAATAAGACACGATCAGGAACAATAATAATAAATTGAATTGAGGAACAACGACAGTTGAAGGAGAATCGCGCGAGAGAGAGAGAGAGAGAGGAATTGGAACAGCGAGGAGAATGAATACCTGAAGAGAGGTCAATGGCAGTGTGGAAGAAGAAAGAGGAGTTGGATTTGGTGAGGAAGTGAGAAATGAAAAAAGTGCCAAAAGTTCAAAGTTGTGATTTCTATTTCTAAACGAAGAGCAGAAACAGAGAAGCTTCGACGTCAGAGGCCTGCAACAGTTGCAATTCCCAAAATGCCCTTTCTATGTAATTTTGGGGGTGGGGTGGGGTCAGATCAGATCACACGCTTGTCTCTAGACTCCAGCTTTTTCACTTTTCTTCTTTTTGGTAACTAAATTAATAAATATTCACTGTATTCAGAAAAATTTATCATACGGGACAAGATAAGAGCATAAGAAGAATACCAAATAACAAAAATATAAGTAATAAAGATAATTTTTATATTTTATATATCATTTGATGAATAATGAATAACATAAATAAAATAAAACAAAATTTGTTAAAATATTTAGTTATTATTTTTTGGTTATTAAAGATATAAAAATATGAATATTTTTTTTAATATTTTGTATTTATGATAAAAAGTTGTCCATGATTTTATGAGTAACAAAATTAAAGATTTTATTTTGTACTTATCTTTTTATTTGTGTTAATCTTTGATTTTTTTTCAAATTAAATCATGAAACAAAAATAAATGTTTATTTTTCAATATCATAATTTTTAATAAATAAAACAGACACACAATGTTATTATAATAGATGTTAGATGTGACAAACAAACTCATACTTATAATTAGGACTATGTTCCTCCGGGATAATCTCGCTTTGACCAGACACATGGACAAGTATGAATAATACCCAACTCTTTAAAACAGGGATAGGAACGAGTATGACCGCCTCATACACGATCCATATATTATTAAAATACTCTTATTTTATTTAATTTTTTAGATTTGTTCATTTTTTAAAAATTGATAAAAAAAATAATTTTAGCTTTGTTCAATTTTATAAAATTATTTTTTAAATTTTTCTCCTTCAATAAATAATATATTTAACTTTATCCAATTTATAATTTTATATTTATAGGCCGGGTAGGAATGGGGTACGGGTATACTTGATACTCTCAGCGGGAACGGAACTAAAGAAAAAATTTCATATCCATCAGAAATGGAAATAGGTATGGGGATGATTTTGAGGAAGCTGAAACAATAAACCATCATATGTTTCGCTCCATAAATTAATAAACAGAAGGAAATAATGTAAAAATATTAAATTTGTATCATTTATTTGAGAAAATAAATACAAAAAAGATACGGTCTTGGGGAAAATAAATAAATTGGGAATGAAATGGGGAAATGATTTCTTTCTACTTGTATTTATAACAAAAAAAATTAAAATTTTATGTTGAAAAAAGTAGAGTGATAATTGAATGCTTAATTATTATAAAAATAATTTTCATATGTTCAAATTCTTTATTTGCTCTCTTTGTTTACCTGTTCAAATTCTTTATTTGCTCTCTTTCTTTACCTGTTCAAACAATCAAAGAGGAAGAAGAAAAAAAATCTTCAATTGATTTTTTCTTATTTAATAAGAGATGAAATAAATACGGCTTAAAAGTAAAAAAATGGAATTAAAGTATGTTATATTATAGATTTTTTTAGTTTATATACTAGAGATGAATATGAGATATTAATAAGAATGTAACTTACAGAATACAAAATTATAATTAAAAAATATTATTTGACACACTCTTTTTATTGATTTAAATTTATCAAAAATATAAAATATTATTAGACTTATATCATATATATATCACTAATTATTTATATAAAAATATCACATGGCTCTTTTTTTAATAGGCACATATCACATTCTCAAGTCGGTTTGCTCTCAGATTCAGTGATTCTCAAGACTCTATACTTTTTATTTTTAATGAACTGTACCCATTTTTCAATTTTAGGTAAGATCTGTATAGGATCTTTAGGTACACTAACCCCATGATACACTTTTAAAAAAAAAAAAGTTACTAATTATCTATTGTTTTGGAACAGGGAACGGCTAATAATAGCGCAGTGAGTTGTTCATGTTGTGTCGGAGTTTTTTTGTAGGTATACTGTTCATGTTGTGCTGGGATCATTTATCTTTCCAGAGCAATATTTCTATACTATCAAAAGAATATTCATAATTTTAAATGAATTTAAAAATAATTAGATATATAAAGTAAAAGTATTAAGAAATGCTTAATTATTTAAAAGTTAATAAAATTTCTTTAGTACAAAATCCTGATATAAGAAAAATACCGAATTCATTTTTCTTTTCCGACTATGAACAGAATTCAATTTTTATTCAAAATTTCAAACAGTAATTTACATGAATATATATATGAAAAGAAGGATTAAAAAGTTTTTTACTAAAAAATACTCTTACTACCATATTGTCAAATTCGTACAGATTTATTGTTCTAAAAAAATATTTCTGTTAATAAAATATATCACATTTCTAATAAAAATGTTACCAAAACCTTTACATTTTCTCTAGTCTTTTAAAAACCTTTTTTTATATTTAAATATGATATTTAAATAGTTCAAACTCCAAAGTCGAAATTAAAGAGAGTAAATGATAATTTATTGTAAATAATTTAAAATTTACCAAACTAGCTATAATCTCACGTAGGGATAAAAATGTCTTCTTTTAAGAGTTTTATCTGTTATCGATCTATTTATATTATATACATTTTAAGGTCTAAATTGTCTTTTTAAATTTTTTTTATCTCAATTTAAAAGTCTATTTTTTTAATAGTAAGTCTTTTAAAGAGGAAAGTTATGATTTTTTTTATATTTTGAACAAATTTTCATGTTTTTACAAGCTATTTTTAAGAAGAATTTAATTAAATTGTTCGACGTGTAATATTTTGAATAGAAAAGGAGTATATTTATAATGACACCCCTTGTTTTGAAATTCACACAATATCTCTATTTTTTCTTATACTAACTTTCATAATTATTTGAAACATATTACACCAATATCACTTATTAATAAATAAATAAAAACAAGTTAGATCATGTATTCCTAGAAAGGGTTGTTAAAAATTAAAACAGCAAGGACATTGAATGAATTTTGAAGAAACTACAAAGAATACTAGTGCAATTTTTTCATAATAAATAAGAATTTGAAAGTTTTAGAAAGGTGAAAACCAAGGTGAGATTAAAGTTGCTTAATTTTTTTTAAAGAAAAATATATCAAATTAAAGAATGAAGATATAAATAAAGATTTTTATTTTTCCTGATGAAATGACAAAAATAAAATGGGTTGTTGTTGAGTTATTATTCTCCTGTTTGGATTTACCTGCCGCATTCATTCAAATATTCAATTATTGGAATATAGTATTTTTTTTTTTCCGCCACATGACAATGAGTTGACCTGAAGGATTGAAACAGGCTCAACCACCAGCTGGTCCACCTCCCTCATTTCTCTCTCCTTTTTTTTCATTCTTTTCTGCTTCACAAATGCAAAACTTGTGTAAAGCGGTTTGATTGAGTTCACTGAGTATGATCTATAAATTATTGTAAATTTCTTACACCGTATGTGATTTCCACCGATACAAAATATGCAAAACTCGTTATCATATTTTTTTTTTACATTAACCATAATGAGACTTAGGTAGCCAAATCTCCCACAGTACGAGAATATCTATATACGTATAATTTATTATTATTATTTTGTAATTAAAGTATAATGTTTTATTCTGTATAGAAATCTCTCCGTCTGATATGTAAGAAGAATACACATACGGTATTTATATCATTTTATCATTCATAATTTATACTTGATAACAACTGGCATGGTGTGACACTTTGAATATGGAATAAATTATGATGAAAAAGAAATACTTATTTTATATATGTGTTTATGGTATGTGACGAAGATTAATTCATGTTTTTGATATTAATTATTTCATAATATTATGATGAGAAAAAAAAAATATACTTAATAATGATTTATTATTTACATAACATGAACTTTTTTCGGTTTTTTCTTTTAAAACTATTGGCATATATATAACTGTAGGCTCGTAATTAAAAAGTTACAGGTTTATGCTTATGCAGGAACTGTAGATTTTCTCCTCTTTGCGTGATGGTAGAAAAAATCAGAATCTCTCATATCTAAAAATTATCTAAATCCAATTAAGTAAACCCATTTGAGAAAAACTTATTCTTTGGTTTAAAAAACTAAATTCCTTGTCACTTAAATAAAAGGTGTGTTCGTAAAAAAGACCACATACTGAGAATATATACGTATAATCAGATTCCTAACATGAATCCTTCTACCTGACGTATAAACGTGTTTATCTCTTGTTTGACTTAAACCCATAGACGCCTTTCTTTACAAAGAATATATTAGAAACTAGAACAATGAAAATTGAAAAGCAAGTAGACTTTTCTTGAGTATAAATTTTTAATCATAATTTGTTACAAAAAATAATCAAAAGTAAACGCTTAAAATAAAACAATTACCAACCACTTAATTGACAAACTGCTCTAAAAAAGTGCAAAGCAATTGAACAAATTAACTGAGGTAAAATCAACTGCCGATGATAATATAATATTAGCTAAAAGTGTCTCTTGTAATAGACATCAAACAAAAACAAAATGAAGAAATTAACAATGAATATGCATAAGCAATAGCCAAAAGTTTAGCCACTAACCTAACTATTTCTGCTGGAACACGATGTGACCTATATGTACAACCATGCCTAATTACATATGTTATTCAATCAGGGGAAATACATATTTAATAATTAAGACACAGAAAAACATTAGATCATATAAACATGTAAAGGGGGTTAAAGGCCTTAATTTATTGCAGTCATGCTAGTAGCTACTAGTTCTTCAGTCTTCACTCGGTTAGAAAGATCATTTGCTTAAATTATTGGAGATATTGGTCCATCAGAAAAACTTGATCGAATTCCGAATCAAGCCCTTCATGTCCATCAAATTCCTTGAGCCCCACCAATGCCTCAATAGTAAGCTCTTGACACAAAGCAGAATACTCCTTTCCCAAAAGGTGGTCCTTGTTTGAATAGAAATCCTCACATACTAGAGGTACTATCTTTTCTGAACTTTTAGGCCACATGCTTAACCTTGAAGTTTCATAGTTCACAATGCATAGAGCCTCATTGCCTTTCTGTTTATTATTACACCCCTTTATCCTTGATGTCGTTGATCTAGAGTCAAACCTTCTTCTCGGGGAGCTACAAAATGAAGTCCACGGTTCCTCAGAATTCCAATTGAGTTTCCCTTCAAATGGCCAAAAAAGTGGTTCATCAGCACTGAACTCTTCTTCTGAGTTGCCACAGTTTACTCCAGTGAATGAGGAACTAGTAGAGACTGAAGGAGGAACCGCAATACTCCAACTACTCGAATCTGAGAGCCACTCAGAGTCTTCATCTTCAAGAATGAGTAGGGAATGCAAGTAACTTGCTTTGTCCAAATCTGAAATCTCATAGTTATAAGCATCAAACTTGTAGCTAAGAGGAGTTGAATTCTCAGATGAAAATCCATAAGACTTGGAAACTGAGAGCCAGTCAGAGTTTTCATCTTCAATACTGATTGAGGGATGCATGTAACTTGCTTTGTCCAAATCTGAAATATCAGAAAAAGCATCACACTTGGAGCTAAGAGGAGTTGAAGGGTTCTCAGATGACCATCCAAAAGACTTCGAATCTGAGAGCCACTCTGCTGAGTCCTCATCTTCAAGACTGAGTAAAGAATGCATGCAACTTGCTTTGGAAAAATCTGAAATCACAGAAGAAGCATGACACTTGTAGCTAAGAGGAGTTGAAATGCTCTCGGATGAACATCCAAATGGCTTCGAATTTGAGAGCCACTCAGAGTCTTCATGTTCAAGACTGAGTAAAGAATGCATGTAACTTGCTTTGGAAAAATCTGAAATCTCAGAAGCAGCATCAAACTTGTAGCTAATAGGAGTTGAAGGGTTCTCGGATATTGAACCTCCAAAAAGCTTCGAGTCTGAGAGCCACTCAGAGTCTTCATCTTCAAGAATGAGTAAAGAATGTATGTAACTTGCTTTGTCCAAATCTGAAATCTCAGAAGCATCACACTTGTAGCTGATAGAGGTTGAAGGGTTCTCGGATGAACATCGATAAGGCTTCGAATCTGATAGCCACTCAGAGTCTTCATCTTCAAGACTAAGTAAAGAATGCATGTAACTTGCTTTGTCAAAATCTGAAATCTCAAAGTAAGCATCACACTTGTAGCTAAGAGGAGTTGAAGGCTCTTCAAATGAACGTACAGAAGACTTTGAATCTGAGAGCCACTGAGTGTCTTCATCTTCAAGACTGAGTAAAGAGTGCATGTAGCTTGCTTTCTCCAAAGCCGAAATGTCAAAGTAAGCATTACACTTGTAGCTAAGAGGAGTAGAAGGGTTCTCTGATGAACATCCAAAAGACTTCGAATCTGAAAGCCACTCAGAATCTTCATCATCAAGACTGAGTAAAGAATGCATGTAACTTCCTTGCTCGAAATCTGAAATCTCATGGTAAGCATCACACTTGTAGCTGCTAAGAGGAGTTGAAGGGTTCTCATATGAAAGTTCACAAGGCATTGAATCTGCGAGCCACTCAGAATCTTCACCTTCAAGACTGAGTAAAGAATGCATGTAACTTGCCTTATCAAAATCTGAAATCTCATAGTAAGCATCACACTTGGTGCATAGCTCACCCCAGCTATTATTGGACGAAAAACTCTCAGAACAGCTAAACGTATCATTTGCAGCAGTTGCATCATTCTCTGTGGTTGCATCTGAGATAGTTCTGACAGATGAAGAAACTTTCTCTGCACGTTTTCCTCTACAACCGCCAGAAAGATTGACATTTTTGCTCAAGAGAAAGTAAGAGCTTGCCACCAGGAACAACCAAAAAGCTACCAACACATTAGCAAAAAGATGAAATGAATTAACAGCATAGCTTTTGTCTTCAACAGATAGCGAATGCCAAAACTTCATGTTGCTGTCTGATGATACTCGCAGGCAAATAACATCCACTTGGTTTCTAAGCTTACAAGAGTGATGACCTGTCATTATATGTTCATCAGGTGCCATGCAGCAGCCAGTGGCATTTTCTGTCAAACTCATTCTGGTAGCTATCCTCGTTAGGAATCAATGGCACACTGTTGCATTGGTTTAACCAAAGAAAAATAGGGATAAATATAATTTGACTATTTGTGGTAATAAAGAAAGTGCAAAAAGGACATGAAAGAAAAAACAGAACAAAAAAATGAAAATATCACTCTCAAAACTCAAAACAGTTCACTACCCTCAGTCACTGAAAGAGAAACACTCCAGCATAATTAGTGCTTGTTTAAACTTTGAATCCACATTCAAATTATTAACATGCATCCGATTTTAAATAAATATTCACATGTTTATTTCTACTTGAAAAAATGATCATGAATACAAAATTGGTTGAGTTAAAATAGTTTCAGATAGGTTTTGTATTGGATAAAAAGAAATTATACCAATTACCGAATTTATCATTAATTTGTTTTTAAAATTAAAATATACAAATAATATAAATCACTTCATTTTAAAATAAATTTCATTCAAAATTATTTTTTCTAAAGCTCTACAAACAAAAAAACACTCAATGAAAAACAGATATCAAAGGCAAAAAAATCACAAAACACGTTGTAGTACCCAGAATGTAAACAAGGGTTACAGATTATAAAAGAGGAATAAACGAAAAGAAAACGTCAAACATGTCAATGAATGAGAAACTAAAGAGTAGAACGCGACATCATCACAAAAAAATAAGGGCTAAAAAGATTGGACCGAGTCTAAACAGCGAATAAACTGGGAAGTATAAGTTGAATGAATAGGTCACAATAAGATAAAGGTATGTTGATCAAAGAGTGTAAATCTGCAAATTAACCTATAGATATTTTATATGTGGACTAATATGAAAAGCATAATCTAAGTGAAGAACAAAAGCACAGCATATATGTAAGGCTTAGAATGAAAAAGTATATAAGCTTCCATTAATAAATTCATAAGTGATGATACTTGCCAATACGAAAAATCGAAAATGAAAGAGAAAGCAACCCTCTCTCTCTATATATATATAAATAGTCATAGGGACAGGCACATAAAGTTAAGATGAAAAAGAAATGAAAAGAAGAAATGGTTACCTTTAATTATTTGAAAGCCACGTAACGCAGTTCTGAATAGCAAGAGATTGGAGAAAAGAAATAGGCATAGAAACGGGATTAGTGGGAATGAATTACGCTGGAAAGAGCGAAACACGCCACTAAAATATTACATAAAATAAGAGAAAGGTGATGTACTGAAAAGTGATAATTGGAGTCTAATATGAATCCAATCTTAAGTAATTAAATCAATGTCAAAACAAACATGGTAGCTTCGCGCTTTGGATTAGAATTACCAATGTTTAAAAAGTTCAGTCCCCATATTACAATGTTGTGATATTATTTCTTGAACGATTTAATTTAAATACATGTACTAAAAATGTAAGAAAAAAAATTTATCTAATCATAAACCGTCTCTTGCTAAAGTTTATTAATTTTTACAATAATTATTTTTAAAATATTATTATTAATTAATTGTATATCTTTTATTTTTATTCTGACAGTATATAATGGTATTGTAAAAATTTTATACTATCAGTGTATATATTGTTTATTTATTAAAATTAATGATTTCCAAATTAATTTTATATCGAGATAGCGTCATTTATCGTTTGATTTATTGCCTTTTAATCCCCCAAAAGATAAAGTAAATCCATAAAAGTACACTGCAGTAGTTTTGCCCTTCATTTTATTTCGTATTTTCGTCGATAAAACTTATTTCATGGATATAGGATGGGATAATATATAAAAACTTATCATGAATATATAAATAAGAAGATTTCTTTCCTTATATTTGTTGAAATATAAGGAAATGATTATAAATATTATTTTATGATTTCTAAATGGATAAAACTCTAAGAAGAATATATAAACCAATATATAAATATAAATAAGATATTTTTAAATATTTCCATACATAATATAATATTTCCATATGCAATTTGTTTGACACTTTATGTTTCAAAGGTGTCAAAATTGAAGAGAAAGACTCACCAGCTGTCTTCAAAGGAGTTAAAATTGTAGAGAAAGAGTTTGGAATATCTTCTGTATCATTTTGAGGTTACTGCAAATAAAGAACATAATGGAGATTGATGAGATACTAAAATATACCATAAAAAATACTCATTATCAGCTATACATATATGATTTAATGAAGATTAAGTTATTTCTCATTCCTAAAGAATTTGAAAGTATATTGGTACTCATATTCCACTTGTAATGTCTACAAAAGCAGATATGATGCATTGTTTTCGAGTCTGTGAAATTGATGCAATTTTGTTCCATAGAGGATGAATATATATATATTGAACACAAAATCGATATATATATATATATATATATATATATATATATATATATATATATATGTGTGTGTGTGTGTGTGTATATTGCCAATTATGTCCATTTGGTGAAGTAAAGGTCCCTATACATTGAACACAAAATCGATATTGTTGTCAACATAATAAGGCTTTCGGTTGGTTCAGAATTTGAAGCAGTTGCTCAGGTAATCAAACGTAATATATAGCAGTAATTACTAACATTGGTAAAATAAAAAAAAAACATTTGAACTATAAAGAAAAAATTGAATATTATTTTACGATTCCTAAAATTTCAAACTAATATATATATATATATATATATATATATATATATATTGCATGTTTTAATACTTTAATATGGTAATAAAATAATATAATAAATAAGAAAAATATATATACACAATTCTAACCATAATACATACAAACTAATTCTAATAAATGAAATAAAAATATGGTAGTATTAATATCTACATATACTACATAAAGAAACCAATTAATTGTAAGGGATAATTTAGAATACTATAAAATATAATTAATATATTTTTAAGTCTGTAACCATAATATTAATTATTTTATTTATTAAATATTATATTTAATTAAATTTAATAGTAGTATTAAGTACTATATTTATTAAATTTAATAAATATAATACATATTTATTTTATGTATCACTATTAATATATTAATATATATTTTAGAATTATATTAATAAACATTTTTAAAATAGAAAATTTTAATATATTAGTATAATATATTTAAATTGATAAGTTGATATATATATATATATATGTATATAATACTTTACCTCTTCACTTTCAATTTATTTTTATAATAAAAACATCTAAAAATAAATCACTTCATTAACCAAAATAAATTTCATTCAAAATCAATTTTGCAAACTCATCCAATTAACAGATTGATATTTTCCTATGGACTATAAAGCACAATCTAAGTGAAAAACAAAAACGCATGCAGCAGCTAAAATGAAAATATATAAATTCATAAGAGATCGATGATAATTGCTAATACGAAAATGGAAGATGAAAGAGAAAGTAACGTAGACATAAACACATTAAAAAAAAAAAAAGTCAACAGGGGTAAAGTTAAGGAGAAAAATATTTAAAAAATTGAAGAAATGAAAAGAAAAAATGGTTACCTTGTAGTATTATGTTGAAAGCCACGTATAACGCAGTTCTGAACTTCTGAAAACCAAGAAATTTGAGAGAAAAAGGATTAGAGGGAATGATTTATGCAAGAAAGAGGAAATTAGGGGAATAAAAATGGCATAGACGAGGGTGATTTACTGAAAGGGTTATAATTGGATTTTAACCTGAATTCAATCTTAAGCAAAACTAACGTCAAAACAAAACAAGGTAGCTTCGCGCGCTTTCGGAAGCTTTCGCGCTTCAGATTGGAATAGCCAATAGCCAATGTTAAACAAATTTAGTCCCGATATTTATTTATTTATTATTATTTTTCTAAACTATAGGTATGATGATATTTTAAATTTTTAAAATTAATTCTTGGTTTTTTTAATGATTTTTTGTAAATGTCATTTAATTTTTTTTATTAATTTAACTATTGAAAACTCAGTTAATTAAAAATAATTTTATTGACTTTTAAACCAAAACGTGAGATTAATTATGTTTTTGGCCCCCGATCATTTTTTTACTTTTTAATTTTAGTTTCTAATAAAAAAATTTACCTATCTTAGTCTTTAACGTTTTTTTCCGTTAATACTTTTAGTCTCTTATTAAGTCTTGTTGATAATTGATTATGTGAGATGAAATGAATGTGACATGTTAACTTTTGGGGGAGCTTTATTTTATGGTGATTAAAACTATAAAAAAAATGCTTGATTGGTTTGTTTCAAAGTTATTAAACAATTTATTAAAAATCCACAGAAATTGTTTTTCATAAGAACATGAAACAAATTATAAAAAGACTATTCCGAACAACAAAGTTTCATCCTTCTTTATTAGTTATGCAGATTCACATAATGAAAAGCAATGTCCTCTAAATATAATGATTTCCGTGTCACAAACACACTATTTGATTTAGTGTCTTTTAATTCCCAAAACAGATTAAATTAGTACATAAAAGTAAACTGCACCAATTTCTTCCTTTTTAGTGCAAGTCCTGAAACTAAGTGGCAATCACAAATTTATCATTAAGTTGTAATATTTAATAATTAATTTGATAGTAAATATTTTTTAGAATTAATTTGATATTAAATTATAAAATTTAAAAATCAATTTATTATTAAATTATCTAGACGATTAATTTATTATATTTTTTACACATTCTAAAATTAAATTCGAATTTTTTATCTTTCAAAAAGAATTTGTCATCGCCTTACCCTTTTAGAGACTAAAACAAGTATTTATCTTTTTTTTTTATCATACAGAAAAGGAAATTGCACTAATTTGCCATTCATTTTTTTTTTTGGAAATAATATAAGATATAAAATTTAGATAAAATGTAAGTATTAATCTAAATGTTATTTTGAGTCTAAAAACTTTTCATATTGGACTATGACACCATTACCTCCTACTCAATTTTAACTCTACCAAAAAAAAACTTCAGTTTAGCATGTTGTATTATTGCATGTTATTTAATATTAAATAACACATAATAAACCTTTATACATTAATATAAATATTTATATTAATGTGTAAATAAATATTTTTTTATTATATAGTATTAGTTATTGGATTTAATAAATACATTATATAATTATGTTTAATAATATAATTAAATAAAATATATTATTAATTTTTTTACTTTTCATATAAACATATAAATAAACAAAAATTCTTATATATTACTCTATTAATTATTGTATTTATTAAACATAATCTATAATTTAAATTAATACTTTTAGGAAATATAATGTATTTATTAAATTTATGCCTTTTCATATGAATACATAAATATATAAATAAAAAATACTTTTTATATGTTAAGTACCTGGATCAATGATACATGATTATTTCAATTTAATCAATAATCATAAGTTTAGTTGTTTGAAGTCTTAGGTATATAACTAAGTTAAATGCTTGGAGAAAGAGTTTATCAAAGATATATATTTCAAAAAAAATATTTATTACGATTAAATACAATATTTCATGTATTTTAAAATATTTGTATTAATTATTTAAATATTATTGTATTTCTTAAATATAAAATATATTCATCCTTAATAATAATATTTTTAAGATATTTAATAATATTATTAAAGATAATGTATTTATTAAATTTACTAACTATTTTATATATTTATATAATTAAATAAAAATAAATGCATTTATTGAATTTAATAAATATTGAATGTATGTATTACATGTATGACTTTTTATATGAATATGTATATTAAATATTTTATTAAAATAATTATTAAATAATTTTTATATATATATATCTAAATTATAATTTTGATCTCCTTAATATTTCAAATTTTAATCTTCTATTCTAATTTTTAATTGTAACATTGAATTTCATAATTTTATAAATTGATCATTTCAATCCCTGGTTGATTATTAATAAATAAATAAGTAAAATTATTAAAAAAACTAATAAAAAATTGTCAACCCTAATCAATCAAAATATTTTACTCTCTTTTCTTCTACAAATATTTCTTTCACCACTTTACTCGCGCGAGTTTGTTGTCTGTAAAAAATGAGAGACAGAGATATATTGTCAAATAAATCAGTTCTTGAAATTGCTAAACAGATGCCTACCACTCCAAGCCATTCTATAGCCGCGGATGACGCCAAGACACCCATACGTTGAATAATGTACATGTTGTTATCAAACATTATTCTATGATTCTAACAGGTACAACTTCTAATAAGAATATATAAACTAATTTCAATAAATTAAAATAAATAAATATGGCAATAAAATTTATTTATAATTATATATATTTAAAAATTAAAATTAGTTTAAATATTCTAAAATATAATTATAGTATTTTTGTTTAGACATTTCTATATATTCTAACAATAATATATATTAATTATATATTCATTGAACATTTATGCATAATTATCTCCAATAGCATTATTAAATATTATATTTAATCAATTTTAATAAATATATTTTATATTCATTAAATTCGTGCCTATTCATATCTTATGAATATATACATATTTTAGAAATAAAGATGAAAAAGGTAAATTGAAATAGATAGGCAATTGAGAAAATCAAGTTTACAAAGAAATTAAAAACAAAGGAAAAGTGATTTAAGATGTGGTTGATAAATATTTTTTTGAATAAATCATAAAATATATTTACAAAGTGTAGATATGAATAAATAATAAATAAAATATTTACAAAATGTAAATATGAATATGTAATTATATGTCAGCAAACTCCAAAAAATATTTGCATATATACCCAATTTAACTAAAAATAAATTAGTGTGCCTTAGTAATCTACATTGAGAATGTATTTTAAGATAATCATTAATTATAATTTACTAAATACTCTAACAAAAAAAGAGTACATGTTAACAAATTCTTATTTAAAAATATTTATTTATTATAAATTTTAAGCATGCAAAGATAAATATTTATTGTGTGTATATTCCATGAACTAAAATACAAAATTAATAATTCTTAATAAGATTTTATTTATTTCCTAACTGAATTTTGGATTAGTGAGGATTATTTTTCCAAAAAGAGAATCAAGGGAAAAAAATACAAAATTAAAAAGAAAAAGTTAACCATTTATGATACACGGAGTAACTGATTTGAGCTTGAATAACAATTGTTATTTTTTTATATATAAATAAAAAGGCTAGTGCCGCACACAAATGCAGGCTTCTTAGAATCTTAGTTCTTTTTCATTCAAGTGTCCAAGAAAGTAACATAATCCCATCGTAGGCTTGTTGTTGTTCTTTCTATAGTTGTATGCATGAACGTGCTTGGAATTGGGATTTCACTGTAGGCAAATAGAGAGACCAAGTTGATGCACGTGACGTGACCAATTATTTTGGTCAGAGATGAGATGCAGTGGATTTTGCTCTCCTAACTAAAAGCAAGTGCGCATAAATGATACATACTTCCCCCCCAAACACAGCCCAGGTACACATAACCTTAATCATTTGTTGTCCTTTATTTCAATATCTCTGTCTCACACCCTTTCAACACGCTCCACTTCCTTACATATATGATATAACCTCCAACACCCATCTCAATCCACTGTCCCTCTCTCTCTAACCCATATATAATTAATGACTCTAGCAAGTTTCACAGAACAGATGTATCTTTGTCTTGCAATTTCTATACTGGTGAATTTGTATGTCCTCCTACTAGCCTTGGATTCCCCATGGACCAACAAAGGAGTCTCTTTGATGCTGCAAGATTGCAACTTCCCTATTCTTACAGAAAGTATATATGTCTACAACTCAGAACAAGAAGAGGAATGAATCCCTGAAGGAAATAGATTTGAGATTCAGCTACCTTTGTTTACTTCCTTTTTGTTATCTGCAATGAGTCTCAATATTTCAATTTGCTTCTCTCTACTCGGGACTATTTATTTCACTGTATATATATCCTATTGACTTTTAATTATCTGACTATCCATGCATGCTATGAGAGTTTATGAGTATATAATGCAGCTTTTTTTATGTTTGTTAATTTTTACAATAATACAAGTCATATATCTGAGGTATATATAACCTTCTCCTACAATTATCATTGATTGCTAATAAAATAAATAAAACTTGACCTTGACAGAATCTTTTGCGGCTAGCGATTCAAAGACTATCCTTGAATTAATATTGCAAGGTAGTAATTTGTTTTGAACTTCTGCTATTATTGTTGGGCGGAGTTGAAAATATCACACTTTGTTTTGAGAGTATTTGATTAATTGAAGACATTGAATGTTGCGATGTAATGACGTAAAGGGATTAGGCATCAACAGAGAAAACGGAATATTGACTCCTAAAACGCATCACGTCTAATAAGTTCTAATAATTTGGGTGGGGGGAATAGGAAAAAGGAGAAAAGTCTTGGGGCCTATTTTGAAAATTTTATAGCCTGTTTGGAAAAGTATTATCCCATTTTTCAATGCACGAGGATACGTACACCAATCATTCTCTCGTGTTAGATTGTTCTAGTGATGAAACGGTGAATCAAACAAACCATATTCACCTCACGCCAGTATATTTTTACTAATGTAATAATTCCCAAAGCACAACGACCAAGGGGTACAATTAGTAGAATTTGGTGCATGTTTGTTTCCCCGTTCAATTTGTTGAAGCACGTGTTACAAGACAAATCCAATGTTATCTGTTGGCGAACGTCCGTTCACAGCCTTTCCAACAGATTTTCAAAAGTACCCTTGATAGAACAATCACAAGTAAGAACTACAAAAAAGAGGAGAAAGAAGATGGAGAAAATATGCCTGATTTTAAGAGGAAAGAGAGGATAACGTTGAAAAAATGCTTCGAACAAAAAAAAAATTGACCAAATAAAAAGGATAGACTAAGTCAAAACTAAGAAAGAAAAATAGAGAATGTTTTTTTAATTTAAAATAAAATAATTTTTTAAGACTCCTGATTTTATCAATGTCTTTAATATTTATATTTGTAATTATAATTCTAGCCTCTGGGCCATTTACTAGACATGGATCGTTCTAAACTCTAAAACTTTCTAGTTCCAAGTCAAACAACTTTGTCTTCCTTCCCATCAGCGGAATCCTTCACTATTGACTATTTCTTTCGTCACCTCTTGCTGTTGTTTTGTCACAGGATTTGCAGAATCTGAGCAAGCTTAGATTCTCTTAACAACTTCAACTATCAGCTTCTAAAAATCAAAAGCCCTTGTAAACAGTCTTAATTAATGTGGCCATAGTTTCATCAACGAGTTTGAATTTGACAGGAAGCTACTTGGTTTCCATTTATTATAATCTAGGCTCAATGTCACACGTTACACGTCCAACAAGACCTAGCCAAATTCTCAATCCAGTCAAAGTTCACAGGTGCTATAAATCTGAGAGATAAAAGAGTAAGGCATTTTTGTCAAAAGAATCTAACCGTTGTCGGACATTTTTTATAAAAAAAACAACCAACCCCAAGCTTATACACAACTGACTCGAGGTAAATTAAAGAAGCTGCATAGAGATTTACTAGAAGAAATCAGGACACAAACAAGCACATTTGTGTTCATCTCCAGCATGTGCTGTATAAGATATTCAGTTACAGAAGCCTGTTGCATAAACCCCATACGGAAATTTTAAAGATGAGACATTATATACATTAAATTGGGATGTATTCAATAGGAGTGCAAGGAGGATAACCCTTACGCGACTTAGCCCCCTTTCACAGTAAGTAGCCTTAAAAAAGGAGCCAGCATATGATATAACTATGAGTAAGGACTCCATTTCAGCTTTTGGTGCATTGGCCTTAGGCAGAAGACATGGATTTCTAATTAAGGATCCAAGTTTCATCGACGCTGTTGATTGCACATTTGACATGTGGTGGCAGACTTAACATTGGCATAGGTACAGTGCTCACAAGACCAATGATTATCATCAGTCATTCTGCTGGATATAGTTCGAATAGTCGCTTTTCCTCTTCCTCCTCTCCCCTTGCTGCTCCCTGCAGCATTTTTTGAGCTCGTTGCTTTGCTGGAAGCAGCTCCATTACTATCCACATCAACTAAACCATTCTCTAATGCCCTCACCAAATTCTCAAAGTAGTTTCTAGTTACACTGCCAAAACAAAAGGATTAGAAAACCAAACAACACAATTTGGGAAGAGGATCAATACTGGTGTCATACTGAAACCAAATTAATAGACTAAGAGAACTGACATTTGGGAGATATATACAATGGGGGGGGGGGGGGAGAGGAAGGGGGAAAATCCCCAGAATATAAACACTAAGAATGGATTTTATTGGTGCATGTGTAATATACAAAATATATTTTTGTCAATCACAACACAAGAAAAACATAAATAAATAAAAAGACGGGCCTGAGGAATACTTAAAAAAACTGGAAAATCTACCTGGTCAATCCAGCTAGTTTGGTTCGAAAGTCATTGAAATCTTTAGATGGGCCATCAGCATTCAGGAATAGCTGTAGTTCCTTTTCAGCACATTGATGAAGTCTCTCCAAACCAGATTCTGCCTCACCTGTAGGGGAAAAAAATCGTTTGTAGGGGAACTGCCACAAATGCAAGATATTTCAAACTAAAATTCAAGTTGATGAATAAAACCTTGTAAGTACTCAAAGAACTGTTTTTTAGCATGCTCATGCTCAGGTAAATAGTACCCATATGAATATGTCCATTTCAGCACCCTCCTGCATTCAACTATCTGCCAACATGAAATAGAAATTAGAAAGCCCTCCATTTTACAACAGTCAAAACATTCATATGACCACCTACAGAAAACAGTTCAATTAACAGTGACGTCATTTGTGCACTAGGGAACAGGATTAAAAAACTGACTACTCACAGTCCAAAAACACGTGAAAGCTTCATAAAACAATATACAAAATTTACAATTTATTATACCAAGTCCAAAACTATAAAATATTCATTTACCTGTAACCAGGCCTCCGTTATGAACTTAAGCTGTGATTCAGGCTGGCACTGTGTGTCACTAAGCTTCTCAATCTGCCAAAGGAAAAAAGGGGCAATTACTGGACAATTTTAAAATTCCTAGAAAAAGATATTAAGCTCTACTTATAAGCAAGAAAGTGCCTAAGCAATCCAGCAGAAGGTATATTTTTTTTTTTGGCTTGCGTGTCTATAGTGACAGACACTTGAGAGTGAAATAATCAAAAGACTAAGAAAGAAGCAAAAAAGTTTTCACGAAAAAAAATAAGATTTGCAACTATGAGGAATGCTGAAAAGACTAAGACCTGGGCTATTTATTTTTAGTAAGTTTAATTATATAGCCAAAAATTATACCAAGGTTCAATTCTTTATTACAATGAAAGATTGAATAATTTAACATTTTTACTTTCCTGATTTAGTACAAGGAAAATTAAAATTTGCAACATCACATTCCATGATTCCTGAAAGTTGCAAAACATGCTTAGAAAACAGATTTGCCTAGTGCTTTAATATTTTTATTTTTCTGATTCATTACAAGGGAAAACAAGAAATTTAATATTTGCAGTTTCACATTCCATTGTTCCTGAATGTTGCAAAACATGATTAAAAATCAGATTTGCCCAGTGCAGTTCACTTCAGTTGTTAAAATCACACAAGCTAAAACAAAAACATTGGGAAGAGGGAGGGGGGCAGATGGGTGAAAACAAAAAGAAATATATGTATAACATACATGAACAGTTTGCATTTGGTGTAGATCTGCAAGAGCTTTTTGCCTCGACTGCAAGATAGAGAAAATTAATCATATACCCTACACCAAAGGAATTCTAGCAAACTAAAATTTAAACAGTGAATTTGGAAATTGTAGATAAAAAATAGAGATATATGATACTGAATAGGAATAGTATGGAGTAGTGCATACAGATTGGTTGCTGGCCCACCGCTCATAATAATGTGTGTATCTCTCCAACGAATTCTTTGCCATTTCTCTTCTTCTTTCAGTTTCATCATACTGCATGCAACAAGATTTAGTTCAGAAGATATCATTATCAAAATATATGCCAGGAGCAGTAGGCTAATGGTGGTATGAAACTTAAACCAATGAAGTAGAGTATTTCTAGGTCCCTTACCACTCCCTCTTGTTTAGCTGCTTCATAACGATTGCAAGCATAAAATCCACCAGTCCTTTCACCATGGTCCGACCATGCACCAAGGCATAGCCTATGTAGATAAAAATATATCAAAGTTCAGTAAAACGTCTCACAAGCCCAAGTTGTTTGAAAATAATATGACCCATTAGCCATGTTAAAGACGCAAATATAAACGTATCATTCATCCCAATGAAAGGAAGAAGAAAAACAGTGGAAGCAAGCAAAATAATCATGGAAAAAAAAACATACCAGCAAAACTCAAATTTACAAGGAGGAGTACATGTCATATGCATGCACCCTTGGTTTTTTTCAATTGGTCGCTTGCACTTGGGACATGGCTTTGAGTTAGCAAGTATCCTGAAAGTCATTAAATTAACTGTTAGCTCAGGGCCTCAGGACTTAAGAGTCTAAAAAATAACACAGTAGCATTGTATTGATGGATATTAAATCACAAGATTCAGAGAAACAATGAAGAATAGCTTGAAATATGTTACACAATTGATATATAGCTGTACATCATAAACAAAATGTTCAATATCAATCTCACAAGACAAAATCATAAGTCATCGTAGAAATTATGAGGATTTACGTAGAGAAGGTAGAAAAGAAAAATTAGAAAGCAAAAATTTACTTTGATTTGATGTAAAAGATGTTAACTGAAATAAAAAAATAAAAAAACACTGGTCCCAATTCATACTCTTAAACCTAATTAATCAAATCAACTAAGGAAATAAACTATGAAACAGTAGAAAATATGAAAGTCAATCTTAAGAGATCACCTAAGATACTATGCAATAGTCTAAGACACTCTAAGATGTATCAATAGTAGTAGTGTTTTAAAAAACGAATTGGACTGGCCAGTTCAACCAGTAACCAGCCTGGTAGCCTGCCCTATAAGACTGTAAGACCACTAAACTGAAGCATCAAAGAACTGATCAAACACCAGAGAAAATGGTAGTTTTCTCATTCAAAATGGATCACTGAAAGTTTGAAACCAGATCCTCTGTGCTGCACCTTGCGTCCATCCCCAACGATTACTTTTTCTCACTCTCATTGTTAGATTGCCTCCCTCGTCAGCTGTTGGCTTCTGATCTCCATCTCTAGTCTCTACCGAAGCAGTGACACGCGAAATAAAAATTAAGTAATACTTGAGAACAAGAATTCATGTCGTGTGGTACAATTGGACGCACGAAAAAACATTTCTCGAGACCCACCCACCCCCCTCAATTCATGTGTCATACAATTGGACCCACGAATATGTGTTTAATTTCATAACAAGAATAAATATGTTTAAATATAATTAAACACCAGGAGTATTTTTATATTTGAACATTTTGCTTGTCTTTAGTGTTGTGTAATATTTTAATGTTTTGTGTAACATTTTAATGTTGTGTAATTAAGTTATATACACACACAAGTATGAATACAGATATAGACCATAAGAAGGCATTGACAGAGCTAGAGCCATTCAAAATTAGTCAGCAAACTCATTGATCTTGACATAAATTAGGCAACAAATATTATAATTTCTTATGGAAACTAAAAAAGGGACAATCAGTACATCACAGCAGACACAAAGTAAAATGTCCCAAAGGAATATAGGCATGAGAATAATATGTACAGATGTCAAAATATATTTTGTACCAGTTCATGTTTTCAGATTCTGCACTATTTTTCAAAATCCACTTTGACACAGTGCCACAGTCCACTGGACGGTGAGCCTCCTCTGTGCACTGTAGATCCAAAAACACAATAGTTAACGGAATATGAATATTCTAAAATGCAATGCTATAAAAATCAGAAACAATCCATATATAACTTACGTTCCAGCAAAAGCTATATGAACAGAGGCAAGATACATCATAATTTCCACTGCCAGCATCAAAAGTAACTGCATATTCACAACCTGGAGCAGGACACCACTTGGTCTACACAGAACAGAGAGAGCAGAAGAAAAAAGACAATTATGGCAGTAAGAAATTGAAATAGAGAAAGATGTCAAAAATAGAAAGTATAGAACTCCATCTATAGCCATAAAGGTAGGGTAACATGTGTGTGAACTAATGGACTATATTAATCACAAAATTTTAGGAATTCGTAGCCATATGTAGCAAGGTGATAATATTGTGGCTAATACTCAAATCAACATGTGAATGAATAAATTGGAAAAAAATGTCAACAAATCAAATACAAGATTGCAATTGGCAGATATATATATATATATATATATATATATATATATATATATACTTACTATCATTACCGGTGTCCAAATTCAATATCTACCACATACCTTCTTGTTGTCTTCAATATAAGATCTGAGAAGATAACGGTCATACTTCTGTTTATCTTCATCAGATGCTAAAAGATTAATCATATCTTGACCAACAGCAGCACCACAAGAGGGATCAGGACATCTCAGCACCAAACATCCCGGACCATCATTAATTGATGTGCTAAAATATCCTAGCATGTCAAAAAGGATATAAGAACATGATTTAACAAAATGAAAAAAAATGAGGAAATAATATTAAATGATACAAGTATTGGCACTATAACCAAATAAAAGAAAAGAAAAAGCAAAAGAGCAAGGCATGATTTATTAACAATTCCAGATAGCATCTGTAGCCAACAAAGAACAGAAGGATGGCACACAAGTGATACCTGCCCAGCATGAATAGCAGTAAGGGTGGCCACAAGCAGTAGATTCAACCCGTGCACGAGGATACATTTCAAAACAGATGCCACAAGTAAGCTGACCACAAGAGAGGGAAAAATGTGAGATAATTCAATTAGTGAAGATTAAATGAAGCCCAAGCAGCACAAGACAAGAAAATTCAACATTAGTAGACCTATTTTAAAGCCCAAACAACAAGTCTCACCTCTCTAGTATTAGAATTCTGGAAAACTGGCTTCTCCAACAAACCAACTGTTTTTCGGACTTGATCTTCATCAGCAAACCAAGCATCATGCACCTTACTAACACTCCTGCATTACCAATTCACTCTCCTTCAGTATATCACACAAAACTGCAATGACA
Organism: Glycine soja; assembly: GCF_004193775.1. Classification (NCBI taxonomy): domain Eukaryota; kingdom Viridiplantae; phylum Streptophyta; class Magnoliopsida; order Fabales; family Fabaceae; genus Glycine; species Glycine soja. The sequence continues at coordinate 2,516,744 of NC_041016.1, forward strand.
AATAAACCAATACAAGGGCGAGAGATAGCAAATTTACCAGTTGTAGTGACGAAGTAGGATGCTCGCAGAAACCCGAGGTATGGAAAGAACTGCCGCTACTCTAGCTATGTCGTCTTCCTGCCTTTGCCGGATATCCAGTTCCCTCAATATGGTAAAGTTTTGCTGAAATCCAAACAGGGATCCGTCAATCAGAGAGGGATAATATGATTGCAGAAACAAACAGACACAGACGTAACACGGTAACACCGTATGTCTTGAACGAGAAATTACAGCACTCATATGGTCATATACATAAGAAAACTGAGAGTGTATCCAACAAATGATTATTACTATCAAATATTAATCTATTATCATCATGCTTATCAGGATCAATTAAGCACATATTACTGCCCTACCAACCACACACTAGTATAGTTCCAAAAGATTATTAAGAATCAATCACGTATCATAAAGCTTCAACAGTATCCATTTTTATCTCTTTGGAGTGCAGCAAAATCCTCCACCGCAAGAGTCCAAATACCCAATTCTTCACAGTTCGTGAAAACAGGCAACAAGAACACTCACAGCTCAACAATACAAAAAAAATGAAATTCGATTGAGAAAGCGATGATGAGAGCAGAGAAGAAGAAGGAAAAAGTGAGTGGAGAAGACCTACCTCGGGGCGGCGAGACTCAATCCGGTCAGAATCGTCGGCGTCGTCGAAGTAATCGTCGGCGTTGTCGTCGTAGTCACTGTAGTAATCCATGGGAGGGTCCTCGGTCTCGCCACTGTAGAAATCGTCGTCGAGGGACTCCACATCGTTGGCGTCGTGCATATCGTCCTCGGAATCCATGGGAAACCCTAGAGCGAGGGCCGGGGGCTGGTAATTCAGGAACGATCAAAGGGATAGAGAAAATCTAGGGCACCACCGCAACGAAGAAGAAGGTGAAGGAAGGTAGAATGAGGGGAAAAAAGTGTATTGCTTTATGATGCTTCTTTCTTCGATCCTTTCTCCCCCTAACTAACCAGAGGGTTGGAAATTGGAACAATAATATTTATGATGATAAAATATTAAATAAATATTTCTTTTTTATTTATATAATATCGAGTGAGATTGTGATTGTGGCAGGTGGGAGACGAATTAATAGGCAGTAACAGGGAAGGAGAAGGGTTTAATGAGCTAAATTGGAAGTTGCCTTAAAAGTTGTTGAGATTATAACTAAACAGCAAATTGACAATGAAATGGACATAGAGATTGAATTTCATAAAGAGTAGTGATAGATTATTTTGATGAAAAAATGGTAGTGATAGATTACACATTCACTTAGAGAGAGAGAGAGATTAAATGTAAAATAAAATATAAGTGATCCATTTTTTGAGTTAAATATGTATTTAAAAATAAAAGATTTTAGGAATGCCTTTCTTTTATGTATCCAATCTCTTTCTCTTTCTTTTCCTTTTCTTTACTTGTTCGCCGAGAAAATGTAAACAATAATCGGTAGAAAGAAAAAGAATATACTAGTCAAAACCAAATTATAATGACAAAAACAAAAATGCTTGCATAAGAACCAGATTGATTATACATTTGATTCCGCGGCGACTACAAAAACAAAAGAGAATCAATGGTCATGTTGGATCGTGACATACAAAACTTGTATTCAAGCTGGGTAGAAAGGGATCATCAAATAAAAGTTACCAAGTATTAAAAACCGATTGAAACTTTTAGATCGAATCAAATGGTTTTTGGTTTCCGAATTAATTTAAATCTTGATGTTGAAGATGCAACTGCGAGAATCAAAACAAATGCTGTAGGCATAGGTTGATATTTTCCACTATTTTGAAAGCATATAGACATGTGTCCATTTGTCATAACTGTATGCCAGGAAGCGAGAATGAAACCTGAAAGGCTCAAGTTGATGTTGCTTTGTATTATGGAAGGCTTACAGGTGTCTTTGTCCTGGACAAATATTCTGCGATCCTTATGTTTTGATAAAATGGTTTTTATCTGTGGGTGCTTTTGGTTGATTTGAGCATATGAAATTGGAAAGATTAGGACAAAATGATACTACTATCTGTCAGGGTGGTGCATGTGTCCAAGAAGGGAATTATAAACATACTATTCATCAAAATTAAGATTGTTCTAGTTTACTAGAACTCTTATCAAATCATAATTATCTTTAACCAAAAAAGAATGGAACTGTAAAAACTTTTGTACTTTATGTATGTTTGGATTGAAGTTAGAAATATTACGTATATATTTTAATATAAAAATAAAATGAAAATAAAAATAAGGATCTTAATCTTTTAGCAAAATTACTTTTATCTTAAAAGTATTTTTCATCATAATATCAAACATGCACTTAGCGTGTATTTGAGGGAGCATATGCAAAGTTAATTTTGAGATGGACTGTGTATTTGAGGGAGCATATGCAAGATTGATTTTGAGATGAAATGATATATATTTAAATGTTTTTATTCTAAATGAGTTAAAAATAAAACTTGGTATAAATAATTTTTATTCGACACAAAAATTATCTAAATTGCTTCAATTTAAATTTAATTTTGGTCTCAATCAATTTTTCATCATAATATAAAATATGTAAACATTTAATAAAAAAAATACATTCTGCGAGCTGATTTTTCAAGTGTGGATGTGATGTAGCTTCTGATTTTCCGCGCTGATGTGTGTGAAGTGTGAACACTATGTTTTCTGATAATGTCTGGAGTCCATAAGGTAACAATTGCATTTCAAATTTTCAATTAGTAGTTTCTGAACATGTCAGAGAGATCAGACACAATTATAATCGGAAATGTAAATGTATGAATTCTTAACACGTAGTAAAAGAATAATTTGGCTGAGTCACGTGTCAAGTCTTTGTTCCTTCCATTTTTCCTCTCTTATTTTAATTGTTGATGGTTTTTACCTGCACTTGCTTCACATGCATTTCTTTTTATTCTACTTAAAGAACACTTTTCTACCTGACTATTTCAATTTTTAATTTTGAAAATGAAGTTTGACTTGAGTGCTTGAATTCCTTATCTTCCTCTCTCTCATTATAACATTCTTTTTTTTTATGAAATTTTCAAATAAAAATATTTATTGTTTCAAAATTTTAAATATATTTTTTATTAGAGATAATTCTACTTGAGTCCAAAATGATTATCATAGATAACAAAATTTTACTTGTAAGTATTTAAGATAATTATATACTCAAAACTCAATTTTAATACCTCTTATTAAACAGAAATAATCACATGTCAATTAATTTATATGATCGATAGTTAATTATTTCAACTATATAAATAATCAATTAACTATTCAAATAAAATATTATATTCACTTTGCTACTATGCTCTAATCACATAACCTATAATTAAATTCATCACATATGCTTAAAGGAATTAAATTACTTATTATTTGTGTCCAATGGCGGATGCATCTATTGGGTTGAGGGGACAATTATTCCCACAAGAATTTTTTTTTCAATTGTATATGTATAATAAAAAAGACAAGAAATAAAACAAAGTGAATAAATTAATATTACTTTTATTACTCTATTTCTTTATATAGTATTAAAAGTGAAAAAGAGTCGTAAAATATTTTCAAAAAGTATAAAAATACATACATGACAATTATAATTTGTAGAAATTTAAATATTTTGGATTTTATTTGTCATGATGTTGTGTATTTTATAAAAGTTTGTGATATTTTTCTTTGACTTTAATGCAATTTTGGTTTTCTTATTTTTGAAAATCCAAAAAATTAATTATTTTTATTTTAAAATATAGACATTTAATCCTCATATTAAATGTAGTTTTAATCCCTCTATTCTAAATAGAGATATTTAGTTTTTACTTTTGTAAAATTTATAATTATAATCATTTCAAGATATTGATTGGTAAGAGATTAATCTAATGAGACTCAAATTTAATGATATGACATGAAAATATTTATTTAATCCATAGTATAATTACAGTTAATCTTTTAATAGTTAACACTTTAAATTTGACTAAATGACTAAAATTATAAATTTTACAAAATTAAAGACTAAATATCTTTATTTTAAAATAAAATGACCAAAATTACATATTTTTAAAAATATGAAAATTAATGTCTCAATTTTAAAATGGAGATCAAAATTATATATTTAAGCATTTTGTTTTTTTATAAACTATTTTGTGTCCCACTAATAAAATTTCTTGGATTCATCGCTGCTGCTTGTGTCACATTTTGTGAGTAAAGAGTCAATTTTATGATGTATTATATTGTGTGGGTAAATATTTAATTTCTAACAAATAATTATTTAATAAAAATGTTTATTATTAATTTGATGTGTAAAATTAAACAAATGATCTATTACTATAATAAAATTAAGTAAATATTAATTAAAAAACTAATTTTTATACTTTATTTATAAGTATTTTTTTTCTTTCTCGAATATACATAGAGAATCTTATGGGAACGGGGAATACCTTTGCTTGCCCACCTTAGATCCGTTGTTGGTTTAAATTTTAATTTGTTTTTTCTCAATAAATACCTCTTCGTATTTTTTCATAAATGCTTTATTTAAATAAGAAAATTAAAGTGTTGTCATATTCGGATCAATTTTGAAAAATATTTATTATTAATTTCTAATAAATTGAAAAGATGAACATGTAAAATTTTCCATCGTGCTTATCTGACTACATTTTTTTTGTGTCTCTGTTATTTACAATAATTTATAACTAAATTTTACAGTGGCATATAATTTTTCTTATTTTTTTCCAATTCAGTCAATTTTATCACAACAAATACATCACTTTCTTTCGTATCGTTTCTCTATCGTTTTATTTCATTGGAAATGGATTTTACTTAAATGACATTTTATCACTTCTTTTTAAATGTTTCCGATTTTTGTTTTTTATGATTAAAATTCTCATTTTTTATAAATAGGTCATGCAAAATAGTTTACTAAATAAAGACACTGTTAAAATTCATTCTAATTAAAAGTTGAATGATTTTTACTTTCATAAATTATCTAAACAATAATTTTGCGACATGCATGTTACTTTTTATAGTTTTAAATTTATTTATTTTAATTTAAAAACAAACTAATAATATCTATTGAGTTACTTGTACACTTCATGTGCTACTACTATAGTTTAACATGAAAAACAATTTTTTATTTATTAATAAGGTTGAATTAGTCATTTACTCTATATAATGCTAAAAATTTATATTTTAATCTCTATATTTACAAATATTTCATTTTAGTCCTTATTCATATTATTTTTAATCATTTTTAGTCCTCGTCATAGAGATTAAATATTGGATCCAAATTAAAGGAAGATGTCTCATCCCTCATAAAATTTATAATTTTATTGGCGATAAAAATATTAAACTTTGATGGATTGATGAGTTGTTAATGATCAATTATGCATGAAATATTATGAGTCCAACGCCTATAAAGGTATAATTGCTTTGAACTCAGCAAAAAAATATTTTAAATGAACTTGTATCAAACGCATCAATATTTTCATAATATAACTAACGTCCAAAGCGTTATGTAACTGAACATGCATGCAAAGTGATGAAAAATTTACACTATACATTTTACATTCACTGAAGTTTTTCATCCAAAGCAATCACATAACAAGCTCTTTTCGAATGCCAAGGTTTAACTGCTTTTATATTTATGTTTACGTCTAATATCCCTTCAATTTTTTAATATACTTCAACATTTGAATTTGAAATATTCAATAAAAAGCAATAACTTTTGAAGTATAAGTACAATTTTTGATCAAAAGTAAAACTACATTTTGAAGTTCATTGTCAAGAGAAGACTAAAGTGAAAAAAAGGCTGAAAAAGGAGTACATGCCTTCTGAAGAGTATCAACACTTTTTAGAAAAGAAAGAATTATGATACTTTTCTTCGTCTCTCCTCTACAAAAATTAACACATCAAAATAAGTAATGCGTCAAAGCTCCCATGCATTAAATGAAGATTTAGAACGGAAAAATCACAGACTTAGACTCACAACAGATAATTTTACATAAACTTTATTATTAATTAAAAATGATTAAAACTATACGATCAACAGTGTCTTATCAAATAAGAAACAAGAATTACAAATTAGTTTAGGTAGTTATTAATTAGATAAGTTAATGAGAAGTTTATTTGTACAAATTAATTTGTGTTCTTATGTACAAGTTAATTTTGTTATAAGTTTATTGCATTTATCTCCTTATTTTCTTATCACATAAATACTTATCGAGAAATTTATCAAAACATAATGTAGATAGTAGAATTTGACTACGAAATCATGCTACTGGTTCAAGTGGCACGTGTTATTCTCCATCACGTGGTGGTTCATTGGGAGGGAAAGAAATACAACGATTTTGAACAATGAGAGTTGGCTGGAATGGTTGGTGTTATCCCAAATCAATAGTATGTTGTCTATTGTTTCAAGTCATCTTCCTCATCACTCAAGTGGTCGCAGTGGAATATCTCTTTTAATCATACCTATCGCGAGGGTAATGGCATTGCAGATTATGACTTAGTCATGTGGAATAAGTGTCCTACATATATCTCATCTTTCTTGATGACTTGAGCACTTTAATTTCTTTGCTAGATTTGTTTAGTTTCTTGTCTTTTATATGTTTTACATTGATAAAAAGAATAATAAATTATTTTGTGGTATACTAAAAATAAATAATGCCATGAGGGATATTCGTATTGTGACCACACTCCATACATTAACTAACCCAAAGGAATGGCTGTAAGTTTTGGGGGGTGTTGGCCTGTTGGGCATGTGGTTGAAAATTTGCCACTACTGAATAAAGTAGTAAAGGTGTACTATTCATTTGAAAATTTGACAATTGCAAAAACGAGGTTCTCTGACTCTGAGACAACTGTTTTGCCTTTGTTGCTTTTTGACAAATTACTACAAAATTACAACATTACTCAATCACAATGAGTAAACATATTAATTTACGGTTTGTTAATTTTAATGGTGATCTATTTATTATAAAACGCGTCAAAATAAATGTGTTTTTTTTTCATTTTCCCCTCCTACAAGTACTTATTGTTGAGTTTATCCAAATACATTCCTGGGTTAATAAAATAAATGTATTGCTTATTGTTTCATTTTTTTAATTACTCTGAGTTAATAATAAAAATATTTTTAATCACTATAAACAAATATAAAAATATACAAGTAATATATATATATATATATTGTATTTTATATTATCTTACTGTTTTAGAAATAGTATCAAATATAATTGGTTATCATTCGTACTATAAAATCACAAAAGATAACATGCAATAGTGGAAATACAATAAGTGCGTTTATTATAACAACATACAAGTACATGATTTTTTTAAGTCAATGCACATAAAATATTAATCTTAAAATTGACATTAGTAATATATATATATATATATATATATATATATATATATATATATATATATATATATATATATATATATATATATAATGATTTTACTGATTATGAAAATGTAAACTGAGTCAATGGGATGACCTATCCCATTAGGCCATCACAGCGCAACTAGACACGAGATAATAAAGAAAAAAATTTCTTAAACAATCCTTGAATTATATACATCTTGAGAGAGGAAGAAAAACATGAAAGATAAGTTATTCATTTGATCAGTGATATAGTCTGATAAGAAAAGAGAGATAGAAGGAAAAAAAATTATTGGCTAAATGTTTGAAACTTTTGATTATCAGAATATATATATATAAGCATTTGATAGTAAAATTTTGGATTGGACTAGTTAAGTTGGATCAAAATAAATTCGAGCTTGAACTTCTACGACCAAACACAACTCTTACGCTAATAAAAAAAACTCATACACCAAGTTAATCGAATCAATCCATTAAAACTTAGCCTATTTTAACACTCTTAGAATTGATGGACAGTTTATGCTTATATATGCTTATTACACAACAAATTGTAAGAAACTCAATGATTAAAAAAAAGTGTTAGCAACATATTCTTTCTTATTATTTAAAATTTATTAAAAACTGTAAAGTTATAAGTGGGATTAATTAAATAAGGAATAAAACTCATAATTTTATGATTTTCAATAAATTTAAGTTAATAATAAAAAATAATATATTAAAAAATATGTTTATAACATTTTTCATGATCAAATAATCAAATACAATTTTTTTTTTACATTTCAACCCTCACATTTTCACTTTAGAATGTTTTTTCTACAACTTTTATTCTCTTTTCTTACCCAACAAAGTCAGTCAATCTCCACGCTGAACTTTTTCTAGAGTATTTTAGGAGTCTAACAGAACAATGAGGAACATTGGAACAAGGTTTCTTCTATAATCTATAGCGTATCATTTGATTAACCGATAATTAAAAGATAAAGTAATGCTTTCAAAACTTATTTATTATTATTGAACTCATAAAAATACCATATTTTGATTATTTAAATCGTAACTGAATTACGGTCATAGTTAATAACAAATGGGCCGATTTATTGGTCCCAAAACAATGGGGAACTTGTCTTTTGATCAGTCCATTTAACCTAAAAATAACTGTTTTTTTTTTCGGTACAGCCGTACAGAGAAATAACTGATGCTGAACTGGCCTTTTTTTTTTGTATTAAACCACACACACAAAAAAACTTAGTACAAAGTTAGGAAAAATCGTGTATAAGATTTACTTATGATTTATTATTATTTAACCTATTATTATCAGATTTCATATCTTGTAAGATATCAAATATATTCTAATAAAATGTATTTTATTTTATTCAACGAGAATGTGCAGTTGGAATTTTTTTAAGCTTTATTGCCGGGGGGGGGGGGGGGGGGGGGGATTAGAAAAATGAGAGTTCTACCAAGGAAGAAGAAGAAAGTCTCTTCTTCTAAAGAAAAGAGTTAAATTAAGAAATTTTTAGTGAATGAAAAAATAATTATAATTGACGTCTGCGTGTCCTACAATCCTCATCTTGGTTTGGGTAATAATTAATTTTCATCGGCCAAAACTCCAGCTAATGTCTGAGTTGAAAAAAAAATCAAATTTGCATTTTCATCTCATTTGTAGTCTCTCTTCTCATTCTTAAATTTTTCTGCACCCATACAAATATACAATTTAAATCTGCAAATAATCACACATACACACACGTAATCTGAGTGTATTAATAATTTAATTTTTGTAAAGATTTCTATATTTATCAATAAAGTAATGTCAATTTAGTCACTTGTTAAATATTTAAAAAACATCAAATTTTTTTTCTGCAAAATTGAATAGAGACCACAAATCTAATTCCAAAATCCAAATACGCTTTACAAATTCTCATGATATTTTTCTATTAGGATAAGAGTAAACAAGTCGCATAAAACAGTCTCAACTCAACTCCACTTACATCACATTCTATCGATGATGTAATGCAATAATCTATGTCCCTAATGGCAATGGCTTGCGTCACACAGTACTACTAGCTAATTTTAGAGAATGTCCCATTTTCCAATTACCTAGGTTTCAGTTATCGTTGTTGAACAGATACGATTCCATGCAATCTGCATTTCGGAGTTCGACATGCACTCATGACTCAACTTAGTGACATAGATAGACCCCAACAACAAGTGCACAACACACGGAACACAAGCACTAACGGTTAAATTATGTAGCTGTTTTTTTTTTTATCTACACAAGCACTTTGGTTTCAAATTACCAAAGTGGTCCTGGGAATTTTATTTTTTTTAAGAAATTAATCTTTTTCAATAAATATTTTTTTTCATATGCAAGAAATAAAAATTAAATCTATTATCTTATATTCAAGGGACAAAATTATTTAAACTATCTCCCATATAACATGTTGGTGGGGATTTAATTGTGTTCACGCTTTTCACTGACACGGATATAAGCATAAATAGAATAATACCCCTCAGTGTACAGAGTCACAGACTCAGGAACCAATAGACAAATATCTATTAACAAAACAACGCAACGCTTCTCTTTCTTTCTTTCTATCCCTACTTCGCCTCTGTTTCATTTGGCCCATTGTTTCTCACAAGCCACACTCTTTGTTTGAAGCTTAAACTCCCTCTAAGCCCAATCCTTAATTTACTCAATCTCATCAATGTTTCATCATCTGGGTATTGTTTATTTCTTCTTTTTCTTCTTCAGATCATAGTGTTTTTTGTTTTATTTTTCTTCTACCCTTTTAAATCTATTGCGTTTTTGAGCTTTTAACTATTCGAATCTACTTGCTTCCCAATAAATAATTACAACTCTCTGGTTGTTGCTTATTCTAGAGTTCTTCTTTTGAGGGCTTTAGCAGATTCCATTCCTTGAGTCTCATGCTGGATATGCCAATCCTTTTATCCTCATTTCTGGTTAGTATTTATATATTTTTTATTTCTTTCTATTTTCTGTTCTTCTTATTTGAGCTGAATTTGGATTGGAATATGCGTTTCTTTTGCCCGGTTTTGTTCTTAGTGCTTTTCGATTTATGGATTTCGATTGTTATCATTTCTCTCCATTTACTAGCTTATTGCTTTCATGGCTTATTATGAATCTTCTGGATATTCTTTATGTTTAGATTAGAAGCTTATTTTGTTCATTATTTCTCTATTGATTTACAATTTCATTGAATTGCCATTTTCTCTTGTTGTGCTCTTATATGCCCTAATCTATTTTTTCTTTTTTTGTATTAGTTTTTGGGAAGATGCATCTCTTTTACCTAGCTTTCAGCTTTTTAAAGACCAATCTGAAGTTTTGTTCTATACTCTACAGTGCTAAAAAATAGAGTATTTTGTATTTGGAATTTTGGATTGTCTCTCTGAAAAATCAAACCCTGGAAATACAGTTTTCTGGTTTGCTCTAGGTGAGTAGAAGTATGCAAGTGCAAGAACAATTGGACAGGAAAAGTCTTTTTCTTTCTAGATAAAATAAAATGTGATACTGTATTTCTTCTTATGGTTTGTTTTGCCCTGTAACCCGTAACAATCCATAGCTACGATATTATTTCAGATCAGATTTCCATTTTTTAATGCTCTAGAGGAGGCTTTTAAGCTTGAGTTTGTGCAAGCCTTTTTTAGTCATGACTTTACCTCTTTATGCATATGTTTATTGGATAAATGGCTTTACGTCTATCTCTGTTAATGAAGCTACTCCAACCTGACTATATTTAAGCTGATTAAGAATCCTATTGTATCTCTATTGAACATTATAGTATGTACCATTGTGCCCTTTTTTTTTTGCAGATATCCTTGTTTGCATGATCACATCTTTTCCAAGGATTTTAAAACCATGGGTAGAGGTAGAGGAAAGGGTAAAAAACTAACTGTTACCAATTTTGAGGATCCTGCAAGTGGTGAGGATGAAAAAGTTCCCACGCAAAAGAGAAGAGGGAGGCCACAAAAACCACTAAAGGATGACTTTGATGAAGAAGAGGTAGAGAAAATAGAAGATGACAGTGACAATGTTAAGAATGGAGTCTCTAACAAAGAGATGAAAAGTCCCACTGCAACAGAAAATGGAAGGAAAAGAAAGCGAAACTCACAGGTAAAAGAGAAATTAGACTCAGTTGAGGAAGAAAATGGCATTGGCAATGGATCAAACACCACTGATGAGTTGACAAAGACCAATGGTTTTAGGCATAATGGAAGCAGGCGCAAAAGCACGCCCCGTCGAGCTGCTGAAGCAGGTGTTCAGTGCAAGTAAGGATCATAAAAGTTGTGCATTAGCTTTCTTCCTTTTCATATTATCAGTTAAAATCATGAGAAGATAGGAAGTGCGGTGTAGTATCATTTATTTTATTTACTTGTTTTGTTTCTTTGTTCTCACTTTTAGTTTCCTTTTTCCTCGGTGAGTCTGATTTGAGGGGTTCCATTTGGTGATACCCTATCATTAATTCCTTTTTCTTTATTTCAATCATGAATTTGAGAGTTTACAATGCTGGCTGTTGTCTTATAATGCTATAACACTTCGAATTTAAATCTTGTTTACTTTGACTTTCAATCTAATTTTTATCCTCCCCTCCTTTCATCATCATAGCATCCCAAGGTCCACTAAATGAAATGATGCCTTTGCTTCTAACTATAAGTTTGGTGACTGTGAATTGCAGAGAACTACTCAAGTCTTTACCTTATTTTCTGTATTATTCTCACATGTCTAAAAACCGGTTTTGAGTTATCATTCACAGTACCTGTTGTGCCCCCCCCCCCCCCCCAGCCTCTGAATTTGAAGTCATTTTGTAAGAATGAGAAGCAAATGGACCTTGAATGACTCTTGTTAGAAGGATTTAGCACTCTATATGTATGTTTAACAGGCTATTTGCAGTTTAAATAACTGGTGAACCTTAGAAATATCTACTCATTTCTTTAAGAACGATTAATCTTCTGCAAATGTTTGTTTTACACGTATGGTAGTTCTATAATATTTTGTTTGGTTGGAAGGGAGGGAATTTTATAAAGTTTTTCTGTTTGATTCAAGTTTTAGGAGAATGAAGAAAAGCAAAATCTCTCATCCAATCCCCTCTCCCAATATTGAAAGATTTGAAGGGAAGGAAGGGGATTTAAACATGAGTTTAATAAATAGGTATACTTTGTAAAAGTTTTTACACCATCAATCAATTAGAAATTGTGTTTAGTATGACTTTTAAATTCATTATTATCCAACTCAACAAACTTACCATGCATTTTAATGTATAATTGAATTATGGTATATAAAAAACAATTTACACAATGCATATCCTATTTTCTCTTCGAAACATTTTAAGTGTGTTATGTAAAATATTCTTATTTGAGTTTTGAAATTCAAAATTATAAGGATATGTAAGTAATTAATTTTTAAATTCTCTTTCTTCTCCTTATAAACCAAATAAGAAAATGATTATCTCCCTTTATTTGGATTTCTCATCTTTACTTTTAAGCAAACAAAATGTCTGATGATAACTTACTTTCCTCACTACTCTTTCCCTTTTTCTCTTTCATTTTCATCCTTTAAACCAAATAGAGTCTAAGAGTTAGATGTGCAACTAAAGTTTATTTGCACTCTTTAAGCTGGAGTTGTCAACATAATGTTGGAAATAAGACGGTTCTTGGCACAATTTTATTTCAAATTAGAAATGATTACGAGATTCCCGCTCCTCCAATAATTGGGGTGTAGGTCACGTTTCCATAGATATTTTGGTGACATGCCTCGCTCCATCAAACTACAGTACTAAATAAATTATCTGGATTCCTTATTTTAAAAATAGAGAGCAAACATTCTTTCATTTTCTTGAAAGAAAAAACATACATCGGTCAAGACTCTTGGGCAAACTTATCATCTTTTGTATTGGATTGGACCCGTGCTTTTGGCAACCACGTCATCTTATCCTTTTTTGGCCCAACGAATATAAATGCCCAATGACCTTATAAAAAAGAGCCGCTAGTTAGCAAATGAAAATAAAAGCTAATAAACAAATGAAAAAGAATAATAATTTACAAAACTAATCCTATTAGACGAAAGTGAATACTATTAAATATTAAATTCAAAAACTAAAGTGATATTTATTAAGGGTATGAGAAATAGCAATTCATATTACATTGAGAAATCAAATGTGACATTTATTTTGAGACAAATGACACCTATTTTGGGTTGGAGGAAGAGAGTACTATAAAATTACTTATTATTGTAAGGCATGATTGCCTTTTAAGATTGTCTTACTTGAATTTATTATTTAGTCTTAATTTTTGTAAAGTTAACAAAGAAAAATAAATTTAGTTAATTTGGCGTTTGTTTGATTCAAAGGAAAAAAATAATGATGGAAGATAGAAGAAAAGGCACAAGTTTTATAAATTTTACCGGTTCTAATCAGATGAGAAGAAAAGAGAGAAAAAATGACTTTTACTATTTATACTTCTTTCATTTCTTAAATACACTTCTCATTTTTTTAATTATCAATTTAGTAATTTGAAATGGTTTAGTTTGATGTTAAATAACCTGAATGAATGGATTGAAATCAAACATTATGATGTGTTTGATAAAAAAGAGAGAAGTAATATTGAAGAAAAATTTGATACTTTTTTGCGTGACTTATACCTTTTATATTTTACTTTAATTTGAAATTTTTTTGCTTTTATTTTTATTTATTTTCATTCTCTAAACCAAATAAAAAAGGAAGGGAATCATATTGGAAAAGTGTGTACTGTTTTGAACTTTTGAAAATGTGACATGTTACACATCTATTTATAATATATAAAAGTTGAGTTATTTCATATTACGTTGTCACATCAGCGAAAATGATGATATGGAAGAAGAAGAACATTCTTCTATTGAGTGATACTCACAATCTTCCAAAATCCTATACAATACATTTCAATTGAATGATACTCACCTCCAAATGCTCCAGTCTTCAACTTATCTACTTTTTATCTCAAGGTTTTTCACATACAACTTCGTCTTCTCCAAGATCTTCGGCGCAGAAGAACCTTCTGAAATTCAACTGCTTCATTCATTCACATTTTGCTTTCTTCAGATTTTCGTCAATATTAGAGATACTACGTTCACGATTATGATGATGATGCTATAGCAGCAATATTTCGTGAACCATATTCACATCAAAGACCGAATCGCATGACCTCCAATCACGTATGGCAACCGACGATAACCTCAATCAAACAAATTTGGGGTTGTGCGAGCCTCTTCGCATCAAATCCCAAATCGCACGACACTCCATGAAACCTCGGTCAGACCCTATGAATCGCGCGACACTCGATGAAAACTCGGTCAAACGAATTTGGAGATATGCAAACATTTTCACATGAAAGATCGAATCGTAGGACACTCTCCCAATCGCAGACACTCCATGAAACCTCGATCAGACCCTCCGAATCGCGCGACACTTCACAAAAACTCGATCGAACGAATTTGAGGATGTGCAAGCATCTTCACGTGAAAGACCGAATCACATACTGCATTGTATAGTGAGAGTTACTCCACAATCACATACTTCAAAGTTTTGGTCCTACACACAGGCAAAACTTTTGATACTCAGTTTTGTTAATTTTTATTTTCACTTTTGTGATATATTTATTTTTTTTTATGTGTAGATTTTCCTGTTGTAAAAAATAATTTTGCTAAAAAATATTCAAAAGATAGATGCAAAAATATGAAAAGAGGGTAGACACTGCAAAAGCATAATATAACTTGGAAAGAAGAAAGAGATTAGCAAAGAGGTGCATCCAAATGATGGTATGTAAGCAATTTATATTTCTTCATATGCAAATTGTTTTTTGTATTAAATTGAAATTGAAATTTAAATTAGTCATTGGAATTTAAATTCAAATCTAATAGACATAAGTGTTTGATTTTTGTTCTCTTCTTTAATATTGACATTTTATAAGCCAGAAACCAAATGCGCAGACACATATGCGCGTGTGAAAATTGAACTATTAGTGTTTTATATAATTTTAAGTGAATGTGAACTTTTGTTAGGCATAATTAATAAGGTTGATGAATGTGTGTCTTCGGAATGTTCCTTTGTTTAAATAATCGCATTGCCTCACTCTAGGGATACATGTAGACATTTTAAAATATATTGTTAGTCCTTGGTTGACAACATGGTCTTGGAGAAAAATAAGCATAAGAGTCAGAGCTATAACTCAAAGGCATCAGATCAACATTCAAGCGTGTATCATCCAGAAACTTAAAATACGCTGATTTTAACAAATAAAGTCATTATGTATTTTTGTTAATTTATTTATCTCTATATTTGTTAATGTATACAGTTTCTTATTATATATGTTGCTTCATGAAGTTTTATTTCACCTTAAGAGTTCAAGGAGTTGGTTATAAATATCACAATCTTTTCTCAATATTAAGATAATTGACCAACGTGACAAATGATTCATAAATTCTAATAATAGGTCCAAATGTAGCAACCCAACTTTGCCTCTTCCAAGGACATTATATAATCATGGTTACTTAAGACTCACCTTCCTCTTTTAGAAGAGAATACTCTTAATACAAACTTGCAACTACAATCTACAAGGAAGTTTTTTTCTAACTCAACTTTATAGTTAAACAATGTTTTTCATAATTTATGAATAAATTTTAACTTAAATAAGTTATGCTTAATTGTTCATTGCCTACAGGTAAAAAAAAAGACTTCGAGGAGTTGGCTATGAATATCATAATATTTTCCCAATATTAAGATAATTGACCAATGTGACATAGGTCTTGGAGATGTTTTTTACCATTTGGTTAGCCAATGACAAAAGCATAAAGAGGGAGAGTAGTTGTGAGAATAATTTGATGAAACACCTGTTTCAAGTAATTAATCTCATTTCATCTTGTAGCTATTTGATATAATTTAAATTATTCTTTTTTATAATAATACAAATAAATTATTTAAATATTATTTAACTATAGTGAGCAGTTGAGTGTCAATTTTTTATTCCTTATTTTCATAGCAAGGTAATGTGCATTATATTATATTTTACCGTGACAACCTAACCATGATTAGCATGACACAAAACTTGCATAAATGTTACTTTTAAATGAATATAAATATACAATATCATGGGTGTGATTGCTAATATGATCTAATTTTAATATTTTGGCATATGATACTTCATGAGTGGCTGATGTTCAACTGTTGGTTTGGCATATTGGTCTTCCACTACCCTATGTCAAACGTGAATTTATGATTATTTTGTAACTTTAGGAATATATGCTATATCAAAGGTGAATTTATGATTATTTTGTAACTTTGTCTATAATTTAATTTGGACTCAAGCATGCACTATAATTGATTAGTGTGTAACGGAAGTGTGTACCAGTCACTTTGTTTATAATTAGTATTAATGCTATCATAACATTAGACCATGTTGTATGCAACTTAGTATCCATGCTCCTTCTCTTTTCTTTTTGTTTTTGTTCTAACAAAATACATATATGAAAACTAAAGCATTTTCCGGCGCATCCACCACCATGGTTACCAAGTTAATCACCTAGAGTAGCCTGGACTTTGGCTCAAGCTCCTACTGTAACTTCTGCTTATGCTATAACTCCTACTACTTCTGTTGCGGCTTCTTGATGCATAAGGTGATCTACAATATGATCGATCCATATGCTTTCTATCCCTTGGTGAGATTGACCTGAATCATAATAAAGGTGAGTATAAACACTGTAGATCATCAAAAATGAAATTTTAGCTAATGTAATAACAAACTTGTAATGTTGCCTTTGTCTTGGAGGACAATAATCTCGATTAGATATCACCCAGAAACTTAAAATACACTGATTTTAACAAATAAAGTCATTATATATTTTTGTTAATTTATTTATCTCCATATTTGTTAAAGTATATGCATGCTTATTATATATGTTGCTTCATGAAATTTCATTTCACCTCCTTAATTTCATAACTTCTAATAATAGGTCCAAATGTAGCAACACAACTTTGTCTCTTTCAACAAGTCAAAAGATGCATCTTTATCATCTGATGAAGAAGTTTATGAAATCTCACAAACTCATTTAAGAAAAAAGGCAAATAAAGAAGATGACACAACTCAAAGTCCAAAGCTACAACTATCCAAGTCAAAAGATACATCTTCATCATTAAAAGAAGAAGAAAGTTCATTAAAGAAAAATGTGGAAAAAAATATGTCATAAGCAAAAGCTCCAAGCTACAAACATCTAAGAAGTCAAAAGATGCATCTTTATTATCAAATGAAGTTTATTCAATATCAGAAAGTCCATTAAGGAGAAAGACAAATAAATAAAAAAGCACACCAAAGAAAATAAAATTCAACAAAAGGACAACAAAAGGAAATAAATACAAAAAGTCTATTCAAACAAATAATTTTTGGAATTTTATTAGTATAATTTTTATGTGTTTTAACATTATGGTTAACTATTTTCCTTTCAATATATATATTTCACATTATATGTTTTAGCATTATGTGTTTCATTATGTCAATTTCACTTTATTATTATAATACTCTTATAATATTTATGCATAACACTTAGTTTTACCTTCACGTTACTCAACTTTAATTGAGTGGTCATACTCCAATTTTAAAATATTTCCTTATAAATATATGAATAAATACAAATTATCTTAATTTATAGATGATTTTTTTAACTTATTTAACCATAAATGATATAAAATATCATTAATAATTATATTTTTAATTTTTATTTATCAATCAAATTATTTATTAACCCGTGCATCCCGCGGCTGTATGTCTAGTATAAATAAACATTGTGCATTAAGCAGAATCACTGAACCATGGCATACAAGGAGTTTATTCTTCTCTTGGTCTTCTTGGCTCTTGTTAGCACATACATTACCATCAATTACTTCTGCTGGGGAAGGAATTGTTGCATCTGTGCTCGATGTTGCTTCACTCAATCGAACCAGTGTTCCAGGCAGTATACATTGCTATAGATTCAGATCTTAATTATAGGTACTGCCACACCTCATAAGATAAGAGTAGTAATAAATAAAATAAAAACTGGCTTGTATTTTACTCACGAGACAAAGAAAAGGACAAGAGCAACACATCAAACCATGTTTGAAAATCCGGCCGTGCCTGCAGTCTAATTAATTAAATTAGAACTACATTTGATTACATGCTGTGTCAATTTTTTTATCCGTATCAATCAAAAACAGGTACCATACCAAGAGATTTATACCAACTCATAAGCTAAAACTCCTTAGGACAATTGTGCTGTATGAGTATATAATTTTAGACATTTCATTAAAAATATTTTTTCTTATTAATTTTTTAACTAATATCCTAAAAATAATGGTTATCATTTCTCTGGTTAATATATGTTCCTAAAGTTCTTCAGCTTATAAAAGGGAGCTTTACACCAGGCAAAGACATGAAATGGCATACAAGGCGTTTTTTCTCCTCGGCCTCTTTCTTAGCACATTAGCATCAGTTACTTTTGCGGAAGCTGTTGCAGCTATTCTGGATGTTTCTTCACTCAATCGAAGCAGCTTCCCACAAGGCTTCATTTTTGGGACAGCATCCGCGGCGTACCAGGTATACATATTTCCCTGAGGTTTTGCTTTGGTTTGAGCTCTCATTATGAATTAGCTTCAAAAGATGATAGAGCATTTTAAGATTTAAACCCAACTCAAGAACGTCCGGTCAAACCAATTCATTAACGATTTTGTTGTATAGTATGAAGGTGCAGCAAAAGAAGACGGTAAAGGAGCCAGTATATGGGATACTTTCACCCACAAATATCCAGGTATATTTTTCTCTCTTAATTATTATTGATAAAAGAAGAGTTCTATTTTAATTTTATTGTATTTTCTGCCAACTGTGAATACAAAATATGTAGATTCAGTTAACTAATTATTAAGCTTATAATTCATCATATTTTTTCTAATTAATCCTCTATGGAAATATAATATATATTTTTTGCAAGGTTCATTTGGTTTCAATTTTAAGAAAATTTCAACTTTTAATATTATTAATTATAAAAAAACTTATATTAAAAATTTAATTTAACTAAAATTCAAAGTCACTTTATTTAATCTCCTCTGATAATAATAAGTTATATTTTAATTCTAAATTAATTAATCTAAACATGACTTTAATTTCACTTTAAATAATAAGACATGCGCAATAGTGAAAGAATTATAAACTAAAAATGTATTTAATGATAAATTGTAATTAGGATTTATTTTTGAAATTCTTTGAAATATTCGGTACGTCGCTATAATATGAAAACCTTAAATAATTATATTTAGAAAGATTAAACTATTTCAATATATAGTAAATTAGAATGCATTAAATTCGATAGAAGCGTCATTTTATCATTAACTAATTTTTAATATTGATTAAGCAATTTAATAAAAAAAAATGCATTAAATTAAACAAATAATTAATTGAATGATAAGTACAATTTACAAACCAATATGTTTCCCTTTTCGAAATAAAGAAGAACTATTATTTTTTGTAGAGAGTATAACGAAGCACTTTTATTTTCTTGGTCATTATTTTGTAGATAGTCAAAGTATTTTTTGATACATTCCAATCTTGTTTTATAATGCATTGAATCTGTTTATATTTATCTAATTGTCTTTGTGTGAGCGATCAATTTATCTGGAGATTCTCTAAGAGAGTGAAAAGATTATTTGTTATAGTAAAAGTTTTAGCTGTTTGTGTATTATTATACAATAAATTTATAAAAATAATTTACTATAAGTACTTTTTATCCCATTTTCAATTAATATTCATTTAGTATATTATTACTTCTCCTCTTATTTTTTTTAAGGATAATCACTTTTCATTCTAATAGTATTTTGTTTTCTTTCCCTTCTCTTCCTATTCATTTTTATTATTTTATTTTCTATTTCCTATCATTTCCTATTTTCTTCCACACAAAACACACAATCCTGCATCTAACCAAAATGGTTTAGAATGATCATTTAGTGACCTCTTCTTTTTTGTATAGTATTTATAATTTATAATTTTTGTGTAAAATAAATATGTTTTATGATTAAGATTCTTTGCAGTTTAAAAATAGTTACAAGCAATCCGAATTAATTTGGTAGCTGGTTAATTATGTATTCTTCTTTTTATTTTTATTTTTAAAATCTCGTTCTAACAAAAATATGATTCAAGAAATTTACAATTATTATACAAATGTCAAAATAATATTTTTTAATTACTAATTTTTAAAACCTCTTATTATATTTTTTTTAACTTAAGATAGTTAATTTATAATTAATCTGATACAAATAAATATTTAACCTGCAGATAAAATACAAGATAGAAGCAATGGAGATATCGCAGTTGATCAATATCACCGTTACAAGGTACGATTCAAATTCCAAACGATGACAGGAAAGTGGAAACCATCTAAAAAAAAAACATATTTCTTCCTCCTTCAAAATTGTTATTAATTAAACAACACATATAATCTCAATCTTGTCGGGAATCTTATCGCCATGTCAATTTTTCTATGTCTTAGCATATATCTTATATTTATTGCTATACTAAACATTGCTTTTAGCTTTCTCGTCATTTTATTGGGGGTTTAGTCCAAGCCGTTCAACCATTGCTGATATGTTCTTAGCATGTACAGGGTCTAATAATGTGCCTTTCCATTTGTTTTTAATTTTATTTAGCTTTATGTTGGGTTTGCAGGCAACGTTAATTCTTTGCTGGGGAGGAGTATTTAATTTGGCCAATATAGTTCATTATCTGTATCTCTTTTCTTTTGGCTAGCTTGAGCACATTTTGTGCTTCTTGTCCAACTCTCTACTTATTAATGGGTTTTTTTTTTCTTATAAAAAAATATCCACCTAGCTAGTCTTACCAGGATTGACCAACACAAATGGCATATAATATACAATGTGTTAAAACTATAAAATCAAATGAAAATTTGATATGTTTTGCAAATTACAATTACAATTGCTTCTATTGTATTTAATTATTTTTGTTATTTTTTTAACTTGTTGTACATGTATATCACAGGAAGATGTTCAAATCATGAAATATATGAATTTGGATGCATACAGGTTCTCCATCTCTTGGTCTAGAATCCTCCCAAGTGAGTTAAACATTGATGACCAATTCTTATCTTTTTTAATTATTTCAAGTGGGTGTTTCGGGTTAATCATTTCAAATCTTTTCATCATAAATTATTCGTAGAAGGAAAGCTTAGTGGAGGTATAAACCAAGAAGGAGTCAAATACTACAACAACCTTATCAATGAACTGCTAGCTAATGGTCAAAATTCGTACTTTAATTGTTTTCTTGATATTGTTTTAATTGAAGTTCGTACTTTAACATTTCTTTAAGCAAGTGACAACAATCATATGTAATTAATTAAATATTAATATTGCAGGTCTACAACCATTTGTGACCCTTTTTCATTGGGATCTTCCCCAGACTTTGGAAGACGAGTATGGCGGCTTCCTAAGCCCTCGCATTATGTGAGTGACACAAAATTTATTTATTTTTCGAATTATTGCTATTGTATTTACAAATATGAATACATTTGTGTATGAGATAAGTTTTTTTATTAGAATAAATTATTGCATCGATTTTATATTATTTGTGTTTTAAGATAATTCTATATTTTTTAAGGACTAATGTACATATTGTTAATCTAAATTTTTAGGGACAAAACAAATACTATTTTATAATAAATCAACTAAAATGAACATATGAATTTTATGAGTTTGAACAAGGGTATTTTTTTTGTACAATCATGGGTAATGTATTAATCTATCATACTGATGATTGATTTATGATTAATTTTCAGAAATGATTTCCAAGACTATACAGAACTTTGTTTCAAAGAATTTGGAGATAGGGTGAAGCATTGGATTACTATAAATGAGCCATGGAGTTATAGCATATTTGGTTATGCAACTGGGATGATGCCGCCAAGTCGATGCTCTAAATGGCTAAATCCAAATTGCATGGATGGTGATTCAGGGAAAGAGCCTTATTTAGTTTCACATCATTTACTTCTTGCTCATGCAGCAGTTGTCAAAATGTACAAGAAAAAGTATCAGGTTCTTTATAACCTTGACAAGAATTTTTAAAGCTTTAAAGTTTATTAAACTTCAATATTGTTGTAAGGGTCCAAGGATATTGGTTATATTCATTGCATAACAACATCTACCACACTTTACACAGGCATCTCAAAAAGGAGTGATAGGCATAACCATAGTGTCTAATTGGTTTGAGGCATATTCAAATAACAAATTAGATAAATATGCTGCCCAACGAGCAATTGATTTCATGTTTGGATGGTAAGTGCTTGACTATATATCCACCAATCTTCTTGTTTGTCTCTTTTTTCTTCTTCTCTATATATGATAAGTTTGAATTTGCATTGTACTATATACTTGTAATAATCACAAGCATAACTCAATAATAATGGATTACCAAAAAGAGTTGTACATAGTTAGAAAAGGACAAAAAGAATCTCAATTTGAATATTTTCATTTGTAACAATGATTATAGGTTTATGGAACCATTGACATCAGGAAATTATCCACAAAGTATGCGTTCTCTACTTGGTAGACGATTGCCAAAGTTCACTAAACAACAAGTCAAGCTTATCAATGGCTCATTTGATTTTCTTGGCCTAAACTATTATACCTCTAACTATGTTGTCAATGCACCTAAGTTAAGCAATGGCAAACCTAATTACGCTACAGATTCTAATGCCAATCTTACAAGTAAGGATGCCTTTGTCTATCACTTCTCTAAATTATATATATTGAATTTGATAATATGTTTTTTTTTTTTGGTTGGAGTAGCTCAACGCAACGGGACTCCTATAGGTCCAATGGTATGTACATGGCCATGTCAAACCATAACAACATATTATTATTATTATTATTATTATTATTATTATATAACTACATTTGTAATTATATTTGTAGGCGGCTTCAAATTGGTTATATGTGTATCCCAAAGGAATTAGAGAATTGTTGCTCTATACCAAAGAAAAGTACAACAATCCTTTAATTTATATCACTGAAAATGGTAATTACACTAAATCATATTTATTATCTTGATGTTATTGTAAAATAAATTTATAGGCAACATTAATTGTTGAGAGTCGGATAACTTTATCCTAAATTTGCATGATTACATGTATTTTTTCATCTAACATATTAATGTATATTGCTTTTAATTTGTAGGCATTGATGAGTTCAATGATCCAACCTTGTCCCTTGAGGAAGCCCTTTTAGATTCTTTTAGAATAGACTATCATTATCGTCATCTCTTTTATCTTCATTCAGCAATTAGGTAATTCATATTTTTTTATATATGAAAAGTATTTCGTTTATAAATCTAATTTAATTTCATTTTGTTGACTCTAAGGGATGGCGTAAACGTAAAAGGATATTTTGCATGGTCATTGCTGGACAACTTTGAATGGAACAATGGCTATAAAGTGCGATTTGGAATAAACTTTGTAGATTACAAAAATGGTTTGAAGCGATATCAAAAGCTCTCAGCAAAATGGTTCAAAAATTTTCTTAAAAAATATTAGACCTTGTATACCTTAAGGGTCCAATAAAAAAATAATGAAACATGTTAAAGTTAACTATAAACTTTTGTGTTTGTGCTTTCCTTAAAAGGAAATTATAACCCCTTAATCATTCCTTTTTTTTATGCCTAAAATATGTTTGTTTATGGACAAGTATATCCTACATATAACAGCAATAAACTATAATTGGATATCGAATCCAAAGAACCAGTGTTTTCAAATAATTAGTTTTACAATAAACTAATTAATTAGAATTAAAAAAAGGTGAGAAATAGAACACAAAATTTAGTGTGAAAAAAATATTGTGAAGCATCCTAGGTCACATGATCCCTTTTTCCCCAATTCTAATTTCCCCAAAAATTCCCAACAAGTTCAATCGCCATCACCTCTTGAATTTGTAGTTAACCATTGGCCGTAATTTAATTCTCAACTTATTATATATTAATTAAATTAGGGCAAACGATAATCACTAAGAGGTTGATTAAAATAGTTCAATCTGCTAGAAATTCACACAATAGGTTTAATCATGTAAATTTTATGAATTTAGACACTTTTTAGTCTAGTTAATTACAAACAATTGATCGATGATAAACAATAAACTAAAATTTAGAGTTATCAATTCTAAAAGATGATAAGAACGGAAAAAAAAATTAATTTAATGAATAACATTGAAGAATTTCTTTTTAATCAGAATCGGAGTACAAGATACAACTCAATAAAAAAAAACACAGAACTCTCACAAGGCCTTTTCCTCACTCAGAACACTCACAATTTGAAAAACAGAATAAAAGATATTGAGAAGAGAGTCTAGTTTCCTATTTATAAAAACCTAAGATAACTCTGACAGCACATGCACATCACAATCGTGCTAAATTGGTCATAGTTGTGGTCCTTGCATACTTCAATTTCTATCCTCAAAGTCCAATTTTGTCATGCCACAAGCATGACTATATATGGTGACTTATATTAATAAATAAAACTTATAAATAACAAGTTGAAAAAGAGGCACTTTGTGCCTCTATCTTTATTTTTAAAAAAAAATAAAAAAATAAAAAATAATTAAAAAAATAGTGATAATAGTTTTTCAAAAGAAATGACAACAATCACGTCTTAATGATTTATGAAAAATATAAAAACAGTTATATATATTAAAAAGTAATTTAAAAATAAAAAATATGTAAAAAAATCCAAATATTGAAATGTTGATACATGCTGCACCATTACCGCACAAGTATTAAAACCTCGTGACATTTCAATAATCTCACTGGCCTAATGTAACATAGTAGTCACTTATATAGGAGACACCCAACACTGTATTATTTTTTTTTCAAGTCATAATATTTGGTATGATGAGTTAACTTACTTCCTAACTTTTATTTAAAAAAATAGGTTTGATAATATAAAATAGCCTTATATGCATGCTAAAAGACTATATCAGACTTTAAAAAGATCAAATTATACATAACAAAAGCTTATAATAAATGAAAAAAATAAAGTTCAACCCCTACTTTTATAGAACAGGCTGAGCCTATATTTATATAAAGTCTGACCTGATATATTTTAATTTTTATTAGTCAGCAAGCTAAGTCAAGGACTGAGGTCCAATTTGTATGCAGTGAAATGCACTTGAAAAGGAATTACATGAATAGTAAAAAAAAAAAAGAAGGTAGAATTCATATTTTTACACTATTCTAATTTAGAACTTTTATAGTGTTTCATCCCAATTTTCTTTCATTCATTTCATTCTATTAAAGAAATTAATTAAGCCAAAAAGCTACGTGTGAGATGAATTAAAGCATTCCATTTGGAAGTGAAACTCCTACATATTTTACTTATATAAACAAAACAACTAAAGCATTCTAACATGTAATGTTGGTTGACTTACTCACATTCATACTCGGCAACGTTCTCACGTTCACGTTTTAACATTTTATCACACATTAATTTACACGGTACAAACTCTTCAAATATCAACTATGTTAATTTAAATAATTGTTATTTAATTATCAATATAATATGTTATGCAATATTCTTCATCTAAGTAAATTTAACTAATTTTTATGAAATTAAAAAAAAAAGTTAATTAATATCATTTAATTCTTCTAATGACATTTAAAAATAATATTTTTTAAAATTTTCTTTTATTGAAATTTGATATTAAAAATAAAAAAGAATCATTGGAATTATAATCAAAATTAATTAAAATTTTCTTATATTTTAGTTCAATTATTTTCGTTACATATAGGTTATATTAATTTTTTAGTCATCTAATTTATTATTTAGGTTTAATTTGGTTCTCTAATTTCTTTTTGGGTTCAATTTAGTCCTCTAATTTTTAAAATTGATTTAATATTCTATTTTTTCTTTTTAATATGGTCCTCTAATTTTTTAAATTGATTTTTTTTTAAAAAAATGTACATTTTATGGTGATTTAAAATCATTTAGTGATGGTTTTGAATCGTTATAGAATATGATTTCTTATAATTTAAATCGAAGGATCAAATTAAATCGATTAAAAAAATTAGAGAATGAAATTGAATCTAAAAAATTAAAAGATAAAATTTAATTAAAAAATAAATTAAAGGACTTAAAAAATTAATTTAATATTACTTTTATATATATGTTTAGGGGAGTATGTTATATATTTGATTTTTTTATGAATTATTGGGTTGGTCCAAGGCCTACCAGACCAACCCGACTCAGGTCCAATTAGCATACTAAATAATTGCCTGGATTGGTCGGTTATTGTGTATTTATATGCTTCTCTGCTCATTATTTCCTCCATTTTTTTAATTGTTAGATTTTAAAAAAATAATTATTTTTATTTATCTATTATTCAGAAAGTTCAAAATCATATTAATTATTATTTTTTATTTATTATACCTTTATTTATCACATGGATCTATCGTAGAGTGAAAAAAAATGGATAAAATAAGAAATTTTACAAATATTTTATTAAAATCAAGAAAATTTATTACATTTTTTTTAGTTTCTACATAAAAATATTAATCAACATATAAAAAGAAATGGAGAAAATAATGCGTAATAATCAATTATGTAGTTTCGACCTATGCTTCTTGGTCTTTAGCTTGGTCCTTTTGTAACGTTGGATATTTCTGGTACTTTTTATATGACATAAAATAATGATTTGTTTGCTGATAAAAAGAAAAATATGACAAATGATAATTTAGTTTGTGTAAAAAATCTGGTTCTAAAATAATTTAGTTTGTGTAAAAACTAAAAATTATGGTTTTTAAAATCTGGTCATGTCATTATTTGGATCCCCGTCTCCCAGGAAAAATAGAGTCACCTAAAATATTGTTTTGAAAATATATTGTTATACCGTGTTGAAGATAATCAGTAAAGCATTCTTTGGCTTTGGGGATCACCTACACTTTTCTACACCATTAATTGTTTGGCCGATAATCTGTAAAGCACTTTTCTACACTCTTTGCGGAAGTCTATAACCTAATTAACCCACTCACTTTATGTTTTAGGTAAAAATTAATCAGTGTTCTAAACTATTATATAAAATTTTAAAAATATAAATATTTTGATTGAAAGATAAAAAATTATATTATCTAAATTTTTTTATATTCTTTTAATATTTATATAATAAATATTTTTTTTCTTTAATTATTTAACCGATCTCTTAAAAATACTTGTTACCAGATCCTATTTTCAATACCCTACACATGGGGTTTTTTCCCCATAGTTTTCAAGCATGCTATGAGTATGAACGGGTGAGATTCATTCTTGATGATCAAAATTTTTTTTTAGTTGAAACAAAATAAAGTAATTTTTCCACCTCTTGTATAAAGGATTTTAACACAGAAACATTGTGCATTCAGCAGTGATCAGAATTATCGTTCAATATCACATAACATGGCATCATTGGCATGCAACACGTTTATTGTTAACACGTTACGATCAGTTGTTACTTATGCGGAACTAGCTCAACCTGTTGCTCCTATTCTCGATGCTGGCTCACTCAACATCAGACAAAAAAAAATCTTCTTTTTTTTATCACTATACTATTATATGATATTAGTGTGGAGCTTTGTTAATCTTTAATGAACTTTTTCCTTGAATCATATTTTTTTATTTATATTGTTTGAATTCCATATCTTATTTTAAAAAAATCGGATTAATGACTTGTTGGTGGATTAAAAACTCTTTAAAATCCAATGTTCATCAGCATTGGTTAAAAAGTAATGATTTATTTTTTTTTATAAAAAGATAATAAGTATACGATACGAATGTATAAAGTCCTGTACATGAACTAGATTAATGTACATGGATTTTAAAGTCCTGTTAAGATTAATCCTTATTCTCACGAGTTTGGATTTACATTAATTTGATCGCTACCTTTTACATCTATGATTTAAATGTCTTATACTAGCTTTTCTTAAACAATTGAATTCATTTTTGTTCACAAAGAACAAAAAATGATTCGAAGTTTTTAATTTGAAAAAAAAATCGAAGCATATATGAAATTCATTGTTGCCCATAATTTTACTTGAATAACACTACTTTAATTATTATAATTTTTTATCAATAAATATTAGTTTTTTTTTTAATTTTGTTATCAGTGGAGATTGAACTGATCCCAATCTTTTTTTTCCTTATACATCAAATTGTTAAGAAATTATTTTAATGATATATTAGTCATGTTTAAAAGTAATAATAAGTTATTATCAAGGTAAGCAATTATATTTGACCTGAACAAACATCCTATATGTTAATATACTCACAATTCACACACAAAATAGATAAAGAAAAATATAATTAAATAAAAAAATGCAGTCTCAATAAATAGGATTGTAGAAGAGACCCGAACAAATTATATACGTATCTCATGAAAAATAACATTTTATTAAATTTTGATCCAATTTTATTCATTTCTTAAACAATTCAGACTGATCGAAACAAATCACATATTATTTTAATCTTAAATAAAAAACCAATATGGAAGGCACCATATTTTAACGGATCGTTCACGAGTCTAATCCTAGCTAATACCGACATTATATGACATAATGGGCCAAGAGGATCACCACGAATCCAATTAAAATATTAAATCATAGCTCTTAATGCTCAACCACACAAATCTTATCTTGTATATATCCTAATGCAATTCCAAAGTTTAAAATATGTGGCCCCCCAAAAAAAGGGGAATATCTGTGAGTACAAAAAATGTATATGTCGAGCGTCGATAAAAGTATACTTTTTCTCCTTCTTTTTTTCTAATTGAACTACATTAATAATTTATACATTTTTTTTACAAAAAAAGTTCAATTATCTCTTTATTTTAGGAAGATAATAGTATTTTATTATTATTTTTAAATATAAAAACTAATTTCTTTACGAAAAAAATTATATACTAATAATATAAAAAGATAATATATAACTATTTTAATTTTTCACTTCATAAAAATTAAACTATTTTTTTGTTCTCTCCCGCACATTTTTCTCTCCTTTATCACTTCTCACGTAGTCTCACTCAAATTTTCCAAACTCTTTCTTTCTCATGCATTCATCTTCTCACCTCTGACAACTGAACAAATATCTTATAAATTTGGTGCTTCTTCTGATACTAATTACTTAGTTTTTTTAACTTGTATATTGCAAAGAATAAATGCTTATTTATATTTATAATAAATAATTATTTTAAATACATAAATTATGTTGTAATTAAATTTTATAATAAATAAATATTCATGAATATATGAATTATGTTTCAAATTTATGGTAAATAATTTATGTAGTGATATATTATTATCTTTAATTTTTTTATCATTTTATAAAAAAAATAAATTAGAACTAAAAATGTTGAAAATGATAGATAAAAATTAATGAAAAATTAAATTGTTTAGTTGATATTAAAATATCATATGCATGTTAGGATAAGAACGTATTTAAATTTTGAAGATAATATATATATATATAATTTCCTATATTTAATTATAACTTATTAAACCGTTTAGTTGATATTAAAAGCACATGTCAATATCAGAGTATAAATGAAAGTGAATATGAAAAAGACCGAGAAGAGTAATAACCTAGGAAAACTAATGTTTACATATATACTCAGTGATTCTAAAACCATTGTTTTAAAGTACATGTTTGGATGTCAAGTTAGATTTCAACCTATAAACTGCAACCAGGTCTAACTTAAATTTTATCATCTAATTTTTATTATTTTACAAATTTTATTATCTATTTTTTTTAAATTTTATCACCTAAATTTTAAAGTTTTACACATTTTATCACGGTTGATATGTTATAAAAATTCAAAGAAAAAATAAAATGACATTTTTTTGTTTTTTTTTTCTCAAAACAACATCATTAAATATGTAAAAAAAATTAAAATTTTAGATTGGAAAAATTTATAAATCGATGAAAGTTAGTTGACAAAATTTGTAATTAAGTCGGCCAAATTCTAAACACGGATAGTTTTCTTTTATAAAAAAACTCATGATATTTCTTTCCTTTGTAAACATCTTCAAATAGATTAATCTTCGAGTCCTAGATAATGATTAATTAAAACATTTTATAAACTAATTTTATTATTTAAACTTGATTTTTCAATCATTTGAGCGAAAATTAATTATTGTTGCTATACAGTTGGAACTATATTGTTGCTATACAGTTGGAACTATTTATGGTGTTTTAGGAATCAAAATTTAGATATTTTCTAAATAAAGAAAAATATATTATTCTTTATCTTAAATGTGTTATATTTTTTTTTATAAAAAACAAAAAAAATATTCAATTTTTATTTCTCCAAAAGTGATCAATTTTATAAGATTGAATCAACTTTTTAATTTTTCTTTTTATCTCTCTTTTCATTTTCCATATATGATTTGTTATCATTATATCTGTTTTGCTCTCTATCTTTCTTCTCCTCACTCAGAAAAAAAATAGTCTTATATATACATATTTAATTTTTCCTTGAATATAATACCACATTACCGTCATTATTTATTTATATTTTCATTTTTATTATGACGTGATATCACTTTCAATCTTTAGCATGTGTGGCGCCAGTTACTTTTGAATAAAATAATCATGATGTTTGACAGTCTTTTTTTCATAGCTTTGTTTTGAGAGAATAATTAAATTTAAGAAAAGTCATTTACAAAGGCGTGAAACACACCGTCACTCTCCTTCTGGAGTTGGGAAAATATCTACAAGAGGTCACGTATACCATGTATTATTATATACAAATACGAATTGCAGGAGATCTTAATCCACTTTCTCTATAAAAAGGAGAGCACTTTCACACTAAGTTGTGCATTAAGCAGAATCATAATCTTTCATCACATGCATCATATGGCGCTTCTACTTGTCGCTCTCTTGGCTCTTGTTACTACATTACCATCGGTTACTGTTGGAGAAGTGCTTTCACCCATTCTCGACGTTGCTTCACTGAACCGAACCAGTTTTCCCAAGGGCTTCATTTTTGGGGCAGGATCCGCATCGTATCAGGTATATATATATATATATATATATATTTTTTTTTTTATAAAATGCAGTGTTGTTGAGCATTGACTAAAAAAAATATATGTTTCGAAACCAAACACTATACTCCTAGTAACATCGATCAGCCCCTACCTTTGTGCGAATTTGCAACACGAATCAATGTCAAACTAGTTTAGTGTTCTATTTTGTCCAATACTCAGCTTTATGAGATATATTTCTGAATCCATGTATCATTAGCATTTCTCCACTTATATGTTGTTTTAAGCTCTGTTTTGGTTTGAGCTCCGGCAATCAATGTCCTTAGCATTTTTTAAATGTACAATCATATTCATATGCATATATCAACTAATTTCGTTGGGACCAGTGGACAGGAAATTAATCAAGGAGAAATATCAATGCATGCATGGCTCTTATGTTATGAGTTCTGATAATATTATGACAAGCCTTTAAATGTTATGACAAATCAAATTCATTAATGATTTTGTCGTGCTATAATGAAACGTGTATATACACAGTACGAAGGTGGGGCAAACGAAGGTGGCAAAGGACCAAGTATATGGGATACCTTCACCCACAAATATCCAGGTACGTATGCATATGTCAAATCAGGCCTTTTAATCAGTATAAACTGTATAAAATTAACTTTATATAATATAAAATAATGATAATTAAGATTAGATTGTATAAAATTAATTATGTTTGTTGTTATTAATTGTGATAATAGTTAAAACTATTATCATTAAAATAAAAATTAATTTTCATTCTATGAGTAAAAATAATAAATATTTTAAAAAATATTATTTATTAGAAATTAGACATTTAAAAAAATTACAAAGAAAGAAAAACATTCCAACTCTTCGTTTAATAGACTTCTGGTTTCGTCCGGAGTAAAAAAAAAAAAGAAGAAGAAAAGCAAAACAATGTTCTTGTCTTTCTTTCCCCCTCAAATATTAATTACTCACGTTAAGAAAATTAAATTATATGCATACACTTACGTAGGCTTACATTACGTCATAGCTTGTCTATTCCCCTCACGTTAAAATAAAAAAAATAAAATTGAATCGTTTAAACTTATATTTCATCATTTATTGTCTAGTCCTCTACTATGGAAACGTTACATAGAAACATATTTTAGGTATGCTTGGTTTGAATTTTAAGAAAATTAAATTAAAAATAATTAATATTGATAAAATGATTATTGACTATAAATAATATTATAAGTAAAATTTAGAAAACCTAATTTTATTTAGATAATAAATCAGATATTCTAAAGTGCAAATATAACTATAATTTTAAATTTTATATTACATAGATTTATAATCAATTATCAACTATATTTAACAAAAAAACTTTAAGATTTATGCATAACAATGAAAAAATAAAATAGTAAAATAAAATTTAATTATATTTATAGAAATTAAAAGAACGTTTAAACCTGTGTTATATATGTATATATATATATATATATATATATATATATATATATATATATATATTGTATTTATCAGATAATTTTCTTCTCTTTGATAATACCCTTATTATTGTTTGCGAAAGTAAATTGATGAAATAATGGCACAACTTACCAAATAATTTAATACCAATATGTTTTCTGAAAAAAAAATATGTATTATTTTATTAAATAGAGAAGCAGTACTTTTTTTTGGTACAATGAGGAAATAATAATAATAATAATAATAAAAGAAAAAAAAAAAAACAGAGAAGCACCACTTTATCGTGACAGACCGACAGTGATGCTGCTTGTCCTCTTTTTATCCAAAACAAAAGAACAAAATTGAACCAACACACGCGAGGCCGCGCGGGACAGGCCAGCTCTATTTGGACTTTTAAGATCGGGTTAAAGTTGTGAATCATATATGCAGTGTTATGACTAAGAATAATACGTGTTAATACTATGCTTTTTTTTTATATTATTAACTAATAATAAATTATAGCAACATTATGTTGGTTTGATTGAAACTTGACTGGAATTCTTTAAATAAGGCCTTTAATTTGAATTTTGTGATAAAAAAATATGGTTAATTTTTTTTTACTATAAATATTCATCAAAGATTTTTTAGAAATTAATAATCAATAAAGTCTTTGTTGTTTTGTGCTTATAATATAAAAAATATAATAAATTATAATTTATTATTTTTTATAATAATTATTCTAAAAATTATATCAATCATATTTTTCATTATATAATAGTGTAAAATATAAATCATATTTTTAATTATATAATAGTGTAAAATATAATTATACATGTCTATCAAACATCATGATTAAAGGCAATCATAAATCAAAATAACGAAAGGATGAGGCTTAAAATAGCAAACACCGACAATATCACCGTTTGTATTTTCTTTTTTTGACAACGCCGTTAGTTTGTTTTTTTATTAAAAAATATCAATCATATATGTATCATAAATTTAAGTTCAAATTCTTAAATAGGAAAACATCTTTTATTTTAATTTTTAAAAATAATACTCTCTTGATAAAAGAAAATTTTCAAGATTATAATAACTATATAATTTTTTCTTCAGATAATTAAATATTAAATATAAAGTACCATCAAAAGGGTGAATTGTTTGACATAAAATTATTTTAACTTTACTTATGATTTTACCTAGTTTACATAAGTTTACCTTTTATAAAAGATACGTATAGTCTCCTAAAAATTTGGATTTATTGAGTACTTTATATTCAATTTATTTTTCTTATTATCTCTCTCTTTATTTCTCATTATACCAATTACTTTTTTTCTTTTCCCAAAGATAAAGCGTACATTTACTAATTTTTTTATTAACATGAAACCTGCAGATAAAATTGTGGATAGAAGCAATGGAGATGTCGCAAATGACCAATATCACCACTATAAGGTATCACCCAAAAATCCAGATGATGGTAGAGAATCGATCAAAGAACTAAGCATGATCCCTTTTTAAAATAATTATTAACTAAGCAACATATTTAGTATCGACCATAAATCGTGATGGGATTTAATTGGCAGATGACATATACTGTAAGGTGCGGTAAATGAAACGAAAATTTAATATATACCTGTAGACAATTGTATTAAAAAATATGACAGTATTATCATAATCACTAGAATAGTATAATGTGATAGAAAACTTATTATTTTAAATATATTGTATATAACTAAAAATTAATATTATATTATATATTGCTAAGAAATATTTTTTTTAATATGGGTCGTGGACGGGTCACTTACCTGTTGAGGACTCGCTAAATTAGAAAATTAACTACCAGCTCATTTAAATGAACTCAAAATAGCTTGATCAAAATTAAGGTAGCTTAAATTGACAACTCTAATTTTTCTCTTCTATTCAATCATTTTTTTTCTCACATATGTACAAAATAAAATGGTCTATTGTACATCTATGTCACAGGAAGATGTTGGGATCATGAAGTATATGAATTTGGATGCTTATAGATTCTCCATCTCTTGGTCAAGAATTCTTCCAAGTGAGTTGAATTTCAAGATCATAGGAATCTATCTTTTGTTCTTTCAAAGAAAAAAGGATTGTATCTTTTATTTAATTTTACTTTAAGTGAATGTTTGGCATTAATTATTTCATTTTTCTTGTAAATTATGCAGAAGGAAAGCTAAATGGGGGCATAAATCAAGAAGGAGTCAAATATTACAACAACCTCATCAACGAACTAATAGCTAACGGTCAAAATCCAAACTTCTTTTACTATATATTTTTTTTTAATTGAAGTTTGCATGTAACCTTTTCTTTGGGTAGTTGAAAATAATGGTAATTGACTAAGTTCAACATCACAGGCTTACAACCATTTGTGACCCTTTTTCATTGGGATCTTCCCCAAGCTTTGGAAGATGAATACGGCGGCTTCTTAAATCCACGCATTATGTGAGTTATACAAAATTTAATTTTCTATTTGAATTATAGCTAACATTTTAGACAAAGACTTTTGAATGGTATATACAAATTAATCACCACATGTGTTAAAAATGATAATTCTTTTTCATTTTCCTTATTTTTCGTATTAGATTTAAATATAATTAAAAAGTTGGACTCTTTTATAACATGTAGTGTCATAATCTATGATTAATTTTCAGAAATGATTTTCAAGACTACGCGGAACTTTGTTTTAAGGAATTTGGAGATAGGGTGAAGTATTGGGTTACTTTAAACCAACCATATACTTATAGTACGGGTGGCTATGCGAATGGGGTAAAAGCACCAGGTCGATGCTCTAAATGGTTGAATCCAAAATGCACTGCTGGTGATTCAGGGACAGAGCCTTATTTAGTTTCACATCACCAACTTCTTGCTCATGCAGCAGTTGTCCAAGTGTATAAGAGGAAGTATCAGGTTCATTATAATTTCAATAAGTTTAAAATTATTTTATGTATTATTGTTACCTAACATCCAAAATATTGTATGCAGGCATCTCAAAATGGTGTGATCGGCATAACCCTTGTGTCTCATTGGTTTGTGCCAATTTCAAATAACAAATTAGATCAAAATGCTGCTGAAAGAGCAATTGACTTCATGCTTGGATGGTAAGTACTTAGGTTTACAACAAAATGTAATCTTTCTCTATAAAAAAAATACATAGGTTAGAGTCACTAATTAAGACAAATTAAATACCTATTATATGTATGTGTATGTATGGAAAACTTTAATGATTATATTTTAAGGCATTATTTATAGTTTTTTCCCCACATGAATCACCATTCATTACTCAACTATCTTCTCAATATGTCTAAATTATAAATTTGTTCCATCTGTTTAGTCAATTAGTTAGATTTGGTTCCTTAGTTTTTAAAATTAATGTAAAATGTTTCCTTAATTCTATTGGATTGCAAGAAATGACATTGACTTTTTTTTATAGCGACACAATAAAAAAAAAGACACAATTGCCACATATGACATCTCCATTAGAAATTTAAATGAACGGAAAAGGCAAAAAAAGCATTAATTTTGAAAATTAAGGAATCGAATTCAACTTTTAATAGTAAAAACTAAATTAAACTAATCATACAAATACATGAATCAAATTTGTAATTTAGTCTCCCAGTATCAATGACTTCATACAGATTATATTATTAAAAAAGCTTGTCATTCTAATTCATAATTATAAGTCCAATTGACAAAAGCTTTTTTAAGTATGTTTTCTCTTTTTGCTTTTAAGGGTTATATCTACGATCAAGGTTGTTAAGCCTGCATTTGCTTTTATTGAATATCTTAGAGGACATTTCATTTTTATGCTATCTTTATTCATCTATTTTTCTTGACCTAAAAAAAAAATACTTATTTTGTGTATTTAATCATGGGTTTTCCATGTCAATATCATTTTTTTACCACCATCTATATATTGAAATCTGGAATACAAGTTCAAAATTATTAGAGTATATGGTCTTCTAAATAGCATATTATTTTTTTATGATAGCTATAAGCGTGACTCCATGGTCACTTATCACCAAGAAACGATTTGCATGCACATAAAGTCAAAGGAAAACAAAATTGATTCTCAAGTTAGGTATTTTTATCTCTATTAATGGTTGCAGGTTTTTGGAGCCACTGACAACAGGAAACTATCCCCAAAGCATGCGTTCCTTAGTTGGTAAACGATTACCAAAGTTCTCTAAACAACAAACCAAGTCAATACTCGGTTCATTTGATTTTATTGGATTAAACTACTACACCTCTAACTATGCTATCCATGAACCTCAACTAAGGAATGCTAAACCCAATTACCTCACCGATTTTCAAGCGAAACTCACGAGTAAGAACACTTTAATTTATTAGCTCTCTAAATTGTGTAGTGTTGAATTCCGATAATAACATCTTTGTTTTGCGAGGGCAGCTCAACGCAATGGAATTCCCATAGGTTCAAATGTACGTATGTAGCTATGTCAAACTATAGTTACATATCATTATTAATGTTATATTTGTGTGTATATATGTATGTAACCTTTTCTTGTAATTATATTTACAGGCAGCATCAAGTTGGTTATATGTTTATCCTAAAGGAATTCAAGAATTATTGCTCTACGTCAAGAAAAAGTATAACAATCCTTTGATTTACATCACCGAAAATGGTAATTACATCAAACACCATGTAAATCAATAATGATTTATATTTTGCCATTCATTTGTTTATTATATGTCAACGAAACACTAGTGAATGACTTTTAATATATTTAGAAATTGTGTGTCTTGAAAATTTAAATTTGTGACATTTATCTCTCTCTCACACGTATATATTTGGTTTTGTTATAAAGTTTCATGTTTTATGTGATTTTGTTTTCATAAATTAATCACATATATAGGACAATCTGTCCTTTTCATATTGTGCACGCTCACATACACATATAATACATATTTAGTTTTGCTATAAAGTTTTGGATTTACTGTAATTTTTCTTTTAGCATATTAATCAACATATCTGTGAAAATTTACAATTTGCAATACAAACATTTAATTTTGTTATAAAGTTTCATGTTTGCATATTATTCAATATATATTTTAAAAATTAAACTTTGGATATTGTACTTAATTTGTAGGAATTGACGAGTTCAATGATCCAACGTTATCAATTGAGGAAGTCCTTATAGATACATATAGAATTGACTATTATTATCGTCATCTTTTTTATCTTAAATCTGCAATCAAGTAAGTGAATTATTTTTTTATATGTTTTCAAACTTTTTTTTAATCCTAATTAATTAATACTATAATTTTGTTGACTTTACAAGGGATGGTGCAAATGTAAAAGGATATTTTGTCTGGTCGTTGTTGGACAATTTTGAATGGGCTAATGGTTATACAGTACGCTTTGGAATGAACTTTGTGGACTACAAAAATGGCTTAAAGAGATACCAGAAACTATCAGCAAAATGGTTCAAGAATTTTCTCAAGAAATATTAGAATTTAGGTAACTTATGATTCCATGAATAATGTAATGGAATGTATTTGCCATGTTTAACTTTAAATAACTGGACCATTTTGAAAAAAAAGTCATGTTTCTTTTGTTGTGTTTTCTGGACCATCTTGAATGAGGGTATATTTATTTGTACTTTTTTTTTTAAGTAATAGAGTAGTTAAGAAATATAATTTCACTCAGTTTAATGAGAAGGAAACAAAGTTGAAATTTTGGAGTCATAGACAAATTTATTAGAAAGTCTTAAGGCATGTTGGATTTATATTCTTTGAAATTATTTTATGTTTTTTTAAAGAATATTTTTTTATTTAAAAAACTAATATATTTTTTTCAATTTTTGAAATAAAAAATAAAGCATATTTTAGTTGATTTATGTACTGTTTTTAGTTGTTCGTTACATACATTTTTCCTTGTACTATGTCATCTTCTTCTCCCACTTTTACGCTTGAAACTTTTTTTTATTTTTTGCAAATAGTTTTAAATGCAAAAATAAAAACACAATCAAACATATGCTCGCTGTATCAACATAAGAAGAGTAAAAGAGAAAACTAAAAAAAATTGAAGTGAAAATAATGAGGTTCAACTGTAAAATAAATAGAAAAATAAAAAATTATTTAATTCAGAAATGATCAATGATAATTAACAAGAATGAAATTGTTCTCAATTCCCACTTTAGGCTCCAAAGATGGTGCAATTGGTCGTTTCTAAACGTTGATATTTTTATGTTCTCTTTGGAAGAAAGGAGATAACTAAGATAGATGGGAATTAAAAGGAGGTGTAAAAATATGTTTAAAATAATGTGGAAAGTAAATGTATTTGGTTAGTGAAAGTAGGAGTGATTTTTTTCCACTCCTATCAAGTAATGAAGAGTTATTGCTTGTATGATTTAATTTTTTTATGAAAGACTGTGGAGAAATTTTTTTATGATTTAATTTGTTTCACACTCAACACTATTGAGTGCATAAATTATGAAAGAGAACTACTTTCATTTTAGTGCTGAAATGGTAAATTTGCTTGTGATTCTAAAAGTTGAAGAAGTTTCCTTTCAACTTCTCTAGTTCTCTATTATGAATCCTAGAAAAGGGGCTTATAGGCTTGACTTCTATATAATGACAGTCTTAAACTTTTTTTTGGCAGCTTGTTGGGTGTGAGGTTGTTTCGGTCTCAGCTATGACATCTCATGTGGATTTGACCTTACCTCCCCCGGATAATATATCATCTGTCTTGTAAGGCTCTATTTCATGGAGTTAACTTTACAATACATGACTGGAAATCTAAGATTAAGTTTGGAATGTTTTGCCTTAGTCATTTGGAGAATGGATGTTCAGGAGTGTTTGTAATGGTTGTCTCCTCCAGATCCCCCAAGGCATGTAGTCAACGATCGTTCATCTTTCAAATACGCACATGTGCAACATATGCTAGGATGTAGATATGCTTATTTTTTTTTTTCTTGCAAGTCTTTACTTATGTCATGATATTTAATACATTATAGACCTTATGGCGAGTTGTTGGCTTGAATGGAACCCTGCAAGTTGAGCGTGGATTCCAAGGACAACATGGTTACCTAGTGTGTACTTTAGTTTCAGTTACTGGTTTTCATGAATAATCAATATCTTAGGTAGCATCTGAGCTTTACTTTAATTCCACTGAAGTTACAACCTATTTTAACCAAAGCACGTAAGTTATCTTCACTGTCTTGCCTAAAATGCCCGCATTTTTTGTTGTCTTATGATGCTATATAGGTTTCATTTTATGGTACCGATGGACAAAACAAAAGCTCCTTTTTCCCTTTCAGTGGAGTAACTGAAGAATTAAAGGCTTTTATTAATGATGTATCTGAAAACACCCTCAAGGTAATTGAGTACGAAATGATTCCTCCTTCTCATATTTGAATTCCATAACAAATTCCTCTCGTTGATTTATCATGTTACCTTTTCCTCAATTATATGTCCAAACATACCTGGAACTATAGATTCAAACCAACCTGAACAGGGTGCTATTCTCTAGTCCAACTTATTTTCTCTTATGTTGAGGGTGCAAAAGATGTTGCTGTGTTAGAGGCAATGCTTGAATCCGGAGCTAAGAGGCAATAATGGAACTCTTTGCATTGGTCACCTAATTCATTGGATGAAGTTTTAGGATTCGTATAATATGTCATGCACATATTAATACTCACGAATTTCTTTATTTCTGGTGCACTTCGTGGGCTGCCTCGTTACCTTGTGTTGTCAGAAGGGAAGCTTAGCTTTACTGACAATTATATAATGTATGAGTTATTTAAATTTGGTATATGTTAGAAATTAGAATGTCGTGCGGTTCATGATCATATGCTAGCTGTCATAGGAATTACTCCCTACTTAGGAAGTTGCTCCCATTTACTCTTAGTCTATGAAATAGCACCACTTATTCTAGAGTTTATATATACTCTCCTTGTTCCTTTTAAACAATGTTTCTATCTGTTGTTTACAAACTTCCATCCTGAATCTCGCTCTAAATTCAACAATGTACTTCCGAGTTCCGTGGTTGAATTCACAATACATGGTAATTAATTAATTACTCGTTAGTATGGTCCAAAGATAATGATCACTCCTGAAAAAACTGAATGCAATTTGCAAATCTATCGTGTGGGAAGTGGGAACAATGATTTAGGTGTCTGTCTACTTTTTGGACTATATCGTCTTTTCAAAACACGCATTCTATCCTATGTTCCTTTTTCAGAGAGAAGCTTCATACGTTATTAGACATCCACTTGTCTCGGTCTCTTGAGTAAGCATCATCACCTTATCCCATTTGCTGATAAGATTTCTAAAATTTAAATATATTTTTATATCTTGTAAAAAATGGTTCTTTGTCGAATTGAATTAATCAAATAATTCTCAAAATTTAAACCAAATTAATTAAATTGTTTAGATTGATTTTTTTATATTTTAAATTTAAGCGAAATCAATTTAATCGGGTTTTTATGTATAATTTAATATTTTAGTTTATAAATTTTAAATAAAAAATATTAATTTTTTAATTAAATTAATCTATGAAAATTTAGAATAAAAATTGATAAATTAAAGATTTTAATAGAAAAAAAGCAACTGAAGAACCATAATTTGTTTAATTTTGAATATTAAGGAATTTAATTAGTTTGGAAAAGATAAAAAAAAATCATAATTACTCTTACACATACTCACTAAAGAAAGAAAAAACAAACAACCCTTTAAAATATAAGCGCAATCCAATAAATACAAATAATGATTTGCGTGCTTAATTTTTTTGCCATAAATTTTCACAATTATTATTTGAATAAAAGCTACATAAAATATGATTTTTGTTTAAAACATAATTTCGAACATTATAAAGACGCAATCGATCGTCATCTTCACATTTCTTGCAATTTTTTGTTTCATAATTCTAGAATATACTAGTCCTTGTTCAGTTCACCAAACGC
The DNA here is from genome assembly GCF_004193775.1 of Glycine soja. Taxonomy (NCBI): domain Eukaryota; kingdom Viridiplantae; phylum Streptophyta; class Magnoliopsida; order Fabales; family Fabaceae; genus Glycine; species Glycine soja. The sequence continues at coordinate 2,558,592 of NC_041016.1, forward strand.
ATAAAGAAAAGAAATCAGTGACTACAAAATCATATTCACAAAGTCAGACGTGTTTCAGTCAAGAAACAGGTGGTTTGATTTCACCTTACATTGTTCGTAAATTGTAATAACATTACGTGATTTTTGGTAAATTTTTACCATTTAGTTTGTCGTAAAAATGATTTTCTAAGTTTAAAATTGATTTTAATTCCAGCAAAGTAATTTTTACTTTGAATAGAAAAATTATATTAAATTTTACTATTAACTTACTCTGATAATAAAAACATCTAATCATAAATTATCTCCCTTCAAAAACAATTTTAATTTTAATTACTTTTACAAAATTAAATTTACTGGTGCTTGTCCAAACATACTCATATTTTAATAAATATATCACATGAATTCTTGAAAGGACTTTTATGGAATTTACAAAGGTTTGCAAAAATAATATCTTTTAAGAGTATTTTTACAGTTTATTTTAATAAATTTTAGATTAAATTTATAATTTACAAAGGTATGCATAAAAATATGTTAAATAAGTGTCTATATGTGTAAACGTTACACTATTTATACAACACATTATTAATTTAGTCTTATATGTAATATTCTTAATTGATTCCAGTACGTAAGAAATCAAATAAAAAATGTGTTACACATATAATTTATATGATCAAATTAAGGATGCACTATGTTAATGACCAGTGTAAGATGACATGAATTAAATCAATAATGTTTGTATGTGCAAAGACCAAGTTAATAAGATTTTATGTATAATAATCAAATTGAGAATATGTGACTTGTATTGTGACTAAATTATATGTTTAACTTAAACTTTACGAAATTGATCAAAATAATACTTTTATAAGTTTTTTTTAAAATAAGCTACTTATTTTATCAAGCTTTGTTTAATTTTTCATTAAAATATCTTTTAACATATTTTATTGATGACATTGTGTTCTGTCATTGTATAATTTATAAATTTAGTTTTGATCAAATGTGAATTTACAAACAGTCCCCGTTCATTTGGATCCCGTGGGATTCCAATTTGGAATATGCGAAGTTTTAAAAAAATAGTGTCATATTATAAGTGTTTTTCATATAATTTTTCTAATTAAAATTAAATATTTGTCTATACTAAAGTAGAATTTGACTTTTACAGCTTTACTACTATTGCTGGATAAAAAAGGAAGCATTCCAATATTTACCAGCTGGACCACACTTTACAGAACTACTGCAGTACCAATGCAAATGTCCCCGCATTACCATTTGTTAAAAAATCAAAAGAAAGAACTAGTAATTTTATAGGATTTTCTTGGAAAAGTTGCTTTGATTATTTGTTTTCATGGTATTTGTGTGTTTGGAGTTTGGACTTTGGATATCGGCTTTCAACCTTAATCCGACACTAACCTCACATTTATGCAGGAGCATTCATTCGTTTGGTTGAATTCCATGAATTTTACCATCTAAATTAAAATTTTAAGGAAAAAATGGCACTTTTAATTGTTATATTTTTGGTCAAACTTGATTTTATTTTTTATATTTTAAATTAATAAATTTAGTTTTTAATTTTTAAAATATGTGGATTTAATCCTTTTTATGTTTAAATTTAATATTTAATGACAACTTTTTTTTTATATCATGATCAAATGAGAGACCACTTATTTTCTAAAGTTAAGGAACTATGTTCATTAATTTAAAATTATTGGAGTTAAAATCAAATTTGACTAAAGATATAAATATAAAAAAAATGGGTGTAACTTACTTGGCAACACATGTTGAATTTATGAAAAATAATATGAGTTTGATTCTCTCATAATATATCCTTAAAAAAGAATGATATGTTTTAAGTGTAATTAAGTCTTGATCAAAAATTAAATTCACACATGATCTAAAGAACATAAACTTACGAGAATATTGAGAAATATCCGAGAGTCTAACCTAGTTAAGGTGATTACAAGATCAATTTAACTATTGGAGCTAAAACTAAAATTGAAATATTAAAAATATATTTTTTTCTATGAATGAGTTTAATGGTCACTATACTGAAAGTGTAGATGTGGTTTTTCTAATTAGATCTTTTATGCATGTAATAACTAATTTTACTAAATACACTTTTAATATCATTACGAAAAAAAACTTTTAATTCAACCAATTAAATTATCAAATGTCAACTTTCAACTTCCATTTTTTAATTACCTGTTCCGCTACTTATGTCAAAGCACATCCGTTATCAAATAAGTTAAATAAATTCCCCTAACCATAAACAAGAGACACAACTAATCAAAATCCTCGGGTTTAATTCTACCATCTTAACCTAAATTAAAGATCAATGTTTATTTTGATATGAGGTGTTAGGAACAAGAACCTACCATTATTTAAAAGGAAGTCATATTCATTAAACTTATCTACGAAAAAAAATTATATTATAGAGGTTAATTTTTTAATTTTACATAATGAACTAATTAAAAATTATCGTTAGTATAATTATTAAGATAAGTTGTACTAATCTTTGAAGTTTTGCCAAATTCTCTCCTATACCCCTCTCTTTTATACTCTTACAATAATTTCCATTAATTATTTAAAAAAAATATTACAATGACAACCCTATGTATTACACAAACATCTCTTAATTATTTGAAAACATTAAAAATGTATTCCTATAAGAAGTTATTATAAACTTTAAAAAACATAAGTTATGTATCTTTAGAAACTTCTTAAATTACTCTAATTCTTATTAGTTATCATGTAGTAAAAGTCAATAAATATATCCTATACAACACTTTATAATTAAATGACATCATAAAATCATTGCATGGATTCTTTAGTTTATACTATTTATATAATAGTTTTATGATGTTATTTTTCTATTTTCTTATCATATTAATTATTTCATCTCATTTTTTTTTATCTCTTTATTATAAAAAAATATATAAATATAATATCTCCTGGACAAAAGGAAGAGACAGAGAGTTGCAGTAGGTAGTTGCTGATATATAGTAACTTTTTTTATGTGTGAACATTATAGAGAATCAGTTTTCACCGATCACACGTTTTTCTTTTTTTTTGTTTCATGTAGATTTCAAAGATTCACTACGTAGTTCCTTTTGTTTTTGGCCTTTAGTGCTGCATACTGCAATACTGTCACTCCTCCTTTAAGAAGAAACTAGGAAGATAGGTGCACCAAGATGCTGTGACGTTTGAGGTATGCAGTGCTGTATATCTTCTATGTTGCGTGTGCGTGTGCATGAACTTCAAAGAACACCAAACATTTACCAAGCCCTTCTAATATATTTGGTTTGAGTGGTTGTGGTAGTTGAAGAAACACTACTGATTCATACAACCTGCTCCATGAAAAAATAATCCATAAAAAAACCAAAAAGTGCAACACGCTCAACTTTTGCCTCTTCCTCATTCCATGTTGTTTATTCGGATGAAATGAAATGTTTTCTCTTGAGCAAATAGAGAATCTGTATACAATAGTAACACACGGGTTCTGAATTAAATGGTTCTTTAAAAGCAGCAGGCTATTGTACTGGTGAATTTCTTTTTAAGGTTCACTTCACTCTTTGTAAGTATTTATCTTAGCTTTCTTCATTTGAAGTCTTTTCCTTATATTGGTGCAGGTTAATTGGTGAGTGTAGTGTCTAAGAGAGGAAAATGCATAAACCCGCAGAGGCACTAGACTTTGCTCTCAGGGAGACCTCACCCAACATAGGGGCAGGTGCGGTAATGAGGGACAAGCTTTCCTGCACCTATGACCTGGTTGAACAAATGCAGTACCTCTATGTTAGAGTGGTGAAAGCCAAGGATTTGCCAGGGAAAGATGTTACTGGTGGTGTGGATCCCTATGTTGAAGTGAAGCTTGGAAACTACAAGGGCCTCACCAAGCACTTTGAGAAAAAGTCCAATCCTCAGTGGAATCAGGTTTTTGCCTTTTCCAAAGAAAGGATTCAAGCTTCTGTTCTGGAGTTGGTGATCAAAGACAAAGATGTTGTTGTGGATGACTTTGTAGGGAGAGTGATGTTTGATATTAATGAAATCCCAAAACGTGTGCCCCCGGATAGCCCTTTGGCTCCCCAGTGGTACAGGCTGGAAGATAGGAGAGGTGACAAAGCCAAGGGAGAGTTAATGTTAGCAGTTTGGATGGGAACTCAAGCAGATGAGGCATTTCCTGATGCATGGCATTCTGATGCTGCAACTGTTGGTCCTGAAGCTGTTGCAAACATAAGATCAAAGGTTTACCTTTCACCTAAGCTTTGGTATGTCAGAGTCAATGTTATTGAGGCTCAAGACTTGGTACCAAGTGACAAAACCCGGTATCCTGAAGTCTTTGTGAAGGCTAATCTGGGGATCCAGTTTTTAAGAACTAGAGTATCTCAAAGTAAGACCATAAATCCTATGTGGAATGAGGACTTGATGTTTGTTGCTGCTGAACCATTTGAGGAGCCCTTGGTTCTGACTGCAGAAGACAGGGTTGGACCAAACAAGGATGAGATCTTGGGAAGGTGTTTGATTCCTTTACACAATGTGCAAAGGAGGTTGGACCACAAGCCCGTGAACACAAAGTGGTTTAATCTTGAAAAGCATGTGGTTGTTGAGGGGGAACAGAAGAAAGAGACCAAGTTCTCAAGTAGGATACATTTGAGGGTTTGCTTGGAAGGTGGCTACCATGTGTTGGATGAATCAACACACTATAGTAGTGATCTTAGGCCAACTGCAAAGCAGCTGGGCAAGGCCAGCATTGGAATTCTGGAAGTGGGGATTATAAGTGCACAAGGGTTGATGCCAATGAAGACAAGAGATGGTAGAGGAACCACAGATGCCTATTGTGTAGCAAAGTATGGGCAAAAGTGGATCCGTACTAGGACAATTGTGGATAGTCTTGCTCCAAGGTGGAATGAGCAATACATTTGGGAGGTTTTTGATCCATGTACTGTTATCACAGTTGGAGTTTTTGATAATGGTCATTTACATGGGGGAGACAAATCAGGTGGATCAAAGGATTCAAGAATAGGGAAGGTGAGAATTAGGCTATCAACTCTTGAAGCTGATAGGGTGTATACATACTCTTATCCTCTTTTGGTACTGTACAATTCAGGTGTGAAGAAAATGGGAGAAGTGCAATTGGCTGTAAGGTTCACAAGCTTATCTTTGATAAACATGCTGTGTATGTATTCACAGCCATTGTTGCCAAAGATGCACTACATTCATCCTCTATCTGTGATTCAGCAAGACAGTCTCAGGCATCAAGCAATCCAGATTGTGTCAATGAGGCTGAGCCGGGCTGAGCCACCACTGAGGAAAGAGGTGGTGGAATACATGCTAGATGTGGATTCACACATGTGGAGTATGAGAAGGAGCAAAGCTAATTTCTTCAGAATTACCAAAGTCCTTGGTGGGTTGATAGCCTTTGGAAGGTGGTTTGATCAGATATGCAATTGGAAAAACCCTCTCACATCCATACTCATTCATATCCTTTTCATAATACTGGTTCTTTATCCAGAGCTAATACTTCCAACAATTTTCCTTTACCTTTTTATGGTTGGAATTTGGAACTTCCGATGGAGGCCAAGACACCCTCCTCATATGGACACAAGGCTATCACATGCTGATGCTGCTCATCCTGATGAACTAGATGAAGAGTTTGACACATTCCCAACTTCACGATCATCGGATATGGTTAGGATGAGGTACGATCGCTTAAGAAGCATTGCAGGGAAGGTCCAAACTGTTGTAGGTGACTTGGCCACTCAAGGAGAAAGGTTCCACAATCTGCTTAGTTGGAGAGACACAAGGGCTACCACTCTCTTTGTTACATTCTGTTTCATTGCTGCAATAGTTCTCTATGTTACTCCCTTCCAAGTTGTGTTCCTTCTAATTGGCTTCTATGTGCTAAGGCACCCCAGATTCCGCCAGAAACATCCTTCAGTCCCATTCAACTACTTCAAGAGGTTGCCTGCTAGAGTAGACAGCATATTGTAAACATGGATGATCGCACTTGATATTTTCCAAATCATAATTTGCCTTGATCAGATATTTCAAGCCAGGGAAGAGACAATTGTGCAACTTGCTCCTCTATCACAATGTCTCAGATAATGTATTGTGAATAGATTTTCCTTGTAAACCTGTGATGTTTTCAGTGTGCAAAACTAGTCATTATTATTTTCAGTGATTTGTAGTATATTTAATGTGTTACTATTGGACTGATCTCATTTTATTGGAGTTGACATAGTTAATTATTTCACGTAGAGGTTTTAAGTATAAGGAACCAAAAATGAAAAAATGTATATTTCTCCTATCCTCTTCTCATGATCCAAGAACTATGTTCAGGCTTTCAGCTATTTTTCAGCTCAATCAGTTGTGCACGTGTTAGCCAACATATACGTTTTGATGATTGACGCGTGCAACCTTTTATTTCTTACTTGTGTGCAGATTATGTAATTTTCTCTTGTTCGGTGCTTCTGAAGAATCAAATGTGTATAGCTTTTATTATTCATTTTCATCCATTTTATGTAGTGATAGTTCTTGATGATCTATAAACTCCATAACTTGCTTCCTATTGAAAACAAGAATTGTCCGGAGAAATGTCCCATCATAATAATCTAATTATAATTGTTGTTAAGAAGTTAATAGTAATACTTCAGAAGAATTTAACTAGAATGCTTACAAGTATGGTACAAAAATCTTTACACATAGTGCTTAAAATTATACTCTACTTTAGAAAATATATGTTATCCACTTCTACTAATTAAAACAGGACATAAATTGTAAGCGTAGGATTTTGATCTCTCACAATGTATTGCTCCCTTTTCCATTCTCTTATTTATTCTTTTTCCTTATAAGCCCTGTTACGAATCATGCATCCATAAAAAAAAAAGTTATTTAAATTGAAAAATACTGCTAAAAGATAAAAAAAAGAATGCTATATTGAATGAACAAGCTTGTTTAATGACAAATGTAAACAGTATTTGCTTGAAAACCATGGCATGATGCAATACCTTGGTATGCGTTGCCTCTGCTATGCCAATTGGCAAAACCCCATATAATATGATTTCCAGTTCCACAATTTTGTAACTATCACTAAGAATTAATCAAGTACGAAATTTTATATTTTATTGTAGTAATGTCATTTTCATAAAAAAGTTACCATGTCAATGAACAACATATTGCATCTAATTTATTTTCGCTTATGGCTGAACCGGCGTTTGAAAACGAAATCACTATGGCCTGCTAAGTGCTAAAATTTGACCGACTATACTGCACTAAACACCAGGCATTAACCCCATAATTAGTATCACATTCATAACCATCATTTATTTGACTTAATAAGTTCTCAGCAAGTCATTTTCATTACCATTGCAAAAGCAAAAAAGAACATGACATCAATTTTACTTGTTTATCATTTATTTCTGCAAATTGATTGAACAATTGCATGCCGATCAATAAAAGTTTCTTACAAAATGTTTGGAGAAACAAAACAATTCAATTGCCAATCTGTATTTTTTCTTTTTTAAAAAAAAAACTACATCTGTGAGACATATTTCATCCCATATGTGTGTATATATATTACACCATTTTTTTTTAATTTTGTAAACCGGAGTAGTCACAGGTTAAAAGTTAGGTTAAATTTGAGGAAATTTTGAATTTGAACCAATAAAAAATTACTTAGTTTCAATTCAAGTTTAATCAATTTGTAAGTGTTGGAAGTGTTTAAGAGATCACACAACAGATTAATTCGATCCAACACAAGTATATTGGATCTTAACATTATTTTGAGTTGAACTCAGACTTGTTTAAATCCATGACTTTTTACTTAGGTCATAGATTTTTTAGTTGACTTGATTTTTTTTTAATTATTATCTGTATTTTCTATTTACCTTTGAAAAAAATTAAAAGAATAAATAAGTTTTTTGTACTCAATTGAACTGACCCAATATATCATTAATTGGGTTAATTTGTTTTGAATTTAATAGAAAAATTGGGAGTTAAATTGGGAATGAAACAAAATTATAGAAACAAGTTGAAAAATTATATAAAATAAAATAAAACATATTTTATCTCAAAACTTCGATCTAAAACAAGAATATTTTTCTAAAGTCTAAAATAAGAATAAGTAAATAAAACTGAAGATTTTTTTTATATCTTAAACATTTTAAATTTGCTCCTAGTCTGTAATCACCCTTATTACCATGCATTTCTTTCTATATCTTAAAAAGATCATTTTTAGGATATTCGGGATTCATTTTCCACCTGCATTGTTATAATTATTTTGGCGATGTCTAAATTAAAACACCAGTGACATTTTTCATCTTAAAATTTGACATATTCTTTTCTTGACTCGTTAACAGATACTCTTTCTCTCTCTGCGTGTGGGAGAAAAATATTCCTCAGCTAATGCTATGGTATTATCTATTTAATTACTTGATAACTACAGTATTTCTACTTCGTTAGAAAGTCAATTTCAAATAAAAAAGAATATTCTTTTTTCATGTGCGAAATTGCGTACGTGGGGATATCCCAAGAATCAGAATATAATTTATAACCTAAAAAAAGTACAAATATATTTTAAAGACCATCAAACCAATGTAAAAAGAGACAGAGAGAGCAAAAATAATTTAAGGGTATAACAACTTTTTGTGGCATATCATTTCGATACATGTGTGATCTATACTCCTCATTTTTTTTACGAAATGTGAAATATATATTCAGTAATACTAAATGAATTAAAAGTGGGGGAAAAGGCTATGGGAGTTGAAAGAAAAGAGAAGTTGTTAACTTGTTATTGTATATTTTTAATTAATTATAAATTATAAAATATATACAAAGAATAAAGTTAAAATTAAGTTTTTTTATCATTAGTTAAAAGTACATTTAAACAATCCAATGAGTCAGGAATACAAAAGAAATGAAGAATCTCTTGTGGGAGCTCTTCAGATCTTGAGTTCCAACTCCAAATCTCTCTCTCTCTCTCTTTGAGAAGAGTGTGAAGCAACTCCAAATTTAAGTTACTATGTGATTAATTAGAATCTATAGCTACACAATAATGTATTTGATTTAATTATTTGAAGAAGAAAATTAGAGCTTCTATCTCTCTCTCTTCCTATAACATGAAAGTTTTAATTAAAAACAAATAAAAGTACATAAAATGATGCAATGTCTTTTGCAAGCGTTGCCCTTGCCAATAGGCAAACACCAAATTAATAGCATTACATCTATGATTTTTGTAATTTTTGTTAAGGATTAATCAAGTATCAACTTTATATTTATTATAGAAATGTCATTTTCATTAAAAAGGAATTATTTATCCTTGTATTTCAAATTGAATCTAATTAATTATTTCCGGGTATATATGGTTGCAGCCATGCTCCAGTCACGGCGGAAGCGAAATCACAACGGCCGGCTGTGGGAGACTATAATGTACTAATCCAGGGATTAACCCCATAATTATCTATATTAACATGCATTCGTAATCATCATTTATTGACTTCTTGATAAGCTTTACATTACATCAGCGCTTTCAGAAAATCATTTTCAGTTGATCATATCAACAATATTAACATTTATTAATTCACAGGCTAGCATTGTTAATACAGTAAGGATTAGTACATATTTCTACACTCTAAACTTCATTAATTATTTTTTTATCACGTCATATCACTCTTAAAATAACTTTTTATAGTTCACTAATAAAACGTCAATAATTATGTTTTTTACTCTTGAGTTTTTTAACAAACATTTTATTATTAAGGAAATTCATATAAGAACATCAAAGTATCATTCCATATATATGATAAGATTCACGTCAAATTCTCTCGGAGCATTTTCTGATGCTAATTGCTTATTTTAAGGCACTGTTATTTTTTTTTTCATCATTAAAGGAAATCTATGTGTCAAGTTGAGTTGTTTTAACTTAAGCTTCAATTACTTCTATAAGTAATGATTGGTTATAATATTTTTTTATTATTTAAAATTATATCATTTTTAATATGTGCATGAGTTATTTAACTATGGTGTGATATTATGAGAGCCAATTTATAGGAGATAAAAAAATTCAAAATAAATTGTGTAAATTGAACCAACTGAAGATGCTCTAGATAAAGATCGGATTGAAATTAAAGAATATGCCAGATTACCATGATGCTAGAATTTCCATTAATACAAACTTTCCTACAACATTTCTAAAAGTAAATGAGCCAAACTGTGAGTAACAAAACACCAACCCGCATCTGTAGGACATACACCACATGCATTCTTCTTTTCTTTTCCTTTTCGATATCAAGCAAACATTATCAGATTTCTATATAGAATGTCAACGTTAATGTTTATTCTTTTTCTTTGACAAATAATTTTAATGTTTATTCCCAAGTGTACGAAATAGCTTAGGAATAATCACTAGCTAGAATCAAACTATAATTTATAGCATAAAAATACAAATAAGTTTTTCTGGGACATCGCACAAATTAAAGAAAGAATAGTAAAAGTAAATGTGACATTAATGACAAATATAGGAAAAATTATTTGAACTCCCAAATTCAAATGACATCTTGAGAAAGATAGAGAGAATAAAGAAAAATATTGGTAAAATGTTTGATATTTAAGGATATATAAATATCATCACCCTTAAGTATATTGTACTGATGCATCAAAGGTGGAAAAAGATGATTGTGGGACAAAGAAAAAGTTCTCGAGTATTCTTAGTTATTATTTTTTGTAATAAAGATAGGTTAATTACTTTACACTATAAGCTAGGGCAAAAGAAAATTGTTTTTAATTTTGAAGGCAATCCACCCCAATAATTCTCAAGTGCTAAGACACTTTTGATAGAATTTAAACGTACACTTAGATATGCTATATAGCCTTGTTCAAAACTCTTAACAAGTCCAGTCAACTCAGTTAATTATAACACAATATACAAAATTAAACATTAAATTATACAACCAAATAATTAAAATAATTTTTGTTTGAAAATATCCCAAAATTTAAACAATATACGAATCTAGAATATACGGGAATTTAAGAATCGCTTTACAATAGAATTGGTCGCAGCCGAAATCTTTAGAATTCCAAATCCAAGTTCATGAAGGATGAATTAGACAATCACATCCACACAAAATCAACAAGCATATACCAAAATCTTTGGTTGTTTCTTTATACAATATGCATTAATCTTTTGGAGTTTAAATTTTTTTTAAGAGACCACAGGTACTTTTAGGAGAGGCAATCATGCCAAACATAAATTATATTTATGAATAATAAAATTTTCTTTCAAATATTTAAGACAACACTCATATTCAGTTTTGAAATGACTGATTAAATCGAAACTATTATTAGAACTGGTACAATAATGAGAGTTTTAAAGCAAATTTTAAGATTTTTTTTTAAATGTAAGGACAGTATTTGATTTTTTTTACCAACATATATATTTTTTTGTCAAAATATGAGACATTTTTGTTTAATAAAAATTAAAAACAAATATTTTTTTATTAATGAACCTAAAACTTCAACTTTAATTGTTTTACTCGATCTAACTATTAATTACCTTATATTCATGCGTTGCAGGTACCTTTGAGTTGTGAAGTCTAAACTATTACCGACAAAACATAAATAATAAATAAAGGACACTTGATTGTGAGCTTTGAAAATTCCGTTGTAAATTATAACGCATCAGATTAATAAGAAGCACAATGAGATTATCCGAATCTTGAAAAGAATAACAGCAGTTAATTATCTTTCATCATTGTTTAGTAAACGTCTGCCTCGGGTTCTTTTCTTTTGCTGGATAAAAAAAATAAAATCTTTGGTTACAACTATTTAAGTTAATTTTTGAAGGAGAAATATTACTGTACATTCTTTTAAAAATCTTTCAACTACCTTATAAAGTAGTGTTAAATAAATAAAACATGCATTGAACATTTTAAAAATATAGGTACAGCATTTAATAATTATACTTACCATACAAAAGAAGTAAGAAGTTTAATAAAAAGAAATATATATAGTAGGAGAATTTAAAATTATTTTATCTGAAATTGTGATAAAAAGATTCTGATTTAGCTACGCTAGTTATTAACTTATCACAACAACCAACCAAGGTTGATCAAGAAAAGAAGTTATATTAGACAAGACTACGAATTCAATTCTCATTATGAATGTGAAAATCTTTTTTATGAATAATTTCTAAGTTATTTTTGTAAGTATTTTTTGAACCTTTAAGTCATATTTGATGGTCTTAACGAGTCTCAAGATTCAACTCACCCCAACTTTCTTAAATAAAAAAAAACTTATTATCACAAGGCTGAACTAAAATTGTCAGCATCAGACGGATTGCTCAAAGGGAATATCTGCATTTCCAAAAGCTATGTAATGTAAGTGAAACTCTCGTAGTTATCGAGACCGAGTTATCAACAGTATCAACTTGTCGTTACTCTTAGGAGTTTAGACTTTTATATATTACTGCAATGAGCTCAGCGGAATTCATTCTAATTCTATGCATGAAAATACAACCGAAACAAATGCTTTTCCTCACATCATGCCATTTGGCATACACTAGAAACAACTTAATGTGTTCCATAACTACTCAGGTAACTAATAACTATATAACTACTTTTCTTTCTCTTCGATCTTTTCTTGCTTACAACCATTTCTGCTTTCACTTATGGCCATGCCTGATCATGCCAACATTATCAACCTGTTTTATCTTTGGTCTGAGAGTCTGTGTGATATTTCCCCACAACTTACACATGTGTTGCATGTATTGTTCACTTCAAGTTTACGAGTTTATGTTGACAATGACATTGCAGTTACAGAAGTGCTGATGTAATAATGCTCCAAGCTGATTGAGAAGAAGTCATCATCAAGATTGACAAGCAAGTGCTATACACTTCTCATATCTAAGGTATGTAAACTTCTATCCTCTCCAGACATTTCTGCAATTACTTAATATAAAACAGCAAATAAAACTCGTAATACTTGTTCTTTTCTGAATTTGGCCACTTCTCATAAGGAAAAAAAAAACATTGTTTGATTATAAGAACTTATTTTCTATTGCATATCCTGTTAAATTTGCTTTTGAACTTCTTTTGTCATTTTCTTGTGTTTCTTAGCTGTTAAAAAAAAAAATTCTATCAAAGACAGCAACATACAGATATATGTTTGAGTTCTGCTGATCTAAACGGTTGAAACCATACTCAGTGGACGATTAATCTGAACATTTATTTTTATGCCATTTATCATCTATCACCACAACTTTTAACTAAAGCTTGGATATAATTGGAATGAATTAGAGCTTCATACTAAATGTTTCTGAAGTTTCTCAAAAGTCAGTTCCTCATTCTTTTGTTACTGTATGCTAATTCCTAACTACACTTTTGAGTCCACAAACTCCTGTCTCTTAATACCTGTAAAAGTGAGCTTTTGAGCAGTGGTCATGATCATGACATTAATTTTTATGTACTATGGAATTGGGCCTTGCTATGAATTAATACAAATAAGGCAACTGAATTTGAATTCAATCATTAGATTAAGTTATCAACTGATCTAAATAACTTCCAAAGATTGCAGGATTTGAATTCAGAGATGGATCCAGAAAGATCAGTAGAGGACCAATTCTCCAAGCTGCATCCTTCCATGCCTGTAAACACCAGAATTGGAATAGTGGGTGCTGGTCCAAGTGGCTTATCAGCTGCTTATGCACTGGCCAGACTTGGTTACAATAATATCACTGTCTTGGAGAAGCATCATACAGTTGGTGGCATGTGTGAATCAGTAGAAATTGAAGGTATCCTAAATCTTAATATCACTCTCTAGCTGATCAAATTGACTATGAATTTTAATCATAATATATGTTTATGCAGGAAAAGTATATGATCTGGGTGGCCAGGTTTTGGCTGCAAGCAGTGCTCCTGTCATCTTTCACTTGGCAAAAGAGACAGGCTCTCCACTAGAAGAAATGGATTCCCACAAGCTTGCTGTTATTGACAGTTCCTCTGGAAAATACCGAGATGTTAAAGTTGCTGATGATTACGTATCTGTTATGACACTAACATTAGAAATCCAAGTTAGTATACTGTTTGTCTTTCATAGATATATATAAAGAAAGTTGCTTAGTATTATGAGTTGACAGATGAAAGATTAATGATTCTGATTCTACTTGTGCTACTAACAGGAAAAGGTGAAGAATTCTGGTCGTTTTGGGGTTCATGCTCTCAGTGAAGTTGCTTCAGACTTAGCTCCAGATTATCTTGAGCGTCATGGACTTAAATCTGTTCCTAAATCTGTGGCTTATGGTTACACTGCTTCAGGATATGGATTTATTCAAGACATGCCTTATGCTTACATTCATGAATTTACCAGAACTTCCATGGCCGGAAAAATTCGACGATTCAAAGGTGGATATACAAGTCTTTGGCAGAGGATTGCTGAATCACTTCCTATAAAACTTCATTATAACACTGAGGTGTTAGCAATCAGGCGGAACTCTGACAGTGTCACTGTTAATGTCAAGGGTTCAAATGAAATTGAAACTATGGAATATGATAAGATCATAATCTCTGGTAACTTTCCATTAAAGTATGGAAGAACTTATAAATCAGTGCCTTCAACTTGCTTAGGTATGTACACTTGTCACTGCTTCATATTTACATATTGTTTTTGTTTATAAATTTAATTAGAATATGTTAAATTAAAATACACTGATAGTGCAATTTACACTGTCGCCCAATCATGAATTGACATATAACAAACATTGTTAACTTTTGTAATACTACTAATTGTTATAAAATTCATATCTATGACAATTTCTAATTAGTTGATAGTCTAATTTTACGCTAACAGTGTATCAGAATCAAACTCTTTTCTTGTGACAGAGAATGAAACAGATGTAATGGATGTAAGTGAGCTTGAAAAGGATTTGTTCAGCAAAGTAGAAACAAATGACTACTACACAACAGTTTTAAAGATCAAAGGGCTGGAACATATGCCGGTTGGATTTTATTATTTTGGTGAATATATGGAAGATCCCAGCACAATTGGAAATCCAGTTGCCATGCAGAAATTTTATGCCGACAGTAACATATTCTTGTTCTGGTCCTATGGCAACTCTGCTGATATTAAGGGACCGACTGTCACTGAGCTTGCAATCAAATCAATAGAATCCATGGGGGGAGAAGTTGAGAATTTCATTCTTCAACGTCGCTTTAAGTATTTTCCTCATGTTAGCAGCCAAGGTATTTTTCCAGTAGTTTTCAAATTCCATTTTCCCATTTCAAGCTAGAATTCTAAATTTTGAAGTGTGAATGCAGATATGAGAAACGGATTCTATGAAAAGTTGGAGTCAGAGCTTCAAGGCTCAAGGAATACTTATTATGTTGGTGGACTTATGGCATTTGAGCTTACAGAGAGAAATTCATCTTATGCCATGGCTTTGATCTGCAAGAACTTTGCAAGTAGCAGTGATTTACCAGTGTTTCCTTACACTAAGGTAAACTAGCACTTATAACCATTCATTGATTTGAATAATCTAGATTTTACATACTTTGAGCAGTCATGTTTTCCAAATAGAGCTGCACTTACTAGAAGAGTGTCTTCTGCAGAGTTTGTTTCCCTTGCAAACTGAGATCCAGAAAAAGGAGCCTAAAGAGCTAGGTGAATTGCCTGGAGTGAAATTTCCCAATTTTCCTGCTTTGAATAGCTATTTAAAGCACTGGGGAACACATCCAGTCACTCAGAACAGAACTCTTTATACTTGGCTAAATGAAGGAGGGACGGTGGTTGACAAGAGGACATATGGAGAACAACATTTAAATGCTTCTTGCATTGCACATAAGCTCTTAACAAGCCAAAAGCCAGTTATCAAGCCTGGTGACAGGGTTCTCCTGGTCTATGTTCCTGGCCTCGATTTTGTTGATGCCTTCTTTGGATGTCTAAGAGCTAAAGTTTTGCCAGTCCCAGTTCTTCCCCCAGACCCCATGCAGAGAGGTGGACAAGCACTTATGAAAATTGAGAACATCACCAAGTCATGCGGCATAGTGGCAATTTTATCAACTGTATCTTATCATTCAGCAGTACGTGTAGGTCTAGTGAAAAGTTTAATCTCATTAACTGGAAAAAATGGGAAATCCACAGCTCAATGGCCAAAACTTCCGTGGCTGCACACCGATACTTGGGTCAATAACTCAAGAAATTCAGCTGTGGAAGATGTAGATGATCAATGTGAATCCCAGCCTGGTGATGTATGTTTCTTGCAGTTTACCTCAGGCTCAACTGGTGATGCTAAAGGAGTCATGATAACGCATGGAGGGCTCATTCACAATGTGAAGTTGATGAGAATTATATACAAGAGCACCTCAAGGACAGTGCTAGTGAGTTGGCTTCCTCAGTATCATGACATGGGGCTGATTGGAGGACTTTTTACAGCTCTTGTTAGTGGTGGATCTGCTGTGCTATTTTCACCATTGACATTTATTAAGAAACCACTCTTATGGCTTGAAACCATCAGCAAGTATCAAGCAACTCACAGTGCTGGCCCCAACTTTGCTTTTGAGCTGGTGGTTCGAAGGTTAGAGTCCGAGAAAGACAAGCTTCAGAATTTAGACCTTTCATCCATGATTTTCCTAATGGTTGCTGCTGAGCCGGTGAGGATGAAGACCTTGAACAGATTTCTTGATCTAACCACTCCTTTTGGCTTATCTCAAAAGGTGATGGCTCCAGGATATGGCTTAGCAGAAAATTGTGTGTTTGTGAGTTGTGCATTTGGAGAAGGATATCCTATTCTTGTTGATTGGCAAGGAAGAGTTTGTTGTGGATATATTCACCCAGGTGATGCAGATGTTGACATTGCAATAGTTGATCCAGAGAGTGGTGAAGAGCTTGAGGAAGATGGAAAGGAAGGAGAAATCTGGATAAGTAGTCCAAGTGCAGGAATAGGATACTGGGGAAAGGAAGAACTGAGTCAGAAAACTTTTAGAAATGAGCTTCAGAACCATCCTGGACGCAACTACACAAAAACTGGAGACTTGGGAAGAATTATAGATGGGAAGCTATTCATCACTGGGAGAATCAAGGATCTTATCATTGTGGCTGGAAGAAACATCTACTCAGCAGATGTTGAAAAGACGGTCGAGAGTTCGTCTGAATTTCTTCGTCCCGGTTGCTGTGCAGTCATTAGTGTCCCTGAGGAAATTTTATCAGCAAAGGGGATTTCCTTGCCAGATGGATCTGACCAAGTTGGCTTGGTTGTGGTTGCTGAAGTAAGGGATGGTAAAACAGTTAGCAAAGATGTGATTGAGCATATTCAGACACGTGTGGTTGAAGAACATGGAGTCAGTGTTGCTTCTGTCAAGTTGATCAAGCCTAGAACCATCAGCAAAACAACATCAGGAAAAATCAAGAGATTTGAGTGTCTCAAACAGTTTTCAGATGAAACACTAAGCTTGGTGCCACAACCTATTTTGACAAAGAAATCACTGGTGAGGTCATTTACTACAGGAACTTGCAGAGAAGGAAGAACACCCCGGGCACATCTGGTGAGAAGTAGTACTCCTCTACCTATTCCAAGAATCAGCAACAAAGAAATAGTGGAACACCTGAAAAGGCTTATTTCTGAGCAGTCTGGAATCCCAGTCAACAATATCTCAGTCACTGACAACATGTCAACCTATGGAATTGATTCAATTGGAGTGGTCAAAGCAACTCAAAAACTCACAGATTTCCTGGGAGTTCCAGTTGCGGCTATAGATGTTTTCACTGCATCATGCATTCAAGAATTGGCTAACTTCTCTGAGAGTCTTCTACTCAAGTCACAACCTCAACTTATGAGCAATTCATCACATGCTCCAGAAGCTGAAATTGACTCTATTGAAGTGGTTGTGGATGTGTCCAAGTCTCGCCAATGGGGTATCTGTTTACTTCAACTCCTAGCACTTGTTTATATTTCTATCATGCTGGTCACTCCTGCTTATCTATCCATCACTGCTTTTCAAAGTTTCATACCAAATGTCAGTGAATCGGTATATGGAATGCCTTGGTCAAGCTATTTGATTTCTTTGACTTTGGCACCACTTTCTTGGATCCTTTGCATGGTTTCTACTTGCATTTGCATTTCCTTTTTTGGGAATTCTTTCTTGAGGCCAAACTATGCCCTTACACCTGAAATATCCATCTATTCAATGGATTTTGTCAAGTGGTGGGCGCTCTATAAAACTCAGGAAATTTCTTCAAAAGTTTTGGCAACACACCTCAGAGGAACAGTGTTTCTGAAATACTGGTTTGAGACGCTTGGTGCAAGAATTGGATCCTTAGTTTTGCTTGACACAGTGGATATCACTGACCCATCTCTGGTTTCAATTGGAGATGAAGTTGCCATTGCTGAAGGGGTTTTGGTTCAAAGCCATGAGGTGAAGAACGGAATTCTAAGTTTCCTTCCTATTAGAATAGGTAAAAATTCTTCAATTGGACCTTATTCTATTATTCAAAAAGGAAGTGTCATCAAAGAAGGATCTGAAGTACATCCCCTGGAAAAGGTTGAAGGAGGCCAACATGTGCTCAAACCTGCTAAGCTTAATAACGTTAAAGAGGTCAGTACATGCAAATTGCTCAAATAACTGAGATTTATTTTGAGGGAAATGTGACTTATTTAAATTTTAGTTTCCACATGTATTGCACTATTGCTACAGTGCTAATAGTACTTATGAGAGCATCATCATTCTTTATTGCTCAAAACTTCATCATTTCATATAATGCTAGCTCATATATTTAAACTAATGGCCAGTAGCACTTTAAGCTCGAAGTAATAACTAATGTCTTTTTTCCTTTTTATTTCAGAATGCAGTGTTGCTTGTTACTACCAACAAAACTCAGTCCAATGCCATGTACCATTTTCTGGGGATCTATCTCACTGGCCTTGTCAGCTCCCTTGCTGCAGCTATTGCTTACATCCTGTACATAAGGCTCTTTCACTTGCCTGCATCATTCCAACACTTCTCATTTCTTTGCATATGTGGTGCCTTCCACTGGATCCCATTTACCATTGTAGCATATGCCACCATGTTTTCTAATGTCCCATCAAATCCCATTGCCTTTACCTTTTCATTTACCAGCGCATACCTGCTTCATGGCCTCATACTCAGCTCTCTCACTTGTGCTTTGACCCGTTTGCTCAAACTCAACCAAAACCAAACCCATTTTAAAACCTGGCTTAGACATCAACTGACCATTTTCTGCCACCATAGATTTGCAAAGCTTCTCTCAGGAACAGAAGCCTTCTGCATATATTTACGCCTTTTGGGTGCAAAAATTGGCAAGCACTGTTCCATTAGAGCCATCAACCCAGTTTCAAACCCTGAGTTAATGTCAATAGGTGATGGTGTCCATCTTGGTGATTTCAGCAAGATAATCACCGGTTTCCACTATTCCAATGGATATGCTTGTGGAAAAATAGAGGTTCAGGATAATTCAGTTGTGGGGAGTCAAAGCCTAATCCTCCCAGGTTCTGTTGTAGAAAAGAATGTCATTCTAGGTGCACTTTCAGTTGCTCCAATGAATTCTATCCTCCATGAGGGTAGCGTGTATATTGGCTCTCAAACCCGAGTTGCAACCAGAAACTCTTCATATGATTTAGATGAAAGGATAGAGGAGATGGACATGGAGTACAAAAAAGTAGTTGCAAACATGGCTGCAAATTTAGCTGTCACGACTATTAATGTCAAAGCAAGATACTTCCACCGCATTGGTGTTAGTGGAAAGGGGCACTTGAAAATCTATGACAAACTTGATGATGGCATTCCACTGCACAAGATTTTTCACCCTGGAAAAAGCTACCCTATAATGGTAAGACACAGTAATAGCTTGAGCGCTGATGATGATGCAAGGATTGATGCACGTGGTGCAGCTTTGAGGATTCTTTCTGATGCACCAGATTCTAACCACCATGTTCCCCTCATTGACCTGACACTAAAAACTGGCAACGCATTCTATGCTCGCACTCTTGCTGATTTTGCAACCTGGCTTGTCTGTGGACTTCCAGCGAGGGAGGAACTTGTTAAGCGCACCCCACATGTTCGTGAAGCAGTGTGGAATTCTCTTAGACATGCTAACTCATATGCTGAATTGCACTACTACTCAAACATTTGCAGGCTCATGCGCTTCACTGATGGACAAGAAATGTACGTGAAGTTTAAGCTAAGACCTTTTGACACAAGCATAAGTGAGGACACAGGTAAGGTTGTGCCAACTGGGATTCTTCCACCAGAAACAGGTGCAATTCCTAGGGATGAAAAGGACACACGTCCTTTGCTTTTCCTTGCTAAAGATTTTCAACGTCGCGTGAATTCCCCTGGTGGAGTTCGTTATGTGTTCCAAGTGCAACTTCGAGCCGTGCCAGAAGATGAAGCCGCACGTGACATGGCACTGGACTGCACCAAACCGTGGGATGAAAATGAGTTCCCTTACATTGATGTTGGAGAGATAAACATCAATGAGAATCTCTCTAGGGAAGAATCAGATAGGCTTGAATTTAACCCTTATCTCAAAAGCCATGAGTTGGATGTGATCCCTGCCACTTCCAACACCCAAAGTGCTTCAATTGATCATGGCCGTTCATTGATCTATGAGATTTGCCAGCACGTGCGTAACAGACAGCCACTCCCAGAATCTTGGAGGAACCTCGTAGAGCAGTCAAACGTTAAGGTGGACTTGTCTTGCTGTCCCGTGGCAGCATTATTGCCCAAAAAGGAGACAAAAAAAGTGATGACAACCTTAACCTTGACAAGAACCTGGTACCAGACATTCTCAGCACTTTTCACTCAACCGTTGTTGCAAACTGTTTTGCCTTACACGGTGGTGGGTTTAGCTGTTTTTGCTCCTTTAAACTTTCTTGTTAACATGAAGAACGTTGAGAAAATCCCAGTGCAATGGATGTTTCCTTTGTTTTGGGTTGTCTCAGGTGTCATGGCTGCACTGGCATGTGTGGTGGCCAAATGGATTCTCGTGGGAAGGAAGAAAGACGGTGAAACCGTACCCATATGGAGCAAAAGGGTCGCCATGGATAGCACGTGGCAAGCGATTAGAACATTGGTTGGGGATTACTTCATGGACATGGCAAGTGGGTCGTTTTTGTTTGTGATGTGGATGAAGCTGATGGGTGCAGACATAGACATGGAAGGTGGTGGAGCTTACGTGGACAGCACGGGGGCATTGTTGAACCCCGAAATGGTGAAGATTGAGAGAGGGGGTTGTGTGGGAAGAGAAGCATTGCTATTTGGACACATATATGAAGGTGATGAAGGTGGAATGGTGAAGTTTGGGGGAATCAAAATTGGTGAAGATGGGTTTGTGGGAAGTAGGGCTGTGGTCATGCCTGGTGTGCATGTGGAGAATGAGGCCAATCTTTCTGCTTTGTCTCTCGCCATGAAAGGAGAAATAGTTAGGTCAAGATAAAATATAGATACATAATGATGTTTGTTTCCATTTACCATATATATATTTATGTTTATCCAATCATATGCAGGTTAGATTAAGGTAATAATCATCTTAAACATTGTAATGATGTGAGATGATCGACCACGTAATAGTGTGAACCAAAAAATTGCACTACTGTGTGGATTAAAATTGTTATGTCTTTCAGGTTTATTCAGTATGACTAACCTTAAAATATTTATGTGTATTTAATCTATGCTATACTAAAAACGTCGTGTGTACCTCATTCAATCATACAATAAAATTGTTATATTTATGTTCATGAAGCTTTCGCGTTTGGTTTCTGATTGCTCATTGAAATACCAAGTTTGTTGTTTGTGTTGAACTGTATTAATTCACTTCTTTGTTGGGAACATTTCTGTGTCTTTAGTAATTCTAAATGCTTAATTAGCTTATGCTTCTGAATACTCATTCAAACACCAAGCTTGTCCTTAGATGGTTTACTAATTCTGAATGCTTTAGATTGTGCTTTAGACCCTTTTATGCTATACTAATTCTGAATGCTTTTAGCTTGTGCCTCTGAAATAGTGAAATGTGTGCATGAATTCAAAAAATGGTGTAAACCCATCAGTCATTTTAATTTACTGGCTAAGAATCTTTGACCGTGTGCTAAATATGAAAGAAATGAAGAAGGTGAACGGAAGCTGCAAATGATGAAGTGAATGGAGAAGGAGATGAAGGCTAACTATGAAGGAGAGGTTGCATGAAGGAAGAGAATATGGATTTCTAAAACCCCAAATTCCATTACTGGGGAAATATATGTTTCTAGTCATGTTACATGTTAGCAAAACAAATGGAGGATTAACAAAACTTACGCATAGGGAGCTGATAAAGGATCCAATTATAAAATATTATAGTTTAAGAATCTAATTATACAAATAATGATACATAAACATTATATTATTTTAAATATATCATCAGTATCGATTTTCAATTCTTTATATCTCTTGTTTCTTGTGCCATATATTTTTCTCTCATGTTTCTTTTACTTACTAAATGTAGAGTAGTATATCTATATAACATTTTCCTAATTATAAATTTAGTAATAGTTCAAGAGAGAAGAAACTTACAGATAAAATTTAAGTGAAGAAAAATAATATAAAATGACCGAAAAAATAAACAATGTACAGAAAATGACAGTCTATCAATCTAAACGACCACTTGTCTACCTACATCATTTGCTAGTATCTTCTTTTTTTTTACAGAAAAAACTCGCTAGTATTATTTTTTATGAGAAGCCCGCTGGTAGCTTACATTTTTTTTTGTTAATTAAGTTTTTAATCCTGAGGGTTTTAAATTTTTAGTTCCTAAATTATTTTAAAAAAAAATTGTTTTCTAAATTTTTTTTTATTATATATTATAAATAGTTCCTACGGTTAATGATATTTGTTATATTTACTTAAGTAATCACATAATTGATTTTTCATTTTTCAGCCTAGAAGTAACATGTTAATTTCTGATTTTATAATAAATGATTCAATATATTTTTGTCAAATAAAATCAAACAAAAAAGACTAATTACTTAATTAAAAAATAAAATACAATGCACGTGACAATTATTTTAAAAGAGAATTAACCGTACCCTATTTATAATACAAGATCATTTTGGAAGTTCTCATATAACTTAACATTATTTTATTATATTAACTTTTATTAATTAATTTTTTTCAATATTATTGTAATATAATTATTAAAAGAGAGATAAGATGTGTGGACCTATAATTTTTTTTGTAATTTTCAAAATATTTCCACCAATGAAAAATTATGTGTTTAAAAAAGTATATTTGAAAGTGTGTTGTTAGTATTTTTCAAGTTATAATTTTTTAAATTTGGGGACGAAAATTGAAAAAAAAAAAAAAAAGGAGATCTAAATTTTACATCATGAATTCGCTGCAACAAAAATGTTGATTTACAACGATATTTATAGCAGCAGATATAAATTAAGACCAAAATTTTAATTTAGCTAAATTTCTATTTTGTAATTAATATTTAATATTATGTAGTATATTTAAATGTTTGTAATGTTGCTTTAAAGTAATAATTAATATTATCTTTAATATTTTAATCAAATCAATTATATTTTCATTAATAATTAATATGTGAGTGTATCTAGTAATTAGTATTATTGTTAAAAAAAAACTTTAACACTTATTATAGTTTTCTATAAGAAATTTATATCCGATCATTAATATTTAAAATTATATAATATAGTATATTTAAATATTTTTTTAAACTAATATGTAATTGATCCAAATATAATTGAGTTCAAATACTTTAAGTAAATTCTTAAATTTGAACACAGTAGATAAAAAATAGATTAAAAGGATATAGCCCATAAATATAATCAATCATATTTCTTTAAATTTAATAGAAATTAGTTATTGATAAAATTAATAAATATTTTTTTTTACAATTGATGAATACTTTAAAATAATTATACAGTGACCTAAAATAATATTTCTAATGTTGTTTTGTTGTAATAAATAATATTGACCTTAATAATTTTGATCATATTGCTATAAATTATATCAACCATTGTATCATTCATCATTTTTCATTAGATAATTATATTACAAAATTTATTATTGAATTAAATGTTCTTTAACATATAAATTTTATTTTATATTTATGATAAATAACAGATTGTGGCATAAATTTATTTTTAACTATTGAAAATTTTTTAAAATAGTATTAAAATTTAATTTAAAAATAAAGATAAAAAACGAAAGAGATCAAGAAAAATATCTAAATTACTCCTGATAATACTCTTATTCTTATTTCTGAAATCCATTCAAAGTAGTTGTTTGATGTGTATATATAAAATTTTAAACTTAAATAAAACTATCAATTCATATGAGTTAATTCATTAAAGTGTGCCCGTGGATTCAGCTGAAAGAAAGAAAATCTGAAAATGAGAAAGACAGAAAAATAAAAGTTTGACTGATGGAGAGGTGAGGTGCATTGTACATAAAATAGGCCTAACGCAGAGTATCTTTACATTGAAGATTGAATGTCACACTTTCAATTAATATAATATTGTCTCCTCTCTCCTCTCACCCCAAAATCTTAGGCTCATCGAATTTCGAACCATCATTTGGTCGCAAAAGCTAAAACCTTCTTTTCCGTTCTTATCATCTTTGCCGAATTCGCCAATAAGAAGAAAAAACAAAGGAGGGCACCCAGAACGAATCGAATCGGAAAGTTTCAAATCTTCGTGATTTCATTTTCAAATTGATGGGCGAAATCGAAGAAATTGGAGCTGATGTCTGGTGTGTCTACCATGTTTTGTTATTTTCAGAACTTCAATTTAGTTCCATGTTTTTTCTGTAATATGTTTCGTGATTTTCTCTTGCTAGTCTATTCAGATTATTTTTTTTGGTGGGTTTATGATTTGTGAATGCTATTTTTTATTTATTTATAATAGCCTTGCTCCTTGAATTTCTATTGGATTTTGTCTATCGTGACTTAGTTTGATTGAGTTTATTGATTTTTGGGATTAATTCTCTAGAAATTTCCTATTGTTTGTGAGTTTTCAATCTGATATTGGGTGTCAAGTTGTTAACTTCTGTGCAATAATTTTACTAAGGAATCTGTCTCTTGGTAAGTGTATGCGAGATCATTGAGCACTTTAATGTTTTGTTATAATGGAAATAATGTCTGGTTTCGGAGGGAAAAGAAACGAGAATGAAATTTTGATTAGTGATTATCAATTAGTTAATCCTGGTACAAACAATACAGAAGGTTGCATTTTTTATTGCGATTTGAATATTTCGGTGATCATTTAGGATATTCAAGTTCAGTTTTATGTCTCTGGTGACTCACCATAATAATAATAATAATAACTCCTCAAAGATTAGGCTAACTTGGTCAAATCTTTTTAAGTTCAAAATTTGTACTTTTTAAACCAATCTAAGAGATTTCGTTGTTTAATTCTCCTGACTAATGGTGACACGTTAAACTGCAGTTCGGATATAGAAGTTGATGATATTAGATGCCCCAATATAGCAGAGAAAGATGTCAGCGATGAAGAGATTGAAGCAGAAGAATTGGAGCGGCGGATGTGGAAGGATCGAATCAAACTCAAAAGGCTGAAGGAAAAACAGAAGTTAGAAGCGCAGCAAGCTGCAGAAAAGCAAAAGCCAAGGCAGTCCAGTGATCAAGCTCGTAGGAAGAAAATGTCTAGAGCACAAGATGGGATTCTTAAGTATATGCTGAAGCTCATGGAAGTCTGCAAAGCTCGTGGATTTGTGTATGGTATCATTCCTGAGAAGGGAAAGCCAGTTAGTGGTTCCTCTGATAACATTAGAGCATGGTGGAAGGAGAAAGTCAGGTTTGATAAGAATGGTCCTGCAGCCATAGCCAAGTATGAAGCTGACTGTCTTGCTATGAGTGAGGCCGATAACAGCCGAAACGGTAACTCGCAGAGCATCCTCCAAGACCTGCAAGATGCAACGCTTGGATCACTCTTATCTTCTTTGATGCAACATTGTGATCCTCCTCAGAGGAAGTATCCATTGGAAAAGGGTATACCCCCACCTTGGTGGCCAACTGGGAATGAAGATTGGTGGTCACAGTTGAATTTACCTCATGGTCAGAGCCCTCCTTATAAAAAGCCCCATGATTTGAAGAAGATGTGGAAAGTGGGAGTGCTTACTGCTGTTATAAAGCACATGTCACCTAATATTGCGAAGATAAGGAGGCATGTCCGCCAGTCAAAATGCTTGCAGGACAAGATGACAGCAAAGGAAAGTGCAATTTGGTTGGGGGTATTAAGTCGAGAAGAAGCTCTCATTAGGCAGCCTAGTAGTGATAATGGTACATCTGGAATAACTGGAGTGCCACCTGGTGTTCCTGTTGAGAATAAGCAAGCAGCTACTAGTAGTGCTAGCAACTATGATGTTGATGGTACTGATGATGGCATTGGTTCTGTTTCTTCCAAAGAAAATAGGAGAAATCATTTTATGGTTACGGAACCATCAGATAACTTGCGCAGGGGTAGGAAACCTGTCCAAGATACAGATCAATCTGAGAAGCAACCCAGGCCCAAAAAGCCACGAAGGGCCAATGACAAACCACCAGCACAAGCTGACAATGAAATTTTACATGTTGAGCCAAGAAGCAAAGGGATCAATATAAACCAGACAGAAGCACAAGTAGTTGGAGTCCAGATTCATGGAAATGAACAAAGTAATGAGACAGATTCTGCTGCAAGGCCACTGGAAAGAGGACTTGAGGTGCCTGCACAATTACCAGTACCTGAGGTTGATCAGTACTCTTATTTACATACAAACAACTTAGTTTCCTCAGAAAGCATGTATATGAGTGGAAAACCAATGCACTATCCTGAGTTGCAAAACCCTGACATGCATCATGAGACCACTTATAATCTTTATAATCCAGCAGCAGGATATGAGCCTGGTCAGGATGGGCAGCAGCTACATTCTGCAAACAATGAAGCAGTTAGGCTAGAGAATGATGCAGTTTCTTTACAAGGAGTACATATGAAAGGGGATGGAATTAATGGAGGAGACTTGCAATATTTTGGTAAAGATGCATTTCAAAATGAGCTTGATAGACCTATGGATCACTCCTTCTTTGGATCACCCCTTAGCATGTCATTAGATTTTGGAGCACTCGGCAGTCCGTTCCATTTAGATGATTTCGTGTGTGAGGATGAAATGATACAGTACTTTGGAGCATAAATTATTGAAACTGCTAGCTCAGCAGAGATCGTTAGTGCTATTTTTATTATTATTCTCTCCAATAATGCTGTGAATCATAATATGTGTCTTTATCCATGACTTCTCTATTGGGTTTTGATTTGTCCTTTTCCAGGAACTACAAAAATTCCAGCACCTGTTGCTTATCTGGGTTAAGGTTCCCAGATTGGTGTTAGTGTTTATGGGGTTTGAGATTGAAAGATATAATATTAACAACGTTAACAAGTCATAAGCACAGGACCAGAAGAACTGAAGCATGAATTCCGTTTTATTGATTACCCCATTTCCATATCAATAAATATGTTTTGGGGTTGTATGTAAACCTATCAATTGTTGGATTCACAGAACTGCACATATGAATGTTTAGCTAAAATTTTTGGAATAGGGTTGCCTCCAAATTCTTAATAAATTATCATTGTTTCCATGCTCTTTCCTATGCTTTGTGTAGGTTATATAAAGGTGTGCGATCGCATGTGCTTGTTTGCAAGACTGTTTGATACATCCCCCTTTGCCTAGGGAAGGGATCTTTTCCAATGGAAGAAAAAATTGATATGATCAACTCATTTTATTCTTTTAAAAATTCATTTTTTTTAATCAAAATATGTTATATTATATGGAAGGGGTAGGATTTCTTACAGTGAATTTGAGGATCTATTCCCGTTCGGCTAATAACGTATGTTGGGTTTTCCAACAAATCAACAACTGTGCACTTGTCCATATTAGGCATTTAAAATATGGCTAGTAAATCACTTACATTAATAAATATAAAAAGGTCATAGACATAGTGTTAAGTTTCACTTGGGCGTAGTGCTCAACTACGAACCATAGAATCAATAAATGCGCTCTTCGTGTCGAACAACTTAAGGAGTCATTATCATGCTGTTTTATTTTCATTTGTTAATAGTGTCATTTTTCATATGACGTTGATGAATTAGAATTCTTCCTGTTTTTTGTTATTTTTAGATTCTTTCCTTCCCCTACCCTTAATCCCCTAAAAAGAATATTGATTGTTGTTAAGACCTTATTTGAACATGATACGACTATTGAAGGACTATCTTTGGGATCTCCCCGGTATCCTCGGACACATAACATAGGATTTTGGTTTTATTCCCTACCTTAAGAGGAAGACACTCTAGGTTCCCATCTAAATTCTCCAAACTAGGGTAAACCTCTTTTCTTGTTTGAGAAAAGGTACAGCAAAAAGGATAAAATTTGAAGTCTATAGCCTCTCTTTTTACGCTCAGAATATAGAACTTAAATTTCTTATGTATACATCTATACTGATTGAACATCATAATACAAATTATGTATCCGTAGCATGTCCAACTTTTTTAAAGCAACAAGCCCATCACGTGCGCTATGTTTTTATTTATAAAATTAAATCTTTGTTTTTTAACGCAAGAGAACTTTTATTGTATTCTTTTATTATATATGCAAAATGATTTATCATTATTTTTTAATTATTAATCATTTTCAAATTTTTCTTTTATATTAACATTCTTTTACCTCAACATTTCAAATTTCAAATTTTATTACTTTCTAAATTATCTTTCTATATTAAAATGACATCTTTCTTCTCACATGGAGACTTCAAAAATTTGCTCATTTTCTCCTTAAATCTAAGCTATTTATTTTTCTACCTATTCACAAGGTTTTGTAAATCTAGGAAAGCTCTATATATCGATTGCGTTAGTCTATTTAAGTTTAGAGCATATATACTTATTTGCTATTTAAAATTACTTTTTTGATGATGCATAATTACTCTTTCGTTTTATTCCAATTCATTCTTAATTTGATCACTTCTTCATGCAGCCATCCTTCAGAAGACCTGTACTTAAACTTCGAGTCACCTTTCTACATATTATCTACACTTTTGCATGATCAATTAATTTCCTTTCAGAAATACATCCAATTCGTACATAAGGTTTGAGTTAAGTCATTAAATTTTTTGAATTATGCTCCATCCCTATTTACAAAAACAGGATAATTAGGCAAGAAACGGAGAAATTTCTATTAAATTTAGCTTGAAATGTATCACAGTATAGTTTCTGCTTCATAATTCGCGACTTTATGTTAAAAGAGAAAGGAATTGCTCGTTTGTAGAAAAAATGACAGATACTGTTTTATATACAAATCTGCCTGATTTATGTCTCGTTTTCTACTTTTTCATCTATTCTTTATTTTAAAATTCATGCAAATACAAAGAGGCCACCTCAATGCGTCAATACTCTCCTGTCTCACATATAAGAGAAAAAAAATACTAATTAAAAATGTGATGCTTAGGAGTTAAAATCCAATTCTCATTGTTGTATGGAAAACGTGATGCTTAGGAGTTGAACATGTTGAAGAGCTTACAATGACTAAAATACAATGATAAGCGGGAAGATGAGGCAGGAAATACTAGACATGGTCACACACCTTGGGAAAACATAACCAGTTATTTCCTGTGGACAGTTTCTGCTTTGTGCAGTTATGAACCCTACAAACTTGCAGTGGATGTGACAATGTTCCAAGAGCGCAGTGCTATTACCAAAATAATATATCAGTCTTTCGAATATTGTTTTCCATAATGTAAATACAGTGTACTCTGGCAGTCCTGCACCAAAATCACAAAAGTTTATCACCTTGGTACCCCCCTTAGATTGTCCTCAACTTAAACAAAACAGGCAATGGTGTAGAAACCGTCTAGTCTTCCAATCATAGCTGAAGATATTATTTTTACACAGCAGGCTATAAAGGATGCATACACAATATAATTTACACAAAGATTGCCATCCGAGAAAGAAATCAGTTAATCAAACGTACTTTAAAAGAATTTCATGAGCAAAGATGAATTCTGAGTCATCAAATTCTTTTATACAATTCAACCTGCCTAAATCAGCATGTATATTTGAAGTCTCTAACCTACTAATTAATACAACAAGATAGTGAAGTACCTGCCGCCATCCAAGGAATCTGCAACCTTCTCTTTCTTAGTCTGCCCATGCATCTCACTGCAATCAGAATGCAGCCTTCTCTTTCGTAGTCTGCTAATATTTCTCTGTATCAAACATAATTTACAAACCAAACTTCTTTGGTCTCAAGAATGTGGAAGAACCCTTTCGTAAACCTGGCATGGAGATTTGCTGCTGATGCTTAGCCATCTTTTCCTTCTCCTTCTGTTTCCTTTCTTTCTCAACCTCTGCTTGCACCTTCTTCAAGTTCTCCATCTCCTCCTCCATAGCTGTTTTCTCTTGTTTTTGTCTCTTCTTATGCTCCAGTAATGATGTATCAGAATCCTTAACAGAGAAAAACATGGGTCCCAGCTCAGCCAGCCACTGGGGCTCCACCGCTGTCGCACACTGCATGTACTCCTTGGTGGTCAGGATTAACTCATGATAAACTACATACTCAGGAGTGCAACCCATACCATATAGAGCACTACTGGGATGAAGATGACACGGCATCCCATTCCTGCAGTTAACATACTCTCCCACACCCTTTAATCTTGCTGAATTGTGGAAGTATGCAGAACAAATTGCTTTCCTGACAATGTCAGTATCCGGCCAACATGAGGTTAAGGGGATCTTTAAAGTCTTCAGAATATCAAGCAGTTGGGATCTAACCTCTCTAGCCTTTCTTAGACCTTTAACATGCAAAAAATGATCGTTGCACCAATCACCTCTGTAATCATGTTGTTTCCATTGCTGATAAACATTGTAGAGGGTTAAATGATCAGACTCTGGCACAAAAAATCTTTCCCGTGCAGCGTCACTCTC
The DNA here is from genome assembly GCF_004193775.1 of Glycine soja. NCBI lineage: Eukaryota > Viridiplantae > Streptophyta > Magnoliopsida > Fabales > Fabaceae > Glycine > Glycine soja. The sequence continues at coordinate 2,589,517 of NC_041016.1, forward strand.
CTCTGCCCGGTCCTTGGGTCTAAAGAAAACAGATGGCACTGACAGCATGGAAACAATTGTTAAAACCTCCTCAAGACACCCTAACTGTTCACCCATCAAAAGCATCTTAGCAAGCGGAGGGTCCAGTGGAAATTCAACCATTTTCCACCCAAGATCAGTTAATCCCCCCACATTGTTAAGGGCACCCAACACCCACAACTGGTACATGGAATTGAGAATATTATCTTGAGGAGGTGGATCCATGAAATCAAAATCAAGTAAATTTTCAACTTTAAGAGATTTCAGCAACAAGACCACATTGCCAAGGTTAGTCCTCTGAATCTCTGGAACAGGACTGGGCAACATTTCATTTAGGTAGGCACTCTCGGTATACAACCGATAGCACGTACCAGGGCCAGTTCTACCAGCTCGACCGGCACGCTGGTCAGCAGCAGCACGACTAACAGGGAAGACTTGGAGAGCGTCCATGCCCATCCTAGGGTTATACACCTTCATTTTACCATAGCCCGAGTCTATGACATAGAAGATACCATCGACAGTTAATGATGTCTCAGCAATATTAGTGGCCACAATGCATTTACGGGCTCCGTCTTCAGCTTTCTGGAATATCTTAGCTTGTAAGTCAGCAGGAAGCTGAGAGTATATGGGAAGAATCAAGAGTTTAGGGGCAGCTTTCTTTGAAGATGACACCATCTGCTCCATTCTTTCAGCAAGGGCATAGCAAGCTGCCTCAATCTCATCTTGGCCAGTCATGAAGATAAGGATGTCACCAGCAGGACTGGTTATGTGAATAGTCATAGCCTGCTTCACTGCACCTTCAACATAATCTTCAACTGGAGATTTACTCCATAATATATTCACAGGAAATGTTCGCCCAGGAATATGGAAAATCGGTACACTGCAAGGATGCCACAATTAGGTTGAATCAAACAAAAGTCAATAACAGGAAAGACTGCTAGATGACAAACTGAATTTACCTTCCAAAGAAATTTGAAAATTTCTGGGCATTCAGAGTTGCTGATGTGACGATCAGCTTGAAATCACGACGTTGGGCTACAACTTTCTTCAATATTCCAAAAAGAACATCTGTGCTTAGTGATCTTTCATGGGCTTCATCCATGACAATAACCCTGAAACAGTTTCAAACCAGATGATTGGTAATATTGTTTTTATTGCAAACAAACAATAAGGTGTAAATGTGAGGGTAAAATTTGTTAATATTTTCATACCGATACTTGTCTAGATCAGAGTCTTTGAGTGTTTCACGTAGAAGTACCCCATCAGTCATGTACTGTAAAATTTAACCACTGAAGTTTAGAGCATAGCACAATAAGTTTATTATTAATGTGTCAAAATCCACATAATTACAGTATATGCTCACATCATGTATACAACAGAATATATACAAATCGTGTCAAATACAGAATATATAAAATACAACGAAAAGAAATCACACTTAATAGCACAAAGTAACACAAAACACAATAATTATTTCTAATCCTACAAACACAAGTTGGGTTCACCTTTATAATGGTATTTGGCCCGGTCACATCCTCAAAACGTATAGCATAGCCAATTTTATCACCCAACTCTGTATCCATCTCTTCGCTAACTCTCTTGGCAACACTCATAGCTGCCACACGCCTTGGTTGGGTGCAGCCTACTATACCACCTATAGTATAGCCATCTTCATGCAGATACTGTTCAGAAAACAAATGTCAAGATTTTCTATCTCGGACTCCTTTCTTGATTGGATAAACAATAATTGACAATACAAGACACAGGCAAGGAAAAGAAGAAGGCAATAAAACCTGTGTCAATTGTGTTGTCTTTCCTGAACCGGTTTCTCCGACCACCACCACCACCTGATTTTCACGAACCACCTACACATTGTATATTCAAGAAAATTATTACAATGAGCCAAGACTGACAATTTGGAACAGAAAGTCCAAGTGGAAATGATATTATTGAAGGTAAGACAGTCGAATCAAAACATAATGATAAAAGGAGAACACTCCAAACAAGCAGATAAAATGTGAAATTACAATGTGCAAATGTATAACTAATAGGAGAAAAGAAGGAAAAGGGACTTGGTTGTTTTATATCAAAATCATATAATAATAATTATAGTTTTATATCCAACTCAATTACCAATACCAACATAATCAAAAAATGAAAGAAAAAATATTGAGTTGACATGCTCAATCTAACCCCCTTCCACATGATATAAAGATGGATTAAAACTACAATTACTAAGATATTCATTGTCCTAATTTTGAACATTTAGACTGATTGATTATGATCATTAATTACTTCAACCCAAGAGATTGAATTCCAATAGATTCCATACATTTTGACCAAAAACAGCCCTACCATATCAATAATTGCCACATAAACAAGGAAAAAAAAAGAATCGACCTGTAATAACTCTTCTCTCACTGAAAAAATAGGCAGATATTGCCTTTGCTCTGCAATGGTTTTTGACTTAGCAAAGTCACTCACGGCTTCTCCCTTCTTCATATGCTGTGAAAACTTAGCTTCCTCCTTAAAATCAATTTCACCATCTTCACCCACTTCGGCAGTGTCTGCATCAATCTAGCATTTATAAAAAATTTAAATAAGATGAAGTCTTCAAACTGAACAGAAAAAGCAAAGGACACAATTACTCCAGAATCCAGGAAGAATACCTGCTCTGCTGTTTTTTCAACACCCAAGATATCACCAAGTTTTGAGCCAGCAAGTTCCCAAAAGCGTTGGCGAGACTTGTTCATACTCTGCTTCTCATGGATTTCTCTAACAAGAGTAGATCCTTTACGAGATATTATAGCCATGTCAGATGTTGGATCTTTTAATGGCATAATAGGCTCTGCCTGTTTAGTAAAAACAACTCTGCCATCAAGGAAAGGAGGCTTTGTATCTGTGGTCAACAGGGAAAAATAATTAGTCAAAAATGAAGAGTAATACCATGCAAACATCATTAAAATGCAAAGTTGGGCAGATGAATATTTACCATGAACAAGAAGAATAACTTTGTGTTCTTCCTCATCGTCAAATTCAGTCTGAACCTCTGTACCTCTAACAGCTCCTGATCTCAGCAGTTGCCGATCCTCCCATTGAGCATTATCAGCTGTGAGCTGAGACAACTTCTTGCTCTGAGAAAGGGACATCTTGGTCCCATCTCTTCGGACCTGTGAAATAGATAAAAGCACTTATAAGATAATAAACTCGTACCAACTTGCTCCAAACAGCATGCACCAATACATTAAACACTTCATAAATAAGCAAAATCATGAATATTTCACCATATACGACAACAAGAAAAAATGTAGATAGTACGCACTGCACGTTGCAAATATTGACCCCAAAACACAGTTGACTGTTATTGTATGAATAGCTTTTTTTTGTCAGCCAATATTGAAACTAAGGCATTTACATTGGCAAAATACATGTTATTATTGACTGGAAAGGTATCCTAATCCTCTAAGATACATATTATCACAGGATCAAGATAACTAGCAACCTGAACACAAACATCTAAATGGTAAATAATAAAATCACAGACTAACTCCATGAAACACGGGACATTGGGGATAAAATTATTCTCTCTTATTACCCTGTCCCCCTAGTTAGAAACTGCCACATCAAATAAAGCGTCCTCTAACAGAGGATTAACAAAGTTAAAGTGCCATTCTCCATTCCACATTCGTTAAACACGTGTTCCTTTCAGCCATTATCCGTCATAACAAGTCCTTCCTGGTGCAGAGGATAGTTGGCAGGATCATTGCCAAACTGAAATCCTTATTTTAAAATTTGTATGCACATGCAGCTAGCTATCTCTAACCCACCACATGGCTTCAGACCCAACCCACACTTAACCTTAGGTTCTCCCAAAAATCATTCACCGGCATACTCATTCTCTGCGACAGTTTATTGTTCTCTCCAAGATGATTGGAGAACACAGTCCGTCACCTGCTTCTGACAACCACAAGGCACCACTTCACTCCAATCACAAGCCAGTAGAAGGAATACACAGCACCTCCTTTCTTCACCCTCAAATCCATTCTACCACTAAAAATATTCTACGTCATTCTAGGACCTTTGTTGTCCCTTTTCATGTGCACCAAGAAGGACTTGAGAAGAACACTGTTTCGTCCAAGAATGACTGAAAGAATGTGCTTTTAACATACATGGACAGAGAATGATACAAAGCTATAAGAGCTTTTGAGAGCTTCTCTACTGGAAAAAGCTTTATATTTCCAGCAAAGGATCTCTCAAAAGCTCTCCTAGCTCGTATCCAAACATGCCCTTTGTCAAAGTGTATACCAGAATTCAAATATCATTCACCCAAAAGCCACCTAAGATAGCAGATTATGACAGACAATATATCTATCTAGATTACCACACCATGACCAAGCACGTGAACAGTACATAGACATCATAACTGCTCCAAAACTAAATCACAACAGACATAAGAATAACTTTCATAAACTTCAATCATTAGCTAGATGAGATCTAAGTAAACATAATTAAATTAAAGAATCACAATGAAGAAAAATTTTCACACAACCATCTACGATATACAAAACATAAGGTGTAGAACTTTTTCTCATGCAAGCTTTTCAATTTTATCATCAACAGATCTCCTTATGGCCAGTAACTGTAATTTATCTACTTACTCCGTCCGTTCCCATTTATAAGACCCAATTACCTAATTCATCAAGATTAAGAAAAGTGGTTAATTTAGTTTATAGCAATACACTTATCTTGAATTTATGACTTTTTCCAAAACTATCCTTATTATTAATACTCCTCTCTCTTCTAATTGTTTGCCACTACATTCCCTCTCTTTTAATTAGGGGTATTTTAGTCTAAAAATAATTAATGCAAGAAACATTATAGATTGAGTCTTATAAAAAGAAACAAGCATCATTTCAAACTTGGGTCTTATAAATAGGAACGGAGGGAGTATCATTTTAATTAGTAGCAGGAAGCTCCAAACGAATAACAGTCATGCACATACAAGTAAAGGAAAAGTTAGTTTAAATATGTTCAGAAATTCTAAGAATTACCAGTCTTTTGGCCAACTCAGTCTCTTTCTTCTGAAAGGAAGCTTCGTCTCCAAGAAAAAATGACGAGTTATCGCCATCAAATGTGCTACCTTCCTCTCTATCATACCTTCATGATATAATTGTAATTAGATTAAACTATAATAAAATGAAAAGGCAGATTCCGCAAATCAAACAAACGTGAAGTTTGAAAGAATCATCTACAACTTCAGCTCTATCACCACAAGGTAAAACTAGCATGATGAGTCAAAATTTGAATCTATATATCAAAGAAGAAAAACTTCAAGCAATTGTAAAAGACAAGCACAACATAGGAAACATCATATTATTCCAATATATAATTATTAAGCACTCTGATCTCTCTTTCCCAATAGATTCATCTATGATAACACTACATATTTCAAATTCAGTGATTTAAAACAATATCAACGAAAAATACTTTTCACACTAGATTTAGATACCATGCTCGGTCAGCATCGTATTCCATCTCTAAACGCATGCTTTCAGTAATGTCATACTTGTGTTCTTCACCCAAGTCAGACTTATCAGCCATTTCATCCTGGACACATGAAATTAATAATTATATAAGTTGATGATATAGCATGCATATCAAAACTCAAAAGTAATCCATATTAATTACTGTGAAAGAAGAAAACTATGCAACATTTCAGATCTTTTCTTTTTCTATTTATGCTAAAAGTCATTTATTTTCATTGTTCAGCATCTATAATGAATTATCAAATACACGAGGGAACTATTAGACATTAATTGCAAAATATACCTCATATCTATTTGAAGTTTCAGATGAAAAACTTAGTTGATGTGACCTTCCATTATGTCTAGAGACAGAAGATTTGGCTGAAGATCCAGAAGCACGTATTGGGACAGGAGACGGAGAAACATGGTCCCAGGGAGAAGGTGAAGTGACTACATTCAATTCAACAATATAACAATTATTTCTCAAAGACTACCATCATCAAATTCAATTATGGGAATTAAAAACATCAAAATTTGACAATGACAATAACAAAAATAATATCATATTTGGAATAACATACAGGATGAATGAGGAGTGTGGCCCCCCAACCATGGCGAAACTAATCGTGCATCAGGTGAGGCACCTACAAACATTGGGGATGGTGAAGGTTGATGACGTCTAGAACTAGAGACACTGTCCCTTCGTGGAGTGTCTCCCCATTCCCATTGGCCATCATCCCAGTCAGACCTGCCTGCACGTACAAAAATTGATAATGCCTAGGTCATAAAGAATAGCTAGTTCTCCCAATGCACTGAAGCTAATTGTAAAATCATCTTTTAATAAAAATATCTTAAATGTTAATTCAATATAATTGGAAAAACACAGAAAAAAGTTTTTAGTATTCCAAGTACATAGAAGTCCATGACATTTCCTGGCTTTAATATTTGGATTAATTCCAAAATACTAACAAGAAACAGAAAGTAACAATTACATACCAGGCATTCTCCTGGAACCTTCATATCTGTTTCGCTTTCTACCATACTCACGGTCATACCTACTATGTGAATCCCTTTCTGAATAAGATCCCTTGCTCTCATAGTAGTCCCAATGCCGCACTCTTCCATTACCGCTTCTTGAATCATCCCTGTGATGCCTCCTCTCACTCCTATGATCCTCCCTGTCATATCCAGAAGGCGATGCAGGAACCTTCAAAATTGATATAGCAAAATTAGAGATATGCAGCAAAGTTTCAAAATAATGAGAAATTTATTGGATGAAAATTGCTAATTGTAAAAGCGAAATGTCAATATTAAACAATGAAAATGTTGAACATTTATTTATCACACAGATCAAGAAAAACAGTTTTTTGACACTTCCTATAAAAACTAACACCTGTCGTATTCTCTATCTTCAAAATATTTCAGCAAAACCAACAGGCAACAACAGCCACTTAAAATTAAGACAGTAATCTAAAGCAAAAGTTCTTTTGATTCTTCCTTTTCCTTTATCTTCCTAATGCTTTCTGCAGGTAACAAGTTTCAATGTTGTTTCACAAATAAAGCATTTCCTTAGGATAGCAGCATGACACTTTAAATGCTGTTCCTAAGGAATTAAAATGAGATCAAAATATGAAAATAAATAAAAAGTAGAGAGAAATAATCTTACGTCTGAACCCTTATGCTCAGATGAAGGAGTCCGGTTGGTATCACCATAGTGATCTTCGGTCACAGAACTTTCTGTACAGACAAAGTCACAGAACCTTCAGAGGTTATTATTTGCTTTTCTTAAGGAAAAAATTAATACCTAAATTCCATCATACAATAAAAAGCAATACACATACTTCAAAAACAACTTTAAATAATCATTTTAAAAAGATTAAGCATGTTGAGCTGGAGAAATTTCCTTTACAATTACCCTTTGTACTACATTGCTTGCTCACTTTACATATCCAAAAAACTTTGCTATTTACCATTTTTTTTCTCAATAACTCCTCAGACGACTTTAAATATATTAGGCAATGAAGAAAAAAGTGTACATGAATCCAACTGGTGGAAACAACTAAACAAAGGGAAATTATATATAGTAATTAACAATTACCTGAATGAGATGTTTCATTGGTCGTATCACGGTATCTCCGATTAGTGTGTCTGCGTCTGTTGACAATCCCATCATGCCCGCTTTCTTCAGAAACAGACAACTCAGACTTATCTTCATCCTCTGCAGATGCTGCAATGGAAATGGTTCTTTCTTTTGGCACCTTGAATCCCGCATCATGTTGAGACCGTTTTGCGCTGGCAAGGGCATCGAGTCCTATTAAATTATTTATTAAAATAAACAATGAACAGCATCAGCATTCAGTGCCTAAGAACGTAAAACCGAGACTCATGATTCAAAATGCACACCAAAACAAAACAATACCTAAACGCGATTTTCTCTCCTGAGGCACGTAAACCATCCTATCCTTGCCAGGAACATAGAGTCCACCACTGGTAGGTTTTTCCGGTTCCAATGTCGCCGTGATCTTGTCTATGTCAACGACACCAGCACCAGCTCCAGCTCCATCCTTCTATTCACAAACAAACAACAATAAGCGGAAGCAGTGAAACCAAATTTCGAAACCATTTAGCGTGCTGCGCAATAGAACTAATACGATACTAACCTCCATGATGTGATTTAACTTAAAAAATTTGCCCCAAAATCGTTGAAGATGAAAACAGAGAAATTCCAATCCAAGCGCCACTCTACAGAAAATTGAAGTGAAACTAAGCAACAAAGTATATTCTCATTCCTAGAACCCTAATCCGGACACGTAGCTAAGAAATCCGAAATTGAGTACTACAAGATGTATTCAAATTAGGTATCTGGTTCCTAATATATTTATTGGGATTTGTGCCTGAGTTACACACTCCCAGAGATATCTAAACGTCGCCGTTTCACAGCAAGCAAACCGCAGAGGCCAGAGAGTGACGGGACGCCACCCCTTTTAGTTTTTATCTCCTCTTTGTTCCCCGACCACCGACTTCAGAGAGAGGGTAAAGATTAAACAAATAAAAAGAAAATTTAAAATTTCAATATATTAGTGATAAGACACTTAAAGAAAAATATATTTACTTTCAAATTATTATTATAAATATATACATAAATTAGAGAAAGGTAAAAAATATAATAAAGTATTTCTTTTATTAATTTTTTTTTTTACCTAAAACGCGATTTGATTTCCTTTCCGGAGTAATATATATTTCCTTTATGGTGTAAATATAATTAACACATATGTACAAATTGAATTTGATTTTGAGTTAAATAATTAATTAGGTAAAAGGAAAATATAATTTATTCACATAAAAGATTAGTTAGAAGAAAATAAAATAAATGAGAAAAGGGTAGATTTATAATAAAAAAATAAAGAATAAATCACAAACTAAATTATTAAAATTATAATACATTCTTATTCTTATTCTTCCCTGTTAATATAGACATTAATGTACTTTCACACAAAAATATTGACCCTCGAGAATTTTTCTATGAAATTTCCGTATTAATTAATTTACACGAACGAACTAATGTTTATAGTAAAATTCTATTTTTCCTATAAAAATTAAAAAAATCTTCAATAAATTCAATATATTAAAAGATAGCAAATGAAAAAAATATTATTTAAAAAGGTAATTCATTAAATCATATATTTTATTTAATATTAAATTTAAACACGTAATTTTTTAGGATTTAGGACCTTTTGTTTAAATTTATTTGTTAAAAAATACTTATTTTAATGCAATAAGTAATTTTCTATTTGTTTAAGTATTTATCTAAATTATTTTTACTTTAAAAAAGTAATTTTTATTTATTTTGAAAAACAAATTCTATCTATTTATTAAATAAATACTTATTTTAAAACTACTTTAAGTATAAACAAATTAACACTTAATTGATGTGCAATGCCAAGTGTCAACCAATCACAGAAGGTGGCATGTTTAAAAAATTTGAAGATAATCTTAACTAAAAATGACACATTTTGTGAATTGTGACTGGTTAAACAACCTGAACAACTTTAGAGTGACACTGCATAACAATTACAATATCCCAGAAGCGTGCCACTACTACATTTGAATGGCAAGAGAGAATGAAGGATGAGGATCCCATTGGCCTAGCAGGTAGTAACTAGCATCCAAGAGGTTTTTCTCTCACTAGGATCCCACTGCCACTAACTGCGTTCTTTAAGAATAAGTTCCAAACACCATAGTACTAAAATCACAACACATTCATCAGAAAAAAAGTACTAAAACCGCATGCAAAAAAACATTTACAGTTTTGTTGGTGAAGCAAATGGATTTATTAACCGTCAGAGTTTACTAGAACTGCAGTCCTCAATACTCAATCACTCTATACAATCACACTCACAGATATCACTCAGAATCAATGCTCAATGGCCAGAAAATCTTGCTTTCTGTTCTGTTATTAAAATACCAAAACAATAAAACTAGTTTCTTTCAGGACTCAAAAGCAGCAGATAAGAACTCATCCATTGCCCTAACAGAAGACCCCTTAAACCCATCTTCATCCTTCACCGCATCCCTAATCATATCTCTAACATCCCCAGCTTTCTTCCCCATCGCAACCCCTTTCTCGGTCTCGTCCATCACCAATTCAATTTTTGCCACTATATCTTCGTATTTCACCTCAGAGCTTTTCCCTCTTGCAACCTCCACACAAACCCCAACCTCTTCCTCCAACAACTTACAATTATAAAACTGCTCCGCCGCCATTGGCCACCCCAGAATCGGCACCCCCTGACTCAGCGATTCCAGCACCGAGTTCCACCCGCAGTGACTCAGAAACGCAGACACAGCAAAATGCGACAGAATCTCCACCTGAGGCGCCCAATCGTGAACAACCAAACCCTTCCCCGATTCTTTAACCCTTTCAACAAACCCTTCAGGTAACCATTCTCCCTCTCTGAACTCCGAATTTATGTCAAAACCAATCGGAGGCCTCACAACCCAAACGAAATTCTTCCCGCACCGCTCCAACGCCTTCCCCAATTCCATCATCTGCGAAGCGGAGATCGTGTTCATCGATCCGAAGCACACGAACAGCACCGATTTCGAGGGTTTCGTGTTGAGCCATTCGGTGCAGAGATTCGGGTTGATCCCGCCGCCTTTCCCGCGCGAGCCGGAGCCGGAGCCGGAGGAGAACAGCACTGGGCCGATGGGCCATACGGGCCGGCCCAGTTTTCTCTTAAAGTAGCCCAGCCCAACGGAATCGAACTCTTCGACGGTGTTGAACAAAATCCCGTCCGAGTTGACCCATTGGGAAAGATTACTTTTTTGAAACACAGACCACGGGTCGGAGCCATCTGCTTCGGAAATGTTATTGGGTAACTGCGTGCGGTGAATGACACGCGCTTCGGGGAAATCCGGTAAGGAGAACTCGTCGGAGTTGACGCGGCGGTGGGGGAGATTGTGCCAGAGGGAGTAGTAGCAGGCGAGGCCGAAGCCGGAGGTGCCGCTGAAGACGACGTGGAAGACGCCGAGTTCCTTGGCGACGGTGGCGGTCCAGCCGAAGAAGATGTCGGAGATGATTAAAAGTTGATGTTTTTGGTTTTGGAAGAGGATGTTTTGGATGAGGGTTTTGAAGGCTGGTTGGAGGGTGGTGGAGGCTTGGATGAGGCGAATGACGAGGTGGTAGGGGATGGAGTCGGTGTTCTCCGTGTTGGGAGGGAGGCCGTGGTCGGAGGGAGTGAAGGGGATTTCGACGAGGGAGATGGTGGAGTCTGGTGGGATAGAGGATCTTAGTTTTTTGATGTTTAGGGAAGTGTTGAGTATGGTGATGCTGTACTTTTTTCTCTGTTCTAATTCAAGTGCTAATGCTAAGAACGGGATTATGTGGCCTTGGGCCATGAAAGGGAACAACACTGCCTCTTGTTTTCCTTCTGTTTCTGCCATTGCTTGCCAATGTCAGACCCTTCCCCAGCTGGTGTCGCCTTTATTAGGTTTTTTCCACACGCTTACGTTAATAATTATTTACACACACCTCATGTATAACCTAGTTAGCAACACATGATGTTGTGTTCAAAATGTGGGAGAGAATTTGGTTTGATTCCCACTTATTATACTCTTTTGGTCGAAACGGGAAGTTTTAATGTAACTTATAATTTATATAAAGGATTGAAGTTTGTGACAATACTTAAATAAAAAATTTATTCTTTTTGTTGTGGTTTGTGTTTCAAGACTAATTAAATTATCACGTAAAATCATCAATTTTCTTTCAAACATACATTGAATTTGAACCAAAAGTATGTTAATTTTTTTTTGTCTATTTTAAATTTGGAGTATTTAAAACTTAATTATTAATGAATTATCTTTGTATTTAACTTAATTATTAATTATTTATGATTTATTAATTATTTTCAACAATATATTATATATTTAATATTACATTATAAACTTTAGTAATTAATTACACACTTAAAAGTATATTTTATTACAGGAAAACAAGTATTTTTTATTAGTATTGTTCAAATAAGATTCATTTCATCAAACATAAATCACACTATGTAAACTTATATTTTAACAAACTTAAGCACCCATTTGAAGTAATTGAGATATTTTAATTTTTGGTTTTTAAAATAAATTGTGTTTGATAAGAATAGAGTTAAATTTTTTTAAACTCATTTTTAAAATATTATACCATTTCTTTTTAAAACAAAAGTAAAAGATTTGTAAATTTTGTTTATAGTTTTGAAACACATGCGCTACCACCACCACCATTGAATTTTTTTTTTTTTAAAAAAAAGAGGATTTGTAAATTTAATGTATTCGTAATATATTACTATATTTTTATTTAAGTCTTTTTTATCCTTATGTCTCCAATTCTAATATAATATATTTGAATAAAAATAAATAATTTGATTGTGTTTCTTTACAAAAGTTTGATGGATTGTTTTTAAATTAATAATTAAATATGATTTTCATTTTTAAGAATATTTGTTCTCCCTTCCTTTTACTGTTATGTTAAATATTTAATGGTTATGCATAATCTTGTTTTCAAGATGATTAATTAAATGTAACTTTACAGTTTTAAAAATTAGAAATGATAAAATAAGAATTTTGTTGCTATAATAAATTTTCATCATATTTATAATATTCTTATTTTACATTGATTTAGATTAAAATGATATGATATTATTATCTTTTTATTACAATGTTGAATAATTGACACGTATATTTTTTTTATTCATAGGACGATTAATTATTTTATGCAGACCACAATTAATTAAAAACTTCTGTATGTCGTCAAGAACCCAACCTTGCACACGTACATATTCCATTCTAAGCCGGTAAGCCCATTCCTAACTGACTACGAAGCCTATGTTAATGTCACGGGAATTACTTTACGCACCCAATGATTTTTTTGTACACCCAACAATTTTTTCATTTTTTCAAAATTACTCCTTTTAAAAAACACACGGATTGTCAATCCATATGAATCCTTCGTACGGATTCGCAATATGTAACGATGAATTTGTATGAATCCTTCATACGGATTCGCAATCCATAACGATGAATCCGTAAGGTCATTACCTTCCCCACCTCCTCCTCACCAACTCCGCTATGCCACCTCCGCCACACCGTAGCACTATCATCACCGCTGCCCTTTGCTCCAACCTTCGACGCACTATAGCATCGCCACCTCCTTCATGGCCATCACCCTGCCTCTGGTCTCGCCCAGCGACATCGTCGCGTCGAAGTCACGCAAGGCTGTTGAGGTCATCGCCAGCTCCTTCATCGTCACGTGAGGTCACCGCCACCCCTTCATCGTCACACGAGGTCCCTTTGCTCCTCCTTCATCATCGTGCAAGGTCCCTTCGCTCCAACCTCACCGCAGAGCACCTCCCCCTCATGCGTGCCCGTTCTTTGTTGCCACCAACCTTGTCGCGAAGGTCCATGGTATTATGAATTGACAATCCATATACGTTATATGTAAGGGTGTTTTTTATTTTTCACCCTAAATAGTGGATGTACAAGAACAAATGCTCGGCTATGAAATACTAACCCAAAGTTTATGACCTAGCATCAAATAAAATTACTTTTAGACCAAAAAACTAATTTTATTTTAATTTACCAACAAAAAGAATATTTTTATTAATTTGAAGTATAATTTATAAGGTTTTTAAAACTGGGCTGATTATTCAAATAATAAAACCACTGATTTAAGATTTCATAATATAATTATAGTTGAACTAATAATAAATATTATTATTTTGTTTTTTTAAATATAATATAACGAGTAATATTAAATGGAATAAATCATCACGTGTATGAATAACTGACATAAGGTCATTTTGTTTAATCAAGTGTATCAACTTTTAGTTCTGATATGCAGGTTGAATTAAAATAAGGTTTATTTTGACTGTATTTAGTGTGAGTTTATTTTGCTTTCATAATTAATCCCTCTTGTGGTTGTGTATATGTTCAAAAGCAAGTTTTGTCATTGAAATTAATTTAGACTCATTTCTCAATTATGTTTAATAGTTTAAAATCAAATTTATCAAAATCAACTATACTTAATTTTAAAACAAATAAGTATTTAGTATGGGAAAATCATGTAACAAAGTTTCAACTAATTTAATAAGATTGAGGTAGATCTATAAAATAAAATAAAATTTCTCAACACTTAATGTGATAATTAAATCTGAATTCGCAAGTACTTATTCAATCATTACAATTTTTTGGCAGATGCATAGATCAAGTTATTTTATGAGTAATTTTTGTATATATTAAGTTTTATCATTTCAATTGTTGAATTAAAAATTCTCAATGAATAAATCAAGTTAATGTTTTTAATTTTTATAAATTTTTAAATCTAGCTTATACTTTATTAAAATGAATTCAATGTGACGTATAATATAATTTTCAAGTAAATATTAACTATAAGTTTAAATAACTGCAAATGTTCAACTCCGGTTAAGAACAACTGCAAATGTTCAATTTATTTAAAATTTGATATACACAATCTTCGAATTAATATCAACATAGTTAAATTAATAAAATTCAATATATACAACCAAATTTCTGGCCATTTAAACCAACAAATACTGGTTAACTTTTACTTAGAGTTGTCCAAATGAAGAACTCATCCATGGCCCTAATTGGTGACCCCTTTAAAGAATCTTCCATCCTTTATGATATTCCTTATCATATCTCGATGTTAGCAGCTTTCTTCTTCATCAGTCATCACTATCCCTTTATCTGTTTGGTTCATCACCAATTCACTTTTAGCCACTAAATCTTTATGCTTGATCTCTCAAAGCTCTTCCCTCTAACCTCCTCTTAAAAGAATATCTTGCCTAGTTAATTCACAATTAGAGAGAATTCAAATTTGTTTTACAGTAATTTAACTCGTATTGATAATGTTTTTTGTTTGCCAGTATAATTGTGTCCTTGTTACCCAGGACACAAGACTTATTGAATTTAAAATAATAATATCATGTTCAAACTACACATGAACAACCAGAAATTTATCTCAAAGTAGCCAACATAATACATTCGGCCATTTATTTGGGTAGTATGGGTTTTCGTCCTGTTACTTAGATTGACTATCCTCATATGCAATTTGGTCATATCAATTTTTCTTTTTTTGATAACAGATTTTTTTTTTTTAAATTATAAGAATTGAAGTTAGTGTCAGAAAATTTACAATAATTCATCCATCATGTTTAATGTATCTACCCAACTAACTGATAATTAATTATTCTAACACGGTAATATGCAATTTAATTATTAGCCACTCTTATTCATAATTTTATCCGTAATACACAAACGCAACCTGCTCATTATCAAGCATCCAAGATCTAGTTAGTAAAAGATGTAACCAATTTGAGCGATTATACATTATTACCGCATACATTTGGATAGTTACAAACTTAAAAAGAAGAGAGAATCTAAATAAAATGGACAGTGAAATTAAACCAATTTCCAAGTTCCATTTTACTTTATGGTGGGGATTTGTGCCTGCAAATAACTCTACACCTCAAGATCCTATCCTGAACATAGAACCCTGGCACCACCATGATCTTGACTCGGCTTGGACCTTGTGACCTGTGTCTATCAGTAACCAAATCTTCCATGTAGTGAGGATCAAAGTTTCTATTCTCTTCCACTCTTAAAATTCCCAATGGAGGGTTGAAAGAAAAGGCCAGCAAATGAAGCAACCATATGCACTTTGCTGCCACAAAGAAAGCCTGAAGGAGTTGCTCAGGCCAAGGCCTAGTCCAATTCAGTGTAGTGATGATGCAACTCATTTTCTGGTCGCAGAACTTGCTAAACTCTTCACTGTAATACTTAGTACCCTTTCTGAGAACCTCGTTCCAGCTCAAATTCCTAAGTGCAACAAACGATGAGAATTGCGCTTGGCGATCCTGCCGAGGGTCCAAGAATTTTGTGCAGCCATTCTTTTGGAACACACTATTCTCAAAGTCTTGGTAGAAGGACTGGTTTATGAAGGCTTCAAAATGGTATAGAACAGCCTTTGAGTATTTGGAATTCAAGGAGAGCCTATATGGTTGGAGGAGCAAGTTCAAGTTGTCCATCAAAGGATGATCAGTTTCCTCTATCTGGCATATAAGGGTCTTGCAGAATTGCTTCACTGATAACCTTGATTCTGACACTATCTGCAAGAAGCCCTCTACCATAACATCCTCACTCACAGGCATCAAATTTTCCCCATTCCCATCAAAGGGTGTTCCTCTCTGGGGAGGGTTATTGAGCTTTTCTGAAAATGTGGTTTCTTTGGTGAGCATTGCTTGCCTCAAAGCTTTCTTCAACTCTTCACAGTAACTCTCCAAGTACTCCAACTTTTGTTTCAGTTCTCCAAGTGAAGATCTCATCTCAGAAACTTCCATCAAGGCAGTATCTCTACTCTCATTTGCCTCCATCAGTTCCCTCTTCAGTGCCTCAACTGACACTATCCCCATGTCCTTGAGAACCTGGGAGACTTCCTCAGATTCTGTTCTGCTTGGGGAACTCACATTCTTATGCTTCTTCTTGAACCTAGGGAACAGCCATGAAATCACCCCTTTACTTTTTGGTTGGGTTTGAAAAGAGACATGAGAGTCTGTGAGGGGGACAACAATGTTGGAGCTCTTGTTGTTCCTAGTGCTCTCATATTCACTAGTTATGACAGCAGGGTTGCATCTATTGCAGGAAGATAAGGGCTTCAAATCCCCCAGACTGTTTCTCCTCCTGGATTTGAAGTAGTCATTCGCCACTGCCGCCGGCGATGTTTGGAGAAAAGTAATGTGATTTGCACAAGAACCAGTCACAGATTTGCTATCATCAGCAGGACACATGTGAGTGTCAAGGTTGCCAAATCCAAAAGGTAGTTCCTTTCTTGAATTTAATTTCTCCTTGTAATCTGAGGGGGCCATGCTGTTCCTTCCTTCTACCCCATTCTCATCCCAGCTTTCTGATATTGTTCTGCTCCTTGTTGGGTTCTGGTGTGCCTCATCTTCATAACTCTGCCAAATGATTCTCTCATTTAGAGACTAATTGTTCAAACATAAAAAGCACACATGATCTATGCCTCTAAAACGAAAAAAAAAAAAAAAAAACCAAGATAAAAGCAAAAGCCCTAAAAAGTTAAGTACTTGAGTTACAATTTTTTAAAGTTCCATGATAAGCAAAAGTCCTAAGGAAAAAAGTCAAACTCAATTCATGCTTTATGTTTCATTTCAATACTTCATGCACGGTCAGGAAAGTTGAATGACAAAAAAAAAAAGTAAAATTACATATTCTTACTGGTGTGAAAACAGGGTAGTCTTGGGCAGAGAAGTGAGAAGCCGGGGAAGGTGACGGAAATCTAGCATTGTTTGTGCCTGGACTACTTCCTTGTGTTAATGCAGTATGAAGGGCCCTTAATTCCACTGCTTTGGCTATGGCAGTTTGGATTTCCTCCCTTGTTATCTCAGGGTTGTTGTCATTGTTGGTTTTTGCGGTTGCAGTTGCAGCCATGAAACAAAGTGGAGCATGTAATGTAAATGCCGAGAAGATAATATTGATATGCTTGGAACTTTTATTGACAATCGGAAAAGAACAAAATGGGTTTTCAAGTGGTGGCAATCCAACGGCTGGATTTGGCTTGATGGCTATTATTATATCTATGGTAAGAATGAGATCTTGTGGAGAACCAGAAAATGGAATGAGGGATACAACAGGTCACGTCTCAAACCCAATGAAATGAGCCTTGTCTCTGTTCTTATAGGGAAACTAATGGCTTGAGCACATGTGAAGAAAAGGGAGAGATAAGAGTAATTTTCTTTTTTGGTACATGAGACTTGACAGAAGTAATTTTAAGTTTTTAACCCAGTGAAATTATTCTGTTTTCTTTTTTAAGAAAAAAAATATGTATTTTCGATTGAGAGTTAAAAGTCTAGTACCTCAAAATACTAAAACTCATCTAGGAGATTGATTTCTCTTAAATAATTCTGCTTATACACTTTATATACATCATCTCATATTTATAAAGTACGTGTTTGGTTTGATGTCCATGGTTAAGAAGTATTGGATTTACATTAAGCTGAAAGTTACTAATTATAGTTTTTGTGTTTTATAAAAAATGATGTGAGAAATTCAGAATACATACCTCAAACACAGATAATTTTCATTGTTTGATTTCAGTCATTTTGATTTATCACATGAAAAGTTATTTACTTGGTATTGATCTACACCAAAGATTATACTTTTGATCCTGTGCATCCCAGCAGTGTGAACCCAGTTTACCAAAATGCCCACACGTTAGGAAAATTACCAGAAAGCGGAATTAGGTGGTATTGCTTTATAAGCAACATGGGATATGTTCCCCTATCATACCTATGGTGAAGTAATATTCAGCTTTCAATTTGAGGACATTGTCAACGAGATGTTGCTTTAGTACTCATTTACATTTCGTGTGTAATCATGACCTTAGTATGTTGCCTACTAGAACTGTGTTCAAAAGGCCATCAAATACATCCCTTACCCTAATATAGTGGTGAGAAGTAGGTGAACAAACTAATTAAACTAAATGGCCTTAACCGGAAAGAATATTCTTCTTGTATATTAAATGCCTAATGCGCAGTTAAACACAAGCCTGGCTAACTTGTTTGTTTTTTCCATGCAATCGTGGTGACCCTTCATGAAAATTAAGCTTATAAATCTTTAACCTGTCCGTGGAACCAAAGGTTACTGGGAATTTTCAACTATCAACTTATCAAATTCATGCTGTTGGCCTCAAATTGGACCATTTAAAAGCCTTTAACATGCATCAATAGGGAAAGTAATGTTACATTAGAAGGATATATAAACTAAAATCTTGAGGTTACATACATTTTCTTTGGCAAATTAATCAATCTCCAATGACAATGTTAGGGTAGCTGAGGTTAATATCGTCCAACCACAAAATGTAAAAACAAACAATATTGAGCCGTGCAAGGGTTCAGTTTTTCGGCCGAAAGGGGAAGGAAAATAACCAAAACAATCCAAAAACTTACAGACAAGGAATCCTACAAGACAGAATGCCACAGTGGGGACCAATTGGTTTGTAGCATCTTTTAAAAATTAAAATTACTTAAAGCCCTAGTCATGCCGTATATAAATACAAGTGCCCATAGGGTATTTTTGAAATTGGAGAACGTTCTCTAATGCTTGGAGTATAGTATCCTTTTTATATAATTGGAATTGGAATTCCATGTAGGACAATAGAATTGTTTAATATTGAGGAGTTCGTTGTGACTGTGACATTCACTTTTTCTCGCACATGACACTATATTGTGGAAATTAAGATCCCTAAGAAGCCCAACCAGCCAGGGCAGTTAGCAAGATTTGTCAAACAAACACATGAAAAAAGTGCCTTTTCTCGCTTAATTGATAGCATTTAACGTAGGTGCCGGAATTATATTCTGGGATTTTAATTTCTTTGATCACTAAAGAAAACTCATAGTAGGTAGTTTAGCTATCCTTTAGAAGACAGACGTATTTGGTTTTGACTATAATTGATGTAGTAGTTGGGAAAACTTCAGTCTTCTCCTAACCACCAAATATAATTTTTGTTCCCACCAAACGAATCATAGGATACGCGTGTTATGGACCAAAGGAGCTATTTATCGATACTTAAAATTGGGTCTGAATAAATCTTACTATTGGTAAAAGGATTAGCAAATGAAGTGTTGAGATAAATAGCAGCAAACGTCATTTTAGTTGAAAGAGAGTATCAAATGAAGTTAGTGAACACAGTAGTTAAGTCAAAGGGGTATTTTCGGAATGCCAAAAAATCAAGGTCATTGAAGTTATCATTTTAAGCGCACAACATTCGTTGTTGTTTGGAAAGAAACAAAAAATCAAGTAAAAAGATAAGAAAGCATTGCACAATTACCTCCTATATTTTGAGGATGAAGATAAAAAAAATTGAATCAGGCAAATTCCCAAATTCTTTATCAATGCATAGTAAATCTAAAAAAGCTTGTGCATTAATTGATGATAAATTGAGAAATCAGTTGAAATCTCAACGGTTAGACATATCAATGCATTCATACAATATAGCATAAAACATCTTTATTTATATTTGACGATGTTGTCAAAACTTTTAATAATACTTTTGTTAAGTATTAAACAAAAAGAAAAATTACTAGATATCACATGTGTAATAGTAATTTATTAGGCTTTCAGTTTTTTAATTAGTTTCTTTTCATTTTTGATTGAATTGAAAGATGGGTTTATAAAGGGGTTTACAATTGAATGAGTCATTTTATTCTTTAATGAAGTTTGCTAGCTGATATATGATGTAATAAAAAGATAAACATTGTGTTGTATAAATAATTATATAAATAATATTTTTTTAAAACTTTTCAATACAAAACACATATATGATGTGTTTGGTAAAAATTAACGAAATACATGAGAAGTATGGTGGATGAAAATAAGAAATATAGAAAATTGTAGAATGAGTAGAAACAAGCAAGAAATGAAGTGAAAATAATAATGCTTGATTTAAGAAAAATAACAATAAAAAAAATCATTTTCTAATGGTAACATTCACAAACAACCAAGTCATCCTGGTTTCCTTCCAATTTTTCCTTTCAAATGGTACCATTCACAAACAAGCAATTCACTCATGTAATGTGTCTAAACTAAAAACACTCTAAATTTTAATCTCTTCTTTTTTTTAATCATGTTAAAAGTATAAAATATTTATCGATTTTGTTGATAATCAATTTTTGTCAAAAAATTTGATTAGCCATCTTTAGTTAAATTTCTTTTTTCTCAATCACATTTCTTATATCCACATAAATCAAACACAAGAACTTACTTAAAATATCGAATCTATTATCATTCTAATTAATATATAAACACTCTAAATTTTAATCTCCTTCTCTATTTCCACACCTTCATGTCATTCCCAAGTGCAAAAATACTTAACTAAGGTAGCAAGTTAATGAACTAAATTTTAAAATGGACCTCTTATTAAGTTTTAAGTGAAAAAACAACAAACATTGACTCTTTTTTTTATCTTCCATTTGTAAATAAATGAGACAAGTCTTTCTTGAACTATATAATAAAAAATCTTCCCCTCCACATTAATCGCGAGTTTTTCTCCATTCCTTTCATATATATATATAGTCATAACGCCCTTAATACTAGATTTTGAAGAAGACTTTTCATGTCATCTAATTTTCCTTTCAATTTTCATCATTTAAGAGTAAAATTATTTTTAAGTAAAACACATCACTTTTTAATTTCTCACCCATCTAATTCATCTCAATTAAATACTCTAAAATTTAGTACATATTTAATTTATAATTGAAATTGTTACAACAGGCATTTCAATGCATATTCAACTAATACAGACAAAATAAAAATAAAGATTTTAATCCTTTTACAAAATTATTTTTACCTCAAAAATTAATTTTCAAATATATTCTTAGTCTCCTCTCAAAATTTTCACTCATTTCACTTCAATCAAACAAAGTGATAGACTATTTTCTCTTCAATAGCTAGACATATTATATGTAGATAGATTTCTGTCTCTAATATTAATTTTCCTTGGATAATGGGACCAAATATCAAGGCATATATGGTGGATGAATGATGGCGTAAGGTTTACTCATGGGCAGAAGGTAGCTTTCAGTAGTCTATTTTCTTCAATAATTAGGACAGGAAATTAAACACTTTGAGAATGGCTGGGACGAGGGAAGCTTAAGATATATATAAAGGAAACCTCTCTCGGGTTTGAAACAGAAAAGCACGGAAATGTGGGACCGTTCGCTAAGGTAGTCTTGCCTGTCACAGACCCACAGCGCCACTGGGGGCCATGTCCCCCCAAACTTTTTACTACTTGCCACTGAAATTTTCTATTCTACACAGGTTTATCAACAAAAAAATACTATGTCATAATAATCCAAAATATACTTAAAGTCACGCTAAGGTTTATGTATATTAAAAATTATCTATATATCAAAGTTGTTCTAACCTAAAAAAAAAGTTATTCTAAAAAAAATTCTATAGTATTCTTAAATTTCTTAAAAGTTGTTTATTTTTTAATTATTAATAATTCAAGTCATTGAATAAACATATCAACACTTTGATTGAAAGTAGTCTTTAGTTATTTTATTTATCATTATTATTATTATTATTATTATTATTATTATTATTATTATTATTATTATTATTATTTGTTATAACAATTTTATGTTAATACACTACAATTTCAAGCTTTTGCTTTTAATAAGACAGAAATTTTTTCTTGCATATCGATTTTTTCTTGTGTGTTTTTCATGCAAATTCTTTTATGATTTTCTTTTTCATTTTCTTGCAAATTTATCTACAAAATATGTTTGATTTTATTAAAATATGGTTATTTTCTTAAAATCTGAATAATAGTATCCCTAAATACTTAAAATTACCTATAAGAGACAATATTTTCAAAATCATTACATTTAATTTATGTATTATAATTACATATAAACAAATGTATCATATTTTAGTTATTTTGGCCCCTCCAAATTTTTTTTGCCAGCTCCGCCACTGCTCGTAAATAATGGCTACGTAGCAGTTAGAACCATACTACAACAAAATAGTCATAGGCAAAGTATTCTTTGTTCCATTGCCCTACCTTGGAAACTAAACATGGAAATGTACCTTGATTCCAGCTCTCTCTGCGTGAACAATACTTCTCTTTCGTTTTCACACACAGTCACAGCCTAGCTTGAAAGAAACATATGATTCCAATTTCTGTCTCTTTCTGAGTAAAAAAACTGAAGAAATAGTAAACAAAAGCCAACCCAACCGTACGAGCACATATGGTTCTTTTTGTCTAGTATAAAATGATAACATTAAAACATTTATCCTTTTATGTATCCGATCTTCGAAATTCCGTAGCAAACGTAATGTAAACTAGAGTAGTAGTTACTAGTTTACTACCTAGACTAACGTTATATATATTTGTACTCTTGTCCTTCTCGTTAAATGATTTGATTTTGTCCTGTTATGGAAGGTTACATTATTCCAGAAAAACCAGATTCAAATCCTCATTATCACTGTTTCGCCCATCTTGAGTTGTTATCTTCTAAATTTCTCATATATGTGTTGCTTAGTTATGACTCGATCATGTTGTACAGCATGTCTTCAAACACATGCACCATGCATTTTGCTACTGTTTCTTTTACTCGTATGATCGAGTACTATGGTCTGATCGAATGTAACAAACATGAAAAACAAAATTCGTGTGGCTGAATCGATAAAACTCTTGGAACAAATTTACCTTCACATGGGTTAGTTGAAGGTAAGATCTAGGAACTAGGAACAAGACCGGACAAGTCGGGAATTTTCGATCGTGGTTTTATTTTAATTAATTAATCTGGTTTTGAATTCAGAAGAGTTATCCAAATTAAAGTCATTTTTAAATTATAATTAATTAAGTATTAGATATAATTATTTTTTATGTTATTTATTTTTAATCGTTGAATATAATTGTCATATTTTTTTGGGTACAGTTTATCTTTTTTTTTTTGTACGGAGTTGTCATGTGTATTTAAATTAATTTAAATAATAAGTTTATACTATTTTATTTGAAAAATGTGAAAAATATTATTTTAACATAAGAAATATTATAAACTGACGAGTTTCACAGGGAGAACCTTTGTTCAACACAATCACTTTTTATATAGTAATATTTTATCTTGTTTATATATGTAAGAAAAATATTATTCTCTCTCAATCTCATTATAATTGTCATAAGAGAAAAAAATTATTTCAAAAATAATTATTATTTTTATTTTTGAATGTAACATTATTTTTCTTTTTACTTATATATCTTATAATATTAAAGTTAAACAACAAAATTTATAAATAAATTAATGATAATATAAGATTAATTTTATAAAATTATTACTTTCTTTTATTTATTTATTATTTTTTTGTAAAACAATTTAAGATAATAATTATAATGGAATAGAGGGAGAAGTAATAGTTTGATAATCAAAGAGTTTTTATCTTCATACCTTTCAAAAGTATATATAATATTTCAATGATATGGTATATTAAATCATTTTAGATGATACAAAATTTAATGTAAGTTGCTTAATTCAATTTTATAAAATGTATATATGATATTTGTTTATATTTATTTGTTGTACAATTCACTGAAATTGAGTACCTTCAACTTGACCTGTGAACTCATGAGAAAAAGAAAAATAACGTTTGAAGAGACCATTTATTATAAGGTCAACCCATTATAATTTTAGTCAAGATTTCAATAAAGAACCGCCTAACAAACTTAAGGTGCATCTGAAAAGTCCCTCGCTACAAAATTAAAGTTGCCTCTTTAAATCCATTGATCCATTCACGTAAACATTGGTCTTTAAATTCATTGATTCGTTCACGTAAACATTGGTCAAGATCGTACTATTTATTACTTAAAAATCAATGGCTCAAATTTATATTATCCTCAAAAAGTTTACATTTCCCCCTCTTGTTTGTTCTCTATAATGACACCAACAGCAAACTACTAGCAAATCCACCCAATTAAAGCGGCATGGGAGACTACTAGAAAGATGATTACTAATGAGGAATTATTTCCGTCGCTAAACATGTAAAGGAATTTGTAATTAACATGATTTTCGTCACAAAAATTGGCATCACACAAATCTATAATCTATCACAAAAATATACTCATCACAAATATTCCAATAATAAATGAAATATTTTATATATATTTTCTTCTATGTCTGTGAGAAATCATACATCCTTTACAAATTTGTGAAAAACAAAATCCATCACAAACAGATAGGAATTGTTGGATTCCTTAATGTTTATGAAAAAACTTGTCCTTACAAATTTAGAAGGATTTGTAGATATCAATGTGGTTTGAGGTTTTTTTATTCGTGCATATTTCTGAATATCTAAAAAATAAATTAGAATGAAATAAAAAAATCTCTATACTAAAATCTAATACTATTATTAAAAAAAGTAATCAAGTGTTGTAATAATAAAATCAAATACAATTTATTCAACCCAAATTAATAATCCAACATTCACTATAAACGAATCTTTGTCTCCTAAATAAGATTAAGAAAAAAAAAGATCTTGCTATTATAAAAATCTTTACAATGAACAATTTTATTAGCCTCATTTACACCCGTTAGATGTGTAAAAATTCCTAGTCTAAAAGCTCCATTAATATTCTTCAATAGTTGATTTCAAAATTGCTTTGGATCTTCATTTCCTGCAAACGGAAAGCTTGATTAGAACCTATTACATAGGAGCTATAGGAAATATATCAAGAGGAAAACTATACAAATGACTTTTTTTCTTTAATCTTAAAATAGATAAGGCAATCTTCATAAGCCAATATCTATGTTATATGCATCTAGGATGACTGGGTCTAATTCCCTATGTACCTGTGGCATCTCCATGCATATCTTATTTCATCAAATGTGTGGTAGAAAGAGGTGCGAAGGGATGAACCATCCACTGCTTCCTACTAAGATAACTTGCACCATTGTTGCCTATTTACTAAGACATTAATTTCTACAATTTACAAGTGCAAAAAAAAAAGAACATATGAATAAACACGTAATTCACCAAAAAAAAGCCTTTGAATCTAGACAACAGTTCAATGATGTGCTGATTTTGGTCAACATTATTCTTAGCCAAGACTTCTTTTGATATTAATTCTTGGGGTTTACCAAATGCTACAACAAACCATTTCAATTACTTGTTAAAGCACAATATCAATTTTGCAAGTTACATGGACTATAAGATACTTTATGCTTCACCTTTACAACGTACCTGTACCTGGGTGTGAGCCAAGACACGAACCACAGTCGCATACTTTAGTTTCTCTCGCTGTGCCTCAAGGTCTTTCTTTCCTTTCACGTTTCATACTGCTTTGGGTACTTGATGAAAATCACCATAGATTTGCTAATTTAATTTCTCAGGAATCAAAATTAAATCATTTCATAAAATGTCCCCTTTAAATGAAATTATCTCCTTTTGAAGTTGTGTTCTAGAAAGCATACAACTAACAAGTATGCAAAATGCCATTATGCTAATTTAAGAAACAGTACAACCAGGAAAAATTCAACTGCTTAAGAAGCACTGTTGCATCAGCTCTCACTTATATTGATTCAGAATACGAAAGTAGATTCTCTGGTTAGAGAAAAAAATGTAAAATCATGATAATTAGCTTTTACTAAATTCAATTGACCAAGACATTATAATCCGATTTTCATATTTTAAGCAAGAAAATTATATACATTGTGAGCATGTAAACAATCAATTCCAATAACAGTATATAAACCAATTGTGCAGACAGTAGAAACATAGATTTCTAGGCAGTCAATAACTACAGATCAGAGTTGTTAAAATATGCAGCTTAAAGTCAATATTCATGACAAGAGAAAGCTAACTATATATTGAATAAATCATAGATCTATCAGCTACAAAATGACAGACTAGGTATACTCACCGCATTTACCACGTTGCATCAATGCATTCAGAAAGGATTTTGAAGGGCCTTTTCTTCTACCGTCTCTCAGTCAGCAAGAATAAGAATAATGGGTTTATGGTATAATGTTTCCTAATGAAAAAAGTGAAAATATTGAAGTAGAAGGTAACAATTACAGGAAAGGAAATGTAGATAGACGGTAGCAGGTTGGGGCCAAACCTAAGTTGTGGCTCTGGTGTGATTTTGTTGGTGGAGGATGAGATTCTTGGAGTTGGTTTCAGAAAAAGGAAGCCAACTGTGGTCGGAGATAGAGCTCCAAGGCAGTGGTGTGTGGTTCTAACGCTTGAATCTCGAAATTGCTTGAGGAGGAAGAGTAGGTCGTAATGGGTTTGGTTTGATGGGATAAGACCCATGCTGTGGCAGCTAGGGACCAAGTTTCAACAGTGGAGAAGAGGAAGAGAGAACCTGAACCTGAACCTGAATCTGAATTTGAATTTGAGGGTGTTGCCGCTTGGAAACAAGGGATTATTTGCTTGAAGTGAAAAAATTACTATTTAAGAACAAATTTTAAAATAAATAGTTGGGTTTAATATTTTTTTTCTATTTTAATTTAAATATTTTTTCTCAATTTCTTTTTTTAATCTTTCTCTCCCACACAATCAAACAACCCCTGAGAAAACTAACCCCTTTAATCTAATCACTCATGATAACTTTTATTTCAAGATCAAAGAGAGTCATCACATTAAACTTAGTGGAAGATAAAGAACCTATTCCTGGATGATGGCCAGGATTGTTGCAAGAGTCTAGACTTAATAATATTATAGTCATCGAATTTAATTAGATAGGATATGATAAAAATAAAAATATTAACAGATTTACTTTTAAAAAAATATTAACAGATTACAATATAATATTTTTATTAATAAAATATTTAAATTTGCATGATATTGATAAGTTTATCATATAATTT
Organism: Glycine soja; assembly: GCF_004193775.1. NCBI lineage: Eukaryota > Viridiplantae > Streptophyta > Magnoliopsida > Fabales > Fabaceae > Glycine > Glycine soja. The sequence goes on from NC_041016.1 coordinate 2,617,007, forward strand.
ATACTATATTTTTTAAAATATAAAAATAACATGGCAAATCATGTTTTTAAAGTAGCTTTAAAAATAAATTACTAATATAACAAATTATAATTATCATATTTAAAAAAATTTCATACTATGTAATAATTTATTTTTTTTTACTTTAAAGATGAAATAGGTTGCCCTCTTTTAATAACAAATATACAGGTCTTTATTCAGTGACAGATGATTCATAACCTGGGATCAGTAGGGCTAACTTTTTCTTATATTTACTTATATAATATAAATTTAAATTAAAAATTTAAAGTGTGAGAACATTCTCCTCCATCATTTAAATATAGACACTTTATATATATTCTCTCATTTTTTTTCTTTTAAATGTACATTTTTCACACTATTACGGGTCTACTACTAGCTAAAGAAAAGTTTTCTTAACCATCTCAAATTACTATCCGTTTCTCATTATCTTTTATCACAGACTCTACGTTGTATTTCAATTATTATTTTTAAAAAATTGTATCAACAATAAAAAAATCTTTTATTATAATTAAAATTGTGTTGCTATTTGTGTATTTAAAAAGGTTCCTAGATACCATTTTAATTTAGAAATAATTTCCATTTAAATACATTTAGATATCCTAATTATCGATTTTAACTTGAAATATTTTTTGGTTGAATTATTGTTAATTTAATTTGATGAGTGTCATGTGACATTCTGTCTTTATACTATCCCATAATTAATTGAAATTATTAGACATTATCAATTTTAGTAGAAACCATAACTAAATCAAAATAAAAAATATATAAAATTAAAGTTAAAAAATGATCTGATCCAATCTGATTTAAATTGGATCATATCATATTAATATTTTAAAGATAATTGAAAAATTAAAACTAAAGTGATTGAATCAAATATATTTTTTCTTCAAAACTAATCGAGTTCAACCCTCAAATATCCTAATTCCTAATGAATAGAGTATCTAAAAAGCAGTCTTAGAGAAATTGATGTTACCATTTCTCTGGTCCTTATTACTTATATTTTAAATCATCTTCGTTGATGATAAATTGTAATTTTGATTTTCTATAATTCCTATTACATGATTTTGATTCCCATATCTTATATTAAAATTTATAGAAACAAACCTTAATTATTAGCATGTGTAATAATGAGGTTTTAGTTATGAATTTAATTAGAGAACCTTAATAATATGAAAGGTTTTTGCATTATTATATGTAATTATAGATTATTCAAGACTTTTAATTTACATAATGATTAATTTAAAAATCATATTTATATTTTAATTAATTGACAGTATAAAAGTTTTTATGGTGAATGTACAAAAATAAGCCCCTTACTTTATAGCATAAAAATTAACTAATTTTAATTTTTTTTGACAAATAATTAACTAATTTTATATGAATATTTTAACAATGAAATTTCTTAATCATGTATAAATAAACCAAATGTGCAATCAGAATAAAAAGGCAAGTGTGCATTAATTTTAATGAAATGAAAAGGTTATGAAATTATTTTCGGAAAGAACAATTGAATAATAATACAATTCAGACCAAATCATCACCCGCACCGGATCAATTTAAATTATGTTGACGTCAAATCAGATCATTAACCTGCAGCAAGTCCAATGATCTACCGGAAATAAATTTAAAAAATAGAAGAACCAAAATCTTATATTAAAATTTATAGGGAGATCAAAATTAATATTTACTTTAATTATTAAATAATTTTTTCGAGGATCAAAATTAATCAATTTACACTTTTTTAATTTTACAGAAACGTAGTTGACTTCAAAATCTTTTTGCGCTACATAATTGACTTCTCCAACAATTTTTTTCATTTTTATTTTTAAAGTTATATAATTCTATATATCCATTTATTTTAAATATTTAACCAAAATAATTGAATTAACTTACTATTGTAATGTTATCTGACATTTCTCAAATTGATAAAATCAAATCGTCGATTAAAATAGTAATTCATAATTTGTATAGTCTTAAGACATAAAAATATTACAAATATATAATTATTCACAAATTTAATTAAAATATTTTTCAAATTCATTACTTGTGATGAAATGCATCATTCTAATCACTTAATTAATTTTTTTAATGAAAATATTTAAGAAGAGATTGATTAAAAAATATTTTAACGAAATTTGGAGATTTTATGACCGATTTTGCGACAGTGGAAGAAATCTGTCATAAAATCCCTCGCTAAACATTTCATTTTTTTTTTATATATACTTCGTGATGGAGAATTTTGAGGAGTAAAATTCATCACAAGATCCCTCAGAGAAATATGTTTTTTTGGTCAACGATGAAATTTGCGAAAGCTAATTAGGAAAGGGAAATTTTTTTTCATAAAATCCGTCACAAATTAACTTGTAATTTATTCCATCACAACATATTTTCATCATAGAAGTCGTCACTGTTAAACGGGAATACATGGTAATTTTTCATGAAGAAGCCTCGCTCACCGCCTCAGGCCAGGACGTGGCTCTCAGAAATCAGAAAATACAGATCTCAATTGCTCTGTGAAATTGCACAAAATTTCAAAATAAACATAATTGATCGATACCTCTGGTCAACAATTGTGCTTTAAAAGGAATTGCAGTTGTTGGGCATTAGCTCATTGCTCAGTATGAAGAGATATTGTCTCCTAAGGTAATTAGCACTAACCTTCACTTGATAACACACTGAACACTTCATTCTTTTTTCCTGATTCTGAAACCGTAGGTTAAAGACTTCATTACCATATCAAATGATGCCTACTCCAGAAACCATATCCTTTCCATGGAGAAAGCAATTCTCGAGAGATTAGAATGGAATTTCACTGTCCCCACCCTCTATGTCTTCTTAGTTAGATTCATCAGAACTTTTGGTCTCCAACCAGATCAGCAGGTAATAAAATAAACTTCAACTTGAACATTACAACTTATCAAATACAGCTACTTTATACTTTAAATTGCATTTGCATTGTGTAGAAAGAAAAAATGACATTTTTCTTAGCAGAACTTTAGCCTTGTGCACTATGAAACCGCAAATTTGTCCCCCCCTTCAATGACTGCCGCAGCAGTTGTGTATGCCGCTCGTTGCACACTCAATAGGAAACACCCATGGAATGAAACCCTAAATGACATGGTAGGCTACACCACACCACAATTAAGAGAATTCTGCACTCTAGACAGGGGAAGGAAGGCATTATTATCGCCAACGAAGGATATATAAGAATTAGAGAATTATCTTTTTTTCTGACATAAGTTTAAATGTTCAGATCCATATGAGCATATACTTCGAAATAAGATGAATATTACAACAAAAAGGCGATTGAAAAATACGAATTACAATAAGCAGTAACCTAATTTTAATTCTAGATCACACAATGAAACCTAATTTTAAGCTCTCTCGCCTCTGATTCTGCGAGCGAGTTGAATATCCTTGGGCATAATGGTGACTCTCTTGGCGTGAATAGCGCAGAGGTTGGTGTCCTCGAAGAGTCCAACGAGATAAGCCTCTGCGGCTTCCTGAAGCGCAGAAACAGCGCTGCTCTGGAAACGAAGATCTGTTTTGAAATCCTGAGCGATTTCTCTGACGAGCCTCTGGAATGGGAGTTTTCGGATCAGAAGTTCAGTGCTCTTCTGGTACTTTCTGATCTCCCTCAGAGCCACCGTTCCGGGCCTGAAGCGGTGGGGCTTCTTCACTCCGCCGGTGGCCGGAGCTGACTTGCGAGCGGCTTTAGTCGCCAATTGCTTCCTCGGCGCCTTTCCGCCGGTGGACTTGCGAGCGGTTTGCTTGGTACGTGCCATTGCTCTCTGAATCGGAAACAAAGAGGAGATTTAGGTTATGGAATGGTAATTGAGTTTGAAAATTGTTTTGCTGTGCGAAATTGGTTTGGGTTTGCGGGGTATATATACTGTGAGAAGAGGTGGAGCGCGAATTTTGAAATGTTTTGGATTTGGTGAATTTGGCCAATGCGATTGAGCGGCTGGGGATTAAACGAAAACTGGGACCGTTGATGAGTACTTCAATCAACGGTTGAAGTGTATCCTACGCTCAAGCCACGGATCGTAATCCGTGGCACTACCATAGTTCGAATAAAATTGTTAATTTAACTGTTGTCTACGTTTATATAGTGTATATAGTATTCACAGTAAATAATCAAATTAGTTCTTAAAATTGAAAATTAATTTATTAACCATTTTTAGATTTAATGTAAATCATGTATGATTTTAATCCATCACTTTGAAAATTTTAATTATATTAGTCCTGAATTTTTTGTGTATAAATTAATTTTATTTATTTATTCGTGTGCTAATCAATTTATTTTCTACATGTTTGGTTACATTTGTCAAATTATTTAATCTCCGTCTGGGTTATTATACGCCGCTCGAGATTGAAATTTTTTAAAAAAATAAAAATTGTTTAGTAATGTTAATTTTAAGGGCTGAATTGATTAATAATTATAAAAATTACAATTTATTTTTTATTTTTTATAATATAAACGACTAAAACATTTATAAATTTATGAATTAATAGCACATATTACCCATTCATATTTAAGTTAATTAACTAACATTATATTCAACTTTATTCTATATTTATATTTATTCGATAAAGAAATTTTTTTTATGCATAGGAAAGATAAGAACAGAACAAAGAACAAAAGAAAAAGCTACTGAACCCTAAGAAACTATATTCAACGTTGTAGCAGATGTGTTTTCCAAGTATGGCCTCTCTCTTGTTCAAGATAGTTTGTTTTTTTATTCTCCTCCTCGTTCCGCAAAGTTGCTAAGTTTTTTGCCTTGTTGGCTAGAAACTAGCCTTAGCAATGTTGTTTTGTTTGCGATTTTAACCATTAAAAAATGATAAATATATATTTTAAAATCATATAATTGAAAATTTTATAATAAGTAAATATTTTCAATATAAAAATTATGTAATAATTAAAATTCAAAATAATTAAAAAACTTTGAATATGTAAGCTATATTTTGATAACCAATTCTATACGCTACATTATTCTGCTTTTCCGTGGACAAGCTAATGAAGCAAAACAAAATCTAGAAGACCTGAAGTCTAAATCAATGTATATTATATGTACAATAACAAACTAGAATAGCATAACCATCATTAATTTGACATGCAACTACGTATTATATCAATATCATACCCAGTTGCTGGACAAGGCAAAATCGTGGAATCTAAAAGACAATTCCCCAGCAGTGTCTCTCTCAAGCCGGGAGTGCGAAATTTCACTTGTAATATCACTTGGTTCCGAAGGTGGAGGGGGCAATGGCAGCACATGAGTTTCATCTGGAAGGCGTGCAAGTTGAACTTCAGATGCATGTGATGGCAACACAGAAGAAGACAAAGCCCTAAATCTAGAGCTTCCTCCGCTTGAAGAAACCAAATTCCGGTCCCAAAGGAAGACATGTAGGAGAATTGGAACTCTTGTGTGTCTGTGCAAGGAGAGCTTCTGGCTAAGCGAAACAGTGTCATAACACCGAATGGCTCCGGTTGAAGAAACCATCCATGGAAGGACTTTTTGATTTGACACTCTTGAAACTACCAACATCCTACAAGTATCCGTTGCTAGTTTATAGAGATTGCTCAGCCCTGATCGTGCGGCCGGTACATTTTCTTGATTAATCACTGATGAGATGAAAATAAATCCCTGTGGATTACAAAAAGAAAATTATTAATTAGCTGAAACTTCAAACAATATGATGTGTTCTTAATGTAACCATATATAAAAACAAAACTTAGATATAATTTCCTCAGTGTCGTTTGTCCTGTTCTCCAATCAGAATTGGAGTTTTACTTCAGTAATCTAAGCAGTAAAGGTTTGCATTGAATGATTATACAGATTGATGAGGTAAAACTCTAATTCTGACCGTACAAGTAGCACCTAAGAAACTTTATCTAAGTTTTGTTTATATTTGGGTGTGCATGATCAAGAGAGAGACCTCTTCAGTTCGACTAATGGCAAAGCCAAGCTTTGCATCTTCCTCTTTTAGTTTGATCTCAATAGAGAACTCTCCTGCAACCGGAGCATACCATAGGCGAACAGCTCGAACAACTCCGATGTCTATTCCATGGTAATCCTCAAAGCCGTAAAGGCTTGCATTTGCTAAGTTAGATAAGTCAGATAATGACCCTGCGTTCACAGTGGAGGAAGCTGTCTCTCCAGATATCTGTCACACAAATAAAAGGGAAACTCCGTATGTCACATTGATAAAATCTTACGTTATGTTTTCCAAATTCGTATGATCAACCGCGGTATATATTGTGGAAAGGTAACAAAAATAATAACCAACACTTATGTGATGAAACAATTGTTCTAAGTTTAAGCTCTCAAGTTAAAAGTTCACAAATGCCACAGTAAGGAGTGACCGTTTACCTTAGTAAGTAGGGACTCGGTTTGGATGTTCATGAAGACAATAGGGACACCTGAGGCTTGACCTGCATTGAGCCACGCATTTGCCCTGGCTAGGGTGTCTTCCAGATCATTATAGCGAGAAGCTACCCGATCTGAAGCTTTGGGAAGGAACAATATGGAAAGAAAGTTACTAGAATTGGGAACTGGTAGCATTTCCTGCATCCTCCTCTCCCATGAATATGAAACATATCCATCTTGTAGCTTGGTCCTGGTTAGCGCATTTACCATCCTTGTGTTCCTTGAAGCTGCAAATTGCACACATTAAATACTGTACAAGAAAGGAAGAGAGTGAAGAAAACAGCAAATCCATTGATGACCAACCAAACAACTGCTGATTATAAGCCAACACAGACGGAGGGGTTGAAAACAATTTGGGCGACAAGCCGTCAACTTCCCAGAATAATTTAAGGCGAGTGCAAGATGTATTGATTTTTCTGTTATTTTGTTATTGAGGGCCTTTAAGTTCTTATAACCTTACAAGCTACAAGACAAGACATTGGCAGAAATTTGGAATACTTTGTTGGCAATTCATTCATACGAACTTGTAATAAAATCAGTTCACTCTATTAATGAACATCCATTTATTTGAACATTAACTATTTACCCGGTAGCAAGTTTACTGTCTTCTTCTAGATGCAGACTATTACTTTACTTTATTTGTCATAATAAAGCCTAATACCTATGGACACCTCAAATACTGAAACTAATCTTGGACATATTTTGCATTGTTTGTTTTCTAATAGAAGGGTTCTCTCTAGACCTCATTCATGTGTACTGTTCAACTGCAATTAAGATGGTGCTAAGCAATTTTTGGGTCTGTGGCCATTCTATTGCAACTTGCAAGAATGCCAATCTTTACACATGACAAAGCAATCCATGTGTTTCTTATCAAATTTGCAAGTTAGGAAATATTAAAGCATAACTGTCAGGAAACAGTAAGCCTTTGCGCCTAAGTTGCTTCCAGCCAACCGTTCCATTTTAGATCTGTCCTTGAATCAATAATGTGAATCCATTACAACTGCTTATGTTCGTGCCAAATATAAGTTTAATTTACTCCTTACATGTTAATTGAATCCTTAAACAGAAGTTTAATTTAAGCATTAAGCGCTTATTTCAGTTATCTTCTAATTATTTTCATTAACTAAAAATTTGTTTGTTTGTTTAGTAAACTAATTTTTTTAAGTAATTTCTAACTTTTTTTGAAGGAATTTTTTTAACACGTTACTTTTTAATTTTTTATATTTTTTTATTTTTATTCTCAATACATTTATTTAATTTTTTTAAAAAAAAAATAAATTATAATTTTATTATTTATATATTATGTTATATTTTTCAGTTATGTTAAGAACTAATTTAATTAAACACCTGTAATTTTAATAAGTTAACAAGTTAACGATTACATTTTCAACCTTCAACTACTTTTTTAGTTTTCTGTTAATTTTTCAACCAATTTTTTTAAACATAACCTTAATCCTTACAATGACGGCCAACAAGAATCCTAGGCTCAAGATTTATTTCCATTAAATTTTACTGTGATAGCGTGTGGGAAACATTGGTTCTTAGGGGGCTGACCATGCAAGTCACAAAGGTGACTTCAGAAGAGGAAGTCATGAGTTCAAGATGAATCTAATACCGTTTGCAACTTTCGGATGAGAAGTTCACCCTTCCAGTTCAATAAAATGAGGCGTCTCTTGGTCAATAAAGTCAAAAATCAGTTCACAGAAAGTAAACTAAGCTCATGTTTAGATTAAAGTTTGAAAGGGTCTAAACGTAATTTTATTTTCAAACTTTCCTGAATGGTTGGATGAAGTATGAGAAACTTTTTGGGAAGGATCTCTCAAAGAATCAGTTCACTTAGGCAAATTGGGATTGGATCACAGAAAGTCAGAAAAAGATAGAATAGGCACAACACACGTGCCAAAGATCCAACATGCACGAAGGAATGTCAATTCACCGGCAGCCCTAAGCATGTTACATATCAACAAATTTAGCAAAACAACCAAAATCAGTTATATTGTAATTCTTGTATAGGATAAATGTTTGTTTTTATATAATAAAGAAGATTTGAATATGCTTAAGTTGTTGATAGGTGACTGAATTTTATTCATCATAAACTGTTGTTATTCGGTTATTCTAACTTAACCACCTAAATGGCGCTAAAACAATTTTATATTATAAAAAAACACAGGGAAGCTGAAAAGTAAAAACGAAGAGAGGTTGGCGTAAATTATTAAAGTACCTTGAAGCTCGAAGCATTCCGCTTCGGTCCGATCCACGAACCCGACCACGTAATTCGGGTCAGAAATGGATCGAAGCACCAAGTTCTTCTTGGCCGTGAATTCGTTGGGCACGATGCAAGCCTGCAGCTCCGCCAGCTCCTCCGATCCTCGCCGCACCCGAACCGCGATCGACGTCTCCTTCTTTTTGAACGCATCCTGCAGAATCTTCTGCACGCCGCTCTTCCCGCCCTTGAACGGCCACTGGTACCGGATCTGTGAGTTCGCCGTCGATCCGAGTCGGAGCTCCTCCACGATATCGCCGGTTTGGAGCATGTCGCCGGTCCACTCGTCGCCTTTGGAGCTTCCTTTAAGACATTCGATGGATAACACCTTGGGCTCTCGAGTCGGTGAATCGGAGCTGCTTTGAGATGATCTATCCATGATCATGGAGCTGAAGGGATGTTTGGGAGAGGGAAGAAGGGAATTTTGAGGGAGGGTATGATTAAGGCAATGGTGGTTAAATAAATTGCTTCTGCTTGAAACTATGGCGGTTAATAATGTGAACGTAATTTTCAGTTTTGGAAAAGTATATGATCCATATTCCATATGCTGCCTTCGATTGTAGACTTTGACCAATTTTCTTTCTAATGCTCTTTCCTCAAATGAAATCTTCTGCCAACATTTTTGCTAGGTTTTTTTTTTACATATAGACAATTTTACTCAAAACAATGATAGTCATTAAAGTATTCTAAAATGCCTAAGAGGTTCATTAACTATTCAGTCATCCCCAACTCATTCCACCACTCCCATAAGTTCCTAGTGGGCATTCAAGTCTCTTTGTTAGGTTCTACTGTCAAATTATTTCTTTTTTATTTTTTTCAAAACAACCATAGTCATTCAAGTATCATCAATTATTTAGGATAAGTAATTCAAACTCAATACATGGTCATAAATTTGAATCTTGAATATATACTTTCATTAAATATTTGAAAATAGAATTTTGTTACTCATAATAATTTTATCATACTACCTTCAACAATTGTAATTTCTTTCTATTTTTTTTATATTTGAAAATATTTAGCTAATAATATACTTTCCTCTAAAAATAAAAGAGTAAATTATTCTAACCATTACCAAAGTTTTGTGAAATTATTCGAATACCCCTCTTTTTAACATTTAAAATAACATCCTTGCAAAGGAACAACAAAACTAAGGGAGTTTGTGTAAGAATAAATAAAAACAGGAAAAAATTGTGTACTTTTAGAAAACTTTAGAGGTAGTTAAAGTAATTTACTCAAAATAAAAAATAAAATCACATAATCATATTTTTCCTATATTTTTAATATTTATTAATTAATTCAATTGTTAATTATATTAAACGCTTGGAATATATGAAATTAGTTTTTTTAATATTAACTAATTCATTTGTTATTTTCGTGAAATAAAACCTCTGAATTCCTGCTTAAGACTTCCAAATTTTTAGCTTCTTGATTAAAAAATGACAGCACATATTTTTTTATTTATTATGAAAACTTTTGGAAAGTAACCAATCGCGTGAAGCGAAAAATGTCATCTATCTGTCAAGCTAACTAAAATATGCCAAAGATAAGTTGGATTAAAAAAAAATATTAGAATATCCAAATTTCGTAATGTCCCGTCATCAAGTATGACAAAAAAAAAATAAATAACTTCAGTTAATTCAAGGTAAAGTCAAATACCATACAACATTTAAGCATTACACATAGCTCTTAAAAAAGAAGAAGATATACACTATTTTATTATGCAGTGAATGAGAATATTCATCAATCATTATCACATAATACATATATTAACAAATACAAATAACTACTAGTTTGCACGTTAATTATTAATATAAAAAAATTATACGAAACAATAGTGTGTGAATAACATACCAGAAGTTCATTAATGCTTGTATGTCGTAGGCTGTGTTGCCCCGCATATAAACAAGGTTGGAGCGAGTTATATCATGTTTGATAAAAAAAATAAAAATCAATTTGATTAAAAAAATCATTAGATTAAAGTATATGAACTGGATAATAAAAGTAAGTTGAAGTACATAATAGATTTTTATTTGATACGTGTTCGATTCAACAATATTGTTGCCAACTAATTCAAAATTGTATGTAATTCCAAATTTATGACCGACCATGTAAATGTGAGTCTAACCTTTGTGCTACTTTTGAAATTGTATTCCTCCCACTACTTTGTAGAAACTGTTATTAGATACCTGTCTCTCTCTTATTGACTTTCTTAAAATAAGACCACCATCTTTCTTGTTCGCACTAAGTCCGGTCGGTGAACTTAATTGCCTGAGTTGATCGGAACATGATACTTCATTTTCCGGAAATTTAATAAGATGATTTATTTTTTTATACAATAGTAAGATAATTTTCTAGGAATTAGATTACACCTTACTTGTATAAAGGGGAACTAGACATTAATTCAACCAGTCAAGTACTATCCAGAAATTTAACTTAATTCATTCAACAAGATACATAAATTATTATAAATTTTTTATACATGTTTTTAAGTCTCACAGGTAAAAAAGAACTAGTCAAAAAATAAGTAAAACTTTTAATAATTAATGTATTACTTTTTCTTTATATTCTTTAATGATATTTTTTTTATATATTTTCTTTATCAGTATCCTAAATTAACATTTGGCTTATTTTTCTGATTAGAATAATGTTGTCTTTACTCATGAGATTAATTTCTTAGAGGAAATGATTTGAGTTGAATGTAGAAAATCCTCAATGAATGAATGCAGTAACCGAACACAAAGAAAAGGCGTGTATATACGTGGACTGAGTATGACTGGAGGGAAGCTTCTGAAAAGGTTGGACCAAAACGTATCAAAGTTTCAAAGCGCAGCCACGGCCTCATGCTAGTTGCAGATACGTGCGTCATCTCTCATAGGTCACAAGCTTATTAACACGATTTGTAGAGAGAGTAGAAATAAAGGTGATGATAAGAATTAATTAGTGTGTGTTTGGTATAAAAAAAAATAGAGAGAAAAGAAGTTTAAAGTTCGTGGGTCTCATTGTGTCTTATTTTTTCATCGAAGTAAGGAGTAATAGGAGGTGTGTGAAGCATTTCTAAGAGTGTAATCTCATAATTTTTGCTATGTCATAATATACAACAATCTGTGGCTACGATAGGCTTGGTGTAGCCACAAAAGGTTCTCAGATATAGAATTTTATGGATCAACTTAATAGTATTTGGTCGAAGAAGATCGGAAATAAAAGAAAAAATGATGATGATATTTTAATAAACACAACTCCTAAAAAAACATGTGAAAAAACTTCATCACAATTAAGTCATATTTAATATTTTATCTAATCCTTTTTTTAAGAAACATTGCTATATTGTCAATCAACTATAACCTATTTTAGATGGTAGATTTATTAATTTTTATAATAATTATTTTTAAAAATATATTAAAAATGATTTTTTATTAATTTAGGATGTCAAATTTGTATATCTTTTTTGGATAATCACGTTGTTAGTGTGAACTATTCATTGAAATTGTTAATGACTAATTTATTGTATTTTTGAGTTTTGAAAAGATATTTCGGAAGGTAAAATCTCACATGATCTAAAATAACTTCAACAAGATTGAGTTTCTGTTGTATGTTAGGAGATTTGCATGAGATAATGTGGATAAATCCAATCATACAATGCTCATACAAATTTTAGGAAGACATCGTTCGTGATCTTTAACATTGTTTTCAACATACATACATCAGGAAGACATCTGATTGATCACTTTTAGTAAAATTTCTTCCATTCAATCACTTTTTTTATCTATAAGGTTTAAAAATGACACCTTACAAGAATTTGATTCTCATTCCACTTAGACCAACAACTTGTTGATGTAAAGTTTTATGCTAACCATACATATGTATTAAACTAAAAATGATACCAACACGGTTCAATACCGTTGGTAAATAATTGAGTTTCTTAAACATGTTGATAATGGTTCGATTTTCTATCATATGGAAAAAAACTGTTAAAAAAGACAAAATACACTACTGTAATTTCTACCTCAAAAAGGATAGTCTCATGACTTTTCAGCTATAAAAATACCTTGTTTCTAAAAAGAAAAAAAAACTAAAAATGGTGGAAACCCGTAATTAGAGAACATTAATGCCCCATGGAATGATGGTACGAGTTACAATTCAACTTGCACAATTCTTTTCCGTCCATTTTGGGAGCCTAAAATCCACTCTCTTGAGAAATTATTAACTAGTCCAAAATTACCACCTATCTATGGTTCTAATAAATGTTTACATGATATTAATTTTAAAAAAATTATTTATGAAAAAAATAATATTTAATTATAGTTCATAAAAAGATTAATGGGAATTATAATAGTCATGGACTATCTAATAACGTTTCGAATTTAAGGAAGTGACAAATGACAATGAGTAATAATAAAAATAAAATAGGAACTATACGATGTCACTAATAGTGGGAGACTTTTCGTTTATAACTAATCCAGGCCATTTAGCCACTTGTCTAAAGAAACTAGGCCCATAGAGGATATTCAGGTTAACGATCCAATTCAGCAACCAATTGAGATTAGCGTACGAATGAGAGGATTTCAGGCATTAAGCCAATAAATCTTTAGAATGTCATGTTTAAGTTAACTACAAAAACATTTGTAAATAAAATGATGTCTATGTTCTCTTATACAGTTGTTTTCTTCCTCTTTAAGGGAAAAATTATAGTAACCCTTTTAAAGTGGTGGAAGAAAGAGTATAAGAGAATAAAAAAACAATGAAGCAAAACCCAAAAAAATCGAACTCCCTTGCACCTGCAATTTATATCTTGCAACTTAACTAACTCAATTAAACTAAGGAGACACTCGAAATGTGCATCTTATCTGAAAATCACACCTATTATTGAACATCTAAAGATCGAGAGTTTCTCAAATAGACTCATTTGATATTCCTCATAATGTCTTTGTTGCTTTTGACATTTCTTGCTACAATTAAAAATAAAAAATTACTGTTTAATAAAAATAACTATGTAACAAGGGGAAATTCATATTTACACGAATGTTAATTCAAATTTGGAATTAGAATAGAAAATTAACAATGCTTATTCTTTTGAATTGTTTTGTTGGATCGATCTCACCAAGCCTTTGAATTAACAATACTTATTTAATAAAAAAAATGAGTTGATAGAGAAAACATTTTTTTTTCTTCTGTAAATAGCCCTTTCTATTATTTTTAAACCCCCCCTCCCCCTTTCCAGCGGGTAGCATAAAGAATAAGAATAAGCTGAAAATGATAGATAAAGAAATCGCGGTTTCGTTTGTTTCTGCTTTAATCGCTTGAGAAAGAGACCATCGAGCAATCGAATTTAATGAGTAAAACAGTCCATGAATTGAAGGATAAAAATAAACCAACTGTTAGACAGCACTAACAGATTTGATTAAAATCCCTGCCGCCGCGATCTTCAATTTATCGATCTAAATCATAGTGTGCCATAGCTAAAGTATATGTCTATGAAGTATTTGCCATCTTCTACTTGACACTTCGATCCCGTTGGATAATTGCAAACATAGAGAAAATTGTACCCTCATCATACCAGAGCCTCCTACAAGGAAAAACGAAAGCAAATAAACATAAGTGAATGACACCTCTTAATAATAAGGCGAATAGATACAGAAAAGGAATTTATTCGAGGCAATAGTTGATGCAATTGCATGGCATAATTTAAAAAAAAAAAAACAATTTGCTGATTTTTAAATGTGTTCAAAGCTATCATGCTGACATGCAAGATTCTTGGTTCTTAAGCTTAGATTCAATCAAAATCACAATGAAACACAAGTTGTAGCAAAAGTGAATAAAATTTTGACTACAAAGTTGATAAGGTTCAAGATTACTTACTCCTTACTATACCCATCTCTTATGTTCCATCGTACTCTTATCTCCATTAAGAGATCGTCTTCTATTCTTTTTTAAGTCCCCACGAGCTGACAATAGCTTTTGGGCTGAAGAGGAAGCTGCATTAGATTTTTGGCTACTTGAAAGTTCTTTACGAGGACTAACGGATTGAGACTTTGAGTGGCATTCAAAAAATCTCCCTGATGAACTGGATACTTTTGCTGGTGTAGGTTTCTGATTAATTTTGGAAGCCAAATTCTGGTTCAGGACAACATCAGCAGGACGATCCCGTGCTTTGATGACAGAAGAGCTATCCGAATCAGAAGATGAGGAGGGGCTAGTGGTGCTCTCCATATCATAAAGAAGGTTATCTATCATGATATGTGGCAGCTGACTGTCATTTGAGCCACTAGTAGAGAAAGAGGGTCGACGAAGTCTTGTAAGTTGCACAACCTGCAGTCAATTTGTGAAAAAGCTAGTTATACAGGAAGCAATTGAAATCTGTAGATAAAAAATTCTTCTTGTTCAGCACTGCTTTGAGAGGTTACAATAATGTAATGTATACTTATTCCATTATAATTCAAATTCCTGAGTTCGGCTTCTTATCATGCAATACATCAAAAGACCGAACTGGAGCGTCCCAATCTTTTGTCGAAACCTTTTACTATATAGCTGCATCTTACCTTTTGTTCTAAAACCAACATGTCTTTCTTTAATTTTGAAATTGTTGTATTTTTCCTCCGTATAATGTCTTCTAATTCAGCAATCCTCTGTTTTAAATAAAAAGTAGAAGTAATATAAGTGAACTAAAATAAAAAACAAAAGGTTACAGATTATAATCTTAAAATGCAAATGTTACCTTGCACTTAGCAACCTCATTAGAGTTCAACAGGGTGGTTAGTTCCTTTATTGTGGTATCCTTCTCTTCGCAGTCCCTCCTAAGATTATAAATATCTTGTTCTACAGCCAAGTTGTTTAACTGAGGAAAACAAAAGACATGACAAAGGTATCCAAAACAATATGAAAGAAAAAGTATGTTTCAATCAATATTCAAAAGATGATGGAACTAATATAAACACAAGAAAACCAGGAAAACAAGGTATAGTCAGAAAGTAGAACAACGTAACAATACAATTCTGCAATTACTATTAACCATTTCCAATACAAAAAATATAGTTAAACAATTACTATCAATTATCTTGATTCCAGTTAAAATCAAGTTAGCGGAATGCAAACAACCTGCAAAAAATGTCTGATGAGTCATCATTCACGAGAACCCATTTGCTCAAGTTATATAAAGAATGTCCAAGTACCAGATACTTAAATTTATACACATGATGGAAAAACCGTTATCAAAATTGCACAGCCTTAGAAAAACATTCCAATAATTTGTTCAATCGAACATGATAAAGTTAGTATTTATAAAATTACATATACTATGCAACCAAATGCAAACACCACTGAAGCTGAAGGTGATCAAAATCAAATCAAATATTTATAAACCTATTTAAAAATTTAAAAACCAATCAAACTGAAAACAAAAGAATGAGAAAAAAAAAACACATTTTTATCATAGTTTTGTTTGGTTCTCGATTACTATTGTTAAAATTGAACCAAATCAAACTACATGTTTACTAAATTATATCGTTATGTAGCATGTGCAATAGCATTTTGAATATTTGATAACAATAGTATGCTGTGATTTCAGTTGTGTTGGATATTTTTTGTTCTGTTAAATTATGAGTCGATGACATTCACAATATATGACTAATTTCACTATGAATGGTCCATTATAAAAAAATTTATAAGAGGTATGTAATACAATTATTATCACATGTGTGGTCTTCCAATGTTTTATTGCTTAAAGTTATATAAATATAATTTTCAAGGACTGTTCACAACTCATTTGGAATAAAATTTTGTTTTCTAACTTTTGTTTCATTAGCTTTCAGATTAAAAACAATTTTGAAAGTCATAAAAAAATTCAAATTTTAAAAACCACTGAACCGAATCACACATGATCAGTGTGGTTTAGTTTAAATTTGATATTGCATTAAATCCAGACCGCATATTGTTTTTTATTTGGTTGAAATGACTTTTTGTTGCCACAAACACCCCTAACTTAAGATGCTTGGATTAAACATCGGTCCCTTTGCTCTCACAGGACCCTAAGATAAAAAAAACTTCGTACCCCATTGTCCGGAGGCTCTTCGCTATGCGAAGGTATGGGGGAGGGATGTTGTACGCAGCCTTACCCTTGCATATGCAAAGAGGCTGTTTCCGGATTCGAACCCATGACCAACAAGTCACCAAGGCACAACTTTACCGCTGCACCAGGGCTCGCCCTCACAGCACCCTAAGATGATTCTTAAAAAACAATACCTGGATATCAGCAGAAGATGTGACACTTGAAGCCCAATCTGACATGTCAGACATTCTTCGCTCCTCTTGATCTTCATTAGAGAAGGGCATCTTATATTGAAGCACCTCATTGGCACCAGAGGTTCTTGCAACAGAATCAACCTGATGCAGACAAACTCAATGAGTAACCAAAGCCTAGTGAACAGACACATTGTGAAAATACAGCATCATCATAGTTGCACAACACCAACAGAAAGCAACAAACCAATTCTCACCATTAATTCATTAAGGAAAGCAGAGTGTTGCTCACAATGCCAACAACCACAATCAACAAAGTTAATTTTCCCAGAGCCAAGAGTCTCATTTAATTGCAATTCCCCATCCTTGTCACAAGACTTATTGGTTGAGTGTAGTTTAGAATTGTTAACCAACTCGCAAAGACTATCAAGCTTTTGCTGCATGTTTAACAGCACCTGGTCCTGGCAAAGAGTCATAAAAATAAAATTCATACTCATTCATAAATACACAAGCAAAGAAGAAAATAAATCTATGTCACCAAAACATTAAAAGAGAGAGAGTGCATACATTAGATTTGAGTATTAATTAACGGATTTGAAAAAGTAATAACAAAACAAAGCGTGTTAGGAACGGTAACGGTACCCTTAGATGAACGGAGTTTTTGAGTTGGAATATTTGAAGGTCTTTTCGGGAGCGTGCAACGGCAGTGCCAATGACCGCGACTACGAGGAACCTGTGGATGGGAGGGAAGAGGTTCCAAGCGAGGGCTAGTTCGGCGCTGAAGCCGCCGCAGATGGTTCGAGCCGAGCTGGCTTCGTCGGCGTTGAGGAGCCGTCCCTGGAGAGATATCCACGCCATAGGCTTGAGCTTCTCCGACGACGAGACAGGGCGGCGGCTCCGCTCCAGGAAGCTCGTCGAGAGGCGGCGGCGGGAACCGGAGAGTGCAGACACCGAAACGACACATGGAGGTGACGGAGCTCCGTTAGCGTTAGCAATAGCTTCGTCGTCCATGGGAACTGAGACGCAGCGTTTAGACGTTTAGTTTTTACGGTGCGTTTCAAACTTTTGAAATTGAGAGGGAAAGAGTAGAATACGCCATGGTGGAAGGAAGGATGAGGACAACAAAACAAATCTTACAGCCCCAAATAATTCTCTTTCAAATCTCTGTTTACCCTATTTCTCCATCTATATATTTTTTTCTTAAAAAAAAACAGGAAAAAGGGTATTTTAGATATTAAAATACTAATGGTCAATCTTTTTTTTTAGGAAAAATATCTTTATGTTGTTATTTAATCATCTACACAATTAAAAAAGATACTTCATAAGTGTATTATGCATTTCACAAATGCTTTTAATCAAAACAAAAATTATAAATATATACAAACAATTAATTTAAGTGTTAAACCATTAAAATTGTAAAAATAAAAATGACATGTGAAGTCTTTAAGAAAAAAAGTAAAAGATCAATTAATACCAAAATAACTTTCAATTAAAACAAAAGAGTGGAGAAAATAAAAGAATGTGATCGATTTCCATTATAAAAAAAGTCACATTCCTTTTTACCATTTTTTGTACAAACTATTATGTTATTTTCTTTTTACCATTTGGACAAATGATTATGTTGTTTTCTTTTTTACAATATTTGTAAAATAATTAATGAAGAAATGTTGGGAAAAAAACTTAATGCAAAAAGTTGTAAGTAATTAACTTAAGTGTACTTCATGCTGGTCACCCATTTTATTTAGTATTTATCATCTTTCTTTATGTTAAACAAAAAAGACACTTAAGTGTATAAGAATTGACATAAAAATTTGTCAAAATAACTAAAGTAATAAATATTCTTGAAGCAATATTAAGGTAAAAAAAAAATTAAAATAATCAACCATCTAAAATATTTAAAAATACGATAAAAGCATCACTATTTGACCAAAATTTCCACACCTTACAAAAAAAAGTTTTTATTCTCAAAATTATTGACTAACATTTATTCTAAAAGGGCGAGTCAGAGTGTATACAATTAAATTACAGTGCAAAAAATCAATTTAATTAATGTACTAAGAAAATCAGTGTTTAAATTTATTATAATAATATATATTTAAAAATCAAACTTTACTTTTGAACCTATATTATTTTTACAAAATTAGTATTTAACAAAAAATAAAAAATAATTAATATAATTGGATTTAAATTTTAATTCAAGCATGTCCTTAAATAATTAATTTTTTAAGCTCTTCAGTCTTCAATGGTGAATATTTGTTTGAATAACTTAAATTGTTATATTAAATGTAAGAATGATAAATATGTATTTAGATTATATTCTTTTTTTCAAAATCTCTTTCACAGGTTTTTTTAATAATTTAAAATGTAATCATTAAAAAAACAAAAGCAAACCTACATTTTATTTTTAAAAAAATATCATAATTAAGGTCTTTAGTTCTCCAAAGAGACTCTTAATATATTCACAAGCTTTGACCCTTTAGTCTGACTATGAAATTGTTTTTTTTCTAGAGTTTAGTCGCATTTTAAAAATTTTATCCATCATCAATGATATATTATATGAAAATCAAACTTAA
Organism: Glycine soja; assembly: GCF_004193775.1. Classification (NCBI taxonomy): domain Eukaryota; kingdom Viridiplantae; phylum Streptophyta; class Magnoliopsida; order Fabales; family Fabaceae; genus Glycine; species Glycine soja. The sequence continues at coordinate 2,636,527 of NC_041016.1, forward strand.
ATATTTTTTTCACAAACTCATTATATATTGCAAATCAAATTACACTTATTGAATAAGCAAATCTGCATTGAATCCCAACTGAAGTATTTAAAGGATTTTTTTGTGAAGTAATAGAAAAGGGTAATTCTTATAGTTTCATCCATATTTAATTAGATTCATATAGTTTAATTTTCACCTTAACACATGTAAAAAAAACTACCTTAACAAATCCCTATAGTTTATAACTTTGACCAAAATTAAATGTTAATTAGTGATTACATAACCAATTAAAAAGATATATGCACATTTTTTTAAATTTTGGCCATCCAACTAAACACAACATTACAACAAAGTAAACAAACTACAACTTAAGTTAAAAAATATATATATAATCTTAAAAAGATATTAGAAACACATTGTTTGATGCACTCTTAATTGAAAATTTTAAAAATCACAAAATTAAGTTAGTCGAAGCAAAAAAAATAAAAAAATACGTTAGTCTTTTTTTAGTGTAAAATTATGTTAGTCTTACTCCTAATCATCTGAGAGCTTTTTCATTGACTCTTAATCATCTCAGCTGCTTATTTGGTTTATGCTTGGGTTGTTATTTACTACATAAGGACTTTCATCTTAGTTTATGCGGCATCATGCTAGTATAGATCAAGATTCATATTCTGAGTTGATTTCAATTGGATCTATGTTTTGGGGTCGAGGTAGCCTTTGGTTGGCTTTGTTTTGTTTGGGGCTGCAACATCTAGTCCTGATGCTGCTGTGTAATTCTGTTTTCAGCACATGTTGTGCTTTTAATGAAAGTTTATTATTGCCGATCGACCAAAAAATAAATGTTAGTCTTACTCTTTATTTAATTATTTTGTTCATGATTTAGCGATTGTTTCAATACATTTTAAATAATAAAAGATAAGTGTCTTGTTATCATTCCTCTATGATCAAATGGTTTGTAATTGTTGTTTTTATTTCTCACAATTAGAATATTTCTGATTATACACACATGTAAAAGAATTATCAAGTGAGAACAGTTCTCATCTTAAGAATATAAGAACTATAAATCTGAATTATTACTTAGAAGGAGCTATATGTATTTTTCTTCTGATCCTGATCATTTAATTATGGTTTAATAGTTTATATTTATAGTTTTTTTATTATAATAAAAAGTGTTCTCATTTAATTCTACACTTTCTGTCAAACATGTCCATAGCTCCTTTCATTTGAAAAGTGCAAAAATAGAAGGGGAAAAGGCCTTGGGCTCTGTTGGCCTGTTTTCCTATTGCACTGTTGAAAAAAAAAAAAACTTTAAAATCAAGATGCTTTCATCAAGTCGAAACATACGAAAAAAGAAAAAAAAAACATTAAGACCCACATACAAAATATTCCACTCCAGTTTCCCCACTTATGGAAAGAAAAGTACAACCCATGAACCCACGAGGAAACATTACGTAAAATAACTAATCTATTATTATCCCAATTATTATATTGTTATATTGTAAGGACTAAGGATATAATTGTTATTTAACATGATTGTTTTTTTTTTTCATTTTTGTTTCTTCATCAAACCAATCATGTTTTTTATCATTTACGGATCACCAAAAAAACATGTTTTTTTTATCATTCTTTCTCTTCTTCGTTTTTTCTATTTTACTTTTTATTTTCTCTTCTTGTCCAAATAAAGATGTAATGATATTTCAGTGATTTATACTTTTACAGACTTGATTACAAAATTAGAAAATTATGTTAACTTAGTAAAAAGTATTTTAAATATAGTAGCCTAATTAAAAATTTGAGAAAATTAAGTGTACTATAGAAAATTATATGTTTTATCGTTATATTATAAGGATATAATTGTTATTTAACATGATTGTATTTTTTCTTCTTCTCATTTTTCTTTCTTTCATCAAACCAAGCATGTTTTTTTTTTAACATTCTCTCTTCTTCTTTTTTTCTATTTAACTTCTTATTTTCTCTTCTTGTCCAAACAAAGACGTAATGAGATTTCAGTGATTTATACTTTTACAGACTGGATTACAGAATTTGAAAATCATGTGAACTTAGTTAAAAAAAATTTAAATACAGTAACCTAATAAAATTATATGCACTTATAGAACAATTTAATAGGGATGAATTCTCTTGTGCTCACCTGATGTTACTATCAGAAAAATTTTATCGGCTTATGACTCATCCATGTCTCAACTCAATATATTCAAGATAGAGTATATTTTCTTTCAAAGTTGTTACTTAACTGAAATATTACCTAACTTGTGTACTGTTAGAATGTTTTTTTGCAAGCATTCACCTTCACCACTTTCAACGCCGAGGGTGAAGCAACATCACTATTCAATAAAATAGTTCAACCTACAAGAGGAGTCCATATCAATTAATTGGCATTGTTTCAAAGTAAGTTAAATCCATTTCCACCATCTTCATAGCAAAACACTTCAACAACTCAACAAGTTTAATGTCTTAACCCACTCTTGACAACTGTGTGTCAATGATCTAGGACCATGTCAACACGAGCATAAGCTTCAACAAAATTCTCCATGCTGATCGAGAATTGTGTCTAGGGATGATTTGATTGTCCAACTTTTTAGAAGATAGATTCAAGAAATACATCTTATATCCAACACAAGGTAAATCTTTGTTGTCACATAGCTTAAAGTGAGAACTCAATCCATACAACATGTGACATAACATAGTTTTAGCATCCTTTATTTTTTCTTATAAGCGAAATAATATTATTGAGGGAGAGAGTGCCAATCCCCATCTGATCCGAGTCAAGAAGCATTGAGAAAGACCCCCACTCTGAACAATATTTCATCAAAAAGACTAAAAACTAAAGGACAGGGTAGGAGCCAACAAAAGGTTGCTCCGGTTTGTAAGAGACCAAGTCATATTCTAATAGATTTGAATTGAATTTCTATTATTGATATGAGGATCTAATTAGTAAATAATAATATAAATATTTTTATAAGTGTTTATTAAAACCTGAGATCTACATTAATCAATCCTAATGAGCCATGGATCCATCACTCATCAAACTTTTTTGGTACAAACAGTAAAGGACTAGCTAGGAAGGTCCCCCCACCCCCCTGTGAAAAGCGAAGCATCTGCGTGTCTCCGTGAGGCTCACTACCTACAAAACTCTGTGTGTGAATGAATTGGTTCCATTAATAACACTGCTCCAATCCAACGAACCACGTCTAGGGTAACTTTTGCTCTCTGACATCATCTGTGACATGGCATTCACTTAATTGGATTTGGACCCACACTTGGCCCAACAGGGATATGCTGACTCATCCTGTCCATTGCTTCCAGCTGTGCCATATCTTTCAATCCTAACTTTCTCTTTTCTAACCATATCGACTCCACCACTCCAAAAACCCATTTTATTTTTCCTTTTTCTGCCATCTATCCCCAACCAACATTTTTTTCTTCTCTATGTTGCTAATTAGTATGATGGTAGTTGAAGATAAATCACCACAAAACCCCTAATAATAATAAGAGGAAAAAAAAAGCTGGGTAGAGCAGCACAACTGGCCCTTTATCTTTATTATTTAATTTACATCTCAATTTTTCATTTTCCCTTAGGTTTAATAAATCTTCCCTAAAGCAATAATAATAATAATAATAATAGAGAAAGAAAACTAGTTTTAGAAGCAAGCGTGCAATATCTGTTGTAATTTCCATTCACATCATTGGAGTTATCATTTATTAAACTAGAGTATTCGAATCCAAATTGGTGATAAATAGCAATAGCATCCAAACAAATCATCATAACAATGCAGAGCCACCGTTCATAAATGGTTTGAGATAATGAGCCCCAAAAATGGATATGACAACCACCAAATTGGCTTTTTCGAACACATCTGGAAGTGGAAAAAGAGGGTGAGGTAAACGGTAAAACCTCACTCACAGTTTCACTTTGGATCACTAACGAAACCATGTATGTCGGTCTAGGGCCCCCCGTGTTGCTATGCAATTCTCCTTTTGAAACCAAACCCGTACGTTACTGCAATACCGATAGATTTTGGATTTTGTGACCCCTAAAATGGGGTCCTCGAAGCTTACGGATTAAACTCACAACACAAACTTTTATACAGACATGACATGCGGCATCAAAAGTCAACTTTTATAAGCAATTATTCTCCCCCGCCTTCACAACCGTTGAAGAAGTTGCACCTGCACACCGGCACCCTACAGCTACATAAATTTATATATACTTTTTTTTAATCTTTATTTTCGATACACGAATGGCCAAATAATTTAAATATATCTTTGTAAGTACAGAAATAGAGAAAAATCAATCTAGACTCTAGCTTCGCAATCAAATTATTACTAATCTGTACAGAGACTAAGTGTATGGGAAAAGTCCTAAACACACGTTTTCCCAATAGCAAGAATTGATTGGTTGCTTCTGGAGCATTGAACTCAAGCTTTTCAATTTCAACGGGATATAGAAACACAAGCTAAGTCGACCAATCTCCCTTTTTTTCCGTTATTGTTGCTTCTCGTGTGAACACGTACACTTTGCATGACAATCTGAAAGTGTCTATATAGACATGTTGGAAGAAAATAAGCGAATGATGGGTAAAATTCCACAGTAATAAATGACACATTGACAATGTTGATAGCTAAGATAACTTGGCTTTTTAAAATACCTGAACTTGCTTTTGAAGGTCTTTGATGTAATCCACAGCCAAGTCCAACATATCAGCTGTGTTAGTTTGCTGAAGAGGGAAACAATCAACACAAACTGTGGCGTATGAGCAATGCAAAAGTTTTAAGCCAGTAATCTTACCTTGTCCATGTTTGGGACAAGATCCTGAAGTTTCCTCATACGCTCACTAATTTTAGTTCTTCTAACCTGAAGGCAGTTTCCATAAGAATATCAAACAAAAACACAGCTCAACTGTGGGTACCCACTGATGCTTTCCATATTAGAGAAGTGATGTGGGGAAATCCGGTTGTCTATTTTAGGAGTAATTATTACATGGTCCCATGACCACATCTTGTCCAGTCTCTACCTAACATGCAATCACATTTTTTCAATTTACTAAAAATAGTTAATAATGTGTCGTATAATTTCTGCTAGTGGGGAAAACAAAGAGGGGAAAGGTTTGGTTAGAATAAAATGGTACCCTCTCTGCAATGCTTCTTGGGTGAGTGGCACAGCCCCGTTTGGCACGGATTTTGCACGGAACAGAATCTGAAAACTGCAGAAACTTCTCAATGGCAGCCATTTCAGCTGAAGTATTTGGCAAACTCAACTGATGGGCCAAAGGAGCATGAGTCTGTCCCGTTTCATTCTGATTAACAACAAAAATCAAGTCAATGACATTCCATTCACAAATCATACATCAGATCAGTTCTGGACTCTGATTAGATAAACCTCTCAATAAACACTTACAGAAAAAGAAATAAGATTGTAACAGGAATTAAGTTTCTCTCGGTTCAAATTAACTTATGCATAAATTAAAATCAGATTTTAGAAAACTTAAATAAGAAAGTTTATACAAACTAACTTGTACATGAACTAATTTTAACTTATGAGAGAAACTTAATTCATTTTATTTCTCATTCTCTTTGCTTAGTAAGAAATTTATCCAAATCAGGACACTCTAGTATTGTGCTACCTGAGTCTCAACCGCATTTAAGCCAGAAAATGGTTTTGAATCTTCTTCACTAAATCTTTTGAGACCACCAACGTTGTCAGACATCATTGCAGTATCATCCCAATGACCAACTTGGTAACCGGCCATAAAATCGTTACCATCAGCAAAAGCTTCACTGTCTGGACTACTTTCTCTATACCCTTTGTCCCCAATTTCAGCAATGGACGACATTCTCCCCGACGAAGAATAGTTCGGTTGATTCTTCAACCTCCTCGAACTAGAAAATTTCGCATCTTCGATACTGTTGTTAACAGCTCCCAAACTCCCCATGCCTCTCACACCAGCATACACTGCCAATTAAGCTTCCATAACATTAAGACAACCCATAAACCCATTCAAGCTCTAAACAAACATGAAGCCTAATAGCCCCCAAAACAATTAGCCTTTTTTTCTTTTTTCTTATCTCTAAGTTGACAACATAATTGTAACACCTTGCAGCCAAAATTAAAAAGTAAATAAACATAAAGTGGACACAGGACATACCATTTTCAATGTTAATTTGGGAAAATAGTCCTGCGGGAGAGCTACTATGCCTGGTAAGGTTAGAATTATTTCCACTATGCCTGAGTCCCATTGAAAACGATCCTTGCTCCATAGCTGAGGGAAGGTTCGGGTTCTGGTTCGGCAAGGGAGGTTTGGAGGAGGAGCTTTGGTAGAAATTATGAGAAGCAGAGTAGTTGTTGTTGTTGTTGTTGTTGTAATTATTGATGTTGTTATTACTCTGCTGTAGCGCAGCCACCGCCACGTGTTCCTCGTTGATACCCTGGTCTTGTTGGTTAACCTCTTCCTTAACCGCAGCAGAAGAAGAAGAATCAGTTGAGAGCTTGTGGTGGAGCGAATCTTCTTCTTCACTGTTTAAGCTGTTAACGAAGCGTGAGAACACTCGCTCCGTTTCGGGACTCGAGGGACGGTTGAAGACGTGCTCGTAGAACTCGCGGTCAATGATGTTAGAGAAATACGAACTCGGCGCCGATCGGTACCGAGTTAAACCCGAGGAATTCACCTGCGGCTGCTGCTCGAGATCTGACTCCATTGTTGCAACTGTAGGCACGTGCGGGGAAGCACAGAGAGAAGGAGAAGCAGGAAAATTTTGCTCAGATCTATGCGGAACCAAATCCGGGTAATTCAGGGAGAAGAAAAAGGGTGGTGAAGGAAAAAGGTAGTGGGAAAAATAAATATATGTTGTATTCTTTTTTCTATCAATAAAAGCGACGATGGCTAGCGTCAAGGGCTTTTCTGTTCCTGAAAGTGAATCATTCAACGCTCAAGACCACTAGCGGCAACAGGAGCAGATAGATTCTCGCAGCTCGCTATGCAACACCCATTCTTTTTTTCTTTTTCTTTTTTGGGTATGCTTCTATGTTGTTGTTGTGTATGGAGTGGTGGAGATGGCCATAGGCCTATAGCTGCCTGTGCTTAAGAGAGAGAAAGACAAGGATTTTATATTTCTTTAAGAAAAAGTTTACTTGGATGGGATCAAGAGAATTCATTAGGATACATCAAAGTTTATAAATATAAATTAAATTAAATTAAATAATGATAGAATATCAGTTTTTTTTTATGAATGGGAAAAAATATGAGTCTTTTTTTTATCCACCAAATTAATTTTTGTTGACAACGAAGAATTGTTTTTTTTTTTTAAATTAATAATAATAATAATATTATTTTTTTCTCTTTGTCTGGTTGTGCTGCCAATGAAAAGCGACACCCAGCCATAAATTCTTGGTTGGGTTTGGGATGTTTCCCGCGGCATTTTTACCGTAATGCCCTTTGGTTTGGGAAGAAACCCAAGTGTGAGAATAAGGTGGCAGAGAAACACGAGGGGACTTGTTCCCAAGGGAGAAAGGGCGAAAATAATATTTTTTTTTTCAATATATAAAAAACAAAATTTTACCAAAACATTCCACTCCCCTGTTATTTACAACAATGTATATATATTTACTATGTATAAATTTGGGTTTGGAATCCGAATTTATACTGTAATTTTTAAAAAAATTAGATTCTTATGTTCATAATTTGGATTTTCCGATCGATATTCTCTAACATTTTTTTGAAATAATTTTTAAAAATATATATAAATAAAAGAAACTAATAAAATTAGAGAAGACATTGATAAATCCAAATTTTACAAGGATAGGTTTTGATTAAATGGGAAGGGTACCAGGTGAAATGACTTTATTGCCTGCATTGCTGCTAAATGTCGCAATGCATGATGCATCGAAATTGGATGCAAGTATGTAGTATACCAAAGCTTCAGTTAGGTTTTAATGGATCACACGCTTCGTTTTTTATTTTTCTGAAAAATTTAAATGCAAATAGTGCACATGATACATCTGAAATTATGGTCCGTGACCTCTACGGCGTGAGTGCCATCATGTTTACCAGGTTCTTAAATTCAAAGCAAGTACAAGTTTGTGTAATAATATAGTGATTGTATTATACTAATAATTAATTCTTGGTGAAATTCATCACATGCTTGCATTCATCGGGGAAGATTTCCCCCGGATTTTTTAGGTGATAAATTGAATAACTACAACGAAGCACTCAAATATGTTTAACACTTACTGTTGCAAAGTTAATTAACAGGAGAAACCTAGCCAAAATGTTACTCATGTCTAACATGAAAGTCATAGAACATCAAGAACTTCTACGGATGATGAAAAATTAACGAAGGTTATGCAGCGACAATTTTATTTTCCATGTCCACCAAGTTAGAAGATGACAACAAAAATCACACTTGAAACAACACTAATATCCAAATAAGTAAAATTCTCAGTAGCCATACAATTAAATATTTTGGTAGCCTATAGGCACTTAGGTGTTTGTTTCAAGGATTAGATTATTATTTTTAGAATAATTATTTTTGTAATGTTATTATTGAAAATATTATTTTCATGAAAGATGTTTGGTAAATATTTATCATTTTTTAGAAATATTTTTAAAATAAATTAATTTAAAAACATTATTAAGTAAATTAAGTAAAATAAGAGAAAAGTGAAAAGTTATTTTAGAAAACTACTTCACATTCATGGAAATACGAGATTCTTACCTTTTACATATAGGAATAAAAAAATGAAAAATATGTGTAATATAGACTTCTCATAGTGAGTTGTGTTTTCAAAAAATAATAAAGAATGAGTTATGTTTGAAAATATTTTTTCAAAACTAACAACAAACATAAGAATATAACATTCTCATGTTAACATTTTTGAAGATGTATTGTTAATTGGTGAAGCAAACACACCTTTCTTTCTCAACAATGTTGTTATGCTTTCCTCAATTGCGGTGGTGTCATATTATTGTTTTAGAGAAAATATGTGATTAGACTAATAAAGTGTATTTGCACATATCCATTGGAAATTTAGCGAATGTTAGATGGAAAGGTCAAAATATAAATTTATAAATTATGATAATTTACATAATTTTAAAGTTAAACTATAAAAAAAAAAACACCATCAGTTGAGTTTAACAGAATAAAATGGAGCCTCACATACCAAAAAAAAAAAACTAAGGTTAGAAGTAATAAACTAATAACAAGATAAATAATTGTCATGTGCTTAAAAATTTTCATACACATTAATAAAAATTTAACATTAGTATACAAATAGAGGAAAAATAACTATATATTTGTTGGGATTAAGAATAAGAATATTTGTTATTGAGGTTAGTCGTTTATCATTGGCTAACAACTAAATCAGTCAATGACCATCAACTATGGTTCATAAAAAAAAAGTTGAACTTGTTTTAAAAAAATAGTCAACATTTTTAAAGTTTTCTGAAATATAAACAAATAATTTGTCAAAACTAATCAGTAAACTCTCTATTTTTGTAATATTGTGTGGTATTGGACCATGGTTACGTGTATGCTTGTGTTAACTAATTATCTAAGTAATTCTGTCAATTTTATTTATCTAAGTAATATAAAGAAATTTCCAATTATACTATTATTATTAACTAAATGAAAACATTACATATCTTTTTATATTTTAAAATATTGATCATGTTTTTATAATTAAATATTTTTTATAAAAATTATATATATTATTTATAAGAGACAATCTTTCTTGAATTCAACGAGAATGAAAGACTACTATAAATAATTATTTTTTCTGAATAGTGTTTAACAACTTTAAGATTATTGAGCCAAAATAGCTTCGTAAGGTTTAATTGACGCGCTCGATAGTTTAATATTAAATAAATTGAATATTAACGAGAGATTTTAAAGATCTGTTTTTTTATGTGGTCTCGAATTGATTGTTTTTGCATAAATAAACCAAGTAAAGACAAAAACAGTTCCCGATTTATTGGGTAGACAGCTGTCCTTTTATTTGTTTATAATTTTATTCATTTTTTATTTCAGTCGGTTATTCTTTAATGTAAGTGTAAGAGTGTAACCATTTCGGCAATCCTTCGATTTATTGAATATTTTTTTTATAACTGGAATTATTATATTTATACATGTGGCTTTTAAACATCAATCATACTGCAAAATATCATAGTATATATATGTAGTTCACATAACTATATTTAATGATTTCGATCAGAATAATTGCGAACTTCAAAAAGCGACGTGCCTTCTAAATTTCTTTTGTTATCTTAAATTAAATTTCTGTCAATGTATGGCCAACCTTTTTATGAATTAAAAATCATTTTTAAGTTAAATTTTAAAAATAGCTTTAAAAATAAAATAAACATATTTGGTAGTTTTAGTTTAAGCTCCTCTATATTAAAAGTTTAGTTTTATTTTTACCTCACATTAATTAGTTTATAACAGAGGGAGACTAAAGTCTGGAGTCTGTTTTTAAAATTTGTTTATGTCAGTGTTTTTAAGCTACTTATCTAATCTTTTATTTTATAAAAATAATAAGCTCCTTGACTTCTTTTTTTTAAACCAAATGTATTAAGCCTAACTTATTCGTTTAATGAGAAAAAATAGTTAAGCAAAAAATATTCAATAATTTCGTTTACTATAAATACTAACAACCCCTATTAATAAATACTCCTATAGTCAGCCGCAACGTGCGCACTAAACTTCCCAATTCCCACGAAGATGCGATTTGGACACGCTGGGTACGAAATTTGCGGCCAAACAATAAAAAAAAGTTCATAGCCAATTACAGTCTAAGATTGTGATTTACACCATTAACTACTGGATTATCATATCCTTGGTCTTTGGTTGTTCACACCCCCACACTGCACTCTTTCCAAAAGATAAAATCTATTTGATTGATAATGCGACTAATAGTATACTAAAGTATCTGAATTTGAGATAATATAACTTATTTAACATATGTACAATTGTCTATGCATGTCATGTAAACTATTGCTAAAGTTTAATTCTGATCTTGTCACTAGTGTTCAAATTAAGTGAAATGAGAAATGAAAAACGTACACGTGTTTGTCGATAAAAACTAAAAAAGCTAATGTTATTTCGATTGAATTTGTTTATTAAAGAACTTTTGCTAAAGTAAAAATATAATCTAATAGGGAAAGGTAGACTATCATATCGAGCTGGTTTGCACGAAGAATAAAACTATTACATTTTTATTATCAATTTTTTAGTTTGCTAACATCAATGCTTAGAATTGATTAAGACATATAAAAGTGTAACTTTTACACTTTTATAGAAACAAAATATTTATTCCATCAAAATGTAAAGTGTAATAAGCTTTTTAATATCTTCTTAAAAAAAATATTACTTTTGGATGTTTAAAATTTGTCCTGATAGTTGATATGATTTTTTTTCCCTGTTTATATATTTTGAGTTTAATTTTGTTTAAAATGATTAAAAGTTTATCAATTTCCAAAATCATCAGACATTTAACATAAAAATGTGTGTGTCTGTGTTTTTTTTTTTTAATTTTATACATTAGGTACTTGTGTTCAGTTAAAAAGAAAATATGATTTTATTATCTATTTTTATTTTAATTAAATTCTGTAGCTTCAATAATAATGAATTCCAATGTTTAATTATTATAAATATTGAGAGTATGGTAATACAGTTCTAACTCTATACAGACAAATCCCAAATGCTTCATTTTCTTCTTTCGATTTTCCTCTGTAATTTAGGTGCAAAAGTTTTTGGCCTCACTCTTCGATTGTCAATATCAAATATTGTCTTCTTTTTTAAAATGAAAAACTTTAATATTAAATATTGTCTAGGGCAATTTAAAGTTTAAAATGAAGAATTCATCAATCCAAGACTGGAAAGTCTTGTTCGTCGGCAAGGTGAGATCTCCGAATTATTCTTACACGGTTGAATTGTTTAGCTTTATTTTGTTTTCGATTAAATAGTTATGGATACCTTTTAACTTTAATTTGTGACTTAACTCTCTCATCTCAAGTTTCAACCCCTTAGCAACGTTGTCAAGATTTACATTTATGAAGCCAGACCTAACATATTCCTTAATTCAACGCTTTTTGGACGGGTGAAAATTGCTTAGATTAGGTTAGAGTTTATAAGATCTGAGTTTAGTCAATTTTTTAAAATACAAGGTTTAAGTATGACTTAATCACTATTTTTTAAGATAACTTATCACTTGATATAGACATTTTTAAAGTTTTATTTATTTACTCTTATCAAAACGATAGCTTAAATGTTTTTATGATGTACAAATAATAAAAAATATGAACTTAAATATATTTAAAGTCCCTAATAAATAATTAAATTTTATTATAAATCCCTAATAAATATTTTTATTATTTTAAATTTTTAATATATTAAAATTAAATTTTTATTTTAAGTTATTGTTGTCAATCATAATCATATGATAACGTAATACATGTTAAAAAGATTAATTTATAAAATAATATATTATCATTTAACTGATAATAGAAACTTAAAACAAAAACTTTTATATATAAAAAATTTAAAGTAACAAAAAAAATTATTAAAAATTCAAAATAAAATTCAATCATATATAAAAACCTTAAATATATTTAAGAAAAAATGTGTTTATTATGAGTTCACCTTATAACAATAAATGTAAGTATATTTGTCAAACTAATTTTCTTTAATATATATATATATATATATATATATATAATTAGAGTAATATGAGACATTTATTAATATAAAATCATTTCAATATTTTTTTTAATGTCTAGATATAATAATATATACTAGTTTTTTTAAATAAAATTATAAACACTGAAATATATTCATGATATTTGAAATATTATCATATTTTGTGTTTTTTTTATACTTTTAGTCTATTTTTTTTTGTCATTACAATAATATGTTAAGTATAATGAAAACGTCAGTATGAAATATATTATGTATTAATGTGGTATGTGTGCCGGCATGGCATGTCAAGCGAGTTGTCAACGTGACATACCAAGTGAGCTATTAATATGACACTTTTATTATACTTCATCACTTATTGTAACGATGGAGATGAAAACAAAAATTAGGAACTAAAAGTCAATAAATTTTTAAGGAACAAGAGAGATTTGATTATGTTTTCAGAACTAAAAACATATTTACACCAATTAAAAAATAACGTATAAATCCATAAATTAATTATAATAATAATATAAAATATTATAGAAAATAAACTTAATACTTGTGTAAAACACGTTTAACTGTTGAAACTTAAGTACCACATCTGTTACTGTCATATAAAGCATTATCAAGTAAAGACTCAAGTAGAAAGTGAAAACTCAGGTGACATTAATGCTGAGACAATTAACTTAGTCACATTGTTAACGTGCACGCAATGGTTATTTTCTAATGTCAAACTTTGATCAAGTAACTAGCACGATATCCATGTGATTACACGGGTTGTATTTTTGAATTTTGTAATTTGTAAAATATTGTCCGTATGTGTATGTATAAAAATAAGTATATGTAAAAAGAATATAATAAATTTTAAAATTATATAAATAAAATCATAAACACAAATAGTTTATACCTGATAATATAAAGTTGTTTTCAAAGTATATATATATAAATCATGTATCATAAATAAGGATGACAAAAATACATGTACCCGCACATAAAATCTGCAATAGACAGGAGATGGATTCATAAATGGATACTCAAGACATAATTTAGATGAATATATCTACTAGCCGTTAATAAACGAGACACAAATATTGTTAAGTACCAGTTATATTAAATTTACTAAAATGTTCCTATTTAAATAATTTTGTTTGAACTTTTAATGACATTGAAGTATTGAACCTTCATTTTTTTTACGTATGAAATCAAATTACTTTAGTTTATTATATTTTATTTGGACTTATGAGATTGAAATATTTTAAATTGTTGAATAATTTGAATAAAATTATTTTAGAAATGTGTAGAGTGATTATATAAAATCAATAATTGAATAATTTTAGTTTTCATCTTTAACCTTACCTTTTTTAATGTTATAATAAATAAAAATTATAGTTAAATTATATTTTTTTCAATAAATATCGATTAATATTTCAAGAAAATTTTGCACATAGAATGAATAAAATACAACTTTTCCCGCTAATAATATTAAACAAATATTAATCCACAAATATTATTTAAATATGACTTCTTCTGCTAACTAATTGGATCTAAATTAATTTTATTATAAAGAATTTTATTATTCATAATAATTGAATAAGATTATCTTCAGTGAATTATATTGTGATTTATATTATAAAAAATTAAAACAAATTTAATTTAAGATGTTTTTGTTAAATAAGAGAGAGAACATGTTTTTTTTATAAAGAAAAAGAGGGCTGAAATCTATAAAAAATAATTATTTTTTACACATAAAGATAAGTCTTTACCGACAAGTCCTAAGATGTTATTGGTGTCTTATCGATACTAACAGTGTTGAAAATGCCTCCTTATCTAACACTTTAATAGTTTTTCACAAAACTATAGAAATGAAAATTAACTAAATAACCTTGAGATCACTATAAAAATATTCACACGTCTCCCAACTATTGGTAATTAAAACAAAATAAAATCAACAAAAATATTATATCAACATTATTTTATCTTTGTATCTATTAATATTTTTTCTATTATAATTTACAACTTCAAATATTCACAAATTTTACATGTGTACAGTGCCCCTGCCCGCTGCGGCTTAAACAGACAGTTATTAATTAGGGATAAATCAGTAGTTTATTAGCAACAAAACACATCTTCGGCCCAATTTTTCTGTTAATTGTGTTTTTAATCATCGATAGATAAACCCTAATTTGTTTTCCGAAAAGAGAATAGGTTACTCAAATAACTGGTTAGGGCTTGGATCCGCGCGTATGGAAGCAGGTTTCTCCCATCGAAGGCAAAGCAGAAAGAACGGAAAGGGTTCGTTTCAATTTTGTTTAATCTTTGCATTTTTTGTAGCTTCATTTTGCTTTTATTCTTCCCATCCGTACACCGCTTCAATTTCTATAAATGATAAATTATTTAATTTGAAGTTCTGCTTAAGCTATGATTCTCTTTGAGTTCCTATCTGTTGCTGCTGGCTTATGTAAAAAAAAAAAAATGCTCTACACCAGGTAAGATGCATGTTCAGACTTCAGATAGTTAAATTTTATCGAGTCCGCATTAACTTGTTCCAATTTAGAGTATGAATGTGTCAAGTGTCATCCCGCTTATTAGATTAATGAACAATATGTTTGAAACGTAGAGTGGATGGAAAAGTGAATAGTTGTTTCTATTTTATTTGTAATATCATAAGGTCAGATTCTGCTAAAGTATACTGGTAAAAGAGAATTATGCATAAATATAGAGTTAATTAGCTGTATGGAAATGCTCAGTTTTTTAATACTGTCTGTTTTGACTAGCTTTTTGAGTCCGTCATTTCCTTACAAAAGATTGTATAATTATATCTATAATATCATTTTTTTTAATCCAGGCTTTCTCAATTTCTCAATGAAGTATTGTCCTTCCATTTAGATCTTTGCTGGATCATTGAGACAAACCTTTGCATCTTTCATATGCGTGATACTTTTGGACATGTGAAACAATTGTTTTCTGGAGCTGAAATCTGAATGTTGCTGCAATAATTATGGATTCTTCTGCTGTCGTGGGTAGCACAATTTCAGAGCCTCATAATGATATGGAATTTGAATCTCATGAAGCGGCATATGCATTTTACAAAGAATATGCTAAGTCTGCAGGGTTTGGCACTGCTAAGTTGAGCAGTCGGCGGTCCAGGGCATCAAAAGAATTTATTGATGCCAAATTTTCATGTATAAGATATGGTAATAAGCAGCAATCTGATGATGCAATTAATCCACGCCCGTCTCCAAAAATTGGTTGTAAAGCAAGCATGCATGTGAAGAGAAGGCTAGATGGTAAATGGTATGTCTATAGCTTTGTGAAGGAGCATAATCATGAGCTTTTACCAGCTCAAGCTCATTTTTTCCGGAGTCACAGGAGTTCTGATCCACTAAGTAATGATGTTCGAATGCGAAGGCGGAAGAACTCAAATGCAGTTTCTAAATTATTTACTGCAAATCAGAATGTTGATTGCTTAGAGAACTTTGTGAAACATCAACATGATAAAGGACGGAGTTTGGTTCTAGAAGCAGGACATGCTCACTTGCTTCTTGAACTCTTCATGCACATGCAGGAAGAGAATCCAAAATTCTTCTATGCAGTTGATTTGAATGAAGAACATCGACTAAGAAATGTGTTCTGGGTTGATGCTAAAGGCTTGGAAGATTTTACTTATTTTTCTGATGTTGTTTCTTTTGACACAACATATTTTACAAGCAAATATAAAATACCATTGGTATTGTTCATTGGAGTAAACCATCATATTCAACCAACATTGCTTGGTTGTGCATTGATTGCTGATGAGACAATATATACTTTTGCCTGGTTACTGCAAACATGGCTCATAGCAATGGGAGAACGAACTCCACAAGTGTTTCTCACTGACCAAAACGAGGCTATTAAAGCAGCTGTTGCTGCATTTCTTCCAGGAACACGTCATTGTTTTTGTTTGTGGCATATTTTGGAAAAGATACCAAAACAACTGGAATTTCTCGGTGCGTGGCATGATAGCTTTTTGGAAAAATTTAACAACTGTATATACAAATCATGTACAGAGGAGCAATTTGATAAGAGATGGTGGGAGTTGGTTGATGACTTTAACCTTAGAGATGTTGAGTGGGTTCAATCCTTATATGATGACCGTACATGTTGGGTGCCAACTTTTATGAAAGATATTTCCTTTGCTGGCTTGTCTACTAGTTCACGCTCAGAAAGTTTAAATTCATTGTTTGACAAATATATCCAAGTTGATACTTCATTGAGAGATTTTATAGAACAGTATAGAGTGATTCTTGAAGATAGGCATGAAGAGGAAGCCAAAGCAAATTTTGATGCCTGGCATGAAACACCTGACCTGAAGTCTCCTTCCCCTTTTGAAAAGCAAATGTTGTTAGTTTACACACATGAAATTTTTAGAAAGTTCCAGGTTGAGGTTTTGGGTGCCGCTGCTTGCCATCTTAAGAAAGAAAATGATTGCATGACTACTACTTATACTGTGAAAGACTTTGAAAACAACCAAACTTATATGGTAGAATGGAACACATCAACCTCAAATATATGTTGTTCATGTCATTTGTTTGAATATAAAGGTTATCTCTGTAGACATGCTATTGTTGTTCTACAAATGTCTGGTGTTTTCAGCATTCCACCAAAGTATATATTGCAAAGATGGACAAATGCTGCTATGAGCAGGCATCCTATTGGTGGAAAAATGGAAGAGGTTCAATCAAAGGTGCGGCGATTCAATGATTTGTGTAGACGGGCCATAATATTAGGTGAAGAAGGTTCTTTGTCACAAGAAAGTTACTATATGGCTTTAGGTGCCATAAGTGAGGCACTAAAGCAATGTGCAAACTTAAACAGTTCTGTTGAGAATGGTATGAGACCTGATGCCTCAAGTACCCATGTTGTTTGTAATGTTGAAAAAGAATATCAATCTATTATTACATCTAACAATAAGATCCCTGATCCAAAACTGAATACGGGAAAGAAAGCTGTGAGGACTGGTATGGCTGGTAGGAGTCTAGGAAGTGTTGAAAACAGTGAAGGAAATAAAGGAAAGGTCAGTTATTTTGGTGATTAATGATTGACCTCCTAGTATTAATTTTTTTTAATTAATGTCTTTGACTTTGGTCTCTTTATGCTATAGGTATCTCAGGTCGAAGAAGGTATGGTGAAAGATGGTTTTCAACAAATGGTATGCTATTCCCTAACGCTTATGATTGCCATCACACGTCTCTAGTTATATTTTGCTTTAGTTTTCATGAATAATTTCTGCTGATTCATTAAATTCCACGAAAGACTTGTTTTCTGGGACTGAACTCTTGACTACATTTATTTTGGTATATGCATATAACAGGATATGGCATCCATTAAGCAATGAAAAAAATTAAAGTAAATTAAAGAAAATGAAAACTAAAGAAACAAGGATGCTAGGAATGCAGTAGGGCAGCCAATCCCTTTGCATGTTGAATAATACAGCAACAACCCCTTGAAACTCTCATTAGCCGAGCACAACCAGAGAGAAGCTAAGAAAAAAACTATCCAAAAGTAAATATAGGGGCAAGGGAGGGATGTGTGCAGTTCTGCGGCAACTATAGTGTTCTGGTTTTTTAGCTAGATTTATACATCACTCATTGTGGAGAGAACACTGTGAAGCCAGTTAGTCTGTCTTGACCTGTGGGATAAACAATGACAAATGCATGCTGAGATTTGGGTTCAGAAGGGGAAAGAAAAGAAGAGCTGGCTATGAGTTTACATTTTTGATCCATTGGATAATAAATTATGCAGTTTATAGTTTTTGCATATATTGTGTAGAAGAATCTGATTAGTGTATGTAATCATGCATCTGCAGATTGATTAAAGATTGTGTTAATGCCAACAAACATTCAATATCCGATTGGTGTATGTAATCATGCATCTGCAGATTCATTTTATAAATTGTCATTCAAGTATTAGTGAAAGCATGGGTATGATTCGAGATCACAGATTCATTTTATAATCTGTATTTGCATGTTACAGGAGCTGATTGATTCGAGATCACAGAGTGTCATGCCAATGCAGTTTCACGGTGTGGTACCCGCTCTGTTCCATAATATATCGTCATCATTTCATACTGCACCTTCAACTCATTTGCACGAGAACCGTTAGCTTGATAAATATTTACTTTTAAAAGGATCTGGAGACCATGTATAGAGCTGTACATAAGAAATTGCACTTTTGGAAGACACTATACCTTTCACTTAATGGTATTTGTGTTGCAGAGCCCATGTGGCAATTGAATTTGAGAGTTGGTGCTAACTTGGGTATCATTGTATTCTAAAGGTAGGCTCACCATCAATGGTCAATGTTGGTAGTTTTTTATTTTTGAAGTTGCTAGGTTTAACTTGATGCATTGGAGTTGTTAGTCCAATATTACCTTAAAAAAGTTACAAATCAAAATAAAAAAAGGATAGCGGATCAATTTTGTCCTTGAAAGTACGAGAGGCATTCAATTTAGCCCCTAAAAATAATAAAATGACAAAATAGTTCTTGAAAGGATAATTCGTGACTAGTTTTTATTGAAAATTCAAAAAGTTGTGTGATTAACATACTTTTAAAGATTAAAATGATAATAATTAGTTAAATTTTGGGATTAAAGTGATAGTATAGGGAATCTCGTGGATTTTTTTTCATCATTTTATTTCTTATTTCTTATAGAGATTAAATTGATAGCGTCTCACTTTTAAGGAAGGAATTGGTTGTTTACCGAAAATAAATTGATAGCGTCTCACTTTTAAGGAAGGAATTGGTTGTTTACCCAAAAAATTGTACTTCCAAGTTTCCAACACTATTATTGAATTGTGTTAAAACCAGTAACATGAAATTAATCTTTAAAATCATTGATCGATTTAATTCTTAAATTTATAAAAATATAACTTTCCATGAAACTATAAGAATTACGTTTCCGTTTTGGAAGGGTGTGGAGATTTCCATAGCTGCTTCCCACCTTCCTGCTTATCCCTTTTTGTCATGTTCGTCGCCAAGGTCGTCACCAAGGTCATGGACAAGGAGCTTGTCCCACCCCTTCCTCCTCACCCTCTACGCCACTATTGATGCCACCAAATGGTTCTGCCTCCGCAACATTAATCTTCATTCACTCAAGAGTTATTTTCCTACCCCACTTTAATTTGGGATTCAGGTTCTGCTTTTGAAGCCATGATTTGAAGTATCAACACCTTGAGGGCAAGGTGTTTTTGATGGGCCAGGAAATAAGAGAAAATGAAACATGAGGCCCATAAGAAAAAACAACCCACCCAAGTATTTGGCAGATTTTGTGTAAAAGGAATGAGATGTGATGCACTAGCCTCCAAACAATGAGAATAATTCTGTTAGGAGTAGTGCTTTGCTGTTAGTGCCCTAATGTTTTCCATAATGCTTGTCATATTGCTTTCTGTTTTGCCTTGTCTTGTAACTATGACAACATCTATATATAACTGTATTGAGGTCATGAATGATAAACAAGAAAATTATCAGAATTTATTCCTCACTCAAAACTTTTGGAAGGTCACTTAGTCCTCGAAATCTAATGTTTATTTTCCGGTTCCTAACATAACCCATCAGCTGTGTGAAGATCATTTTGCACATGGAGACACATGCTTATTGGCAACCATCTTACCTTAAGAAATGACAGGATCATGCGTTATAACTGGTTTAGTCAAACGAAATTCAAACTGGAGAGGCTCGTGTATCTTCTGCAATCTATTTATTTATTTATATGAAAATAAGGAAGGGGAAAAGTTTGCGTGCCACTTAACTGTCAGGTTTTGTGTGAAATCTTAGTAGAAGCAAACAAAATAAAGAAAAGTTGTTTATTTAGCATTTCTTTATTTTATGCAATTGTTCCTAATTCCCAAAACTTGGCATAAAATCTTGCGGATAAGGTCCCTGGACATTACTTTCCTTCACTGGCTGGTCGGATTCTTCCTCTTGAATGCAAAGCGAGAGCACTTAAAGTAACGAGCAGTGATCGATATATAAATATTTTAGCAATATATATTATTTTTCTTTTTCTATCACATTAATCTTATAATATTTATATTTTTCTTCTTCGATGTTTTTTTCTCTCTGGATGCATCATAACATAATGGATATCCATGGAATTAACTTTTTTTTTAAAAATAATTGAAAACGCTCATATGTACAATAATCTTTTAAACGAGTTTTGTTGCATTCATTTTTTGGCTTTCTTGGATTGACAGATAAAATCATACAATTTCCCTTCTCCAAATCTGATATACATGAAAAAAACAAACATATATATAGATAACAGAGCTGCAGTATATGATATTACAATTATTATTACTAATATAACGACGGAGATCGAAACAAATAAATAAGAAATGTTATGATGGGATTGTCCTTATCGACCAGCGCTGGTGACCCATATGCATATGCGCAATATCTTGATGCAAGTGAGTCATTTTTCAGAGTGTGACCAAAAAGGCAACAGGATTAATTAACACTATCATCCCCCGTTTAATTAGTTCACGTACACAGATTCTGATTTTGATACCGACCACAATAATTATCTTACGGCAAATTAGGTTAATTCAAGCGCATTAATTATGGAATTAAACCTCCTTCCCCTCTAGTCCAAAATAAGATAGGGAGACAAAGATTTAGCAACCTGTGGGGTCACTTTGCGTTGTACTAATAGTAATACCCGTCGATATACAATGGAACATGACAGTGTCCTAACTTCATTTACCTAGGAAGAACCCTCCCAAATTCATGAACCTCCTTTCCTCTTACAAGTGTTGATTTGACAAACTAAATGAATGAATTTCTAGTATTAATTAATGTAATATATATACGCTTTAATATAAATTTTGTGATTGAAATGATTTTAGTTACAGTTATAGCTATATAAAATTAATTCTAACAAATTCCAAACCAAACCAGTTGTAGAATTCCTTCCTAACCTACATGTGACAGCTCTTAAACTTAAACATGAACTTTCCATTTATAGATGTCGACCCTAATGAAAACGCGATTGCTGCATTTGACATTAACCAATTAATAGTTATATACTTTGAAACAAATGAGAAATAATGAGTTCGAACTTAGAAGGTCCCAATACAATTGTGAATGAGTATATAGTACCATATGGAATAGAAGCTTGCGAGCGAGTCTCATAATTTAGCTTCTGATGGACATTTCTCCACCATGTGCATGCTTCAACTCTAATCTCTATCTGTCACACCATTTCCCTTCTACCCCATGTTCAGTTGTTCCTCCTATTTTCTTCAGCATTGTCAGAATCCCAAAGTCCCAAGCAAACACACCCTTCCCACCGTTTCATTAACTTCACACTCAGAGACGACGGTGTTTCCACGACACCATAGCATATATTGTAGAGATAAATAAATTAACATTCACGTAAACTATAACTTACTTGCACCGCAACAACCCACAATGGGTGGTGTTAGGTCTATAACGGTGGTGGTAGTAGTGTTATTTATTATGGCCCTGAGCTCCGGCGTGAGGTCGTGTCCGCCTTCGGACAGGACGGCGCTGCTGGCATTCAAGGCGGCGCTCCACGAGCCCTATCTCGGAATCTTCAACTCCTGGACCGGCGCCGACTGCTGCCATAAGTGGTACGGCGTGAGCTGCGACCAGGAGACCCGCCGCGTCGCCGACATCAACCTCCGCGGCGAGATCCCGCGCTGCATCACAACCCTCCCCTTCCTCCGCATCAAACAAAGGCATGATCACGTCGTTCTTTTCTTCGTTTTAATTGCAATCATTTCCTCGCGGGGAGACCAGTCCTAGTAGTATCTAATGAGTGAAAGTGACCATTTAACGTTATGAAAGGAGACTGTGTTTCTCTTATGGCTTCTAAGCGCAATGGAAGGCATCACACTGAATGAGATAGCTCCATTTTGGATATTCTTTCCTTTACAGTGAAAAGAAACAAATCCATTTTATTTGCATACCTTTGTTCGCCAAAGATGAAATAGGTCAAAGTTGAGAAGAGGAAGTGAAAATAAATGGGAGATTAAAAATTGACATTGTTTGATTGAGAGGAGGTAATAATAAGAGATATTAAAAAGTGATGGATCTAGCTTAAAAATATTTTCATGCTGAAATATTGAGAAATGAAAAAGAATAATTATTTCTTTTTTGTTTTCTTGGTAACTTGTGCCACTTAACAATGATTTTCACTTTTACTCTTTTATTCTTCTTTCTTTGGTTTCTTCTTAAACCAATCACAATTTATTTTATTTCTTATTTATTTTCATTCACTTTGTTTTTCTTTTTATTCTCACGTATTTTTTTAAATTTAGAGGCAATCTTATTCAAATATAATTGAATACTAAATGTAAACACATCTCTTAATATAGATTCAAATCTTGACTCACCATGTTGTATGTTGTGAGAGATTAATTTCTTCCACTAGATTAATTCCTATTAGTCTTTTTCCTATTTTCATAAATCATATTTCTTATTTATTGCTTTCCTTCTTATAGTGTTTAATTGGAGTAGAAGATTTTTTAAAACTTTTCTTTTTTGATTGGTTTAGTTTTTAATAAGAGAAAAGGGAATAAAACTTTTGTTACTTTCCTCTAATATTGGGATTTGAAGGGGACAAAGAGTAGTGAATTTGAAATTTTTTAACGCATATATTTTCACCTCTTATAAATTAAACAAAGAATAGGTTTTTTTCCCTCTCCTTATCTAACAAAATATTTAATTAAATTTCCTATCTTCCTCTTCATTAAAACAAACTGCTCAAAACGGGTTAATTGCCAATTACTAAAACACAATTTAAATCTCAGGAGCTGAAACTGAAACAGGCAGTTAGCATAATTTTTATTTTTTGGACCATGACAGTACCTTAACATGAGCTAATCTTAAATGTAATACTAATTAATATTTTTAAATACTTGAATTCGAAAATTTCAACTTTATTAAGATGGAATAAATCCTTGATAGTTGATATAATGATTATGTCTCTTGGCCTTTTTGTTTCAATTGGACTTGTACAACTCCTCCGGGTGAAATAATTTGTACTCTTTGAAACGTATTTTCAGTGGCTCATATTATGCAACTTGGTTGTAACGTGAACCATATCGCATCTAAAGCCGAGATTACAACAAGTACTTGGCCCAATTCTGACTCCAAGCAAGAAACCGCAAAAATATGACTAGGTTAAGCACTAGTATTTTTTTTTTTTTTTAAGTAATAGGTTAGGCACTATGAAAGTGAAATTTTTGGGGGTGTGAATTCAATAGTAACTGTTGTCTGTCACTCTGTTGAAATTTATTGACATCTTATTAAAAATATTTATAAAATATATTCTACAAAATACATTTCTAAAACATTTATATATTATATAAAAATATATTCGATAAAATGTTGATACTTTGTACATAAGAAAAATTATATTTTCAAGAATGCTCTTATTAACAAGTATTTTAAAAACACTGACTAAATAATCAATAAATGAAAAAAAAGAGTTAAAATTAAGGTAAAATTATATTAAGGATCACTGTCGAGGAAATGAGGTAAAAACACTCTTTCATTACTTTTTTTCCTTCATTTTTTGTAACATGCTTGAAATGCAGGTGAGGTTAGTCAAAATTTTCGCTATCATAGTGAACTTCAAGTAACTTATTGTTGCTCTAAGAAAACCATAATTTTTAACATGATTTCATGGGCAATCACGATTTTGGCGATATCCAAACTCTCGGTTAATTCTTTAATGAAAGTTCTCTAAACATTCTTCTCGTAAAATGATGGGTGTAACTTTATACATGCTTAGTGTTACTTAAGTTAGTAAATGCATTAATATTGTTCTCACTTATAAAACGATAGCACTGTCCCTCACTGTAAGTGACCTGCCATAATACTAATGCACACAAATTTGAATCTTAATTTCTTTTTGGGTAGCAGAAGCCTATACACTGCAAACAAACATCCCCATAACTAGGAAACTCATCCATTTCATGCATTTGTAATTAATTAATATTGAATAAAAGATACGACTAATAGAGAGTGTGAGCTCTGTTTATGGAGCTTATTAGAGAGAACAAATACTTCTAACAACCTAATATTCTTAACAAACTAACTACTGCTGTTAAAAGTTTGATTGTACTATATGCTTCAAATTTCTTATTCTGAAATTTTTAAACAATAATGACTCAAAACCTTGTACCTTAAATTTAGTTCTCCCATTCCATTAAAATTGCTCTGCACTGATTATAGTAGGCGTGTAGCTCAAGTGCAGGGCGTCTCAAAGTTCTTTTATTAATGTTAATCTTATATTCTCAGTCTAGTGTGTGACCTGGGTTAACCTACTAAATATTCATTTTATGCTATCATACTCCTCAGTCCTCCTTGGCCACGTTGCTTGTGATCACTTTAACTATACGATCGAGTGCTTTTTTATTTCTTGAAAATCCTTCAATTTTTTCTAACCCAAATCCTTTTAGGCTTAAAACAATTTAAAAAAGAAAAACTTATAAACAAAATGTTTGGGAGTTTAATTATTTAAAATTCGAGCTTATTATTCTTTAAAAATTGATAAGAACTAATTATTTTTTAAAATATGCCAATGCTCAAAGAGCTTATTTTCAATTTATTTAAATTTATCTTATGGCATAAACATTTGTGTAAATATTTTGGAGAGTTTATATAAATATCTTATAATATCTAAATTATAAGCTGTTTGTATCTTATTTCATTAAGCTCTTTAGGATAGCTTATGAAAGTAGCTTGTA
This sequence comes from Glycine soja, assembly GCF_004193775.1. Taxonomy (NCBI): domain Eukaryota; kingdom Viridiplantae; phylum Streptophyta; class Magnoliopsida; order Fabales; family Fabaceae; genus Glycine; species Glycine soja. The sequence goes on from NC_041016.1 coordinate 2,661,951, forward strand.
GTTTATATATAAAAACAGTTTTACTCTTTCTCCTTTTATTTAATTATAAAAATAACTTATATACAAGTACTTACCTGATGAACACTTATTAGACCTTAATTAAGATGTTTATCTAAATGACATGTCTAGTGAGTCCTGATTCAATTGTATGCAAGAATGCATTGTCTTTATATTTAAACTTATTTTTAACCACTGAAACGGATAGACTTAAAAAACTGCTATATTTCTGCCCTGAGCAATTTGAAGCCATGGTTAGATATATCGTTTGGTTCAGTATAATAATTCCATATTTACAATTCAATAGAGTTGCATCTTTCCCTTCTTCAAAATGAATGGAATTCCCCAACTGTGAGAATGCATCCGTTTCTAAGGATGAAAAAAAGAGAGAAATAACATTAACCTCACAATTCAATAGAATTATAAACTTACAGATAGGGAATGTTTGATTCATTTTGATAGAATAATGTACAAAATGAATCCACATTACTCCCATATAGCAGCACCAAAATGATTCATACATTCTACTGATCGTTGAGTTCCATAAGTTAACTATTTGGTGTAGAACCTACACTGTTTTATTTCAACTCCTATATCAAGTGCACAGAGGGAGAAGGAGGCCTAAAAACCTGTATCAACCTTTAATGTTGAAATAAACCGTATAAGACTCATCTCTAAAGGCCAATAACGGTTCCAGAAGAAAATTCCTGTTTTCCCCTTTGGCCACAAAGCTGATAGGATTATATTTGCTTATTCCTCTCTTGGCAATAAAACTTGCTGCTTGGTTAAATGTAGCATCAGAAGTAGTCTTGCAACTGAGCTTCACTCCTCTACCAGAACGCAAGCCACTGTGCACGAAGCAACCATTATGGCTTTTGGATTCTAAAGATATGGTTTCTTTTTGTCCATCCAATCCCGGTACCACAACAAAAACAGAAGATGGTCCACCAGAGGAAGAGCCTACGACTGTAAGAGGAAGTTCTATTCCTTGGTGAATCACTTGCATTCCCGGATGATCAAATGGTTCTAACATCACTGATTTACCAATAGCATCTGTCAATGTGGTAAACTTTGTGGAAGATTTTCCTTGGATAACTCTAAAAGTGGCACCAAGAGCTGAATCAGTTCCAGGCTCAGGTACTTTTTTCACTGCTAATGATTGGTTTGAGTTTGTCAAAACAAAAGTCGAGTTTGCAAAGGCTTGGGAGAAGTAGAATAAGTGGCTGTTGTAGCTGGCTGGAATTGGAGTAATCCAGTCTGCTATAGAAGCATTTGCTGCAGTTTTAATGTTCCAATCACCAGTGGTGTTACCAGCAAGAAGATAGGGACCATAAAGAATTGCTTGAATAGAGGCATATTTAGTCCTATCATCTGTATTTGATTCAAAACACCATATCAGTATTGTGAAGTACATGATTAATTTTTCCATTAGAAATATACCTGTGACAGAAGAATAATGGTAATTAACATTTAAAACACATGGAATCAATATCTTGTGCAACTACCTTTTATGGCCTCTGCTCTGAGGGTAAGGGGCAATTGAAGGCTTAGCTTGTCACCAGCATTCCATTTTCGCGTGATCGACAAAAAATTGCCTACAAGTCCAATAAGCTGCAATTGTTAATTTTCTCTTTATATCTATCTATCTATCTATCTATCTATATTTCCATTTTCTAACAACTACGGTGAAATCTCTACTTTTTGGTGCCAAGTAAAGAGAGATTCACACCTGGCCCTGGCAGAGTTAAAGTCTCATTATTTAATATGCCTTTTTCACCATTCTTGTGCATCCGAGTTGGTAGTCTGAAGTTAAGCGTAGACAAAGCACCAGTTTTCTGCACAAGTAGATAGGTTTTAGAAGACTAAGAAGAGAAGGATTTTACATTTGGTAGCTTGTTGATTTCTTGTGAAGAAGGTTAAAAAAATTGGCATTATAAGCCACATATCCCTCACGTGTCACCAGAAGATATTGTAACATGTCCATTAACACTTGGCAATCAAAATTTTGAAAAAAATTAACTAATTAAATTGACATAATCAAGTTGATAGAACAATTTCTTTTATCATATAATGAATCCATCTTCAGTTAATATTTGTCTGGATGTAGCATTTATAAATCTGTACTGTAATGTGCATTTTTCAATTTCTATCAATGAGGACTGGTAGTCAAAATCCTTATATAAACTAAAATTCAAGCAAATGCAACCATCTTCTATATCACTATTATTCTAGTCATATCATCATGCTTCTGCATTATAATAAGTATGGCCTAGCTGTGACAGATTTGGACTCTAACCAGGAATTATACTCTTTTTCATATTTCAGGTGACCATGATTTATTGGTCACAAAATAATGATCATGCACAAGCCAAAAGAAGAGTGAAAATGTGACATGTATTCCTTTCTCCCGATTAGTTACATATCAGTAGATCCATAACCTTTTGTTTATACTGAAAGCATTAGTAGAGAAGGGTTAGGACAAAACAGACCAAATAAAATCAGATTAACTACTATAGTGTTTACTCTAGAAGGTATCTAAGATTAATGTTTGGCTAAATGAGATGCATAATGTAACGAGCACCTTAGCAGGAGAAAATGTAAATGACACTCGTAGGAAAGGATCCCATGAAGCAGGTGGAACAACTGTCTGATTAAGGATAATTTGCCCAGATTTCCAATTAAATAAGCTTGATATGTACTGGATGATGTAAAGAGTAGGATTTTCCCCTTGCTCTTCAAAATAGATAGAATCTCCCAGCTTTGAGAATGATTCAATTCCTAATAAACAGGGAAAGAAAAATGAGAACATTTGAGTACGGAGTACAGAAATGATTTGGTGTAGTGTGACACTTTGATGCCATTTATAAAGTATGATGGACATAACATAGGCTCACCTGTCCCATAGCAGCACCAGAAACTATCAAACTTGGTTCCCCAACCAAAGTAAGTTTTAGCCTTGGAAACCCCACGACCTTGTGGAAGCATATATATCATCACTCCAGGTTCTGTCGATCAAAAAATACTTAGTAGCTTCAAGTCGATCAAAAAATTCAGATGGAAAGGCAGAGAGATATCCTGTGCCAATTTTCTCCTGGCAGATAGAGAGATTGGCAACAAGAGCAGACATTTTCTTCTTCAGGCTATCATTATGTGTGCTGGCCCACATTAATGCTGATGCACTCAAGTAGTGACCTTTAAAGTGTCACAAGCAAGCAATTGTAATTAACCATGAAAAGTGAGTTGCAAAGGCTTAAAGTTGCAGCCAGGAGCAAGTTATTTACAAGTAAAAACTTATACACCTTTTTTAATCTCAGAATAAAAAAAAAATTGTAGAGTAATGTTCAAGCAGTGGTGACATCAATAATAGTCTTGTGGTGAGTTATGAAGCTTTCAATGGTTCTCATAGCCCTTTCTTCCTATTCCCTTATATAGTAGTAAAGAAGTCTTTATGAAGAAACACAAGGAGCTGAAAGTGAAAATAAGAACTTTAATAGAGAGATAAGTTAGATTTGGTAACTTTGCTAACATGGGATTTGCACATCTGGTGGAGTCTTTTGCTCACACTAGCTGTGACTCGAGTTTGATTCTTAGATTTTTCCTATCAATAGGCGATATTTTTACTATAAATTCTCGCTGACATTTGCAGAGGAATGTATCTTCTCTTAATCTAAACTTTTTTATCCACCAAATAAAAAGATTTGGTAACTTCAAAATAAGATGATCAATGAAATAAGCTAACCAACAAAATGCCCCCGAAGCTCCATTTTTGGATCTTCCCACCCTCCATATGGTGTTCCAGGAGTTGGAAGGCCAGCTGTCTTCCTAAAGCTCCAGAGTAACCTGTCCACATCCAACATCAACAGATACTCTAAGTTTGTTTGTTGTGCCTGAGCATGGATTGAACCTTGACTCAATCTCACATCATGCAGAGACACTGGTTTGAGAAAATCTTGGGGTTGCTGGGGTGGCTTCAACACACCCACTTTCTCAATTTTCCTCAACATATCCAAATTACGTTGATTTTCCTCTTTCAACAACTTCCTTGGTAGCAAATCAGCCAATAAATGGTCATCCTTTGTCGTCAAATGATTATGTGACATTATGTTCCAAGTTTCATTCGTGGATGTGGATAACTGGTACCGGAAAGTATGTGATTGGGCATCATTGTTTGTGCACTCTTTACCCGCAGCACAACCCCACACCACAATAGCAACAAAGGCAAACAGAAAAGCCATCAACCTCCTGAGAAATTCAAATGAAAATGAACCTTAATCTCAGCCAAAATATGGGAACAATTTATAACCATGAAGCATAGCATAATTAGAATTACGCAACAGACAACATGCATGAGTTTAAGTGGAACAAAAACGCAATGTGAGTATGGAACACGTGAATTAAGAACTTGAATGAACTGAGTAACAGTGTGAGAAACATACACGCACTCATAGGACAAATGTCAAACAGTTAAAACAACACAGAGACAAGTGAGTGGGTAGATGTATGTAACTCTCTCTATATATAGTATATACACAGACACTTGGAAAAACAGATTCGAGTGTCACCAATGAAGAAGTCGCATTTTAAATAAAATCATAAAGTAAGACTTAGGATATGAATCAGATGGAGCAATTTCAAATTGTAAATAATAGCACGGATAAAGACAAAAAAAAATTCTAATTTCTAATTTTGTTTTGCACGTATAGTTTTCGTAAGAGGCAATGTTAATTGAAGTGTGGTTGGGTGTTAAGTTTGTATGGGCATCTGTGTCAACGGAGATTCATTAATTCCAAAAAATTGAAATTTAAAGCGAAAGGTTCCAGAATTTTGATCCAAACTATTATTTAATAAAAGCCTTATGTTAAATATTTCTAAACACGATCATCATTTAGCGTGAAGTGATAATGTGACATCAAGTTACATTGTTGGATGATAATAACGTAACTAGCTAGTAATGACGAAACTATGTGATTGTGTTGTGTGTGCACTCTTTATCCGCATCACAACTCGAGCAGAAAAACCATCATTATCGATGCCTTCATGGATATGACTTTTTCTTTAAAATAAATAATTTTAAAACATTTATTTATAAAAATATATATTTACACTGAAGCTTGAAGCTTGAAGCTTGAAGCTTGATGAGTTAGAGTGACTGACTAATGCAGCATTGCACAATTATTTTAATTTATTAAAGGAATAAAATAATAATAATAAAGTTGACCTATTCTTTGACCAACATGACTACTTGCCCGATTCTCTCGCTGCTATCAAATCTCAAATGTCTATAACTGTTGGCTCAATTCTCAGAAGCTCTCTCTAAGCGGTGTTCACTGTTCACAACCTTCCCTTTCTCGTAACTCGTAAGTGTGTTCCATTATCTCAACTTAAATCTAGAATATCGACGCTTTCTTCTTGCTTTCGATTTTTAATTAGGTGCTCCCAACAATGTTCCCTTTTTGTGCATTTGTGATATGATGCTGAATGGATGGTGAGCATAGAGGGGGAAACGATCACAAGCGAGTAACTTTTTTCAAAATTATCAAATTTAGATACAATTTCAAAATTATGTTTGTTTTTTTTAGTTTTATTTAATATTTTTTATATTTTTGTATATTATTTTTTATTTAATTTTTTTACAACTTAAATGAAAAAAAAAAATTGTAACACAATTTACAATTTTGTATTCAGAAGTAGTAGAATATATTTAGATTTATTTCTTTTTGGGTGTTGATTTAAATTGTACTTCCATCTAATAATTTTGAATTTTTTTTTACTTTGAGCACGTTCTCTTTGTTTCTTGTTGTCAAAACTTAAGGTCTCTGTTATTGTGTGTGAGCATAGCTTGCACTGCTTGGATTGGATGACATGATATAAATCATCAACCTGATATTAAGGGTTGAGTACAAAACTTTCCGATGTGTGTAACCTGGTCAAAGATATGAATGCACTGTTTGAAATTATGTGTGTGCATGGAGGCATGTGTGTGTTTTAAATAATAAAATTTAGTTATGCTAAAAAAAATGTTAAAAATGGGAAAATTTTGTAATTTATGTCTTAATTATGAATGAGTTCATTAAGATCACATACTTAATTACCTATTAACTAAATCTATTATTTATCTTTTTTTTATTAAATCTATAAATTGTTTTTATGTAGAACTGTTTTAGACAACACGTAAATATTAAACTTTTAAAAAAATAATTAGTATACATTGATATAGTAAAGATTTTTTAAATTCAGCAACCAAGGAAAATATTAGACCCCCCAAGTCAACCATGCTTTTGCATGTGAAGTCAAATTCAGCAACCAATAAAAGTTCAAACTTAAGTTATAAATACATAAATAAAAATTCCATTTGACCAATAAGACTTTAATGATATAAAAAAAACACAAGACTTTAATCATCTATCATTAAGCTCATCAAAGTTGAATACTTGGCGTCACCTATGTACTACTTAAGGCATTATGAGTGTCGCATTGGGTACTAATTAGGGGTGTTCGTGGGTCAGTTTGAACTAATTTTGATGTAATTTAGGATTTAATATAATCAAATTTGATCTATTTTGTTTGATTTGATTTTTTTTTTTAAATCCAACTCAATCCTTTTGTGAATAGTTTGATTCAATTTGAGTCGACGAGCTATTCATTTAAATTTAATCTTTTTTCTTAAAATTATTATTTTATATCATGATTGATCCAAACATTCAATATAACCAACACAATATTATAAAATGTCTAAAAGTAGTAAAATTAATTCATTTAATATCATTAACATAATATTCTAAAATAGATTAATATAAATTAAAATAAATATTTTTCGACGAGATTTATTATGATATTCTGAATTACACATATTTTCTATAAACTGATTTCTTGTAATAAGTTTTGTTACAATCATATTAATTTGTTGCAACCAAATTTACTAAAGAAATGAACAAAATATGATTGACTAATATTATAAACATGATAAAAAAAATAAATATAAAAAAATGAAACTAATAACAATATAACTGAATATTATACCTTAATAAGTTTCAATACTTAGAATTCCAATATTAACAATATTTAAAGTCAAACTAAACAACTTTAAAAATTTTGATCAATTTAATTTGATTTTGATCGGATTTATAAATTTAAACACATGATTCAACCATGAATAGTTTTGATCGATTCGATTCAGTTTTAACCTAAATCTATAAATCATCTAATCTAAATTATTCAGATCAATTTAAATGCGATGAACACTCCTAACACTAACTACATTGGCCTATGCATCAACGACAAGCAACTCTTGGTTAGCATTTGCTTAAAAAAATGCTTATAAGAAAAGTTTATACAATATAGGTGGTGATAAAAATTGATACGTATAGCGCACAAAGCAGATCAATAGTCCTGCCGCGTTCACGTAAATAGAGACACGGCACTGTTTTGTTAGTAGATGGCTAGTTTGGCTGTGAGAAATTATAAGGGAGAGCATAGGATAAATCTTAATGTTTGACGGAGAAGGGAAATTTATTTCAAAAATAGTAAATAAAAAGCAGTGAGTCGAGTGCAAGCAAAACATATACCAACAAAAAAAAAAATACTCATATATATGACTAATATCTGAACTAGGAATGATGAAATAGACGAACAGGTTAGTTATTTATAACCTCTTTCTCTACATTATTTTTTGGACACCGAAATTACACGGGATTCTTTTATTATATTATTATTATTTGGCCTAATTAAGCAAGTGAAATAGACACGATTGAACTGCTATTTGTTATGGAAAGCTTTCCACGAAAAAATGACGAAAATTACATGGACAAGTGGCTGAGTTAGCACCTTAACAGTTAACTATTTCTCAAAGGATCAATGTAAAAAGGCATTTTACTCTGAACCCCAAATATTCTGGCCCAAGAGAAGGCCTTTTTGAAGGACATGAGGTTTAGTCATATGGATATATCATATATCGATCTGGGCCTAAATCAGATACAACTGATGCTGATACGATTGATGAGTTATCAAGATTCAAAACATGAGCCATGGTAATTTGTCGGACAACATTTAATCTTAGTTAATCATTATTTATGTTGACAGAAAAAACATTATTTTTCCTCATAACTTTGGATCCAATAATATTCATGATAAATGGTGCACAGCTGCTATAAAAGAAATCATACACTGACAGAATAAAAACTACTTGTTAGGTTTACTTCTATTAATATTGGAAATTGATATACATCATTAATTTATATTGTTAGCTTATACTCCATGTTTATATCATTATAATTTAATTTTATCAAACTGTCGTTAAATAAATGATGAATTCAAGTGTTTTAAGTTTTATTGGTTAATCAATAAATTAAGAAAAAAAACATTTGGCAGAAATCATGCTGAGATAATAGTGTAACAAATTTCGTCGAATTTTGTCTTACATCGCATTTCTAGCTAGCTCTTTTCATTAAATAAAGTTCAGACCAACAAAAAGTATATATCTAACCACTAACATTGTATTTCGTCAGTAAATAACTTTTTTAGTGAACAAATCAATGTCCTTAGAGGGTGAACTTAGATGCTTCATGCCTTCATTGGTACTGATAAAAAAAAATGCTTCATTGGTGAAAAAGATGCTTCATTGATATTTTGATTTCAATGATAATTTATTTATTATTTTCTTTATCAACAAATATATATTAATCGTTAATCTTTGTTAGAATAAATGTTAGTGAAAGATTAGGAGTCTAAGTCAGGATTTTTCTTTTCCTTCTCCCTTCAACCTTTTTTTAATCATTAAATTATAATTTCATTTAGAGTTTATTATCGGGTGCAAAATGAATTGTGCACACTTTTCCATTCAACATATATACAGGCTTTCCGATAACTTTTCACATCCAAAGTTAGGCATTCTAATTTCTTCTAAAAGGCTTGGACTAAATTCTTCCTAGTTATTATTATACCAACAGCTTTCGGCAACTTCCTAGTTAGTATACACACACTTTACTGGTGTACATATGAAGACATAAGGAGTCAGAGAAGACCTTCAAAGCTGGCATGGCTACGAGATGGAAACAAAGTCATCATCTCATGCATGTAGCTTTTGTTGTTGAGGGCTACCGCAAGCATATTTCAATAGTCACCTCTTGTTACTTGCTAATTGCTAATTGCTATCCAAACACATGCAAACCCAATAAGTGTTTGGGTTATGCATGAAAGTGCATTCAGTGAACAAAAACTTGATGGAGTCAGACAGAGGTAGAAGACAAAAGGGTATACATATAGGTCCTGAGAAGTGAGAAGTGGTCTTTTTCCTAACCAACTTCGTACCTATATCAAGCCAAAAATTGGCCGACACAAGGAATGCTAGTTCACGTTAGTGCTAGCTACTAGGGATACCTATTCCTAATCTTAGTCCCTTTTCAAGAGCACCAGATTCTCCGCACAATCCACAGTTGAGTGAAGTAACACCAGCATTTGTCACCAAGCCAGGAATTCAAATATGTACGAGAATCTCAGGGAAATCTCTCTCTTTCTCTCTCTCTTTATTTTGTAAGATATTGATTGGACAATTTTTATTTAAATGCTTCCACAAATAAAAATTTTCAAGCAATCATTCTTTGGGTGAATGTTTTGTAAAGTTTCTTAGCCATTTTTTTAATAAGAATATATCTAAGTTTTTATTTTACACTCAATTAATCTCTCTAATCGAATCGACTTATTTTAAAAAAAAATAATTTATCACTTCATTTCTAAGTTAGGAAATGAACCATAGAACTTGATTTGTCTACGACTTTCAGTGCGACGTGGGATGAGTTGTGTAGTTGGACGAGGAACACGGTGCCCATGCCTCCTTTGCCTAACACTTTCACTGCCTTCAGCTCCTCCGCCATTCACCCTCAACAAAGACACAGATACTTGCTTTCTTTTCATCCAACTTCCTTTCTATTCGTCTTTCTTTTTTTATACCTTCCTGTCACTATATTTTCACAATTAAATATTTAATTAATCACTTCTTTTGTGTTAGTCATGGGAGCGTTTACGAGAATAAAACAACCAGACCCAAAACATAAATTAATTTACAAGTTAGGGTCTGACTACATGTTTGGATTAATTGATTTTTTTTTTTAAAGTTTTGTAAGATTGTTAATTAATTTGCTAGTTTTGAACGTGTTGGTTTTGAGTGTATTTGCTTAGATTTGGTGGTTATATGTCTTGTTTGTATGGGTGTAGTAGGGCATCTTTAATTAGTGATTTGAAAAAAAGGAGGAAATTTTATTGCATCATTTAGTGGAAATCTTAAATTGAATTACTTATAGTTTTTTAGTAACTGTTCATTTAATGATTATGCTTAATGTTAAATTAATTGCAATATTTGTGTCGTATAATATTTTTCCTAGTATCCTTAAAGTGATTTTGTGCCTCTCAAATCTCACAGTGGGTGAAGGAATATGCTTTTATTGTCAATGTTTGTAGGCAGATGATAATGGAAAAATAATGTTGGAAGAAAATGATTTCTCTTATTGTGAAGAGTACATGTTGTGAAGTTCCTTATATAATATAAATAATTCATAAAATGACCTAGCTGTATCAACATTATTATTGCAACAAATTGTGTCCAATACCTTATTAGAATGAAATACTTTTAAATATAAAATGAAATATTAAAATATCAATAGTGTGAATCATATTTCTCTCTCTCTCTATATATATAATGTTATTGAGAATTAAAATATACAATATTGTATTAAATTATAACTTGAAGAAGGCTACAATAATGTTGTTTTGTGTTTGACTCACTCCATTCGAGTAACTTCAGAACTTGGGCTCATTTTGACTACTTGTAAAAATAAATTTTGGCTCATTGGCAACTCTTTATTAACAGCCCTTTAGTAAGTTAATTAATTAAGCGAATCAAGTCAGTAATTCTCTTGCAATGGCATCTGAATTCTATGCTTATCCACAATATTTTGATCATCTATCCGAGTGTATTCATGTTCTTCTTCTTATTGAAATGATATGAGCCCATTTGCATCCAAAAGAAAAACTTGATTTCCAACTTTTATCGTGATTTGTTAATTAAGAGACATGAGAAAGGTAAAATGAAAATGCGCTATATTATACTGGCATTTGTTTTCTTATATTAACTTACGCCGTTTCTTAAAACCCAAAATTGTATAACAGATCTAGAAAAAAATGAATTATGAGTAGAGTGTGGAGAATGATGAGATGATCAAAGCGCCAAGAGATTCATATTTAATAGTATTACATTATTACTCCATTAAAATATGATATGTGTCTTCAAATAACTATGTATATCGTTTGATTAAAAAATATCATTGAATGTCTACTTTTAACATCTAACTATCTATTGAACAAGGTTCCTTTCAAAGGATGAAAACTATGGATAAAAATGTGTTAATTAAGATTAACTTAAATAGTGATTAAACTCCTAAGAATTTCACCAAAGGAAAAAGATTGAACTCCTAAGAAAAATAGTGATTATATGTAAGTGCACATTTTTCTAAAGGGGGAACGAGAACGTGAACGTGCACCCTGTGCTATTGCTTGATGTTGTCACCTTGTCACCTTGGCATTCACCAATCCATTCTTTTATCGGGCTCCTTTCTTTCTTTAATTAATAAAACAGGACATTTCACTCACCCTTCCTCACGCTCCAAAGAAGTCTTAATTATAATTATCTAATTATATAGGCTTCATTCGTAATCGTACATGATAATTAATTCAATATTTTATTGTCTTAATTAGTTTGATTGATCTTGATTGATTAAGCTCATCGAATGGTTATATTACTTGGTCATATTTGAATGCTAATTTTCTGCATCATTATCATGAAACTTATAAAGATAGATATTTAATATTTTAATCATCAAAGGATAAGGAAAGCAATTAATGGAGTTTCACATGTTTAATATTAATGTTCCATAGTTGTAATTTAAAGTACGGTAAGCCACTGCACGGATGCGAATTTGCAAGTGGGTCGTATATAGTACCAGAAATCATTAAATAATCTGGAGGAGCCATTTGATAATGGAGAGTAATGTTCTTAAAAAAAATTCAAAATTTATCAGAAAACTAACATGTTGAGGATCAATTAGGTGGATGATACTGAATTAGTGATGGCTTCATTGCCAAAAGTGTAGGCTTTATGCCAACATAAGAGATGTTGAAATATAAAGATGGCATATAAATTAGAACTAAGTCTATGGTTAAAACATATCAAAGGGTAGACAAGTGGACGACAGAATGATTATGCCTCCTTTAACAATGAATTGACAATACCCTATTGATTTTGCATATCTTCTACTCGAAACTGTGAACTTAAAGAGAAAGATGTTTACCCAAGGAACCCATACGTATAGAACAAGTCACTAATTCATCAAAATTCCTTTTGTACTTCACTGATGACGACTTACAAAATCATGTGGAATCGTGATTTGGGTAGGGAAGTTAGGTGGTCTTCCGTTGGATCAAATCCTTGATAACATCACCCACCAACTACAATTGATCTACAAAAAAGGTGTAGAGAGGAGTAGAGGAATGCTTCAACCTAGCTAGTTGGTGGTTTCAATTTCTATTCCTTCTAATGTCTCATGATATAATATATTCTTTAATTTATTCTATTGTATATGATAGTGAGATTATGATTCCAAAGCGGGTTATCACCTCCCCTCATATGGCTAGATGCTTTCTGGATTTCTGAGGATATTAACAGCCAGGCCCTAAAATATATTTTCAGAGATTCTCTGTCTGTTAGCTCATCTTTAGTTCTTCACAAAATCATTTTTAAGAAAGTGAAATTGTATGATTTTCCAACGAAGAAACATTTTTTTGGAAGAACTTGAAAGAAAATATATGATTATTATTATTTTAAAAGAAATAAAATATTAAGAAAAAAACTATCAGTTGGACGTACATAATAGTCAGTAAGGGGCTATTTTAACTACTTCACCAATCATCTCAAGTTTAAATTTCTGCCTTTATAATGTGTTTAATTTAAAGAAAAGAAGGGAAGATGAGATATCGCAGCACATGGGAGGAATTTTAATGGAAGATAAGGAAGTATCAAGTATAGGTCTCCTTAGTTTTGTTAAGAGAGGGAGAGCCAAAATGTCATTTTATTTAATTGTAACTCCATGTTTACAAAGACCAACATTTTAAGTGATTCTAAGTTTCTAACCTACTTGATTTGCGAATTAAACAAATTGTACGCAAGTCCAATCTCATTTACTCAATTCTGTGCCTCGGTAAAAAAAAAAGATTCTTGGAATATTGGTGAAGAGTTTTAAGATAGCTTCTCTTTAATAAGTTACTTTGTGCTATGCGAACATAGCGTTGAAAATAGTGGTTTTTTTAAAAAAAAATGAATTTTCAAATATTACCAAGTCCATCATTTGTATTTTCCGTGTGTGTTTGATTGTTTTAATAGAATACGGGTGGCACCGGGCTACAATGATGGTGTTCAGCCCAAAGTTGTCTTTTGGTCAATAACAAACTTGGCCCAGCCCAATCGGGGAAAGGGTCTCGCTGAATGGCGTAATAGAAGTTTGGCCAAAACGCGAAATCTGTGAGCGGAGGAGATACCAGTGGGCACTCCAAGGCAACTTCACACTCCTTTTAATCTTTCATCCTATCTTTGTATTGTTGAACCCTCGATTCTCTGCAACATTCTTCGGTACGCTCCCATTTTTTTTCCTTCTTGTATAGCTCATATCTATTATCAGTGCATTGTCGATTTGATTCTGTGAATTCGATTTCTATACGGTAGCTGTTTTCGAAGCATAGTTACGTTTCTTTAGGATCTACCTCTCGACAATTTTATTGTCTGTATCTAATTCGTTAACTATTATTTTTAATTTATTAACTTCTGAATCGAACAAGATTGTTGAATTATTCATTTCCCCTGTCAGATTCAATTGCTCTTGTGAAATTCCTCCTTTATTAGCGGCTAAACCCTAAATCAGAACTTTGGTGTGGTGTGTTGACTTAATTGAGTGTAGAAATAGAATAATGGTGAAAGCATATACACAGGAACACGTCTACAAGCACCCTTGGGAACGTGTAACTTGTGCATCTTGGCGCAAGTTTGCTGACCAAGAGAACAAACGCATATTATCCCATATTCTTGATGTTGACACATTGAACCACAGCCTTGACCCTTCATCAGGGAAGCTTTACACGACCCGTGCTATCACGATCCATTGTCCTGGGCCGTGGTTTGTCCGCAAGATTGTTGGTCAGGATATTTGCCACTGTGTGGAATCCACTGTGGTGGATGCACGGTCGCGCTCCATGCAACTAACCTCCCGGAATATCAGCCTCCAGAAGTTCATTGAAGTGGAAGAGAAGATCCGATATGATCCTCACCCGGATAACCCGACTGGGTGGACAATTTGCCAGCAGGAGACTCGCATCCGGATTAAGCCGCTGTCGGCTTTGGCATCCATGGCTGAAAAGGTGGAGCAGCGATGTGCTGAAAAGTTCCTTCAGAATAGTGTCAAGGGTAGAGAGGTTATGGAGAGGATTTGTAAATATCTTGAAGCAGAATCAAGCAGCCTTGCCTTGTGATTCTATCTTTCTCATCTCAGTTTTGGGTTTATTTAGTTTAAATTGTTACATTTGTAAGATAACTGAGAAAACATTGCCACATCAAGCAAGACATGGAAGATGATGAAGCTTGTGTCTCTACCCTTGATGGTAAGAACACTATTTGGATCTTCTCTAAATTTTGAACTGGCAAATAATTTTTTAAATTGTTGTAACACAACTTAAAGAATCCTGTTGAATCTCCTTTTATCTGAATCTTGATCAGAGTGAGTTTGGGACCTAACACTGTTGTTCATGTTTGTCTCCTTTCCTAATCTTCCAAGGCGCACTTAATCAGAAGCTTTAGTTTTTATATGGATATCTTGAGGTAGAAGTGATTATCCATAGATTTTCAGGTATGCTTAATTGATGAATGTGTTGATCTCTTTTTCTTATTCTTTTTTTGACATGTAGTTAATTGTTCTATAGAAGTTTGTTTTTGACGCAATATTCGGCATTGACAAAGTGAAAATGAAGTTGTAGTTAATTATTCAATCAAATCTGCTGATGAAGGGTTAACTTTGCACGGTAGCATTTCTGATGAGTTCCAAATATGAAGTCCACGTGCACGAGTGGGGAGATTTTACGTGTATCATTTACATTGTTGGATTTGGTGTTTTCAATGGTGAAATAACATTTTGTTTGGTAGACTTATAGCATGTTTGGCTTGGCCTTGAGAGCTTTCCCCAAGATCAAGACTGGAGTACTTTTTTTTTTTTTTTATCGGCAAGACTGATTTTCCAGAAAGAAAGACATCTTTGGATTATTATTAAACATGATTAGGCTTTGTTTGATTTAAAAGTGAAAAATATAGCTTTTACGTGTGGTTGAAAGTTTTTCATGCTGTTATAAACTATATTTGAGACAGAAGATTTTAGGCGTAAATTCTTTTTATTTAACTCACTTTTAACTGAAGTCATTTATACTATTTAGTTGTAACCAGTGCAACCTACGGAATGAATGCAACTATATCTACCTTTCAACATGATTAATTAAACAATATTGTGATCTGCGTAAAATATTAGTACATAATAGGTAAACTTTTATAGATTATTGACTGATTCATAAAATTATTGTAAGGATGACAAAGAATTGAAAGAATTAATGCGGCGTTCCTTATAATCTTTGTGGGCTCCATTAAGAGTTTTATTTCCTCCTATGGATATTTTGTATTTTTTTTATAAAGCACAATTGTTTAATTATTTTTTGACATAATCATGTATTCGTGTTTTCCTTTAAAAAAGCTGAACTCTTCATTAACCAATGTTCCACGGTTAATCCAATGCTTATGTAGTAAAAGTAATGAAAAAAGGTCGGCCCATATCGATGACCCATAGTAGGTCGTGCAAATATTTTATGATAAAATTGAAGAAAACTTAATTCAAAGGAATTCATATTTTATGTAAATATTTTGAAATCTTAAAATTTTCAGTCTAAACATAACCTAAGATTTTTAATATTTGTTTCTTGATAGTCATTGAAGGCGAGTCCTAGCACAAAGGTAGAGTTGTGTCTTAGAGATTGGTTGTCATGAGTTCAAATTTAGAAACAATTTCTTGGTATATACAAGGAAAAAGCTATGTATAATGACTCTCTCCATACCTTCACAAGTGAAGAGTCCTCAGGCATCGAAGTATGCTAGTCAAAGTCGCAGCTAACTCATAGTATTGCATGATACTATGCTTTTGTAATGGCAGGGTGAGTTTGTGTGCTTAGAATCATAAATGAGTAAATCGGTCATGCAAAATTTATAAACTCTGTAGAATCATAGAGTTTTTTCAATTCTGCTAGGCAGGTGAATTTTTTCTTTCATAAACCATCAATTTGGTTCGTTAAGTGTTACTATTACTCTCTCTCTTAAATACTCTCACTAAATTCATATACAAGCAAATAAATGATGGTGTATCTTGAATTTAAATATAAATAAATCTAACTAATTTTATCCCTATTTAATAATATCATTCCTAAAATATCCTTTATTTAATTGTAACTTTATTTTTAATGACTCTTTCTTATTCATAATAACAAGTTACAATGAATAATATTTTAGGAAAAAATTTATTTTATTTTTACCTGAGATTAGTGTGCCATCTAAATTTCTTAATAAATATGAAATTAGTTATTTCTAATTATATATGAGTCCAAAGAAAATAGACTTTAAACTAATGGAATTATATAAGTAATTCTTAAAAGTATTAGACATCATATTACATAGTCACTCAAGTATTGAAAAATTCTTCGAATACTCCCTCAATATTACTAAAACATATTAAACCAGGAATTAGATTGTCGAATACTTTAATAATTACTTACATAATTTCATTAATTTAATGGTTTATTTATGATTTTTTTCTTACCTCGGGCTTCTGCCAACTTAAGCCCGTATACCAAAGCCCAAAAGCCCAGTGCTCACTAACCCTAACACTGAGATAACTGAGAAAAACACCATTTTCTGTGACTGCATCTTCAACGTCTCGCAACCCACCGCGACCGGAGCTCCGCTCTGCCGCGTCCGAGCTCGCCTCTGTTCTGAACCAGTTTTGTTTTGTTCCTTTGCGGCTTGTTTCTCTGCTTGTGCGAGCTATTGTTCCGGTTCGGTTTCTCATGCTTATGAATGATTATAATTCTATGAATCTAAGCTTAATTAAATATTTGAGATGTGTTATAAAGGCTCTTCTCTCTCTCTTTTTATGCTATGTTATACGCATATGTAAGAATTTATATGCCTATATAAGAATTTTAAATCTTACGAATTGTGTTTCCCCTTCGTGATTTTAACAGAAAAGCAATGGCAAGTGCATTGAGTAGCAGAGTTGAATCTGTTCGAAACTCCCCCTTTCTAAGATTTTCGCTCAACTTCATCAGAGCCCTTAGCTCTTCTTCGTCTTCTTCTTCTGCCGTTTCTTCTGCTGAGAACCTTAAGAAATCAAAGCGAAGGAAGAAGAAGAATTTGTTCGAGGTGGCTCAGTTCTTACCTAACTGGGGAATCGGCTACCACATGGCCAAGACTCACTGGAATGAGGTTTCTTACGAAATCACTAAAATAAATCTCTACAAGGTGGTGTTTCTCTTTCAATCGTCAACGCCTATTTCACTATGAATGAATTGTAGAGTCTCATTTTTTCTTTATTTTATTGCAGGATGGAAGACATGGAAAAGCATGGGGGATTGCTTTTAAAAATGGTCAGTTAGTGTCATAAGCTGCATTAGAATTTTTTTTGTTTTCTGAATTTTGGTTATTCTGTTTGTTGAAGGCAGTGATAATCATTCATTCATTCGTCAATGATACTAGTGTATAGGCTGGGCTAAGAATGCCTTTCTGAACTCTTACATATGAATTTGCCTTGATGGCCATATAATTATAAGGGTAAATATTCCTGAAAGTGTGAGGTGATGACAATTTGATCCTGAAAGATAAAAAAATTTCAGATTAGTTTTCAAATGTATAAAAAGTGCAACAAATTCATCTTGCTGTTAAATTTGTGAGAACATTTTATCACCAAGTTATAATAATATTCAAAGATCAATTTGACACCAAGTTGTAAAGTTTAGGTGTCAATTTGTCTTTAAATTATCTGCATGATTAATTTATAGTATTTTTCATATTTAGGGACTAAATTTGAATTTTCTGTCATTCATGAATCATTTTGTCATTGCCTCACTTTCAGGCACTAAATTTGATGTTTACCCTAATTATAATTCACTTAATAAACTGGCTTGATTTGATATCTTACAACTTATTGCAGGCTTGCCATTAGCAGATGCTCCCAAAAAGATTAGTGGAGTTCACAAGCGCTGTTGGAGGTACATACCAAATGTAGTAAAAGCATTAGAAAGCTCAACAAACTTAACGAGCTCAACAGACAGTGGCTTAAAAGTTGAAACTGAAGCAAGTTGATGCTTTCTAGTGACTTTGGGTATTTAGGTCATCGACATTATACCATGCCTTAGAGTTGATTTTCAATCGGCATTGTTGTTTTCGACTATGGTTGCATTTTTTAGTCGACCATGAAATGTGCTCTGAGGGAGTAATCTAGTTGGATTTGGTTCTTTCTTTGTGTTTGTCTTTGACCCATATTTTCGAAGTTGGTATTACCATCTTCAAGAAACATAACGAAACGAGGATTTGAGAATCAAAGTCGGACTCGTGAACAGGGTAGGTATAAATTGTTGCTTATAAATACAATTATAAGCCGTCTAACTGTGTTATCCGAAGAGCGTGTGCCTGAAGATGGTGTGGTAGGTAGTTATATTTAGTTTCGTGTTTCAAATTTTACAGCATTCACATCCAAAACGTAATTTCTCAATCTTCAACGAGTTTTTAAACACACTAATGAACATGCGTAACAAGAAAATATTTGAGAAAAAGAACTTGCCAAATCTAGAAACAATTAAGTTTAGCCCTTAAACTTTTTTAAAATTTAGGTTTTAGTATTTCAAGTCTCAACAAAACTTTGATCGCTTTGAACACATTTCCAACATTCATTTTTTGGTAAAATAAAACGCACTCCCTATTTTCTAATTTCCACCAAATCACATTCTCAGATGAAAAATTGCTCAAAAACTACACAGGCAGAATTTTAGTAGGAAAGTGAATGAAAAATTCAATTGTTCAAAATCAAAATCATTCAAAGTAAAACCATATTCAAAAATTAATTTTTCAATCAAACCAACTTATTTGTTAACAATTTGGTCTATCCATTTCTTTTTGTGGCAACCAAGTTATTGGTGCCTAATATTCTTTGACTTTTTTTAATAGCTAATCGATGTTGGAAAATATGACTAATCAATAGGTGGATTTTTTTCTTCCAACTATGCTTTTTCTGTCCCTAAGTCAAGAAATCAAGACTCTACTTAAGCGTATCAAACTTAGTTTTACTTAGATCAACAAGTAGTTGATTTCAGTTTACCGATTTTGAAAATCATGTTAAAATTAGTCTAAAATTGAATTTTTTTGAAAGTTTTGGATTGACTCTTATCAAGTTTTAATGATGTTACATTCTCAAAATTCAAATTTAACTAAGGATTATTAGTGAAGTTAGAATTGTTTTCAATATAAGCACTTAGTGAAAAGAGTTTAATTGATTCAGCTGAGCATTATGCGTGAATTATTGTAAATGTTGTGGTAGCCGAGTTTGATTCCCCTTAATATAAGCACTTAGTGAATTTGATAATGGTATGAGATTATTGCGGACATGGGGAGAGTGGTAATCAGATAAGGAATCCAAGTGAAGTGGGCAATTCAATTCATGGCCATTCTAACAGTAGGTTGATCCGATCCGATGATGTAATTTAACAATCAATAACAGTGTTTCTTGTCTATTTGTTGTCATGTGTGTGTTAGTTGTTATTGTTTATTTGCTCTGTTATTGTTTATTTTTAATATTTGAAAAAATCGCCGATGTTTTTTTATGTGTTACTGAGCATTTTCAATTAATGATATTTTGATAATAAAATAAAATAAATGCTTCTTTTGTCTGATGTCTCACGTTTGCTGCTACTTCTTTCCTTTCCTTTCAAAACCTTTTTCCATTTGCATTCTCCAATCCTCCCGTGGGACGCTGCTGTGTGAAGTTATGCATGCATGATATTGGAGACACTAGTCGTTACATCACATTGCTTTCTTCATTTCCTTTCCTATCTATCTCACTGTTGTTTTACCTTTTCCATTGTATTGTATCTATACTAATAACATGGCATTTCCTCTGTCCTTTCCCTTTCAATGTCAATTTCTCAAATCCAAGATATCATTACCCATGCCATGACCATCCCTGTGCACTTTTATTTCCTTGCTTGTAAAGAGAACATAATTATTACTCTAACTGAAACCCTAATATTTTCATAAATTAATATATTTATGTAAACTTTTAAAAAGTTTTGTTTACGTGTATTTAGGACATATGTCAAGAAATAAATAAAAATATTAATTGAAAACTAACAATATTTAAAAACTTGAAAATAAGAAATATTTATTAATTTCTCACGTATAATTGTCTCTCCTCTTTATATGTTCTCTCTCTCTATATTAACATATTGTTACTATGTTGAATTCTAACTTAGGCATTACACTCTTTACAAAATGGTTGCCACCTTCATGTACTTTCCCAAATCGACGATAACAACATCCTCGTCATCATCCGATTTTGAGAGAATTTCTACTTTCTTGTTTTGTGTAGTTCATCAACTGTGTATGCAAGGCGCTGGTTTTGTTACCTTATGAAGAACATGGTACAAGAAGCACTGGGAGACGCCATGCAAGCTCAATCAGTATCCCCCACATGGCCAACTGCATTCTATCTTCAAGCAGTGGCCCTCTTCAGCCTCGGGATGGACCATGATGCAGAGGAAAGTCTTAAAGATGGCACAACACTGGAAACCAGAAAACATAGAAATTGAAGTGTACATAGTTTTTTTTTCCTTCTTTTTCTTCCCTTTCATTTCTCAAGGAAATGTTACAAGCATTAGCTGTATGTATCTTAATTTGTCTGTCCATTATTTCCTTCAACAGTTTTCAAACTCTTGTTGTCTATGCCTCCTAGGATTTTGTTTTCATAAAAAAAAAAGCTGTGAAATTGCTCTGGTTCATATAAAAATATTATATACAATAACTTAAACATTCAATATTCAGTTAGTAATATTTATTTATTTACTAAAAAATATTAATATAAAAGAAAATTCAAATTTATACAAATAATACAAATTGATTTTGATTTTCTATCAGGTGATCAAGTCTAAATTAATTAGATAAAAGTTAAATTGATAAATAATAAAATCCTCAATTAATTATTGATTGGATAACAAGACAAAAAAAATATATTATTAAATACAATAAATGTGAAACAAGATGTTATCGGTGCCCTTGTTTTAGGCGGAAAAGTTTTATCTCTTTTTTTCTGCCTGAAAAGTTTTATCTCTCTACCAACAACCTTTTAAAATAGGTTAATGAATTTAGCTAGGCAAGTTTAAGTTTTTTTTTTTTTTAAATTTTGGTTGGATGTAAGTTTTTTTTTTCATTTTTAATCTACGTAAGTTATGTGTTTTCAATTTTAGTTTTTGTAATTTTTTTTTTATTTTAATTTTTTTATGTTTTTTCAATTTTAATACATTAAAATATGAACTTACAAGTTACAAGAATTAAAAATAAAAAAAATAAATCTTAAAAAAAGATTAAAATTAAAAAAACATGAACTTTTAAAAACTAAAAATCAACAATTTTTTTTACAAGGGACAAAATTAAAAAACTGCAAACTACTAAAATAAATAAATAAATTTACTACGACCAAAATTAAAAAGACCCAAATTTATATCAACTAAATTCACATTTATGCCTATAGAATATAAACGATTATTCCTAAGGGAGATGGGATGCGATGAGTTTAGTGATGTTGTCTTGTCTGATAGTTCAAGTGTCATGATACAAATCTTGTTTTTTTTAATTATCCACTTAATTCAAGTAGTTTTCAATCTTATATCTTTTAGTTCCTTTAATTAATAATTAAATTTTTTAGTATTTAAAGTTTATATTTTAATTCTCAAAAAAATCTTTGTTAAAATTATTTAATGTCATGGGTTAAAAGATTTTGACGGAGTTAAAATATAAACTTTAGAGACTAAAAAGTTCACTTATTAAATTTCGGAGACTAAAATATCCAAATATTAACTAAAGGAACTAAAAATGATAAATTTGAAAACCATCCTTAAGATTAAACCTATTTTTTTTTATCCAAAGAAATTAATCTCAATTAATTGAACTAAATTTCCTTGATTCATGGTTCATATCTTGTGACTCCGCTTTGCTGAATTCTAAGACAATTTGATGTTATTATAGTTCAAGTATTTATTATGACAATCAGTGGTACATGTACATGTATGGACTGATAAACGAAGCACTGCACGTTTAGCTTATCATAAAATCAAGATGATACTATTTTTCTTCAAATATGTAAAGGCACTTGTTTTAAATGGTACTCCCCTCCTTTTCATTTATATTTTCATGTTTAAGATTATTAGACATGAATTAAAAAATATTTAATAGAATTATATTTGAACTAAATATCCTTATTTAATATCTTAATTTTCTATGCCTTTGCCTGCCCCACTAGTAGTAACAATTAAAACGGATATATTTGAGAGAAAAATATTAATCAAAATTTGAAATTCTAAAACATCAACTGTTTTGGAGAGAAAAAAAAAAGCTAAAACAAAAAAATGGGAAGGAGTAACGATCAAATTTAACACTATCATCTTATGGAAATTATCTCCATCCTTCGACACTAATCCAAATCTAATAGATTTATAGAAGAACTTTGGATCAAGTACGTAGATGAATCTAAATGAGCATCACTAAAGGATATGGATCCCAATTGTATTCATATATAATAAGTCCACATCTACAATTTACAATCTAACCACATGTCCAATTGTCCATGGATGATCCCGAAATCATCCGTAAGAGATAAGGAACATAATATATGCCTAACAATGCCAACAACACCAACTTCCACCAGCAGAGATTAAATACTAGAATTTAAAACACTGGGATGTATATTTTTGCAAATCACATGAAATAGTACTTCAAACTGCAGCGATGTCCTATAACTGCACGTCCCCCATCACATACAAAATATAATAATACCATTAAAATATGCAGGAGGATCATCTCATCATGACGACAATGAGCATAACAGCATCTCAGGGCATGAAACTTAAAGACAACAAATCTAGATCTTATCAAGTTTCTCAACCTTGACAGCCGGATTCGCTTTAGCTATGGCATCCCTTGCAGCAGTGTGGTAATCAAATGGGCAATTATGCTTGTCTGAGTAGCGATGTACAGAACAGAAAAGGTTACCACATCGACAATTAAATCCTGTCAAACCAACCCGCTTATTGCAGTTGCTGCATCGTTTTGGACCATCCTTGGGCTTTGCCTCATCACTCTCCTCTGAACCTGAAGCAACTAAAGGTTGTGCGGGGATAATTTTAGGCTCTATTGAATTGACTGAAACATCCACACTGGTAGCAATGGCAGGTTCATTTCCACTGCTGCTTGATGACCCATTCATAATATTCCCAATGGATGATGCTACAAGCCCTGCCTGCTCCTGTTTCAGCATCATGTCTTTGTGGCACTTAGAACACATGTTCATGGTAGCTGCACTTCCAAAAAATCCGCAGTTGGTGATGCACAATATAGGACCTTCTGGGGGAGCTTCGCATCCAGTCTTGTCATGGTCCATCTTTTTTTCAACTTTCCTGTACCAAAGAAATTTAAATACTAAACTGTCAGAATATAAAGTCATAGCTAATTTAAGAACAAATGTCATTTCTGAGCATACACAGTGTCCAATGTATATTTAGCATACATACTAGCAACCCTTCTTGATACTTTGTGTGTAAATATGGCAAATCAAGCTAGTTGATAAATGTGCTCTTAAGCAAGAAACACATATCGAGCTTTGTTTAACTCTCTAAGCATGCATATCCGAAAGCTCACATAAACAAACAAAATCCCAAATGCCCAAGGTTCAAATCTTAATTCTAGGCAAAATAAAAAAAAATGGAAATTCTTCATAAATAGCAAGAAATCAAGTTAAGAGTATGTTAGGTATGTTGGAATCGAGAATTCATTGTGTCATGGTGGGAGGAAATGATTTTGTGTGTTTCCTAAACAGGCATTTAGCATATGTCAGTGAATACTACCAAACAAGCTCAATGTTATAAGATAATGCAGAACAGTCCCCTAAGCTTATTCCTAATCCTAGACAGTCCCGTTCTCAAAAAAGTATCACTTTGGATTGCATATATGATTCCTCTGCCCATACTTGTGCTCATACAACTGTTTTAGATCACAAACCTTCTCAAATTATACACAAACAGAAATTATTCATTAACCAGAATAGATTGTTCATTCATGTAACCAATAGTGCTAGCTCTGCCACAAATGACAAAACAACTATCTCCAACAAAATAAAAAACATTGGAAAAACATGAATTCCAGGGAAACACGGAAACATTAAACGACATGAACCTATCATATGAGCACATGGTTGTCGAGTCCCTGCACTGAAAATTCAATAAACATATTAAAAAATGAATATGGCAATCCTACTTGTCTACCCTTAGTACATATCTCATATCTGCATGCATAACTGATAATATCCATTTTTCCACCCAACCAAAATTCATATTCCTTAAAAAACATTGGAAAAAAAATTCAAACCTGAACAAATGATTTTGAACGCAACAACAGAAACGAAAATAAAATCTGCGAACATTACAAGACACAATCTAACCTGATAGGCAGGAAAAAAAATAATTAAAAAAATCCGCGAAACGAAAGCTTCAGGCCGAATAGCATCGAATAAAAACCCTGCATACAGAAAACAGAAAAACAGATTAATTATAAAAAAAAATGACAAACCGATAAAAGTCGAAAAAAATTGATAAAAAGGCCACGGAACCCTAACCCTAATAGATTTGGGATCAACGAGGGGAGAGAGAGAGAGGTGTTGTCAGTCTCTCTATCTTTCTCGCTTCTATATTACAAAATGAACGCTATTTCATGATTGGTGGCGACGTGTGAAGTTATTCTTGAGTCTTGACAGACAAACATTCATTTGAGACAAGTTTCAACACACACAACATTATTGCGTCTTCTGATGTATACACTCAATTAATCGACTCTTTTCGTCAAAAATAAAAATATGTACACTTATTTAGTCGATTACATCGTCAACTTAATTGGTTAAGTTTGGTCAAATTTAACTTAATTGATTAACGTTACTTTTATAACTTTCTAAAAAAACAATTCCTCTCATTCCATCCAAATCAAACAACTTTCATCTATTTTTCTTAAACTAAACAATTTAACTTTCATCTATTTTAACTCCCTTTGTTGCTTCACTTGCTTTATCTCCACGCAGTTCTCAAATTAATTAAAATATCATAAATACTACCCATCCATTATTTTATTAAAATCATTTAACCTATTTTTTTAAGCACAATTTGATAAATGAAAAGTTTTTACTTTCTAGATAATTTTAAAGGAAGAAATTATGATTTTCATATTTGATATGTAATTAATTTTAAAAAATTATCAGAAAATTATTATGATTCTTATAAATTAATTTTAATTTATTTTTCTGAAAAAATATTTCCAAAAAAGAGAGACATGAATCTAACCTTTCAAAGCAGAATTTTTTTTAGTTACATAAGAATATTTAATTTTTTAGATAATATATTAACACTAAACAAACATATTTTATATATTCTTTCAAATGTCATCATATTCCTTGAAAATGAAAAAATTCTCCCCACTAAATGTTCGTAATATTTTTTTAATATTTTATTTCATATACAGTTAATGTAAAAATATTTAACGTTATTACTTGTAAAATGATCATTATTATAATGAATAAATTCTATATATATATATATATATATATTATCATTTGTGATTACAGAGTTTTTTTTTACAACTTCTGTTTGTTTCCAACAATTATTATATTTTAGAAACGAAGTGACGATTTTGGCGGAAAAACTCAAAAAGTTTTCGCGAGCAATGACGTTTCTATTGATTAAAAAAATGTTTTATACTACTAGCCATGAACCCTGCATAAAACAAAATGAAAAAAAAGTAAAAGTAAACATTAATTTATTTAACATAAAAAATAAAAATAAAAATAGGTAGTTGGTTGTTCTTGGGTAAGGTAAGGGCGAGAGAGTCCAGTGAGTGAGTGTTAGCGGTTCTGGAAATTGATTGAGTCGAAAAGAACCCTAACATAAAATGGATTCTCAGGTTGCCGTAGCTCTTGCTCTTTCACTTGTTGGTGGTGTCAGCACTTCTATCGGTACACTTCTCTGCTCTTTATTTCACTTACATAGCTTCAACATTTTCAATTTCAATTTTGACCCTCTCTTGGATTACTATTTCAATTGCTTATTTTTATATTTATGCCAGCTCCATCTCTTGATGAAAGCTTATCATCACTTATTCGTTATCTATTTATCTTTTGAATTATAGTATTTCCGTTCAGTTTTTGTGTGTTTATAAGCTGTCGTTGTGAAACAGGTGCACTTTTTGTAATTGTTAATAAAACACCCAGTTTGAAGATGCTTGGGCTATTACAGGTAGTTTTAGTTGGTCAGGAATTTTATTTATTTATTTATTTTAATTTATGAGAATGCATTGATTCAGTTAGAATCATTCTGTCCCTCTCTTTAGTCAAATGTGATGAAATGTATTCTATTTGTTGGTTTGCTTGCTCAATTCTGTTTTCTTAAACTGTTTCATTGCATGAAGGGTTTTGCTGCTGGTTTGATGCTTAGCATATCGTTCTTTGATTTGGCCCACAATGCTTTGAACTCACTGGGCTTCTTGAAAGGAAACCTTTGGGTAGGCTGCGCACTTCAGCTATCATAAAGAAGTCATCTAACTGCAATGTTTTTCTTTCGTATCATCTTCTCTCGTGTTAGTTCTGACCAAATGTTCCATCTTCTCATTCATGTAGTTTTTTGCCGGGGTAATATTCTTTGCTGTTGTTGCCAGTTTTATCCCAGAGCCAACACTTACTCCCACTTCTGATGTGAAGGGCAGAAAGGTTTTAACGAACTTGTTCTTACAAATAACTGCTACCTCTGTATTGTTGCTTTTGCAAAGTGGCATTGGAGCTGCTATGTATAATATCTACATAGATATAAATTTTTGATAGACGTAATGACATGTTTGAAATTAGAAAAATGGGGATGAAGGAGACAAGGATATTATGAAAAAGCATCGTCGGCAAGTTTTATTCAGTGGAATTGTTACAGCTGTAGGTATGGTTGTCTGGGTACTTTGAAACCTAACATTTTTCTTACAATGTGGCTCTTTTTGCAACAGAAGATTATGAATATATTAGAGAAATATTAATATTAAATTTCTTTTGACTTTTCTAGGAGTTTTGTATTCAAGAGTTAAAAATTCCTTGTTAATTAAAGACTTGAGCAACTTCAATTCTCATTTTTCTTTGTTTCTTTGAGTTCTGTTTTTTTTCTTCTTTTTTGTTCTTTTCCTAGGCATAAGTTTGCACAATTTTCCAGAAGGAATGGCAGTGTTCCTTGGATCCTTAAAGGTACCCATGAACCTATTGATGTGCTTATGGATCTGCAACATTATTATTAATTGTTGAAGCATTACTTATATTGTATCCACCCTGATATGCTTGTTAATAATGGCACTTCAATTTGATGTTTGTGACATGCTTTTTCAACAGGGCCTCCGTGTTGGCCTCAATTTAGCATTAGCCATTGCTCTGCACAATATCCCAGAGGTATAATTTTTCATCTTGTGATGTAACCTGTTCACTCTACAAGTCTACGCACATTAATTATAT
This sequence comes from Glycine soja, assembly GCF_004193775.1. Taxonomy (NCBI): domain Eukaryota; kingdom Viridiplantae; phylum Streptophyta; class Magnoliopsida; order Fabales; family Fabaceae; genus Glycine; species Glycine soja. The sequence continues at coordinate 2,689,907 of NC_041016.1, forward strand.
TTGAGTGGGGCAATTAATAATGATGGAAAACCACTGTTCCTTAAAATCCTTGATGCTTTCTTGTCTCTATTTTTTATTTTTATTTTTATTGTTCATTATTTTGAGTTTGACACTTTTTTCTCCTGGAATAGTATTCCGTCAAAACACATTTAAAAATGCTCTACAGTTCTTATTGTAATTTAACAACCTTCTGTCTTCTAGGGTGTTGCTGTTGCACTTCCTGTTTATTTTGCGACACAAAGGTAATGACTTTAAGGGCTCCTGTTGGTTCTAGTATTTGTAGCACTTAGAGATGACAAATGACTTTTAATAGCTATTCAAGCGTAAAGGGTTTATGATCAATTGCTACTGTGTCTGAAATTTGCATATGAAATATTGAACTCAGCAATGACACACACACACACATAATCAGGCAGATTGTGGCAAATATGTTCTCAGTGGCTCTGAGTAGGTGATATTGGAATTGTTATCTCAATAGTTTGTGCTATAGAGGGTTGCTGATGTATATGATCAGTTGTTCACCATTTTATTAGTGGTAGTAGTGTGTGATGGTGACAATGGAAATGATAGCTAGCTATTGTGTGAAGCAAAGCCTTTAAATTTATGGCCATGATACTATTGTTTCACTGTGGAAGTTTTTTTTTGTTCACTTCTGCTGCAACAGAAAGAGATTAACACTAAAGAAAAGAATCTTGATCCTGTTTTGGGTTTGAATGCTGGTACCTATACAAATAAAAATAAATGCTTATGAAAATCTAGTTACAAGATGTAATGATGCATACATTTGCAAATTTTGATACTTGATGTCATTCTTTTGTTATATAATAATAGCTCCTGGAATAATTAGTTAACCTTAAATCTTGTTTTTTGTTGCTATGTTAAATGAAGTTGTGCAAGTAATTATGTAAAATTGAATAATAACCTTTTTATTCTGGATGTGTCCTAGTAAATGGCAGGCATTCAAATTAGCATCACTTTCTGGCTTTGCTGAACCCCTGGGAGTTATAATCGTAGGTATATCATCTGTTTTATGTTGTTTTGTGCAATAGAGTTTAATTTTCTTTTTAAAGAAGCCGAAAGAAATCATTGGCAGTGATGTGATATTATAAGTTTATAACAATGATGAAGCATGACATGCTTCAATATTAGGGTCAGGTAATATATGCATTACCCAGCTCAAGTTTTCAACCTCACCCATTAAATCTCTATCTCTACTATAGAGTTGGTGTTTATGGTTTAATTATGTAGATTCATTATTTTTTTGACACTCAAGATTTCTTAGATATGTGTGAATTACGAAGTCGAGCTTAGTGTGATGATTTTTTTCTCTCTCACTGTAGCCTATCTATTCCCTAGCAGCTTAAGTCCTGAGATTCTGGAAGGTTTACTTGGATCAGGTTTGCAATGATACAGCATGTAGATGTCACAATGGAATTTTTGGCATTTATTTTATTATGCAGATTTGACCTATGATGATTAATTACAGTTGGTGGAGTTATGGCTTTTCTGACCCTTCATGAAATGCTGCCATTGGCTTTTGATTATGCGGGACAGAAGCAATCTGTTAAGGCTGTCTTTTTGGGGATGGCTTTCATGTCTGCAAGGTAAGAATCTCATTGCTAATCAAATAGTTTTTCAAGAGCTGATGATATAGCTTCTTTCTTTATTGCTACTTTGGTAAGATATTTAATGCATTTGAGTGTCCTCTTTCACGTCTCTATATATTAAAGTAAACTAATATGCATGTTAACTAGCAACTAGTAATAATGAATGTTGCCTCCTGTAATGGGAGGAAAACAAGAGTGTTATTGTGGTGACAGCAAGTGCAGACAATTGGCTGTGTCTACTCATTTATCCAAGAGTCAATAATAATATCAACTTATTCTGGCACAAGATTTTTGGCTCTTTAGTATCTTCCTGTCTAAAATTTTTTTTGTTACCAGATTTGGTACAAACATGGTCAAAACATTATTTGTAGCTCTTTAGTATCTTTCTGCCACTCTTTTGCTGATGAGTTCTCATCTCGTTAATATTGCTGGATATGCAGCCTGTATTTTCTAAGTATCAGCTTACCTGAGGACTTAAGCTTGTAGGTGGGAACAACCTCTTCTCTTTTCTAAATGCCATGAATTTCAGTCTCATTGTGATGTTTCCTGATTCTAGCATCCATCGCAGCAAAGTTCCTTCAGAAGGGGTCTCACATAGTGTCCAAGGACAATAATGCACCGCCATGTGTTTAGGAAAATAATCAATCAGACATCAATTTTGAGGGATGCATTCCACCTATGATTGTGGTTCCCCTATAGACTAATGTACAAAAAAAATAAGAGTATAACTCCTTTAAATTCTTTAACTGACCCACCTTGTATACTGTATCATCAACGATAATGGACTTTAAATTGCACAATTTGCTGATAATGTGTTGTGTTAATATATTTCAGCCTTGGGGGTATAAGAAACAATCACATAACATAAATATTAATGTCGGCCAGAGGAACACTTCTGCTGGTGAAAAGGTTCCTAATGAGTCATGAGTCATTATGCATGGAGCATTCTTCCTTTACAATTGGTTTACTCCACTAGGCCCAAGCCAACAATTTTTTTTGCGGCTATTGCTTTATACACCCCAAAAATTGCTTCCTGTACCTTCCAGAATGTAAAGGTTCAATTAATCTGGAATGTAATTTTACATTTCGGATTGGTGAATCCAGAGGCCAAAAATGGATGCAGGATACAACTTGTTGGTGCAGGAAGCAACAACCGTTTTTCACTTGCATTCTCAAGGCTCCACTGGCCCAAACCCAAAGGGTATGGGTAATCGGACCATTTGCCTGCTTTGTAATCAGTTTGGTTCTCCGCTCTCTTTTACGAATATTAACACAAAAAAAAAAGGTTATCTTAAGCGAATAGTCTAATATTCAAAAAAAAATTAAGAATGTGTCATGCGAAAATTTCACGTGCTTTGAAATTCACCAATAAGATTATTTGTACTTACCAAACCATTCATATTTATTTATAATTTTATGTTTGGGGTTTTTGGTGATATAATACTATAAACCAATAGCTGGACGGGGTTTCTTGAAATTTGGTGATATAAGTGTGAATTCACTGATTCATTCTATATTTGTTCGAAATCACGCCTTCTTTCTTACTCGAACAACTTTAAAATAATATTATTTTGGTACCAAGCTGTAAAATATTTAAATCTTAAGTAGGTTATTGAACATAGTTAAGCATCTGAAACAGCTCTCTGTTGCCTATTAAACAAACATTCCCCTCATGTAGAATCCAAATCACGAAGTATATTTTAGGTATGTAGCAAGAGTATGCTTATAAAAACTAATTAGAAAGAAGTGATGGGACACAAATGATTAATATATTAAAGTTAAAGTTAAATCATTTAGATAATATTTAATTTTAATTCTTAGCAAAAATAATTTTTATTAAATTTTATTTATCTTTTGATTGAATTTCAAATGAGTTAGGATTTCTTTCTCCTGGTGTACTAGAGGTTAAAATAATAATAAAACAAAAAACTAATGCCTTTCAAGGTTAAATATTTTCAAAGTGAGTTTAGTTTTTTTAATAAAGTTTTTTCTTCTTCTTTTGTTAGCAATTGAATCTTGATCAATTCGCAAATGTTATGTTGGTAATCAAAGTGGAAACACATGTTTTGATTAGATATTCGTGTAAGCAAATTAAACTATCATGTATAGATTTTTTACGCTTCAACATACAAGAAAATTATACTAAAAAATATCTCCCTTCTCTAACTTTCCTTCTTGAGTATTTATGATGATGCAGACACCTTTGATAGTTTGGCATCTTATGTGAAGTCTTCTTTTACACACACATATATATTATTTGTCTTATTTTGAATTCAAACGGAGCTATTATGATAATTTCTTCCTAACCCCTCGTTTAAACTTACTTCTGCCCTTAATGAAGTGAGAAGTGATGAAGTTATTTTAATTTACAGAAAAATGCAAGATAAGAACTTATGTCTTAACTTATTCATATAAGATATATTAATACATGTAAATGAAAAATAATTAGAGAAATTTTGAAACTCTAATTCTATAAATATTTAGAGTGTAAGATCAAGTCTTTAGTAAAAAAGTAATTATATCTTGTAAAGATGTTTATAACATTTGTACTCATAACGATAAACATCTACAATGATATTCATTACCTTTTTATTCATATTAAGCATAATAAATTAATATAATATATTAAAAAAAAATACTAGACTTTCTGTTATAAAAAAAAATTCTAGATACGAAGATCAGCTTCAGATGACAGGTCTAATATTTATCGTGGAATAAGATTCACATGCCCACAGAAACATAATATATAAAAATTTACGTTGGATGTTTCTAAATATTATAAATTATAATTTACGCTTAAGAATTTTGTCTGAATCCTTATAAACAGCCAAATAAGGTTGGTTTTCATTATTACGCTAGCTTTTATGTTTTGAAATCTCTTAACTCTATTCAATCCAAGACAAATGCACCGACTAGAAATAACAAATATTCACCCTATTGTGTTACGTTTTTAATTAAATTCTGAAACACAAGTAGCTAGTATGGGTAATAAACGAGTCTGAACTAAAAGATTAATCTTTTTCTTAATTAGCGGTTCTATGGCATATATTGTGTGTGTATGTATTTTTTTAGAAGATATAGTGGGGTTTAAGCTACTAGTTTATACCTCTCGTAAAGAAAAGTTAGTTTATATCCTATTTGATTAGCTTATAAATTTATTTAATTGAGTTAAAAGTTTTTGATAAATTAACTTAATTATTTTACTAGCTTATAACTTAATTATAAGCTAAAATTTCCTCTGCCTTAAAAAAAAGCTATAAATTTCTTCTGTCAGTTATAGTTTATAGCTTATAACTGATGGTTTATACTATATTTATTCTTAATAATGTTTTAATACACTTCCACTTATTGTATTGTCTTAAATTGCAATAATCAATGTTTCGACAACTGTATTTTTTTTATTTTATTTCCCGATACTAAGTTACACATCATTGGCCGTTTTTTGATCTTTTGAGTAATAACTCGTGCTCATGAAATTACATTTTAGGTTTTGGGTATTCCATGAAACGTCAATATTGAGGACTTGAAAGAATATATGTGAATAAATTGTGTGAACTAAAATATCATGTATTTTATTAAAATATTAAATTGAATGATGCAAAAAAGTGTAATAATTAAAATATATAGTTTAATATTAAAAATATAACAAAAATAGTATAATAATAAAAAGTGTTTAAAATATTTTTTTAATTAATTTTAAGAAATTATATTGTCATAAACTGATTTTTTAAAGAAATTATCATAAACTAATAATATGAGTAAAGGGGAAAGCTAAATTATTTTAATTACTACTCTATTGTTCAACATTTAAACTTATTTTTCACATTACACTATTTATTTTATTGATAAGGTGTAATTCAATTGGTTAAATAAGGTGTGTGAACCATTATAACCCCGATATTTATCTTTAATTCCTACACATAAAAGAAACATTACACTTTATTTTAATTGTTGCTTTCTTTATCTTAATTTTTAATAATATATTTTATCTTTAGAAAAAAATTGATAAAAATTTAAATTTTTTTATATACTAAAACTATTATTTTTCTATGAAATAATAGAATTTACACATAAAAGATAAACAAAATATGTCTTTTTATATCTCTTATTTTTTTAAAATAGTTTAACAACTAATTTTACTAAACACTTTTAATTATTTAAACTAGCTTATTAGTTTTTAGCATTCCACCAATAACTTTTCAGCCTTAAAGTAACTTATCAATTTTCAGTTAAGTGATGAACTTTCAACTAACTTATTGATTAGTTTTGTCAAATCTGTCTTGGAATTTCTTGAATCAATTTAAGAGTTTAAAAATTTACTCTACTTTTACATTTTCAGTAATAATAATAATAATAATAATAATAATAATAATGTTGATTTATGGACTTGTTAATTTTTTTTTTCATCAAAGGTAATACATATTTATAAACTATATTATTTGTATGCATATATATAGCATAGAAGCAACACCCTTGGATGAAACGTCATTTTACCCTTAAATATATTTTGTATTCTATATAGACGTGCTTTCATTGATCTAAGCTATCAAGGGGACAAAATTGTCCCACAAGGACAGAAAATCGAGCATAACGCATTTTCCTCCGAGTATTAATGTTGTGTCCTCCCTATCTATCGCTTTGTAATAATGACACCAATAACTTAACAGAAATCTTGCTTATATATATATATAAAAGACTTAAGCAGTTATCTCTTGCCCTACATGCCCCATTGGCCCCATATATATTGCTAAGTTGCTACTTCCTAGCTTTGCATACAATACGTGTACAGCATCAGCTTTATTCGATAGGATTGTTTTTGCAATGGTCCCCATAATCGTAATATTCTCTACAATCTCCACCATTGGGAGAAGGTTGCAGTCAAAAAAGCAAAATCAAAATGTATACGTATAAATAACCTCATTTATCAGCCTAGTTATAATATATATATATATATATATATATATATATATATATATATATATATATATATATATATAAACCTTAGGGCGTTGCATACTTGAATGATGAATATTCCATCATATATGGTTGATTTTTCTAGCGCCAACACTTTCTAATGTTATGCAATTACAAAGTTTATTTATTTGATGAGGAATAGAATAGATTCATCGAAGAAGAGACTGTTAACGTCTACATGGTTCCATCACATCATTCTTTGTTAAGCTGACAGGCTTTGTGCTCGATCATTGGGAATGTCGTTGTGACAGATTGACGTTACACTGGACACCATGGATAACAAGAAAAGGACCACATAATTAGTTACGTTTTCATCACCCCTTTTTTTTACTGTTCTGTTAAATCTATAATATCGTAAAGTAAAATTTATTAATGGGGATGAAATAGAAATCATAGTAGGATCTTGAAGTTCAACTGAAAATAGATAGAGAGAAAGAGAGAATTTACCCAACAAAAGGAGAAAAAACAGTAAAAATAAAAAAAGAAGAAGAAGAAGCAAAAGGAACGTGGAGTCCCGTTTTTGTTGGTTGGGTTTATGAGGGAATTAGACTGAAGTGTGAAGCCACGCTAGCTGCTACAATTAAATTCATAGTGATCATTAGTCATATATTGGATATCTATCTTGTACTTTGAAATGACATTTCAAGAAGCTCTGACCCTATTTTCTCTCACAAAGCTGCCATCAAGATCCAATGCATCCCCTCCAACCTTGAATTCGCAATACTACTATTAAAATACATACAAATGCTTCTGCATGTTATGATTTCACTTCTAGCTACCCTCTTTCCTTTCTTATTTTAGCTTTCAATTAATTATTTTGTTTTTACACTTTTTCTTCTACTTCTTAATATTCTACATTTTACTTCTTGTGTGAATATTTGTTTCTTTTTATATTTTAGTTGTTATATCTCGATTTGTGATGGTTTTATTAATATCATCAGAAAATAACAACATGAACGTAACATATAAAAAAGTTCTTGCATGCGACTAAAATGCGAAGTGACTAAAACATAAAGTGTGGATCAAATATAGAAATTAAATGATTAATTCAATCTTTATTTTAAAATATGTATAAAAAGTATCAATTTAGAAAGAAGAAAAAAACAGCCATTTTTTCACGAGAAGCTAATCATTTTGGTCGAAATCATTATGGTGAGTCTAAACATAGTATTTGATCGGTTCATCATGGTGGACATAGCAAAAGGGAAATAGCAGCATCATACGAGCCATAAAGCTGATCAATGACAGGCTCAAAAGCTTCCACCAACTGCATTTGCACTTGTGTATAGCTAGTGATAGTGATATTCCTTTTTTGTTTGGTTTTTGATTAAAAAAAAAAGTTTGCTGCGCACCTTCGCTTGTGTAAATTATAAACGTGATTATGTTAATTTTCACAAACTTTGATTTACACGTGCTATAATTTTGTCTTAAGTTTAAAAGAATATGCAATATTTTTATTACTTTTAATTAAAATTAAATTTTTCTTTTGTCAATAAAATTAAATTAAAATTTTCAATCGATGATCTATATAATAAAGATGAGATTAGTATTGTAAAGTTATAATTTTAACTGAAAAATCAACACTAAAGTTATTTAAATTACTACATCAAAATATTATTCGAATTTAAACATGCACGTCAGTTTCTTACCACTATAGTCTGCCCTAATTAATGATCAATGAATCTATTAACATAAATTAGGAAAAGAGAACAGCGAGCACAAAGCTAAAACTGATGATGTTGCATGTATTATCTTCACACCTTTCTAATTAAATGAAGATTCTTACGGTGTTTTGATCATTTGAAAATCCTAGCGAATATATATAATTTTTATGTACACGATTATATTTAATTTTTGTATTTATCTCTCTTTTGATAAATATTAAAAATAAAATGAGGTGCAAATTTGAAGTTTACAAGAGAGAATAAAATAAACATGCATGTATGATGTATTTTTGTGAATTAAAAATAAAATAAAATAAACATTATGAATTAAATAAACATCATTAAAAATAACATGAAATTTTAACATGCCCTTGTTTATATATGTGGCGACAGTGCCATGAGAAAGGATAATTTGCCGCAATTTGAGGATGCAGAATCAAGATACGACGAAATCAATAAAAGGAGAAATTAAAGAATAGGGGGAGGGAGAACTCGTTAGAGATGGTAGTCATAGTTAACAATTCAATTAGTTCAAAACACGAGAGAATCCTCAATTGTCTTGTCTTCATAGTTGAAATTAAACACATCAACTACGACTGGAAATTAAAAAGATTCATTATTTTCCTGCTCAATTTCAGAGCCGGCTTCATCATCTTGATCAAGACACGAGTCGATTCCATAAGCTTTATGTCCATTCCCAAATGCCTTGATATGATCTTTGAGAGATCTTTTGTGCTTAAAATCGGACCCACAAGAGCAATACCATAGCTTCCCACAGTTCTTCTCGTGAGTCCTCCAATCACCCCTCACAGCAAATGCTTTGCAACATTTTCTACACATGAATGGCTTGATTCCATGCTTTCTCTTGTAATGGGTTTGGAGGGTCCTAAAGTCTTTGAGTGGCTTTGCTCTTGGATGATCAATGTTGTTCTTGCATCCCGGTGCGCAGCAATAGCAAGGGAGCCTAAGCATTGCTGTTGGTTGAGTTCCCCTTAGAGACTCTGGCCCCTTTCTATATTGAGATCCATGCCCCCACATATGCATCTGTAGGTTAATTTTTGGAAGCAATATCATTCAAGAGAAAAAAATAGTTAATTAATTAGTTTAAAAGAATAATGAAAGTCACTCATCATTCATTCACTCACACTCACAAGTAAAATATTTGGAACTATCGATATGGTCCAAAAGTCCCACTGTGAAACCACATTCCCTATACAAACTCCACCTTTGTTGCATTGCATGTAATTTTGTTAGGATTAAGAATTATTTTCCCAAGCCGGCCAAGATTTTGAGTCAGAAAGCCTAAGAGGATAATCAAGGAGCCACGTCTTTTTCTACATGTTTCAATACTTCTTAGTCACCTATGGTCTAGGACTAAAGAAAAAAGGTGACCATGTAGGGTATCCTAATAAAGTAGTAGCTCGGAAGCCCAACAAGGGAATATTGGACAGCTATTTTTGTTCATTGTTTGTGGAGGTGAAAAAAAATAATCACTCCATGCGTTGTACTAGAGTCTTGGAAAAATTAATTCATTGATGTTGTTTCACTACTTTATGTCTCCTCATGCTGGTATTAACTGTTAACATTGTTCTAGCATATTAGCTAAGATTTAATAAGCCCTAGATATCAAATAGTCAGTCCCTCACGTTTTCTATCTAACACAATTTAACACTTTGCAATGTCCAAAAAGCTATAGCCTTAAATAACACCGATCTTTAATTGAACTTGGAATTTTCCATTTTCATCTCTTCGACTACAAAAGGGGCATGGTAAAACAGTTAAGATCAGCTTAAGATAATAAAATAAAATAAAATTAAAGGAAATGCAATAGTTGTTACAAGGAAAAGCCCTAAATTACACACAATACACACACAAGTGCCCGTACTTTCATGAATTGATGAAGACAATATAGCTTATATGTTAAAAATTAAAGTAATGATATATACTATTAAAAGAAGACTATAACTACAGGATATATAGAAATGGACATTTTCTTTTTCAGCAAATTTCCACAAAAGTAAGATCTGGGAAAGTAGGAGATAGCTAGTAGGAGAAAAAAATAATGATAAAAGGGTAAAAGAAAGACATTCTTTTTCTTCTTTCTGTCTACCACACATCCTGAATTAATGTTTTCATAATTTTAAATACCTGCATGTTGTTGTATCTGTTGAACGTCTTGAAACAAAGGGGGCATGAGAACTGTGTAGGACCGATCAGAATTTGAGCAGGGGTAGGGATCCAATACTGACCCTTGTTAATTCTGGTAGGAGAATACTCAGAAGCAACCGTGTCTTTTTTATCTTCTTTGTCAGAGTACACGTTTGAAGTTAAATCAGCTGATGAAGTAGTAGTAGTAGTAGTGCTTGGAAGCCCTAAGTGCAAAGCCACCGTCACAGCAGTTTCATCATCCAAAGAGTTATTATTAGCTGACATGCTTAGTTCTTTCTCCTTCTCTTTGTTGACTTTCATGGCACTGAAGGAAGATTCAAGATCTTCACCTCTTGCAGGGCTTAGGTTAAGGAGAGGAAGTTCTTCTTTTGGAAGGGGAAAGGAGCTGGGAGAAGATTGAATATGCTGCGTAAAAGAGATGTCATTATTTGTGCAGTTATGAAGGTAATTAGTATTACTAGTAGGAAAGTAAAATGGTGGGTTATTGGAGCAAGGTGATGAAGAAGTGGAAAAAAGGCATGGAGAATTGAGGTCAAACCAAGCATTGAAGTCATTGGAGCAGTAGGGATGAGTCATGATGAGAGGGTGGGAAAAGGAAGGAAGGGGATATATGATCGCGTAGAAAGGATTAGGTTATTATAGACACAAGAGATATAAAGAGAATTGAAGGGATAGTGGAGTGAGAGAGAGGTATATAGATAAAGGTAAGTAAAAGATAAGTTTGTGATTTAAGAAAAAAATAGCCATAATGGAAGAGTCAGGATGAAGAGTTAAATTTTATAAAAGACGTGTAGAAATCCAATGTTGGTAAAGCAGACCCAATAAAGTAAAAAAAAAAAGGGGGGGGAGACAAGAAATCACTTGCGAAGTGTGACTTAAGAACGGGGAAAATAAATATACCAAAGTGGTAGAGAGGATGGGAAAAAGTCAAGTCCTAGATGATGAGATTATCTTGGGACTTGAAAGAACGTTTGTAAGATCAGTGTGTAAAAAAAGGTTGCACAGATTTATTTTATATAATAATCATAATAAAAATATTATTATATATTTTTTTCTCAAATATAAATAATAAATGTCTCTATTTTTTTATATCTCAAATATGACTAAATTCTAATTGTTTATGTCTTATTTAAAAAGATTTTTTAAAATGTTCTTTATTTAATAATGTCAATTTTTTATATTTGATATCTAATTTAAATGAAAAATAATTTATAAAAATATTTATTTTTAATTAAAAGTAACATAATCTAACAAAATTAATTAATTTTTTTAATAAATATAGAATATGTTTTTTTTTACTTATAATCGATATCGGATGGATCGAGTATCTTCTTTAAAAAATAAATATGGTCACAACTCTTAACACTACCCAACATTGTGCTGGGAAATAAGACCAAACACAAAGTCAGTCAACGAAGTTGAACTGTTGAACCTCGAAGACTATTTGTTCTCTCTCGTTACTATACAATCCCGTTCCCATTTCACACTATATATAGAAATAATTCAGAAACTACGTACCTTGTAGCCCCATCGATCTTTAATACCGCACTGTCTCACATTCAATTACTGATATTTTATTGATTAAATCAAATTTAACAATAGTTAGCAATTACTAGCAAGCATGAAATTTAATTAACATGATAAAGGCATCAATTATTTCGAAGTGTCGAATCAACAACAAAATGAGTAAAAGGAGAAAAAAGAAAAAGAAAGAAAGAAAATACTGGTACAATTGATATTAATTATTATCTGTGGTCCTACTTATAAAACCTAAATTTAAAATTATATTTTTGATAAGACTCAATTTAAAAAGAAATATTAATGATCATAATAATTTTTCTAATTGGAAGAGAGTAATATAGAATTAATAATGAACAAGTTGTATGTTTAATTGTTCCTAAGCGTTGGCAATGTGTTGTTTGAGAGTATTCCTCGGGAAAGCATTTAAAGCAGCAAGTGCTTTGGCATGCACGCTCTGGTCGGGTTAATATGGTTCCTCTTAGGAGCAGAGACTCGGTCGGTGTCTCCGATACTGTTTTCACCTGTTACATGCAAACGTTCACTGTTCGATCTACCCTTTGTCTTTCTCTTTTGCTCACACACCTGTTTTGTTTTGTTCAGTGGGATGTTTTAGACTTAATGGAAGAAAAAAACCACCAACATAGTTAACATTACTAGTATTTGATTTTGGGGTCAGAAACACTTGACACATAAATACTGTCAATACTTAACTGCAATCGCTGACCACCGTTTGCCACCCACATCATCAACACCCTTTTGGCACTTGTTTTTCGATCACATGCACAAAAAACATGTACCCGATAAAATGATTATTCCAAAAATATATCAATACGGGTAAAATAAATATTTATATATATATATATATATATATATATATATATATATATATATGTAAATCGAAATTAAGAATACACATATTGGACGTTACCAAAAATAAAATAAAAGTTATAATTAAATAAATGTCATCGTATATCAATTTATGTTATCTACATATATATATAATTAATATTAATCTCATTCCTTTTTCAAAATTATATTTAAAGAGAATAATTTTATCAATGTTAATAGTTTGTTACTATTTGTTAGTAACATAATGGATTAAATTTTAATTTTTTTAATCACTCAACCAACCTTGTATCTTTAATTATTAATAAAGGTAATTATCAAATATAATTATTAATAAAGGTAATTATCCTCTTTGATGTACCTATTTTTTATTCATAAATTATCCTTTAATATATATAATTATTTTTTATTTTTTTCATAAACCTTAAAAATGTAACTACTGTAACTTTTTTTTAAAAAAACTACTACTACTATTTTCTTTAACTGCCTTTTCTTTTTATTTTTTAAAAATAAAGATAGAGGCACAAAGTGCCTCTTTTTCATCTAGTTTCCTCATAAGAAATAATTCTTTTATGTTTCTATACTGTAGATGCTTTTATACCTCATATATGAGTAACTTTATTAGATTTTCATAACTTTTTTATAAATCGAACTTGGTGGTAGGGAAGGTCCCGCAGAAAATAGCTTAGCGTTAAAAGATCATAGAACAAGTAAATATAATTTTCAGATTGTCTCATCAATTTTATTATAAAAAAAAATTATAAAGAAACGAAACACGAGTAAGAAAGGAAAGTAGATATCACTTAATAAATAAAATAGCTAGTAAAGGCTTTGTTTTTTTTAGTTATTTGAGAATGATCTAATTTGAGTTATGGAGTTATAGATTTACTTTACAGATATATTTCAACGAAGTATTTAAGAGTATTAGTATCTAATATCAAATATATATAGACTGATGTTTTATAGTCTTCACTCTTCAATTCTTATGTAGTTATAATAATTTTGGCGTGTGTATGTGTCACAGGTAAAAGGGTGTGTGTCTGTTTGTTACACATACAAAAAGTATATATGCACGGTATGATTTAGGAAGAACGACAATTTTGGCCAACCCCTCATTTTTAATTACTTCTGAACTCTATTATATATAACTTTATTTTGAAGAATATATGTAGGTTATATTCCTTTACATAAAGTAACACGTTTTTTCCACGCATGAAAAGCAAAACCGAGTAGGATAATTACAAAGTAGTGTAACTAAAGTTGACGTACCGACTAAAATCGTTACATTCTGAACTGTACAGGAATCACAGAGTGAATCTAAGTATGTAACTTTACCAGCAAAAAGTTCACCAAAAAGAAAGGGGAGAAATTATGACAATAAGTCAATAAGAGCCATTTTCAAATTTAAAAGGCCAAATATTGATTTCAGCGGCGAATTACGGTTTGGAGGATTGATATCTCTTAAATATCCATTTAAGGAAAAAAAATGTAACTAGCTAGACCTAGGAATGAATCGTTCAATTTTTTTTTCCTTAAAGAATATTTGTTTGCTTTTCTACTTTTTTTTCAAGTTTATATGTGGAACTCTCTTTTATTCGATGGTTAACTTTAATTTACCCCCGTGGTTCCTTGGCTTTAACAAGTTCGGCCCTCTCTCTCTCTCTCTGAATTCATCATTGTTTGTAGGTTTTGATCTTGTGTTTTTCTAGAGTGAGTAAAGGATATAGTACTAATGTGGTAATTGATCTGATGATCGCTGCAGCACATACTTTGATGGCTACCAATACAGTATAGATAACCAGTCCAAGATTAGGAACTAGCTAGGTACAAGAGGCTCAAAATTATTGACATATACATAAGCAAATAATTACCCTTAAAACTAGGGGAACAATACTTGCTTCTTAGGCTATAGCATATAGCCATTAAATTCATTCTATTATTTTAAAATTTATAATTTATAGTATTTAAGAATTGTAATTACATTTTTAAGAAATTTTCTCAACAAACCTTTTTGGACGAGTACAATATGGTTAATTAACTGTCTAGAGATGAGTTTTCCTAAAGGGAGAAAATGATGCAGAGGGAAGGATCATATTTAAGAATTGTTGCATTATTTATGAATTATATATTAGTCTTAGAAATATTTAAAATCTTCTCTTACTTAGCAAATCTTTCATTTTTTTAGAAATTTTATTTTTAATAAATAATTTGTTCTATAGGGAAATATTATCATGTTAATATTTCCTATTTAATTTGTTCAGGTAATTAGGATTTCATATTTTAGAAACTAACACTTAAACAATAATTTGTCATTTTTTTTTATCTTTAGATTATAAAATATCTTTTAGATGCCTTAATTATGTCATCCACATTTTTCTGTAACTTTTTCTTTTCTTTAATTTCTTGAGAGAATATCTAAAACTCCGTCAAAGGGGTACCTCAAAGGAGTAATTTTAGCTTATTATTTTATACCAGCCCGAATACTAAGGAGTGTCTGAGTGTAATTGTATGTTCATCCATGGAGTTAGCAGATCATGTAAATCTAACAGAGATGCCAAGGCCATATGAACGACAATGAGCCATTATGTTTGGCATATACTGGTTAATGTCGCAGAAAGTTACAAGCTTGAGTTTTGTGAATAATGCATGATGGACAACGGACAATGTGGGGCTTGTCATTATCATTTGTTGTTGTCTACAAAAAAAAAAATAGTTTGGGCTTATGTTATCCACCTCATATCATATCATATGAGATGCTTAATTGTTACAAAGTGTAGTCTGACTGGCACCAGTTTCACTCTCATGATGACTATCCCAGCTTTTCTAGTTTTAATTTTAAGGTGTGATATTTAATTGAGTTTAGCAGAACAATAAATTGAATTGAATTTTCCTCATATGTAATCCCCCCCGGAGACGATTCTGTTATAGATCAAATTTTAAGATAAAGTAATAATAGAGTCTCAGACTAAGGTAAGAATTTTTTTGAGTAAAAATTTACCTTAATCTTATCTTAAGATGAATAAAAGCTCAAACCTATGATCATTGTTATGTTGTGTACAAAATTTTATCCTATTTTACTCGATCAACCTATTAGAATTATTTAGACAGTATTTAATATTTGAGTTTGTGTCTATCCTAAATCCTAATTGATTTATGTTAAATTACTTGGTTGAGACCTGAATTATTTGGGATTTTTCAAGTAGGTCTTTCTTTTTTTGCCGAATATTTTTCAAGTAGCTCCAAAAACAATCTTTTTATTAGATCTTTAAACTAAAAAAAAGGTACCCGAGGTTAGTTTATACTTTATAGTAGCTTGAAATTATCATAAAATAATAATTTAAGACAATTTTAAAATTTTTAAAAACTCAAGAAAAAAATACATGGTCAAAGACCCGATTATTATTACTTTTTTTTTAATTCAGAGACCCATTAAAAAAAATCTTAAATAATTGAGAGATGTAATAAGTAATTTAACCTATTTAGAATTTGAGTTTGTGTCTATCCTAATTGATTATTTTGTAGAGGATGGTATTCTCGATGGGGAGAAAATTAATAGCATTGAAACTTTGTCTTTTCCACTTTATTAAGAATTCAACTTTTAGATAAGATTTTGCAGGTTAATTAAGTTTTTGGTCCTATAGAATTTCAGATTTTAGGTTTTCATTTTTTTAAAATATTATTTACATTTTAGTATCTTGTTAATTTTTATTATCCATAATTCATTTTTGAGAGATTAAAAATATGCAAAAAAAAACAATTTTTTTTATGAATAATAAAAATAAAAGATTAAAAATGAACCAAAAATTTATAAGATCTAAAATTTGAAATTACATGAACGTAAAACTTAATTAACCCAAGTTTATGTTACCCCAAAAAAATTGAGAACGATTAAGTATACAATACTTAGCTTGAGATTTGGTTTAAGAAATAGACTAGTAATGTGTTAGATATAATACAAGGTTATCAAACTCGAGAGTTTACGCAGATTTGAAAGTTTCATAGACTCGACTCGTGGACTCAACTCGTAAACTCGTACGAATTTACTTTATATAAAAATAACAACAAAATATTTATAAATAACATACTAATTAAAAATTTCAACAATATAGTAAAACAAAACAGTAAATCATAAAGTTTAGAATATTTAAGTAATCAAGTCTAGTAATAATATATCATTATTAGATAATAACTTGTCGAACTTATAGTACTGGTAGATCATTCTCATTAAGGGTTTGAAGTTATTACAGAACAAGGGATATTATTAAAGGTGAGAATTTTGTATTTGAGAATAACACGCTAAATGAAGGTATGTTGAATGTTAAGCAGATAGAAAACAATAACACATGACTTACATTTTGGTTTAATTTTTTTAACTTACTAACTCGTTAATTCGGTGATAAACTCTAGAGTTTGCCAAATTTACTTAGAGTTTATAGAATTTATCCAGAGTTTACTAAAAAAAGTTTATTCAAGAATCAATTGGCAGATGACAAATGGACTCGTAAGAGTTTGCAAGTTAACTCAAAAGTTTGATAACCATGATATAATACATAAATTATTTCACTCTAAAAAATTATAATAATATTATAAAAAATAGAAATAAATTTTTGTTATTTTACTTTGACTATAAAAAATAATTAATTATTTTTCATCGTGAAATTAATTCAAACACATTATAAGACTTACATTAGAGTTTCCGTCAACTCATTGTCTGGGTCTGTTATAAAAGGCATTGCATTTCACCAATACATATCCATAAAGTATCTAAGCCTTTAAAAAATTATGAAAATTCAAGACAACTAGCAAGTATTTCATGCATTCCACAAATTTATAAATGTATGTTAGAAACATGAAAGATATAAATGTAAAAAGAATATTTTATTGGCAATAAAAAATAAATTAAAACATACAAATATTAATTTTAAAGTGTTAATTTTGAAAAGTTTTTAAAAAATAGTTTAATCAATAAATATATTATCATGATGAATACTGATTATATAAATTTAAGTCTTGATTAAAAATAATTAAAAAAAAACTATAAATTCATTTGGTTAGTCTGATTGAAAAGAAAAAAAAATGATTTAATGTAAAAGCTCGTAATTATAAGACACATGCTTTAAATAAAACATTAAATAATTGTTTTACAGCTAAATTCAAATTTATAATATAAAAGTTAATTAGAAAAATTACTATAAAAGAACTGAATAAATTTTCTACACGAACCAACTTTGGCGAGACCCGAGAGTAAAAGTTTTTAACTATTTCCATTTATTGGTCTGTCACTTTCTTGGGCTTACCTCAGTGTCGGCTTAGGTCTTTGAAGCATGATATTGATCCCACATTTTCCAGGTCATTCACATTGTCTTTTGTTTGTCGGTGTTTTTCATCAATTCATATCCTTTCTATTTCCCAACTCAATCAATACATATTTTATTAACGGTTTTGTTAATCACTGCTTAATTAGAAGTAAAAGATTTTTTATATAAAAAAACTGTAGCATACCATAATTCTTATTAGAAACTAATTTCTTAATTTCTATCATTGAAGTCATGGTCAACCAAAATATTTTACTAATAATTGATGACAGTAATAACAATTTGAGATTGAGAGGAAAGCTAATCCTATGTTTAACATGCATGAAAAGGGTGAACCATTGAGGTCAGCCTAGTAATGGAAAAGTTTGAGTAGTTTACACTTTATGTAAGATCTAAGTTTCAACGAAGTGGTGTTATTGTACACAAGAAAATACACATAAATGAGTTCATATTGATTACTTGCCTTAAATATAACATTTGATCACCCTATTTTAAAAAATCTATAATTTTGATCAAATTTTTAATTCTTCCTATACTAATTCTTGCATTTTAATTAATTAAATAATTTCTTGAATGTCTTAAATAAATGTATTAATTAAATCATTTCTTGAATGTCTTAAATAAATGTCAAGTCTAACATTCAATTGGACCAAAATAGCATAATTTAATAATTCTGTCCATTTATTACTAACTTTTTAGCTTGATCAAATAGCATTATTTGGATTTCTTCTGAAAAAATATTTTATATCTGAAAACTATTCAACATAAATTTTGCGTTCCAATTCATGCATTTTATGTCTACCTCATCTGCGAAGATTCACAGGTCACATACGAATCATGAATCAAAGTCCATAGAGACGGATATCCCCCTCGGTGGCGACCATTCATTAACGTGTCTTTCTTTCACTACAATGGCCATTTACGTGTTCCAATTGGCAAGACAAGCCAATTGAAAGTCAGTGGCTGGATTAGTTCAGCTTATTTTATCACAACACAGGAAACAAATAATCTTGAGTAAGATTTTCAAATGACACAATAGTGGTGAAGATACAAACAGACAAACCAAAAACATGGACCCTATATTCATAGGGGCCCTATTAAAATCAGTGGGCCTCTGTTTCCTTAGTGTCTATCTCTCCCTATTATGTGAAAAATACACTGGAGAGATCCATTGCCCACTAACTGGTAAGTGGTAACTACACATTTTGTTAAAATGAACCACTTCATCATAATAGCTATAAGAAACACAAAAGGGAATCGAGGCAGCTAAGTTTTTTGAAAAATGATATACAAGTTTTCCGAATAACTGAATAAGGAAAGGAGGGTTATATACAACAATCAAGAAGCACCTAATAAGAATTATCTCACGACTTTTAGTTTCTATGCCCAACTCCAAAGTGAAACCTCTTGTCTTGCTTGTCGTTAAAGGCATATTCAAGACGCAAAGGACCCAAAGGTGATTCCACACGTATGCCAAACCCATAGCCGTATCCACTGCCAGGCTTCTTCCTTGCTCCAGCAGGGTCACCTAATAAAAAAACAAAACACCATTCAATATCAGCAAACAGCTAGAGATATACTACCGACTGAGATGCAACGGTTGAGGATTCAGAAACTATTTTTTTTTTTTGACACTGGATATTGTCACTTAAAGGAGCCAGAGCACAAGGATAAGCCAAGAAAAGCTGTTCTGTTAGGATAAATGACTTCAGTCTTATGATTGTGTGCTTTGTTGTCTCCTTGACTGAGTTATAACAGCCAACAAGCTTCGTAACATAGAACGACTTCCCCCTTTTAATAAGAATTTAAGATAGGTATGATAGCTATGATAGTAATCATTCTTGTGAAGTGCAAAAAGGAAAGAACCAAATAAAAAAAAAGAAATCAAAGGAACCAAATAAAAAAAAAGAAATCAAAGAAACCAAATGAAAACCTACCAGGTACAGTTGGGCCTGATCCAAGATCAGTTCCATAGTCAGAAAATATAACACCTTCTACTGGCCCGTACTGCAAACAGAAACAGTAAGATCAGTGAGTCAATTTACTTAAATTTAATCAAATGCATGCACCTGCGGGTACAGGGACAAATGCAACAAATCTTTCTATCATCCATTTAGATGCATATGGATAGCTATTTGCAGATTATGATTTTTTGAAACCCAGTATTATATCCTGAGTTAAAAAAAAACCACTAGAATTTTAAGTGGCAGTATATATAGTTCTGGGCTTAACCTGACCCGACAAACCTGTGGTGTGACCTAACAAGGAGGGGCTACATACACACAGACAGTAAATTTAGTAGTTTGGTCATCACATAATATATTTACAGTGAACATTTGGTAAATTGGGACTAGTTTCTTAGGGTTTGAATGTTGAGCAGTCGCTCCTTGTAATCTTTATTGATCATAGTGAGTTTTCTCAGTGCAGCAGTTACTCCTAGAGAGGCCTATAGGTTCAACCATGTTAAATTCTATATAATTTCTCTTATTGTCAGGCATGTCAGGTTAAAAACACTACTGTTACTTTAAGGGAAATCATTGGAGGTGGCAAGATCAGGTCATAAAAAATGAGAAGAAAAAAAAATATAATTGCTTTTGTAACGTTCAAATGATGTCATATTCAACTTTTGGCAGAAACACAGGAATGAGATTCTATAGAAATTTTACAGAATATTCAATATTCTGTTTTGCTTCTTACCCATTCTTAACAGTATCATCCTTCTAGGTTTCTATATATTTTTTAACACTTTCAAATTCATAACCATTATTTCCAATATTTTTCAAGCCATCTTCATCTAGTATTCCAAAAACATGTCACTCCAGTTCTAAGAAATTACACAATTCAGCAACAAACTTCAGATTCAGCTAGGTGCATTTAATGACAATTAGGATAAGCACAATTCAGCCATAAGTGTGCACAAGATGCTTAATTGGATTGAGCAGGAAAAAGCGTGATAAAATCTAAGTACCACGGGGAAAGAAACTTCTCCTGAGCCAACAACATACGAACGACCAGAGCCCACACTACCTTCTTCATAGCCTCTCACACTGTTTGTTCCACCAATGGCAAAAGCTTCATAGGGAGAGAAATTTCCCACCACGTGACCACCAGAGATACTACCAGTGAACCAATTAAAGTAGGTAAAACAAAAGATTGTCTGTTTTTCTTTAATGAAAGTGTACACAACAAGGCATTCCTTTTTCTTTCAATGACAAGGTTGACTTGATGACATGTATTTCATACCTTAAATGAAGGCGAGCAGGACCTATCTCAACACCCTTCCTGGCACGTGCATTCACCCTAGTGAAGGACAACCATTCAGGCAAAAGAGGAAGTCCCTTTTCCATGTTAAGGACAAACTGCAAAACCAAGGAATTCATGAAAGAAGCATAGTATTATTTAAAATGAAGGACCTTATTCAATTTAGAACAAACCATAGAAGATCCATGGTCGCCAGAACCAGTGTAAACAGTCTCAAGTTTAGCAAGCAATGTATCATCATGGGTATTGCCACTACAAGGCAAATTTGACAAAAGTTAGAAACAACCACACAAAGTCATGATAACCATACTGTCAGCATTACTTAGATTACAACCTTGCAGTAAGAGGACTGCTGTAACAATCCTTAATGATAGGAATACCTTGCTCATCACGTACTCCGGCATGCTGAAATGATATAGAAATTTTAAAGGAAAAAAATCAGTATTATAAATAGACATATAATCTACATTATAATAACATTTAATTTATGGCAGAAATAATCGACATATAATCTACATTATATTAACATTTAATTTATGGCAGAAATAATCTGATTATTGATTGCACAGTTTAACTAAACTAAGCATATCATCAATTTACAAATGGTATTTATAGAGCCAGAGTGGAAGGACTAAAATTAGAAATAAAAAGATATAAACAGTTGTTAATATTGTCAATGAAGCACCTGGAAAACAAGTCCCACTGTTCCGCTCCACTTTGGCCTGATTGGTCGACTAAACTCTATACCACCTGTGATGCGGCCAATGGTCAGGCTACCATTACCATCTGCATTACCATGAACAATGGTTCCAGGTGTTCTTGAATTCTAAAGTGAAGTTAATTAAATATCAGAAAATACAGTTTTTAACATTCTACCATCAAAAGTACAGTCATTGTGCTCAGACAAAACCTTCAGAAATTACCTGAATCATTATTGTTCTAGATGTTCGTTTATCATCTCCTTGAATCCAAGGGTCTGTGTAATTTATGCGATAGACTGAGTCAATCTGGCCCCTCTCTAAGGAAATATTGAGCTTCTGGTTTTTACCAAAAACATTTCTATGAGAATAGGCAAAGCTGCAACGGAATAAAAATAGAACTGAGTGGATCAGCAAAGAATAAACCAGTTGCAGTTGGACAATAAGTTAAACACAATATGAAAACATACATTACAACAAAAAAAAATATTCTGTTGGCAATGGGGAAAACATACATAATCATAGATAAGCCAAGATAAATTATCCAAAGTTAATATCAACTAAAATTTCAACATTGCGAAGTTTTATCCTCGGCAGCATAATGTACACGACAGTGGTGTGCTTTAAGAGTTACAGCTATAAGTGGTTTATTCACCACTTGCCAATGTCATAAAAACACTGAATAGCACTCAGTATATAGAGCCAGCAGCAGAGGGCCAGAGGTAAAAAAAAACCCTTAACTTGGTTTCATTTGCACTAAACTACTAAAGTAATCTCAGCTATTAAATGAAGGAGATGATAGGATAGCAAGAGACAAAGAATTAACCCATAACATAGCCCAATAGCCCATCACATAACAAAACTATAAAAAAAACTCACCTTCCAATAAGCCCTCTTAGTGGACCATTTGTAATCCTGCAAAAGTAAATACCTAGTCAGATACTCAGATCATGAAACAAGCAACAGAGTCAATCTGGCACCTCTAATTTTGGAAATAAAATATCCATCTCTCTGTTATGTGTATTTATCACCAATATGGAGCTGTACAAAAGGCTCTATGGAGGGGGTCTAATCCAAAGGGATATTTGTCCGGTGAAAATTAAAATTAGGGGCATTAACAGTAATTTCCAGAATTACTAGGGAGGCTAGGAATTTCATCAAACCTAAAGGAGGTAAGAGACTAAGCATAATTCATCAAATTAGCAAATATAAGCATTACTTAGGTATGCTTTAGACTAGCATCACTTACCCACTTGATATCCCACCACCAGCAGAAAATCCTCCACTGGGACGTTCCACCACATTCATCACCAAATCAACCTTCCCTGTATCTATAGCATGCCAAACAAACAAAATACAGAAGTTTAGACTTTAGAGAATACCATGGATCTAATGGGTGAAGACAAATAAAAGAGATTATGTCACTTCTTCAAGAATATATGTATTTTCCATTTGACAGCATTAGTTGTGGATTGAGAGAGAATATCATTTCTCTGTTTTCTTTTACATAGACTTAGTGTGTCACCTCTTCCTTACATGTACTACTGTTAACTGATTGAAAATCAGTCACAACTGTCTTTATGACAGTTGTAACTGACAGATTACACTTCAGATAGGCTCTCAATCTTTGTACTACAAATATCAGTTGTAAACTCAAACTCTAAACCTTGAATTCATTTTTCTCATTTTTCAACATAAAGAAAATATCCCAAATTCTCCAAAGGATTACAAGGTATGAGATATAATAGCTTACTATCAAATGTCAATACACAAATAAAAATTATCAAGGAAAAATTTGGGCCACTTGCAGAACACTGCAACTTGTTTTAGTCCTTTTTAGCTCTAGTTAGCTGTATAAAAAGCAAAAAACTTATATTTGCAACTAGAGAATATGTTGGATAACCCCTGTTAGCAGTTAGTTATGATAGGTTACATACCCATTAGCTAGTTACATTGGTGAGTTAGTTAGATAGTCTAAATAAGGCATGTTGCCTACAAAAATAAGGAGGGAGGCAGGAGACAGATCATTTTATCATTTATAAGAGATTAGGGCCTTTCACTTGGGAGGTGAAGTCTCTCAAGAACTGCTGAGTGTGTTAGCATTCCATTTTGTAGAAAGGGAAGGCCATCCTTGTAATTCTGCAACAAAGATACGTGGTTTCTATCATAATACAACAACAACAACAACAACGCCTTATCCCACTAGGTGGGGTCGGCTACATGGATCAACTTCCGCCATAATGTTCTATCAAGTATCATACTTCTATCCAAACCATTAATTTCGAGATCATTTTTGATAACCTCTCTTATAGTCTTTTTGGGTCTTCCTCTGCCTCGAATTGTTTGTCTTCTCTCCATCTGGTCTACTCTCCTCACTACAGAGTCTACCGGTCTTCTCTCTACATGCCCAAACCACCTAAGTCTATTTTCCACCATCTTCTCTACAATAGGCGCTACTCCCACCCTCTCTCTAATAGCTTCGTTTCTAATTTTATCCTGTCGAGTCTTACCACACATCCACCGCAACATCCTCATCTCCGCTACACCTACTTTATTCTCATGTTGGCTCTTGACCGCCCAACATTCTGTTCTGTACAAAATCGCCGGTCTTACCGCAGTCCGATAAAACTTTCCCTTTAGCTTGATCGGTACCTTTGCATCACATAACACCCCCGATGCTTTTCTCCATTTCATCCATCCTGCTTGAATGCGATGATTCACCCCCGATGGTTTCTATCATAATAACATCCTTTTTTCTTTCTTCATTTCTTTCTTTTTGGAACCTCTTCTGTTTCCATTAATTTTAATTTCCTGCTTTCTCCCTAAGTTTGAATGAAACATTCCCCACTTTACTTTATAACAATATATACAAAGTCATTTCTGGTAGGATATTAAAATGCTGGGTAAAAAAAATATTTATACTTATATAGGGCTTGGAAAGAAATTGCATTACAACTTGGCAAGTGTAATTACTGGTTAGAACATAAAACTGACAACGTTTTATCGTCAGTATGCATACATTACCAGCTGGTTGGGGAATAATGCTAACATCTTCCATGATTCCCATAGTTAATACAGTTTCTACGTCTCTTTTTCCCTCAAGCATGCTGTAGACCTGAAAATACAATTATGGGTGATGCCAAAATCCTTCTTAGTAAGAATGTGAATTCAAGAAGGCATGCTTATCTAAAAGTTTCCCTTTGGTGAAACTATAAACAATGGCCAATTACCATTGAACAGACCAAAGAATGTTGACAACCAAATTTGATAATATAATGCCACACCCAGCTTTCAAACTTACATTACAACAAGACAACAACAACAACACAAAGCCTTATTTCAAACTTACGTTACACAAATATTAATTCCTCTTGTTTAAGCTCGATTCACAGTTTTGCACAAAAAATAAATATTAATTAGTTATTGATAAAAATTTCAGAAAATAACTAAAAACTACGAACCATCATCTGCTGGAATGGCCAGTGCTAGATCAAGGAATTACCTGTCCTTTCTTGGTTGTAATTTGCCTAAGTATTGTTTCAGGCTTTGTCTTCCCCATAGTAGTCTCACCTCTACAGATAGAAAATCAAGTTGGTAAAAAACAAAACCCTTCTCAGTAGAAAACATAACAGAAGACTGCAGGTATGTTTGTCTCTGCATGAGAGCACTTGTGTTTGTCAATAAAATTGAAAGAAGGCGCTTACGTCTTCCTGTCAAGAAACCGTATGGAAATATTATCGACCTCGGCCTCTGAAACTTGTAATCTCAGAATACCCCCAGAGAGAATCTCAACAGCTGAAACCTAAGGCAATGATCAAGGCAGGGGAAAAAAAAGAAAGAAGACAATTCCCACTTAAATACTAGTTAGAGCAAGGGAAGCGAAGTTGAATGATATAATGTTGTGATAGTTTCTGCAACTTAAGCTAATGAAAACATGAAATATGGATCCAAATTTTGGATTCCCACAGGAATATATTATTAGATTGTGAAGTTTGACCAGAAGTTAAGGGGAATTTACCATGGCAAAAAGACCACGTTCCATGTACCAGTTATTAATGGAAGATAATGCTTCATCCAATCGTCTCAAATTGATAATCTTTCCTGCACAACTTGACACATTAATTTGAATACAGTGAAGGTCAAACACGAGCAACATGCGCATGATGATATACAACTGTGCATATTAGAAGAAAGGAGAATAAGAAACCGTATCCATCTCGCATCGAGTCCTCTAAAAATTTAGCCGGAAGAACATTAGCTCCTTCGCATACCAACCCTTGGAACTCTTGATTTGGCTCTACCTTATGCCACAAGAAACCACTACTAAAATTACAGCACTCAATATTGGTGACTCAAATAAAAAACACTAGAATGCCAAATTTTATTCGAATAACAGTAAGATCATTATAAAACGACTAACTCAATTCCAATGCCTAACCTCCATAGTTCAACAGGATAGAACATACTTCAAATACTAATAAGAAACCGTGACGCGTACTAACATCACAGCACTCAATGTTGCAGACTTAAATACACAACACTAGAACGCGAAATTCTATTCGAAATCATTACAGAACGGTGAACTCAACTCCAATGCCTAATTGTCATTATTCAACAGAAGAGAACATACCTGAAATACTAATCGGATACCGTCGCGCGTATCAACCGCAACCGGCATGCACGACGAAAAATATCCACTGTTGATGATGCGATGCACATCCTCTTGCACCTCGCGCACTGTGAGAGCCGAGTTAGGTCGACAAGCCTTGAGAGCTTGCGCCGCTTCTGCCTCGAGGTCCTTCCTCTCCAATTCCTCGCCGTCTTTGTTTCGAACCAACACTTCGCTTATCAGCACTCTCTCCTCATTCTGCCGAGCCTTCTGCTGTGCTTCCTCCGCCAGAGACAGCGACGCCAAACGCCGAATCGGACATTTTCTCTCCAGGTCGCCGGTTAAGGACAGCGTTGCTGAGCACAGGAGCGACGATTTTTGCAGAACGGAGCGAGTCAACTCGGTGGAGTGAGAGGTGAAGGAGTTAACGAGTTGCGCAATCGAGTTAGTGGCGTTGGCGATGTGAGAATGCGCGGTTCGCAGAGGACAGGTAGGGCGTTTGGAAATGTAAGGAAGAGGGATTTTGATGGAAGAGGAAACTATGCAAACGTCGTCGTTTCGAAACATTGTGCTCTCCGTGTTTGGTTTAATTGAATCGGGAATCAGTGAGTGGGTGCAGTTCTTGCCTGGCCACAGCTGAAGCTTTCTCCAGCGGTCACCACTAAAACCTCCGAAGAGCTGAATCTTTTTCTTCAGGGCTTTTCGAATAAGAAAGGGTGGGCCTAAGGTAATATGGGCTGGGCTTTAACTGCGGCCCGCTCATGAGCGAGCTTTTCCGTTTGGGCCTTGTGGCCTGCGTCTTTGTTGTTCTGATGACAAAAAAAAAAGTTCATTGTTTTTTATTTTTACGAGTCAGAGAAGGTAAAAGGAAGCTTTGAATTTGGTTCCCCACTAAAAAAACCGAGGAAAGCCCCCCTCTTTCTTGTCTTCTTGTTTTGCTGCTGCCACTACTGTGCTACCGATCTCCGGTCACCAACAGGTTAGCTAAAACAAGATCTGTAATCAATTTCAGATGCTGTCATCATCTTTGGTTCTAATCCCTGTGAATATCAGCTTATGTTTTTATGTTGGGGGTTTCGATTTGAACTCGAAGGTATTTGTTACTATCACACACCCAACATATCAAGCTTCTTATGATTATTACTAGTTATTGCCTTCGCTTATTGCCTATTTGCGGGTTCTGAGCTTTATTTTGATTTTTAAATGATGTGTGAGCCAAAAATTTGGCTTTCTGGTTTTGCCGTGGTGTTAGGCTTAGTCAACTGGTAATAGATACTGTTCGAATTGAGATTTCAGTTTCTGCTGTAGCCTGCTTTTCTATCAGCATCTTTGAGGATTAGGGTTTGGGTTCCAAGAATGAACAGTTCGGGTTTGGGTGGTGGTTTTTTGTCTGGTCCCAGCGGGGAGATTTTGGACTTGGAATCTCCATTTCACAGACAGCAGCACACCCAATTGGGTCATCCATCAATAACTGGTCAACAGCACATGAATATGATGAGTGGTCTTGAAAGTGATCACCCCATTGGCCTAATTGAAGTGAAAAGTTTGAATGCGGCATTGAATTTTGGTAAAGGAAAGGCAGTCGCTCCTTCCAATAGTAATGAGTTGAGTGAAGAAGATGAGCCTAGCTATGCAGAAGAAGGGAATTGTGAGAACCTGGATGGTGGGAAGAGCAAAAAGGGGTCACCTTGGCAGCGAATGAAGTGGACAGACAATGTGGTTAGGCTTCTGATAACAGTGGTGAGTTGTGTGGGTGATGATGGCACAATTGGTGGCATGGATTGTCATAAAAGGAAATCTGGGGTTTTACAAAAGAAGGGCAAGTGGAAAACGGTCTCCAAGATAATGATAGGCAAGGGTTGCCATGTGTCGCCGCAGCAGTGTGAGGACAAGTTCAATGACTTAAATAAGAGATACAAGAGGTTAAATGACATACTTGGAAGGGGAACTTGTTGTCAGGTGGTTGAGAATCCTGTGCTGATGGATTCAATGCCTAACCTGTCAGCTAAGATGAAGGATGACGTTAGGAAGATATTGAGCTCAAAGCACTTGTTTTATAAGGAGATGTGTGCTTACCATAATGGGCAAAGGATACCAAACTCTCATGAACTTGATTTACAGGGTTATTCTCTAGAGCATGGGAGAGACTCCAGAGATAATAATGGATCTGAGGATGAAGATGAGGATAACAATGATAGTGAGGATGATGAGTCAGATGATGAAATTAATATTAATGCACATGAGGATGGGGGGAGGATGCAGCAGCTATGTGATAGAAATAAGTTAAGTGAGGAGGATGTCCATTTTGGTCCACAAACTTCTCGGATGGATAAATTTGAGGTTGAAATGGCAAGGGTTTTTCAAGACCCCACAAAGTCATTGCATGAACAAAGAGAGTGGATTAAGATCCAGATGCTACAGCTTCAAGAGCAAAATATCAGCTACCAAGCCCAAGCTCTTGAACTTGAGAAACAACGGCTTAAGTGGTTAAGATATTGCAGCAAGAAGGACAGGGAGCTGGAGAAGCTGAGGTTGGAGAACAAAAGAATGAAATTAGAAAATGAGCGCAGGATCTTGAAACTGAAGCAGAAAGAGCTTGAGGCAGATTTCAGTACATCTGAGATGTCTTTAGACCCTGCCTCTCTTGGAATCAACCGGCCACAAGGGAGGGAACATATCAGCTTAGGCAGACAACAATAGCTCCTTCTCTGAAAGAATTGGTCATTATTGCTTAAATGAGGTATGAAATGAAACCCTTTCCCTTAATATGTTTAATAATTTGGTGTTACAGTTATAGTGTTATAAAGTGACTAACATAGTAGGTTACTAGGTTATAGATATATAATTGCATTGACATAGTAAATTGATGATATATCAATTTGTTCAAGAACTTCCAACCATATTGTTGAGAAGAGAGTTCACTTGACAAATATATATATTTTTTATACCTTTTGCAGTGTTGGGCGTTAGCGACTGTGCTGTGAAGCGTAAATTCATTTGGAATGTGAAGAAATAAATGTTTTGCTCAACTAGTTGCTCGCCTTACCTCATTTAATCGTTGTATATTGGCATGTGGGATTTTGCCAGTGACACAGAAATAGAAGAATGTTGCTCTAAAGGCACTTGAGCTCTCATTGGTTCTCAATTCATCATTGACGTGGTTTGAACTTGTCTTTTGTCAACATAATTGTAACTGTGTTACATACTTACATTTGTATCCACATACCACGTGCGTTATTTAATTTTTGGCTTTGCAGCTGTATATTATACCACAAGTGTATGTCACCAACTTTGTTGTAACTTTGTTACATTAAGTAGCTACATGAAGTATGCTTGATTCATTTTTAGCTATGTATTTTCCAAAGGACGTTCGTAAAAGCTTTGAAGTAGTCTTTGAAAACTTTTGTTTTGGTCTACTTTTTTTAAATTGTCGCCAACGCAGTATTGTTATTTGTTCCTCGTCTTATTGTTATTTTATTGGTTGTTTCCTGTTAAGTATATAGGTTTTGAACCGGTCAACAGGATGGCGTGTTTGGCTTTGATAATTTTAGAAGAAATAACAATTATTTAAAAGGTTTTAACAATATAAATAAAATCCTTTAAAAAAAACAATATAAAAAATCTGATAAGCATAATGGGTGTTTGGTTTCCCTTCCAACTATTTAGGACGTGTGTATTAGACGAAAAAAAAGAAGAGAATCTATCATTTTATGCTTCTCCATCAAGCGCGGAAAGGACTTGATCTTAAATCCACGACAACGTAAGATTCAAACATGCTATTGTGCTAATATAAAAGCACGTACTTCTCCTGTTCGAGACATTGAGTCCATCTTTTTTCATGTAAAACCTACTCTTAAGAGCATGTGAAGACAATATCTTATTAATTTATAATTTAATATTCTGTTGACAACATTTATGCTATTTTTTTGAATCTTTATCCGCCAAATTATAACCAGTGGTTTATTTGACACTGACAGGCTTAACCTATTTCTGCATTCCTTTGTTTGTAATTGTTCATCTTTGTTAATTTTTGGGGATTTTAAGTGGGTTTAGATGGCTTTTAATTTATTATTAAAAAAAGGTCCAACTTGAAGAAGTCTTATGAGTCAACGTCAGAAATTTCCATGAAACGTCCTTCTTGTCCCGTTTTCAAGGAGTGGAAGCTCATTTTCAGCATTAACTATTCCATAATTTCCCTTATAAGAATGTAAATTCAACTTCTTATTCCAAAACCATAGGATTTGTGCCTACCATGCTTTAAAGCCTAAGATTTGCGAGTTCATATTAACTAATGAGAAACATATTAAGTTGCCTCATTATCATAATATTGTTTCAAGTCTCCCTAAGTTCATGAGCCTCTAACATTTTCATTCAAACACTTCTTTCTCAACGTCTTATCTATATTCAGATTCCAGATCAATGCAAGACAAGGATAGAATCTCTATCGATCAGTGTTTGCTTTGGCTTCTATTTTAGTTTCTCTTTATAACCGTATTTGTTTGATTTACCAGTTAGTTTCTGTGCCTTGCTTTGTCCTTTTAATTCTTGGGTCATATTTGTATTTTTTTTACTCGATTCTATTGCTAATTGATTCATAACTGTGTTTCCAATTGAAGTGTGGTTCTATTTGCATAAATAGTGACATAAGTTTCATCATGCCTCTTGATCAAGATATGGTAAGGTAATTACTGCCGCAGTGCATAGTTGTTATGGTCCTTACTAACTGCGTGCTTGGAAAAGCATCTGCAACGCACGTATCCTTTCTTTTCCACGTCAAAGCCTTGTATTGATGGAGAAGCCAATATTTATTGCTTTGGAAAATTCATTTCGCGTCTGACCAAAACACATACTCAAACACGCTATAAGCTATTAATGTATTGGAAAGCCAGTGTGGTGAACTGATCTTGGCTATCTTGACTTGGGTCTTTGAGGTTTAGTTGGTTTAACAACGATCAAACTAGATTTTTACTTCAATGTTGTGAATTGTGATTCTTTCATTCCAAGGTTTTTTTTACTCTTATTTTACTTTTATCTACTTAAATTTGAAACATATTTCACATACAGTAGTTTAAGACAGACTTTGAAAACAAAAAGTTTCTGTTTAAGTAGAAGTAAACATAATATATGTATTGAACTATTGATTATAAAAAAAAAAATAATATATATTGCAATTTTACAAGTGACAAGAGAAATATGACTTGGAAGTAAAAAATTGGAGAAAATATCATACCACATGTTTAAGTATATAAGTAGTGATTACTACAAAATGATATAATTCTTACTTTGTCCTTAGTAACTTCACAGACAGCTACTGAAATGTAATTTGGAATTCAGCGTTGCTCTTGAACTCTAATAACCTAGGTCTTGATTTCATTTAAGTCCATAAATAGCTAAACATAATTTATTCTGTTGCAGTTTATAGTAATTCTAAGTAATCAGCTACTCAAGCAATGATGGTTGATAAACAGCTTGCAACTCCAACCTTTCCTCACATGTCGGAAATTGTTGCGGTGGTTTGAAAAGGCCAGCTCTGTTTCAGCAACGATTTTCACTAGAAAATCATTCAAATGCAGGGTTGCTGTGGCCTCATCATATTGAGCGTGTAAAGGAATTGGAGATTGCTTTGGCAGAACAATCAAAGATGAGGGGTTTGTTTCATTGTGGAGAGGGAGCACTTCCTATGAGAAATGTTGTTGCATGGTTGAGGACTACTATGTGTCCATGGACCTCATAGATTTAAACTTAGTAGCGTGCCAGATAGAGATAAATTTGAACCATGAACACCTCTTTCTCGTAAATTAAAAAATCAGTGCTAAACGTTGGATTTTAATTGAAGAATAACATTAATAAAGCTTCTTTTTAGGTTAACATCAATAAAGCTTAAAGTATTACATTATATTCCATATAACTAGGAGTTCAAATTTTCAATTAAAATGATGTGGAATTCATACCTTTATATTCTACTTTAATTAATAAAAAATTCAATTCATTTTTCTCTCTCTATTAAACAGACTCGTACGTAGTATCTAACTGCAAGCCGATATAGCAGCCACAACGTTTATGTGCCAGTTTTGTTTTTGTTTTTGAAGTCCCTCCTAGTCAGGGAATGGATCCTTTCATGTGGAAAAGAAAAATTGGATCCTCTCAAGTGTTATAATCTCGCCATTTATTTGTTGAGAAAAAATAAATCTCACCACATGTTCTTTTAAATCCCAATTTTGAAATAATTAAAATATATCACGTTATAAAAAAAATTGAATGGCCAGGATCTCATGCAGTAATGTCACTATAAAAAAAATCGTTTCCCCTCCTGGTCAACAAAAATTATTTTATTCTTATTTATAACAACTGAGGTTAAGCAATTAAAATAAAAAAAAATATTAAAAATGAATATATTACATTAAGAATATCAAAATATAATAATTACTTTCTTTTTATGAAAATAGTTCATTTTTGAATTACTTAAATCAGTTAAAGTTTTTTTTTTAAGAATTAAAGTTAATAAAATCAATTTATGATATCTATAAAAATTAAGAGTTGTTTTCAATTAGGAACCAATGTAATGTATTTGAGTTGCAAAATTTAACTTGTTTAAGTAGTATGAGAATTGTTATAAACTTTGTAGAACCTAAGTTGAATTCTTACTAATAAAAAAAGAGAGCTTATATATAACATAATAAAATTAATTTAGAAAAAAATATTCTTACCTCTATCTACGATTAAATAGTTAAAATTAGTTCTAATATCTCATGGATGCATTTTAGAAGATATTATCTATTTTCATGGAGAGAAATTAGGATTAAGGAGAATCTATAGGGAGGGAAGATCATTGATGGCTTCCCACTAAATACTGAATAGTATTTCCCTTCCCACAGCTGGCCACACCGACCCGTTGATAATGCAAAACAAATTTAGTATTTTTGAACCCAGAGATGCCTCTAAACAAGTACATATGACACAGTAACTTATACATAACTCTCCTGCAATATGATGCAATTCTCTTTTAGCCAATGAGAAACCAGAGGTTACCTGTACATAGACGTTCATTTTAAATGCAAGTTAAGGCTTAAGATCCAGCATGAAATTTCTTCTAATTTGCGTTCAAATTTGATGGCACAATAATGCCACTTCAAACAAAGCGATGTATACATCTTTTTCACAAAATCCGTATAGACTAATTCTTTCTTTAAGCTGATATTAAACTTGATTTTCTTTTGCATTCTCATCTTTTATAGTCTTCTTGTCAGCTTTCATGGATCTGAATTCTGTTCTCATAAATCTAATAGTATTCCCTGTACGATGTCAAGGGCATAATAAATCAGCAAGAGCAATAAGAGGAGCAAATTGCGTTGATGTTGATCTCTGCAATTAAATTATCAAAATGCAACAAATGAATCATCTTATTCTTATATATAGAATACAAGCTTCTGAAGCCTTAAAGTCTAAACAGCAGAAGCAGCCTCTATAATATGTCTAAACAATAGATATATTAAGTATAATGCAATCACTGCGTTAAGTGAAAAGAGGTCCTATCTGCAGAATTTGCACTAGGCCAGAAACGTAATAGAAAAGTACATTCGGATAAGGAAACAACTAAAAATGCGGCTCAGAGCACGCAGCTTCAATCTTAGTGAGGTATGGGAATTGGGAAGGGTTAAAACTTAGAAGTTAGATACTTTCAATGTTAACGTGGAAAAAAAGAAACAATAGTCGATCAAGTAAGCACCATGGCATTGGAGTAACAATAATACTACATCAACAGTTGACCTCCTGAAACAATAGTCACATGGGGTAACTGATCAATGGCTCATTAGACCAAACTTGTGCAGATGAGAAAAACTGCCGA
Source organism: Glycine soja (assembly GCF_004193775.1). Lineage (NCBI taxonomy): Eukaryota > Viridiplantae > Streptophyta > Magnoliopsida > Fabales > Fabaceae > Glycine > Glycine soja. The sequence goes on from NC_041016.1 coordinate 2,724,417, forward strand.
AGATCTATACAATATTATTATTGGTAACTAAGGTTAATTAAAACAGTAAAAAAATGTTAATGTAGCCTGGATATATATACAGTAATTATACCAAGTCGAAGTTAAATTCTCTAAGTTACATCATCTTGGGGATAATATTAAATAAAGTCATTGTCATGACTCCAGAATGTAAGTTAGTCTATTGATAGGGATGTCTAGACATTTGGTGCTTTGACGTGCTCGCATATAATCACCGGTTCTCTAAAGTTTAATGGAAATAATCATAGCTGGCGGCTTTAACGTTTCTTATCAAAATTTGATCCAATTTAACTAGTGCTTACAAAGTGGAGGAGATAGAATGATTCATTCTGAATCGGATTGTTTACAATAAAGAGTAAAACAGAAACTAATATCATAATAGCAGCAAAACAGAAAATTGAAACTTACTTGCTTCTACATTATAGAAATCATAACTACTGAAACAAATAAAAACAAACAAAATATATAGTTACAAAACAAACAAAATATGCAGTTATAAAGTCTCATGCCAAGATTTCAGCATAACAAGATTCCACTTAGTTAATCCAGACTGTCGATGCATTTAACAAACAAACAAACATTAAAAGCCATAACTGAAGGCCAACACTATATAAAGGGTCAGGATGCATACTTTGCAAAGCAAGCATAGAGCATAGGTCATCCAAACAACGACTGGTGCAGCACACTGACAGAAGATGGGAACTTCAGCAGGGCCGAGGCATTGGCCTCAACTCATCTATACGTTGGCATTTTGCCTAATTGCTGTCAGTGTTGTCGCTGGTCATGATAATCCTTACTATGCCTCTCCACCATTTAATGAAGAACTCCCACCCTGCCATCACCTTCCACCTCCACCACCGTTCCCATCACCACCCCCTCCATATATCTATAAGTTTCCCCCACCTACATCACCTTCACCACCACCTCCATGTGTCTACAAGTCTCTCCCACCACCATCTCCATCACCTCCCCCTCCTTATATCTATAAGTTTCCTCCACTCACATCACCTTCAACACCACCTCCTAGTGTCTACAAGTCTCCCCCACCACCATCTCCATCACCACCCCCTTCTAATGTTTACAAGTCTCCTTCACCTCCATCCCCCTCACCACAACCTCCTTATGTCTATAAATCTCCTCCGCCTCCATCTCTCTCACCGCCCCCTCCGTATTACAACAAATCTTCTCCCCCACCATCTCCATTACCTCTCCCCCCTTATGTCTACAAGTCTCCTCCATCACAATTCCCATCACCACCCTCTCCTTATACTTATAAGTCTCCTCCACTACCATCTCCATCACCACCCCCTCCTTATATTTACAAGTCTCCTCCATCACCATCCCCATCACCACCCCCTCCTTATATCTACAAGTCTCCTCCATCACCATCCTCATCACCACCCCCTCCTTATACTAACAAGTCTCCTCCACCACCATCCCCATCACCACCCCCTCCTTATATCTACAAGTCTCCTCCATCACCATCCCCATCACCACCCCCTCCTTATATCTACAAGACTCCTCCATCACCATCCTCATCACCACCCCCTCCTTATACTAACAAGTCTCCTCCACCACCATCCCCATCACCACCCCCTCCTTATATCTACAAGTCTCCTCCATCACCATCCTCATCACCACCCCCTCCTTATACTAACAAGTCTCCTCCACCACCATCCCCATCACCACCCCCTCCATATACTAACAAGTCTCCTCCATCACAATCCCCATCACCACCCCCTCCTTATACTAACAAGTCTCCTCCATCACAATCCCCATCACCACCCCCTCCTTATACTTACAAGTCTCCTCCACTACCATCTCCATCACCACCCCCTCCTTATATCTACAAGTCTCCTCCACTACCATCTCCATCACCACCTCCTCCTTATATCTACAAGTCTCCTCCATCACAATCTCCATCACCACCCTCTCCTTATACTTACAAGACTCCCCCATTACCATCTCCATCACCATCCCCTCCTTATATCTACAAGTCTCCTCCATCACAATCCCCATTGCCACCCTCTCCTTATACTTACAAGTCTCCTCCACCATCATTCCCATCACCACCCCCTCCTTATATCTACAAGTCTCCTCCATCACCATCCTCAACACCACCCCCTCCTTATAATAACAAGTCTCCTCCACCACCATCCCCATCACCACCCCCTCCTTATACTAACAAGTCTCCTCCACCACCATCTCCATCACCACCCTCTCCTTATATCTACAAGTCTTTTCCACCACCATCCCCATCACCATCGTCTCCTCCACTACCATCTCCATCACCACCACCTCCTTATATCTACAAGTCTTTTCCACCACCATCTCCATCACCGCCCCCTCCTTATATCTACAAGTCTCCTCCATCACCATCCTCATCACCACCCTCTCCTTATACTTATAAGTCTCCTCCACTAGCATCTCCATCACCACCCCCTCCTTACAAGTCTCCTCCATCACAATCCCCATCACCACCCTCTCCTTATACTTACAAGTCTCCTCCACTACCATCTCCATCACCACCCCCTCCTTATATCTACAAGTCTCCTCCATCACAATCCCCATCACCGCCCTCTCCTTATACTTACAAGTCTCCTCCACTACCATCTCCATCACCACCCCCTCCTTATATCTACAAGTCTCCTCCATCACAATCCCCATCACCACCCTCTCCTTATACTTACAAGTCTCCTCCACCACCACCCCCTCCATATATCTACAAGTCTCCTCCATCACCATCCCCATCACCACCCTCTCCTTATACTTATAAGTCTCCCCCACTACCATCTCCATCACCACCCCCTCCTTATATCTACAAGTCTCCTCCATCACCATCCCCATCACCACCCCTTCCTTATATCTACAAGTCTCCTCCACCACCATCCCCATCACCACCCTCTCCTTATACTTACAAGTCTCCTCCACCACCATCCCCATCACCACCCTCTCCTCCACTACCATCTCCATCACCACCCCCTCCTTATATCTACAAGTCTCCTCCATCACCATCCCCATCACCACCCTCTCCTTATACTTATAAGTCTCCTCCACTACCATCTCCATCACCACCCCCTCCTTACAAGTCTCCTCCAACACAATCCCTATCACCACCCTCTTCTTATACTTACAAGTCTCCTCCACCACCATCCCCATCACCACCCTCTCCTTATATCTACAAGTCTCCTCCATCACCATCCCCATCACCACCCTCTCCTTATATTTATAAGTCTCCCCCACTACCATCCCCATCACCACCCCCTCCTTATATCTACAAGTCTCCTCCATCACCATCCCCATCACCACCCCCTCCTTATATCTACAAGTCTCCTCCACCACCATCCCCATCACCACCCTCTCCTCCACTACCATCTCCATCACCACCCCCTCCTTATATCTACAAGTCTCCTCCATCACCATCCCCATCACCACCCTCTCCTTATACTTATAAGTCTCCTCCACTACCATCTTCATCACCACCCCCTCCTTACAAGTCTCCTCCAACACAATCCCCATCACCACCCTCTTCTTATACTTACAAGTCTCCTCCACCACCATCCCCATCACCACCCTCTCCTTATATCTACAAGTCTCCTCCATCACCATCCCCATCACCACCCTCTCCTTATATTTATAAGTCTCCCCCACTACCATCCTCATCACCACCCCCTCCTTATATCTACAAGTCTCCTCCATCACCATCCCCATCACCACCCCCTCCATATATCTACAAGTCTCCTCCACCACCATCCCCATCACCACCCTCTCCTCCACTACCATCTCCATCACCACCCCCTCCTTATATCTACAAGTCTCCTCCATCACCACCCTCTCCTTATACTTATAAGTCTCCTCCACTACCATCTTCATCACCACCCCCTCCTTACAAGTCTCCTCCATCACAATCCCCATCACCACCCTCTCCTTATACTTACAAGTCTCCTCCACTACCATCTCCATCACCACCCCCTCCTTATATCTACAAGTCTCCTCCACTACCATCTCCATCACCACCCCCTCCTTATATCTACAAGTCTCCTCCATCACAATCCCTATCACCACCCTCTCCTTATACTTACAAGTCTCCTCCATTACCATCTCCATCACCACCCCCTCCTTATATCTACAAGTCTCCTCCATCACAATCCCCATCACCACCCTCTCCTTATACTTACAAGTCTCCTCCACCACCATCCCCATCACCACCCCCTCCTTATATCTACAAGTCTCCTCCATCACCATCCCCATCACCACCCCCTCCTTATATCTACAAGTCTCCTCCATCACCATCCCCATCACCACCCTCTCCTTATACTTACAAGTCTCCTCCACCACCATCCCCATCATCACCCCCTCCTTATATCTACAAGTCTCCTCCATCACCACCCTCTCCTTATACTTATAAGTCTCCTCCACTACCATCTCCATCACCACCCCCTCCTTATATCTACAAGTCTCCTCCATCACCATCCCCATCAACACCCTCTCCTTATACTTACAAGTCTCCTCCACCACCATCCCCATCACCACCCCCTCCTTATATCTACAAGTCTTTTCCATCACCACCCCCTCCTTATATCTACAAGTCTCCTCCATCACCATCCCTATCACCACCCTCTCCTTATACTTATAAGTCTCCTCCACTACCATCTCCATCACCACCCTCTCCTTATATTTACAAGTCTCCTCCATCACCATCCCCATCACCACCCCCTCCTTATATCTACAAGTCTCCTCCATCACCATCCTCTTCACCACCCCCTCCTTATACTAACAAGTCTCCTCCACCACCATCCCCATCACCACCCCCTCCTTATATCTACAAGTCTTTCCCACCACCATCCCCATCACCACCCCCTCCTTATATCTACAAGTATCCTCCATCATCATCCTCATCACCACCCTTTCCTTATACTAACAAGTCTCCTCCATCACCATTCCCATCACCACCCCCTCCTTATACTTACAAGTCTCCTCCACTAGCATCTCCATCACCACCCCCTCCTTATATCTACAAGTCTCCTTCATCACCATCCCAATCACCACCCCCTCCTTATACTTACAAGTCTCCTCCATCACCATCCTCATCACCACCCTTTCCTTATGTCTACAAGTCTCCTCCATCACCATCCCCATCACCACCCCCTCCTTATACTTACAAGTCTCCTCCACTACCATCCCCATCACCACCCCCTCCTTATATCTACAAGTCTCCTCCATCACCATTTTCATCACCACCCCCTCCTTATGTCTACAAGTCTCCTCCACTACCATCTCCATCACCACCCCCTCCTTATATCTACAAGTCTCCTTCATCACCATCGCAATCACCACCCCCTCCTTATACTTACAAGTCTCCTTCACCACCATCCCCATTACCACCCTCTCCTTATGTCTTCAAGTCTCCTCCATCACCATCCTCATCACCACCCTCTCCTTATACTTATAAGTCTCCTCCACTGCCATCTCTATCACCACCCCCTCCTTATATCTACAAGTCTCCTTCATCACCATCCCAATCACCACCCCCTCCTTATACTTACAAGTCTCCTTCACCACCATCCCCAACACCACCTTCTCCATATGTCTACAAGTCTCCCCCGCCATCATCTCCATCACCACCCCCTCCTTATATCTACAAGTCTCCTCCATCACCATTCTCATCACCACCCCCTCCTTATACTTACAAGTCTCTTCCACTACCATCTCCATCACCACCCCCTCCTTCTATCTACAAATCTCCTCCATCACCATTCCCGTCACCACCCCCTCCTTATACTTACAAGTCTCCTCTACCACCATCTCCATCACCACCCCCTCCTTATACTTACAAGTCTCCTCCATCACCGTCCTCATCACCACCCCGTCCTTATACGTACAAGTCTCCTACACCATCATCCCCATCACCACCCCCTCCTTATATCTACAAGTCTCCTCCATCATCATTCTCATCACCACCCCCTCCTTATACTTACAAGTCTCCTCTACCACCGTCTCCATCACCACCCCCTCCTTATACTTACAAATCTCCTCCATCACCATCCTCATCACCACCCCCTCCTTATACTTACAAGTCCCCACCATCACCATCCCCATCCCCACCCGCTCCTTATATCTACAAGTCCCCACCATCACCACCCCCTCCTTATATCTACAAGTCTCCATCACCACCCCCTCCATATATCTACAAGTCTCCACCATCACCATCCCCATCACCACCCGCTCCTTATATCTACAAGTCTCCATCAACACCTCCTCCATATATCTACAAGTCCCCACCATCACCATCCCCATCACCACCCGCTCCTTATATCTACAAGTCTCCACCATCACCATCCTCGTCACCACCCGCTCCTTATATCTACAAGTCCCCATCACCACCATCCCCATCACCACCCCCTCCATATATCTACAAGTCCCCACCACTACCGTCCTCATCACCACCCCCTCCATATATCTACAAGTCTTCACCATCACCATTCTCATCACCACCCGCTCCTTATATCTACAAGTCTCCATCAACACCTCCTCCATATATCTACAAGTCCCCACCATCACCATCCCCATCACCACCCGCTCCATATATCTACAAGTCCCCACCATCACCATTCTTATCAACACCCGCTCCTTATATCTACAAGTCCCCATCACCACCCCCTCCTTATATCTACAAGTCCCCACCTTCACCATTCTCATCACCACCCGCTCCTTATATCTACAAGTCCCCACCATCACCATTCTCATCACCACCCGCTCCTTATATCTACAAGTCCCCACCATCACCATTCTCATCACCACCCGCTCCTTATATCTACAAGTCCCCACCATCACCATCCCCATCACCACCCGCTCCTTATATCTACAAGTCCCCACCATCACCATTCCCATCACCACCCGCCCCTTATATCTACAAGTCTCCACCATCACCACCCGCTCCTTATATCTACAAGTCCCCACCATCACCCCCTCCATATATCTACAAGTTCCCACCATCACCATCCTCATCACCACCCGCTCCTTATATCTACAAGTCCCCACCATCACCATTTTTATCACCACCCGCTCCTTATATCTACAAGTCCGCATCACCACCCCCTCCATATATCTACAAGTCTCCATCATCACCATCCCCATCACCACCCGCTCCTTATATCTACAAGTCCCCAACACCACCATCCTCATCACCACCCCCTCCATATATCTACAAGTCCCCACCATCACCATCCCCATTACCACGCACTCCTTATATCTACAAGTCCCCACCACCAACATCCCCATCAACACCCCCTCCATATATTTACAAGTCTCCACCTCCAACTCCTCCTGCAACAATCTACTAAGCTAACCAAACCAACTTATATTATTTCAATAAATTTATGCCAGACAATATTGCAGCTTAATATCAAGACTTCGTCAATAATATAGGGTCAACACTGAAGAGTCTTGTTGATGAATAAGTGTAATGAATAAGTGTCAATTCAAAAGTTTGTTTTGTTTTAAATTCTATCATAATAAAATTGTAATTTGTTGTTGTTAAGTTTCCATTTCAGCATTTCCTTGTTTACATGATATGACCTTAATGTAATTCGTGCCATGCTCCTTCGAAATAAAACTTTCACTGATATTTGATATCATAAAAGGACCTCATACTAATATCTTGTCGTATAACAGTTCAACATAATATTAACTCTCAGCCTCTCAATTTACAAGTGGAAACTTTGAGAATGACTAGCTCTTTGAAAGAGAAAATAATAAAAAATGGACAACTTGTTTCCCGACTTCCATATTTGTTTAAATAATAATGCATTGGTGATACTCATAAAGAGACATTGGGGTCAATATATGAGCTCATGAATTTTGAAATGTCTCTTTCGCAGCATCTTGGAAGCATTAATAATACTGATAAAGATCAACATGATGGATACCTAAAGCGAAAGGAAGATTACTGTGGAATTTTCTAGCTACTGAAAATAACTCAACTGAAATTCGTCCTTATTTATGAGTTATGACATACTTTTCATTACACCAACACACACACACACACTACTTAGACAATAGTCAATGATGTAATTATGTTTGAGAACAAAATGAGCAAAAGTTTGAATCAGATGAACCATGCTAAAGGGGAAGCTCATCCTTTATTCTTAACAAAGGAAAGTAAGAATATCACTAAGATGTCTACCTCAAATATCGTTCTTTATTCTCTATAACTCTATTTGGAAAGAGAGTTTTTGAAGATAATTAAAGCCCCTAATCAATTCAACAGGGCAATTAATCAATTAATTAATTTGAAGATGAAGCGTGATAGATAGTTAAACATTGTGTTTCTACAACTACCACAGTCAAGTTTAGCGGCTGAGCCTTTAGCTGGCACTCAGAGAAGCAATTCTTCGAAACAATTGTTGGTGCAATGCAACATAAATTATGTGTATACCTGAAAGGATACAAACATAAATTAAGTTTAGCATGCTCGCAATAACTTTTTTTTGTCTTAGTTTATCATATTTTAATTAATTCGGAATTTGATTAAAAGATGAATAAAAATTATCAATAATTTGTTTATAGAACAGTTATAATGTGGAAAAATAACCTATGAGTTTAGTAATTCAAAATAACTTAGATTTTATGATGATTGTGAAAATAATTCAGAATTGGATAAAAATAAGAGTTTAATAACTTTTTTATAAGTACAAATTCTGCTAATTAATTCGATAAATTGTATCTTTATAAGATGAAAAAAATATCAATAAATTTTGTAAAAGTACAAATCACAAATTTTGTTTATAACATTATAAATTTTTATATTACATATAATAAAATATTCATTCTAAAGTAATCACTAATTATAATTTAACATTTTCAATTTAATTTTACTGAGCATGGCAGGTGAGATATACTCGTGTATAGGTGTATTTGTTATAGAAAGACTCCATGTTATGAAAATTAAATTGCATCATGTTGAGTTAAAAGATCAACAAGGAGGACCAAAAGGTTAAAATATTATAACTAGAGGGACCAAAATGAAGGTCTTAAACCATAGGAACTAAAAGCAAATTTTTTTGCAACTATAGGAATCAAAAGGATAACTAAACCTAAAAACAATACAGACAAGATAGAGATGGCATGGAGCCCGTACGTTGCCATTGCTTTTTTTGTCAATTGCTACATCATATTTGTATCAGTAGGTGAGAGTTAAATTGGAGATTCTCTAGGTTTTTGGACATGCAACTTATTCATCGTGAGCATAGAAAATTAACGTGAATAAACAGAGTATCAAACACTAAGTTTGGGATGGAAATCTGAGTTAACAAATGACGATGTTAATTCATCTAAACAAGCCATTCGAATTCTCTCAGGAGTTGCTGGACTGTCAAGTGGAAACCACTCATTACGCCCCATTTCAGCTCTTGCAGCTATGATAGCATCCTTGATGGCAAATAACACAGCGGATGCTAGGAAAAATGGAGGCTCACCAACAGCTTTAGATGAATGGATGGCCTTAACATTTGGATGGCCCTACCAATTAGTGCACACAACAATAAACAGGGTAAGTTATCATGTAGATATCTTCGATTTTGTGAATCAAGAGAAAAATGATATTTGGATATCTTATATGCTATTTGATACATAGCGAGATAAAGAAATAGAAGAAAAAAAATACAGGTATGATAAGTGATATGATATAATAAGGTGTTTATAATTAAAGAGTGTCCCAATATCATCATTCGAATTAATATGTGATACATGTGTAGGGGAATAGCCAACAGACAAGAAGTTATTAACCGACAAATTAATCTTGTGACCATCTCAGAGTGGTGCGGATGTGAGAATGAGGTCAAGCCTTCAAGGAAATGTGAAAGCAATTTTGGAAATTAACACGAACAAGCTAAAGATAAACAGGTAGCAGTGTGTTCTGATAAATAACAAAAAGAAAATGTGAACACCCAATACTCTTACGTCTGCGATTGCACTCATGACTCTACTAGGCCACTGGGCCATGTAGCATAATGGAATCATTTTCATGTGCATCGTCCACTTACCACAAGAAAAGAACAAAAAAATAATTGTTCAGGGTTCAGGAACATACCTTCAGGAGTGAGACATTGAATTTGAAGGGAACATCATTTACAGAAGGAATTTTATAAGCTCCAGGTCCACATGTGTAAAGGCACCCAGACGGGATCCATTTATGTGCTTCATCTCCCCATTTAAGTTCTTCTAAAGCTACCCAACCCAAACCTTGCATAAAAGCTCCCTCGATCTGTGAAAATAAATAGCAAGAACAAAATATGAATTTATCATGCAAAAATGCAGCAAAAAATATTTTCAAGAATAGAGAGGAAAAATTAGGAAGTTGTAATTCAAAGGAGTTTTAGTGTGTTTAATCTTCTACATACACAAACAAGACAACTTTCATCATTTCCCTCAAAAGGTCTTAGTACGAAGAAACCAGAACTATCCTGCAATGAAGACTTCCCGACAAACAGTCTTCAACAATTTTCACAATCCTCACAAAGGGAAACCGTTTTACATTAACATAAGTTATTCATCACAATCAAACAATATTTTCTAATCTCTCTGATCAACCAAAAACTCAACACAAGCGTTTTGATAAAAAAAAAATGCTTACAAATATTCAACTTATTTATGAAAGCCAAATTTCATTCACCAATACAAAATATAAGGAAACTGACTTAATTTCTTTTCTATCAAATTTTCTGACTTCCGTTTAGAGGAATTTGTATCCTCTGTGTAGTGTTTCTCCATCCTTGATAAACTTCCTTGTATATTCTGAAGTTAATAACTAAAAATGAATAATAAACAATTAAAGAAAAAAAAAGTACCTGTCCAACATCTATTGCTGGATTCAGAGAATAACCTAGATCCAAAAATACGTTTGCCACTCTGGTGTGAAAATCTCCAGTCAGGGTGTCAATTTCAACCTCAGCAAATGCAGCCCCATAAGTGAAATATCTGAAAGGTTTTCCTTTACCCGTCGTCCAATCAAAACCAATATCAGGAGTAATATAAAATCCATGGGCAGAAAGGTCTATTCGTTCTGCATAGCATGCACCAACTAGCTGAAAATAATAAAAGCATAACAGAACATGTTCAATAGTTTTCAACCACAAGACACCTTGTAACAGCAGATAAAGGTTACTTGTAATGAGAAAACTTGTTGGCATAGTCTATAGGTCCTATACACTTCAGCAGGATTTGTAGTATATAGTAGATGCAATTTCTTATACAATCCTCAAACTAATGTAATCACTTCTATTTTTATTTATGTTGAAACCCAAGATACCTATATGAAAATATGTAAGATCTAATAAAATGTTTTTGTTCTGTATTTTTCAGAAATTCTAAAGAGCCTCAATATTTTCTTAATTTCCTCTCACCTCCCAACTCCTCAGCATTTGTATAAAATTTATATAAAAATACAGCGTCCATGAAATACAATGAACAAATTTGCTTATATAGTCATTTATTCCGAGTAGACAACTTCCTAGACTGCAAAGCAAAAGCTAAAAATACAAGAGTACCTCAGCAAATGAGTTGAAGTTATGCTGTGAAGCAATAGGTTCCATGCGTGCCATTATTTGCTCACATGCATCCAAAACCGCTGCTCCATACATATCAGAACTTGCAGAAGCTGCTGTTGCTGAAGCATTAGGAACCTAATTTTGCAGCAACCATGAGGATATCACAGCAATTTAGAATAAAAAACAATAGTCCCCATATTCAAGAAAGGGTACATGGGAGGAAAATAGAAAAGGATAATCCAAATGAACCAGATGGTAAAGAAGGATATTACTGTAAAAAAGAAAAATATAAACAGTGGGGTTCCAAAGACCCAGTCTCTTTCTTATGATTGCATGCAAGCTTTAGGCTGTTCTTCAAAATTATTTTGAAGATTTGATGAAAGTTCTATATAAAAAAACATTACGATTATGTTGCTTTTTCTCCTCATTATATTTTGCCAACCTGTGCAACTTTCTAAAATTACCAACTGAAGTTTGGAGTTCCAAATCTTGAATTTGACTGCTGATTTTCTTTTGTAATAAGTCCATCAAAAACTCAAAAAAAAAGTGGTAAGGGAAGGAGACAAAGAAAGTAATAAATTACTTATTTACTTGGTAAGTTGGTATGGTATATAGCTGAGAATAATTTCCAAGAAGAAAAACAACATAAATCCATAAAAAGTGTAACTAAATACCTTGTCGGTACTAGTATCTGATATGAAGACAGAACTAAGAGGGATGTTGAAAGCTGAAGCAGCAATTTGGGCAACTTTGGTATGCAAACCTTGCCCCATTTCTACACCCCCATGGGTAACTAAAACAGTTCCATCCGTATAGACTTGAACCAGAGCACCTGCCTATAGTTATTGAGAAAATATGAAAGTACACAATTATTACTATCTAATAATGCAATCATTTCACAACTAACAAAATAGGAATATAAAGCAAAAGAAAATTCTGAATGAAAGCACCACAAAAATTTAGAGCACAATTACCAACTGACTAATGTAGTTCTTATTGAATTAAGCACCAAAGGATTTGAATTTTGGACTGGGCTTTGTAATATATACTTAATCTATTATAAATAGCCCTTACCCTTAACATGCTGTATTCAGCAACCATATCTTATGCTTTCAAATTTGAAGTGGTTTATGAGTTATGACCATACTAGATACAATATCCCGTGCATTTGCACGAGAAAAAATAATACAGTGAGCATTAAAAAAATATATGAAGCAAAAGAGTTCAAGAGGTGAGAAATGCAAACAGCAGAATAGCATACAACTCAAAAGAGAGAGAAAACACAAAACTTGACAAGCTTCTTATTTCCTTAAACTTCAGTTGAAATCACTTTTTTCTTCATTTTTAAAATTAAAATAGAATGATAGAATTCAGATTTTACCTGGTTCATAAGCTTTGTTGTAAAGGATATACCAAACTTATTAGGAATCATAGCAATGCCACGCTTCCTCCAGCGGTTGTGACTATTGAATTGGTCAACTTCTTCACGTGCCTTCGCAAAGTCACAGGATAACTTAAGTTCATTCCACAGTGGGGCTAGTGTGCTGTACTGAACTATCTGGCCATAATGCAGAACGGATCCTTCTCCTTGAAAATTAATTTCCTAGAAAGAAACTTGGTTTAGGAAGATTGACTAGAATGTCCAACATCAAGGGGATAACAGTAAAATTTCATGAGTACAACTCAAAAGAGAGAGAAAAACCAAAACTTTGTTACTTGCCCTTATCTTTTCTGGACTCATCTTGAGTTCCACAGCAATCCTTTGAATCCAGTTTTCAGCAATGAGCAAGCCTTGAGGACCACCAAATCCACGGAAAGCAGTGTGGCTAGGGAAATTAGTAAAGCAAGCTCTCCCCATTACCCTCATATTTGGTATTTCATACACATTGTCTGAATGAAACATAGCACGTTCAAGGATAGCAAGCGATAGATCCAGTGAGTTTCCAGCATTGTTATAAATTTCAAGATCCAGCGCAAGCACCCTCCCTTCATTTGTAAATCCAACCTGAATCAAATAATATCGCATTAATCACTCAACCATGTGATGATGTGAAAAAATGATGAAAATAATTGTGGGAAAGCCGCCTTAATTGCGGTCACCCCTATCCTGCCTTAATTGTAGCCTCTTTGGGGCTGCCTTAATTGCATAATCAAGGATGGCGCGTAGTCACACATCGACTAGAGATATGACTCAAATAAAGCTTATAAAGCTTGAGCAATCCGGCCTTACAAACTGTTTTTATAGGGTTGAGTTAGGCCCCCTAAGCCCAAATTATAAGAACAATGTTGTTACTCAACTTAAAACAATTGACAAGAACAATAGAGTGTACAAAATCATATGCACTCAACAGCATCTCTTGTTTATAATAATTCAGATCAAGTACATTTAATAGAAGTAAATAGAAAATGTAACTCCCTAGGATAACGATAAGCCACTAAGACTATTCAGCTTTCCTAGACTTTAATTCCAGAAAAAAAAATCCAGAATTTAGTTCATCATTCTGATCTTTCAAGTTATTCATACAAACCTGGCACATCCAAGAGACAAGAACTACTAACTCCTTTTTTATTTTATTTTTTGGTAGGATGTTATGTCCCTAGCTAATTAGTCAAGAGGTGTAAATCTAAACTTATAGTCATGAGGAGGGGCTTTGGAATCAAACCATATCTGCAGCTTAGGTTGGAGTAAGACTTCGTATACGTAATACAAGTTTCAAAAGACCCAAGTTATCTCTGTTCTAGAGGTGGCAATTGATGAATCCATCATATCAAGAGCTGAACAGTTTAGGTATCTTCAATATATCAATATAGTTTATAAAATGATGGGGATATTGATGGCAAATTTACACATAGGAATATAGGATTTAAGCTAGGTGGGAAATGGAAAAATACTCACTAGACAAGACTAGTGATGCTCTGTGGCAGTGAATGTTAAGGAGTTAAGTACAAACAAGGGCAAAAAATAATTATGGCAGAGATAAGAATGCTGAGACAGATAAGTGGACAAATAAAAAAGAAAAGGATTAAATCACTGTGTCAGATAGAAATTTTGAGTAGCATTACTTGAGGACAAAACTATGGAAACTCTTTTAAGGTGGTTTAGTCACGTGATTAGAAGACCAATAAAAGCTAAATTGAAAATGAAGGATCAAATGTATGATAATTCATTTTAAAAGGAAAGATGTAGACCTAAAAAAACATTAGGTGAAACCATTAAAAATATATTGGTTTAAATAGCTTTCAGAAATTTTGGTTTTTATAGAGATCAATGGTATTTAAGTGATCCATGTAACTGACTTCCACCCCGGGGATAAAGCTTGGGGGGGGTTTGTCATTGTTGTTGTAAGGAAGCAAAACAAGGGCCAAATGAACATCAAAATAAAGAAAAAACGTAGGGTGTTAGACAGTCTAAACATCACTCAGATACATGAAGAGAAGATATTCTCACTGTCATATTGTGGCACAAAGGGAGTGCATGAGTATCACCTGTTTCCATTTTAAGAATTCAAAAATTTCACAGTATTTAGTTTTACAATAAAATGTTGATGTATAAAGAAAAACACCAGTTAAAGGTAAGTAAATAACTGTAGCCATACCTTGTACTTCCCTAGAAAACTATGCCGCTGCCCAGTTATCATCATGTCCACATCTCGGTCCAGTGTGATTTTCACTGGTCGATTTAACAGATAAGATGGAACTGAAGCAGCAGCAGCAATAAAGGCTGATCTTGTCTCCTTCCCCCCAAATCCACCACCAACTCGTTTTGTTTTGCAAACTACCTTTGACATGGGAAGGCCAAGAACATGAGAAACATATTTCTGGTGCTTCTGAGGAGCCTGCAACAACACAATGTTATTTTCACAATGCAGTTATTTCCTTCAAGCCATAAATTTAGGCCAATACAAGCCAAACACTAACACTCACACACACGGGTTCTTTGTTTCACTTTTTTTAAGATTCTGGTTTGGGGAGTGGTTGTTATAGCCACTACTTTTTCATCTTGTTCAATATTTCTTTCAACCTAAGCATGCCTTATGTTTAGCTTGTTCTCTAATAATATTAAATTTAGCTTCTTCAAAAAAAAAAAAAAACTAACACTCGCACACACACATCTGTTAGGATCCAATTACAAGGTATGGGACTTGAGTCCCACATTGGAATCTAATGTGGGGGTTTATAAGGCCATGGGCTCTCCAACCACAACAGCTAGCTTTTGTGGTCTGATTCTCCCAAGGTTCTTATCAAATTTCCTTGCATAGGCCTAGGCATATGTAACACAAAAGACTGAGAAGGTGAGAATGAAGAAAACAACACAGCTCCCACAATAATCTTGTAACAGAAAAACAGTGTAGCAAATGTTTCCACCCTGTCAATATGGAAGGAAAGGAGCCATCATAAAATAAAGTTTTCAAGATGTCCATATGAGAACCAGCTCTTAAGATGGTCTTTTTTGCTGGAAATTTTCATTTTTTTGTCCTAAGAGATTTAGATAGAAACTGCTGACATAAAATCAAACCCTTTAATAGTTTTATTCAATTATTCAACTCACATCTCAGTATACTTCCCTCTCTGTATCCCATTTTGAGTTGTAGAGTATACAGAACAACATGCCATAGTTAAGAAAGATTAATTATGCCAAAGTCCAAGTTTCCAAAATGCAAAGTTGTATTCTTGAATGCCCTCTTTTTTACTATTTGCCCATTGTTTGACTCTGCTATCATCATTATATAGATCTGCAGCTCTCAACATTTAAATGTATATGAATACTTAAATGGTTCAGACATACATGGCTGAATCCTACCATAAAGCAATAGATACGATAAAACAAGTTAAAGATTTCAGACTTCAGTTTCCAAGAAATACATATATTATAAAATTTAGGCATTCACTACAAAATTGTAAAACTTACTTGAGTAGATGATATCATATGAACTTCATTTCCACCATCCACTGTCCATATCAAAGTGCTATGTGGCTCCAGATAAAAGTGTTCCTGACCTCCCATCTGAACTTCCCCTTCAATTATTCGGTCACACTGACCTGATTGAAAACAGTGATCAACATCACCTTTACTCAAACACTTTTCTGTATTGGGGTGAAAACTTCTAGCATTGACGGCATCCCGTATTGAAAGGATGGCTGGGAGCTCTTCATACTCAACATGAACTCTTCTTGCTGCAATCTTTGCATTTTCATGAGTATCAGCTACAACTACTCCTATAACCTGGAAACATACATATATATCTCATTGACTAATAATGACAAAAGGCTAGTACAAGACTAAATATTCCAAGAGAATTCATCACCAATGCTTGTAAATCATCCTTCAATTTTGAGATTTGGACAAAAGTAGACAGAAGGTGAAAGGAAAACATTAGGAGGCTAATTCAGCGTTCCAGTGTGATTGGGAATAGGAAGCCACAGTGAATAGGCAATTCATCATGATATTAAGCAACATCTTGAAGTTCAATTTATTGTATATTTGTATGATTAGATGATGAGCTAATAGTGAAGATTGAAGACTAATTTACAGACTCTACCTCAGTTCAGCATCCAGACTTTATAGACCTATAAATAACTATGTC
The DNA here is from genome assembly GCF_004193775.1 of Glycine soja. Classification (NCBI taxonomy): domain Eukaryota; kingdom Viridiplantae; phylum Streptophyta; class Magnoliopsida; order Fabales; family Fabaceae; genus Glycine; species Glycine soja. Next base: position 2,741,566 of record NC_041016.1, read on the forward strand.
AGGTGTGAAAAGAAGACTGTGCGAGCAATGAGAACAAAGAGAAAAGAGTGAAGTGTGAAGATTGAAGTCAAAATTCCTTTCCCTTTAAGCACGCAAATATAATAAACAAACCACAAGTGAGATACTATTCAGTAAGCTAGATACCTGCCCCACACAAGTGACATAATCTACAGCAAAGAGATCCTCATCAGCAACAACTGCTCCAATTTTATTATCACCTGGTACATCTTTGGCCAGAAATAAGCTCACAAATCCAGGCAAAGATATGGCCCCTGAATCATCAATTCTATTTATTCGAGCATGAGGTTTTTTACTCAAAACAAAGGCAGCATGCAAACCATTGGGAGGCATTGGTGTGTCATCAGTATATTCTGCTTCTCCTGTAACCTGAATGTAAGAAAGAGTCAATTAATATGATTAGAATTTGCTTGACAAACTAAAAGCAAGGATTCCATATATTTACAATTTAGAAAAAAATGCAGCCAAACGAAAAGGAAGATTATATCAAAGCTTATTGCTTTTGCATATAAGAAACTAAATCTAGATACAACATTTTATAAATAATTTAGGGCAGAATACAAAATTGTCAAACTTGGGATATGATTTTGCCACACAAGTTCAACAAACCTGAAGTCTTGCAGATAGATGAACCTCTGGAGAACCCACAGAAGTCCCACGTTTCCTTATTTCATAGTCCTGAGATCCTGTAATTGGTGGTCGGTGGACTGAGTGCACAGCAGATAGATGGGATGATGGTATACTCTCTTTGATGCTACCCATTTGATGAGACACCCACAGAAAAAATTTAAAAAAGAAACTTAAAGTCAAAGATTTCCGGAACTCTACCATTCCGCCAGGAGCATCTTCCTTGAGTAATATATCCTTTTGTAGGACTTTCAATGCATTTTGCAAGAGATCTTGGTCCCAATTCTTTCCTATGAGAAATTCCTTAGTTTTTGTTGCTGCAAGTGAATATGGAGCCACCCCACCATAAAAAATTGATGCATCAGCAACCACCCAGTTTTCACTATGTTCCTGAAGATGAACACGAATACCTGCATTTACAATTGCAATATCATCATCCCTTCTATGAGACTGTTTAAATTCTTTCACAAACTCAAAAGTCCTATTCCAGGGCAGGAATACTGACAGCAAGATTTCACCACTTGCTAAATTCACTTTACGATAACCCGGGAGGAAAAAATTTTCGGCCAGGACTGTCCTGATGTTTCCTTTAGCATCAATAATTCGAAATTTTGCTCTAGCTGCCATCCATAGAGGATTCAAATCTGATATTGGACTGGCAGTACATATATTCCCACCAACTGATGCAGCATTTCTTATCTGTGTTCCAGCAAACCATTTCAGTTGCTCAATAAAAGCCTTACAAGACAAAGTTTCATGAGCAGCTCGCTCAGTTACAACCTTTTTGAAAAAATTCATAAGATCAGATAGTCTTACTGCAGCACCTATCTCTAAGCCATCATCCTTTGAATCCAAAGCATTTAGTTCTGGCACATGCATTACAGAAATTAGAACCCGATATGGCATTCTCTTTAGCCTCATCTCAATTCCTACCTCAGTATTACCAACTAGCAACTTTGCATCAGAATATTTGTCTTTTAAATCCAATGCGTGTTGAAGTGTTAAAGGCCGAAACCACATTAGCCCACCAAATCCAGTCAAATTTAATGAGGTTGGTGTCCTTAACAACAGTTCAGGAGGAAAAATAAGTTCCCTTTCTGTGTATTTGGTACCATCTATTTCATCATAGGAAGTAGACTCATATCTCTTATCACCACCTACACATTTATCATTTACATTGTTTAAATTACATGAACAGGGTTTTCCTGTTGATGGGCAAACAGACTTGCCTTCTTCAAGGCTCAATGAAGAAACACCAGTATACAAGTCATTGCTAGTTTTTGCGAAGACCCGGAATGCATCAAATATTGGTCTGTAACCAGTGCACCTACATAAATTTCCTGCAAGGCATTCTTCAATTTGTTCTTCACTAGGCGGTGTTTGACTTGACCGTAATAATGCATACATGGACATAACAAAACCAGGAGTACAAAATCCACATTGTGAACCATGAGCCCGAGCCAGGGATTCCTGAAGAGATTACAAGGGTAAATTCACAGTATTGATGGGTAAATATAAATTTAAAATAAGAAGAAAGCTCATAGCCAAGGCCCGGAGATAAACACATTACACCATGGGAAGCAAACAAGTAATGGATTCTCAAAACAATAGCATGTAACAAGTACACAAGCATGATAAAAGATGATAGTCTGAGCATCTGTCACCTGAACAGGGTGTAGTCCACGCTTGCAGCTTCCCAATCCCTCCACTGTAATCACGTGCATCCCTTCTACAGAATATAGAGGTGCTAAGCAAGCATTGATAGCATAGTGTCTGAAAGAACATTTTCAAAACTAAAATGGTAAATTTGACGTCAAGATACAAGAAGGAAGTGCTTCACACTTCACATGTAGGAGCATCAAATCACCAAGGCACGAGAAAGAGTGAACGACACACTTACGAGCATTTCTTCAATCTTCTATCAAATTGAGAAACCATAACTGTGCAAGCTCCACAACCACCTTCCCCACATCCTAGTTTTGTCCCGGTCAGACCTATATCTTTTGTACAAAAAAAAAAAAAAGGTGGAAAAAACCATAAATTAGTTTAGCTTCACCATGTAGAAAATCCAAAAGGACTGGCCAAAATTGAACACCAATGAAATAACTGAATCATGAAACGCTTTTGACTTTGCAAAAAACAACAACAATAATAATAAGGAAAACACATGTTCCAAGTTAGTTGACTTTCATTTTCTAACGATCAATCAACAAATTCTAAAAAATAGCATGCAAGTCAATCCAGTCAACGGTATGCATGCCTTGCCAAGTGAGATAGTGTTAAGCATGAATTGGAAAGAGAAAGGGATACCTCTGAGATACTCGAGAAGAGTGAAATGAGCGAATCCATCAGGTAACACCCTGCGAACTCCGTTAACATATAAGATAGCCTCATTCGCCACCTTCATATCTTCCCCCGTCTTCAACGGAACACCTTTTTTCTTTGTCTTCTGCTACTATTATATAAAGTAGGAGATAATAAATCCTCAAACCAAAAACGCTGCTCTTGTTAGCAGAGCAAAGGACACCTGCGGAAGAAATTAATTAATGAATGATACGTATCGTCATCAGATGATAAATATACTTCATTTCATTTCACTCACAAAATTCAAAGTGCAGAAACTAAAGGCGGTATCAATAGTCGTCCCCATCCATCCACGCCAGCAAAATCTGTTGTAACTTGTAATTACTTCGCAGCCCAGTTTTTTTTTTTTCTTTCGAATTGCATTTTTTGTCCTTTTTCTGCTATTTTATTCTCTCTTTTTTTAAATCCATTATTTTGTTTATATTTTAATTATTTGCATTATTTCATATGATACTTTATGTGAATAAGTTTAGTCTAGGATTCAATTAAACTACAATAAAATAAATAAAAACATATGTGAAATTTGGTATTTGACAAAAATTACAGATTTTTTTAGAATATAGACTAAAATTGTAAAAACAAAACAAAATTACATATTAAAGAGAGAATAAAATTTTAATTTAACCTTTTGTTTTACAAGGATGATGGTCAAGTCACTTTTATTTCTCATTCTTATTGGCAACCTTGCTTTAAAAAATAGAAAGAAAACTTGAACCAACTATCAATATGTTGTATTGTTGTTCATTTGACATAAAGTTTATATTTATCATAGTTGGTTGGGAGGGTATGATGAATGTCTCGAGTCTTTTTAGAAAGATTCAGAATCCAGAAAATCATTTTCCCATTCCCGTGAAGGTAAGTATTATTTAGTGAATTTTGGATATACCAATGACTTTCTTTCACCATGTCGGGGAGAACACTATCACCCGTGTGATTATAGAGGCCAACAAACACTCAAAAGTCTATAGGAGTTATCTAATTATATGCATTCTTCATTATTCAATGTAATTGAAAAATGCTTCGCGATTTTAAAAGTACATTTTCTTATTATAAAATTAATATTGTCATATGTCTTTGAAAAGACAAAAATATATACGGCTTGTATGTTGTGTTTTTCATAATTTTATTAAAATGGAAATACAAGATGATCCTCTATTTAGACAATATGCAAAAGAAAATATTAAAGTAAAAATTAAAGAATTAGACGAGTTTCTATCCACTTTTATGTTTTACACGTGTAATTTTTTGTTTAATAGCGTTATGTAACCCAACATATTATTATTAGTGTTATATTTGTGCTATTATTTTTTTTAGTTTTAAGAAAAAAAAATTGTATACTTTTTAATTATTTTAATTATGTTTAATTCTTTTTTATATTGCATAATTTCGTAATGAAAGAACGATAAACTTATTTTATTTATTTCTTACTTACAACCGCTTCTAACATTTCAAAATTAAAACTCAACACTCAAAATTAAAAACGAATTTAGTTTTTAATAATATTAAAATTGGAAACAGAAAACCACTGGAGACCTATGTTAACATAATAATTGGCGTAAAAATAATGGGTAGTTTACTTTCTCACGGCAGTGCATGACCTCCTTTGTTCAATGTGGTTTCACTTCCCTGTATTTCTTTCAAACAAGACAACGCATTGGAAATTTGGAAAAAGGACCATTAAACAAGTCTCATGTGAATTTTAATTTTTTAATGGATTTAGTGTGATTTAAAATGACTAATATGAACCTAATTTTGATTAAAATAATTTTTTTCTGCCACAGGTATTTTCAGTTCACCAAATCGAAAATTAATCTCGTTTGCTGGACGGTAATTATCACTAGTCCGAAGAAATTTCACTTACAATAGGGATCAAACACGGAATTATCCCCCTAACATATAAACACATGTACCTAATCACAACATTAACTGGTCGAGTTCTACCCCTTTAAGATAAGAGTGATGCCTTTTTATTTTCACTTAAATTTTTATTTGTTTTAGTCATCACATTTTAATTAGTTGATCCAACTCAAATTTAGATAATTACTTGGCTAAAAGTATTTGATCAAATTCATGGAAAAATCTCTCTCTTAATGTGTGTACTGAAAGAAAGAAATATCAATAATTAAATTTTATTATAAATGATTAACATTTTTTGACGTCTTATAAATAATTATTATTAAAAAACAAAAAATGTAACTTTTTATTAAAAAATGCTACGTGATTATATTAAGTAGTCAAGTATATTTAATAATAACTTATCTAAAAAAAAGTATATTTAATAATATCTAAAAGATGTAACATTTTATTAAACAAATATTTCTAACTTAAATTCTTGAAAAACTAAAAATTTCTCCCAAACCCACCCCTACGTTTCTTAAAAAAGAAAGACAGAGACTAAGACATAAGAAGAAGTATATGGACCGGCCTCAAAAGAAAAGTATATGAATGGGGGTAATAATGTGACATTATTTTACTTACCAAATGAAATCCTGTATTTTCGAAACAGAGGATAAAAAATTACTATAATATACAGGTGTGAGATAGAAAAATGTGATGAACAACAACATTCATGCGCTGAATCTATTCCTAGCTCATGTCTGAAGAAGCTTCTGCTTCATGGGGTCTTGTGTTGGTAAAACCATGGGGGGTTTAGAACGCTCTGATTGAGACGAATGAATGAAGATTTCCATAATAACTGTGACCAGGAGCAGGAAAAGCACCGTAAATAAGATGCCTTCCCAGGAGGAGAGGAGTGAGGTCCACTGGAAGAATTCATAAACAAGGAATCCAAGCAGACACAACCAACAAACCACAACCTGCACAAACACCAAAATGATCCGGCAACACACATGAGATAAATTATTAGATATTTTATCTATTCATGGTCCTGATCAATCTTTATGCGAGTCAAATTTTTTAATTTATCATGTAAAGATTAATCTGAATCATGTAATAGTTTTTCCGCACACATGTATATATATGCTTTCTTGTTTTGCCTACATCTTACCAAAATAGATGTTTTAGGCCGACGGATTTGTTGAAGATCTTGTTCACTGAATATCTCCGTAGTACTATATTTCTCGAGCAAAGCATCCTGGTAGTTTGGAAAACAGACATCGTTTGCACAGTAATCATAGTATAGAATTTTTTTAAGAATGTATGCAACTATGCATGCATCTGATTTAATTTGTGGAAAAGGATGTTGTATGTCTACTGTGACCATTATATAAACACAACTATGAGAACCACAAAAGAAAAACTCAATTTAAAAAACTTGTGATACCTTGGCAACAAACGCGTCTTTGCACCATTGTCCAATGCCATCGTCTGTTTCTGGAAGTTCCTCCATTTTGTGACGCTTAATTTGAACCTTCACCTGTATAAAACCGGAGGAAGATATATAAAGTTGTAGGAACTATAGTAGTTAACTGTTTCTTCTGTTAAACAAGGAAAACTCATCAATGATCTTCACAATACTACGAACTAATTCTAGAAATAAACTATTGAAATGACGAAAATGAAGTCTAACAAATAGTATCAAACCAATAATGTATGATTTCATATCAATATAAGAACTCAACCGAAAAACCAACAAAATAAGTCTTTTTTTTTTTGTACGAGGTCACCAACATCCTATTCAGGAGGCAACTGTATCAAGTTGGATAGGACTACTATTTTCAACATTTTTTTCTTTTCATGAGTACAATGTATTCAAGAGTTTGAATGAATAAAATAATCCTGAGATAGTGGTAGACAAATAACAATAATTGTATTTGTATCAGATAAAAGACAGAGGTCCAATAAAACAGTTTATTTTGAATGAGTACGAAAATGACGTTGTGTACTTTGTCTAATTTAGCTTTTGTCAAGGTTTTCAATTGGCTTACCGGGCAAGAAATGCCTTTAAATATTCTCACCAAAGTAGGTGAAGCCTCACTCTTTGGAACTGCATATGTGCAATCATAAATGGCTGGAACGAATGGCCGAAGGCTTTGTACTGCTGTGACAAAACCCTGGAGAAAGATTGTCAATTAAAAGGTATCAAGCTATCAGCTAAAAAACAATCAAAATGTGTAAATTAGAAACTTATGGTGTCAATGTTAGCATCAATTATTTAGCCTTTTTGGATTTTCTTCAAGAAGAAACATAGTGGATACAAAAAATCCAGTATACTACATCAAATTATACTCTCCTAAGTCCTAATATACTAATAATCAACTTCGGTCACCTTAGTACGAGGAATCAAAACATTTCTAGGTATAGGCAGCCCTTTTGAAGCAGCAAACTCTTGAGCTTGTAAAAGCTTTGTCTGCGTGAAACGAGTTCCTTCAACAAAAAGGGCCAACCAGAAAGGGAATGGCATGTGCTCTAGATGCCTAAAACCTGACTGCCACACAAAAGTCAAGATATGTATAAATAAAATGCTAGTGAGGAAAATTGAATGTGTAAATCAGGAGAAATTATTTAGATATACCTTCAGTGATGTTTCATCTTTTGCCCAGTCTCTTTCTAGAAATATATATTCAGCAAACCACATTGACCAACCTAGCACCTGCATAGATGCTCTATAATTATTTATGGTTGGGTTAGATAAGATCATTTTTCTATCACCGTAGTTAACTAGCACCAAATTATCAACAGGGTAAGCCCTTGGGAATTTATAATGCTGTTTATGATTTCTGGTGCTTCAAACACTAAAGGGTTCTGAAGTACAAGTTACTTCAGCTACATGGTCACGATTTGTGCAAGATTGAAAAATGAAAAGTACTTTGGATTGGATTACTAAATAGAATTGTCGATCTTATCTTTATGCGAGAACTTACAAGATTTTCTGCTTTATTCCCAAATCATAGTCACTTATTTATTTTCAAGGGAAGTCCCATTTCAACTTTATTGTTAATGGATTGAGAAATTTCTGCACGGAGCAGTTAAATGTAAAAGAAAAAGCCTTGATATAATTTGTAATTTATAGAAGATCAAAAGAAGAGAGATTTATAGAAACTCACGGGAAGAAATTTGACTTCTTTCTTCATAATGGCTACTGTGCTACCAAGGCAACCCGAGCGCTGTCACAAATAAATCATGTGTGCGTAATAATAGTGTATTATGCATAGTCAGAATCATTTCTAGACAAAACAAACTAAATGATTCTGAAATTACTTTAACTAATGTACTTTGAAGCAAAGTCCTCACACAAAAACAAAGATGTAATTTACTGCTATCATAACATGACTACATGACATACTTGTGCATTTTAACAAATTCACATATAATAGGCACCTGAGCTAAGACCCATCCAATAAGCCAATCAATGTCACTCCTGTGGTTGCAGATTACAAGTGCATTTTCTTTACCTAAAATTTTCTTAGATGAAAAATAAAATTAGTGAGACTTGTACTACTTTGAGTAGTACACTGTTTCCAGCAACAGAATGCAAATAATAGTGATGATGAGAAGTCGGTGATAAAATAAATAAAGAAACAAATAAACAAACAAATAAATAAAACAATGATTTATAAGAACATAAGCTATCACCTTACCCATTAATTGAAGAGTTTCTGAATCTGTGTATAGCTCAATCTGCAACCCGAAGATTCAACTAGTTAGACCAGTGTGGATAATGCAACACTAATATGCTTTACATAAATCCTTAACATGCCAAAAGATAGACACAAATAAAGTATCATAATGATAAATTAAGTTAAACGTAGATGGAGTTAAGATAACCAAACATGACACCTTGATGCCAGCCCACCAATCAATGAGCCATATAAGCTCCAACCATAGTGATTCTGTGAGCAATTTGTTTATTCTGCTATAACAGTTCTTTGATAGTGGCCGAAGAAGGACAAAGAAGACAGCCTACAAATGCATATATATTCATTAGGTGAAACAATTAACTGATCAAAATAAAAAAAGAAATGTGATTTTGTAAATTAAGTTCTATGGTCTGGTCAAGCAATCCTTGCTGCTTCTTTCCTTTAAAGATTCTAATTCACAATAACAAAGCAGAGTTGATCAAGATGTACAAAGAAAATTAGAAATACAACAGACTTGGCGTGTTCGTAGGCAATTGTAATTATAGCTTTATGACAAATTCCAATTTTAATGGGAAAAATAATATTCCTTAAACGAAGAAAATAAGTATACAACAAAGGAATAGAAACAATTGCATTGCATATTTGCATCCTATATCAATGTATCATAATTGCTTTATATATTTTTGTTATACTTTCCTTTTAACGGATTGGAAGGAAAGCAATGTGCATGCAAATTAATTGCATTAATAAATACCAACAAGATAAGTATCAATATTAAAGCGGCCATTAAACCAAAAACAAAAAAGAGGAAGAATATAATAATGATCGTAGATTGAATCTTATCTTACCTGAATTATATTTACAATTAAGCCAGAAAGGATGAAAAGAATGCCTAAAGGAAGAATAACAATAGTAGCTGGGAACGCCATGGTTTCTCTGATCTGCTAATGCTATGTTACGTACAGAGATTAAGATGAGAGGAGAAAGAAAATAAATGTGTTTGTGTGTGTGTGAGAGAGAGAGAGGAAATAATTTGGGATGATGTTTAGATCTTTGTTAACGATGAATGGCTCTGTCAGGCTGGGGTGTGGATTAAGGACCGGTTAAGCAGCCATAAATACCGTTGCAAATGCAAATGATGATTAAATAATCAAGCACCATGTGGAATTGCTAAGTAACGCTTCTTGAGCTTGTCATGCTGAATAAATTATTCAAACGGCTTAAAAACACGCGGACGAATAAACTAGCAGTATATTCTAAGGTTAAGAGATAAGTACCAAAAACACATTATAGTAAATGTTTATAGAATAACTTATGTTAAAGTATTCTATGTTGTGAAAAATAAATATTAGTTGGAATTCTTCTTAAATCACATTTTAAGATTGTGGATGTTTTATTTTTAAATTATTCATGACAGCAAAATGTTCGTATGCATTTGTCATTAACCGTGGTTCTTATTTATCATTTCTTTGAAATTGGGCTAAATTTATTTCAATGTCGTTATTAATGGCCATGCAATATGTAACTAATCAAGTTTTTTATAGTTTGGTATATAGAAATGTTTTATATTTTATATTTATGAAAATTCAAACATACGTTGCAATTTTGTTATCTTATCTGTTCATAGCTAGCTAACACAGGTTTATATGAGTAGTTAAGGACTCTCGTATTATAAGTTTTTCGTTTTTATGGGTATGGGTTGCGAAGAAGTTTTATATTCGGGGATAGTCTTTTTTAAGTAAATAAACGTATGTACCTATGCCAAAGATTAACTGAATAACTACCACATAGAAATACCTTGTTACACATAGATAAAGATATGCGATTATAGTAATGTGAAAAGTATACCGATAAATAATTAAATTCGCTCTTTAAAGTATGACACAATGAAAAATTAAGTTGAATAATAAAAAATGTAAATTTAATCTCTGTGAAAAGAATAAGATAAATTAAATTTATAAGAACATTTAAAAAAATCCAAGGGTTAATAAATTATATCTTTTGATGATGAATTTAATATTAAATTATTAATTTATCATATGGAATATTGATTGAGCATTAGTGATGGGAACTTGCAAGTATGTTAATGTTAGTGGGTATATGCAAGCTATAGTATAATCAAATGAAAAGAGTGCGAGTGATGAAATTGAATCCAAATACCTAAGCGGTGGACGAGGCCTACCTGAGCCACTGCTTCGCCCCCGCCGGCGAGGTGGTCTCCATCAAAATCATCCGCAACGAGCTCACGGGCCAGCCCGAGGGCTACGGCTTCGTCGAGTTCGTCTCCCACGCCACAGCGGAAAGGGTTCTCCAGACCTACAACGCCACCGACCAGACCTTCAGGCTCAATTGGGCCTCCTTCGGCATCGGCGAGCGCAGGCCCGATGCCGCCCTGGAACACTCCATCTTCGTCGGCGATCTCGCCCCCGACATAACCGATTATCTTCTCCAGGAAATGTTTCGCGCCCATTACCCTTCCGTTCGCGGCGCCAAAGTCGTCAGCGACCCCAACACCGGCCGCTCCAAGGGTTACGGTTTCGTTAAGTTTTCTGATGAGAATGAACGGAACCGGGCCATGACTGAAATGAACGGCGTTTATTGCTCCACCAGGCCCATGCGAATTAGTGCCGCTACGCCGAAGAAGACCACCAGTGTTTATGCTGCACCCGCCGCGCCTGTGCCGAAACCGGTGTATCCGGTTCCGGCCTACACTGCGCCGGTTGTTCAAGTTCAACCACCGGAGTATGATGTCAATAATACTGCCGTAAGTTTGTTATATTATATAGAAGATGGACCTAACCTATGTTTTTTTTTGTGTGTGTGTGTGTGTGATTTTCATTGCTTGTGCTATGCTACTCTTAATACTTGCTTTTTATTGCAGATTTTTGTCGGTAATTTGGATCTTAATGTGTCAGAGGAGGAGCTGAAGCAAAACTTTCTGCAATTTGGGGAAATTGTCTCTGTCAAAGTTCAGTCTGGCAAGGGATGTGGTTTTGTTCAATTTGGGACCAGGTCTTCCTCTTTTTTCCCCAATCTTTTATGCGAGATATTTTGAAAGTAAAAGGATAATATAAGATTTTGGCATGTTTTTCATGTGGCTGTGCGTAATTTTGTTATGCATCAAGAATTCTAGATTAAATTATTTTTATTTATTCATTGTATTGTGTCAGCAGAGCATCTGCTGAAGAAGCCATTCAGAAGATGCAGGAAAAGATGATAGGTCAACAAGTGGTCCGGATTTCATGGGGTAGGACTCTAACAGCTAGACAGGTGATTTTGCTTATAAAAATGGTTCTTTTCATGCTGTGATCAGGTGCACTTGTGATACATCATGCATGCATTTCAATTTCAGGAACTCTTGCAATGTGGTATTATTTCATTAGTCTTCCTAAATTTCTAGGTTGGTCATATGGCAGGTGATATGGCACCCGTACATGGTTATAGATTCCCCCGAACAATTGTGAGATTGTGAAGATGATGTGTGGTGATGTGTTAATGCCAAATGAGGGACATTCAGAACTTTTAAATTGGGGTAATATAAAATAATGAAATAAAAAATGATATATATTTAAAAAAATGTAAATATTATATATTTTAGTTGTATAAAAATAAACATTTACTAGTATCTTGTAAATTTTAGTTGTATAAAAATAAATTTTAGGTGCACATACCAAAATACTAGTTACTAATATTCAAGTTTATATATGAATGAATTTAATATCTCTGATTAGCTTAACAAGTAGCTCGTATAAGGAGTAATGTATTTGCGCTGACAATCTTGGCCCTAAATTGTTCTAGGACTTACCTGGTGGCTGGGGACCACAGATGGATCCAAATCAATGGAGTGCCTATTATGGGTATGGACAGGGTTATGAAGCCTATGCTTATGGGGCTGCTCATGATCCCTCATTTTATGCATATGGTGCATATGCTGGCTATGCACAATACCCCCAACAGGTAAGCTATTGATGTTAAATTCAGTTAGATACTGTATTGGTTTCTGTGCAGAGAATAATTTTATTGGGCTACTCATGCACATGGATTGTTTATTTTTAGGTTGAAGGTGCTCAAGACCTATCGGGTATGTCTGTGCCTACCATGGAACAAAGGGAGGAATTGTATGATCCCTTGGCAATGCCTGATGTTGATAAGTAATTTTTTCCCCTTGTAAAAGTTGGGACACAAATACCTTTACATGAGCATATTGGCTTCTTATGTGTTTCTGACCAATCCTTGTTTGCTTTGCCAGGTTAAATGCTGCATACCTCTCAGTACATGGAAGTGCCATTTTAGGGCGGTTGCCCTGGCAAAAAACCTGTTCGCCATCCTTACAGCAAGCTTAAGATCTAATTGTACTGCCTGGTCAATTATGTGCATTATATGACAATATTCTGTAGCCATAAATTTAGTCTGCATAGATTTAAATTATTGTTAATACATACTTGAGTTGATCCCAGTACATTTTTTCTTAAACCCAACTTTGCTGGTGTAAAGAATGAAACCTAGAATACAGGTACTCAGGTAGACTCAAGTAGTATTCGATCAAATCAATCCCATTATCCGTGCATTTTGACCATTGACATGTTTATGAAGCAGAGAAACTTCAACTTCTTTTTTTGTTTTTAGGTCATTTTGGGGATGAAGGTGAGATCAACCACCGTAATAGGTGGTTCTTGGTAGACCATAATTCTAACTGTTAAATTAATCTTATTATCGCACTACACTAGATTCTCTTAACCTCCTTCCAGTAACTCCTTTTACCATCATTCATCTTTGCCAAAGGCAATTTCTGGCATTTTTTTCATTCTTTCTCCCAACCTCCTCCCATTAACTCCTTGGAATCTTGCCCTTGATCTCGAACTGCTTCTTGTAGAATTCCTTTATTAATCCCCATCTCCATCATGCGGTAGCTAGGATTCAACATCTTGGATGCTTCGATGGCTTTAAGGGAATGAAGAGGAAACCCTTTGCCTTCGTTGAGGCTCTTGTGTGTGAAATCAAACTCCAAATTGAGGATTTCCTTACACAAGGTCCACCTATGCTGGATCTAGTTGTATCATCAGGCTTCATCCTTGGTTTCCTTTTCTTTGGGACCAAAGTTCTTAAGGAAGGTCTCAACAACCACCATGAATTCATGGAAGGCGAAAAATTTGGGGAGAATGTCATAGAAGGGGTGGTGGCCATAGAGAAACAACAAGGGAAAAAATATTGAAACACCATCTTTGAAAATCACCTCTGACAACAATGAACAATGATTAGAGGCGTTGTTGAGAGAAAGTTGGGAGAATCTAGTGTGAAATGATCTGTTAATCTATTATTAAAGTTGGGAGAATCAGAATCAATCAAATTCAACTAGAGTTGAATTTTCTATCTTGCTATCAATATCTAGTTTTCGGCTTAACTTTTGTTTCAAAATAATTTTATAAGCAAAAAAATGAAAAACTTTGGATTGAACATGAGATACAGCATCAAATGATATATTATTTTAAAGTATCAGAGACGTGAAAATCATTCAAGTCATAAAGAATTTAAATACAAGTTCTGGGCAAAATTGTTCTGGGGAACATAATGTAATTGTTCCTTTTTTTCTGTATAATGAGGTGGCAAACTTGTGAGTCTAATTAATCTCCTTTTGTACCAGGTTGCTCGCTAAGGAGTTAAGTGCTTTTAAATATTGGAACTTTAAATTTAAAGGGGGATCAATTCCATAACCTTGGAAAAGGGATGAGAATGTTAAATCACTCGCACCACCAAACAACATTTGGTGAACATAACGTAATTCTCATCCCTACATTAGATACTTTGACAGCCAAGGCAGATCTTTGCAGTCTCTCAGCGCAAAGGCAACATCATCACTGCCAAAGGGTAAAATGAAACCAGTCAAATCAATGGAACCAACATATATGTAGGTCGTAATTCGTAAATGTAGTATAGATAAGAAATTTAGGTCTAAACATATTGCCACATCGTCGCTGCTTAGTATGCTTTCGTTGAGTTTATTTCGAAGAAATAATTACTTGTTTTATTCAATTTTTTGAGAGATAAGTTATTATTTTCCTAAATTTAAGTTAAACTAAAAGAGTTTAATGTGTTAGTTAATAAACTTTTAGAATAATTATCATAAAAATCAACAAATTTCATAGATCACAAGTTATGATCAGATGATAGTGTAAAATAATTTTATAAGTAATTTTTTAAAAAAAAAGTTTAGAAAAAAAAATATTTTATTGGAAGAGTTAGTAACTTGAAAATTTTAGTTGTCTAAATTCTAAAAACATCGAAACTCATTCCTTGGTTATTGGACTACGGCTAAACATACAACTATAGTTCGCATGCAAAAGAAAGCAAAATCGTGTTCAGATCAAAACTGCAATACCCATAATCCCGTCATTTGTTTCTGTGGGATCAGCTGAAAAAATGATAGGGGTTTTGAGAACTAACCTCGGGAAATTAAGCTGCAATTTTTGCCACCTGTGCTTGGCACCTGCTTCACATAAAATAATCCTGCATTCACCAAGCCTACAGCTGCAGAAGAAAAAACAAAAGGAATAAAAACACGTCAGATTTAATAGGACATTATTAGCATGGATTGCATATACACTTGGCCTGCAGAGTTCAATATTGTCTTCCGATATCAATAATGCTATTTCGAGCAGAAAGAAAACAATAGAAGTCTTACCCAACTTGCAGGAGCGTATCATACCCAGGAAACACTTCTCCGTTGCTGGTACAGAAGCATGAAACCCTCATAGCCAACTGCATTGTAAAGTAAAACCTTACGTAAAGACGACTATACAAATCAACCTTTTGCATAGCATCGGTGAAAGGATACGACAAAACTTAGATACTCATTCATAAGACTTTTGGTGTTTTCAAATCAAAAATGGAATTTTACTTTGGTAATCTATATTAATCTTTAATGCAAACCTTCATTAATACGGATTACCGAGGTGAAACTCTAATGAAAAGGATATTGGTTAACCAATACAATGATCAAATTAGATTCTAATGAATTCTATTCGTGTAAAAAACATATATTAGAATATAAAACCTGAAGCCACCTAGAGATTTTGTAACTTAATCAAATATGCATGGCATGCATAAAAAACACTTCATGTAATGCTGTTCAAGTGAAAAGCTGGGGACTAAGGTTTAAAGGTGTGAACTCTACGGATAATCTGAATGCAAATCGAGAAAAAAATAACAGGGAGAACCTTCAGGAGCTTACCTTTTCAAAAGTGGTTTCCCCCATTCCTGTATTATAAAGCTCGTGCACCATTGCTGTCAATAAAATTTTGCTAACTCTGGAACAGCTTTTCATCATCTTCAAAAGAAAGAATGGGGTAAATGTAAGATTGGGAAAAAATGTCAGCAGTTTTCTGCCAGATAAACGAATGTATTAAAGGTGCTTGAGATTGTATCAAATAATTTAAGTTCATGCATTTTTGCGAGAAAAATCTGGCTCATATATAAAGGACAGTGATAACAATGATTTCCTATTTTACTTCTTTACTGTGTCCTATAATGACTGGTTCCTAAATTATCAGTCAAGTATGACGAACTAAAACAGCACTCATATTAACTCTAACCCACAATCATATATAACAGAATAAGGTATTCGTTCATGTTATAATCCTTAATTTAAGAAATAGATCACGTTTTCTATTTGTTAAAGTGCACATCCAAGTTACATCAGCAACATTTGTAATAATGTACTTTAATCAGAGTCAGCTTATATGTCTCAAGACTTCGTTCACTGTCTAAGCCCTATGGCATCATCTACCATTCAGTAAAAAAATGGTATCAAGAAATAATCAGCACATTGCAAATTTCAACTCACTTGAATATGAGGTGCTTGGAACATTTCTTGAATGGCTGCTTCAACATCTACCATTCCAACAAGTCCCTTTCCTAAAGAACATATGCAAATGAATTTTAGTGGGCAGAAGCACCGCCTCAAAAGTCAGAAGTAAGGAGTTCACGCATACAGTTGATGATCGTAGTTTAGACTTTAGAGTAAATAACGTAATTCAAATAATCAATGTCAGATTTGTAAATCAACATCAAGGCTGCACACCTAGCAACAGTAGAATAACAAGTCTGGAAGAAATAAGGCTAAAAAATCCGGTTCACGTGGTTTTCATAATTTCATGGTAATATCAAGCACCAGTATACATGCAATTTCTGAGCAGACCCCAAACAAACGATACTTTTTTATTGTTATGCCTATAATACAAGATGGAGCGACTGTCGTTTAAAGCACAGTGTGTACAATAAGATAAATAGCAATCATCCAACTAGCCATCACGCAATGCATTAGAAGGTCATACGCTGTTTCTTTCGTATATGATCAATGATCAATGTGATTAAAGAGTTAAGATGTAAAGTATATGCCTTCTGCAATTGCATTTTGCAAATACCATTAAAAGACAATTGACACAAAAAAGAGATATTTCTTGACATCCTAGACAATGCCAAGAAATAATATATAAAGAAAGCATGCCGTTTTACAAACAATACAAACTTTAATTGACAAAAAGTCAAAAAGCAGGAAACATTTCGTGATCCCTCCTTTCTACCATGATGACATGCAAAATTTATAAAACATGCTCATATACCTGCAGTAACACAATCAGGATTAGAAATTAGCTTCTTCATACGATAATCTGCTATTTCAGCTGCACGTCTGCATATCTCCAAAGCACGACGTGCATCTCCAGAGATTGCTGCAACCTGAATAATCAAACACCATTTTAGATGTAAACCAATGAGCTATAATACCAAAACAAGTTCCCATTGTACATGAAAGATCAGAGGAAATCAATCTTCACAATGTCATAGTACTAACCTTTCTTGAAGCAAATTCTACAGCTTGCTTTTCAAATACATCAATTCCCTTGAGGCGACTTGAAATGATTTCTTGAAGCTGCTGATAATTATATGGGCCAAAGCAAAGCCTCTGTATGCCCATTCGGCTTGATATACGAGGAAGTAACTTCTCTGGAAGATCCATAGTATTTGCTATCCCTGAATTGATAGTACTGAAGAATAAGTTTTTGCAATGCACAAAGGCATCAAATTGTTATAATCATATGGATTCTTGTTTTCCAACTATTTTAAATTACTTCAGAAAACTGGGAGATCATAATACTGAAAAAATAATTGAAAAATGCATTATCTTACCTATGACAATTAGCTTGGAATGTGGCTTAGTAGGCCAGTCAAGAATATTGTACAGAACCTGTGAAAAAAGGAAAATTCATCACAATGTGATTGCATGTTTTAAATAATGCGACCTAATGACAAGTTTCCTGTTGTAGGATTTGTAGATTACCGACTGGTTTCTGGTTACTAGAAGATCAAGTTCATCAATAAGCAAAATACATGGCCGGTCAGCCTCATCTCTGGTTTTCTTTCCTTCTACAAATCTCTCATTTAGCAAGTGGAGAGCCTTTTTCCAGCTGACCCTGTGGCCATTTAGTGCCTCATAAATAACCTGAAAGAATATCAAGACTATAAGAAAATGACCTCGGAATATCAAGACTAACTAGGCACAAGATACTATATACTTCATGAACTTTACCTTGTAAATATTCTCGGGTGATGCCAATTTCAGACCATTAATCTCCACAAAAGTGTACGGTTTGATGTTTCCTGCATCAACTTCTGACTTCAAGCTTCTCATTACTGATAGTACACTCATTGTCTGCAGTTAGACATGAATAAAAGGACTAAGAAGCAAGATTTGTTCTATGATAGAAGTTAAAGCCTCATTGGATATAGTAGACTAAAGAAACAATATAGAAGATCAACCGAGGATACCTTGCCAGTTCCCGGAACACCATGAATGTAGAGGCAACGTCCCAGACATTGATTGTCAGAAAGAGCACCATTGATGAATGCAGTTATCTCCTCCATTTCTCTAAATAAAAGCATGTTTTGATTATTAAACTTCAGAGAGATATACAAAATATTTAAAATCATTTTCAAACTTCAACATACTTATTTCTACAAGGTAAAGATTTTGGCAGTGACGCTAACAACAGTGTAGCCTTTGCTCTCTCAAGATCAGTCTGTTTGTGCGATCTTACATGCTGTGGAATTGTTTTTGTGCCTATCTTTTGAAGTCCAAAGAACTGTCCCTTCTGCAGATTCTGTATCATTTACACATTTATTTTCTGTGGGAAATCATAAATACCAAAAAAGAAAATGCTTACAAAGTGAACAATAATATTCATACTGCAGCTAAGTGATGGCTTGTTGATGGCTTAGATTGTGTATTTTTAATATTTTCTTTTTCGTATTCAACATCTTCATCTGTGTCAGAGTCTGATTCCTTGTCAACATTCCAGTCTTCGTCACTGTCATGCTCTTCACCATTCTAGCATACAAGAATAAACTCATCAATACTGGCACTGTTAAATGGTCAACTACTTTCTTTCATAAGAAGGATCTCGCTAATATTCTGACATGATTACCTCTGTTTCATTGTCAATATCAGCAAGACGTTTGAAACTGTGCCAATGGATGTCATACTCATATTCACATAAGAAAACATCATCTCCCTCATCGCTAGCTTTAGCATATTCTTTGGGGGTCATGACATGGCAATGTCTAAGGACAGATTCCATCTGCAGTAAATATGGGAGCAACATGATAAAGTAAACGAGGATAAGTTCCTAGTACATTATGCCTAACCTGAGGCTATAGAAATATTAAAAAATAACCATGAAAGCACCAATAGTTATGTTAAATTTTAGGATATAACTTTTTTACTTCATCCTATAATGTAGTCGTTAGCTGCATCAACTGTTTCATTATTATAACATCCCAATTCTCCTTTATTTGATATCTAATATAGTGGACACGAATGACAAACATATTTCCTGGAGCATGATGTTGAAATTTAATTGTTCAACTTCTTTTCTGACTACTTAAATTAACATGGGTGTGGGATTGCACGTTATGTTCTTAACTTAACGGCTAAGCAGGAAAATAGAACTTCCATTTCTTGTGATAAAAAACAATTCAAACAACCCTGGATGTAAAGGTTTTATAAGATCCGTAAAGGCAAATAAGATTTTATCATGATTGTAGATAAACTAAACTAATCAATAATTGAATCATCTATCAAAATAAGCAACCACTCTTTATTATCCATGGATATTATCTATTAAATAAGAACTAGACTTGATTTAGTATGGAAAAGAAGACTCAAGCCATCTAGATGTACCCAAAGATTTCAACCAGAAAAACTTCACACGTTAGCATTTTACTATCAACATGCAACAACCACCAAAACAGTTAACACCCAGTACCTCAATGTCAGCAAAATCATTAGTTCGATATAGCTCCCTCCTCAGGTTATGAGGTTGCCGCCCAACAGAAGTCTCTTCTGGGATTGTATACCAGCGCACCCGACACCAATAGTTGTCATCCACCTCTCTCCATATGCTAATCACATGCCCAATGGACACGAACACAATTAGGTATTGAACAAAAGAAAACGCTGCCAATCAACAACAAAAGACATGCCATACCTTTTAATACGACCAGACCACAAATCACTGGAAAGGAGCTTCTCCCTCATAGTCCTAACTAGTTTCTTACCCTTTGGAGGCTTTGGTAACTGAACTTCCATACCCATCTTACGAGCCTCGCAGAACCCACAGATCCAATCCCCTTCAGGAACATCCTTCAATGGAGGCCTCAAGCATTTCAAATGAAACCCACCCAAACAATCGTCACACTCAATCATGACCTCATCGTTTGAGGAAAAACACATCCTACACTCCTCCATTTCGGGATCTTCGTCATCGGAGCTAGCATCTTCTCTCCTCTTCACATAAACATCATCCCCCAATTCAAACTCACCTCCATCATAAACCACCTTTGTGTAATACACGCGCCTCTGAGGCAGTTTTGCACTCTTTTCACGATTCTCCGATTTCCTTCTTTTAGCTCTGGTAACAACACCCCCCTCACCCTCCCTCTTCCTCGTGGATGCCTTTTCCGATGAAGCCGGTGTTACCGGAGCAAAGGAAACTTCAATTGAGTTCTTCCCATTCTTCTTCTTCTTTGACGCATCGACGACCGGAGCTTTATTTTTATCTGAAATTTTGCTGGTTGTGGCTTTATCTTCGCCGGAATCCTGATCGACACAATCGATGGATCGTCGTATCCTCCGCTTCGGAGTTGTGAGCGAGATTTCGAGCGGTGTGTGGGGAGGCTTGGGAGCATCGAAGAGGAGGGACTTGGCGCGCGTGGATCTGCGAGGATATAGGGTTTGTGGAGTGTCGGGGGTTACAACCGGCGAGGATTTGGGATTGGATTGGGATCGGAGTTTGGGTTTGGAGGGAGTTTGAAGGAATTTGGAAGGAGTTGCAGCCATTGACGAATGGAGGATTGAGGAAGAGTGGAGCTAGCTAGGGTTTGGTGAAGGAAGGAGGGAGTGAGTGAGCAGAGCAGCAACAACAACTGCAACCGTGCTTACAACAATGAAAAATGGCGCCAAATGTTCCCTCTCCTTTTGACATCTTTGAACATTATATGTTTTTTTGGTAATGATTCTTAGGGCCACCGAGGCTTATGCATTAACGGGCCCAATCCACGCCTTTTATTTATTTATATTTCTATGTCGATTGTCGAGTGGCAAATTATGAATAATTTAGATTTAAATATTTTTGTATTTGTGAAAACCAAAAATAATATCAAGAATATATAATAATTCACTTATTTTGTTCAACCTCCTTTCTCATATTTTTTTTTCTTTTAATTCTTTAAAAAAGACTTATTAATCTTTTGTTGTTTCTCTTTTTAAAATTATTTTACATGGTCCAAAAAAAGTTATTAAATAAATAAAAGATAATAATGATTTTACAAAATTAAACTTAGTATTAATTACATTAAAATACTAAAATCATATTTAGTAAGAGTATTAGTAAAAAAATAATTAATATTACATTATAACTAAAATAAATACCAACGACATGTTTAAAAAAGGACAAATAATTCAAGAATCTAATAAAAAAACTGTGAATATATGCAAGTTTTAAACTAGTTAAAGAACTTGAAAATTCTAAGTTTACAATCTGCAAAAGTGAGAATAATGATTTGCATGTGTGACTGTGTGAGAATATTCGCCTAGGTTGGTAATTTTTTTATTAAGTATTTGAACTATTTTAAATAAATCTTTGAATTTTATTTTCAATTGAGTTTCTAAATTTCTATTTAATTTTCAATTATGTCCCTATTAGACCTAGCATGGGCTTAATAAAAAAACAAATACAAAATTTATCAAAGACCTAATTTTTTTTAAAAAAATTAAAACGTAATTTAAAATTTGGATAAATGACCAATTTCATTGTTACACTTTGCCCTCTTGACAAATTCATCCTTTTATTTTATAAATGATCAATTTAGTCCATAATTCCATTAATGTATCAACAATTTAATGTTGTTGTAAAGTTTCCTATGTCCCAATTAGCATTGAGTCCCAATGTGGAATATCCTTGATTATGTGATAAACATGTGTAAGGGATGTTTCATGCTAGTCAATAGTATTTTGGACAAAAATGTTAGTATTTTTTTAATTTCAATTTTAAAATTTACAAAAGGTAATGAGTATTTTGATAAAAAGGTTTTTCTTCATAATTTCGTGACAATACTTTATTTTGCAACGAAAAAATGACCTCTAACAAATATAACTTAATGACAAAATGATCCACAATAACATTATGAATATAAAAATGCACATGTATCATTAAACTATAAAATTTTTTTCAATACACATAACTAATACATCTTCATCATTATCAAATGGAGTCAAACCATCCTCACACCCTCTTTTGGATACCAAATAAAACATCTTTTGAAATTGACCATATCCATTACAAGCCTTACATAGATCATGTACAATCCAAACATTCATTAGGCCAATCTCCAATCAATCATAATGAGAAATCGAATGAAAAGGGTAGTCACAAACCAAAGGCCACAACCCAGTCTCTCTCTTACAAGAGGTAAAAAAGAAAGAGGATAAATGAAAGATTAGTTTTTTTTTTTTGTAACTTAATAAAAGATTAAAAAAACGCACATTCTCCAATTGACATTTTAGTTCATACATATCTAATATAATGTGTACCTGACATTCACTTTTCACCATGTGAATTTGTCACATTATTTTTTACATGTCACATTAGCAAAACATTAATGAAAATGAAAAAAAATCTGATGATAGGATTAAATTGTCATTATATTTATAAAATTATAGATTAAATTGATCATTTTCATAATATGAGAACTAAATTGACAATAAATGTAAAATACAAAAATCAAATTGATCATCATTTACCGTAAAAGTTGAAATCCGGCAGAGTAATCACACCTTGTTGGTTAATGATCTTACGCAAAAAGTTCTATATGTTCAACTTTGGAACAAAATTTGAGCAAAACAAATTCGATATGAAAGGGACTTTTTTTTAATCATTTGAACCTAGGTCAAATGTCACTTTTAATATTTTAAATGATGATACTATATTCTAAGGGCAAACAGTGATGTCTTCTCTCACTCGATTTTTTTTCAGAATAGCGTTTTTTTTTTACAGAAAAAAAAGACGATGCTGAATTTTTATGTTGTGGTGATGTGGTCTGCTCAACAGTTCCATTAATATATGTTATGGGTTATTGGTATCCTTCAAATCTCATTATTGTACACGGTTGAATCATTGTCTTCAATCCTAAACATGATTCAACGTTTCGAACAATGATAAATTGGTATGAATATAATAATAATTGAAAATATATAAAATAATAGTATTAAAGAAACATAATTTTATATCACTAAAAATTTTAAAAAATATATATTTTATAGGTTTTTAACACTCAAAGTATATATAAAAAATTTAAATTAAAAATATTATAATACTTATATCTAGATTTCAATGAAAACACAACACTATCTATTAAGAAAAGCAAGTTTATCTTCAGATTTTTTTTTTAAAAAAGACAAATACTAAAGTTAAATTTTCATTTTAAAAAAATCAAAACCGGCGTCATATTAAATATTTTCATTAGCTTGTTATGAACCATTTTTTCCTGGTATTTGCCGGTTTTTCTCAATGCTTGTTTAATATATTTAGACCAAATATTAGACCAATTTACCGGTTTTCCAATTGGACTAGTTAGCACGGTCCTGTACCTAAAACATGGCTAAAAATAAAATTTGATGCTAGTACCAACTTAGAAACAATCGAATGAAATTAGCTTCACATTTTCACATTAAAAGAAAAAAAACAGCCAGAGGCAACCAGTGTCTTGGGTTACCATCAAGTTCTTTTATACACCATCTAGATGTGATCTGCTTCGCTTTTCGGATATTGTTACTTCACAGTTCACAGGGGTCTTATTCTATGAGTCCAACTAGAAACATGACAAGTAGATAACAACATGTTAGAAACATAATATAGAAGTCCTTTCACGTGTCTTCACCTAATAGCAGCTGATGAGTGAAGACCCATAAATGGCTTTTTATATTCACATTTCCAACATCCACTACCCACAGATTTGAACCCAGATCACTTTAATTGTTGTTTTCTTTTTCTTCTCTATTTGTATTTTGTTCTGCTACATATATGTTCTTTCTTACTGTTAAAGTTCATTCAAACTATTTGTTTGTATAAGATTGGAGCCAATAAACCAAATAAAGAGTGAACTATTTATTGGGCTATGGAAATTATTAAAACAGTAGGTCTAGCTGATTCTTTTTTTTATCGAAAATTTAATTTATTTGTTATTTATTTCTTATCATTAGACACATGAGATAATAAACACAGTGGACCTAATACATGTCTGCAATTCCGGATAGTTAATAGCTTGTGCTATTGTATTGATTTTGAACTGCATTGCTGTTGGGAATAGTCCTTAGCATAAATCGCATCGTACCATTACAAATTGAAGATAAAGGGCATTTGCTAGTGAAGCTTGCGTGCTGTCATGTCCTTTTCTGGTGTTCCACACGTCTCTGTGGCTGATTTCTTCTCTGAATCTAGTGGTATATACGGATCCACAAAATCCTTCTCCTTATTTATTTTTTATTTATTTTACTTCTTTGTGGTATTTTCAGTATAAAGTAATAGTAATAGAAGTAGAATCAAAGATCCTTGATACAAACCTTGCCTTACCCAAGTCTAACTAGGCATATAACACATACAGAATCAAATAGAACACACTTATTTAAGCATCATAAACCTAGAAATTAACACTAGCTTGGAATCACCAATCCTTATTAGGGGCTCACTTGAAATAGATAAGTGAAGGAACATAATGCACATCAGTTACAAGCCTGAAATAGTGACCGTTTTGATTTCTTTAAGCCGAGCAGAACTAGAAGTATTCCAAGGTAGTCTAAATTGTAAGACACCTCAAGTAGTTGGAGCTTATCAAGAGTCCATGGAGGGAACCTAAACCAAAAATCAGTCAAGTAACTTCTTCTAGCCACAGCCTTATGGTGACTGAACGCATCAAAGGAGAACTTTCCATGGTACTTGCCAAACCCACATTCACCAACTCCTCCAAATGGTAGGGTATCCGCTACGTACTACACAAAGATATAGACTAGTTACCATTCAATCACAAGCAGCCTATGCATAATGCATGTGCTTATGATTATTCGACTGAAAAATGGTACAATGCAACCATACATAAATTTGTCTTACCACCCCCCCCCCCCCCCCCCCCCTCTCTCCCTTCTGTTCTTGTTCTAATAAGCATGCCTCCACTTATATACTAGGTACAATAACAATCCCTAGAATAAGCTCTAATACTACTATAAATTTTGGACCTAACTCAAATCCACTCATATATTCTATTTTAGCATCACTAGTCAATGTGAGGTTTCAAAAAATGCCTTTATTAAATAAGATAAAGAAAGAGACAAGCAGCAGATTAATACTTGTAGAATTGCATCGTTGAATACAAGACTTCCTGATGATGTTTCAGATACCATTCTTCTCTGCAGAGTTTGGTTTTTCGTGAAGGCATAAATAGCTAAAGCTTTAGGCCTCGAGCTTATGAACTCAACACTGTCTTCAATCTTCTCCAGCTGCAAAAGCCCGGAAAATACAAATAAAACTTCAATTGCCACATTCCCGGACTATTAATGCGAAACAAAAAGTAAAATAAAATTATGCATCTTACGGTGATTATTGGAAGTACAGGGCCAAAGATTTCCTCAGCCATGACTGCTGAATCAAGTGGCGGATCCAGCAATATTGTCGGTTCAATAAATCTGTACAAAAATTGTTAGGTGATAAGATAATAATGTGAAAGAAAATTGGTCTGTCCCATTAAGGTGGGAAGTGAACTTCACAGGATCCTATGCTAAAAATGGAAAAACAACTTGGAAGCTAGCAACTAAGAAAAGAGAGTATTGGTAGCCAAAAAAATAGAGGAAAAAGAGTACTACTCACAAGTCATTTTCGTCCATTGAACCACCATAAACCACCGATTCTTTGACCCTTGGCTCAGTGAGAAGGTTCTGGAGTCTCATGAAATGATTTTTATTAACTATCCTTGCAATGCTGTTGGACGCTTTGGGGTTTTCTCCAAACATTTTCTTAATCCATTCCTTCATTAGTGTCACCTAAATAAAATAAAAAGAGTGGAGCCATGCTTCAATATCAAAATAAGAAAAGCTCAAAAAATCTTTCAAGCTTCGTACCAATGTAGAACTGAAACTCTTCTCCACAAGGACATAATCGATTGCAATGCATGCTTGCCCAGCACAAGCCCCAAATTTTGCCACCAAAATTCGCTTCACAGCCACCTTGTGGTTCATTCAATAAAAGAAACTTCCAGTTAGCAATTCTTTTTGTGCCACAAGTTTACTGTTTAAATATAATAATTATATAAATATGTAATCAACTTGATTTTAAGCCGCCACCACCACACAAAATAAAATAGGCTTAATGACAAAATTTATTCCGCTGTATTTTAAAATTTATTACCCAAGTTCTTAGTGTTGATTTTGATAGTTAACGGTTAAATTTTAAATGTTGATTAAATTAAAAATTTGATCAATATTTTTAAAAAAAATAAGAAATTTAAAAATGTTTAAGGAATGATTAGAATCATAAAGTGTGAGAAACACGTTCCTTTATTAATATGGTAAGTATTTATTTGAATATTTAGTGTAAAATATAATATTAATATAAGTTTTATGTAAAAATAATTTAAAATTCAAATATTATTCTTTTTTAATTTATTATTCTTTTAAATATAATATATAAGATTGAATTTTATTTTTAAATAAATTATAATATGTATATTTATATAAGTTTTATTTTTATTTTATATATTATATCTATCTTTTAAAATAATACTTGTGATTTAATGAAAATATTTTTATCTATATGAAAATATTCATGTTACATATTATAATATAGATAAAAAAAAGTACTATTAATAAATCACATACATAAAATATTTTAAAATATATAAAATACTATCATTTTATTTAGTTACCTATTTTTACTATATAATTTAATTCTTTAAAAATTTTACATATTTGATTAAATAAAGTTAAGTATAAATAAAAAATAATTATAATAAATAACAAGAATATCTTAATATAGGTTAAAAATATTGTCATTAAATCACATATAAAAATATTTTAAACGATGATAAAATATTGTCATTTTATAAAATTATAATTTGTATAAAAAATATACATTAAAGATAAAATTTATATTATATTTTTATTATATAAAATAAGTTTTGAATAATACAATAAAAATACGTAAGATTATAAAAATATAATATGTAAAATAAAAATAAAACTTATATAAGTACGTATATTTTAATTAATCCTATATATTATATTTTAAAAGATAATATATAAGATTATAAAAATATAATAAATTGAAATATTTTTTTGATTAAAAAATCATTTTAATGAAATAAATAAAAAATGAAAACAAATTTTATAATCAAGTGAATAAAATAAAATTTTAATGACAATATCTACCTCTTTGTCCCAAGAAGAAGAAAGAGAGTCAATTAGTGCTGGACATTTTCCACCTAACTCCAAAGTCACAGGCGTCAGATGCACAGCTGCTGCAGACATAACAATCCGCCCCACCCTTGCACTTCCTAGTATTGGATCATATCATACGTTAAAAAAAAATCTCATCAAAGGTTGATTTATGAGTTATGACCGAGAGTCAGGATTATGATTGAGAAATTAAGGTTAACCTGTGAAGAAAATCTTGTCCCATCTTTGCTGCAAGAGTAGCTTCCCCACTTCTGGTCCACCTTGGATGACCTTAATGGCATTATTGTCCAAGTAAGTTGGGAGGAAAGTGGCTAAAAGAGAAGAGCAAGTAGGGGACAACTCTGAAGGCTTTAGAACCACACTGTTCCCAGCAGCTACTGCTCCGATCAGTGGCTCCAAGGAAAGTCCTGTTTTATAAAACCATTAATAACACATACTTTAATATTTTAATTATTAGACTATATATATCACTTGTGGACGGGGATCTTTTAAGAGATCCTATATGCTACTTTTAGAAGAACCTTTTGAACTTAAACTTTCATTTTGAATCAACTAACCAAAGGGAAAGTTCCATGATGAGATTATGAGAACAAGACCAAGTGGCTCAGGAACTATTTCTGCACTTGAGAGCAGTGCTATTCGTGGCAGCTTTGCCTGTGACAAACATCGAAGTTAGTAATGGAATTTTAAAAAAATCTTGTTCACAAGGTCTTTGAGCAACCTCACCTCTTTCCCCGCCATCCAATTTTTCAAAGACTTGGTTGCCAAGTTTAAGGTCTTCATTAATGTTCCAAGCTGCGAGTAATCATCATGGATTAATTTAGAAACGAAAATTAAATCCCACGTAGAATTTAACAACAGGACTTGGATGATTTCATCACGTTCATTATTCACATAAAAATTATCAAATCAAACACACCTCGTCTCTAAAAGCCTCCACGTAATGCTTCCCCAAATCATGCTTGAGGGCCGTCACAATTTCTTCCTCTTTTTCCACGAGAAAATTGTGCAACCCTTTAAGCTGTGATTCTCTCCATGGTGCTTCCTTTGTTTTTCCACTCCCGTAGTATTTCCTCGTGTTCTTAAGATCTCTTTCCAAAGTTTCCACAGAGTACTCCATGTTATAAATAAAGAATTTGATGTGCCCCTAGCTACTTCACTGCGACTAGTAGTATATATACTTTCACCACCAAGATTCTATCTGGTTAACAACCGGCCGCAATAAATTGTTCTCACCGGACACGTTCTATAGAAAAAAAAATTGTGGTCAACATTGTAACTATCTTGTGCAAAAGGTTTTGATAGAAATAAAAAGAATAAATAGTCCTTTTAGATCCAATAAGTATAATTCAGTTCATAATATACATTTTTGTGAGAAAGAATGTGGGTTAAAAAATGACAATTTTTTAAGTATGATTAAGTTCATATAGAAGATTATTCTCATAGTCTGTAGGATGGAAACTTATAAGAAAATATTAATTAATCCTTAAAAATATAAAATGATAATCACATTAGTTCAAAATTAAAAAAATAGCTTAAATGATAATATTAACACATGTTGAAAGACTAAAATAAAAGTAAATAATCAAGTTTGATCATTTATTTCACATTTCAAGAATTTATTTGATATTTTTTAGGTTTAGAGACTAATATCACAATGCTCACCAAATTTAGGGACAAAAATTACCTTTTACTAGTGATAGATATAATAAATAATATGTTTGGCAAAGAAAGAAAATATTTTCACCAAATTTAGGAACAAAAATTACTTTTTACTAGTGATAGATATAATAAATAATATGTTTGACAAAAAAGAAAATAAAAAATATGTGTTTTTGTCCCTAGAAATATTTTAAAATTTAATTTGTCTCAATAAAAAAATTATTATGATTTTAATTTTTATATTTATAATCAAATAATATGTCTTTTTATTATTATTTTACATTTATTAACTAGCTTATAATTTTGTCTTAATTTTGATCTTTCCGATTTTATTCTATTTAATTAGATTTCAGTTGCTTATAATATTTAATTTACATTTTATGCAAATCACTTTGAGGATGTACTTGTTTTAAAGGGAAAAAAAAATAATATATAAGAGAAAATTTTCATTTTATAATGAGAGATTCATATTTCTTATATTTTATTATATGAGGATGCATGTATTTCTGACTCTGAATTAAACACTCGAACTCCTAGAATCCAGTAGTTTCAAGGAATTGATCGTGTGGAGCAAAATAGAACTTTGAACTTTGCATTTGACTGGTCGCACAAGTAAGTTGTGTGAGTCCAGATCATGTTTTTCTGCCTTGAATTCCCTGCTCCTAAATCTTTCTATTAAGCCGAAACTATTTTTCTATTTCGGTACTGATATCAAATAGTTCAATGAAAACCGACTTCTCAAATTATGGTGTACAACAATCAAGAACTGCCAAGATTTCCTCCAAACGCTATGATTGATTGCTTCTTATTAGTTTTGAATTGTCAATCACTCAATCGTACTACTATAATTACTACTATATTTAATATTCACTTTTGTAGTTGTATATGTACTAAAAAATTAATTCCGTGCTTTCAAACTTCAATTGAACTCCAATCACTATTAACGTGCAGAATAAACGAAGTTTAATCATCATAATTTAACAGTGGTGAATTACATAAAAGTTCATTTTGATTTAAAAAAAATTAATGTTTTCTATTGAATTTAAATTCTCAAAACATCTTTTTTAAATAGCATTGTTAGATGTTAAATCAAAACTCTTTTCAACAATCTCTCTAGTTTCTGTATATACTAGATTTGTGTCTCTTTATATTCTTTTTTAAATAAAATAAAATAAAATAAAAGTGAGATGATGGAGGTTAAACGTGAGTGTAATTAGTGGGGTGATTTTTTTATGTTTAATTAAAATATAATAATTCATTGTGTTATTTATAATATTAGTTAAAGAATAAAATACTTCAAAAACATGAAAAATAAATGTGGATATCACTATTGGAAAAGAGATAAATGGAGATAAAAATATAAATATTATAGGATTTAACTATGATGTGATAAAAAAAAGATTAAAAAAATAGACATTTATGAAATTTCTGAAATAAAAAGATGTTAAAGCATGTTACTCTATCACTAATAATAACTAGAAGAAAGATGGTGGAGGTGAAATAAAAATAATTAATATGAAAGGTTAAAATTGAAGGTAATAAAATAGTTTACATAATCAATTAAATAAAAAAGGTCCAAATAAATAATTAAATGTGGAAACAAAATATAGTATATTTTTATTATTGATTATTAATTATAGATATTATAGATAAATTTCACAATGAAAACGAAAACATCTTTATAAATTCCCTAGTCTCTGTATATGCTAGATTTGTGTCTTTTTATAATTTTTCAAAAATAAAATAAAATAAAAGTAGATGATGGAGGTTAAATGTGAGTGCAGTCGTTAGTGGTGTGACTTTTTTTATATGTGTAATTTATAATACTATTAGGTAATAATGAATAAAATAGTTCAAAGAAAAAAGAAAAGTGGATATCACTATTAAAAAAAATAAACGAACACCTACAATGTTATCAGACCCTTGGTGAAAGAAAAAAAAAACAGATAAAAATATAAATATTATAAAATGTATGATGAGATAAGAAGATAGATAAAGATAAATGAGAAATATTTGCGCAGTGTCAAAATTAAAAAGATGTCCAAATATTATTATTATTAATAACTAGAAAAAAAACGTGGAGGTGAAATAAAAATAATTGAGATATGAGAGGTTAAAACTTAACGTGGTAAAATAGTTTGCAGAATTAATTAAATAAAAGAAGATCAGGATAAATGATTAAATGTGGAAACTAAAATATAATGTCATTTTTATTATTGATTACTGATTATTAATTATAGATAAATCTCACAATGAAAATGAAAACCGCACGGTTAAATAATTTGAGTCTTACCAAAGATTTAGGCCACTACATTACTGTCGTCCTTATTACATTTAATTATGATGTCTTTTTACCGAGCATATATGAAATTATGAATGAGCTTTTCGCACCCATTTGCACCTAACCAAATTAAATGAATGGTTAATGGTCAATTTGAACTCGAGTCTCTGTCCTCAACACGAACAAAGTCGGTGTGGGAACTGCGAAGGAATTATATAAAATATATTTTTTGAGAAATTGATAAAGGTTTTATTTAAAATATTTAATTAATATTATTAGATATATCAAACTTGGATGTTTATATATATGATATGATTATGAAAGCACACTTTATCAAATAAAAACATATATTTAGCTAGATATAATGAATAACATATTAAAAACATTTAATATTACTTTTGATCGATTATATTTTACAATTATTTTATTTGAATACATTTTTAAAATTTTTCATTCTAATACTTAAAAACATTAATGTCCTATTAACATTTGAATTTTAAAACAATTAATTAACATAATAACAACTAAAAATGAACACTATCATTATTTTCTTTTAACAATTATTAGCCACTAAACAAGATTCAGATCAACCTTCCACCCAAATTCTTCACTTTACGGTTCAACATGGTGCTGTGTCAAGCCAATGGCGACAACCACTTTACTAAAACATAAATTTGGATAGGAGTTTTGGATCTTGATCGGAGGGGATCGATGAATTGTGTTTTACTGTTATTATGTTAATTAATTATTTTAAAATAAAGATACTGTGATTATGTTAATTGGTGATTGTTGCACAAACAATAATAATTAAATAAATAAATAAATAGAAATTAGAATTTTTATGCAAATTAGCTTGTGTTGAGGTTAAACATGTCAAGAGAACCAGAATTTGCACCTTTTGAACTACCTAAATAGTATCCACAATAGTATTATACAAGCGACAATAATTCTTCACCTCTTCCCCAGGTTTCCTCCATCTCACATATATCGTTTTCCATAAACTTTGACCAAATAAGCCTGCAATTCTCTTTTACTTGTACAACAGCCGTATATATAAAAGTATTTGTCTAAATGTAAATTTTTTTTAAAAAAATCTTTAATTTTAAAAATATTTAAGTCAATTTAATTTTTAAAGAAAAAATTTACCAAATATTTTTTAAAGATTAAAAATGTGAATTATTTTAATCCTCAATATACTTTTATTAACAATTTTAAATTATTAGTTTAAGATAGAGTTTAATTTTCATATAGTATTAGTTTAGTATATCAATTATTTAGAAATCATACTACTTGTGTCTTTTAATAATAGTTTTTTTTTCAAAAAAAAATTATTGTTACAAAATATAATAATCTTATCATATATAATAATTCATAATTAGACAACATAAAAAACTTACAATAAAAGTACACTCTATCTAGTTAAGTTCTTTAAGTTATTAATAACGCTTAAGAGATTAATTTGATATATTTTTCAAAGATTAATTATGTATTAAAAATTAAAAAACAATTAAAGAAATTCCTTTTAGATATCTACTCATTAAAAAATATTTCTTGAAATCTACATGGATTAAGTTTGGCAAAAATGATTAATCTCCTACAATTATAAAGCAAGGTTTGAATTCTCGTCGTACGGCCGGAATGCCTATGTGTCTATTATTATATTTAGGGGCCGTATGTTAATAGAAAAAAAAATTGATTTTTCGGGAATCACATGTAAGTTGAGAAACTTCTTTTTTCCATGTTTGTTAAATATTTTAAAATTAACATTTTTTAGAAAAGATGTTTTTAATTAGTTTTTCACGCAAAAAAATTTTGAGGTGGTTGGGAATCTTATACTTTTTTGAGTTTTATTTTACTTTTATTACCTAAAAACACAAGGTTATTTTCTATTAAATTATATAATATGATTAATAATTAAAATAATCCATAAAGTATATGCATAACTCTTTAATTTTTAAGAAATTTATCTAAAAAAATTTAATCACATAAATTTTATTTACTCCCAAAAATATGATGTACAGTATTCATGATTAACAGGAATCATGATATGTGGGTAAAAATTAAATTTCTCTCTTATAAAATACTTCATGGTACCCAACCACGAAAAAGTTGTCCTACCAGGTTTATTCTCTCTATATATATTCACGAAATAATCGTGCTCTACCATATTCATCATACAGTTATCATGGCCAAATGAAATGAGGAAAAGTGAGCAGCCGACAGCATTGCTAAAATTAATTATAACAAACCCTAAATTTTTATCCAAACTCCAAACTGTCCGGTTGCTGGGTTACCAAACCTTACAAAATCCATTTCCTTGTCACAGAGATGAAAAGACTGAAAAGAGAGATAACTAATGCATAAACACTTTTTATCTGTATATTAAAAGAGGGGGTTAATACTTAATACCTTAACCTCTCGTATGGAATGAGAAATAAATTGTGGGACAACCCTTCATTTAACAAAGGACCTCCTGAGCGTGATTGATATCCATTTTTTTCTCTCATACATGATAATATTGATTGATATCCTTTTCATTCACAAATTTGCCCCCACTAGGTTTACTTGTTTCATCCGCAATGTCACAAAAGAAGAGTTTGCTTGTATCATATTAGACGTTTTTTTTATTGAATCAATTTCAATGGGATATACATTATATTTGTGCATTCTTTCTGTCATCAAATTATTGGTGGAAAAAGAGGAGTCTGCTTTTGTATATATGTTTACAATCGTTAATTACAAATTTATAATTAAATTTGTGATAAAAAAACACATATAACAAAATTATTAAAATATCAACAAAATATTTCATTTTATTTCAGTAATATTTTACGGCGAACATAACTATTAATAGCTAAAATGAAAATTTACTTTATCAACAATAATATAAAAAATACTTGAAAACTATGCTTAAAATCTGTTCAATTGCCGTGTGCACGTAAGCACATTCAGTCTGTGCCATTTACTGTCAGTACTTAGACTAAGTGCTTGTCCGGGAAAAGAAAATTATCCCAATAGCCTTTTACAGATACCCTGTTGTTCTGCTTGATGGACATAAAACTCTTCACTTTTATACAATTACAAGATGCAAGATATCAATTCCTCCTGAAAACATGCATCAAACATACTAAATCACATAAGTTCTTCTCTTAATGTTTTTTATTTCTATTTATTTCCCTCTTTTTGTTATACCATATTACTTATCACATTTTCACCTTTATCTCTTATATCTTTTTTCTCTTACTCTTTCTAAGTATATATTGACATGAGTGTCCATGAATATTTGTGTTTCTAGATACTTATTAGGCTATTACTCGACACTTTTAAAGATTCTTGATTCTTTCGTATAGCTTTCTTGACCTCTTGCTGAATGGAGAGCCTATCTTTGCTCATCTAGATTCCTTTATGCTAACCAGTTAACCAAAGCTCAAGCACTTGTTAGCAAGACCTTTTCTCAATTAGTATATACTAATAACTCCCCCATTTTTCCAAGTCCTTGATTTTTCTAGCTCTTTTGTTTGAATGATGTAAACAAAACGTTCCTTATATGCCACCTGCTCTTTAGGCATAGGCCGTTACTATGGTGGTTGCATTTTCTTACTAGGTTTGGAAAGGAAACGTAAGGTTGGTAGGACCCGTCTTATCTAACTAAACTCATGCTTGCTTATTTCTGAGGTAATCAACACAGACGGGGCTAAGCTTTGAAGAGAGAACAGTGCAGAGAAAGCATATATAGAAAAGCCCAAGGCCTTTTTGAAGTTTAATATACTTTTCTTAGAGCAGAAAACTAAGAACCTGTGCAAAAATTTTAAATAAGTATTTATAAAAAAAAAACTAAAGAGATAAAGTGAATCAATTTTTTTATAAATTAAAATTAATTCATAGAGAAGTTAATTAAAGAAGTTTTTTCAAAAAAACTGAAGTGCATAAAAAAATGTTATTTTCTTAATTTACTGAAATGATTAATTTTGTAAGTTGACCGAAGTTAAGGCCAAAAATATATATTTGAAGGTAATTATTAATTTATGAAAGTTTAAGTGTAACTTAAAAAACTGGGCCATTTTTTATAATGTGAATTTATGTGTGGTATTGGGCAAGTTTTTGTAGTTAATTAGGGGTCTTTAACTTACCTTCTAGAGCCTATATATTATTACCATAACTGTGATTAATCATTATATTATTTGAAGTCAAAGTAATATAATGTGTTGGTAGCGATATAAATTGGAACTCTGCGGTGGACCAATGGTAATATTCCCCCCTTCCTTTATTTTGTAACTTTATCTATTCTACCTACACCCAATCAAATCCAGCAATGCCACATTTCTATAAGTACATGATTTGATGACCGAATATAGCATTCTTCTTTCCTGTTTGCCCATTTAATTTGGTCCCTCTAAAGGGATGCCACTTTATTAAATTGATCGAAGCTTTAACTTTTTCTTGTGCGATCTTGAAGCTTTTTGAGGATAAAAAAGAACAATCATAATAAACATCTATAGAATGAATGAATATGCAAAGGGCTTCCATTATCATTTATTCAAATTTATTCTCCTTCTACTGATGAAGGAGTGGATCTACTTTACTCGATAAGGATAAGGATTTCGGGTGTTTCATAATTTTGATACCTTCCAATTTAGTGCTTTTGGCAATTCTACATTGGTGGAGTTAATTTCAATTTATCTTATGGTTCTTCATTTCAACGTGGAAACCCTCAATTCACCACTTTAATTAACTGTCACACAAATTAAGTCTCCATATAACAGATTTATTAGATGTGTTTCACAAACTAGGGTAAAGTAGGCAAGTAGCCCACATGCTAGATGAGAAAAATAACCTGATTGACATGACATTCTTCATAGCTACGTGGGTGAAAATGTAATAACAACCAAAAACAAAGTAGATTTTGGTCTCCCCCATTCAAGTTTGTTTTGCAGCTTGCAACTCTGCACGAATTAAATTGTCAATACATTTTGTCCTTGCATTAAAAAGATGGTCTGGAAAGTCAATGATCTGTTGCACCATTTCTTTCTTAATTTCTTACTTTTTCTCACATGATTCACCTTTGTTTGGAAAATAATGTGCATGACAAAAACAGGGAAGGCTTAAAGTACACCACTTCCTTCAATCACAATTTAATTATATACCCCTTTTGATTACTATTTAATAAGAAAGTTATCAGCCTCTGCTAATTAAATTACATTTGCTTTATACATGTACATGTACGTGTTAATCAACTTAGGTTGGTAATCCATAACCGTACTTAATTGGAGTAAACTACCGATTATACAAATGTCTGAGTAACCTTATTATTTAATTTGGTTAGTGAAAGTAGCAGTTCTATACATGTAATTGGAATTAGCTTAATAATAAAGCTCCAAAGTTTTGTAATTTAAGTATCAGGGAAAAGAAGGCCTGTATATATAATATATCGATTCACACATATTTGAGTCTGTTTTACTTTTTCTTTTTATCTGGTTGCAACATAAGCATGTGGATCTTATGCTCAAAATATTAAACGAACATAATACATATATATATGCAGGCGGCATTCATTATTGTGGCCGTCCTAGCTTTCATTCATTATTCTTATATTTGTTCCATATATATCTTAAACTAGGGGGAGAAAAGAGATTATGTGAAGTGGAAGCAAATAACTTGGCTTGGTTATAAAACAAACTCGTATATACGTTTAACATTATATATATATATATATATTTAGTCTGGCACCTTATGATTCATGTGTGTCATGATAACCTTGTAAGTGAAGAAAAATTAGAAAAGAAAAAAGACAAGGCCATGGAGTCAAAGACAAGACGACCACCTATCTTTCTCAATCCCTTAGGTCCCTCTCCAAACCGTTTTCTACTAGGCTCGTCAACCAACCTACCTCTCTCTCTCTCTCACTCACTCTTCCCTATTTTGTAAGCAAACCCCATAACCATCACCATCATCATCATGGTCATCATTAATTGCCTCCCCATGAAGCTTCTTTCTAATCTTTCTCTGACTTTATAAAGCTTCTCCTTGTGTACATATCAAATTAACCAGTTGGGAGAGGAAGTTGCCCTTGAGAGGAAGTACAACCATGAGGAAGCCAGAGGCGAGTAATAATAATACTAAAAACAACAACAACAATAGCAAGAAGCTTAGAAAGGGGTTGTGGTCACCTGAAGAAGATGACAAGCTCATGAACTACATGCTAAACCATGGACAAGGGTGTTGGAGCGATGTGGCAAGAAATGCTGGCCTCCAAAGGTGTGGCAAAAGTTGTCGCCTTCGATGGATCAATTACTTGAGGCCTGATCTTAAGAGAGGTGCATTCTCACCCCAAGAAGAGGAACTCATCATCCACTTCCATTCCCTTCTTGGAAACAGGTTCATCTTATATATATGATCATTTCCACTCCATCACCCTTATATTATGATATAAGTTTATCCATAATCTTCATTACCAATTATTAATTCTATAGATCCATGCATCATTAACATCAAGAAGAACAGATAATTAGACAGTAGTGCTTTATTGCAGGTAGTAAGTATATCATGATAATGCTTTTCAAGGTTTTATTTCTTTAAAGAACTCATGATATACACACTATATAAAAATGCAATTTTATCTTTAAAGGTATGCCATTCCTGTAAGAGTGATAGAATTCTAAAATGAAAAATGAATTCTAAACTGGCATTATTTTAGGAGAGTTATATTAATTTTTAATTAAATTAGCATACTAGAGAATACAGATTTTCTAAGATATCTTAATTAGTTCAATTTTTTTAATTGGGAAAAACCAAATTCCAGAGAACTGCTACACACCTACGCCTAATCATACACATAATTTAAAAATTTATTTGCACACTATTTTTGTTATACATTCTTACATCATTAATTTTTATAGGCATTAAAATAAAAGTAAAAACACATTTTTAACACATATTTTCTTTCCCCCTCAAAATAGTTAGGTTTAACAAAAGACAAAAAAAAAAGAGTGATAATATATAAACACTTTCATTATATACTCTATCAATAATGTAAAATGTTATTTTTCTTCATGTTTCTTCTATTACATTAGATTACTTTATTATACTTTTATATTTTTCTCTTTCCTCCCTAAATATTAACTAGATATCAGTGTCTACCGATCTTTTTTCCTAAAAAGGTGCTTAAGAATTATTTCTCAGTAGAAATGAAACTGTTAAATAGCCATTCACTTTTTCTTGTATTTCCTTTTTTTTTCATTTTCTTTCTATATCTCTCTTTTCTGTTCCTTTTTTTTTCATTCACATCTCTTATCACTTTCTTTTTCTTTACATCCCTCTATCTCTTCCTCCCATCTTATAAATTTATATTGCATTGGTCACTTTTCCAGTCCTTTTTATCCATTCTCTCTCTTTATACACCCAAAATACAAAATGTAGTGTAGTTTTATCAGGTTCAATTCTTTTCCATATACTACTGACTAATATTTAATTAATAATATATCCATCGCTTCCAAAGGATGTAGAAAATTTAGGAAGATAGACAGTTTTCATATGTCGAAATCTAGATTTCCTTAGTCCAACACACGGTACACATATTTTGAAGTTCAAATAACAGCAGCGTATATGAATACACTCACTCACGCGCAAAACAAGAACTTCGAGTTGAAGGCACTCCATATATCTATATTATTATTATTATCGTTTTTTATTAATTTCCCTGCAAAGCAATATTCCTTTCTATATATATAGCTATCAACAGAAAGAAACACGTAGACATGATGAGTTTCAAGTTAATTTTGTACTACATATATATATGTGCAATATTCATTGACCAGATATTTTTCTATGTATGTTTCACTTTTGAAGATGGTCTCAAATAGCGGCGCGTTTGCCTGGGCGAACCGACAATGAAATAAAAAACTTTTGGAATTCGACGATAAAGAAAAGACTCAGGAATATGTCTTCCACGACCACCACAACCTCACCCTCACCCTCATCAAATGCAAGCGAGACCTCAATATCCGAGCCTAGTAATAAAGACCTCAACATGGGAGGGTTTATTTCCACACAACATAATCAACACGCAGGCTTTGTTCCTATGTTCGGTTCATCTCCATCACCATCAATAATGCAAACCGGTACAGTTTTCAATACCTTGATTGACAGATTGCCTATGCTGGAGCATGGACTAAACATGCCAGCTTCTGGAGGGTACTTCGAAGGCACAGGTATTCCTTGCTTTTCGCAAAGTGAAGTTAACAAATTAGGTTCTTGTTATTTAGAAAACGGAGTATTTGGGAGAAGTGTAAATATCGGGGTAGAAGGGGATATGTTTGTTCCTCCCCTAGAGAATGCTACATGCAGCAGGAGAGAAACAACTAACAGCAGTTACTTTGACGATGACATAAATAGTATTCTTAATAACTGCAACATTGGCATAGGTGAAAATAAGGCTCATGATGGGGTGGAGAATTTGTTTCAACAAGAGTTAGCCACTGCCACTGCCACAGGAGAATGGGACTTTGAGGAGTTGATGAAATTAGATGTTTCCTCCTTTCCGTTTCTTGATTTTTCATACTGACCAATGAGCCAATTTTAATGGTTTTCCTCCAGAACCTAGATTTGCAGGCACACTGCATGGTGATGTCCATAGAGCCTTGTATAATAGTATACTGGTATTTTTTGCCCTTATACTCACAAGTTAACAAGCTAGCAGGTATATAGGCCTCAAATAAAAGTCCAATATATATATATATATATATATATGGTATCCATTGGTGATCGTGTAATTAGTCTTGCAGGTTATAAATTTGTGTCTTACCAAATTAAATTTTTAGATCATCACTCCGCTGTCGGAAACCAGTGTAGTAAGCAATAATAATTTGTCATACTTGTAAAAGGAGATGTGAATAGATTGTTATACATTATTATTATTATTATTTTGTTCAAGTTTTAATTTATGCGTGGATATATATATATATAAAGGAATCAACTTATTTTAAAATAATTAATTAATTTTAATTATTAGATTTTAAGAAAGTAAATGAATTCTTTTAAATATTACTTAATTATTGTTATATATTTCGTTTATATAACCTGAGATATGTACCATATTGTACAGGCGATAAGTTTGTGTATGCTCGTACATATATACAGTGCTTTTGATGGAATTGAAGTTCTCTTCCTCATTCTCCATTTTCCAAATTGGATGTTATTAAGTTCATAGTAGTAATAATTGACTCCGCTCTTAAAGTCTTGGAGGCAATCAGATTTGCTTTCATGATTGTTTATATACTTTGGAAAGCTTAATTAATCATAAAAGTTAGTCCACTCGGTAGAAAAAATCACGGTTAATGGTTACTCATCAGTTGTCGAGTTCATCATACTATATGGAAGTTAGTTAAGCTAAATGGTTGAATTCTAAGAGTAATAATAACTTCATGAGCTTGATTTCAAACCTTTGAAAGAGGACTAAATATAATTATTATATTGACAAACGAAAAATATGCCATAGAATATAGGATAATTATCAAGAGTGAATATAAAGCAACTTAATTTGAAATGGACAAGTAACGAGAATTGGCTGGTCAATAGAAAGATAAGAAAAAGGGTAGTGCCGTAGTGCTTTTTTATATCATTTTCCACCATAACATAACTAATTTGTTTTTGTCAATTATTATTTCGATAGGAAGTAGGTAAAGTTTGCATTTTCACCACGGTATGCTTCCCTATTCTTCAACATTACGTAATATATTCTCATAATAATGTTGTTATGACTTTTGAAACTAACAAACAACGGCACTAGCTAGCTAGCAGAATGCACAAGGGATGTTTTTTTGGGAGGGTGGACAGACTGAAATTTATCTAGTTGGTAGACTATCTATCATTAAGGATGGTACGTGGTTGCTCGTTGATGTCCTATGACCTAGTTAATTAACTTATTAGGTTAAGTCTATACTGAATCAGTAAATCAAGTCTCTATTTACTAAATAAGTATTAAGTTAGACTTCTTACGAGTTTATGTACGTAATTGAGTGGTCAAGCTTCAGGATTCAAAAAGTTTTTAAGACTTGCCAAATCAGTCTGTTTAAACAAATAATAATAATAATTATAATTATATCATTGTTATTACTATTGTATTAATGTTTTACTTTTTATAAATAATTCAATACAAGGTTTAAGACTGTTTGAATATGCCGTTTGCACACTGCAGAGGATACATCATATGGAATAGCATTGAAGTGGTTTCTAATGGAAATTCAAACATGCATATACTAAATTTACTATGTTAGACATAAATTTGCTAATAAAAATTTAATATTTAATAATTAATATTTACCCATAAAAAATTATTTAGCAACAACTTTGTGAACATTTAAAATATATTATTGCAAAATGATTTTTCGATTTAGACAAGACTCTTAACTCTTAAGTATTTCGTATTAGATCTTTATAAGATAAATAGGTTAGATAAAGCATCCTAAGATCTAACCTAAAACTTAGCTAATTAATCTTAACCATATTATGCATCATGTGAAAAAAAATGGACTAAATTAGTGACTTTTATTTTCTAACTAGTAATAAAGAGAAGAAAAATAAGAACTATTTGATTTAAGAATCTTTTTACCTTTATCCTGTATTTTAAAAATAATTATAAAAATACAACATGATTTATTTATTGCTTTTAGAAATTAACAATAAATGATGAAAAAAAGTTAAAATGGTGTTTGATTTCATTGTTTTCTGCTCTCATTTTTTGAATAAAACAAAAAGTAGTGTTAAAAATACGTTTAATTCAAATTTTGAAAACATTTTCAAAGAAAAAATAATATTGTTTTCAAAATTTTCTAAAATATGAAAACGCATGGTAAATATTTTATTCCGTTATGGTCATAATATTTCTTCTATTGTTTTTTTTTTCTATTTTTATTATTGTTGTGTGGTTGTTGCTCTTATTTGTAAACACACTATCTTCATCATTGTTATTACTCACTATCATTATTTCACAAATGTTACTAATACCTTGTTATGTTGGTCTTCTCTTACCAAAATTATTGACTAATTTAGGGAGTCAATAAAAGAGAAATTTTTTTGTTAAGAGAGATGAGTAAATGATAAAATAAGAAGTGGTTTTTGTTGTTTAAACTTAAAGTTTAATATTAAAAATTACAAACTAATTTTTTTTTAATTTAGAAAAAATAAAATATTAAAATTGAAAACCTCACTAAATTAGGCAGAGTTTTATTTTGTGTTTAATGCATTTTAAAAATAAAACATAACATAATATAAAGTTAAGAAATAAATTTGGATTTTACTAAATTATTGAGAGAGAAAACT
Source organism: Glycine soja (assembly GCF_004193775.1). Lineage (NCBI taxonomy): Eukaryota > Viridiplantae > Streptophyta > Magnoliopsida > Fabales > Fabaceae > Glycine > Glycine soja. The sequence continues at coordinate 2,784,425 of NC_041016.1, forward strand.
AGTGTGCTTAATTTCATTCTATCCTTGTCAATTAGCACCTCTACCATTCACAGTCTTTTGGGAATTGTTTTGCACACCAAGTAAATTATTTGTGCACCCAACATCTTTTAATTTTTTCCAAAATTACCCTTGACAAACTTACGGATTCGTAATCCACAAGCTAATAGACCAATTATGAACATACGAATTTTTTATCTATATGAACATACGAATTTTCGATTCTTATGTACATACGGACTACAATTTTTTTTATAATTTTTTAAAAAATATTTTACAAATTAATTTAAAATTAATGTCCCATGCAAGATTCGAACCTGTGAATTTCAGGTTATTAACCAGTTGAGTTAATAGGCTAATTTGTTATAAAATAATTAATGTCGTTATATATAACACTAAAATTTTTAATGTATATTTAATGAACATGTAAATTTACATAATAAATTTTGTGACAATTAATTTTGTTCTAATATATTTAATGCACCAAAATTAATTGTCACAAAATTTATGATGTAAATTTTTATGTGCATTAAATATATATTAAAAATTTTAGAGTTATATATATCGACATTAGTTATTTTATAATATGATTGACCTATTAGCTCAATTGGGTAGAGCATTGTGTTAATAACCTGAAAGTCACATATTCGAATCCTGCATGAGCCATTAATGATCCATACGGATTGCAAATCCATAATGGGTCCTTATAGATTACAAATCCGTAAATTTGCCAGGGGTAATTTTGAAAATAACAAAAAAGGTTGGGTGTACAAGAGAAAAGTTGGGTGCGCATAGCAATTGTCTAGTCTTTTTCCTTAAGCAGATTCTAAGTCTCTCGCATATGGGATGGGCTGGGCTCCAGCTGCCGTTCTTTAGGGTTCTAGAAAACTGGTATTTACACAACTTTTTTGTTAAGTACACTCCAATCCCCCTTTTACATCCTAATTACCCATTATACCCTTTTTACATGAAGAAATGCACCCATGGGCATCTTTTTTCCTTTCCAGAAATATATTTCCAAAACTATATATCATAATTCCATAACTACATTTCTAAAATAGATATTCTTAAAAGACATTTTTAGTAGTAATAAACTTAAGATCATTGACGTTGTAAACACTTATCTCACACTCCAATGTTTGTTATTTATTTTCATTTTATCATTATTGTTCTTTAAACAATATCTAAAATCTTATTTTTATTCTCTTATATTATTATTTAAATCTTAATTTTGAACTTCATGTTCACCTCATGGTATAGAAACCTTATGGTAACAATGGTAGCAACAATAATTTTGATAATAATTACAATGGTAGAAAGGATTATTAACAGGTAATGGTGGCACATGGATCATAGATGTGGTGGTGACCATGTTAACAATAGTTGATCAATGATAGTAATAGCAATGATGATGGGGGTAACAACAACTGATGGTGTGTGAAAAAACTGGGTTTTTTGGTACATAGAAAAAAAAATTGTAGCTTGATAATTCAATAGCAAGAAATCTTGACCACCATTTGTGTACTCATCATTGTACACGGAACAAGCTCGTTTGCTTCTTGCAAACACCCAAAAAAATAAAATAAAAACATGATATGTAGATAATTAAAATTAATTAAAAATAATATCTACTTCAATTATTATCCAAATTTAGAGTGTTCACAAGTTGATTTATATTAAATTTAGAATAAAATTCGTGTGACCTAATCATAAAAAAATTATTTTTCAGTTTAAATAAATTTGAATACAATATCCAATTAACTTCAATTTTTGGATTACATTTAAATTTAAATAAATTTGAATACCATGATTTAATTTAGATAATAAGACTACAGAAAAGCTATTATAATAATTTGATATGTTAATAACTTTTTTAGATAGTAAAACTGAAAAAAATCACAGAATGAGTCATAATCATGAAGTATGTGCAAAAAATACTCACCCTGATTACGTTAATATATTTTTTTAAAATGAAACTAATTTATTTTAATTTTAAAGTAAATTACACCAAAGAGAGAAAAAAAACAGGACTGGGATTTACCGCCTACAGTTTCTTTCTTGGACCAGTTGGATGTTTTCGGAATCCAATTGTTGACAGAAAAGTGAGACTACACTGTTTTTAAATCCGACCCAAACAAAGATTGAAGCTAACTAGTGAGTACTGAGTAGGGTTGGTCCATGGTGGAGTATTACTCACCCAAGCATTATGCAGTTTATGCTCATTATGAAACTATTATCTGAATCAGTGATTGGATTTGAGTTTGTGTCTTTGGGATAACAAATACCACTTTTTTGGTTACATAAGAATTACCACTTGATCACTTTTGTTCGCACTGCACTTTTTCACATCTGTTTAAATAAAAAGTTTATTATTATACACATAACTTTCAAAACTGTGCCGATTAAAAAAAAAAAAAACATTTGCCAGACTTCTTGATAGTATTTTTTAGAAGTATAATTATGAGATTAGTTCTAATGCAAGATTGATGGTTGGATAAAATTGATCTTCGATCGCCAAGATTAAGTTCATGATATTATAAATAAAGTTTAGCTAAAAGTTAAATATTATAAATAAATACGCTCTCCTATGATTTAGCGTAATAAATTAAAATTCACTTCTAGTGTAACCAATTAAACATGAGATACATACTAGTTTGAAAGCCGTTAGTAGCAAACTAAAATGATTAATGATTATAATTTAGAGACTAATTTAATGGTTTACTTTATCTCAATTGTTTCTTTTGAAAACTCAAAAGAAATCAATTGGATAATTTTAATAATTTAATAATTAAGATTTATGATAAAAAAAATAGATTAAATTATTATTTTGTCCTCTATTTTATTTTCAATGTTAGATTTGATTCTCTGATTATTAAATGATTTAATTTGATCCACTTATTTAAAAGTGTTGAATTAATTACTTCAATCCAAATTGAACCGAACGACCCTAGTGTATGGGAACACTTTTACACTTTCTTGGCCGTTTAAGAACCTCCATTAAGTGCCTTTTTTTTTAATAAACTTTTCATAGATCCAAATGCACCACCCAAAACATAGGGGGATTTTCTTTTTGTTCTACACTCAATACACCTAATGCTTTTTGAAATATTTTAAAATGATCCCTTGTTGAAATATTTCAAAATATATAGATTGACAAAGGTAAGGATGGAGGATTTAGTGCTTTGTCTGATCTGAGAACAAAGGTTCCAGTTCGGCTGAACCATAAGAGCGTGTCTCCGAGAATATTGTCTGGGCCGAGGCAGAGGACAATGTTGCTTGGGGTCAGGTGGGGGTATCGGGGGTCAGAGGGTTTGGGTTTCCCAAAAAATCAAATTAAAATTTAATATAAGAATCAAATATTTAAAAGATTTATTATTAAATAAATCATGTCTTAAAATATTTTAATATCATTTATTCATCATGATTATAGTTGTCTCTCTTCTCACCATAACGAGAATAATAATAATAATAACAATGACAACCATCATAATAATAAATGATGATAGAAATAATAATGTCGTATTTATAATTTTGTTTCTTATTTAATTAATCTTTTAAAATTTTAATAATATATTTGATTTTAATTTAAAATTTTAAATATTTTAATTTTAATCATACATACACATGTACACACCCGTTATTAGGGGTTTTTAGACCTGCAAAAGCAACACTTGTTTCTTTTAGTTAACACCATTAGGTTCAGTTTGGGCGTAAAAGATTTGATTGAAATGCTTTAAAGAATTAGAAGGCAAAAACAATAATTTAGTCAAAAAAATTTAATATAAAAATATATTAAGAGAGCTCAAATTGAAAAAATAATGCATTTTTTTTTAAAAATAAGTAACTTTTTAAAAATATAAATATAAGTTTTATGCCATTTATCTTTAGCAAAAATAATAAGAGGTATCCTCATAGTACATCACATGTAAAAAATAATTCATGTCATTATATAAGAGTGACTATAAAATTTGTAAATAATTATAAAAATTATTTTTATACTATTCATTATTAAAAACCGTGCCAACTAAAATGAAAGGAAAGTGCAATCGAAGTTCTCCTTTTGAAGTTTCAATGGACCACGCGGTATTTTTGGCCTTCGGGGTTCTTCTTGTCAATTCCGCTTTATTTAAAAGACAAATTGTATTTATATTTTAAAAAAATTGATAGAAAGAGAAATATGTGATATGATGATTGATGAGATAGAACAATAAAAAATAATATTATTATAAAATATTAATTTGAGATTATTCGAGCTCATGAACTGCTTTTGCCCCTGTGGTTGTTAAAGGTTTGAATGTTTCAAACAGCAGTGGAAAAGACTCAAACTTCATAAAAGACTAAAAGGAAGAATAGTAGTTGACATGGATGAAGTTTATAAAACAAATTAAATTAGTTAAATCAGCGAAAGAAAAATCTAATTATGGAAGGACCAGATTGCATTAAATCCATAAAGCCTTTTTTGTCGGTCTTTTGATAATATTATGACTTTAGTAGAAAGTAACTAGTACTACTACGTCCTCGTGTCATTAAATCAACATTCTATTAAATTAAATAAAAAAATAGAAAACTGTTCAGATATACTTTTTGACATTTTTATTTTAAATATAAATATTAAAAAATAATCTGTATTAATTAGAATTCATGTAAAATTTCATTCAATAATATAAACGTCAAATAATAATATATATCCGTATGATACAAGGTACTGTTTTTTCAATGCATTTATTATTAGACTATTTTTATTATTATTTTACTTAATAAAAAATAGAAGTCATAAACTATATATATATATATATATTGTACAGTGCTTATATCATTGATGCTACATAAATCATAATAATGCAGGTTATGGCCTAGGCCGTGAGGTTCCTAAATTCTCATTCTGATCTATCATATTCATATCAGAAACTAGCAAGTGACGTAAAGAATTAGTCTAACTTTACATGGAAAAGCATTTATATGAGTTTTACTTTATTGTGTGAAGAGTTTTAACACATGATCTTAAACAGGTTTTCTCTTATTAAATAATAAAATTGAAATCTATAGAGTTATAAAAGAAATTTATTAAATAATGAAAATTATATTTTTTTTTTTTGTAATTTTTAACAAACTTTTACCAATAAAAAAGTGTGTTTAAAATCATGTTTTTCTAATTATTATGTTGGACTTGGAGGACATTCCACAGCGGAATGTGACAGACACGTGGCAATCGTTGGTAAGCATGCAGTGCCACTTCGAGACTTTTGACGTCTATGGATTATAGTACTGCCACATGTTTTTGGCAATTTATGGTACACAAGAGCTCCTTCTACTTCTTACCATATTATTGCTTCCTACCTCAACTCAAACGTCTCTTGTTCTGTTCTCAGAGTTCCATTATCATGCTATGGTTGTTTTTCGCCCCCAAGTTAAGGGTGTTTTATTTCAAAGCTAGTATTAAAGCCTGACTGTGGAGTTTCAAAGCCTGAATTGCAGTTTATTTGTCTTACTTGTGATGGGTTGGTTTGACTCTCTTTCAAATCCCAAATGTCCAAGTTTGAATTAAGGGGAACTCACTTTACAGTGTTTTCTCATGGGGGTAAACCCTCTTTGTGTGTGTTAATCAAGTACTTTTTTTCATTCTTTATTATTATAGTTAGTGGTTTTGCTCATACATAGTGAGAAGGACTATTCTATGCAAGAGGGGAAGAATATTAAAGGGCATCTCCTTTACCAACTTTTTCATCACTGTGGAGTCTATCCCTATTCCATGATGTTATTCCATTATGATTTGACTTGATTGGTTGGTCTGTGTTTAACCACATAAATACCGAGATAGTATTATGCAGTCTCTCTACTTTGGGGCCGAAATTATTATGATGTCTTTAACTGTTAATGCTCAAGTTAAAAGTTTAACGCATGCCAAATATTGGAGCTCCTTCAGTATCTCTTCAGTTATGTATCACTAGCCTCAATAAGTTGCCTTTGCTCGTTTGGTTTCTCAAACAACACAGTGAATTTGGCTTCTCAAATATGGCTGAGAAAGAGAGTATGTATTCATTAGGTGATTGGAGGAGAATACCAATTTGCACTTTCTTTAAGGATGCCAGGTATGATATGCATATATCATGTTATAGCCTTTCTGTAGGACATATCTTTCTGAAAAATGCAAGTTCTAACTTGAAAGGCTGAACGGGTAGTGCCATTCATTAAACAGAAACTGCATAGTTTAAATCTGTTTTTTTTTTCCTGAAAAATTTCATCTGTTGTACGTATTTTGATGATATTAATTTCACGGCATGGTTGATGATTCCAATTTCACTCCCACCTAAATAGAAACTTAAGAGGTGGAGCTATTATGAATTATGATGAACGCATGTCTGTATAGCTTAAGGAGGCTTTACCTTGTTTATTTTGAGTTCAATTTTTGTTTTCTTCCAGCAGTTATTGATCACGTTCTTCTGATGATGTACCTAGATTTAACTCTTGATTTTCCTCTCACTGCAGACTAGTTTTTAAAGCAGACAGTCTTGGTCGGGAAATTTTGTCAATTGCATTGCCTGCAGCAATGGCTTTGACAGCTGATCCTATTGCTTCACTGGTTGACACAGCATTTATTGGCCAAATAGGTATGTTCTGTTATTCTTTTATTAACTTTGAGCTTACTTCACACATTTCTCATCGGAAACCATAGGTGGGAATGACTGTCTAAATCAGTAGAACTAGAAGTTTTCGGTATCTATGGGTCTGTGATGCTTCAACTTACTTGCATATCAACCAAATTATATAAATGAGCTGAGTTTATATATTATGACATAGAACAATGGGAATTATGTAAGTGACTAAGGATTGACTCATGAGTGATGATTGAATTAAAGAGAGTTCACTAGAAAATAGGGGCAGTATCTATAGGAAAATAATATGTTGATCTAACTTGAAAATCAGAAACCAAAAATCCCCATGATCAAGACTACTTTATTTATATGTATTTGAATGCCTTATAATGCATCTAGTGTTAAATATTATTGGTCCATGCAGGTCCAGTAGAGCTTGCTGCTGTAGGAGTTTCCATAGCTCTCTTCAATCAAGTATCAAGGATCGCAATATTCCCGCTTGTCAGTGTCACAACCTCTTTTGTGGCTGAGGAAGATACCCTTAGTGGAGAAAACCCTCATATAGAGGAGGGTAGATGCTTGGAAACAGGTCCACCTAAGGATGCTGAAACCAAAGAGTTATTACCACACAAAGGTACCATTCTCTCATTCTTGTGTAATAGGTTTGGTTTCAGCCATGTTTTATTGGCTTCCACTTGAGAGTAATGTCTTATTGCCCTATAGGAAAACCAATTAAAAGGTTTTGAACGTTGCCAATTTAGACCATTCCATTTTCTTGGTCAGTTACAGGTGGAAATAATCACAATTCAGATTTTGTTGGTGAATGCTTTAATATAGCTAAGGAGGAACATAAGAGAAGGCATATCCCTTCAGCTTCATCAGCAATATTTATCGGTGGCATCCTTGGACTCATCCAGGCAATATTTCTTATATCTGCAGCAAAACCTTTATTGAACTTCATGGGAGTAACTTCTGTAAGTACCTCTGCATAATATTAAGGAATGTTACTTTTAGGATGATAGCACTTTTTTAATTTTTTCCTTTAGTGATTGGACCTTATACTAGCATGGGGTGATTGCAAAATAATATGGATTATATATACAGGACTCTCCTATGCTACACCCTGCAAAGCAGTATCTGAAATTGAGGACCCTTGGTGCTCCTGCTGTTCTTCTCTCATTAGCAATGCAGGGAGTCTTCCGAGGATTTAAAGACACTAAAACTCCTTTATATGCCACTGGTATGCCTTGACAAACTTAAATTTTCATTGATCTAATGTCACAATATCCTGCTATTATTTGATTCTATGTACTCTTTCTTTGATGTATCTAGTGGCAGGAGATGTAACCAACATAGCACTAGATCCTTTATTCATGTTTGTATTCCGCTTGGGTGTCAGTGGTGCAGCCATCGCCCATGTTATATCTCAGTATGTTCTGTGAAGTACATTTATGCAGAACTATCTTTTCCATGGTATCTTAATTTTCCTTTTGCTTCTTTTGACCCCAGTCATCCCTTGTTTTCAAATCAACTGCGTAGGTACCTAATTTCAGCGATTCTCCTGTGGAGGTTGATGGAACAAGTTGACCTTGTACCTCCAAGCATAAAGCATCTGCAATTAGACCGATTTCTTAAAAATGGTAAGGGTTTATTTTGCTTAGACCAAATGATCCACAAAAAAATAAGAACTGGGCAGGGCGAAGTAGCTGTATTTGCTTAGACCGATTTCTTGTATTAAGATTGCATCCTTGAAACCATAGTTAAAATTATTTACTGAAGATGTATTTGCTATTTCCTTTCCTAGCAATATTACATAAAAAATACCTTATTTCATGTTATTTAATCATAAACTTTGCAGAATCAAAATTTTCTTATGGAAATTGCTATGGTGTTTTATATCTTTTTCCATTCAAATTGATACTTATAATCTTCTACTTTTTTTTTCTGTTTAGGTTTACTAACACTTTAGTATTGAGACTTGACACCATCTTTGTCCTTCCCTATATTGTTGTTGTCATCCAGGTTTTCTATTATTAATGAGAGTCATCGCTGTAACATTCTGTGTGACACTGGCTGCATCACTAGCTGCACGGCAGGGGCCAACATCTATGGCTGCATTTCAAGTATGTCTGCAGGTTTGGTTGGCAGTGTCTCTTCTTGCGGATGGTCTGGCTGTTGCTGGGCAGGTTAGATATTACTTTGTCCAATCAATGCCTTGCTATGTTATTACATGATGCTTTCATACCAAAACAGTGGATAAAATACCAATGATATCCACTTGAATAATGTTTTCTTGTTTGAAAAAACTGAAAAGGTTTTGGATAACATGATTGATTCTTTGAATTCATTTTCATTTTTCAATGCACACTTTCCTGTGAAAAATGGGAAACTGATTAAGTTGTAAAAAAACTTGGTTGGGAATGAAATGAACTATAGAAAGCCATTATTTTCTCATGTTTTCAATGGCCAGTTGAATCATCAATATGGAATAATTACACATTTATGTTATCCAATTGATTATAATGTCATTTGCCATCATGAAACAGAAGTAAAAGGCAATGTTTTTTTCCCTAGTCATTTTTCTTCAATTAGTTTATAGCTTCCAAAATAACATGTCGGTTTCAGGCGATTCTTGCGGGCGCATTTGCTAATAAGGACTTCGACAGGGCCACAGCAACTGCATCACGAGTTCTGCAGGTGCTTTAGAATGTTGAATGAAATACCATCTTTCCTCATAGACATACATTATGCAAATGTGACACGCAATTTGTTATACTGCAGATGGGTTTGGTTTTAGGAATGGCACTTGCATTCATTCTTGGAATAGGATTGCACTTTGGTGCTAAAATATTTACACAAGATGCTAATGTCCTCCACCTCATTCAAATTGGGATCCCGGTAATTGTTCATTTTCAAATTGGAAAGGATATATTGGTGTTGTATCTTCCCAACCCCCTAAGCAGGGAGACTTACATAGTTACATTCATGTTCATTCTTTCTTACCAGTTTGTTGCAGTCACTCAACCCCTGAATTCTATAGCATTTGTTTTTGATGGTGTCAACTTTGGGGCATCTGATTTTGCATATTCAGCCTTCTCCATGGTGAGTATTTTCTTCCATTTTTTAATGTTACATGGTATTATGATAAATGGCATATTCAGCCTTCTGCACTAAATATTAAGGACTACTTCATTATGGTAACTCTCAGGTTGTGGTTGCAATTCTTAGCATCATTTGTCTGCTTATTTTGTCATCCGCTGGTGGTTTCATTGGAATTTGGGTTGCTTTGACCATCTATATGGGTCTTAGGGCATTTGCTGGCTTCTTAAGGTAATACAGATTTTTAAGGATTATTATTGCTAATGTTTTCCACCTAATTGAATTGATCACTATCAAGACACTTGTCACATTTAGAACATTGATTCAACGCATTCTCTTTTAGTTAATGAACTAATGTTGATGCAGAATTGGAACGGGATCAGGACCTTGGGAGTTCCTAAGGAGCTCATGACTGCACATGGCAGACACCGTAGTTATAGCTTCATATTAGGCCTAGTTTTCAGTGGTGTTTACTGATTACATTTAAGTGAAGAGAAGCTTTCCCTAGGTTTTTAAGTTGCTTAAAAAATTCTTCAGAAAGAATAGGCACTTTTCCCTGCTTGATTGTGCTTGGGGTATTGGTTGAAAAATTTACCTCTACATCATAAGTATGTACAGAAAAATCTCTAACTCTACTCTCATAGTCTCATATATAGTGAAATGAAATGAAATATAGAATCAAGCTTCTGTTTGTAACCATGCAAATATAATTAATTGCATGAATAACGTGAAAATGAAAGATTGCATAAAAGATGCAGAAAGATGCAGAACTCCTTTCGTTATGCAAATATAATTAATTGCATGAATAACGTGAAAATGAAAGATTGCATAAAAGATGCAGAAAGATGCAGAACTCCTTTCGTTTTTAGGAGGTTTGTATATGGTAATCACATCAACTTAGTCCTCATTGCAATATAATTTGAAATCAAAAGTATTTATAAGACCAATATCACATTTTAATCATTATTAGAAGATGTCTGACTTTTCGGGATAAAAATTATGTTTGAAATATTCATCATTTACCCAAATCCACAGCATATCAGAAGCACTTTGTAAAAGAAAAATAAAAATAAAAAGAGCATATCAGAAGCACTGCTTCATTAGTGCTTCAAATGAAGAGAAATCAATGCCTTTCACTAGACATGAAAAAGTATAAGTAGCTTCAAACTCATTAAACATGTTTACCAAAACATGAAAAATTAGTATTTATCCGTCATTGCAAGACTTTGGGAAATTTCATAGTTTCTTTTGCCTTCTCTTAGTCCCATCTCCTTGCTTTTAAATCAACTACATCGGTGTGCATCTATTTATGAAGTATTGCAGCACTCGTGCATAACTTTTTTTTTTTTGGCACCTGAATATTTTGAAGATTCTGTCATAAAAGAAAAAAAAAATTAACATGAAATGTTTTTTATATGAAAAAAGTTACAATTTGACTTTTTTTTTAAGATATATGTAATATTACATTATTTCCTCAACAATATTAGTCACTAAATTAGTATTTCAACAATTAAAGACATCATGATACTAGTTCTAAGTATCAAATTGAATTCTTCTTAAACAAAAATATATCAAATTAAATCTATAATTATATTAGATTCTTATGAATTCTTTTTTTTAATCATATTTTAACTTTTAATAAAGCTGAGCACAATGACATTTTAGATCCTTTGCCCAACTAACTTGGTGAGAACTATTTCAAAAACCTAACACGATTACTTTTTTTTAAGGCGAAATGGCATGCTACAACATTAAAGAAAATCAAAGTTTTTCTATAATAATATTAATCATTTATAGATGTAATATTGTGACGAAGTTAAGGTCGATCCCATCTGAAAGAGAATGATTGTATGATTTAACACGCTATTAATAAACTTACGTTTTAACTCTCAAAATTGAGGGATAGTTTTTTTACGCAAGGTATGTTACAATACCCTCTTTATTTTCATTACTCCCGTAATTGCTACTTGCTACTTGTTTTCCACACAGCAATAATACAATTATTAAGCAAATATTCAGGAATATTTTTGCTAGTTAAATATTGAAAAAACACTAAATCTTTTTTAATTTTTAACACAGCTTTAATATTACTAATACTTTTCAACAATTGTCTCGAGAGACTTGATATCAGAACCCTAGCGACGAGTTTTTCTTTTAAACAATGAGGCATTAATATATTAATTTGAATGTGGTTAGATATTTGGTGATAATCAAGTGGAGAAAAAATCCTAACCGCATAATGTCGCATAGGGATAAAGGGCAATGCGGTTGCAAGATGCTAAAGAAAAAAACTACGATAAACTAGGGGTATAAGTATAACCAAAAAAATCATGATTAGAAACGAAGAATGAACTTAATTGACTAAAACTAGTTTTATTGTTCACCATTGGCTCTACCTCAAAAGCTCATAATCAATTCCTTTCTTAACAAAACCGATAAACCTCAAAATAGTCATGGACAAAAATAAAGACATTGCAAAGTATTTACGCTTCCTTAGTTGTGGAAGCAACTAACAATATCGTAGATGTAGCTCACAGCTTGCTAACCGCAAAAGGAAACACAACAGTACACTTGGATTACATTGGAGGCTTCCCAGAACCAAGCAGCTGACCAATTAGATTAGTCACCTGATCAAAAAAAGAAAACTGCTTAGACAATAAGACAATCACTGTATTCAACATTTTTGCAGTTTCCCATGATTTCAGAAAACCATAATGAAGTCAGAACTTCCGTGATCGACATATAACTTGATTTGCCTTGCCTTGCATGAAATTATCAAGACTTAGAAGTCTAAAGTCTAAACAGGAATTTTCAAAGAGGAGCACACACTTAACCGAGTACTAAAACCCCACTAAAATTTCATCCTAAAACATCTATATGCGAAACAATCTTAAAGCATAATATCGAATTTGATGAGAAAAAAGATAAACCAATAGATAATTCAGAAAATGCCAGACATACATCGAATAGTAAACTAAAGAAACATCTTACATGCCAGTATTTTGAAACACAGCGGTCAATGCAACTATTTTCACCCATATTTAGCTCGGATTCCTTGTACCTAAGAAAAAAGTGATAAGCAGATATTACAATAGCATTCACATTGAGCCATCATCAAAATAATGTAACAGCGAATAATTCATTGAGAAATAAGAAACTAAGCTCCAAATTGACTGGATGACATTTGAAGGGCATCAAACAAGACACTTTCTCATGAAGTTTACACAATTAGAAAAGTTTCCTTACCTATTGTCAACACACTTATTGAAACATGTCTGGGTCATCCTGAACATTAAAAACAACAAAAGGTTAGCCAAATGAGTTATCATGCCACCAACAAATCTTCTCAAACAAAATACAGTCAGATTCTACATTATACTTGCTAACAACAGCAAACAATATCAAGGCAAGCAAGAGCAGGGAAACCTACTTGTTGAATAATTCAACCCGATACTCCATCTCCTTTTCAGCCATTCCAAATATCTGCTCCGTTACCACATGAATTATTGAAACACATCCAAAAACTAGAAAAACTAAATAATCAAAAAACACCCAAAAAAGAAAATTTAAACTTGAAATCACATTGGAGTGTCAAATTAACAACATCAACCACCAGATCAGTTTTTCCAAAGTATGAGCAAGAGAAAGGAACACCTACCTGCTCTTTATCAAAGGCAGAAGGTGAGATGTTGGAAGCCATTGTACCCTGAAAATCCCCTAAAAAAATTAGGCAATGTCATGCCTTATGATTCACTCAAATATATTATTGAAGTTTGACAAAGGAGATTTTTGAGTAAATTAGTAGTAGTAACTAGTAAGTTAGTAAACAACAATGTGTGTGCGTAAAGTGTAATATCAAATTCTTAAAACAAATTTGTATACTATTCAATAATTCTTCATATTTATAGTCTTCTTTTATCATCCTCTTAATTATTTTGTATAAATAATTATTGTTTACAGAGATGGGCGATGAGGTTTTTGATGTTGTACCATGACACTCTTGGACTATAAGACAACATCAATAAGATGATAGGCTATTAGAATTGGATTAGTGCTGAAGGATAGAGATAATTTGCATAAGCTGAAGGGCATCTTACCGGGTAGATTTCCATTATTTCTAATTGTAAGTTTGCAACCATTTACAAAATAAACAAAATGTCCATTATTCCAAATCAAATCAAAGTATCATCTTCCCTAAAATACAACTAAGTTGAAAATTAAAAGTGTATGGAACTGGATCAACCAAACGCGTCACTGAGTAAAGCTTATTTTTACAACTCAGGCCAAAAAAAGTACGTTGATTAAACCAAATAAGAAAACACAGAACAACTAACATATAAAATTTCTTAATAACCTCCAAAGATATCACTTGGAACAAAAATGATTGAGAAGCGAACGAGTCATAGCAGTAATATTTTGCTTGAGTAATTCACCATTTCAACCTAACACTTATTCTCTGCATCTCTCATGCTTCTGCTTGAAACGAGATTCAACCAATAAAATCCCAAATTTTCCCAATTTTCTAATATAATGAGCGCTCTCAAGTATATGCATATATATAAAATGCCCAGCCAGCAAAATCCTTTATTATACATAGAAATCACAGTTAAGGAGTTCTAAGTCAGTTGAATGAGAAGGATACGTTAGTTATTGGAAACCCTTTGACACTGTTTTTCATTCCCACGGATAAAAAAATACAACTGACAGAACCAAAAACGATACTCTAGCTAAGTAAAAAAGTGTGAGAAAGAGAAACGTACAATGTTAAAGCGTTGAATCTAAAATCTCAATTAACAAACACAGGGCCGTTGAATTGTTGGATCGTTCAGAGGAGAAGCAAATGGCGGCAATCGCTGGCTGGCTAGGTTTCACAAAAGAAATTTCAAAAGGAAGAAGGCCAGGTCTTAACTACCCAATAAAACTTCACCAAAATTGTTGCTACAATTATACAAAATTTTGAATTTATTTGTCTAAATAACATACTTAGTACATAATTTTTTATTTAAAACCTCTCATCGAAATATATACTACTCTTTAATTTACAAATTAAATTTTAATGACAATAACAGATGAAGAAAACGATACTATCATAATCTAAAATAAACCAAATTTAATTTTTTTACAAAAAAATAATTATAAAATAAAATACCTCTTAATAATAGTAAAAAAATAATGTTATAATAAACATCTGAAATATCATATCTATTTTTAAATTACTACCAAAATTATTGATTAATATTTATATATATCAACATATTTTAACAATCAAATAAGTAAAGCTATGGGGCTTATACGCGTGAGATTAGGCCCAGTGAATTTGCCTAATGCAAATCCGACAATTACTTTCTGCACCCATGGGCACATTTTCACCTTTTTAATGTAATTATTTTCTTAAGACGTGAAGTGGAAGAGTGGTTCACATTTCACACGCAAGATCCATACATGTCGTCAGAAAGGTCTGAAAAAGAAAGGAAAGGAGTAGCAGCAAGCAGTCAAAGTTGCACAGTTAGCATGAATTGAATAGCCCACTTCTTTATCTGGTGGTTACCCTAAGAGTGTTGCTAGGTGCACCCAGCATTATTACTGGTGCACCCAGCATTTAATTAAAATACCAAAATTATCCCTACACTTTTTTCGCATTTGTGATGAATGTGTGTGAGGGTGATCCGTAAATCGTACAGATCAAGTTAATCTGTAAGATTGATATGGATCAACTTGATCCGTAAGCCTTTTACGGAACAATACGAATCAACATGATCCGTAAAAGTCTTACAGATCAAGTTGATCCGTAAAAAACTTACGGATCATGTTGATCCATATTGTTCCATAAAAGGCTTACGGATCAAGTTGATCCGTAAGCCTTTTACGAATCAACTTAAATGGCTTACAGATCAAGGGTATTTTCATCATTTTATCTTAAGTGCTGGGTGCACCAGCAATGCTACCCTGCGTTTTTCCATATTTTCACGCTTATTGGACATTCAAGCAAACCCGCAAGAAACAGTTCTACTGGGTTCAGGAGCCCAATTTCACTGGAAAGAGATCATCCATGAAGGCATAGAATGGTTGCAAGTTGTAAACCTACAACATGATCCTCACTCACACTCCATGATAAATCATTTTCCAAGACTCATCGCTTTACCTTTTCTAAAACTTCTCGCCAAAGGCCAACGTCTTAATCTATGAATATTAAACGATAAAAGTTGAAAATCTGAAACAGTTGCCCCTGAAAATCAGAAAATCAGGCTTATCACTTTTTCAGCCAGCTTGCTGTTTTGTAAACTCTGTATACAGTATTTGATCAGCCCCTGAAAATCGCTTGTAACCAAGTCCTAGCAGCATTTGATCATTTTGAAACTTAGATTGATCCTCAACAAAAAATTGAACTTCAAAGATCTGTTTTCGCCACCAAATTTAATTTTAGTATAAGCAGAAATTCAAAGAAACCGAACATAAACCGTCATGTTTGAACTCACGAACAAGTTCCATATTAATCAAAATCATTAACATTAAAATCAAGTTAAAAAGTCAGAATTACCTCCTAAACCGTTCGTACAAGAAGCAAAATTGAAAGTGAGATTAAGAGAATGGCGGGGATAACAATTCCCAGGAGAACTCTTACCAAATTTTTTAGCCTCCTTCAGCCTGAGTTGATCCTATTATGGTTTAGTTGCACAGAATATTACTCGAAATGGCATATTGAGTGTGGTCATTTAACCATCAACGGTACGCCTCTAAATACATGATTTATTCAGCGGTCAGCAAAGTAATAGAGATAATGAATATGCATAAACTACCGGAAGCTAAAGTACAATTTACTCGTACTATTCACACTTCAATTGATTCATGTTTCAAAATGATGATTTATGATTGAGTCATGAACCTGACTTTGACCACTATGCAGCATATATGAGTAACACATACCAACATCTTTGCTGGTTACCCACATTGTGCATTTAATGACAAAAGACATCAGACATGACTTCATGTTAATTTTAGACCCTACCAACTGGAGAGAGGGGAGGATAAGCAACATAACTTGCAGGAATGTCCTCTAATTTGCCAAAAGCCTTTAGTTCATCTGTTTGCACCAACAGAGTTTCTCTTGAATTTTTTCCTTCGATGTGGTTTCTTGATCCAGAAAGTTCATATGAGATCAAGCCATCAACTAACGCTATGCAGATGGAGAATGCTTGCAAAAGTGAGAATGAAGAATCAAAAGCTACCGAATAGACCCCAGGCTTAAAGGGAGAAAAACTGAAAGCAGGCTGGTTCTCTTGGTCTTGGTCATTCACCTGTAGTTAACAATGATAGTTATTGAAAAAACATTTCTAATTAATTATCCACAGGCTAACCAACATGATTAATCAACAAAAAGCTTAGAAAAATAACCAACTTAGATTAATCAACACAGTACCTGGAGGAAAAGCTCAAATGGATGTGGGAAACAAGCTTTTGATATTCTTGATTTTCTACATGCTTGACTTTCATCTGCGAGAATCTTAAGTTTACAAGCCATATCCCAACCACCACAGTCACATGATCCACCTGTTCTCCAGCGCTCAATCAGTGATGAAGGTCCACCATTACTTGGAAGACTGTGAACCCCAGTTGGGAGCACAACTGTTACATGTAGATCTTGACTGTCATTCTGGCAACTGCTCTGATGTGCATAATTGATAAAATTGACAGCCTTGGCTGATTTGACAACAATAGCAGCAAGCTCATCATTGGGTTCATAGTCAGTGACCTGAGCATCTCCCTGTTTTAGCTTTACAGAAAACAAAACAAACTCTTTTGTTGTAGAGGAGTTCACACAATTCTGACTAGTTGAATCATAATGGTGCGAATCAGAAACCTTCATTTGGGCAACAGCATGACGAATATAATCCGGACCTTTGGTTTTGCTTGCTTGATTCATCCAACTTCCGTTCTTCTTTTTGCCCTCCCTAAAGGTGAAAAATGTATAGATACGGTTGCACTTGTCTTCCTTTGAGACAGCCAAGTTCTTCACTGTGGCCACAAGAATGTTGCTATTATTGTCAACAGCAAATGTGAAAAGGGGCTGACCATTCTTCACAGCAATTCTTAGAAGAGCTTGAAATGTCGATGGCACATACTTCTTGTTCTTTGATAAATCAACTGTATTAATTGTTGTACAACCAACCCTCTGGTCCCTGTCCAGTTCTTTCTCCATAGAAAATTCCCCATTACCTGACCTACAATTCTTCTTTATTACCACTGAATCTTTTTGAGATGACTCCACCGTGCGATGGCTGTTTGATGTCTTCGGTTTCAGCAGGGGATCCAGTAATCTTCTTAAAGGGCTACTAGACCTGCTTTTGGCAGCATTACCAGGTTTATCATTGCCTGAAAATTTTGAGCCAGCATAACCTCTCACATTTTCTGAACTAGATTTAAGTGCTGCTAAGGAGCTCTGATGTGGCACATGTGCAACCTCTTTACAGCCAGAACCTTTACCTGCAAAGCCAATGCTGAAGCTAAATCGCCGAAAAGGTGAAGAACTTCTTGGTTTCTCAGTTGTTACTTTCTGATCTAATACCTTGAGAGACCCATTTGCAGATGAAGATGCACCAATGTTGTGTTTCTTTTCCTCAGCTTTTCTAGATCTGCATGGACTTATTCCTGTTCTGACTGGTACGGGTGCTGAGAAAGTAGAAGCAGGAATTTCAACATCTTCTGGATCTATGGAACTAGATCCTGACCTTTTCGGCTGACAACGGCTTCCTCTAATTTCATCTGGCAGAGGACATGCTTTGGAAATATTGGAATTTGGATATCTGCAGGGAGGTTCCTTAGGTTTTTCTGATAATCTTGTTCCAGTGGGACTTCCTAGCTTTTGACCCAAGGATGTTTGCATATCAGGAACTTCACAATGATTATTCTGGGGAATGTCTCTAGGCAAAATAAGAACAATAGGTTTGCTTTTCCCAAGCATAACTTGCTCATCAGCATCAATGTTTGGTTCTCTGAAATTCTCCACTTTCTTTTCTGGTCCACTATCTTGAGGGCTCATTTCAATCTTAGTATGTGATGCTGCCTCATATATTCCGCCATTTGGCAAGATATCACTTTCCTTATTAATATGTGGATTCAGCTGTCTCCTGACACATCCTTTTGGTATACTAGTAGGATGGTTTTGGGAAAGGTGATCACCAACTCGAGCATCGTTGCTGTGTGTGTCAATATTACTGCACCCACCTCTAAGATTCTGACAATTTCCAAAATTCCCTCCAGATGATTTGACAGATACAGAGTAGTCTTGCATTGGAGATGCCATGAAGTGAGATTGCAGTGACGGACGAAATATTCTTTGACGAGAAGGAGAACAAACAAAACCTTTGCTAGAATTACCAGATAATCCCTCTGTTGAAACAGAAGATGATGTATTAATAGTAGATGTCGAGCTCCGGCTACTTAAGGGTACATGTTTATGACTGTACTGCCATTGTTGTAGAGTGGCCCAATCAAGCACCCCAACATTCAAAGCTTTATCAGGAATTTTTTCTCCCTTCTCCAAGTAACCTGGTAAATTCGACATATACTTAACCAGTTCATCTTCCTCACTTGCCCATTGATAAGTTGCTTGCTTTTGCTTATTTCCGTAAGGTTTTAAAGAGTTGTCTTTGTCATTTTTGGTAATTTCATGACGAAAATCAGCATATGACAAAGAAGCTTTCTCCAGTTTCAACCTGTCATTAATTTTTCTGTTCATTCTGATGGATGGTTTCCAGCATTTCACTCTGACCTGGCATCAGCTGAATAAACCATCTCAGCTGTGGCTTTGAAAACAATGTACAACCTTTTTGTTGTTCAAAGAGAGTGCAGTTGGGAAAATGCTAATGCTTCTTTTTCAGCTGCACAACTGGATTACATTTACAAATCAAACTTCCAAAAACAAAGATTTCATACTAAAAGAAAAATAACTATTGAGAATAAGCAAATATATCAATATCAATTATCAAGGTGTTTTTCAGCTGCACAACAGGATTAAATTCACAAATCAAACTTCCAAAAACAAAGATTTCATACTAAAAGATAAATAGCAATTGAGAATAAGCAAATATATCAATATCAATTATCAGGGGTGTCTTCTAGGACCACATTATTTTCATTTCCTCGTTTTAATAACCATGGGAACCATATGCAAAACCAGTAAGCAAAATCACAATAGCAGAGAGTTAAATTTACAGTACCAACTACCCAACTACATTAAAGACAAAGCTAGCAAAAACTAAACCTGCCATTACGACAATTTAATTGGCAGGAACAACAAATGAGAAAATCCAATCAGATTAGTTCAAATGGAAAAGCCAATACAATGGTAAGAACTAAGAACTGATAAGACTGAAAATCTTTCTGAGAAAAAAGCATGATAAGGCTTCAGGGAAAAGGTCATTTACAATTTCTCCCCCTGCTTTTACTGGCCACCCTTTTCAGATAGAAAGTAATGGTAAAGTTTGTAGCTATAAGGAGCCTTCCAGCTTTCAACTCTTCCTAATCAATTTTGATAGCTATATAATTCAATGTGATGATGACTTAAAGTCCACATAAGCTCAACTTCCCAAGACGAGAAAAATTAGGGAAGTTGTACAACAGATTGAATAATATACGAAAACTAAATATGTTGGTTCATGAGTTAATGCAAATTTTAAAAATCAAACACACTAGTGTAGGGGCAAAACCGAAATCAAAAAAAGCGGAAGCTAAAAAACAAGATTAAGTGGTCCATGCGATCCCATTTTCAAAAACCAAAAGATAAGGCATCATGAAACAAACAACGACAAGTATCAAAATCTTTTGCCCAAAATTAAACGGAACTGCCCAATATTCCATTATTATTCCAAGCCATTCAACAGCATTTTCACTCGAATTTCAAATAATAAGGCCACGTTTGGAGTTTGGTAAATTGGTCACCACCGCGAAAAGGAAACAAAAACAAAAAGCGAAACGCAACAACTTTATTAGAAAAACAACACTTTCACTGTCTTTTCCACGCAACATTATCTCGCCAGGACCGCACGGTTGCTGAAAATTACTCAAAGCGTCGAAACTCAAAACCCTTGGTATTGCACGTGCGTTTATAAGATTATAATAATTAAATAAAAAATAAAAATAGCGAAACTCTAATTTGGAGCTCGGAATGCTTACCGGAGAAGCGGTGGGTGAAGAATGCAGAGAAACGAAGGGTCGTCTAGCTTGGAGAAGAAGCAAGGAGTGTCGGTGCCGTCGTTTGGTGCAAAAACGACGTCGCAGCGGGAGTGAAAGTGTGGGGCGAGCAACCCCAAAACGCGAGATAAAACAGTTATATAGTGTCGTCCTCGAAAAACGCAATCTCAAACTCCAATGCTACTGAGAAAAGAGAGAGAGAGGGAGCGTGTGGTTCGGTTCCTCACTTTCTCGCTCGTATCGTTCGTATCTGTGCGGTGTGTGCAGTGATAGTCAAAGAGGGTTGAGCTGAGAGATAGTGAAGCAGGGTGGGGCCCACATGGTTTTTTTTTTTTTTCATCCGACGGATGAAGGAGGGTTTGGTGATCGGACGGTGATGGTGGATTGCATAGAATAGATGGAGAGCATATTCTGGGTCCCACGTGTGATTCTTGGTGAAAGGGGAAGTTTGAGTTGGTGGGCTTGGAAGGGGCCCACTTAGGTGTTTGCTTGCGGAGTATGGACCTTTGGATTGGGCTCGGGCTGGGCTTGAGATTGGTGATTGTCGTTTTGTGCCGTCTTTAGCGAGAGATCAAAGATGAATCAATCATGTTACAATAGCCGAAACAATTTTTATGGGGGTTCGCTTTTATCCTTTTCTTTGTCATTTCAACTCCGACGTTTCGCATAGGCAAAGGTGGATTCCACTTTCCACGTTAAACCCACTTCAAGCTCTTTGTTAAGGATTTTTTCTTTTTTAACTTTCCGCACCTACCTTTTCTTTTTGAGTTTTTCTATATTTTTTTATATTTCTTTTTACTTTCAATCCCTCTCCCTTTCCCTCTCTCTTTTATATCAGTATATTAGCCAACTCAGTAGTTGATTAAATAAAGGTATATAAATTATTATAAATTTTCTTATACTATCTTTAAATTTTATGGATAAAAAAAAATATTATTTTTTATTTTTTTATTTTTATCTGTCATTGTTATTTCACTCATTTTATATATCAGTCTATTATAAAGTTTTTATTTCATATTTTCTTTGCATTTGTGCATTATTTGTCATATGTTATAATTCATTCTGTTTTTTTCTCTATCACTTACTAAAGACACCTCTATGAGTAGTGCTTATTTTACATTTGCTTATTAAGGAGCACCATGCTTAATAAGACTTTTCCATTAGAATTAGTGTTTATTGAGCATTCTTCGGGCAGCAAATGTTTATATAATGATACGAAGTTATTTGTGAGATCTATTTAATAAACATTTAGTTTAATTGTAATTTTGATCTTCTTTAATATATGATGAGTGATATTAGTTTAATCTTTAATTTTATATATAATTTTTGGTTTAGACTAAGGTATGTTAAGTTAATGATTGACTAATGATGTGTCAGAATTGTGGATGAGATAAAAATGACATTTAATAATTTAAAAATAATTTAGTTAACTATTATAAAAATAAAAGAAATAAGCATATGTAAAATTAAGAATTAAACAAAAATTATAATTTTTTAAATTTAGAGACTAAAATCACAAAGCAAAATTTACAATTTAACCTGTAATTTTTTAAGTTATTGATTTAGAGAGAAAAGATACTTAAATTATAAAAATGTAAATATGAACAATAGATGTCGGCGACGTCTATTTAAGAATTTCAAAAAGTGAGAAAAAAATCATTGAAATAGAGATGACCTAAATATATAAACTAAAGGGTGCATGTAAAGTCATTAGATATAAACTGCTGAGGCCACAAATTATTTTTTTCCCAAATCTGCGTAGTTTACTAAGGACTTTACATGCAGCATTATAGTTATCCAAAATTGAATAGGATTGAAATAGACTCAACTGTTAGGTGGAAATAATATTAAGTCTCGTTGTTGTGAAGGAGAAATTAAAAAAGACTCGTAAGAAGACTCAAATTAGGTTAATTCATCTTTTACTCGTTTCTCCATAGGCTTAATTGGCATATTTCTTTAGTGAGACTCATTTTCCTTGCTTCTAAGCTCAGCATGATAGACACCTATTAAGCTTCATCTTCCGAGAGGTGTTCCCCGAGCCAAAAAGAAATGGTTCCATTCAACATAATTGAACAAAACTACTTTATGTTGTTTTCTTGTTAATTCTGTTAATATTTAGCTATTATAGGATACATTATTGTTGAGGAATTACATCTTGTACTACCCCCAAAGTAGAAATATGGTAAAGTACCATTTAGATTCTTTTGATCGTACTGTATTTCATTTCACTTTGGTTCAGTTTCTTGTGACTTGTTTCATTACGTTAAGTGTTTAATATATTAATTTTAGAAATATTTTAAACTTTATCTTTAAGTTTGAGTCTCGAAAAATAATATTCTCCCTCTACCATAAAGAAAAAAAGTCCAAGTCTCGAAAAAAATATTTGACCGATACCGCTCCTGATTGTGAAGTGGCATCAAAGATAATAAAGACTTCATTATTAGGTACCTTAAAATCAAAACATCACTATTAGGAATAAGATCCAAAAATGTAATGATGCTGCCTGCAATGCAATCCCTTACTTAAATAAACCAATTACTTTTCAAATGAATAAGATGATGATAATGATTAATAGGCCAGTACCAGGTCTTTTTTATTTTATTTTTAACGACAATAGAGTCTTAAAATATTGCATTGCACATGATTGATCAGATCAAAGAGATAAAAATATTCTTGGGTCAGGGATCCGATCATAACTTTGTGATATTATTCCTAACTCCGGTCAAAATTCCAAAGACAACATCGAGGATACTTGGGTCGTTAGCCCAAGGTGCACAGAAAGTTGCTAGGTTTGAAAAGCCTAAAGTGTGTGATCTATGATGTGAAAATCTATGCTATATTTCGTCTCCAGAATGCATAATATGACAATACTCTCACTCGAAAATTATGAACTGATTCTTTTAAGCAAAATTTACTTGCAGTTTTTACATTTTTTTTTCTTATAGAATCCATGCAAAGAAAAAACTTCACGTGCGGTATGGATTTCTACGTCAAAATTGGATCAAAGTAGGTATCGGGTGTAAAAGACTTTAATGAATCTCTACGAGAAAACTATGTTTTTTATATATAAATAAATAAAAATTATGCTCTTATAATAGAAAATAATTTGATATTATCATCTAAAAATCATATCAATAATAATTTACGATTAGATGATAGTATAAATTATTATACACAACAAGTGTATCATCATTAAACTTTTTTTCTATTAAATTCTTTTTTTAATACTTATAAACTATTTATCTTACTTTTTGGCAGTTTAAAAATTATTGTCTGGACAGATTTAAAATAAAGGAAAACATAAATTACTGCCTGAAATGTGACTAATTAAAGCTTGGACGTGCATTGCATGAAAATAATTAGTATAAAAAAACTAACTGATCGCTATAAACATAGTTTAGAAAAACAAAAAAGGAGGAATCATTACGGCATGTGCAATGCATTATATTAAAAAAATTCAGTAGACACGAACACAATGAAATTGCAATTGCAATGTCTCGATTCCTAATTATTGTCAGCATATTGTTGAAATGATTAGTGGTGAAATTTCTAAAGAAAAAATAGTGTATAATTATTATGCAGCATCTATCAGTGGATTTTTTTCGTAGCCTTTGCATATTTATAGTTATGCGATATCGTATAATTAACGATGTCATTCCAACAAAAATATCCGGACGAACACTCAGCTTTGTGTCTAACTGTCTATTCAAGCCTTGCCAGGCTAATTAATATAGATAATGGATTTTAAAAGATATTCTGAATGAATAAAAATGATTCATTAAAAGTATTATGGCTTTATTTAAAATTTTTTTTTTTTTACTTTTAATAATGTAAAATTACTTATAACTTATCATAGATAGTTTTATTTAATATTTGTTTTTTTTATTCATAATTCAACTGCTACACTAACTTCAAGTACTTGATAGTTGATACTGAGGGAGGATTTTGAATATTTTGCAGATCTCTCTTTCAAATCGCTGCGTATAAAATAGAATGTTGTTAATTCGTTATATATTTTTGAAGTCTTTAAAATCATAATAACTAAAAAAAGTCGATTAGAGTCAGAAATTGTCTTTCAATAAGTTGGGCTGATAATACACCAGCCTCTTTAAGGTTGGGCCATATTTTCTCAACGAGGCCCATCTGACATATATTAATTGGGCTGAAAAGTCCTGTGAAACATTTTATGGAAGTCACTATTTTTACTCTCCTTCTTTGTTATCCACGTTCCTTTTTAATTGATTTTCTTAGTCAACTAAAACCATGCTTGCACAAACTTTGTTAACACACTATATGAGCGAGAGAATTCTTTTGCACATATGCCAACACCCAAAAGAATTTGTAAACGAAAGAAGAAGTCTGCAATTGCCCTTAAACGAAACTTGTACCCCCAATAAACTAGCATATACGACTCCCTCTTATAGCCTAATTATATATGCACAACAACACGACCTGCATCTACTGAACAACATTTCTGTTAAGTGTAACGAGAAGTGAAGTGGGAAGAGTCCCGAAATGGTGACGATGGAGTTGATGATGAGGCAGCGAACGGATTGCTCCACAATGTGAAGGGAAGAAGAGTTGAGGCAGTGAGAAATGGTGTGTTTTTTGGATCAAGTTATTTGAGCATTGATCGAAGCTTCGAGATATGGAGGAACTAATACCCTAATTCCAATACAAATTTCCAGAACGGTTAACAAGGGAGTGTATTCTTCAAGGGAGGACATTTTTGGAAAAGAAATTTAAAAGGAGCGTGTCTTTAGCAAAGAGGGGGAATGGAAATAACAACTCCTCATTTTATTTTATTTTGCTTATGGATATAGGAGTATTTGTTAAAGGATCTTGTTAATTACATTATTTAAGAAATTAAAAGTCAAAAGTTTTTAATGCGTAAATAGGAGAGTGAAAAAAAATATATATAATTTTACATCTATCAGTAAAAAAAACTTTTTACTCTTTGTTCTTTGACTAGTATCCTTGAGACACTTTTAGAACATATTTGATTTCCTCTTTACATAGTTAAAACTTGAGTTTTAAATCAGTCAAATTTAATTTTTCATTGATCATCGTGTTTGCCAATCAGTCATAAACTTGATTTGGGTGGCCCAAACTCAAGTCAAGTTGAAGCTATTTCTGATAACTTCTGCATCCACTCCAACAAAAACTATATATGAATATTAAAACTCATTTTGATAATTATACATCTAAAATTAATTTTGATTGTAAGTTTCTTAACAGCTTTATGTGTGAAAATCAATTTTTTTAATATTTATCATTCAAACAAAAATTACTTTACAACAAATTCACATTTATTAAATTAAATATGTTCATTCTAAATTAATTTTATAAATGCATATTCAAACACGCCTTTTGTATTTGTCTTTGTTAAAAGTATTAGTTTGACTTGGAGTAAGAAACTGAACAAGAACAAGAATGATGAAAATATGTGGATACTTTTTTGGCTATCGTGTTTACCGGATGAAATGTATTGTCATTATTTCTTTGGAGGGGTGGGGTAAGGACTTTATGAATATTTTAAAGGTGCAGCAACGAGAATCTTATCAAAGATTTTGGCATTGAGTATAGACACAGTATTGGGACGACCTATCTCCACAGCCCCTGTTTTTATCTTATCAACGAGAATCATCTTATTTTATATAATTTTTCAATAATATATACGTAATCATCCAGTCCTTACCCGTCTCTTTTTCCCCTTAATTTGTTTTTTAAACTGAAACTCATCATGCACCACGTACGTAACGTAATTCTCAATAAATTATATATCATTCATATTTTAACCCAAATAGTAATATATATATATATATATATATATATATATATAGACTATTTATGTATGCTAATATGAACAATATTTGAAAAATAAATACATATTATTTTAATAAAATTATTGTAATAATTATATTAACAAGAAATTAATATTTATATTTATTTAAACAAGGGGACCTGTTAGGTATAACTATTTTTTTAATGACTTAAATATGATTCTGTTAACTAAATAATGTTTCATAAAAGTCTGGATTTTTTTGGCTAAAAAAGCTTGGTTTAATGGTCATAGAGCTTATTTTCCACTAATTGTTATGAGAAATAGGAGGATATGTAATTGAATCACTACTATTTAATTATCAGATACGACTATGGCCAAGTCGGTGACACCAATATCTTTTTCTTGAACTCAATTATGTATTCGTGGTTAGAGACGTGTAAACTGTAAGGTAATACGTGCAACGAAAATGGGAAGAAGCATTATTAATCTAGTCTAGGTACAATGATGATTCTATATATGTCTTAGCTTCAGCAACAGGCGTGTGTTTTTATCCTTGTTTTGTCGATCTTTTGTCTTTTTCTTCTTCTTTTTTATTGGTCCATTCCTTTTCATCTATCTTGCTGTATTCTACCTCTGGATTTTATGGGCTTTGAAACTAAGAACTTCCGGTCCAGAAAATAAATAATATTTATGCTTGATCTCAAGCATCACACCAAAAAAGACAACAAAAAAATCTGAATATCTAGCATAGCATTTTTAAATTTATCAATTAACAACTTCATTGGGATACCCCGGAATAATGTAGGGTTTCATGTCTTCTATCTAAGCTTCGTCGGTAAACATGCTTGGGGACTTGGGGTTAATTTAATTGCTTTTTATTTATCAATTTCAAATTGAATTAATAACCGTTGCGCTGCCATACACTTCTTGAACTTGCTATGCTTTACGGAATAGATGCAAATATATATAAAATGCAGGTTTACATGTCAATCGGCCAACATAATTTATAAATTTATTCTTTATTTGTATTTATCAAAATTCTATTTTATAGTCATATCAAAATTATTACGTGACAACAACTTTGCATGTAATTTAAGGATAAATTCTTAAATAAATCAAGTGATAAGAGTCTCATAAGGATTCTTGGTAGATGCGTGCATGGCAATATAAAAACATGGGTTACTGTTTCTTTTTACATTGAATTGTAGTTTAGATTAGTATTCTTTTCTTTTTTTTAGTTTGTTTCAATATGTCAAAAAAGTCTCACAATGCTGAAGAATTGAGATAAAGTATAAATCATAATCACTTTTTATTTATATCTTATTTATTTCTTAAGCAAAGTTATTTATATAATTTGACATACACATTTTTTTATTTCACTTTTATATAATTAAAAGAGGAAAATTTTGTTTTTTTTCTCTTTTTTTCTTTCTATTAAACAATCTATAAACATATTTTACTTTCTATTAATTCTCTCCTTTTTAGTTTGTTTTCTTTATTACTTTTCAATTTTTTTTTCTATAGCAGACAAATCTTAAGACCTAGAATCAGAATTATCTCTTCTTTTTTTATGTTAAACTTTTGGTATAAAAAGAAAATATCTGAATACGATATTACAAAATAGAAAGATCTTATATTAGAAACAAATCAATAATTGGGCTAAAATTGAAATGTGATAATAATCACAAGACTAAGGCTGATTGAAAAGATGGAGTCTTGAGGCAGTGCATTGCATATTTGCATTGGAGCACATAACTAAGCTAATAGTAACTGTAGACATACCAGGAGTTTGACTAAATAAATGGACCACCTCAAAAGGCTAAGGAATCGGACACATCATACTCAGCGTTATACGCATCCGTTTCCTAGGTAAGCAATCTACGGACATGAGACCCACCTCGCTACACTCCACTACGTTGTAGTACTACTACTTGTACACATACAACAATGCAAGAAGTAAAGGATCTATTACCATTTTATTTATCACTCCATATAGTAGTTAGTAGTAGTTGTAGTTGGGTAAGTTTAATTGTTAAGATAGATTCCAATAACCATCTCGCATAAGGATCTATTATAATTTATTTATTAACATTTATTCTTAAATTTTGAATAAATTCAATCTTAAAAGCTAATTTAAGAAATGAGAATTTTGTTCATAATTCAATAACAATCCAATACCAGATAGTTTGACACAGTCAGTAATATCATTACAAAAATTCTAATATTATCTTATCATTTGAATTTAGATAATAAACTATACCTAGCTAACAATGATTGTTATAATAGAGTCTCATGTTATCTTATAATTTGATTTTAAATTTTACCTCAATCCAATAAATTAATTCAAGAGGTGAAAATTACACTTTATTTATATATTATTCTTCTTTGTTAGAAAATTAGTTGATGTGACATCTTCTATGTTTATTTATTTTATTTTATCAGATATTTTATAGATTAATTGTTTGAATATTTTCTTGTCAAAAAAATTGTTTGAATATTTTGAGATTTTTTCAACAACTAATCTTCCAAGATTAAACTCTGGTCCGTTTAACTAAGAATAATTCGTTTAGATTTATACAAAAGTTTATTAGTACGTAGTAGTTAATATTTTTTTTGTATTAACTGCACTTAGTTATACAATGCTCAAATATTGTATTTTTATTTTTGTTGTTATACTATTCTGGTATTCTGAGTTTAGCGAAAGAAGAAAAATAAAAAGAAGTGAAATGAAAAGTTTGTCGATTTAGATTGACGTGTATTGTATATTCTGGAATCTAGAACTTAGTTGATTCTTGACTATGAAAATGGGGCCTGACGGCTATAAACTGTAACATCACATTTATTGAAAACATATGCTTAAGATTAAAAACATATTTTCTTTATTTTTATATATTTAAAATTGTAAACAAACATAATTGTTTATTTAAAATGTTTGGATCAATAAGTATTAGAAAACGTTAAATTTTTTAGATCAATTTATTTTTAAAAATGTTTTAACAATAAAATCTAAATAAATGAGTGAAAACACGTATTTAGTTAATTTTAAATATATTAATTTTAATTATGTGATATTATTAAAGATTTAAATTAATTAAGTTTATCGCATCATAAATTTGTACACTCCCATTTAATATAATTATTATTATTATTGTTTTTTTCTGTTATTTAGATAAATGAGAGCATTAGAGGAATAGCAATGAAGTGAGAACAAATAATGTTTTGGAGGAGTTACATTATATGTTATTTTAAGATTTTCTTTTCTTCTATTTTTATTTAATAAAAATAATAAATCATAAGACATTTAATCATAATTATCTTTTATAAAAATATATGTAAATTAATTATTCTCATGCTAGATCACATTAAATTATAACAATGACTATAGTAAAATTTTAGTCCAATGATTCAAAAATATTAAAATGAAGATTACATAATTAAATTATATCAAGGATTATGATTAGGTTAAAATATTAATGCAACGTCTCGAAAGTTTAACTGAAATTTATATAAATATATAGATTGTTCATTCTTATTTTACCAAAGTGCTAAATATTAAGACTGTTAGTAAGCTCAATCCAATTTAATTAATTTATAATGGTTTAGGCCATGTAATAGAACAGTGGGCGAGGTAATAATAACAGAGCAGGCAAATAAGGCAGAGGCCCATAACTAAGCTGAATTATTACAAAGGATTTTAAAAGACATCCTCTGTCAGGACTCACGAGTACGTACGTACGTAGTAGTATACACCTACGCAAACTTATACCCCATAAGAAATAGCAAAACACAGACATATTTATTAAATCCGTATATTGATCCCTAGTTGTCGTACTCTGCGTGTAAAAAGATTCCCTGTGTAGTATTGGAATTTCTTTTCTGGTTTATTCTTCTTCACTTCACTTCACAGTTTCAGACCTATCTTCGTTTCTTTGTTCTTCAGTTTGGGCAAAAAACTGCCAAAACAGGATTATTATTGTAAAAAGAGGAGTAATGGGAAATGCATGTGCATGTGATGTGTATTTCTCAATACGTCCACTCTTGAGGCAGAATCGTATCATTCTGGATACTTGCCGGCGCGTTCTGTGACCGGGGCTTCTGAAGTGAATACATTCCATCCCTGTTACTCACTAGAACATCTGCAGATCGTAATCATCATATTATCAAATTAAGATTCTTCCAAACAAATTGGATAAATATTAGTATAAGTTAATAATATTTGATAATATATTCACACTTCACATTCAATAACCGGGACATCATGCAACTTGCTAACGAGAATGGACTTTTGGGAACTGCTCTGCCTTCCAAAATCAAAATTGGGCAACCTAGATCCTTCCCCTTATTAGGTAGTGGGACCATCATAATTTCAACTATTTTTCATTACATGTAAAAATTGAAGATATATATAAAAGCTTATAACACAACACTTACACATTCTGTTCAGCTAATCAAACTAGGTCTTCTAGATAATTTTAACTAATCTTTAGGAGAAATATAAGTAAATATTATTAATTCTTTTTCCTAAATTAAAAATTTAAATAAATGTCACATAAAAATGGACAGATTCATAGACATTTAATGGTCTTAGAAGATCTAACAATTTTTTTTCATGAAAACTTGAAATGAAACAGTTTATTTCCCATTGTTTCTAAATTTATTTTTGAAATAAGCTTTTTAAAATTGTTTAACGATTATTTTAGTATAAACTCTTAGAACTGATTTTAAAACACAATAATAAAATTAACTGCATTTTTAAATAATTGTTTTTAAAAAATGCATGAAATTGAAAATCTCATCACATGTTTTAATTTTAGGAAAACATAATTATACTTGATTAAAATCTTAATTTTTCATTCCACTTTATAAAAATATAAGAAGATAAAAAATGCAAAAATATTACATTTTTTTTTACAGCTTGCAAAATACTACTATTAGCACACACGGAAATTTTAAAATGCTAAACAATATAAAACAAATTAAAATTTTGATAATTACTAGTGTTAGGTTAGAAGAAAGGTAGCAATAAATACTGGGCGTTATTAGAACAAACTAGATCAAATAAAAGATGTTGAAAATAGAGTACCATGAAGAGGAGGGAAGCCACCGGCTTTGGGCCCAGACGTGGCAGCCATTTGGTCGAAGTGGAGTTGCAAAGCCTGGACAACTCTGGCAGGTATAAGAACAGTGGAGCAACCTTTACCTGACACATTGTACACGATATAAATCATTTCCGATGTAAGACGTGCCACGAATCAATTTTGTTGGCAAATGGCAATAAAGTTCTAATAAGGATAAGGATTTGTCAACATGAAGAAATTAGAATCTCCAAATTTGGTCACCAACTCTCTTAACTGTTTTTTAAGTAAATAATGTACTCAACATAAATTTAGTAAAAGCACACGATAGTTTCTGAAAATCATAAATTTAGATCTTAGTATTCTTTTTTTTTAGTGGGGCACAAAAAGATTAAAAATAAATTTAAAAATTTGAATTTTTTTTGAGATACTATTTTTCTTCCTTTTTTTTTTCTCTTTAAAAAAAGTTATTACTTTGTATTTCCCTCTCTTCCTTTTCTCCTTTCTTTCTCTTTCAAGTGGACCACATACAATATTAAATATTTTAAGGATCAAATTAGATTGTTATTTCATTTTCAATTTCCAAAAAGTGCATCTTGTTTGGGAGAATTTGGAATATTCTCAATAAGTAGATAAGAACCAATTCCTTTAAATACTGAAATCTATTAAAAAAAGGAATTCATCTCTCCTTATATACGTTTTCACATAAAAAATCTAAACATCTAACATGATAGTAAAAAAAAATTGTATTAATATATATCTTGGTTGTGGCAAAAGAAAAAACCACAGATCCGGAAGGATGGAGCTGGTACAGCATGTGATAATAAAATATTGGTTAGCAATGAGCCAACAACGTTCACAAGCAAAGTGGGAGGTTAGATACTAAAAAAAACTAAAGGGATATTTTAAATTTAATTATGTTATTATATTAGTTGAGACTAGATGCGAGACTCATGAAATTTCGGAACGGAAGATTAAGAGGTCCATGCGGATCTACTGCAAGTTGAAAATTAACTGGAGTTGAAGCCCTCACCATAAGTTTCTCTTTAGTTTATTTTTGTATTAATATTTTAACTGATGGTTGAGATTCATGCAGTAAAAAAAAATAAATATTAAAGTGCAGGCAGAGTAGCGGGATAGAAGGGGTGGGACATAACATCTCATAAATAACAAATAGTAAAGGGATTGCAACTGGGATACTGCACATTCCATTACACTAACTAACTAACTGCAGAAAAAAAGTAATCATATAAGCAAGACGAAAAGATGGATCATGTATTGTATATATTACCTTGTTTGTTGGTTGAATCGGATGGTGTAGTGGCTACATCACCACGCGGCAAGAAGACGCCAGTCCCAGCTCTAGAACCGGGCCCTTTCAGAAACAGGACCCGCATCCCCGCACCGCCTTGCTGTGGGCCGGGTCGTGACGGACGGGCCCTCTGTCCGTTTCCTTTCTTGGCCTCGTATGTCTGCGCTCTACGCGTACTGGGTTTCCGCTTCGGAGACACCACCACATGCTCTGGCTTCACCCCAGACATCTATTACAAATAATAATATTCCATAACAACAAACAAGTTAGTTAGTTAGTTAGTTAATTAATTAAATTAAAGGTGAAACTAACAAAAATAGAAATAAAACACTCTTTATCTTACTTCAATGGCTCGAATCTGTTCCTGAATTAGAGATTGGTAAGAATAGAGTTCAATATTGGAGCTACGAAGAAGCTTGTTGTTGGAATTTCCTGTTTCGTTAAGCTTCATCTCCTCAACCGTTCCAAACATGTCGTAGCTGCTCTTCCAACAACACTCTTCAGGTGTAGCTGGCGCTGATGCCTCCTGAGATGAACCTTCTGGACTCCCCTGTTTTGAGTCCCGTGACTTCACCAGAAGAAACGGAATTTCCATTTTATTTCAAACTCATTAACTAATTTGTGTAATAATACTAGATAAACAAAATAGTACCGAATCAAGATCGATGGAAGAGAAATCGAAAGTGTCGTCATCTGGAAGCAAAAAGCGAGCCATGCGGTGAGTTAACTCGGAGATGAAATCGTCGTCGTTGTCCTTCATGGGAAGCTCGGGGAGCGGGTTTAAAGCTGAGGCGTGGTGGATGTCGTCTTTGTGGTTATGCTGTGACGAAACGACGTCGTGGTTGTCGTCGGGGAATAAGTGAGAAGGAAGCGAAGTGTGTAGTTCAACAGCCATAAATATGATAGGGGAGGAATTATGGGTGGAGAAGCATATAAACAGCACTGCTTCTTATGCTTGTTTGGGCAGTAAGTAATAACTGGGTTTGGAAAATGAAGCTACCGGGATTTAGTTACTTAATTAATAGGCAGATGAAGAATAGAATACTCGAGAATGAGAAAAAGAGAGAGAGAGAGAGAGGGTGGGCCCAGTGCCTGTTGGGGGTTGTGATCGGAGCTTTTTGATGCGCGGAGTTCGGTTTAGTAGTTGGACCATACATTGTCATTTACCTAGCTGTACAACTCAACTGCCATTTGTTGGACTTGGTATAAGTTCCACCCAAAACATGCGAACTACTCTAACAGTCTCCATCCCTATTCATTCTTTTCTTATTTCCCTTAACAACGTTAATCATTTCATTTCAGTGTTTAGTTAGTTTGCAAGAAATTACTACTATCCATGTAATAACACATCTAATCTAACAATACCATATATATGTGCAGTTTAGGTTTTGTACTAATTGATTTAATTTGATATCTATGTCTATTTGTTTTATTGTTACTTTGTTATTATCATGTCACACAAACTATATTAATTAGGTCTAATAATCTGTTATTCTTTTATTTGTTAACCACTAAATTTGGCATTCATGCTTCTTAAAGTCAAAAGTCTACTCCCTACCCTTAAACTAGTTCCATTTGGATAAATTGTTGTTAACCAAAAAATAATATTGTTTTGCAATTAAAATTTGATGATTTTTTTTATGTAAAAAGTCAAAGCAACTAAAACACAGATCGAATGACAATCTTGATTCTTCAAAATTATAAAGAAAAATACATAGTAAACCTAACATTATACATACAGTTTAAGATTTTTGCATAACAAGAATGTGAGAATGGCGTCATCTTCAAATAAAAATGTGGGGGTGGGGAAGGGGGGATTGGAAATTTACATATACAATACGTATAGGTTTATTGTCATAATATAGTACCATAACTTGTGAGAGAAAAGCACACATGATAGGAATGACAACAATACAGGGGTAGTAGAAATTATATCATCAGGGTAGGTAAATTTAGAGTCTAAGATGGGTTAGTTTGAATTTGAAGGAGGAACATTAGAATCACACCTACTACAAGAGTTATTGTTAAGTTTAGCTTATCAGACTCGAGTCTATTTATCTTGATAAAAATGTCTCTTATGGTTTCTTTGTAGTATCCATGAATTCACACACACATGCGAGAAAATAATTAAGTTATAAGCTATTTTTTAAACATTTTATTTTTTATTAGGTTTTATGTTGTCTGTCATAAATATAAGGTAGGAAGTTAAAATAAAATCTCTTAAAAAGCTTATTCAATCAAAATGGTAAGGAAATTTTTTTACTCATATTGTTTAATTAATTTAAAATGTTAGTAAGAATTAAATTCAAGCTACTATGGGTGAGTTCACTTGGTTGAGCAATTGAGCTGAAGGATCTTCTTAAATTAGTGATAATGGCTGCTCATGATAGTAGAACAACAATTTGACTACCCATAAACACTTTGACAGTCAAATAAGAAGGTGATCCATTTTTTATGTCATATATGTGAGTTGTGTCGACTTGAGATTAACACATTAAACCTCGATTTGTCTAAGATTTGAGGCGTTGAGGTGTGACTTCAATTAATCTATAGTGTGTAACCTTGTTGGGTCCTAATTAGACATAAACCTGATTTATAATATATATTTGTGTAAATATATGTGAGTTTGGACGCCTAAAAGGTGTTTTATGTCCCACATCAATTATGTGAGTTGTGTCAACTTGAGATTGTCACAATAAGCCTCAAATATTTTGGGGGATTTAAGGCTTCGAAGTGTGATTTCAATTGGAATAGCGTGCAATCTTATTGGGTCTTACTCAAAAAAATAAAATTGGGTCTTAAATAGACGTAAGATTGATTTATAATGCATTTAATATTTTTACATTTCTCATACATATATATGTGAGCTTTGATGTCCAAAAGGTGTTTCATTTTCCAGGTCATATATGTGAACTGTATCGACTTGAGATTGATACATCATACTTCAATTTGTTTGAGGTTTGACGTGTTGCGGTGTGAATTCAACAGAGTCCTAAGTGGACATAACACTGATTCATAACGTAAAGAATTTAATATTTTTACATTACACATATGTGTATGAATATATACAAGTTTTGACGCTCAAATAAAAATGTGTTCCATTTCCCACTTCATATTTTAATATCAACCCTTGAGAAACATAATCCGTCAGCATGTACATGCTATAGTTATAGTTTTTGAATGCAATGTTATGGCGATATGCGAAGGCTTCTCTACAATTCAAGATTAAGAAGACCAAGAAGTAGAAACACTAAAGTCCTACTAAAAGGATTGAAATCAACTGGTTTTACAACATTTAGTCATTAAATATGCAAATATAATATAACAAAATCTTTATTGAGGTCGTTCTGTGTACTGGATTCAAGTGCGATATGCCTTTACTCGTTAAGGTTTATTGATGCATACAAAATGATATTTTGTGAATATTAAAGATGACAGAACTAGAGCACTTGCCAGCAAAAATAAACAATGCTGAAAACTGGTTTGCTGCAGTTCCTTTTGTTAAAGCAACATTGCCGTTCAAGCCAGCCTAATTATATACATCACTAAATTATCAAATGTCTACGATCTTATTGTGCTGAGGCCTAGTCACCATGTGATAGGTTTCTTCATTTCTACTTTCTTGTCCCCCTATGCTCGTGCTTAAAACTAATCATACAAATCATGACTCTTTCTCATCTAATAATTAACACTCATTTCATCAAATCAAATGTCCATGGCAAAGGATTGAAGTTCTT
Organism: Glycine soja; assembly: GCF_004193775.1. Classification (NCBI taxonomy): domain Eukaryota; kingdom Viridiplantae; phylum Streptophyta; class Magnoliopsida; order Fabales; family Fabaceae; genus Glycine; species Glycine soja. Next base: position 2,821,213 of record NC_041016.1, read on the forward strand.
TATTCAGTTTTCACTAATTCTGCTACATTGTTATCATTCTTTCCATCTTATCTCTCTCTTGGAGTCATTGTTGCAGCCAATGCCATAATTCACCATACCAAGAAATATTACAAAAGCAAAACCAACCAATAAACCTCCTTTCATATCCTTTTTCATGGAATCACCTTATGCTTTCCTCAGAGCCACCTTCAAAGTTCCTTAAGATTGTACTTTTTGTCAAGAAATGGCCACAAAAGTCTCATGCACGTGGGCTCGAACGCCATGCTCTCACACTCCACCCTGCCCTTGCCAAAAGAGGCCATGATCTTCACAAATTCACCACTTCCACAAATTCCTCTTTCTCCAACTATTCAATTAACAACCTACGCTTTCACTTCTCCAAACCAACACCTGCTGGTTACCTTGACCAAGCTTTGGTTTGGGAGCAATTTCAAGCACAAAACTCAACTAGTAAACCATTTGACATTGTTCACACTGAGTGTTGGACTTAGGCACACACGATCTCTATATGTTACTAATTTGGCTGTCACTTGGCACGGAATTGCGTACGAGACCTTTCATTCTGACATCATTCAAGAACTCCTTAGAACCCCCCAAAAAACCACAGACAAAGGCTTTGACTGAAAGAGCTGTGAAGGTTGTTGAAGAGGTCAAGTTCTTCTCATATTATGCTCATCACGTTGCCACTAGTGATCATGCAGGTGATATCCTAAAGAGGGTCTACATGATTCCAAAGGAAAGGGTCCACATTATTCTCAATGGTGTGGCCCAACACGTTTTCAGGCCAGATGTTTCGAAGGGGAAGGACTTCAAAAAGAGGCATGGCATTCCGGATTCGAAGTCATTGGTGATAGGACTAGCTGGGAGGTTGGTCAAGGACAAGGGACACCCTTTGATGTTTGAAGCATTGAAGCAGACAATTGAAGAAAATAGCACTTTCCAAGATTGTAGCATGGTTGTGGTTGCAGGAGATGGTCCTTGGGGTGCACGATACAGAGATCTTGGGGAAAATATATTGGTTTTGGGGCCGTTGGAGCAAGCTGAATTGGCCTCTTTTTATAATGCTATTGACATTTTTGTAAACCCCACTTTAAGAGCACAAGGTTTGGATCACACTTTGCTATAGAAGCCATGCTGACTGGGAAGCCAGTAATGGCCACTAGGCTTGCAAGTATTGTAGGATCTGTAATTGTTAGCAATGAAATGGGTTGTGCATTTTCACCAACGGCGAGTGCTCTAAAGAAGGCCATATATGAGTTATGGGTTAGTGGGAGGGAAGTTATAGACAAGAAAGGTCAGGTTGCCATGCAAAGAGGTTTGCAATTGTTCACTGCCACAAAGATGGTGGCTGCTTATGAGAGACTTTTTCTTTGCATGTCAAGTGTAAATCATGAGGAACATTTCTGTGAATACCAACCATAGGGTAATTAAACTAGTATCAAAATAGAGGGTAAGAAGGGGTGGAAAAAAAACAGACATAAACTTGTTGTTTAGTGATCAGTATTTTTCTGAAGTCAATCAAATTAATCATTAACTACCACCACCGTCCACGCACATGCTTACATGATATCTTAATTCTTAAGGCAGTTCATAGTTAAGCCTAGGCATCAAGCTTTTCCTTAGGCATCAAGCTTTTTCCTTAGGCAACCCGCAACAGCCAGGAAAGTCTACTTTTCGTAATGCTGCTACTTGCACGGTACCCTATCTAAGCACATTAGCACAAATTGTCAAACACTACGATGTGATTGCATCTAAATTAATTCTGACTTGAACTTTTTACAATCTTGCTCAAATATGATCTCATCAGGAGGGCTCCACATGAATAAATTATGTACTTACAAAGTACATGTCTAGTTTTCCCTAGTTTTCTCAATTCTGTTTCAAAAAAACTTCAAATTAAGGATCGGGAAAATAACATATATTTATAATTTTTGACCAAATTATGATTGATGAATGATATCAAAATATATTCTTGACATATTTTTGCTATTTGGTGTATGTAGGCATCAGGAAATAGAGGTACGCTAAGATTATTCGAGGAGAAAAACATTAAATTCGTTACAAAGTATGTTAAAAAATGTGTAAAAAAAAATACTTGTAGTACTTATCAATCATGAATTTGAAAACTGTAATATGTATGAAGTCATAACTCTAAACTTTAGTGTAATCATTGTATAAAAAAGTCATGAATTTGAAATGGTAAAAAACTAAAAAAATTATAAGTGATATCACAAAAGAACTTGAGTTCAATAACATCAATCCCAAGACGGTTAGAGAATTAACAAAATTCATGGCTGTTTGTTTTAGATTTGGATAAAATAACTTGGAAAGAGAAAGTAAAATAATTTATTGTTTAAGAATAATATTTCAAAAGTAGATAAACTATAATAACAATATAAATGATTAATTGATTGGAAAATATCATTGGTAAAAACATTTACTTGTTTCAAAATTAATTCTACTCATCGCAAATTTGATTTAGAAAAACCAAACAAATACAAAGTTAATACTTTAAGAACGAATTCTCAATTGCAATTGAGATTTTGGGTTCCGCCAAAAAAGCCATCACTATCACATAAGATCATTATTTCCACCTGATTTTAGAATTAGTCACACCAATATCTATTATATGTAATTAAATCATGAAATGTCATGTGATTTATAATTAAATTTGAATTTTTTATTTTTACAATTCAAACCTAAGGAATTTATAGCAAAATTTATATTTATATTTTGATTTTTAATTTAATGTTTCATTAAAAGACTATTTTATCCCTAATTTCCTAATTTTGAATCTCATATGCTTCGTAGCCTTCTCACTGTTATCTCGGCACTAACGTCACGTGTGCCTCCTATCTCGTCAGCAACAACGACAGTCCTACCTCGCCACCAACCACGGTCCACGGCACACCACAATTCCTTTGCTTCTTCGTAATCTTTCTAGGTTCGCATTTCGAGTGAAAGATACGGAGTCCTGTTTCACACCGCTCTAAGTCAAGCAATATCGTTAAATATGCATAGCAACGTCAATTGGGGCAAAGCGTTGTGGAATTCTATGTCTATGTTTGTGGTATGCAAGGTGGGGCGTGAGAATAAAGAGTGACCAACTAACATGTCAGTCACACAAAATAAGAAAAGTTCAGTTTCTCATAAATCTCAAACAAACTTTTTATTATCTCTCTAAAATACTACTGATTAACTAGTTAGCTCATATAGTCGAATTTAAACTTTTTGGTCTATGGAGGATGAAGCTTTTTGTTTCCAATTTCTATGGAACCACCTTTCATGTTATTTACGGTATGGTTATTATTATGGAGATAGTATTATTGGAGTTAGGAGCCACCCCTACTCCTACACCATTGCCGTCTCCAACATGAGATTTCATTATTGAATTTTACATACACCAATCTGACTTATAATGAGTGACACAGAAATAACGATCATCACGTCATGATGACTTTATTACAACGTAGTCTGCTTGATTTTTTAAACTCTTATTGTCAGATTTTTTTCTAAGTTATTTATATAATACAGGATTTTTTTTTAACTTTCATAAAGAAAAAAACGTAAACAGCGACCTTCCATGCCAAGGCTGCAGAAATGGGGAGTTGTGGGACGATTTATTTCAAGTAACTAAGGAATTAGAGACCAGTAGTAATGTAATTAAGACGCACAGCAGTAGGAGGCAAAGAACCCATTTCTTCAGGCTGCTGTCTAAATTATGCCAGTAAGAATAGATAACGTAGTAAAGTAGAAAGGGAAATGAAAACAAAGGATGAGATTTTTATTTAAAATTTGTGAAGGAAAAAGGAAAATTAGAAAATAATAATAATAAATCATTATTTCTTATATAAATTCTTAAAATAAAATAAAAAAAGATGAGATTTTTATAATTAAATCATTTTTTTTCTAACCGAACAGTCCCATAAGTTTTGTGTTTCATCAACTCATATTTCTACCTCATGGGAAAAGGTAGAAGTTTAAGAACCCAAAGTGAGATGAATTCCATTTATTTTCAACCACTCCACGACTTTGTCGTACAAAGCAAAAGTAAAGAAATATTCATCAGAAGATCGTTGAGCGAATTTCCTTTCCATGTTTGGATAACAAAGTCTATATTGTTATTATGGACATTACAAGAGCATATTATGATTTAACTTATCGGGAGATGGTAATGTTCCCGTTAAATTAGCATATTTTGTTAACCAGTTGATTTATAAAGAAACATCAACCGACGGCATCTTAGAGCCACTCGTACATCAGAGTTTTGCAAGGGCACAGTTTCAATGTCAACAATAATACGCTGATTTCCCTTTGAATGCACAACTAAGCAATAGTTCCATCTGCATGAACGACACAATAAAGTAGCGAAAACAGCAGAAGATCACAACTACAAGAACAACTACTATGACTTGTTAGACTCCAGGAGAATAATAATAAAGGCTTACTATGAGGACGAAGAACTATCACCCTTGGGGAAGTCAAAATGCTTATGTATGGAGGTAATTGGCGGCCATCATTAGCTCCAGAGTTAATTCAGGTTCAATGGGAAATTCCGTCTCCTTCCCACTAGTAAGAGCAACATACTCAAGTCAATACAACCATTTTGATAGAAATTAGCATGACATAAAACGTGAGGTTTCATATCAAAGCTTTAGAGCTTGATTACCCAAAGGACACTATTACTTCCAAGTTTCAACACATAAAAAACCCTCCAAAAGTATATGCTAATAATATAATACAGAGGTCATCCTCCCCCAGGGCATCCTTTGAAAGTAAGTATTTATTGGATTCGAGTAACAACAATCCATACAATAATTAAGGACAAGTTTCTTTCTGTATGATTAGGACAGGAAGAGTAAAAGAGGGGACTACAGATGGGGATCAAAAGGCCAAGAATCAAATGTTAAATTGTTCATTCAACTGTAATTTCACATACCCTACAAAGGACAACCTTTAATTGGTATAGCTATCTTTGGAATTCTTACAAGCTAAAGACAAATAAAATAAAATAAAAAAGAGGAAATAGACACCCAAAAAGCTCTATCTAACCAAATAGTTCAACAATAGATCTAGTACAAGTGCATGGGATACACAAAGAAACTCAACATGCAACTATACTAAACAGAAAGTGGGAACTCAGAGATGACTTAAGATTTATATATGCATAAGGTAAAATATTAAAAGAATTGTGTACAGTTAAACTTCTTCAATAGACCCTGAGATTATAAGACAGTGTGACACAAAGACCCAATCCCATGACACATCAAATCACGTAAAACCACATCTCTTGAATGGAGCACTAAATTCCACGAAAGTTCGTGCTCCATAACATAGATAACTACCATCCAAGTAGGCATTAAAATAAACACATTTAGTCTTCTACATCAAAGAAAAATCAGGAAGAATCACTTTGTAGAATCAAATAATTCAACAAACTAACTAGAGTCCTCTTCCTCCCTGTTCTGATTGATCCTACTTTTTGTGCTTGCACAAAAAGACCTCACAATGCTTTGCCCAAATAAAAAATTGAATGCAACATGCATTGATTATGCACAGAATAGCTAGAAACAAGGTTGTTGAACATGCTAAATACTAGACCCTCACATCACAATTTACGTGGTCTAGTCAAGGAGATGTTGTTACTCCGCATTTGAATACTCAGAAAATCTTTGTTTTTTACCGAGAACCAAGCGCCGACATTTTTCATCCATAAATCATCATCGATGGATCTATTTTGAAGCAAATTGGTAGTTATGGGTGGGAGGGGGACTAACATTATTATTGCATTTCAAGGTAATAGGTTGCTCCCAATACAATCTAATATGATTTGTGAAATACACACCTAAGGCTTTTGATACAGCAGAATTCATTCATATTCAATTACAAAAATAAAAAACCTGGCGAATTGGAGATGCCAATAAAAGTACTGGCAAATCTTCTCGAGAATGGTGGTGCTGATCTCAGGAAAGGTAACTTCGCCGTGCTGCCTCTCAGCGAAACTCCCTATCAAAGAAATTATTATTATTATAGTTTTGAAACTTGGAACCCTAATTACAGTGAAAAGGGGATAAAATAAAATACTAGTATCGAACCTGGAGAAGTAAGCATGTTATGTATGGTCTGTGAAACTATTGCAGCTTCTTTGTCGACCACAAATTCGAAACCTTCGGAACTGATCAGCTTCACTGTGTCTTCTTTCTTCATCTTCTGATTCTCTCTCACACACGCAAACCCCTCCTCTCCTTCTCGTTGCTAATAAGTAACGAATCAAATCAAATCAAATCAAATTGGAACCTAACCTAACCGATATCGTTTTTCTTTTTCTTTTTTTTTTTTCGTTTTAAAACTCATTGTTTTCTGGGAGGAATGGTTCGGAAGTTGGAACCACGCCTCGTTGGACGGACCAGTTTTTTTTATTTTAAAATTGGACCATAACCACTCACTAAAGCCCAACTATGTCTAAACTTTAAACCTTTACAAGACCAGAAAAAAAAGAAAAAGATATGAAACTTTTAAATAAATTAACTTTTTTTTTTTTTTTTTGCTGAATGGCTGCGCAAGAAACACCCCAAACCCAAAATCAATTAATAAAAAAAATACAGAAGTAGAGACATCCTCCAAGGAGTCACTTAGAAAATCAGAAACATAATTAAACAAAATTACATCACCTGGAATGGATAAACCATACTTAGCAAAACAATCATATCATCTAGAATATCAAAGCTGCTCTCATCAACAAAATCTTCATCTTCAACAACTGAGCAGTGACCCAATCTCCTAGAAAAAGCTTTTGATGCATCATTATCATCAATTCATCATTTTTATCTGTACTTTTATATTATTATAAATTTGTAAAAAGCTGGTTTTGTATTATTTAATGGGTATATAATGTTAATGTTAAAAACGTTTATCTTTCAACCAATCATAAATAACAGATGATTTGATTTATAAAATTATTATAAAATTCAATAAATTTATTAGTACACAATCTAATTTCTTTCATTTAATCATCATTATGATGAAAAGTTAGTGTTTTAATTATTATATTAAAAAAATGTAGAAACCAAATATTTGTCAGAGACCGTGATCGAACTGAGGACCTCTAGTGTGCGAGACTAGCTGTGATAACCTATCACACCACCCGAACCACAATTGCTTATTTGGAAAAAAGGTTTTATCTATTTATTTATTTAAAACAGATCGGAGACTATAAATTACAAAACTACTCGGCGTCTCGGCGGAGAGGTGAATTCGCAGACGAACATTCCGCTCCCATCGCATCTGTAACAATGGAAGCGCGCCATGCAACTCTTGGTCGACGAACGGTGCAATACAAACAACCTTTCTCAATCACCATTCATTGCCTTCTCTTTTCATTTTATTTATTTTCTTCTGGATTCGATCAATTTCTTCGGTTTTTGTTCGTTCATCATTACCTATATTTTTTGTTGTTGAATTTTTGCGGTTGATCGCATGCACAGTTGGAGGAAATTCGGCAAAAGAGGGCCGCGGAGAGATTGAGTAAAACCTCTTCGGGACCAGATCTCACGCAGGTTCCCAGCACCTCCGGTCAGAATTATCCTCCACGAGAATGAACCTAACGTGTATTTATTATTATGATTATTCCATTTCTACGTGCCTTATTTTCTTCATTTCAAAACAATTTCTTTTCCTTCAGAGATTGCGGGAATGAGCAAGTCCGAGAGCGCAAATAAGCTCTCTGAGGTAACATCTTTTCTGTATTATTTACTAATCATCTTATTCATTCTGTTGTCTTTGAAAACGACAATTTATCGGAATCTATATCGAACAAATTTGAACTGTAACTGCGTTGTTTTTGTGCGTATACTCTTTTGTAGACAGATCTTAGTGCTCTATTGTCTCAATTGAAAGGACTGCAAAAGAAGAACACGGAGTTGGAGGAAGAAAACACAAAAATTAGTTTAAAGGTGAAGATTCAAATTGAATATGCACCTGCTGTTTATTTATTTATTTATAAATCTACGAATTAAAGGAACAACCTAGGCTGATTGTATTTTTTGTCTATTGTTGCAGCTTCAAACGATGGAAATTGATAATGAGACAATGCACAAGCAATTAAATGATGTGGTAGGCAAAAAAGATTGATAATGAATTCTCTATTAGTTTGAGTTACAATTTTGTTAATTAAGAAGAATAGTATTATCTCATGAACACCCCAGAGTTAGCATCAACTTAGTTAATTTAGTGCTAATTACTGCAGCACTTCATGTATGAATATTGGAATTGGAATAGTTTTGAAATTTATATATCAGCTATAAACCCCCAGTTCAACTCGTGCAGGAACAAAATACAGTGCCATCTCTAAGGAAAGCTCTGAGGGATGTCGCAATGGAGAAAGATGCTGCAGTTGTTGCACGGGTAATTTTATTCAAACATTTTTTCCTGTCTCCTGGTTTCACCTTGTTTTTAATCTTTCACAATTCCTATTAGACCTTACATACTAGTGCAGGAGGACCTTTCAGCACAGCTTCGTACCCTGAAGAAACGTCTTAAGGAAGCAGAAGATGAGCAATATCGTGTATGGTTGATTTTACTAAAACACTAAGTGAAGGACCATTTTTTTGTTCTTACTTCCTAGAGTCTTATTGACTATATTGGTTTAGGCCGAGGAAGATGCAGCAGCGTTGAGAGCAGAATTGAACTCAATTCAGCAACAAGCAATGACTAATACAGTTAGCACAATTTCATCATTTGGTAATCCACCCGATCATTTTCAAATTCAAAGATTACAAAAGGAGCTAGATGATTTAAAACTGGAACTGCAGGTTGTGTTATGATTATGTTATTGACATTTTGGCATCTTTTCTTTATTTCCTTTTTCTGTTATTTGTCTGATGGTGATTAAAATTTATAGCGAGAATCACTTTTGAGGCACCAGGAGCAGGAACAATTAGCAAAAGAGCAAGCCTGCATTGCCTCACTGATATCTGAAAAGCAGGAGTTGGAAGAGAAACTCATGTCCATATCTAGAGAGCCTGCAGGTTCTTCTCATGAAAACTTTTGTATAATCTATACTAAATTTGTAATGACGTAATGAAACAAAAGCATGCCACCAATCCATTATATAAGCAGTTGCACTTCTTTGATGCTTTATGCTGTCCTAGTGTCTTTGAATCTCAATGGCATATGCATGAATTCAAGTTCTTCAAAATTGCAGAAATTGTTTGAAGCATTCTTTTTTTTTTTTACTATTTGTTGATTATTACTACCCCATGTTTTCCTTATGGAATACATGCCTTATAATTACCAGGAGTGGGTCTCCTGTTACTGCCTTCTGGCTTAAATTAATGTAGATTCGCATCTGCCCATATATTTATGCCATGAATTCTTCATTGTACTTAGTACATAAGAGTGGCTATTTTGTAGCAAGGATTTTTATGGTCTCTATTTTATACCAAGTCACATGCAGTTGACTTGATATTTCATCTTGTTAAATTGGTGTACTATAACACGGCATTCACCTTGGTTTGTATATTTTGCAGAAGCCTCAGATAAAGCTTCTCACAAAGCATTTTCTTTGGTGAGAAAAACTTCTTCCATATGGATTTTTCACTATTTAGTGAATTTTCAGTTTTCTGTATCTGTTAGCTAATCAAATTTATTGACAAGAAATTTAAGTTACTATTTCAATCAAACCATTGGTCAGTTATTAGCAAAATTACTAGTATCTGTGTTCAATGTTGTCTAGTTTAGGTTATGCATGATTTAGGATGTGGAAAATAAGGAGGGGAGTGATGAAGTTAGATTGGAAGGTTTGGATTTTTACTTGATGTATGTATCATTGAGGGGAGGTGGAAATCACTTTCAATTCTTTGAAGTATAAAAGTAATAGCCAAAATTTGTGGGCTGGATTGTACATGAGCCACACTTCTTTCCAACCTTCCCATATTTTCAATATACCAAGCAAGTGTGAAATGATTTTCAATTTTCATTGGTAATTTCCAACTCTCTTGTAATTATGTGGCATGGATGTTTTGGCAATTGATGATGAATGACCTAAATTATTAACTCCAACCCCATTTGCAAACTAATATATTTGTTGCTTAATGGCCATCCAACCATTTTGCTGATGGTTAATTTGCTTTGGTTAAATGTTGTTTTGAATTTTCTAAATCTCAGGAAGACAAGCAGAAACTTGATAGGCAGTTGTATGATATGGCTTTAGCCATTGAGAGGTTGGAAAGCAGTAGGCAGAAACTTCTAATGGAGGTAAACTCTCTATATCCAAATTTTGCTCTGTATATTCTCTTGTTAACAACAAAAAAAAGCACCTTTGCCGTGTATATTTCATCTGATGGAGTGTTTGGTTTGTCATCTTGTTGGCAGATTGACTCACAATCTACAGAAATAGAGAGGCTTTTTGAGGAAAATTCTAGTCTCTCAAATTCATACCAAGAGGCAATTGGAGCAGCAGCGAGATGGGAAAACCAGGTAACAATCAGCATCACAGGTTTGACTAAATATAATTTATGGTTACTGGTTTAACCGTTTAGGGTCTCATCTGTACAACCGCGATTTACTGGATTTCTCTTCTAAAATTCTTACTGTTACTTGTGTTGACCTTTGACTCTTCAGGTGATGGATTGTCTTAAGCAAAATGAAGAGCTTCGTGGGATTCTAGATAATTTGAGAATGGAACAGGCTAGGGGTTTGCCAGACTCTTCTAAAAATGGGGCACATGAGATTGCTTCCTTGGCATCTATGAAGGTTAGTAAAATACTCATGACATATTTGTTCCTCTTTGTTGTTAGTTCATGTCATTGATTTGTTGGGTTCTGATCCTATGAGTCAAAAAGTTCATTTTTAAAATGAGCTGTCTATCCAGAATTGTCTGATTTTGTTTGAGAAATTTTCGGGGGATTGGGGTTGATTGAGGTCTCTATGTAATACTCTACGCTTTGTCAATTCATACCTTAAATTTTTGCACTTTTTTTTTGTTTGCTTGGCAGGGCCAACTTGTGACAGAACAGAGCAGAGCAGAGGCGCTATCTGCAGAAGTCATGCAGCTTTCTGCTCAACTTGAACAAGTCAAACAAGCATATGATGGTCTTGCACGCTTGTAAGACTCTCTCTGTTTTTTCGCTGTATCAAAGCCCACACATTCATTCATTCTAGCATTTGGTTTCTTACATTATTCATTAATGTGATCAACAATATTGCAGCTATAGGCCAGTGCTGCGCAACATTGAAAGCAATCTCATAAAAATGAAGCAAGACAACTCGTTGGCTGTACGATGATGGTAATGAGCAGTTTCATGATGATATTCCGGTTGTAATTGTGAAGCCCTTCTTTGAAGACATTTCCAATGCCCACAGAATTGTTTTTAACCATTTGATGTTATTAGTTTGGTAAAAGTGGAACGAGATGGCTCAGTAACTGGTGGTAATGGTTCTTCATTCTTGAGCTGTTTTGTTTTGTGGTAATACTCTGCATAAGAAGCCCTTGTTATACCCAAACGTGAATTTGTAAAACTTGTCATTCTTTATACTAATATTAATTTGTAAACAAGCACAACCATTTTATGGAGTATGATTTTGATGATAGTTTTGTACAAACCAAATTTTGACGGAAAGAGATGTTATAGGGCGCGTACTTTTCAAGTTAAAAAATGTCCAAATTTTTTATAATAATTAAGTAAATATAAAAAGGACAAAAAAAACCTTTAAAAATGTGTTCTAACGATAGAAAGCATGATTCAATTTTTTTCTTCATAAAAACACTTTATTTGGAGTCACACCCTTAGCCTTTTATTATTTGAATGGTATCATTCGATGCAATTCGATTAGTTATCTACTTGTATTATAAGATGAATGTTAAGCGACTTTAAATCTTATGATACGTAAACGAATCAGTATACTTTTATATCATTGATATGAATCATACAAATAATAATTTTTTCTTCTAAAATAACATTATTTGTTCTTTATAACTTCTTTCACCAATTCTTATGAAAATAAATTGAAAAGTCACAATTTCCATGGTTAAATGGAAAAGACTAAGAAAGTACTTATAAACACAATTCTATTTGATTGTTTAATTAAATCATTTTTTCCATAATAGAAACTTTAAACAATTAATTTTAAAATAAATGTTTTTTATATAAGTATTTTTTAAAAGAAGTAAATAATAGGTGAGTTTGTTTAAACTTAAAAAAGTAACTTTAAATTAAATGCTTTTTATATAAATATTTTTTGAGAAGCAATTAGGATTTGTTTCTCAAGGTGTATGTGTTTAAACTTAAAAAAATAAATTTAAAATAAATATTTTTTATATAAGTGTTTTATTAAGAAAGAGATAGGATTTGCTTCTTAAAATAAATAGATTTTTTTTAAGTAAAAATACTTATTTCAACCTATATGAACTAATTTGTTTAAACTTATTTGTCAAGTAAATTTCAGTTTTTTTTTTAATGTGTTTGTCTAAACTAAAAAAAATCTGTTTATTTTAAGAAGTAAATTATATCCATTTTTAAAAAAAATACTTATTTTAAAATTTCTTTTTTTTTTTAAGTTTAAACAAATGCATCCTAAGTTTAAACAAATGACACTAAAATAAACAGAAAAATATTTTTTTAAAACAGAAACAGTTTAGACAAAACACATTAAAAAATACTTATTTTATTAAAATAAGCACTTATTTAATAAATAAGTTTAATTAAATTGACCCAGAATAACTAATAACAAAATAAAAAATCGTGTTGCACAAATGAACAATATATATAATCTACGTGGAACGTGGAAGGAAGTGAATAAATATATTTAAAAAATTTAGTATATATTTAAAATTTGAAATGATAATTATATAAAACTTACAAATAAAAACTAAGAAAGACACACAAAAATTTAGTACTTTTCTTGAAAATTAGGGAAAGTAACTTCTAAAGTATATCACAAAAACATTTATTTAAGAAATATATCCAAGTGAGCTTTTAACAAAAATTCAAATCGGTTGGATTATTACAGTATTCTTCCAATGAAGGCTTACTAAACACACTCAATTACTAAACAGAATGAGTTAATCGAGTCTGTCTTTTGGGTGTTGGGTCATTCTTGTTTTCACCACTCTTCTGCCTTTCTGCTTCTATTTGAGCTCTCAGAACAACTTCTGCAGCAGTAAGTCCATTGTTCTCATCCTCATCAAAATTAACCTCAGTCTCATCATCATAGGCAGCATTCACACCACTTGGTCCTGCAACTGCAACATTCTCGTCATCACTGCCATAATGCTCACCAACATCATCTTCCTTCCCTTCACCAATTTTGACACCTGTCATATCATCATAATTAGTACTAAACTAAATTAATCTCACTTCAATAGATAATGGTTAGTTAGCAAAGCCAGTCTCATCTTCAGTATGGGGAGTATTATTCCTACCACTAGGTCCTGCAACATTCGTCTCATTCTTATCATCATGTTCCTTGATTTTATTTTTGGCAACTGGTAAGGTAGAATAAATGTCACCAGTATTGACACCTGTCATATAATATGATAATTAGTACAACATTAACTTAATCTCACACTTCAATGGTTAATTAGCATTCAAAGCCATTGTAAAAAGCATTAATTTCATCAATTCCGAATGCACCACTTCTGAAAGGAACAAAGCATACATCCAGGAAAAAGTCTTTTAATTATTGCGTATAAGAAAATGCGGAAATTTGTAATAAACAGCAAAGACAACACGAAAATCGTCAAGTTGGAATGCACGCATATAGTAAGACATGTCTTCAATGATAAAAAATGAAGTACATTATGTACATATACACAAAAGTTGAAATAAGTTATAACATCAGGACGACTTTGATTTAACAAAATATTTGTTGCACTCATTTTTAATTACAAATAAAAATGTCACCTTGGTATGTCCTTCCTGTCCCTTATTGAAGGAAAATGTTACATAACGGGAAACGTAATTGAAATGAAAAAAGAAGTAACAAATACTAGAATGCTATACAAAACTCACATCTTGATAGGGTATATGATAAGAATAGCAGTAAGGAGCTCCAAATAGCAAAGCCCAAGAAGCAAAGCAACACCCCATGCTCATGAAAAACTACGTATTAGATAGATAGCCATGCACACATGCACGAATGAAGAAAACAAACATCTTCTAGAATGAATAATACCGTTAGAATCTAATGTTGTTAGAATATTATTGATTCTGTTAAGCTCTCTGTTATGGCCGTTAAGCCTTGTTCCTTCTGTAGCAACTATAAATGTACCAAATATGCAGGGTGAAGAAAGGAAGAAGCATGTTCTCTGTTTTCTCTCTCTATCTCTCGCTCTCATCTATTCTCTCTAGGGAGGTTACTTGGGCCTTAAATACCAAGCATAACATTGGTACTTTCATTGCACAACAAAGGCGGACGCAACTCGTTCTAGGGTGTCCGCATAGCGCTTCGAAGACGCAATCGCGAAGCTTACAGCGTCTCAGCTTGCCATGAATACGAAAATTGACGATCTTCTTTAGCGTATGACGCAACTTGAAGCAAACCAGCAACCACTGCAAACGCCACCATCTTCTTCGGTAGGACAGACGCCACCGGCATGTAGTTCAGTGCATCGTCTGGAACCGCCGTTGGCGCAACTTATTTCAAGTTAGGCAAACGGTACTGCGGTCCTTTCCTTCGTCACCTTGAGGACAAGGTGGTGTTTGAAGCCCACGGGAATGATACGAATAGCAGTAAGGAGCTCCAAATAGCAAAGCCCAAGAAGCAAAGCAACACCCCATGCTCATGAAAAACTAGGTATTAGATAGATAGCCATGCATGCATGCACGAATGGAGAAAACAAGCATCTTCTAGAATGAATAATACCGTTAGAATCTAATGTTGTTAGAATATTGTTGATTCTGTTAAGCTTTCTGTTATGGCCGTTAAGCCTTGTTCCTTCTGTAGCAACTATAAATGTACCAAATATGCAAGGTGAAGAAAGGAAGGAAGATGCATTTTCTCTGTTTTCTCTCTCTATCTCTCGCTCTCGTCTATTCTCTCTAGGGAGGTTACTTGGGCCTCGAATACCAAGCATAACAATATATATCTCACATGCTATCAAACTATAAGAAAATCTTTTAATCAATTACAATAAACTTTAACCTTATGATATATATATACCACCATTTTCAGGTTCACAATCACCACTACCACTATTATCAGTACGTTCCTGCCCAACCTCTGCAAAATCAATGTAATTGTCATTTAAGATATTTATGTAAGAAAGGAGACATGAAAAAGTACAAAAAAATTATAAACTATTTTCTTTTTTCCATAACCATTACCATAAAAGCAAACGACTCACCCTAAAAAAAATGGTCAAAACACTAGGGAAAAGCTTTGCATGCAGGGTATTCATGCTTCTTTTAGAAATTAACCCACGCACATAAATCTCAAAAGACAAAATTACAGAATTCATTTTCCTTTTCTATGCTTAATCAAAAAGCACTTTAATTATATTGAGCAAACACAAAAAACAACTTAATGAGTAATTGAAGGATGAAAAAGATTGGGTTTTGTTTGTGGTGACCATAAAGATGGACTCCACCTAACTAAAATTAAACAAGTTGTTCATTATCATTGAAGACGAGAAGTAAAGAAATTACCTTGATGACGGAAATGTTATGTGATTCTTTATCTTCACTCATTTTCGGACAGAATTGGAAGATGGAGACAAGTAAAGTGAGGGAAGAAGAAGTAGTGTCGTACATGACTCATTTTTTGTGCACAACAAAGATAATGTATACATAATGTAAATCTGTGTTATTTAAGATAATGTTAAACTAGTAATTAAAATATTCAAAATAATGTAAAATATAACACTAATATATAACAATTATTGCTTTCCAAATATATTATGTTAAAGTATTTATATCACATAAAGATATATTTATTAGTTTAAATTAATGCAAAAATTATCGTTCGTTAGAGTAATTAATTTTAGTTTCTTTTATTACAAAAAATATAATTGGTATTCGTGTTTATTTTTTGTTAGAAATTTTGTCTATATTTATTCATTTTGGCTCATTGGCTTCAAATCAAGATTGACTTTTTATTATGTTATATCATCATTGTTTGTTGTTTTATCATTTGTTTGGATGCCTTTCTTAATCTTTATCTCAATTAATGTTTATTTGAAGAATATCGATCTTAGTTACTTTCAAATTGTTTATGAAAATTAAATGTTTAATTCTCTTCAATTGATAATGTTATTTCTTGTCTATCTTATGCATTAGTCATTGATCTTTGTTAATTTTGCATTTTCAGTTACCAATGTCATTAATGTTTTGCTTAGATTAAGAGTTAATAGAGATGAAACAAATAGAAAAGCAAAAAATGAAGAAGAATTATATAGTGAAAAGGATATGTTGTTTATATAGATACAAATAAATTATAAAAAATATAGATACAAATAAGAAGAAAAGAAGAAATTTTTTATCTACTTGGTTGGATAATGGAAAAGAGAACAAGAAGAAATAATAAATATCAAAAAAATTATATTAATGAAAAAATTAAATGTAACTTACAAATATGAAGTTTTTATCATATTATTTTATAATATAATTTTTATTTATTTTTTGTTATAAAAGTATTTTTTAAAAATATTTAAATTACTAAAAAAATGAAACATCACTTATATATTCCTTCCTATTTTATGGCTTATGACGAGTAATTATTTTCATATTTAGGTCCTACAAATTTACCTCCTTGGACCTTAATTTCCACCCAGACCATGGAAAATGATTTCATGCGTATATGTTTTGTTGTGATGAGAATTGAACTTACTGTGCGACTAATGAAGCAATGAGATATAGCTTCTTCTGCATTATTTTTCTTGGCAAAAATGATTTGATAGGCAAGCATGCCTATTTTATGCACGATCAAACACACGCTTCATCCAAACATGAAAATTATGTATGATTATTATGATATACATTATTATTGTTGTACAACCAAAACGTAATCCAATATAAACACAAATTAGTGAAAGAAAAATTTAAAATAATAATAATTTTATCATCTTAAAATTTTTAAAATGTGATTATGTTATGTAAGAAAAATAAACAAATCTATAAATAATACAAATGTTAGGAATAAATTAAATTTTTTTATTTGAGAGATGTCTTTTCAATTGAAAAAAAAAACAAAAATATATAACCCTTCGAATCAATTGAGTTGTCAAATGATCACTTTCAGGGATCATATATGTATAAATGATTCAACAAATGACATAGATTAGTTGGATATGTTTTTGAGGTCAAAGACTCAACCTGATTGATCTAATAATTATGATTTGACCTATAATTTATAACGTTAATTAAAAGATAAAATAATTTAAAAAATAAATTATGTGATGAAAATTTAAATATACAACTATATTATAAAAAGAATATTATAGTTTGTTTTAGATATTAATGCTAGTTTGTTTTAGATATTAATGTCTAAATATTTTTTTTTATAATTATGATATTTATATGAAATAATCTTCATCATATAATGATTAATATTATCGGTATAACTTATTTTATTTTTTGAAGGCGTGTTATTTATTTTATAGAATTTAAATAAATATGCTTTTATCCCTTAATTTAGATTTTTTCCTCTAAATTTAAATTTAGATTGTTTTATTCCTTAATTTCGAAAAAATATTGTTTTAATTTAATATGACAATTTGGACGAGGAAAGTTACAGGAAATTGGGGGTGTTGTAGTAGTGGAAAGATCAAGAAGAAGCGGATATTGACACGTGGGCGTTGTGTTTAAAATCGGATGCAAACCTATTTATATTCCTCACTTTATTCACTCTTTTCTCGTCCGTCTCTTCTGTTTCTCTCTCTTCGCCGTTGGTTTCACTCAGCTCTGACTCTCATCCTAAACCCTAGCCTCGCAATTTTCCATGATTCCTCTCGATCTCTTCCACTGAAATCTCTCTCAAATCGATCGTATAAGGAGAATTATCTGAGACACTCGCGATGGCGGCTTCCACCACCAGCCAGGTCTACATCGATGTAATCGAGGATGTCATGGTCAAGGTCCGAGACGAGTTCGTCAACAACGGTGGTCCTGGAGAGGAAGTTCTCAAGGAGCTTCAAGCTGTAAATTATCTTCCCTGCCTCTGCTTTTCTCATTGGTCCATGATTTTCCTTTTATTACGCGAATGAAGAAATTAATGGGATTATTAGATGCTTATACTTCTAATTTGAAACGTGTTTTGATATAGTTTGGGGGAATTTGTTTCCTTCTCAGCTGGCTGGTTGATTTAGGGTTTGGATCCGATCAATTGTTTTGTTCATCGTTTATCTTTTGTTGGTAATTTGTTTAGATGTGGGAATCGAAGATGATGCAAGCTGGCGCTGTGCTCGGTCCCATAGAAAGGTCCAGTGCCGCTAAGGCAACTCCTGGCGGTCCAATTACTCCGGTTCATGATCTCAACGTGCCGTATGAGGGTACCGAGGAGTATGAGACTCCTACAGCTGATATGCTTTTTCCCCCTGTAAGTTTTGACGCACACCGTACTTATAAGTTCGACAAGTGATGTCTCCTTTTCTTGAGTTGTTGATATGGGTTTTTGATGTGCAGACGCCATTGCAAACTCCAATTCAAACCCCTTTACCGGGAACTGGGGATAACTCAACGTATAACATTCCTACTGGAGCAAATGACTACCCCTCTTCCGGAAATGATACAGGAGGAAATGCTGATGGAAAAGGAGCAAGACCTGCTCCATATATGGTAAATTTCATTTTGCTAGACGATCCCATTTTATATCAAAGTATTTTTCAATTTACCACGTCAAATTGCCTATTTTCATTTGTTTCCATAGTTATCAATCTCAAATAGCAGCATGCAGCGGCCAACCTAGGAATTTTTTAAATTCTAGGGGGGGTGCTAACTTTAACCCTTAAAAACACCCAAAGTGATGCTGTTTGGAAGGCAAAAATAGGTTTTCAAAAGGTCTACGGGTGGGTTTTTGGACCCAATTGCGGTTGTTATTTGAAAATGCACTGATATTCAAACTTTGTTGTGGCCGCCCATGGTTGCTCTGCACTGCTATAGTGTGCTATTGTTAACTATGTTTAAGTTTCTCAAATGCCATTATCAGTTTATGCAATTGATTTAATCATTAAAAACACCCAAAACGGTGCTGCTTGGAAGGCAAAAATAGGTTTTCAAAAGGTCGACAGGTGCTTTTTTGGACACAATTGTGGCTCTTATTTGAAAATGCACTGCTATTCACACTTTGTAGTGTGGCCCATGGTTGCTCTATAGTGTGCTATTGATAACTATGTTTAAGTTTCTCAAATGCCATTATTGGTTCATGCAATTGATCTATTCTACCGTGGCCAAACTCTTTTGTTTAAATTATTTGATAACCATGTTTAAGTGTACATTGATATTGTCTTTATAATCTTCTACAGCAACCTTCTTCTCCTTGGATGAACCAAAGGCCTCCACTTGATGTCAATGTTGGTGAGTTTCATTTAAAGGATAAAGTGTTTAATCAAATCGCTTTGCAGTAATGTAATGATGGTGTGGAACTGTAGCTTATGTGGAAGGGAGGGATGAGGCAGACAAAGGAACTTCTAATCAACCTCTGACACAGGTAAGCAAGTCAGTTAGGTCTGATAGAAGAATGGTTTCTCTGTCTTCAAAATTTGAAGAGACCTCATCATGGTAGAGTTATTTTATAAAGCCAGCAAACATTGTTACTGTTGTTTTGCAAAACATTTTTTATCAGACCTCATCATGTTATTGATGCTTTGAAAAAATCCAGGACTTCTTCACGAGGACGTCAGGGAAGCGAAAACGCAATGATTTGACTTCTCAATATAATGTTGGTGGATATATACCTCAGCAAGATGGAGCTGGGGATGCTGCACATGGAGTTTTTGAAATTGAGGTATTTTTTTACCCCTTATTAGTCAGCATCATATATATCTCCAGGATGTCTGCATATCTTTTGTAAGTAGTGCAGTAATGATGTTAGTAGACTAATTTCTTTTTTTTTTTTATCGTTGTTGTCTTCTTTGTAAATGACTCTGATTTTTTACTGAATGGGAGCAAGGATAATAACTTCCCTTTCTTGTCCTTTTTTGGGATTGTGGTTGACACAAGTTGGGACATGTGGGATGGTGAAAACAACTCTTGCCATCCCATCGCTTGAAAGTGTATTCTGCTGTTATAGGTACTTTCCTTTTCTCTGCTTTTCTCAAATGGGGGTTGCCATGGGTTGGGACAAGATGGGGGCATGAGGGATGGAAGATGAAGGGGACAAGATGGTACATGGGGGTTGGTAAAAGCTAGTCTTGCCATCCCAGCCTAGAAAGTGTACTGTGCTGTTGGGAGGTGCTTTCTTTCCTCTCCTTTTCTCAAATGGGGGTTGCCATGGGTTGGGGCGAGATGGGGGCATGTGGGATGGCAGATGGAGGGGGCAAGTCTTGCCATATATCTATCTTCATTGCATCTGTAATTTTTGAAAAATTGGTGTATATAATGCGGAAATCTCTTTAAGTTTTTTCAAACATATTGCTGGACCATGGCAGTTTACCATGAACACAAATGAATAATGATTTCTTCAACAACCACATAAAACTATGAGGCTTACTTGCCAGAGTTTTACACCAAAATGAAAGAAAAACTGCCACCCATAATTTTCGGGGTTAGCTGTATCCTGTATGAATGTTTTAATACTAGGTCAAATCCTTCAGATGACATGGCTTTTTAGTTTTGTTCAATTCTACCTAAAGATTGATTTTCCACACTGAGGCCATATATTTCTCCTTGCTCTTTTTTCCTGCTTTGTTTATTTTTAAACACTCTTCTCTCATGGTTAATTTTATCTTCCTCTTTTTCTCTATGTATTTCCTTGCTTGTATCTATTGCTCATGCATTAGACTACGAGTATTTGATTAAGATCAGTTGATAAATCATCCTTTTTCTTTGCCAGGGCCTTCAATTGTGGCTATAAATGATTTTCAACACATTGAGTTTAGCATATTTCTTTAAAGATATTCTTGCAGCCTGTATCAGTCTGGCTTGTAAAGGAAATTTGCCTAAGTAATAGTTTCTAAAGATAGTTAAGTAGTTTCTTTTTCTTGTTGGAAAACCATTCATGAGTGTTTTTCTTGGAATTTGATATCTTATTTTCACTCTTCTGTTGTAGATTTATAGTTTTGGGGGCATTTGATTGTGACACCAATTATTCAGCTCTTCAATAACATAGGTTCTGATTCAGTATAATTGTACTGATATTATAGGTTGAGTGAACTTAGTTACTGCCGGTCCATCTGGGAGCTGCTTGACAATGTGAACCATTATCTAGTATTTGCCAACTTTAGAAATCTGATAAAAAAAACCATCCACTCAAATTTGTATTTTTCAGATTTCTGAAAGTAATAAACATTCACTGTCACTGTGTCACAATGATCTGCAGCATGGACATTTTACTCGATTTATTGAGAAGTTTAAATTGCTAGCTTCTTTCCCATCCCACTCTTGTACTGAATATACATTGTTCTGTTAGCTTTTTACAGAGCACATGCACGCCTAATTTCCATCTGTTAATTCATTGACTTGCTTGGTTAATGGAAAAAGTTTATTCAGTTACTAAACTCTTGGAGATCAATCTTTCAGGTAAGTGGAGGGGGCATCTCCATTAATTCACATCACACTATTTCCAAAGAAAAAATGTCAGCAGATTTGGAGAGGTCGACTTCTAGAATTCCTCAACTTGATGGACCAATTCCATATGATGATGATGTGCTCTCTACTCCAAATGTGAGTAGTGACATTTGGCCCTTCCTTCCTGCACTCTTACGAGCTTTTGTAACTAAACACATTTGTTCTTTCCCTCTACCCAGGGTTGCATTTACTTTATCTACTTATTCTAGTTTCCTGTCATCCCTTATAATTTTGTGAAAAACGCATACCACCCCCCTCTTAGTTCTTGGTAGTTGGTACACTTTGGCTTTCAAATTTGCCAATTAATAACCACATTCAATGTTGAAGATTTCAATAGAACTTTATATGTATTTAACTAGTTCTCATTCATAATTTGAGTTATTCTTTTGTCACAAAACTATAAAAAGAAATGGATAATTTAGGTATATCTGTTCAGAAGTAGATCTTTTTGGTAAGTTCAGTATTGAGAAAAATCATAGTTTTAAGTATTCCCATTTATATATGGGTGTCTGTTTAATTTAGTGTGAGTATGAGCTTCATCTTCCCTGGTTTATCATTGATAAAACAGAATGACCGTAACTGTAAAAGGAACTATATAACTCTAAAAGGAATTTAAGGGATTGAAACAAGTTTTCAATTAAGTGGTTGCATTTTGAATTCAAGATGGATACTGTAATATACTGACATTTATATAATTTGGAACCTGAATAAGTTGCTTGTTTAACAATGGGATAGCTTTGTTATATCCAAACTTGATGCGACTTCTCGTATTCCTTAACTCCAATTGACTGGATGGTCTAACATTTAGCCAAAAAGAGAAGAAAATTGGACTGTAAAATTCTAGTTAACTATGGTGTTGCTAGTTTTTTAGTTTAAATTGCATTATGCTCCATTTGACACTTCCCCCACCATGTTTTGCATCCCATCATCTTACTGGGTTTATTTCATCTTGTGGCAGATATACAATTATGGAGAAGTGTTCAGTGAAGACTACAACATTTCTAATACACCAGCTCCTCCTGGTAAATTGAGAATGTGAATATATTAATTATATTTTGAAGATTTTTGGTGGCTTATTATATATTTTATCCATCACAATTGCTGAATCTTCTTTCTTTATTAATTATTAGAAGTACCAGCAAGCACCCCTGCTCTCTTGGCTCAGAATGAAGTAGGTAATGATTTTGATGATGATGATGATGATGAACCTCCATTAAATGAAGAGGATGATGATGATTTAGATGACATGGAACAAGGAGACGATCAAAATACACATCATCTTGTTTTGGCCCAGTTTGATAAGGTAACAACCTTCCTCCACTTTCTGTGAACTCGATGTCAAGTGATATAGTAATATGATGTAGGTCGTGGTTCAGGGTTGGATAAATATCGTGGCTCTAATGGGGTTGTCTTGCTACAAATTCAGGTGGCACGTACCAAGAGCAGGTGGAAATGCACATTAAAGGATGGCATCATGCACATAAATAATAAGGACATTCTCTTCAATAAGGTTTGTTACTCTTGAAGGAGAACAAATGTGATATTTTCTCCTCTTTTTTTTATTCATTCTATCAAATTGTCATGATGGATGATGTTATACATCTCTGCAGGCGACAGGAGAGTTTGAATTCTGATTTTTGTTGGAGCTGGTGCTTTCGTCAAACATGATTCGGAGGTGTCATTGAGTGTTTCATGATCTTTTTTTGATTATAATATTATTAGGTGAAAGATTGATGAAGAGAGAAATATTTTTACCCTTTGGAGACTATTTTGATGTTGGCCTCTTGTACATAGAGAATGAGCAATTTTTGGCCTTTAACTGGTGGTTAGAGACTCGGGCATTTTCTTTAAGCCGACCATTTGTCAAGTATGTGGTTTCTTTAGTTCTGTATACTTGGACATTTTGGTGAATTTAAGAATCCCTTGTATGATAATGATAGGCTTGTTAGGCCTCGCGTAACTTTTGGACACTAAAAACAGGGTGATAATGTTTGCGTGCTGGACTCTTGAAGTTCGAGGGATATTCACATCTGAAACTTTGACGTTAATACACCGATTTTAGGGTGACAATTTTAAGATTCAAAAATATGTTTTTCTACAACGTTCTCATGTATATGCTCTTCTGGATTAATAACCGATTTTAGGAACTGGTTTTCTTTGTATAAGAAGGATGTTGTGTGCTTGTGACCGTATATCATGTCGGTTTCCTAATTGAGAATGATAACCCTATTGTCTATCGACTGCCATTAATTTGACCATTGTCCATTGGGATAAGCAAGTTCGTCCTACTGAAATGTATGTTTCTACTATGATTCACTAGTTCATCTTATTTTATATAAATAACAGAAATCACAACTGGATTTGTTGATAAATGTTACTAATATATTTCATTTTTTTACGGGGTGAATTTTTTTCTTCAAATTTTACTAAACTGTTTATTCATTAAGGTACGTGAGTTGTGTAAATCTATTTGTATCAGTTTTTTATTTCTATAAATAAAGCTGTTATTTTGTCCTTTATTTTTCAATAAGTTCCACATAAGTTTATTTAATTAATAAGATTGTATTTGACAATGTCCTGTTAACAAACAATAACAAATTAACAACACTCTTAACAGTAGCATAATGTATTTTTTAAGTCTTGATCACTTGTTTTTGTCTGTTACTATTTCAATACTAGAAAAATCTGTTTTATTTCAATACTAATTTCAGTTGGCTTGGCAGTGACTATGTTAAATGGTCAGGATCTGTTTAAAACATGATTTGCAGGATTCTTGGTATCTAATTTAGTGGGCCATTTTTTATCAAAGAAATATTGGAAGACTATTTCTTCCACTGAACAATGATTTTTTAAAAAAATAAAAAATAATAGCCGTGTATAGTCAATCAAACTTGTACGGTCAAGATTCACATAATTTAGATGGCAGTGGATTTAAAAGAACAAAAACAATTTTTCAATGTTTCTGCTCAGGCCAGCTCAGGAGGTGCTTACACAATAATTTGTGATAAAAGAGATTGGAAAAAAGAAGAAGAAAAATTGTAGAATAAAAATGAGTGATATGATATAGGAAGAGAAAATAAGTCTTGTGAAAAACTATTTTGAGAATCAATAGGTTAAACCCTTCGACATTGCAATGCATGCAGTTTTGGGTTTATTTTTTTTTTACTGGAATAGATGACTGTTGAAAATAATTTAAGTATTATTAAGTTCTACTAAAGTAATCTCACATTAGAATATATAAGTGAGGGACAATCCTCACCTCTTAAGCTAGTTTTCGGGGTTGAGTTAGGTCTCTCACATTATACACTCTAAGATGGTATCAGAGCCAGTTCTGATCCTGTGTCCACACTTCCGCTAGTCCTTATGGTGACAAACACCCACCATTTGTTGTTCACATCCTGAGTCCAGGAAATGTTTGGCGAGAGGGGGTGTGTTGGAAATAATCAAGTCCCACCTCGGCTAAAAGTAATCCCACATTAGAATATATAATTGAGAGACAATCCTTACTTATGAGCTAGCTTTTGAAATTGAGTTAGGCCTCTCACGTTACACACTCTAAAATTACAAAATAATAAAATACTTCTTACCGAACTTAACACTAACTGCATTTAGAATTAAATGGAACTGTATCAACATTTGAATTGAAAGAATGCATCTGCAATTGAACCTTTAATAATTCTAAACAACATTGTAATTATTTCCCTAAAGGCGAAGAAGTGCACTGCAGGAGTTACCTTCCTCCTGCAGAAACCCCCCACACCACAACACAAGACAACAAACACCCTTCCTTTAATTATAGCTAGTGATGAGGTGAATTAATTTCACTGGGCATGGTTCATAAATACGCATTGCTTTTGGAAGAAACTACACAAAGTAGATGGCTCGGGAAATGAAGCAATAGCTGGATGTTCCCAGCCTCTGGTTGGAGTACTTTTACCCTCATTCTTACCATTATTCCCATTCTTCTCTGATGTTCGAACTTGAATAGTGATATCTGCATAAATTGGCTGTGGAGAAAGAACGAGTGGAGATAACAATGGTATTGCCCTTGAAGCCTCCCCAAAAGGGTTTGAAGGACGATCAATGAGAACCTTATCAATGTCAAGAGAAGCCGGTGCATGTTTCTGTAACCTTGTAGGGCATCCTCCCCCTCTATTCCTCCTCCTCTTTATGATCATGATGTTCGCTTTGTCTACCATTTCCATATCAATATTTGAGCTCTATATAATATATGTGTTCTTCCCTCTTAGCTTGTTGGGTAGAAAATTAAGAGAAGACAATGATAATGTGGAATGAGTGTCATGTTTTGATGATGCTTTAAAAACGAATTGGGGGGAGAAGACGAGAAGACAGAGAGAGAGGGTGGTGAACTTGACTTTTTTCCTTCCTTAGCGGTCATCATCGCCTGAAACGTAACTAAACAACTAAATGATACTACGTTTGGATGGCTTGTAGCTGTTGTAGGACCACATGTCCCTTTTTTCCCTCGTTCAAACCTTTTGTTTTTTAGTTTCTCCTTCAATGTTTGTTTTCTTCTCATGTCCCTGGAAATATGGGAATGCGTGCGTGTGCGTGTCATGCATATCCATCTCTCTACTCTTTTAGTCGTATAGCTCCTTGTTCTGTTCTTGACTATCCATATTTAGAATCATTACAGCCATTGTTAATAGTTGTAAACGTTTTCGGGTAACTGTTGCTGCTAATAAAATTTAGCTGTCCTACTAAGCTAAATCAAAACATTTTCGCCTGTGTACATGCATTTGTGCACATGTGTGATTATGATTAAATTTATTTCTTTTAGATTTATCTTGGAATTCATATGATACATAGAAATGAAAAATTAGACATAAACTACATTTGTATGAAAAACTTATCTTTAAATTGTTCACCCTAAATTTTAAGGGATGCTATATTCTTTCTTATAGTAACTCTTTTACCTTTTCTTAAATATAAATTTACTTGCCTTAAAAAAAGTTATAATTAATAACATCTTATTAAAATAATCAATGACTTGAAATAATGGATTGGATTATAGGTGGTAATACAAATGATCATTGTGGTTATGCTTGAATTGAGAAACTTAACTTATAACAAACACCTGCTCATAGAAAATATGAGAGAATCTGTGCTACTTCAAAAGTCTTATGATTTATAAGTGAAAAAGTTGAACACCATATAAGTGAAAAGAAGAGACATAAACTTGAGCTTTAAGGTTTTAAGTTAAAGTGTGGTGTCAGATTTTCTTACATGGTTGATTGTTCATGACTCAATGGTATAAATCTCCTCGATATTTACTTTCCTCAATTCCTCAACATTATCCTTGTTGACTTAGATTCAAATGCTATTATTGCCTTTTTATTCTTATTATCAAAGTTTTGGATTCTTGATTTTCGTATTTTTCTTTATATTTTTAATTTTAGGGGAGCTTTTTGCATCAGATAACCTTTTCCTCCTTTAGTCACTTTTGTGGCTAATGACTATTTGCTTCACTATAAGTCCTTGAAGTGGCAACTTCAAATATATATATATATATATATATATATATATATATATATATATATATATATATATATACCCTGCGATCCTGTTGTAGTAATAGCCTTCGGTGAGTCTTGTCACCTTGTGTATATCTTTCAGTTAGCGATGACTCAATTATAAATTATTCATTAACAAAGTTTTACAGACTGGTTATCGAACACGTAAACTATTACCAATGAAAAATGTCTGTTTCATCTTCACAATATTCTTTTGAGAGATATTTTCAAAACATGAAGACATGATTTGTTTCATTTCTTTTCATAACTCCGCGCAAAAATTGAAAATGGAATTGAAGAGACTTATCCTGTTTTGTTTAAACTTAAATATTCCAAATGATTATAATATTTCACACTAGTTATAAACACAACTACACAAGAATAAATAATATATCTAGTTTGTAAGTTTTTTACATTGTCATTTAATAACAACCTATTATATAATATTTATTTTAAAAGTCACATGAAAAATTATTTCCGATTATTTGTTAGTGTAAAAGCTTTTTAGTTACTTACTTATTAAACTAAAAACTCAATTTGAAAAAAATGTATGTTCTTATGTGAATAAACAAAAACTGAAATAAGGTGATTGTTCATAAAATAAGCACCAATTAAAATGATAGTCTTCATGGATAAATGCAAATGTGTCATGTATAAGGGTATTCGACAACAAGATACATTCAAACTCATAATATGATGGACTTAGAGACTTTTATTTTTTTGCGGTACAAAGAAACTTAAGAGACTTTAGAAATATATGTAAATTCATTTGTTTTTATTTTTGAGTGCATAAAAGATAAAAAAACACAAATTATTATTCTGTAAACACTATATCGTTGTTTTAACTTAAGTTTCAAGAATGAAAAACATACTAAAGGGACTTCATTATATCTGAAAGAAAATTTATCATTAGCCCAATTTAAATCAAAGGTAAAGAAATACTTTTCCAAACCTTGAGATCATTTTGTGCATTGTTTTCCTTCTTTCTTTTGTTCTATTCTTCGGAGACCATACCACCAACATTAAGCAATAATCAGCCAATCTAAAAATGTTGGTGACAGTAGTGTTTTTCTAAATGAATCCTTCTGTATTAATTAACGAAAGTGTACACCGCACACGTTTTTTTGTGGATAATCATGGTACACAGTTTATTTCATACAAATTGAATTTTACAAAACACTGGAAATGATTTCCAGTCTAATTATTGGATACATAAACAAAATGGCAAAAAAGAAAGTACTAGTATATATTAGATACATGCAGTCACATAAAATGTATAAAGAACATCTTTGGAGGATTTTCAATTTGCCTGTAGAATTCTCCCACGGTTCTCTTCCTGATCAACTGCAAAATGTGGAACGATCACGTGAATTATGGTTTTTCAGTAGCGACAAAATAGTTTGCATGAAAAAAAGATGATAGTATCAAACCGATATGATATCATATAGCAGAACAGTGGATAAATAATAAGAGTGCCTTTACCCTGTTGAGTTTGCGACGAAGTGCGTGTAGTAGAAGTTTTGACTCCATATTGTTGTGATGGTTCCTCATTTCCGAACAATGAATTCACAGCTCCTCTTACCTTGTCCATCACACCTGCATTACTAGAAGTTCTCGTAGGACTCGTTGCTTTAGATATCACCTGAGGCTGAGACACATCAGTTTTGGCATCTTCCCTTGGCTCAGACTTGTTCATTGAATAATCTTTAACTGAAGCACTCTTTAGGCTTGTTATATTCTTATTCCCACTCATTGAAGCAGATAAGGATGATGATTTTTGCATTGTAGACACATTTCTGGCTCCATCACCTTTTTCAGACTGGTTCATGAAATGATCTCTTAGAGAAGCACTCTTTTGGCATGTATTCTTCTCACAAAGAGAAGCAGATGAATTTTGCATAGAAGATGATGGAACTAATGAGGTTTGTGAGGACATGTTGGTTGCAGGAGCAGTCGTGGAACCAGAAGCTAGAATTTTGGAGGATATAGCATTAGCTGCATTTGACCCTCCAGCATAGACAGGTGCCAGTTTCTCAGCTATGTTTTCAGATGTCATGTTTGAAGTTGTAGTAACAGGTTGAGTTGTTGTCGTGAACCTGGCATTGACAGGACCACGTGATTTTTTTGAATCTTGCTCCACTCCTAATTTGACAGTGTGGTGCAAAACATGCTTCTCAGAGATTACTGGATTTGCTCTTGGATGTTGCCTTGCATTTTCTTTGTATCCCTCAGGTGCCAGCTCTGATTCATACACTGAAATGTAATGTTCATACAAGAGTTGTTATATATAAAAAGATGAAAAAGCATAGAAGAAAGAACAAGTCCTAATGAATAATAAACTTAGGGTCAAGGAGAAATTGTTCTATGTTCTGAGGACTACATGTTATGGCCAATCTGCATGTGACACCTTATTAACTATTTTTGGTAGATTAAAAATTGTAGTAACCCGTCATGTGGACATTAGATAGGACCATCATGACCATATAATAATTTCTCAAGGCAAAGGCCTTGAATGATGTGTATTAATTAATTACTTGGGGCTCCAAGGTATTCAGGGTCTTCTTCTTCTTCCTCATCATCTTCTAAGCTAACACCCCAAGAGGGTGTGACATTCTCGTCCTCCATTCTTCTCTTGCTGAGGCTGTAGCGGAATTTCATGGCCCTCTCCTTCACTTTGGTGAGGACTGATTTCTTCTGACAGAGACCATTGTCTTCTTCTGAGTTATGGTTCTTCAACCTCTCAAAGTAAGGAGAGGAAGGGGAAGACGAGGTGGGAGAGTAGGTTGGTGACTTTCTACAAGACTCCCCTCCTGATGTAGCTGCAAATAGGAACACAGAATATGATTTTGGAAAACAATCCTTAGACACCTAGGTGCTAATTGACATATAGAGAGAGGAAAATAAAAAATGATATGTATAATTTGTTTTCAATCGGCAAAGGATATGTATAATTAATACGTGATATAATGTGACAAAAAAAACAATAATAAGTATTTGACAAAGTATATGATGTCGAATATCATCACTCAATGATTTTTCTCTGCACATTCATGTCATTAATCAAACATCTGCATCTTTCCCTTAAGGGTTTATTTTTTTTCGGATATCTCATCTTTCCTTAATAAGCTTAATATTTTGATTGTTTCATGGTAGTGACATACCTTTTTGTTAGTAACTAGCTTATATAACATGGTTAAGGTTTGTCTAAAGCCATGATATGTTATTGTTAAGTGTTTGACAAATGATTACCTCGAAGGAATTGTTCCACGCTAGCGACGGCGGTAGGACTTCTTGAAGTATTAACATGTCCGTACGAGCGTTCTGGCAGAGGCATTTTCTCTTACTAGTTCCCTTCCCTCTGTTGTTGCAATTTGCCTCTGCTTTTTAAATGACTCTGGTTTTATATTTGTTCTTTCTGTGGTTAGTAAATAATAGGCAGAGTTTAACACAAAATGAACCGTGGTAAAGCAATTGGTTCCGGAGTTCTTGCACTGTGCAATAATCTAGCGGCTAACATACTATGGAGGACATACTTGAGGGCTCATTTTTTACACGTGGACACTAGCAATTTTTCTTATTACTGAACCTCTCAAATACGTACTTACCTGATATAGAAGTTGACCAGGCCCGAATGAGAAAATTTGTTATTGAAACACCTTAACTCGCAAGTAAAATTGATAAATTGAGAAGCTCAACGGTAAAATATAACAATTTAAAACTATTTAAGTATAATTATTTGTGTACGAGGGGAAAAAATAAGAACATGCCATCAAATCTCCATGAAAATGTAATACTTTTTCTATGATTGAGGAGACAATGATAATTTCATCTATATGCATGTTGTGTTGTTTGAAGTTACTCAAAATATGTTCAACAATTTCAACATGATAGATTTTTCATCAACAAGTTCTTTTTACTTGTTACCTTATCTTAGCCTTTATTTCTCTCACTGTTCCTTTGCAGAAGTTGAGTCTTGATAAAAACAAAAAAGTGTATCTTTAAGTCCTGTGCCTAACACATATACAGTCATCATTCTCCCATTTTCACCTTTTTTGTTATTTTAGTCATTTTTTCCTCTTTCTCTTTCTTAAGGTTTCAGGGTGTGAAGACATAAACTACCTTTAGGAAGTTGTCTCCTTCGAACCTGTGCAAAATTAATGAAGTAGTACATGGTGTGAAGAACTGTACAAATATAAATATTTAAAGATTAGGAAGAAAAAATTAACAAAATATATATACCTCATAACCATGAAAATTATGCATTAATGAACCTTAGACTGGAAAAGGGGATTTAGCTCCTCATGGGAACATCAAAATACAAAGAAAAAAGTAGAAGAAAACTTAAGATAGAAAAGAACTTGCCATTAGAAAAATAGAAGTGAAAAGTTCTGTATTAGAAATCTAAGAATAAAATAAAATATAAGAAATATAATGTATTAGAAATCTTACTTAATTTCTTGATTCTTTCCTTCAAGCAATTCCAATCAATTCTTCAGTACATATATAATTTTTATTTTCTTAACGATAATAATAGTGGAAGAGATGATGAAAATAACAATATCAATGATAATAATAACAATTGTGATCATGATAATGGTGATGATATTATGGTGAGAAGGACTATTATTAAATATTGTGATATTATGTTTTTTTTATAAAATTAAAAATTAACTTTCCAAAATCTTTTTGTTTTTAAAATGAATATAAAAATATTTTAAAATTGAAATAATTAACTCCCTCAATTTTTTTTCTTCATTTTGATCCATAGTCGAAAGATTTAAATGATAATAATAATATATATTTAAGGATCAAAAATAAAAAATAGGTTAAATGAAATTTTAAAAAATTTAGACACTCATTTTTTTTCAGTTTAGGAACTTATATATAATTTGAGAGAGTAAATTAATTATTTATTATTTTAAAATAATTCTGCATAGGATTTTGTTTATGATTGAATTTCAGAATAGATAAATCCTTTTTTTATGAACCCAAAGATTAAGTAAAAAAAATCATTTATTATTCTTAGAAGATATTCTTTTCTTGAGAAAAAAGGAATAGATATATTCATCTTGTAGTAACTTGGTTTGTCTCTCAATGTGTAATCCGTTCATAAATGTGTTCTTGAAAGATAAAAAATATAAAATTTATTGCCTAAAAGTGTAAAAAGTGCGATAAATATATTCGGCCGTTAATTTTCGTCCGTCAGTGTTAATAAAATGACCTACATGACACAGAGAAACAAATTTGTCACTAAAATGATTACAAACGTGATATTTGTTATAATATTTTTTTTTACTTTTCGTCTTCCCACTCCATTGACAAATGTGCCTCTGAAAGATGAAAATGCAAAATTTAGTCCCCAAAAGTATAGAAAATGCTACAAATATATCTGGACGTCAACAATGAATTGTATAGGAGAGAAATAGGGAAAAGTGAATTAAAAAAATAGTAAAATACAACTTAAGATTTGAACTCTTATACTTTGATTATCTATGTATTTATCCATCTATCAAATTGTTAATTAGTTTTTTAATTAATCAATATATCTACTTATTTTCCAAAAGAAAATAAAATTCTTTAGTTTTATAATATAAAAAAATTGAGTTACCATTTTAAAAAATGAAAGCCTTTTATTTCTTACAATTGCTTGTTTCTTCAACGAATTATTTCTTTATTACATATTCTGTTACATTATGCCAAATGGAATGTAAGGTCGCTACTACTCCTAAATCAGCGAGACATACAACTCTATGTCCCAAGGCAAAAAATAAATCTCTGTATTAATTTTTTTTTTTTTGAGTTAACCTCTATATTAGTTTAAACATTATCGTATTTTTTATTTAAATTTATTTGGATTCTTTATTTGCTAATAATTATTTTCATTTTATTCTATTTATAATAAATGTTGTCTTGAGGAGTGGAAACACGTAAGGTTTGTTCAAGAGATTCTTTCATATTTGATGTATATATATATTTTATTGGTTAAGGAAAAAGACATATAATTTCACTTTAATTTTATCTAATTTAAATTTTGTGAGACTTTTTTTTAAAAAAAATTGATTAAATTCTTTTTTTAAATAAATAAATGTGATATTGCAGCCGAACGTGTTTTTTTTACTCAGAACTCTTGACATATTATTTTCAAATATAAGGATACTTAAGTTAAAATTTGAATATAAAATAATTTTAAATATTAAAAGTGAGAAATTTGATAAAATTATAAGATATAAGATAAAGTTTTATTTTAACAATAAAAATTAATATTTAACAAGAAAATCAAAATAATAAAAATATATACTAAAAAATAATTTAAAAAATATATTACATAAGTATTAAACGAATAAAGATAATAAATTAGAAACACATAATAATAATAATAATAATAATTAGTCATAATTTATTATTAATACAATCGTCCAAAAATATTTATCACATCTGAAAGTTAAATTTTATATTTTCATGTATTTGTAAGGAGAAATTACATTTAAAAAATATTATAACAAATATGTTAATACCTCATTTCAATAACAAAATTCGTTGCCAGTACCCATAGCGTATATTTTATTAAGGTGAGGGAGGAAAGTTGCTGAGAACAAAATGAGTATTTATGTTATTTTATGAATAGCAGTACCTAATTACATATTGGAGTGGAGAAACATAAACAGAAACCCCATCAAAAACCCTCCTCACTCACTGACTCATTCTCTTTCTCTTATCCATCAATCTGGCACCGTCAACCATGGCATCCTTCGCTGCCCCCAACAACCTCGGTAGCGCCGTGCTACCCTCTCGTCCCCCTCCCGTCAAATGCACCCTTTTCCCTTCTTGCAACAACAACAACAACCATTCACTTTCAAACCCTTCTCCCTCTCACCCTCCGCCGCTCTTCAAAGCCATCGCCATCTCCTCCGCCGCCTCCATCCTTATGCACTGTACCCCTCTCTCCCCCTTCCTCCCTAACCCCCTCGCCAAACTCGGCGGAGGCGGCGGAAACACCGGCGGCGGCGGCGGAGGCGGAGACGGATGGTTCGGCGGTGGCGGTGGCGGAAATGGAGGGTTCTGGTCCAGAATGTTCGCCGCGGTGGCCGACGAATCCCAGTCTCAGGAGTGGGATTCGCACGGTCTACCCGCGAACATCGTGGTTCAGTTGAACAAAATGAGTGGGTTCAAGAAGTACAAGGTTTCCGACATCTCCTTTTTCGATCGGAACAGGAAGATGAAAGTGGGAACGGAGGATTCGTTCTTCGAGATGGTTTCTCTTCGGCCGGGCGGGGTTTACACCAAAGGGCAGCTCCAGAAGGAGTTGGAGACGCTGGCAACTTCGGGAATGTTCGAGAAGGTTGATTTGGAAGGGAAAACAAACCCTGACGGCTCAATTGGGGTTACCATTTCCTTCAGCGAGAGCACGTGGCAGTCGGCAGATGGATTTCGCTGCATCAATGTAGGGTTGATGCAGCAAACAAAGCCTGTTGAAATGGACGCTGATATGACCGATAAGGAGAGACTGGAGTACTATTTGAGTCAGGAGAGGGAGTACAAGAGGAGAATCGAGAGGGCCAGGCCCTGCCTCTTGCCTCGCTACGTCCACAATGAGATCCTGGACATGCTCAAGAGACATGGCATGGTCAGTGCCCGCCTGTTGCAGAGGATTCGGGACCGGGTGCAAAAATGGTACCATGATGAAGGCTATGCCTGTGCCCAGGTCGTTAATTTCGGCAACCTTAACACCAAGGAGGTTGTTTGTGAGGTTGTTGAAGGCGATATCACACAATTGGATATTCAGTTTCAAGATAAGCTTGGTAATGTTGTTGAAGGGAACACTCAAGTCCCTGTCATTCAAAGAGAGCTTCCCCGGCAGGTTTCTATTGGAGATTTGTTTCCTTGGTTATGAATGTTTGTTATATGTGCCATTGATGTGTTTAGTATGATTAGGAGTTAGTTTACATGATTACATTTTGTTTTCCCTGATTATGTTTTCTGTTTTGTTTTATGGTGTTCTACTTGTTCATTTGTTTGTGTTACTTACTTGATGGATGTTTCTATTGGATTAACAGCTGCGCCCAGGTTACACCTTCAATATTGAAGCAGGGAAGCAAGCTTTAAGAAATGTGAACTCCCTTGCTTTGTTTTCAAATATTGAGGTGAATCCGCGCCCTGATGAGACTAATGAAGGAGGTATAGTTGTTGAAATTAAGCTAAAGGAGTTAGAACAAAAGTCAGCTGAAGTCAGTACCGAGTGGAGTATTGTCCCTGGACGTGGAGGGCATCCCACTCTGGTATTTATTTCTGTCTAATTGAATTTGTATTCTCTTTAACAACCGAGGAATTTTTGGCCTGCCCAATTAATTTGTTTACTTTCTATTTTGACTTTGTGTAGGCTTCCCTTCAGCCAGGTGGCACTGTTAGTTTTGAACATCGGAATCTGCAAGGGCTGAATAGATCTATTAACGGTTCTATAACAACAAGCAACTTCTTGAATCCTCAGGTAGGTACCCTTGAGCTAGTCCTTGGAGTTTCTTCATTTGATTCTATGAATAGTTTTATGTCTTATAATTTTGGCATTGTTATCACAATGTCTCCCTTTTGTTCTGCCTCAGGATGATCTTGCATTTAAGCTAGAGTATGTGCATCCATATCTGGATGGTGTATACTATTCACGCAACCGTACTCTCCGTGTAAGCTGCTTCAATAGCCGTAAGCTGAGTCCAGTATTCACTGGGGGGCCAGGCGTGGATGAAGTGCCACCAATATGGGTTGATCGTACTGGTGTTAAAGCTAATATTACAGAGGTAATTTCATTGGTTCTTTTTAAGTTAAATATATGAACCTTGAGTTGGCCATTTGGGCTAGTGGTATTTTTCAATTAATTTTTTTGTCTTGTGTGCCATGCAGAATTTCACACGTCAGAGTAAATTCACATATGGACTTGTAATGGAAGAGATAACAACACGTGATGAAAGTAGTCATATCTGTGCAAATGGTCAAAGAGTATTACCTAGTGGAGGAATTAGTGCCGATGGACCTCCAACCACTCTCAGTGGTACTGGCATTGATCACATGGCATTTTTACAGGCAAATATCACACGTGATAACACACGTTTTGTGAATGGAACTGTTGTTGGAGACAGAAATATGTTCCAGGTGACTCTCATTCTACTCTCAGTGCCTTTGAAGTTGTGTGCATGGATGCATTACATCTTCCTATCAGTTTTGTGATTTTTGGAAACACTGAAAAAATGATTCTCATATATTATGGGAAGGGATCAACTTATACCACTAAAATGACACCAATTCTTACATCTTCAATAAGTTTGTTTGGAACATGATTTTCATTTATCCAACTTTTAAATTATAACTATATATTACTTTGATTGCCTGTGTCAAATTTTGTCAAAATTGAACAATTATAAGTAGTCAAAGGGATCTTATTTTTGTATGTTTTAAAAGTATATATTATGCAATTTGATGCATATCAATGGAGTATTAAATAATTTGTGAATATTATTTATATGATAACAATTGTAAATTGAGATAAATTTATCCAATAAAAAGTTATTGAATAAGTTGATCCCTTCCTATACAATTTATACCCAGCATTTTGTTTTGCTAACAATTCAAATCTTGACTTGGGTGGGGAAAGACAAAGCAAGAAGTTTGAAGAAAAGACAAAAGGGTGCATCAAGCAGGGGCAGAGCATATAATTTCTATGCAGATGCCATGTCTCCCTAAATGTTTATCAAAATCTTTTAGATTATCCATTGTATAAGTATGACTTGGCCTCCATAATTTATTCATTTTGGCCTTGCAAACACCTCACACTGACACATGTTCATGGAAGCATAATCTACCAAAGATAATGAAATTCTCAGTTCTAACATGGGCACAAGTTAAAGGACTATGCTTAGTTGCTCTTCTTTGCTACTTTTTTGTTTTTTTTGTTTTACAAACACACACACACATAGATAGATATTATCAGCCAAAGAAAAAGATATATTAAAAACTTATGTAAAAGTGGTATATTCATCGAACAGAACACTAGTGATGGTTTTTATGTTATATATAAATATTTTATATTTTTCTTTGGTTGATTTGACTAAATTTAGTATTAATTTGTGATGTGTCTGGTAGTATTGTTTTCCATTAGAAACTTTCTTGCTGCGAATAGCTGAATTTATGTTATGATTCTTCATGGAGGTGGCATATAAAAGCCTTGCAACTAAGATAGAAGTAGCAGGGAAGGGTGAAGGATGTTCCAATTTTTATTTCAAGTATAGCTAATCTTTTGATGATAATTAATGCAATCCTTGTTAGAGGATGATACCTTGGCTAGAGTTATCAGTGTGCCATCTCTGCCGTGAAAGCGTTTATTTTAACCAAGCCTTATCCCCTCATATGGTGTTGGATACTTGGATAAATCAATACCATTGAGTTCCATCCAAAACACATTTTCAGCCACACCTCTTAGGGCAAGCCTGCAAGGTCTAACTTGCAGTACCAACAAGATATTGGTGTTTTCAGAATTTCTGTTCTTGGAATATGTTATGTCTATGTTTTCTGATAATGCATTGTGAACATATGCAAACTGCAGGTAGACCAAGGCCTTGGCATTGGCAGCCAGTTCCCCTTCTTTAACCGTCACCAACTAACTCTGACACGATTTATCCAGTTGATGGCAGTGGAGGAAGGGGCTGGTAAACCACCTCCACCAGTGCTTGTCCTCCATGGCCACTATGGTGGTTGTGTAGGTGATCTCCCCAGCTATGATGCTTTTACTCTTGGGGGGCCCTATTCTGTAAGGGGCTACAACATGGGTGAGATAGGAGCTGCCAGAAACATCCTTGAGGTAGGAATGAGATTTTAGTTTAGTTAATTCTTATAATCTATATCTGTCAAATACTTGGGAATTAAGTTTAACCGTCGATTTCTTTCTACAGCTTGCAGCTGAGTTAAGGATACCTGTTAAAGGTACGCATGTGTATGCATTTACTGAACATGGCAATGATCTAGGGAGTTCAAAGGGTGTCAAAGGTAATCCTACAGAAGTCTACAGACGAATGGGTCATGGTTCATCCTACGGTCTTGGTGTCAAGCTTGGTTTAGTGAGAGCAGAATATGCTGTTGATCACAACTCAGGAACTGGTGCATTGTTTTTCCGTTTCGGAGAGAGGTTTTGAAGTGCAAATTACTGACGTCAGTATATTGTTCACTGGGGTTTCTTTTCGTTAGCGGAAGAATTCTTGAGCGGGGAAGGGAGATTATAGATACTTGAAAATTACATTGTACTAGACTAGCAGACTCGGTGTTTTTGTTTGTTTCCCGTAAAATTGGTATAGGGTTCTTTGGAAATATTAAGATGGGAGATAATCTTGATGTCTGTTATGAAATGGATTTAGTTTATCTTTGCGGCTAGTGATCACTGCACAGTTCATGAGAACAAATGGATCCTTATAATCTTTTAAATGTTTTTTTTTTGTTAAATATGATTGTCAAATTATTAGAGGTTAAAATGTCGATCTTTTGTTTGTGTTAATTTTTTTTTCGGTGTACATGCCAAAATTTGTTTGTTATTTTTAATTTTAGTTGTAGCAAAATAGCCGTTTAAGTACTTTTATTATTTCAAAATTGTGTTGTGAACAACAAATCGAGTCTTCTCTTTTTGAATGGAGTAGATTATATGATTAAAAGACATCATAATGTTGTTATTAAGAATATTTAAGTCTTAAATATTCATAATAATCTTTTCTTTCTGAATGAAGTCCTTCACGAATGTCCGAGCTATTTAAGATGAAATTTTAACATGGTGCTATTCTACCTTTTTTTTATGTGATCGACTCATTTAGTCTTGTCAAGTATGTCTATACATTCAACCTAATATTCTCATCACATCTATGTTCTGCACATTAGTATCAAAATATATTTAATGGTATAACTTGATCGTTAATCTATTTATAAAAGCTGTACTGTAAATTGTAGCGGACATTTCAACTGTAAGATTTTTTTTAAACCCTCCGATTCATTAAAAAAAAAAATATGACTAATATGAAGTTCGATCGAGAGGTAAGTAAAAATTGATCAAAAGTTATTTTTATCAAAGATTGAACTTGAATAATATATGAAAGATTCAACCTTAACTTCGACACATTAATTACTTATATCTAATCACTTGATTTTTAACTATAAGATTGATTTAAATGTTATCACACTAGTATTTTGTCAATTCTGTCATGTCTTAATTCATTTCACTTCATCTTTTTGAAATTTAATCACATTTCATTAAATTAATCGCTTATATTTCTTAATGTATTATTGTTTATTTAATCTTATATATTAAGGTGCTTCAATTTCTTAAGTAAATCAATGTTATGACATTTTTTTTTCTTTTAACTAATTGTCAACCATTAAAATTAGATTATTTTTTTTACTGTCTATTTGTATCCATCCAAAATAGAGGTAAAAAATGCATAGTAAAGTTAGATAAAATTGAAGAGATTAAAGCATTATATATCTCTTTTTTTTCATTAGAACAACAATATGTATAAATTGAGATAAAAAAAAAAAAAAGAAGAAGTCAAGGCACTATGTCAGTTTAAAATTATTATTAGAATGGAGTTTTATTTTACATGTTACGTTAGGTTAATAATTATAATAAAAGGAAAATGTTTAAGCATTCACGTGATGTGCGGATACATATCTAGTTTAATAGTATCAACTTGTAAGATCATAGTTTATAATCACATTATGAAAGAGATTTGTATCAGAAAGCTTCCTATAGATGGCAAAAAAAATAATGGGGAAAGGTAAATGGAAATTCAGAATTCACGAAGTGGACCCTTTACATTTGTTTGTAAATGTCCTTAGAATCCAAATAAATTTGTCAATGTTTCGAGTTCCGCATAAAATGTTTCACAAACCAAATAAATTATAATCCCTTTACATTTCTCTTGCATTCATCTCACCAAATACATCCATGATTTAAGTTTTAGTGTTGTTATACTGCCCCTACCCACCCAACTAACACCGAAAACAAAAAAAATAAAACAGATGAAGCCCTAGTGTTACATAGTCAATTTGGTGACTTTGGTTCCCAATGGCCACCAAGAGATATGCCTTCACATAATTAAAGGCCATGTCTTGTGCCAAGAATGAGAGGCAATGAATTCTGTGACTTTTTCTCTCTACCAAATGGAGGAACCTAATCCTTTTATGCTATAAACCTAATTCCTTTTTCAACTGAGCCAGAGTAGCTTCTATTTCCTCAATGTTATCGTCAACGCTTCTGTTTCCCTTGCTAGCTTCACCTTGACTGCTATTGCTTGGTGTCTCCGTCCCAGAAAAGTTGGATGTATTTTCTCCCTGAGACGTTTTATAATCATCATTTTGATCAGTAATATTAAGTTCTTTCTCAAGGAACTCCACAAATTCTTCTCCTATTTCCTGAAAGGTAAAATTTCAAATATTATGAATCCTCATTTAGGACCTGTTGCCAACTATATATCTAGATGGCTCATCTACACATCATAATTCAAAAACAAACAGATAAGGATGTAAGCAGGAAGTCTCACCGCCAATTCCTCCCATAGACTCTTTGGCTTTCCTTGTGAAGCAGCGTTTGCTTCCCAGTTCTTGAATTCTTCTTGAAGATCCTTAAAGAAGTCCTCTGTAATAACAAAACCAAGAGGTCTCAAACACTAAAAAGAAAGGAATTACAAAATTAAGTTGCAATATACTAGAGACATACATCCCTTTCCCCCTGTTGATAGATTTATATGGGATAATCAATGCCCAGCAGATTTTTTTTTTGGTCATCAAAAGCCCAGCAGAATTTGTAATAAATACAGGTTAAACTTATGAGCAACATGATGCCTACCAGAGAGTATGTATCTACCTATTGTTATTTGAACATCCCTCAAAAAATTACCTGCATCATTAAGATGTTGGACCATAAGAAGATTAAAATAAAAATTAGCTAACTTTATAAAATGATAGGATAAGAAACCAAAAATAGCAAGGATTAAATATGTTTTAGTCTTTGGGACAATACACGCTTATAGGCCCTAAAAAAATCATAGCCTTTTTACCCTTCATTTATGGAAATGTGTCAGTGTGATCAACTGGTCTCTATTTCCATAAACAAGGGACCAAAAAGAGATGATGTTTTATGTGATACAAGGACTTGACACATTTGCAAAAAATGAGTGACCAAAAAACAAATTTCGGTATATATATATATAGAGAGAGAATAAAAACATATTTAATCCTAAAATATAATATTATCTCTCAGACAGTGTTAGGGAAAAAAAATAGTATTAGAACTTAGATGAGTGTATTGAAAATTATCTCTCAGACAGTTAAAGGTCAACAATTAGCATCAGAAGAGGGTGCAAGGACAAAAAGGAAACATATAGGGCCGGCAGCTTAAAGTTTTAACTAGCATGCGGCATGGTCAGTACTAGTAATCACTAATGAACCTAATTAATAATATAAATAGGAGTATTAGATTAAGGTATGCTTCACAACATTAAATACTGTCAATAATATATTTTAGTTTGGTACTTTGAGCTGTCTTTTTTCTTTTACTTCTTCCCTAATCCTCAACCCATAATTCTTTGACATTGTATCAAAGCCTAATCATTCACGGAGCGTATCTCCCTTCCGCTATTTTGAGTTTATAGAACTCGGTATATTTCTCCTTTTAAAAGAATAAAAAGAAAAAAATATTGCAGATGTGTAACGGCAATTATAAAAATGAAGAACATATTCAAAAGTGACGTTTTGTAGCTAGATTTTAAACAATATTGCAGATGATTATTAATCTTTACCTAGTCCATAAAATTCTTCTTCAGTTTGTACATTCCTACTTCGGCTTCCTTGAGAAAAATCATAACCTCGACTTCCAGAATCATATTTTTTGCGGGAACTAGAATTTAGCAATGTATTGTATGCATGTTTTATCCTCATAAACTTCTCCTGTGCCTTATCCTGTGAAAAGAAACTTTAAAATTACATAAATAAGCACAACATATTTCAATCTTCTGATGGTTAATTATTAATACATTAATTAGAAATATAGTAAAAATCAATGTGAGCAATCACTAACACACAATCCAAAATAGAAGTGTTACATCATTGAAGCACTTTCAGCATAATGCATACAGCAAGCTTTTACAACTTTGTCCTTGTGAACAAGTTTACATTTGTTTTTTCTGATTTCTGATTTCTGATCAATTTACATCATTGAAGCAATATTATAATTTTTGCCCAAAATTTTTAAGTAAAATTCAAGATTGGAAGACGATATTCTGATTACAAGTGCTAGGACATGAGGGTCATGACCTGATATGTCACATTCAGTTAATTAACCATCTATATCCACAGTTTTTTCAACTTATGAGAACTAGTACACATGTAAAAGGGAATGAATGTGCTTTGCTAAGCAGGAGAGTCAATAATCAGGCTACATATTAAAGGTGGATCTAGATCGGTAAATGCCCATTCATGAAAATTCTGGTGAAACTTATAGTTTCTGATGGCAATGGAACCATGGATACAAATCACTAAGACCTTGTGACACAGCCGGATTATGTAATTCATCTTTTCATTGAAGGACAATAGGGCATACAATCAACACAGTAGCTGTGTTTATACTAAAGTAGAGAGTGCCAAACTATACCAAACTTGTTACCACAATCGAAATCTTGCATATGCAGAAAATACCATCAGTGCA
Organism: Glycine soja; assembly: GCF_004193775.1. Lineage (NCBI taxonomy): Eukaryota > Viridiplantae > Streptophyta > Magnoliopsida > Fabales > Fabaceae > Glycine > Glycine soja. The sequence continues at coordinate 2,864,190 of NC_041016.1, forward strand.
GAATACTCAGTAAAGAGTACCATCACATAATTCAACAGTACTATACCTTTCCATTGGAGATAAGCAAAGTCTGAGTTATGTTTTGCACAAACCAGTCAATCTCGATGGGACAATTTTGATCCATTCCAGACACAATGATAACCAATAACACACAACCTCAATCTATCCATAGAGAAGTATCCAGCTTTGTAAAGAGGAACCCCCCACCCCTGAAGCTAAACATTAGAGAAACATACAATAAAGAGGAATTGGGACAATATGGCTGCAACTTGAAACAATTAACATCCTAACAAAGGATAAACCCCCTAATTATAAAAAAATTCCCTAAATCATAAACAATTTCTATTCATTTCCCCATATAACATGGTAAAATATTTACTTTTGAACTTAAATTTGGATAACTTAACTCTAACAGAATAAACCCACCAACAATTGTCAAATCTCTAGATGTCTGGTCTGCTTATTAACCTTAACATTTTCAAAACACACACTAATGAGAGAGCAATGACATTGACAAGCGTCAAACAAAGCAATTACCTCTTTATTAACATCGGGATGATACTTAAGAGCAAGTTTCCGATAGGCCTTTTTGATTTCGTCGACGGATGCTGATGGAGACACTCCCAAAACATCATACGGTGACTCGCTACGCCTTGCTCTCACCACCATCGTTCTATTCCTATTGCTCCATCCTTCTGTTTTATGGTGCTTCCACTGAGAATGGTTAAAACGAAATCCGTAGCTAACTTTACAAGTGGGTATGAAACAACTTGGTAGAGGAGATCTCAAAAGGAAGCTATTTGCAGTTGCAGTGAGAGGGAGAGTTATTCCATGCATTTTATCTCCAAAGCTTTGTTCTCTCATCTCTTATCGTCATTCATAGGAGGATTCTGGATCAATCTTCGGAACACCAACATCGCTCTCTTATCACCCAAACAAAGTCCCAAACATTTTGGATTGAAATTTCGTTTAACTTACTCAACCCACGACCAATTTTATTTTTTATTTTTTTAAAAAAATGGTAACTATTAACTACCTCTTTTTCTCCTCCCTTAAAAAAACAGACAGACAGACAATAATAGTTTTATACGTTAATTTAGAAAATCCATAATTTTAATTAATACAATATTAATTTAAAAATAACTTATAAATATCATATTATATTTAATATTGATTGAAGAAATTAGAGTATTAATTAAAAAAATCTAAAACTATAAATCTCTTTTAGATAAATAACTCATTAAAAACATATTATATTAATTTGGTACAAAAGTCTATAAGTCAAGTTATCAAATGAAGAAAATATACCTAATTGTATGGGAAATATATATATATAATAATTTTTAAAATAATTTATAAGTAAATAACAATGTAAAAACCTGCATCATTAAAGTCTAAAAACAAAATGTTTAGATGCTTGATGAAGATGTAGATATGACTTGTGAGCCTCTATGTTATTGGGCCTATGGTAGGAGGAACAATTGATGCCCACAAAGAAAAGAAACCTTTTAGTTGAAGGTTATCTGAGAGAAAGCAGAGTAGAGTTGTATTAGAGCTGCATCCAAAATCCTGTTGGAGAGGTTCTCCCACCAATCCAAGGTGCCACGTCAGAGAAGGAAAAGTGCTTGGAAACTGAGGCAGTGATGAGGATTGCAGCAATGGCCACCACATTTGCATCCTCATCTCCACAAATTGCAGCTTCTTCTTTTACTCTTCCACCCTTCCAATCCAAAAAGTTCATCCTTTTTCACAACCCAGTACTTCAAAAAAACAACATACTCCGACCCATTCTTCTTCCTCCTCCTCCTCCTGCTGCTGCTGCCCAAGATGCGGTGGATGCTGCGGAACAATTGTACAAAACCACCGATCAAGGGGTGGCCACAGTCGTATCCGCTCTTTTCTTTATTGCTTTCGTTGGCCTATCCGCTATCACTATTGGGGTAAAACTGTAAAACAACTCCCTACTTAACTCTCTTACACTTTGGTAAAATTTTAGTCTCTCACAGGTCACAATTTAATTCTTGAAAGAGTATAAAGTGTGACAATTTTTTATTATATTTATAAGATCATTTTATCATTGTGTAATGTTGATCCTATCAATTTGACAAGTTGTCTTTTTTTAGGATGAATTAGGTATTAAGTTATAAAATTTAGAAACTAATTTGTCACACTTTTTATATATTTAAAAATTAAATTAAGAGACTAAAAATATCATTTATCCTTTATAGTTCTGTTCTGAATGCGCCTAGTTCTGTTTGTTGTGTTGCAGGTTATCTATCTGGCAGTGACGGATTTCCTGCAGAAGAGAGAGAAAGAGAAGTTTGAGAAAGAAGAAGCTGCTAAGGGCAAGAATAAGAAGAAGAAGAAGGTGGGCAGAGCCAGGGCAGGACCTAGAGGATTTGGCCAAAAATATGTTGAAGACGAGGTTGATGAATGAACCATTTCAGGTCCTCTTGCCTTGCATTCAAATGAATTTTTACTTTAACCTTTCTTTTTCTTTTCTTTTTGTCTTTTCCGTGTTGCTATTGCTTAGTTCTCATCACAGTGTGATTTTGAGTTTCCAAAACAAAACATGTGTTTAACGGCGGAATGCGAGTAATTAACCTTGTTGGATTAATTAGTTAAATTAAATTCATTGCAACACAGCATTTCAGGAAACGCTGAATGGACCGCAGAATTTATTGAAACTGCCCCATGCCTACGTTGTGGTTGTTCATTATTGGTTTTTTGTTTGAAATTCATATGATATGATGAGTCGTGGATGTTCCTTTTTTATTTTTTATTTTGTATCTGTAGTGTGAATCATGGGCGGTTCCTGGTTCATGGTTATGCACTTATCCTATGCGTCTAATTTTTTTCAACAAAGATAAAACGTGTAATCTGCCAATCGAATTTGACTAAAACATAGTAATAAAAGTTTCATTTAATTCACTTATTTGTTGACTTTAGTTAACCATAATTACATGAAAATGTGTTGATAAAAATGAACATTTTCAATAATATTTATATGCCTTTGAAAAGAAGAATAATATTTATAAGCTGATTTCTGTCAACCCCTTAAAAATCATTTTCTTCATTGCAGTTGCTTATTCCACTCTCATCAAAGATGAAGAAAAGAAATATGAACACGTTGATCACAAGAACTAGAATGTCACTATTAAAAAAAACTCGTTTGTGTTATTGTTTGATGGATTTGGTTTTCAACCACCAAATTTAATTAGAATGTGTATCCAAATTAATTGGTCAAATTTTCCATCAAAACATGTGACACAACACGTGAAATTGACTTTGTTAGTACTAGTTTTTAAGACATGATCGCTATCACAAGATATAAATGAAGGGGAAAGTAAACTTGTAAAATTGGGGCATAATAAAGTCAATAAACATACATGAAAGAAAAACCCTGCTCTCACCTAAACATAAACAGCTCTCAACATGCCAACATTTTGTACAGTCGCGTCAACTTATAAACTACCTCACCGTTCGTTTTATAAAACTTTACATCCTTAAAAAGGCTCGTATTGTCGCTTTATCTCCTCTGCTGCAGGGGGGCATCAGGTGAGTATTACACATCTGAGCCTCGCCTCACTTAAATTCTTCTTCTATGTATAAACTTTGGACTACAAAATGTACAGTTCTTCATTAAAACCGATAGTGTTTTTATTTCCAATCGGCCACTACCCATCACGACAGATTGAGATAGGAATAAACATAACCTCCGGATGCAGGAAAAGAGAGGAGGAAGCTCACACTAGCCTCAGTTAGCTGTACAAACAACTTTCTATGCCCACCTAAGCAGGATGAGGAGACTGAGCAGCAATTCTCCTCTCTGCAACAAATTACATGACCCAGTTGGCAAACTACACGTAATGTAACGTAATACCTTAGCAGATCAAAAGTAAACAGTAAAGTATGCAACTAAAGGCATATAATTGGCAGGGTAGTTCAGGTGTGTATCTCATATTCATGCACATATTCAGAGAATGTAGCGGTAATGCAAGCAAGAAATAATTACCTCCAGCAGCAACAAGTTTCTCTACACGAGCAACAATATGCTTCCCATAGGTGTACTTTTTCAATGCATTCAAATGAACTTTAATTCGTGAAAGAATTAGCTCTCGCTGTTGGTCATCACAAGTCTCCAGCACCTTTTGTACAACATAGTTGGCGAATTGATCTTTCATCATTGCCTGCATATAAGAGGAACAAGATATATATCATAAGAAGGAATGAATGAGTCCTACTATCAATTTTGTCAAGATGTGCTGAGAGTTTGGTATAACTAGAGCACCCATTACAATTATCATCACCAGTGTATTAAATTATAAGAAAAAAAAATTAACCATATTTTTTCTTGACCAGAAAACTTTGAGGATCAAAGTTTAATCAAAATATTGAATGTGACAACATTTTGTTCAGTTCAAACATTAAAACAATCCTGGATGCATTGAGAATATTAACTTCTAAAGAAATTTTTGGGTCAAAGATATTTCAATTAGAGTAACACCCTACTTAAAGCTAAATTGGACAGATAATTCTAAAGTCTTCAGAATAATCAGTTGTTCACCAATAGATCATTGACATTTCAGCCTACCTCATATTCACCATGTGATCATCATGGCCTATTTGGACAAAGATTGGCATTTCAAGCCTTGACTGAGCAAGCTAAATAGCCCCATTTCATTATCATCAATATATCTTTATATACCAAATTGTCTCAAAAAAAGGGGGATTGAGTTTTTTTTTTTTATGGAGGGTGGAGATATAGGTAAAAAAGAAAAACCTGAAGAGGCTCATTTTCATCTGTGGAACCAAGCATCTCATTCACAAGTAATTGGCGTTCAGAAGGACCTCCAAAGGTCAAACACTTCTCCACAACATTTGAGGCAAACTTCTGCTGACTCATTTGAACTATCTTTCCTGCTAATTCCTTGATAATGGCGGATCGCTCATGAGGTTTCCCATGCTCAAGTACATGCTGTTATTTAAGAGAAGATGAAACGAAGCAAGAGATCAGAAGCATTTGAGTGGAGATAGAAGCCCATATATCACAAGAAAAAAATTGGATGGCATGTTATACACATAAAGCCAAAAGGACTGCCAGTTATAACATTCAGCAACAGATTATTAAAAAAAGTAAGTAACAATTATATTTATGACTGATGAGTTCATGCTTTCAAACACATTCAAAATAAAACAAAGTATTAAATCCTAAGCAAATGACCTTAAATCAAAACAAAGAGAAGACATCCATACCTTAAAGTCAATTGACAGAATCTCAGTAAAAAACTCCAAAAAAAAGGGATTAATTTCAGGAAAACATAAGAGCATTGTTAGGATACCCAACCAAAAGTAAACCCAAACCATAAGTACCTTTCACAATTGTGGCATTGAAAAGTCCAAACTATATGTAATCATAATAGATTTACCTGGACAACATAATTGCCATACTGATCCTGGGCTAACATGCTAACTGCTCCTAAAATCTCATCCATAACTTTTTGCTGGGTGTTAGGGTCTTTGCAATGCTCCAGTACTCTCTGTCATGCAAAAGATAATTATGATAAGTTCAGGGATTTTAGGTATGCAAAAGGAGTAACATAAGCACTGAAAAAATCTTACCTGTATCACCCGGCAACCATATGGATGGGTTGATAGTGTCACAACTTGATCAAAAAAAGTTGAGACAATAAAGTTGATTGCATCTTCAGGGACACATTCAATACATTTCTGAATTACATGATTGCCATTCTGATCTCGCACACAACGCATGATATTTCCATCAAGTTCTTGAACCATCTTTATCTTCTGGTCCAGATCAACAACTTCTATGGCCTGAAGAGCACAATAAAAAAATATAGAAGGATGGCATCTTCAGAACATTATGGATACAGAGCCATACATAGAAATGTCAAATACTAGCACCCATAGCTGTGAATACCTTCTGAATGACCCGACAACCATACATTTGAAGGCTAAGCGTCAGAACATGTTCAAAAAGCTTGTTGGCTAACTCTCTTCTCTGGGATGCAAGTCCATGCTCAAAAAACTGCCAGATACCAATTGTCACGCTAACAAGATCCATAAAAGAGAATCATTTGAGCATGCATAGGCAATATAGAGAGTGGGTAATGATTACCTTCTGAACCACATAATTACCAAAGACATCAGTCATCAAAGCAAGAGCTTGAGGCATGATTTCTTGATAAACCATGTTTTTTTCTTCAGTAGTTGCAGTTTCAAGCTTTTGTTGAATAAACCGGCTCCCATATTGATCAGCACTGCATGTTAGAGCAATATCATTGAACTTAATTCATTAGTAGACATTATGGCAATATAAAATTAAACACCAAAACAACTCAAAAGGAAAAAAAATATATACCTGAATTCAACAACATGACCAGAAATTTCAGAAAGCTCAAAACACTTGGTTTTATTGCTTTTAAACTCTTCCAAAAGTGATGAAGCAAAGTTTTCATCCATGTTACCAGCATCTAGGTGCCATGGTCCCATGACCCCAGCTAAATTCCTCATTCCAGAAGCAAAACGCATATTCAGGTCATTGTGCCTAATAGGACTTCCAGATCCAACAGGCGAAGTAGATAAAGAGTTTGCCATTGGACTTCCTGGGTAAGATAAGCCATACGCAGGATTTCCATAATAACCATGATTGGAGCCACCTGATTTAGCACTCAGAGGAACATTGTATTGTGACTTCTGAGGTGAAAGCAGTGTCCCAAGATAAGCCTTCTGAAGCTCAAGTAAATTCATGTATGAGTTGCCTAAGTAGTTCCTGTCCACAGAAGGGTCGTTGAGAGCAGCAAGTTGTGCAGCAGCAAGCTCAGATGACCTTATATACTGAAGATACATGGGATCAACAAAAGGAGCCTGAAGAGCACCACCTGCAATTTGATTTCCCATTCTACCATGACCATGCACATCAGATGGAGCAGCAACTCCAGAAGACAAACCACCTCCAAGAATTCTTGAGTCCATTCCAGGAGCTGCCATCACTGATGCTGCAGCAACATTTTCAAATAAGGGTGGCAGATTACTAGTTCCAAGTTGGCTAGCCACCAAGGATGCCAATGCTGGATTTCCAGCGTACCCACTCAGGCCATAGTAAGTAAATGCTGAATTAGTACCATCTAAGGGCGAGTACTGAGCAGGCACGCCACCTCCACCACTAAAAGCTGAGGTAGGTGATCCCTTGAAGTATGAGTTATTGGGAGGAACAGCACACTTTTGTAGCTCAGCATGCCTATCCAAAGATGGATTGTTGATGTCTGACATACTCCCACCATTCTTACCTGAATCAGAGTAAGCAGATTTATGCAAGTGTCCTGATTCAGACTTCTTTAAGTATGCATGTTGTTTGCCAGGATCCTGACCACCTTGCATGCCAAATAGGTATCTCTGATGATTATCAACATCTGACTCAACCTGTGACGGGAAATGGCTATCACCATCTAACACATCATCAGCTGACAGATTCATGCCAGACAATGCAGCCACAATATCTGCAGGCTCATTGACTCCAGATGAAACACCATTAAAAGCATCAGGACTGTTAATACCTCTCTTCTCAGCAGCTACAACTCTCCCACCCCCAATAGGTGTGGGGCAGGGACTGGGAGCCCTAGCAACAAGTTGTGGATCAGGAGTAGTGCTACGCGACAAGGAAGAACCTAGTGCAGCAGCATAAGAATAGGAAGCTTGTGGGCCAGTATTTTGGGCAGCAGATGACACAGGGACATTTGATACAGATCTTAAGGTATCAGTGGCCAAGGAATCACGACGTAAATGAGCCAGTTCTGATTCAACAGATGATATGATATCGCCATTTTCATCAAATGCATTACGGCTGGCAGGACGAGATGGAAAGCCAGTGACAGAAGCGTTAAGTCCCAAATCATCCTGCACAATTACTGGATATAAATTATGGGTAGCAGAAAAAGGGTAAAACATATAAATAAACATAAAAAAAAATGCATCCTATATCGGTCTGACACCTGTGTATGAGCACCCAAAAGATTTTACAGTGGATGCAATAGAACAAGGTACAGAACTATGAGGACCAATATTTCAGCCAGTATGAATTAAAAGGGTGGAGAACTACTGGACAAATAAGAAGGAACTGGACATCGGAAGCTGAACAATAACATAATGAAAAAGCTTCACATGAATATTATACTGCCATTTTCAAACAACACAAGATCTAGAAATTACATTGTAGAAAAGCTAAAACAAAAAAAAAAGTATATGAAACAGCGGTATGTTTAAATTTAGCAGTGAACAAAACTTTAATTCGCACAGGAACGGGATTTAACCAACTGTTCAAACATCAAAACCCCACATTTTCAATCTCAGAAAACCCGTCTCTTATTTTGTGCAAAGATCAGAGTAAAAATGACACATAATACAGTGTAAGGAAAAAGAGGCAGATGCAAAGGAGTAAAGCAACCAAAAATCAAAACGCAAGAAAGAAGAAAGCCACCTGAAAAATTTCTGCAAGGCTCTTTTGTTTGCTGCCAAGACCTAAGCCAGGCAAACCAATGAGTCCATCACCACCCCACTCAGCCGAACCTCTTGGATTTTCACTCTCCACCTCACTCTCTTGTTTCCTCATGTTAAAACCGGGAGGAGTCGCAAACAGTGATCTGCCACCATTGTCATCAGCCCTGTTCACTTTCCTCCTATCTCCAATTCCACCAAGAACAGAAGCTCCACCTTTTAGTCTCTGTGTAAACCTCCAATCCTCCTTTGAGAGCAAAGGAGGCGGAAGCCGGGGATTCAAATTCACATTGGAGTAATAGTATGAAAGATAAGCCGGATCAGACCTAAGCTCTTCCTCAGAAGAAAAACCATTCCCACTTTTGGCCCCAGAAAACTCCGAAAACACCGCACCAGCGGCGGTGCCAGCGCCACCGCCACCGCCTCCAAACAACCCTCCAACTGCACTGAGGGAACCTTCCACAGTTGGAGGCGCCGATCCACTCCTATACAGATTGAGTTCACGTTCACGATCATCAACCTCCTGTCTTCGTTGCTCACGAAGCAACATCCCTATCTCCTTCTCCAGTTCATCCCCAAAGGAACCTTCGTTACCACCAAGCATCGGTCTTGTCCCCAATTCAGACAACATTATCAAAAACTCAATTTGATCATCGTGGTTTCACCAACCACAACCTGATCACTATCCTCAAACCCTAAACCGCTAAACAACTCAAAAACCCAAACTTTTCCCACCAAATCGCGTAAGCCCCATATTCACAACTTCAGGCGTGCTCACTCATAACTGCTGCGAACGAAACTTAAAATCAAAACAATAATAGTCACAATAAATTATGGCCATGAAAATTATACCCAGGTCATTCGCAGAGCTGAAACGAAAACTAACTGAAGAATCAGTCAGGTTGGGAAAACAAATTTAAGCACGGCATAATTAGTGAAAAGAAATCAGTAATAAGGGTGAAATTGAGGTGAGGGTTCGTGCAACAAGATGGAATGAGAGAGTGACAATGTAAGGGTTAAAATCCGGCGGCGATCGGAAGAACCCTTAGGGTTTTGTTTGTTCTATTTCGAGGAGGACTATATATGATATTGATGGCAAACCCAACCTATATTTATTTAGGTTTTTTATTTTTCAATTTCCAAATGTATCACTTTTTTTTTTTTTACAGAAATATCTAAAATAAATACTACTAGTGTATTTATATTTCCCAATAATCAGGGACTATTGACCAAGTGATAAGGGACTGATGTAGTGGGATTGTTGACATGGCCAAAGAGATAGGGGTTTCCTTTTTTTTCTGCGAAAATGCAAAAATAGATTCTGTAAGACTGACACGTAGTATTAATAGATTCGCCTGTTGAATAAAAATAGGGCGAAATTTAGTCAAATAAATAAGAGTATTTTTTTTCTTTTCATTATAATTATCCTTTTAAGTTATTTTATATGATTAAAAAATTGATAAATAAATAAACAATAATAATAATTTTACAAAATTATAGAAGAACACATCTTTATGCATCTCAATAAAAAAAATCTTATTTTATTTCCAAAATTAGTGGCATAAAAATATTGATTAACGTTTATCTTCTTTTAATACTAACATATTTATTAATGTCTTTACTGAATGAATTTAATTTTTATGTAATATGTTTCTTATAAAATATTTAGAGAGAGGTCATAAAAAGATATAACAATATAAATTTTTTACACATTTTAATATATCAATTAAGAAAGTAAACAAAAATATTATATTTAAATAATTAAAATACTTTCATAGGATACATTTAATAACTAATTTTCCAGGGCTTAAATTTATTTTATGATAACATTTTTAAAATTACAATATGATGTGAAAAATTTGTATCAATCTCATCTTATGAAATATTTTAAAGGTAAACTTACCTTTAATTTTCTCGAATTAAAGTTACAATACCCAATAACTTAAATAAATACAGTAATTAGTATTTACTTAGTTTTGAAAATTATTAAATAAGTGATAAATAAATTTATTTTATTTTGGTATTTAGCGATACATAAATTTGTAATTAATAGTGTGTAACTGAGTAGTTTATTGAAATTATTAATTAGGGTTTATTTATTTATATTGAAATAATAATTATAAACAAATTCAATCAACCACTTATTTACATGTTATCGGCTACAAATTATTTATTAAAAATTATATAATAATTTTGAAAAACGTCAAAAGAAAAAAATTATACGAGTTATTAAAAAAAATAAAATATTTGTATAAATAGATAGATACAGAGAGAGAAACATAGAATTGTTCTCACGTATTAGTGCTATGAGAATAATAAATTTTCCGATTAAAATTAATCTCATTCCATTTTTCTTTTGATTTTTATATGTGTGTATATAAACAATTTTTTTTACTGAACTTAAATCTACTCCTAAGTCTCAATACCAATCAACAAGAAAAAAATCCACTCTTAATTAATACTTTATGTCCCCCAACTCCCAAGGACAGGGTAGCCCTACCTTTTTACTTCTTATACCTAGAGTTTATAGTTGAGCTCGTGATGAAATAGGTTTGCAGAATATCTTTGGTTTCTTAAGGTGATAAATAATTCATTTCACGTTACTAATACTAAATACGAGAGGAAAAAAAACTATACAAAATTATGTAAATTTTGTTCTTGTGTCTAACATAATTTGTTTCCTTTTTCTCTTCTGTATCTTGGAAGGCGTCCTTTTTAATAAAAAATATCAATAATTAAAAATAATTTTATATCCAAATTTAATTTATTCACTATAAATTTAAAATATAATTTATATATTTAAATATTTTATTTATTACTACTTCCAAATCTTTATATAATAAACAAATGGTAGTAGTAATTTCAAATATATAGATTCCTAATTTCTTTTTTATATTCTTAATTTATTATAAAGTTTATTAACGAGATATGACTCATTTATAAAAAAAAATGGTGGATAGATTTACTGACTCATTTGAAAATATATTTTATAATTATTGATTGAAAAAAAAAACTAATCATTAGATTATAAGTATGATTATCATGTCTAATCACTATTTAAATTAATCAATTTTATAAGTTAGTTGAAATTAAGTCAGTGAATGTTTAGTTGACTGTGACCCTCCCTTTTATAAAAAAAATAATTGTATATGTATTTTTGGAATAGAAATTAAATTTATGACAATGTTAATTAAAATTAACTAATCAAATTATTTTTATCAGTATTCATGAATTAAGGATTTGTTTATGATATAAGATCTAAATAAAATAAAATATTTTTAAAATAATTGTTATTACAAATTTTAGTTATATAAAATAAGAATTTAATATTCATGTATTGACCATGGAAAATAATTTCATGATCAATCAATAAAAAATCATTATTATCAAAAATAAAAGTTTAATATATTTTTAATAAATTTATAATAGAATTAAGATTGAATAATAATATAATTTTTTAAAATGTTATACAATACATCAAGTTAATTTCTCAAAAATTATGGCCTTTTGTTTTTGTTTTTTCTTTGGAATCTAGGTGCAACGAATAATACTCACAGTAGTATTGAGTACATTACATGAGAAACCAAGTTGTTCCAAAAATTAATGCTGGGTCGGCAATTTATTGACTTGCAAGTTGCAAGGATCTAACATCTCATGAATTTAACTGCAATTTACTTACCTTTACTCGGCTAGTTAAATTGCCATAAATGGTTTTACCCATCTGGAAAAACTGTCCTCAATTCAATGCGCTATAACATTATGAATAACTACAGAATCTCGCATTCAAAACATAAGCACATTGCCCACAACAATTGAACTATAGATTATTTATTGAATTAAAAACAATATACTGTACTATTTAAAAAGCATATTGATAAATAATTTATAAATACTAAAAATATAAATGTTAGTATCTCAATATATATTTTTTAAAATGTTTCGATAGAAACTATATCATATTGACTATCGATTGAAAAAACCTATCCTGCACTGTAATAATAAAATAAATAAAAAATACTACATGTAAGGGGTCTTTTAGTTTTTACGCAAATCCAACTCTGGAATCTGGATGTAGGTTAAAAATCCTCCTTTCTCAATGGCACGTGGTTGTTCAAGTGTTATATAACTTCGAGTGATAGATAAAATGTATAATTTGTATGACTTCGAGTGTGATGATATTTTCAGGGTTTGAATGTGTTAACTCACAACAATGTAGTGGTAGTTGAATTTTGTGATAATTTTCAAATGTCATCATGAGACATGGTGACGGGGTATCCCTAATATTTTGAAATTATGGGTAACTAGTGGCGTCACATAAGTGGATTCGACTTGGATAACGTAATATCAGCTTGCACTTGACAAGGATTGCATTCAATTGAAAGATTTAGCACTTAAACCTTATCCTTAATATAAATAAGTTCAAAACGTTTCATTTGGTTCACGTTTTGGGGAAAAAAATCACTAATCTAATAAGTCTTTCGAATACAAAAATTCAGCATGATCTCCTTAAAAAAATCAACCTGATCCATCAACGCTAACATAAATTATTTAGACAAATGGGCATTTTATTCTTGAATGATTAAATTGGTGATAATTTAATTTTTAAAAGAAGAAATTTTTTTATTTAGATTTGGATGAGTAAAAAGTATGACAATTATGGATGATGTATAACTTAATGATAAATTGATTCTTAAATTTTATAATTTAATGTTAAATTTGTCTTCCAAAAATATAATTTATTATTAAATTAATTATTAAATATTATAATTTAATGATAAAATGGTCTTATAAACTTAATCTTGGGATGAACTTATCATATTTTTTATTCTTTTAAAAATTTAATTATAATTTTGATTATTTTAAGAATTAAATTATCACGGACTTAGTGACCAAAATAGTCGCTTATTATTTTGTTGATAAATTGGAAAAACTAGGACGCTTAAAAGTAAGGATGGAAATAGGTTAGGTTGGCCTACAGAAAAAAAAACCTATTAAATTAAATAGACCAGCTTAGGCTTATTAAAAAGCCTTATAAATCTAATAGGGCGGTCTATATATATATATATATATATATATATTATTTTTTGGGTATAATTAATATTATTTTTTAAAAAACTAGCAGATTCCATTCTTATAATTAAGTAAAATTTTAATTACAAGATGTGAGTCCGATGTTCCTTTATATTTCTCATTATTTTTATTAGTTTTCCTATGTTAATCCTTTTTCTATTCCTATTAGATTTCTTTTTTCTTTTATTACGTTTTTGTATTCTAGAGCAAATAAAAATCATATTTTATCCTATCCTATTATGTTTCTATACTATTAGGTTCCTATACAAAAATCATATCCTTTTTTTATTATCAGGTTTCCTTTTTTTTTAACTATTTTATTATGTTCTTAACGAAACAAAAATTATATCGTATCATATCCTATTACGTTCATATACAAAAATCATATCCTATTAAGTTCCTATACAAAAATCATATTCTTTTTCTAACAAGTTTTTTTTTAACTTCCTAACCAAGCAAAAATCATATCCTTTTCACTTCAAGCTTTAAGAGAGGTAATTAACATTTTGTGTTTAGCCTATTATAGAAGGTGTGCTATTTTTTATTTGATAAAAATAACTATGAATATTAAAGATTTAATGCGAATAAGACTTTTAAATAGGCTACTAGGTCAGGCTAGACTTTTAAAAAGTCAGATCGAACCAAAATAAAAGTCTTTGATAGGTTATAGGTCAGGGTCAAACCTCAAAAATTAATCATAAGTAGACTCAGACCTTTTAAAGTCTGACCTAACCTGTCCTATTTTCACCCCTACTCAAAAACTTCCTAAGGAAACTCACTTGAGCCAAATCAGCTTAAGAGCATTATAAATACAACTAGGAGAAAAATAAAAAATGAAAATCCTATAACTTTCACACGGGAATCAATAATAATATTTCCTTTTGTGTGTATAAATAATCATGTAGTAGTTGTTTTCATTAAAAAAATATGTTATACACATAGTGTTACATCATTATTCATAGTTTAGTTCCATATGCTTAACAGGAGACACATGCTAATATAAAAGTTTTGTATTGTAGCTTTGGGATACAATTAATAATTTGACGAGAAAATTTACACGCTCTCATGTGAAATGGGTTTACAAACATAATTTATTATATATGATAAATTTATTAATTTTTAAAATTATTTATGATTAAATGATAATACAAAACTATAATATATTATATATTATGCATGATGAATTAAACTCAACGTGATTTGCCAGAACTTCGTTAATATTAATGTGTATACTCCTAAGGATAACATGTCCCCTCAGGAAAAAGAGAGAGAAAAAAGGATAACAATGTTCCATTACGATGAAATATTTTTATTTCTCACATCAAACTTCTATACTTTCTTTTTTTATTGCAAATTATATATATACATAGTATTTGCGTTGAGAAATTATCAATATAAAAAAAGATGTCCAAGTGGTTATATTCCATTGGCAATATTATGTAGTATTATTACTATTTTACACTCTCTTTTTCCTAAAGATGTTTAAATTATTTCGATAAAAAAATGTTTAAATTATACATTTTTTTGGCGAATTCTTCGGCGGACCATTTGAGGATGTGATTTGTGATAACTATAATTGTTTATAGCGAGTAACTATCATACATAATTCTTTAAAATACTAGAATGAAGAAAATTAGCAGAAAAAAAGTCATCACCGAAGATCGCATTTGGCGGCTGCATGCGGCAAAATCACGACGGCAGGTCGAAGGAAAGACGAAAAAAACAAAGGGATAACACAAACAATATGCAGAATGATTTTAATGTCTAAAAAATTATTCCGAAGGTTGCAAGTAATTAAGCTATTATCATTCGATATTTCAAAAGAAAAAAATCTTATGGTCAAAAGTTATTTTTGTCCACCATAAATCACATGTGTTATTTGACCCCCTAAGTCTACGTCATATCTTTTTCTCTTAAATTTAAAATATACATTTTATCCTTTTGAAATACAAAATATATATTATATTGAAGACTATTTTAATGTCATTCTAAAATCAATCTGGAGGGTATGTCTCACAATCCGGCGCTTGCATACATCTTCTCATAGGACGTGGGTTTCACGGTGATATTTTTGTAAATAATTATAACTTTTCAAAAACCATTTTTTGAAAATCGTCTTTCAGAACGCTTTACTGAGTCGGTTTCTTCAAAAATCGTATTTGAAAAGACATTCTCACTACTTGAAATGGCGTGTCTCTCTTTCTCACTTTTGAGCTAACACAAATCATATCATCGTTTCGCAAAGCAAATCCCTCCCATAGTGGAAACCCTAAGCCCCAATCCCGCGAATGGTTTAGGAAACAAATGGGGTTATTGGCTCTGTTGTGAGGTGAATGGGAAACACACTCGGTTAGGTTTTTTGATTTGGAGTTTTTAGGAATTTAGGGTTTGCGTGGTTTGGATTTTGGGGATGAATTAGAGTTTCAGGGCTCAGGAATCGCAAATGCTTGATGCTTTAAAGCAGAGGGAGCAACAATTTGGGGGTTTGAGGGCTTTTGTGATGAAGGAGAAGGAGGAGGAACTCGCATTGTTTCTGGTGATGAAGAAGCGCGAGAAGGAGCACAATGACCTTCTTCTTAACAGCTCCGAAGAGTTCTATGCACCTCTCGGTATATATTTTTGCTCATTTTCTTTTTTGTGTTGAGTTTTTTTTTTTAGGATTTGCTTCTTTGCAGTGTTTAGTGTACTAAGATGAGCTTTTGGAGTTGTGTATATGTTAGTTTGCCATGTGGTTTAGGACTTTAAAGTGGGTGAAGAACTTGAAAATGATCTATGTTGTTTGAATTTCTGTTTGTTAACTTGTATGTTTCATGTTTGCATGGTCAAATGGGGGTGTTGATCCCATTTTTAACATTTCATCTTCTACACCTGCTCCTGTGCAGAAGGCTGGTGTTGATGATATTCTAAATTCAAAAAATGATAAGAATGACTATAACTGGTATGTGATACCCTTCTAGTGGCGCATTGATTTTGTACTTTTATTTTCATTATGTTTCTCATGCCATTGTGTTTATTAGTGCAATAATGGAGTTTTTTTTGTGTAATTAACTACATTATATCTCAATATAGTTGTTTCTAATAAGCACACTAAATAAAAATAGGCGTGGCTCTCTTAGTCATGTCAGGCATAGGAGAGACTTGTTGAGGTTTATTGAGTTCTAGAGGATACCACTCAATAAATAGGTTCCTTGTGGTTTTCATTTTCAATATAAACAATATTGTTGCTACTATCTGATAAGAACCTTAGGAGAATCATATCACAAAAAGCTAGTTAAATGTCTGGCTATGTGATTTATTCAATTCCTTCCTGATCAAGTTGGATCTTCTTCTTTTTTCTATTCCTTGTTTTTTTTTTAGTTTGAGATATTTCTATACTCATTATTATTGCTTCTCATTCAGGTTGCAAACTTCCTATTTCCTACTTCTCTTAAAGATTATTCTCTGCTTGAGGTTGAGACTTGCTTGAAAGCTCTTGAAGCACTTGAGATAACAAGGATGAACTTTCTTGCTCTGGTGAACTTTCTTGCTCTGTTTTCTTGAATATCCAAAAAAAAAGTTAGTTTGCTCAAATTTTATTTTCCAATATCACAATTTATTAATATGATGGCCATGTAGGTCTGTATCAACTTTTTATGTTTTCAATAATATTTATCTAATATGTCCCATACTCATTTTCAGAAGCAGGGAGGAAATGATTTCTTACTGATTCATTTATCATTTAAGTTAATTGTGATTTGTATCTTACCATTGGAATTGTCCTTGTAATTATTAGGAAAATTATTTCATTTACTCAGAAAGCTAAGTGCAGTGAGAAAGTGGTTTCAAATGTTTGATATTGCTTGAAACTTAGTGGTTTCATTTTAAAATTTCATTTGGAACCCACCTTGGCATGGGTGACTTTTACCTGCAGACATAGTGTTTTCTTTTTGGGTCATTGGTCGGGTTTTCATTTTCTTTTTTGACCTTATCTAATTTTTGTTTTCCATTGACCAAATGTCACTTAAATGAATAACAACATTATATGAATTACAATTCTTTCAAACTTGTCATAGGACATAAAATGCTGCATAAGTTTTCTTGTTCCCTTTTCAAATATTTGCCTTGTAATAACCTTGCTTCCATCATGTAATATGTGGTTCACAAGTTTAATATATTTTCATTATTGACAAAAAAAACCCTTGTAGCTTAAACATTTTTGGCATATTATCTAGTTAGATTCATCTGATATCATGTTTGAGTTTGAATGGGAATGCTTTTCCAGTCTACTTCACATCCTTTTATGGTGTGTGTGCACTTTATCTATATTAGACTATTAACCATTCCAAACTCTTAGTAATATTGATCATAGCTCACTTGAGGACTTTGAGAAGTTTATAAATCTAAAAATATTTCAAAATTAAGGTAATGGCCTAATGGGCTGACATGCATAACTTATTGGCTAAAATCTAGTTTTATAATTCTCAATATGGTCTCACTGATTTGCAGGTAAAGCAATTTCAAAATTCTGTGCCAAGTATCCATACCTACAGCTGCTTAAGAGTGAAACTTACTTAGCTGGAGATTTAGGCACATCTTTATAGAAATCTTTTCTCAGGTAATTTTGTTTGTTTTTCTTGAGTTTTCATAATCTTACTGGATGCCATTAAAAGTCAGGGGATGGATGGGATTAGGGTAGATGTCCTTCATTTGTAAAAGCTAATTTGGCTTGGGCTCAACCCTGTGGTACATGTTCAACTTTTGCACCAAATGATTTACCTTATTTTTCTACTTTATATGCCCCGGGGGAGATTTGACATCATGGTCTCTTCAAGATATAAATATAGTTGGAAACCAAGATTCAGGTACTTATTAACAATTTAAAAACATTTTTCTTCTCCTTTCTAAGTTCCTTGTTTCTTGTGAGTTGTTGATGTTTTAAAACTTCTCCTATCATCTCTTCATTTTTTGGTAGCCTTTATGCTTGTTAAAAGATTAGAAATGTTACCAACTAAACTAAAAGTCATATTCAGAATAATGATTATTTTTACTGGTAACAATTAAATGAACATTTTATTGGGCTTTTGAGGAGGTTACAATTCAAGAAACATTTTATTTTACTTGCACCACCAGTGCTTTCTTCTCTAACTTATTCCATTGTTCTAATTGCATGTTAGAAAGGTTTCAATGTATGGAATTTAAGCTTGTAGTAAATATATTAAAAGTTCTTAAATTTAAGCTGAGCATTTTTACTTTTTGATTAATTTATCATCAAATGTAAATCTAATATTAAAAAAAGTCCATTTACCCAAGGATTGTTCAAACTTAGGTAAATTTAACTTTAGTTTACAATACGTACTCATGGTTAAATTTTATTTTAGTGATTTTAATTTAATCTTTATAAATTATTTAGATATGTTATGTGATATGTCACTTAAATAGTTATTGAAGCAATACATATGATTTGTTATATATTATATTATTTCATGAATAATTCTTTTTTATTATGTAGAAAAAAGCATAGATTTTTTTTTAAAAGACATTCTTTTTTCTAATAGTGACAACAAGATGTCATTTATAAGGACTTTACACACTCAAATTAGTACATGTTAAAAAAGCAAATGATAAATAAATAGTTACTAGGTATATATGTAGTTACATGCCTTTATCATGCAAATGGTAGGGGTATATATAATGGTACGTTCGTTGATCCTATATAAGTGGAATGATAAGGGAGAATATCAATTTGTTATTGAGGTTCTTTGTGGTGGTGGAGTGATAATGGATCTTTTTTGTTCGAAAGGGATATCCTTTGAGACCAGGGAGTACCCTTTAGTTGGTCTGGGGCAAGTGTCATGTAGTTAGGGATCTACTTATTGACCAATCCAAACCTGTGTTGGACCAAGTTTATATTAGTTGCCTGTTACGTATATGTTTTGTCGTTAAAAATGTTTTGCGCAAATTTTAATACAAATTCAACAAATAAAAATAAAAATAAGAATCTCAATTTGTTGACAAAATTAATTTTATCTGAAAACCAATCATATACCAAGTTATTGAGAAACCCTACGAACATGTTTTTTTGGTTCATAAACAAAACGATGTTTCTATTTTTGTTCAGACGCGGACCACTCACATGACACTATTAATGGTTCAGGACTTCAGGCCCGTTCACATTCGCGAAAAACAAAACGATGTTTCTATTTTTGTTCAGACGCGGACCACTCACATGACACTATTAATGGTTCAGGACTTCAGGCCCGTTCACATTCGCGAAAAACGATCCATTGTGAGTTTTGGGCTTTGAAGCACTAAAATACTAAAAATTGAGTTGCCAACTGACAAAGTTTCACAGTAGACACCATCGAAATTTCTTTCTTGTTTATATTTTTTTTTCCCTAGGTGGAAGTGATGAAGATTTTGAAAGTAAGTGATGGTATCTCAGTATCTCCTAAATTTCTGGACAAATATTAAAATATTATTTTTTGGCGGAAATCAAGAACTGTATCTTTAAAATGCAGTATTTTATTTATTCATCTTATATGCAGAATGCAGTCCTTGTGTCAAAGAAATTCAGCCAAATATTTCCTTTGAAATTTTTACATTATTAAATTTAGTTAGATACGGTAGTTAAACAATGAAAACTTAAAAATAATTCTTAATTTGATTTACAATAACTAATATAGAGTCATTATTTTGATTTCACTTGAGTGATTAAGTTGATAGCACAGAAAATTTAATAGCCAAATTAACATAAAGTAAAACACTGAAATACTAAAAACAATAGTTTAATATTTCTTATTTTAAGTACGTTATAAAAAAATATTAATTCAAATGAATAATTAATTTAATATTATTGTTAAAATGTATGTCTAATTAGTAATTTAAGAAAATAAGATATTACATGTATAACATTTTGGCATGCGTTGCCTGTTGGTAGCTGATTCACTGAAATTTATAGTTACAGAATATATTAATGATTAATGAATGTTCAGAATTAAGAATGTATGATTTTGAAATTGTGTTAGTGTTATGAGATATATAATGTGCTAGTGTTATGAGTTCAATAAGTCCAATATATATTGCAGAACCGGGAAATCACCATCGATCACCATGAAAATATCGCTCAAATTAGTGAAATAGGAATCTGAGAAAGTGGCTGTTTAATATCCCAGTGACCCAGTCCACTGATTAGCGTTGAATAGCTTACATGTAAATATAATAAACATACTTTTGTTTTGTTTTGATTTTTTTTTATTTTCTCCTATAGAATGACCTTTGTGGTTCTTATTCTTTTCATTTTATGTATGCCAAAAAATGCATTATTGTATTCGCCCTTGTAGGCAATGATCTAGAATCAACCCTGTCTTGAAGTGGTCAATGGATTACTCAACGCGTGTATGTACGTTTTGGAATTGAATTCAGATTCTCGTGCTAGTTGGAATCAATCATGGAAAGGAATTAATCTTTAATCTTATGGATATAATTTTAGTGGCTGTTAAATATCACAATAAAACACTGCCTTCCAAATAATTATATCAATAAAACATCACTACTGAAAGGAAAGAAAGCACCTCCAATTATGCATGTTCTGATGTCTTCGAAAACGAAAATGGAAAATTCAATAGAAAATTATTATTATTATTATTATGATGTGTCTATCATATATTAAAAACATTAAATATTTAATTTTTTAAAATATGCATTATCATATATTCTAAAAAAATATTTAATTTAAACATGTTTATGCTTAATTATATTGATTTGATAGAATAAATAGATTTAATTTGACTATATTTAATTATGCTGGTTTAGTTATTTTTTCCAACAAATTCAAACATAATTCATTTAAATGAGATTAGGTTGACTTGATTCTCATCGTCAAATTAAACTAAAATTTAAATTATTATACTTTTAGTGCCTTCATCAAAATATTATCTTTTGTTTATATGATTTTCTGAAATCTATACTACTAAACATTAAAAAGTTACTGTAAAAAAACATTAAAAAGTTATTTACTCGTTAATTATTTTAAATAAAAAATAAATAAATTCCATGCATTGTTATTATTTTTATTAATTTATATTTTTCTATAATTATAGCTAATTAAATTTTATTTAAAATATTATAAATTTTTTTATGCTAAACATAATAAAACACAATTTATAATATCAAATAATTTTTTAATGAAATGAAAAAATAGATAAGAAATCTAAATATTAGAATTTTTTTATAGGAAGTATTAGTAAAATTAAAGTCTAGAATCCCTAGATTTAAAAAATTAAAAATAAAAATTTATCAAGTTCATTTGCGTTAAAGATATAAATTTAAGAATCAAATCAATTATACTAAATTTAAAGTAAAATAAATCAATCAATTAAATTAATTTAAAACAATTTAGTTGAAATAACTGAATTTGTCGCATTAACTTATTCCCATTAATACATTTATTTATTGTTATCGTAAACAAAAATCATGATTGATTAGTGTAGTGCAGGAGTGGTTATAAAGTGAAAGAATAGGGCAATTGTCATGTAGAAAAATAATTTGATTAAATGAAGGTAAATTGTTTAAATCAAGTTCATGATCCAGCCCTTAGCGTGTTTGTCTCAGTCTCCACTTGTACCCGATGGTATTTTTAATTTGCCACAAATACTCTTGCATTTTATAATAATATTAAATTATATCTTAAAATAAATAAACAAACATTTAATATTTAGCGTATGAAATGAAATAAATCTTATCCTTTTTGCGACTGGCTTAGGTTGGTGTCAGCTCTGACAATAATAAACATCATTCGTCATTAATCCGCTCTAATACAGATTTATGAATGAATCCAATAAATTAATGAGAAATTAGAAATTAGCGTGTATTTTCCTCTTTTAAATAGACACTCTCTATTCCTCATCTCATCTCTTCGCTAATTCAAATTTCATTTCGTCAATCACTCCTAACTTCTGCATTCCAAAAATGAACTCGGACACGACGTCGTATTGGTGCTACAGTTGCACGCGCTTCGTTCACATCCACGACCAGAACGACGTCGTGTGCCCCCGCTGCCATGGCGGCTTCGTCGAAAAGGTCACCGCCGGGCAATCGGCAAGGCAGGGGTTCCGCCGCCGCCGCCGCAACGCCGGGAGCCACTCGCCGTTCAACCCGGTGATCGTGCTCCGTGGACCGGGGGAGGACGAGGAGAGCAGCTTTGAGTTATACTACGACGGATTCGACGGCGAGGGGCTCCGCCCGCTGCCGTCCACCATGTCGGAGTTTCTGCTCGGATCGGGATTCGACCGGTTGCTGGAGCAGGTTTCGCAGATCGAGATAAACGGCTTGGGAAGGCCGGAGAATCCGCCGGCGTCGAAGGCGGCGATAGAGTCAATGCCGACGTTGGAAATCACCGAGTCTCACGTCGCGTCGGAGACGACCTGCGCTGTGTGCAAGGAGGCCTTCGAGCTAGGCGAGTTGGCGCGTGAGATGCCGTGCAAGCACCTCTACCACTCCGATTTCATTCTTCCATGGCTCTCGATGCGAAACTCGTGTCCGGTGTGCCGCCACGAGTTGCCGTCGGAGCAAGCCGCGCCGGAAACCAGAGTCGCCGGCCAGATCGAGGAGGAGGCGGTAGGCTTGACCATATGGAGGTTGCCGGGCGGCGGATTCGCCGTCGGGAGGTTCGCCGGCGAGAGCCCTTTGCCAGTGGTGTACACGGAGATGGAGAGTGGCGGGAACTCCAACGAAGGTTCTCGAAGAATCTCTCTGGCTGTTGGAGGCGGCAGAGTTAGGGAAAGTCGTGGTGGATTTGGGAGAATTTTCCGCAATTTGTTTGGGAGAATTGGGGCTTTGACTAGAAGCCGTAGCCTTTCAACTTCACTCTTCAATAGAAGAAGAAGTACTAGAACCTGGGTCTTGGGAAATTGATTTGGATGGAGTTGGTTTTGGAAAACAAGCTTTCAATTTGAGATTCTTATTGTAAATGGGCATAGAACTGATTCGAAATGTCTTTGCATTTTGCGTTATATCAATAGATGTTTTTCTCCAGACACGATTCACCGAAGGGGACTCGAGAGAAAGATTATTCTTGCAGTAGAACATACGTTTTGGGGGAAGAACCCAGGCTTTAATTACTTGATTTGTTTAATGTTCATATAGTATGTTTTAGCCGCAAATTCTTTGATGAAAGGAGATATTGATCGTTATTATTCCAAAATTCAGCAGAACAAAAGGGAATTCCGAATCTGTGTGCCATATTCGCGGCATTCATTCTACTCTTGGAGCTAACTTTTTGCTGGTGCTGATGATTATTGGAATTATGGTCATGTTGGCCTGATGATGATGATGACACTTTGCATATCATGCGTTTCATCTTTCATGAATGAATTCCTTTTTTCTTCGCTTTGTTTTTTCACTCCTAATCATAGTCCTAGTTGTCAAAAGATAAAGGTTATTTTTCCCTTTTCTTAACGTTAGTCTTTTTGGCTATGATATGCTATCATATATCTATGGATGGATGTGCTGTATCCGCTAGCTGTGGGGTTCCCTAAACTCCCTGGCACTTGGCAGTGTTGTGGAATGAATCCATAAAAAGGTTTATTAACTTGGCATTGCATGCCCTGTTGATTTTTTCGATTGTAACCTTAACCGCTTTGAACTTTTCCAAAAGGACTTGGTTAAACATTTTTCACTAATCGTACTCCGGGGATTGAATTTGACAACTGTCTCGCACTTCAACCTGAGTAGTCAATTCTAAATTTTGGCACGCCTGGTTCAGGCCTTCAGCCAACTAAAGTTGAAGCTTTCTCGACCACTATCCTTTGCCCTTGTTTTTGTTAATAAGTATTTTCCCACCTTTGACCGACAAAGCATAAATCTATTTTATTTTTTAAACAAAAAAGGCCTCACAATTACAGAAGCATTTAGAATGGGAATATTAACAACTTATTACATGATGGAAGATCACTTCAAACCTTCAAATCTTTCAGCACTGCCATTACCTTTGAATTTTAAATATTAGAGAACTGTCAGACTAACCCTAAACTAGTTGACTTTTGAAACTCATTTATAATATTAGAAGATAGTTTATTGAATGTACCAAAAAACAAGAGAGAAAAAAAAATCCTAATATTATATCGACTAGTTGGCAAAATATTGGATGTCCTCTGCTCCGTTGGACCAAGTCAACGTCGATGGGGGCGGCCAGGGGAATCCTGAATTCGTTAGTTGTGGCGAAATCCTACATGGTAATAACGGGAGGGGAATGAATCTTCTAATGTATTTTTTTTTTCTTTTCCCAAAGAAATGTATATATGGATGGACCCATGGTGTTTGTCGATGATGGTTAGGAGAAAGTAGTTCTAACTTTTAATATCCTCCAAAACCAGCTACATTCGAGCTACGATTTTCATCAAGTATCCAATGACTTTGAAGAAATATATATAAAAAAAAAACTTAAGGTTTTATGAGCAATTAAAAGAAATCTAGACTATTTTTAAAGTTATAGTGTTAAAAAATTGATTGTATGATAAGTGTGACACGTATTTGAAGTCAAAGTTACTTGTTTTGAATTAGTTTCTATAGATTTTGTTAAGATTAATTAAATTTTTAGTTTTTAAATTTTTATTTGATTAGTTAAAGTCTCTTAACTTTTTTTTATTATTATTAAAGTTTCTAATCCTTAAACCTTTATTTGATTGGTCAATCTCTCTCAACTTTTTTTCATTAACGATTTTAGTCTCAAAAATTTTTAAAAATTTAATTTTAAGTCCTTGAAATGTTATTAAAAAATAAAAATAATAGATTCAAACTTTTGTTTAAGGACTAAAAATTAAAATTTTTAAAAATTTTGGGACTAAAGTTAATTTTTAAAAAAATTTAAAGACTAAAAACTTAATTAACCATTTTCTGAATTACTTAATATTCCATGCATAGAGGCATGCGTCAAATTTTGGCTGGAAAGTTATTTGTTTTATATTACTTGTCAAGTTGTTAAGAATTAGCCATTTTGTATATTTGCCAAAAATATGGTCTAAACATATAATTAAGGTTGGTTATGAGACATCCAAACTCTTTTAAAAAGCTTATTAAGCTTATAGTTAGACTATTGGCAGAAAGAGAATAAGTATGTGAATTCTGTCATTTCTTTTACCATAAGGCGCTTGCCACTTTATTGCATGTTGTTATATTGTTATTCTTTTCCATTTATATTATAAAATTGCTTATGAGACACCCAAACTATTTTAAAAAACATATCAAGCTTATAGTTACGACTATTGACAGAAAGATAATTAAGTATGTAAATTCTGTCATTTCTTTTATCATAAGGTACTTGCCACTTTGTTGTATGTTGTTACATTCTTATTCTTTTTCATTTATATTAATGATTAAATAGTAAGTTCTCATCGTAATGTTTTAAATGAAGATTATACTGTGAACTCAAACCTCAAAGTGGACCTTCCTAATTTTCTCAAATTGATTCACTATGAAATGGCAAAAAATACAAAACACACTGCCCTAGCTCATTTTTTGGTGAGTCGATAAATAGTCAAAAAATACAAAACCTTTCAATTTTTAATGGAGCTAGGAGTAGAGCTAGGTATATGAAGCAAGCTTTGTGGATGACCTATTTAGCTCGGAGTTCCAATTCACACGGACTACTATGAAACGTAACTAGATGGGAGAGTCTTTTCAGCTCCGTCCGTATAACTTATAGGTTAATGAGTTTGGTTTCCGAGCCAATAGCCTAATCCATTATAATAATAAAGATAAATAATCGTTTTTGTCTCTTAATTTGTAATTTATTGACAAATGTATTTCTGAAAGATGAAAATACAAAATTTAGTTCCCAAACGTGTAAAAAGTGCGATAAATATATTCTATCGTTAACTTTCGTCTGTCACCCGTTAATAAAGTCACTTACGTGATACAGAAAGACAAATTTGTCACTGAAATGATTGCCAACATGAATTGTCAGCATAACAACATATTTGTCATAATATTTTTTTGACTTTTTGTTTTTGACTCCGCTGACAATGCGTCCCTGAAAGATAAAAATACAAAATGTAGTCTCTGAAAGTATAAAAAGTATGATAAATATATCCAGACATTAATAATAGATTGTAATTTATTATTATCATTATTATTATATGTTTGTAATTTACTGTTATTCGTTTAGTACTTACGCAATATATTTTTGAATTATCTTTTAATATATATATTATTATTATTTTGATTTCCTCGTCAAACCTTAATCTTTATTATTAAAAAAACTTTATCTTATATTTTATAATTTTATCAAATTTCTGCTAAATTTCTCACTTTTAATCTTTAAAATTATTCTATATCCCAATTCCAACTTAAGTACTCTAATATTTAAAATGAAATTAATATGTGAGTAGAAAAAACATAACGAGCGACATGACCAAATTTATTTATTTATTTTTAAAAAATAATATAATCAACTATTTTTTTTAAAAAAGTCTCAGAAAATTAAACTAGATAGAACTAAAGTGAAATTATAAATCTTTTTTCTTAATCAATAAAATGTATATATATACCTCAAATATGAAAGAATGTTGTGGATAAACCTTATGTGCTTTCACTCGAGATAACAATTATTATACATAATATGAATGAAATGAAAAACAGTTACTAACAAATAAAGAATCCAAACAGTTACTAGCAAATAATATAATTGCCTTCAACGAATAAAGAAGAAATCACATCCAAATTATGTAAATAAAAATACTTTGTGCGGATGTGATTTCTTTTTTTTTTGGGTGGATTGTATGATTGCCTTCTTCGGAATCTAATGACATTGGAAAGAAACTTTCATTTTATATGGTTTGGTCCTTGTGTTGTTGTGAGCTTGTTGAAGGTGTTGTGTAGAATGATTGATTTATATAGGCTGTTTCTTTTGGACTTTTGGTGGGCAAAGGTTTTCATTGCAAAGTTTTGGGACAAACTTGAGTTATGCTGGGAAATGAATTCCCTCATGGTACTCCTGGTACCCGATAATCAATGTGTTTTTATTTGCTACCAAAAAAAGTCATTGGTGTCAATATTTTACATGGAAAGACTTGAATTCCCAAACCACAAGCACATGCATATGTGAGACATAAATTGTGGGGATTTTGGCTTACATATTTTGGATGTCTTGAGTAATTTTACATTGATACAAGAAAAAAAAAGTCTGATGGTAAAAGAAAGAAATAGTCTAACAAAATCTCAAAAATTTAGGTGAGATTGTTTTATGAATATTTTTTTACTAAAAAGTCACTTGAAATCCACCAAAGTCTATTATAAAAAACAATCTACTAAAATCTATATACTTTTAAATACCAAAAGATTTTTTATAAGTTATGAAAAATCTTAATTGATCGAATACTAATGAATTTTATTGTATTTTTTAAAAAATCATGATAATCTTGATTAAATATCACAAAATTTATTTTAATTGTTTAAAAGTCTTAATTGAATACTAGATGACTTTTTTATAATTTTTTTTTTAAAATTCATTATTGAAATCCTAATTACATACACTTTTCTTAAGAGTGTATTTATTCAAGTCATACAAATTTATTGTTAGTGTTGAGATCTTGTCCCAAAATTTTAAGGGTCAAGCGATTAAATAAGCATATGTAAATTTACTTAAAAATTTTATTCATAAAGAAAGGGATGGAAAGATTTAGGGAGCCATGGCTGCCCCCTACTCCTAAGAAGCTCCACTAGTGTATTTGGGGATAAGATTTTTTTTTTCTATGTAAATGGATGTGAATCCTATATTCTCACGAGAATGAGATTTATTTTTTGAAATAACTTTCCACTTTTACTATATTCTATCTTGATTTTTATTTATTTATTTTTTAATTGAAATAAATTTTAAAATCTTCAAGAAATGTTAAGTAGTTATCAAATATGTTGATAAAAATATCATTTCCAATAATAATATTCCCATGAACATCATTCTCATGAATATAATTTAGTTTGTGAAATAAACATCCCTTAAATATTTGATATCCTATACAAATATTTTAATATTTTATTTACTTATTTATTTTTATCATTTTTATACATAAATCTAAAAAAAAATAGATGCATGCTGACGCCCATCGCTAGCTGTGTAGTGTGCAGTACAAATGCTACAATACGCATCTCCCAAAAATGCAGTACAATTGTTGTACCAAATCATACTTAATTTAGTTAATTAACACATACAATACAAACAAAAAGTACTTTATATAAAAATAAAAATATGATTAGACATGATTAATATGTTAAATTTAAAATTAGATTATTTAAATAATATTGAATTTGATCATTAATATAAATAATTATTGATTAAATTTTATTTAAAGAATTAAATGCTTAAGAATTCTAGATTAATCATATTTTTTTATTTATGAATTAGATGGTTAAGAAAAATAATAGTACTTACACAATTAAAGCAACATGATCAGATTATTTGGATATCAATAGCACCGGAGAATAGAATAGCCCATGGCTTCTTCCAACAAAATGAAGATCATCAAGTCAACGTTCCTTGTTTTGTGCCTCTTAGCCTCGTCGTTCCTCTGTCCAATCAAGGCTCACGGAGGAAGCGGTGATTCTCATGACGATGAATCTGATAGCGAAGGTTTGCATTCTCGGGGTCTGATCGTGGTGAAAATATGGTGTTTGATCATCTTCCTTGTGAGCACTTTCGCTGGTGGGGTTTCTCCTTACTTCTACCGTTGGAACGAGTCTTTTCTTCTTTTGGGGACTCAGTTCGCTGGTGGGGTTTTCTTGGGAACCTCTTTGATGCATTTCTTGAGCGATTCTGATGAGACCTTCCGAGACCTTACCACAAAATCTTACCCTTTTGCCTATATGCTGGCTTCATCTGGGTACCTTCTCACCATGCTTGGTGACTGTGTTATCACTTATGTCACCAGCAATAGCAAGAGGGAAGCCAAAGTGGTGGAACTGGAAGGAGGGACAACACCACCCCAAGAGCATGAGCATGACCAAGCCAGAGATCATTGCGCAGTGGCGGAGACAACAAACCCTGTATTATTGAAGACTTCTTCTGTTGGAGACACCATTCTACTCATCCTTGCACTGTGTTTCCATTCAGTTTTTGAGGGCATTGCAGTTGGAGTTGCAGGTAGGTTGGTTTTCTCTCCCTCACCTTAAAAACAAATCACAAGACTCTTCACAAGAAATTATTACTTAGTCTAGTTTTTAGTTTATAAGAAAGAATATTCATAAAATCTAACTATATGCATGTGTCACGTAGAGATTAATTAAGACGATGATAGTAGGAATTTATGTAATAATTGGAACCATGATGGTTCAAAACTATGTAAAATTTCATAATTTCATATACAAATCTTTATAATTACTTTTGAACAAGTTAGGAATAAAAACAACAATCATTTTCTCAAATCAAATAGGACTTAATTAGTATTTCCACGTTGTTCATTTCGTGTGGAATATATACCAATTTGATTATTACTTATTGGGAACTCCAATCTGTTTCCCTTTATTCTGATTATGGTTTAATTTATGATACTTGAAATTCAGATTAATAATAAGTAAACTTGTTTAATTAACTAATATATCATTCAGGTACTAAGGCGGACGCATGGAGGAACTTATGGACAATATCCTTGCACAAGATATTTGCTGCTATTGCAATGGGAATTGCTTTGCTAAGGATGTTACCTAAGAGACCCTTTGTAACAACAGCAGCATATTCATTGGCCTTTGCTGTCTCAAGCCCCATTGGTGTGGGGATTGGCATTGCCATAAATGCCACAACACAAGGAAGCACCGCAGATTGGATGTTCGCTATAACAATGGGTATTGCTTGTGGGGTCTTCATCTATGTTGCTATCAATCATTTAATATCCAAAGGCTTCAAACCACACAAGACAACACGTTACGACACTCCCTGGTTTAGGTTTGTCGCCGTGCTTTCTGGTGTTGCTGTTATAGCTGTAGTCATGATCTGGGACTGATCATCATGTTTCAATTCCTGTTTTTCTTTGTTCATTAATAATTGTTCTACGAAATTGTGCGTGTGATAATTATGATGAATGTACCATTATATGTTCGCCACAATATTAAACGTTCGTTTAATATTTTGAATAAAAATTTATAGTCTTTGTTCTTTCTATCAGGTGAAACTAATTGTTCAGGTTCCTTCTTCAATTATCCATTGTGCAATTAAGAGACAGCGAAGAATGCCGACCGAAAGGCCATTGTTTTTTAATCTGATTTCATTTTAATCCTTGTATTAGTTAGCGTTGGATATATTAAGATAAAATAAATTATAAATACAAAAGATAAAATCATGCTTATAAATATTGTTGTTGATCGTAGAAAATAATTAAGTCTTTTAAATATGAGTTAGAATTTAATTTATGATTATGCATGAAAATAAACTTGATTAATATATACTCAATGTATAGTTATAGAATATAACTAACAATGAAATGATACATAATTAAAATTTTAAATAAAAAGAGAAAATGATAATTTCTCCGCGCGTGTTAATTTGGGTTGATACTCGAACTTAATTTTGACGAATATATTTCAAAATACGTAAGTGCAAATAAAATTTACATAATCACTTATTTGGAATTTAAATATCAATTTTAAGCTTAGGATTTTTTTAAAATCGTTGATTGATCATACAAAAATAAAATTTAAATAAATAAAAAAATCATAAAATCAACTTTGAAAAGGTAAATATATATAAAGATGTGGAGAATCAACACTGAAAAAGGACCATTTTATATTGAAGGACATGTGATTAGTAAATCTGGGACGCTAAGTCAAGGCGTAAAATATGCACATTTAAAATAGGATAGATAATCATCGGAAAAAAAGACAGGGTTAAACTTTTAAATTAAATACTAAAATAAAAATAAATACATGCATGAGTGGAGTGAAAAATTAAAGGTAAGAGGTTAAAATATATAAAATTAGAAAGATTATATATATATATATATATATATATATATATATATATATATATATATATAAAAGATATTTCTGTGTAATTTTTTAAAAGTAAAAGTAAGGGAGTGAGGGAGTGCAATGCACCCTCTCAATTGAATATAGATTTTGACTAAGTTGTTTTCAGATTGATTTTAGTTCATATTTTACTTAATGCATATCTAAATACTCCATTTCTTAGTGGTACTGAAGGTGACCGATGATTTTGGTTCCCCATTTCTTAGTTTCCTTATTTTTAAGTAAGTTCTCTGGTTTGATTGTCATTATTTTTTAAAATTAATGTATATGAGTTGATTGATTCCTAATTTATATTGTGGGTTTTAAGCTACCTTATGCTTGGGGGACGTTGCTCCAAAATTAAAGGTATAACAGAAGCTATCTCACTTTAATTATTTTTTTTCCATGTACAAGCATATCTTAATTAATTCATTTTAGTAATTTTTTGTTTGAAAACTAGTTAATATTATCGTCCTTGAGTCATACTCTTTGGTATCTCTTGCATACGTGTTTTCCCAATAATTTGTTTGAATTATAAGCTTCTGAATTGTCCTCATCTCTCTGTTGTCTCATTTATTCCTCTAAGTAAAAAATGACAATGAAAGGGACAGATACGATGGAATTCACGGGAACATACAATTTGATGACGGGGGCATATTTGAAACGTAAATATGTAAGGCAAATTATATTCAAGTCGTGTCCAATTTGTAAGAATATACTGGTTTGAGTAGAATAGTTTTACTAAAATTTTACTAGTTAAACTTTGACTGAATGCATGCTGACGCCAATCTCTGTGCATAGTACAAATGCTACAATACAACATATGCATCCCTCACAGTTGCAGTGCAAGTTTAATACAAACTATAATGTGATTATTGTATAAATGAACACAATAGAATCGAGTACTTAATCGACACAATTAAAGCAACAAGTTCAGATTATTCAGATATCAGGAGTTGCAGAGGAGAATAGAATAATACATGGTTTCATCAGTCGCTTCTTTGAAAATGAAGAACCTCGTATCAACTTTCCTCGTTGTGTGCCTCTTAGCCTCGCTCCTCTATCCAATAAAGGCTCACGGAGGAGGAGGAGGTGGTTCTGACAGCGGAGATTTGTATTCTCGGGGTCTGATCGTGGTGAAACTATGGTGTTTGATCATCTTGCTTGTGACCACTTTCGCTGGTGGGGTGTCTCCTTACTTCTTCCGCTGGAACGACACTTTTCTTGTGTTGGGGACTCAGTTCGCTGGTGGGGTTTTCTTGGGAACCTCCTTGATGCATTTCTTGAGCGATTCCGATGAGACCTTCCGAGAACTCACCACAAAAGCTTACCCTTTTGCCTTCATGCTCGCTTCATCTGGATACCTTCTCACCATGTTTGGTGACTGCGTTGTGAATTTTGTCACCAGCAATAGCCAGAAGAAGCCCAAAGTGGTGGAACTGGAAGGAGGGAAAGCACTCCAAGAGCAACATGACCAAGCTAGAGATCACTGTGCAGTGGAGACAACAAACCCGGCATTATTGAAGACTTCTTCTGTGGGAGACACCATTCTACTCATCCTTGCACTGTGTTTCCATTCGCTTTTTGAGGGCATTGCCGTTGGAGTTGCAGGTTAATTTTCTCTCCTTCACCTTCAAAACAAATCACAACTCACAAGATGGTCTCTTTGTGAGAACAGGATATTATTTTCACCACTTCATATATACTCATCTTGATTATTGTTTTTCTTAGTATCAAATTATTTTAACTTAATCAGTATTTTAAATTCTAGTTCTAGATATTCAATTGTATAAAATATATTTAGGGAGAATTTTGTTACTCCTAATAATTTTAACTGTTCAAATAAAATTATCTTTAGTAAAAAAATATTTGTTGTTTAGGAACTAATTTGTCATAGCATTTATATATTTATGAACTAAATTGGTGATCAACACTCAAATGTATAGTTGAGGAACTAAATAAATTATTTATTTAATTATATATATATGTAAACTTGTTTAACTAATATTCAGGTACGAAGGCAGAAGCATGGAGGAACTTATGGACAATATCCTTGCACAAGATATTTGCTGCAATTGCAATGGGAATTGCTTTGCTTAGGATGTTACCCAAGAGACCCTTATTAACAACGGCAGTATATTCTTTTGCCTTTGCTGTGTCAAGCCCCATTGGTGTGGGGATTGGTATTGCCATAGATGCCACAACACAAGGAAGCACCGCAGATTGGATGTTTGCTATAACAATGGGTGTTGCTTGTGGGGTTTTCATCTATGTTGCCATCAATCATTTAATATCCAAAGGCTTCAAACAGCAGGCCGGGACGACCAGCAGTTTCGACACCCCCTGGTTTAGGTTTCTCGCTGTGCTTTCTGGTGTTGCTGTTATAGCAGTAGTCATGATCTGGGACTGATCATCATCATCATCTTCCAATTCCTGTTTTTCTTTGTTTTTTAATATTGTTCTACGAAATTGTGCGCGTGACACCTATGATGAATGCACATAATTTAGTTTCTGTGTTCGGATTCTCAATACATAAAATACTATGTAATATGTCGTGTAATATATATTGTTAATGGACCCTCAATGTTTATAGAGTGATGGTATTTGTTACAAAGTTCTTTTTCATAAAAAATCGCATCGGTGCATGAATTCAAGTACTTGTTCATTTTTTATTGGACAAAGTCATCTTATATTGTTCATACATGAGATTTGTGCAATATAATTTCGTAACAGTCATCTTTTCTCATATTTACATTAACACTTCCAATTTTCGTTAAGATAAAAATTATCTTGCTAGTTACAAAGGTAATCTTCTAAATATAGAAACCACTTAATTTTAAACT
The DNA here is from genome assembly GCF_004193775.1 of Glycine soja. Lineage (NCBI taxonomy): Eukaryota > Viridiplantae > Streptophyta > Magnoliopsida > Fabales > Fabaceae > Glycine > Glycine soja. The sequence continues at coordinate 2,898,584 of NC_041016.1, forward strand.
TAATTTTAACTAAAATTAATTTTATAAAATGAAAATCATTCAAAATCAAGTTTGTAAAGACTCACTCAAGCACACTATATCATTAATGGAGGACATAAAGGATGTACTATTGGATATATAACATGACAAATGGAAATCTGAGCACTTAATGTTTCTTGTATTTAGCTTCCCTTTTCAAACACCAGGTTTTTAATGTTGTACTCTGTAAGTAATTAATGCAAATTCCATAGTTGGCTTCAAAGAAAGAATAAATGCAGACATTAATCTCGTTGATTCGTACTGGTCAACAGACATTTTTCATATCATATGCTACAGCTTTTATACAGGTATTTGCGCGCGCGCATATATATATATATATATAGTAGAACCTACAAACTGAAAACGATATGGGTGAATTCATTTTTTGGATATAATATTTATGATGGTGAATGATATTTAAATAATATAATTAGTGAATTATTGTGAACGGGAATAATATTATATGATGAAAGGGCCAGATAATGAGCTGCGAATCAATTGTCAATATTATTTCTATGTTAGTACCTGCGGGGATGTGTTTGTGAGAGATTAATTAAACACGATGTATCAAGCAGAATAGGAAATCTCCCTGTCCCTCTAGCTAATTTTGTTCCGACTTCTTTACTTCATCTCTTGGTAACTGAATAGACATTGCTACAAGGTACTACATGCATGGCAATATAAATTCAGTTGGCTAATCCAGGTTGATCAGTTCCGTGAAATTATGTGGAGTAGGATTCTCTCGTCTTAGTGACTAGCATCAATAGCGGTAGATTCTATTAATTATAATAGTTTTGTATATTTTTTTGTCATAATATTATATTGTCATATTAGTTAGTAACATGAGAGAATTTCAAATCCAATTTATGTCATAGTTAATAGATTGCTGTTAATAACATTACTTTAATGAATTCTGCTTTGTGATAAATCTTTATAGTTTAATTAGGGCCGGTGATAGAAATTCTGATACTAGACTTATGGAGACAACCTAATGTCCTAATCTATCTCTATAGCTATGTCAATACTTTCCTGGCCGAATATAAGAAAAAGATTGGTCAAATGGCCTTCTCCTTCAATTTGGTCTCACTCATTCAATAAGAAAAAGATTGCTACTAGCTGTTTGGTTAATAAGCAACGGTGCAATCACACCAACCAGGCAGTGAAGCAAATTAATATCCAATCGATCGAGTTCTTCTGTTAGAATGCTGGAGCAAGCCACTACATCAAGGCCCACTCGTGTAATCACCAAGCCTTATAGGAGCAAGGGCCATGTTTAAATATAGTTGATGTTATTTGTTTTCTTTTCCCTTAAGTGGCCTAATCCTCAGCTGTTGTGCTTGGCCCAAGTTGTAATTGGCTATGCCTTGTTGCTAGATATTTTGGGATATATGAGAAAGTGGAGACTATTCATTATTGTTAAACAATCAAATTCAAAATAAAAAAAATGTTTAGTATAGCTGGTGCACATGGGAAAGAAAGATGTGATTTGTCCATTTGGGAGTAAGATCTGGGGGACGTAATTGGGACAGAACATTTAATAATTACCTTGGTGGCACTCCAAACTAATTAAATGCAGAAATATATAGTGAAGGACTCCAAACGGGGAAAAAAAAGATAGAAAAGTAGGTGTAGAATCATTCAATTTCTATTCTAACATGCTTCTTTCTGAAACCTAATGAAATATCAAGATACCTAGCTAGCTAATGGACCAAATTTTCTATTTATACAAATATAAGCCAGTCTCAAATGCTATTAATTAGCTGTACGTGAATCGATTCTGGCCAGAAGCACACAATATTGTTGCAGGAAAAAAAATGATTAGTGCTATTCCTTCATCAGCGGCTCTCTCAGTCGCTTCCCTCTTAGTCACTAGCTTCCTTTGGACCTTTCCAGAGGTTATACTGGCTGCTACTTCAAACTATGGAGGCGTAGTTACTGGGAATTATCAGTTCGAAATACGCATTAGCATTACCTAATTACATCACTTACACTCGCGTGTGTATACAATTTTAATTTAGTTTTCTCCTTTCAAATAATTGTTATAACTGTAACTTACGCCACCACTTAGCGCTACTAAAGCTTACCAAATTAGTTGTTTTTTTTCATATCTGTTACACATACCAAATTAGCTGTTTTTCTCACATTTGTTACACATGAGATGTTTTTTTTTTTTGCAGATAAGGCTGAAAAACGTTACTAGGCCGTGCCACACAAAGAGCATGGTTACTGTAAACGGGATGTTTCCGGGACCTCGTGTTGTTGCTAGAGAAGGAGACAGATCAGTGGTTAAGGTGGTTAACCATGTTAACAATATCACCATCCATTGGTATGCATTTGAGTTCTGTACCAATTAACCTCATGTTGTGCATCTTCTAGCTTGTGTGTGTGTGTATATATATATATATATATATGTCCATGCAATGAATATTTATTAATTAATTGTTTTGTCTGTCGTAATTAGCATATGTATGATATTGTGATTAAACAATGGCGTATGACATCAAATGTTTGTTAGGCACGGAGTGAGACAAGTAGGTAGTGGATGGTCGGATGGACCATCGTACATAACTCAATGCCCCATACAAAGTGGTCAGAGCTATGTGTACAACTTCAGCATGGTTGGGCAAAGAGGAACTCTCTTCTGGCACGCGCACACCAGTTGTGGTTAAGGGCAACTCTGTATGGACCCCTCATCATCCTCCCCAGGCGCAACGAATCTTACCCATTTGCCCAACCCTACAAGGAATTCCCCATCCTCTTTGGTACATGCATGCACGCATCAATTTATAATAATATTGTCATACATTCTACTAATTCTTAACAAAATCATTTTGATTTTGTATTTTATTTGCATACATACTTCTAGCTGAAAGAACAATGTTCCTAAAAATAATTGAGTATAGGAGAGTGGTGGAATGTGGATCCGGAGGCTTTGATTACACAAGCTCTTCACACAGAGGGTGGTCCTAAGGTCTCTGATGCATTCACCATTAACGGGCTTCCTGGGCCCTTACTCCAGTAACGGTACACTACACAACACAACTTTAATATTTAAAGGAAAATGTTTCATGAAAAAGCATTGTTGTGTGAGACACCGGGGGGAGAGAGATAAAAAAAGAAAAAAATATAGGTATAATAGGATTTATGATTTAATAAAAAAAGATGGATAAATAAAAATGAAAATGAGATGTTTAAAACAAATAAATGTTGGTGTATTATTATTCTAAACAAAAAATAATTAATTTTATATTAATTAAGAAAATTAATTGATATCATTTAATTTTTTTAATCTTAAGTAAAAGATAAAATTATTTTTATAATATTCTTTTTATTAGAACTTATCATCATGAATAAAAATAATCATTAAAGATAAAATTAAAATTAAATAAAGAGTATTTTAAAAATAATAACGTTAAATATAATAAAATTAATTAAATTTACTTATATTTAATTAAGTTTAACATATAATATTATTTTTTACTTATATAGGACTCTAAAGAAAATTAATATTATATATATATGGATGGTTTATCCAACATTTCCCTTAATTAAACACATGTCATCTAACGAGAACTTATAATAATTAATTAATTGGTTTCATATGCATGGACAGATACATTCAGCCTAAAGGTGAAACCAGGGAAGACATATCTTCTCCGTTTGATCAACGCTGCAATGAACACTGAACTGTTTTTCAGCATAGCAAACCACTCCATGACTGTTGTTGAAGCCGATGTTACTTACATTAAACTCCGACATCATCCTCATTGGGCCAGTACAAACAACAAGCGTAGTGTTGAAGACAAAACCTGCTGAGTACACAAACGCCACTGAATTCTTCATGCTAGCGAGGCCATTCTTCAATGGCAAGGGCACCTTCGACAATTCCACGTTGGCTGGCATCCTAGAATAAGATAATGATAACGATACCCCTGCTTCAAACCATCTCATGTTGAAACCGACCCTTCCTGATATCAACGACACATCCTTTGTTTCCAATTTCGCAGTTTGAACAGTGCAAAGTACCCTGCGAATGTGCCCGAAACAGTTGACAGAAGCTTCTTCTTCTTCACCGAAACATGTGAAGGGCCTAATAACAGAACAAAATTCTCTGCCTCCATGAACAACATATCTTTCGCACTTCCTTCGGTGGCGATTCTTCAGCAACATTTCTCAGGGAAGGGCAACAACGGTGTTTACACCACGGACTTCCCAGCTGTTCCTCTGAGAGCCTTTAACTACACGGGGACTCCACCGAAGAACACCATTGTGAAAAGAGGAACCAAAGTGGTGGTGATACCCTTTAACACGAGGATGCAGTTGGTGTCGCAGGACACTAGCATTTTAAGTGCAGAGAGTCATCCGTTACATCTTCATGGTGGGTCAAGGTTTTGGGAACTTTGATGCTATCAAAGACACTGCGAAATTTAATCTAGTTGACCCTGTTGAGAGAAACACCTTTGGTGTGCCTTCTGGTGGTTGGTTTGCTATTCGCTTTCTCGCTGACAACCCAGGTGACTTCACTTCAAAGTTCAAATGAGAAATTAAATGTTTAATCATATTATGTTCTTTAATTTTTAACTTTTAATTTAATTCGACCAAAACAAATAAAAAAAAAGTTGCGATTTAATTATCGTTGAGCTAGTTGTGTATCTAATTTGATAGTAAGGGGTTAAAAATTAAAGAAAATGTTTGATAGACACTTGGCAAGAGAAAAAAATACATGCAGACTTACGCCCATTTTCGGAAGGATGATGAAAAGCAAGTTAGTTATCCAACTTGACCACCCTTTTCACAGTGTATATTTATTAACTACAGCATACTCAAAACACAATTGCTCGTGGAGTATTGGACCATTCCCAAAATACAAACGTAATGGAATCTTTTTCTACAAAGGTAAGAACACGAATGAAAATAAACAACATAAGCTAGAATTATTGTCAAGTATGATCAGTTTTTATTAGTGAAAAACATAAAAACAAGATTAATTACATCACATAAAGGAAGTTCCAATAGCATCAGCCAAAAGGAAATTCTTCATGCCACGGGGTCAGAGATGCCAAAATGACAACATTACTTCAAATGAAGCTTCAGCCTTTGCGAGCCAATCAACTCAACCATTTTGCTCTCTATGAGTGTAACTGAAGGAAAAGTGCCAATCCAACAAGATAAAAGATTTGATCTGTCAATCGTGGGAGCACAAGGGTGATTAGTTGTAACTCCTTTCTTGATCGGATCAATCACAACTTATGTGTGTCACATTCACAAATGACATGTTTAATTTCCTAGTTCCACACAATCTATAATTTGTACGTGATTAGTTTGCAAGACATAATACTAAACTAATATGAGTGGATATCTATAATGGTCATTTGAAGAACTTGTCCCTAAATAATTTTTTTTCTTAAATAAGATTTACTACATTATTTTCAGTGCATACAATTTGATTTTAATCCTTCTTCCTCATAAGTTATCATCATTAAACCATGACTTCTTCCTCCCTTTTTCATTCTTTAACCATCAAACCAATTAACTCCTATATATCGATCCACTAGGTTACTTTGAGTCCATATCTTTTTATCTTGGTTCTAAACATGCTTGCTGAACTAATCCAATAAACGATACCATGGCTCATGCTTTATGCAGATGAGATAGTTTTAGTTAGAGAATCAAGCAAAGAAATAAGTAAAGTTAGAGGTTTGGAGCCAAGCCTTGGAAACATACGAATTCCACCTTTGTAGAAATAAAAGACAAAACAAACAGAATGCAAGTTTCACAAGAAATGCATGAATTCCGGCTTAGGTAAAAATTGGGAGAACATACAAACCACAAGTCGCACGTTACAAGTACCATGGGTTCGTCTTACCAAATGACGAGATAAAGAGTGATATCAACAACAAGATCTAAGTAAGGTGGATGATATATGTGGAGAAGTGTTTAGAGTGTGATATGAAATAGAAAGGCCCACTCAAACTTAAAGGAAAAATTTACCAAATAGCCTTGGAACCTCTAAGAGGAAAATTTACCACACAGCTAGCTTTACCATACATCATTTTAGATACGTAGAATAAAACTTGGGAAATGTTAATAATGATTTGTAGGTGAGTAATTACCATTGAATGGAAATTGTCAAATTGGCACGACTGAAGGTTCATTTGTATGTTAATATATATAAATCATTAAAATCACATTAATATAATTTTAAAGTTATTTAAGATATTTATACATTTAACAATTAATTTAATCTAATAATTTTTCTTACTATTTTTATTTTATTTTATGCATATATGTTCGCTGAAAACTTGTTCGCGATGCTATTCAGCAAATGTATCGAGTCGCACAAGTAATATATAAAACGGTAAGATCGAGTGTCGAGTCCACATGAAATTTGTTTCACTCAGAAAATATATATTCAGAGAGCAAACATTTGTATAAACCGAAAGCAAGTAAATATCAAGTTGGGTTTTTTTTTGTTCTAAAAATCTATTTAACTATAAACTAAATATCTAAAGATTTGAGAAGTAAAACAATCAAGTAAAAAGCGTTGGGTCGTTCAAGTGAATTTTCCTTGATGTTGTTATGTGTTTTTCTCTATTTAATGTTATCTTATTGTTCTTATACTAAAAAATTACCTAAACCAAGATCCCTTGAATGAATGAGTCTAACTCTCTTTAAATCACATTCTTGATCCCTCAACAAACTCAGCCTAAAAGAATTGCATTAAGTCTACAACATAATATAAACTAGATCGTTGCACTTCATTTCTAGACATACAATTTTCTAATTTGCTAAAAATTCTAACTATACATACAAATGGGTGATCAAGCTACAAGCATGTAAAAATAAGCATGGATAAAAACAATGAACACATAAAAACAACATTAAATAGATAGTGAAAGAATGTTACATCAAGGATTCAACGGAACTTCCTAACCAAGAGGTTTAGCCTTCCATTAGAAGAAATAAGCTTACAATACAAGGAAGAACAAAGTTTGAGTGAAAGAAAATGACAAAGAAGGGTTGAGGATGTCTCCTTCAACCTCTAGAGCCCTAATCTCACTCCTCTAACCTAAACTCTCTTGGTGACTTTGTTTCGGTCGCTCTAGCTTTTCTCTTGACTTTGTTTTTCGACTTTTCTTTTAGTTTTCGCCAACTTGAGTGTTTTAAAGGCTACTTGGACGTTTTAGCTTCTGAATGCTCACTTAGCGAGATTGGCTCGCTAAGCGTGAGAAGAGACAAATGACTTGCTGGGCAAGCTTGCTGCGCGCTGGGCGATCACATCTCTTACTGATCCTCTTCTAGGATTTCCTAGCATGCTAAGCAAGCTGCATACCTCACTTAGCGGATGTTACTCACTAAGCACATATGTCCCGCTTAGCGAGACATCAGTTACTTGAACTTTCTCTTCTTTTAACCTAAAAGAAGTGGTTTCAACATTAATTCATAAAATGGAAATATCTCTTATATAAAATCAAGCTAAATATGAAAATATGTATAATTCCTACAAAAGAACCATAAATTAAAAGAAATATGTTAATTTTATGTAATTATTCAATATAAAAGTTAGTCGTAAATAACGACTAACAATATAATATAAGAATTTCAATTTTATTTGCTAAAAATAATTACTATATCTTAAATTATATTAGTTTTCATTATATGATCTTTAATTTTATTATTAGTTATTATTATTCCTAATAGATAGAATGATTTATTATAGATTGTAAATATTATTAGATAATTTTAGTGAAAGTATATATTTAAATAGCACATGCATATTTAAGTATCACTTTTTTCAAACTTTTCTTTAAAGGACTTCATGTTCAAATAAAATGACTGTTTTAAAAAAAATCTAAGTTGGAATATATGCATAAGTCAAACTTGTTAAGTTAATATAGTGATTGGGCTAGAAGTCCACGATAGTTAATTCAAAGACTTATTAGTTATGGGTGTTTAGATGAAATCATAAGTTAATATTAACTTATTAAGTGATAGTTGTCGATATTATTGTAGATAAAATAAATTATTTGACATACGAATTTAACAAGTGATTTATACAAATTAGTGGTAGAAACTACTAATATTATAAGAAAAATGAAATATTGTAAGATACGCAAAAGTACTAAATTAATATTTAATTAAACTTATATATTTTAATTATTAAACAACTTACAATATTTATTTAAATTTCTAATAATAAGTATCATCTTTATAAAAATAATAAGTGTTAAAAATTAACTAAAAATATAAAATTATATATATTTTTTAAAATTCTATTGAATAAAAAAAATGTATAAAATTATAACGCGTGAGAAATAAGAGTCTCTGATTGAGTAAACTTATGTATAAATATTTATTGGAAAAGATAGCCGTTCACCCAAAAACATGAGAAATGAGATTCAGTAACTCCATTTTTTTAAGAGTTTCTTTCGTACTTTTGTATTTTTGATTAATAATAAAATGTGTTATTGATTTTTTTTCATCAATACATTTTTTCACAAATTATTTATTACTCCTTTCGATTCTTTTCAAGTTTTTGGACTTTTGGAAATTTTTATTTTTATTTCTATGTGATTTTCAAAATTCAAGATTATATTAATTACTCTTTTATCAATTATATACTTATTTAATTTTAATATTTAATTATTTTACATATATATTTATTGTAGAGTAAGAAGAAAAAAATACATAAAAAGATAATCCTGTGACTATTTTATTAGAATAAAAAAAAATTATTGTCTTTCTTGATTTTTTTAAAACAACTTTAAAAGATATATAAAAAGGAAAAGAAGGAGTATTAAATAAAATTTATTTAACATTACAAAGTTTTGTAACTCTTATTATTTATTTAATGGATTTTACTTATAATTATCAAATTTTTAATAAATCTCAATTAATAAAGTATGTTAGGAAAAGAAAGTAGAGAATGTGATGAAAGGTTAAATCTTCCAATAGAAAAGGCCTAATGGATGAAATATTAATTAAGATGAGTGGGGACAGATTGGAAAAGGAGAGATTCTATCTTTACAATCATACTGTCATCAAATTCACTTATGGATGGCACCTAAGCCCCTCGGCCTCAAAGGATATCTAACTTCATACTGCAAAATTTTCCTTTGCGAGGCGTCTTTGGCTTAATTGAAGACCTTTTTTTTTTCTTTCAAAAAACAAAAAAAAATAAAATTAACAGAATAAAGAAAGAACTGAGCTCTGGTAAGTTGCATATATAGGGGAAACGAAGAATGAATGTAGCTTGGATTTTCAATGCAGATCCAAATACTATTATAGTGACAAGAATAATATGCACTATCCAAAAGTAATCGCTTTCTCTCAGGAAATACAGCAGAGAGAGACAGAATTAGAGACATAAGATAAGATTTAACACATGAAAGTTTTAATTAGCCATTCATTTTAAAAATCATCCTAAAGTTTAGGTGTAAGAGATAAAATCAAACGTAGGAGGGGGACATTAATCTGGAGTCCAATTGATCATATACATATTTCCAGCAATGTGTAAATCTTATAACTCACCTTAGTCAACTCGTAATTACAATCGAATCTATAGTATTCAAAGTGGGCCAATAAAAGGATCATAAACCAATAAAAACTAAGCACAAGATCTGTGCACTTCTTTCATGAATCCCCATGCTTGTGCCAGCAAACCAACATGGCAACACACCTCCTCATGATGTAAAACCTTGCTTTCTGTTCCTTAGCTAATTTGGTGCATTTGCGGCCAATGGAAGGGTTCTTCTGTGAGAAGCTCCTAGGAAGATTATTATTATTGCATTTGGAAGAAGATGAAGAACTCTTTTGAGATAAGCTTCTAAGGAGAGGAGAGTTTGAAGTAGAGGTGCTCCTTGAGAATAATGACCCTGGGGAAGAAAAGGAACCTGTGTCCTTCTTTGATGCCTTTCTCTTCTCATCCATCACAAGCAGCAGAGGAACTTTGAATGTGATAGATACCACCACACTATGAGCCTTATCCTTTGTGTGTATGAAGAAGAGGAAAGAAGATTGTGATAAGAGAGAAGAAAAAAGTCACTGTGGGACTGTGTAGGTATAGGTATATATGTAAAGGGTTCAAAGAGATCATCAATGCTTGCTACTTTCTTGCTAGTCAGTACTGAGTTTATATATATAGCCTTATACATATCCACTCACTACACTACTACTGCTCATACATACAAATAAATATAAAAATACATTTACATGTAAATATATGATAAATTCAATAATAAACAACAATAGGAGAACATTTTATTTTAAGCAACTTTTTTTTTAATTTACACTTGGTGCCCCATTTTTCACTGTGGTGGGGCTAATACATGAAACCCTGTCCATTGAAATCGCCTCGGATATGCTATGATTCTTTTTGGAGACACATCTTGTACGGTTCCAAAATCGGCAGTCACTTATTAAAATCGTCCCCCTGCAGACAAAAATGTTAGCTGGTTCTCATGTGGAGGATTGTGCCTGTTACTCCACCAGTTTTTATTTTCACTAATTTTTATTTTGTTTCTTTGATAATTTCTACTGTTTTTGATGTGTTCAAAGAAACAGTTGCGAGCATCCGAAGTTTTTTCCTATTGACCCTTTCTAAGTTTGTTGAATGGCTGATGTTTAGATTGTGCCTAATTTGCAGTTAAAGATGCTTTTTCCTTCAGCGGAAAAATGTGCACATGGATGACAGTACTCTGCATCTCCTTGGTAGTCCAAAAATGTGTTTAAATTATAGGTGTTGATGAGTATATTAAGAGACTAGTGTCCATGATTCACATCTTATTCGTATGAACGTGACTGTTGTTTGTCAATTGTCACTATTGAAATTAGTTTTGAATTTTTCTCTTTCTTTAAGGTTTCAAAAAACTAAATGAAACAATATATATGTATATATATATACCTTTAATCATAATCTTTGTTCCCCTTTTTTCAATGTTTTAAAACCACATTTGTGGGAAAGGAGGGATATAATTAATTTGCAAGTGGCTAATGTGGTCAATCTTATGATCATCGAAATAACACAGCACTTTACTCCTGCCTCTTGTCCATGGATTCGGTGCTAAAGCAACTTTTTCTCCCTTTAATTTTATCGATCTAGATATATATAAATTTCTATTTTTGTCCACTCCTTATTTAAAGAAAATTTAGCGCCTAAAAAACCTACAAGTCGAGCTTGCTAGAATTGTGACCATCACAGCCACTAGTTTAAATAACACCCATATTATTGTTCTCATTAACTAATTTATTACAGGCTTGAATTCACAGGCACATGGTATTGCAACTACGTACGTAGCTAGACCAGTAGTTAAGATGGTGAAACAATATTTTCGGATTTAAAATTTTTTTATGCTGAAGTTTTTATTAAAATTTTCAGGGGGTGGGGGGGTGGGTGTTCCTGCTTAACTTATCATGTGAGTGAATTGATTTGTTATTCATTTTGTATTAATATTTTAATAGATCTCGCCGCTCTTAGTACTGCAGTTTACACAGTGCATAAGTTAAAATATATCGCATTAATTTGTTAAATTGACAAGTAAAGAAAAGGAAGATGAAATTTCAAAAAGAAAGGATATGAAATAGCCACCGAGAAGGAATCTAATGATTTGAAAACTTTTTTTTTTGAAGATTATTTGACTGGTCAAAAAAACTTTGCAATCACATGCATGTAAGTATCATTATCATTGGTAAACAAAATTAGTGTAAAAAGTACATATATACATCAATTTTTCGGTTGGGCATATATATGTAGGTCTATTTTGAGTCAATGTGAACCAAGTGTTTTCCTTCCTTTTGAGATGGCTTGACTGGCACGTACGCATAAAATTCGAGCCTATGATGTTTTCTGAGGACCTTGTCCCTCTCGGTGCAGCACTGCAATCAAGTTATAATCAGTACTAATTACTAATTAGTGTTGGTCAAAACATGACGTGGTTGGTCAAACATCATGACACGTGGGGTGCTGTGGTTGGCGTAAAATACATATCTATTCATTTATTTTAACAAAAGTAAAGAAGTATTTTGTTCTTCCAAATATATTATTAGTAATCATGGCTAATTAGTACTACAATTTTATTTTTTTAAGAATTAAGAACTAACCATCTTTTTTTTTCAAATTTAGCTTGCAAATGTATAATATTCCACCAACGATTCCTGTCTGTTCATATACAATTTCGTAAAAAAAATCAAATATTTGATTATTTTTCATTAATTATAAAACTTCAAAAAATGTTATTAGTGAAGTTTGTTAATAGTGTAATGTTATCAACCTAAACATTTTCTCTAGCAAAAAAAATATTCATCTTCCATGCTATCGACAAAAGTAAGGATACACGTGGATTGGATTAATTTGAGAAATATTGTATTCTCATGTGATTAAATTTAAATCGGTTTGGGTTTTCAATCCAAATTGAACCAACTTCATCATGTTAGAGTTGTTTCAAATAAGGTGGTCATCATAATTATTATTAAAATAATAGAAAATAAATAATTGGAAAAAAAATGAAAAAAGAAAAGAAAATTGATGCTAAATTACAATTAATTAGCACATGTGTGAACTGAGTGTCTAACTCTACTTGAAGGGTGCCAGAAAACTAGACGGACTAGGCTAAAGCCTTCTAAAGGGTTTAATAATAATAAAAAAAGTTGAAAGATATCATTTGATAAAGTAGATTATGAATTTATCTAGTCTTTAGAATCAATATTTAAGACTCAAATCAATTTGATCAAATTTATAGTTTCTATTTTGAATTAAAACAATTATTTGAATCAGTTTAAATTTTTTAATTTTGATTATCGGATTGATCTAAACTGGTGACCATCCTAGACAAAAGAATGTATTATATATATATAAAAGAACTAATTTGAGAATATTTAAATTAATAAAAAAGAGAGAAAATAATATGTGTAGTACAATTAATAGTATAAATGATTTTTATAAGATCATTTGATTACAAACTATCATTATGATAAATTTATTGTTTATAATAATTAAGTTGTACATAATATTCTTTATTAGTTTAGTGTAAATATTTTACACAACAAATAGTACATAAAAATTAAAATCATAAAAATATTATATAAAACAAAACAATGACATTTTTATGATCATAAACCCCAAAAAATTTTATTAATTATTTTTAAAGAAAAATCGTAATTCAAACAGGAGTAGAGATTTTTAATGTTTTACGGGAATACTAGCTTGTTAGGCGTGTTATCTCCTGTTTCACATTGAAAACGCAGCAAAAGTCGAAAACAAAAACTTGAGATGATGGTAATGGCACTCTGGAAGCAAGAATTTATGAATTTTTGATGAGGTGTTGAGTTTTCACAATGGTTTTGCTGGCCATGTCGGAATCCCACATGCAGGCATGTGAGCTGCACAAGGCATGGTCGATCAGGTGGGAAGGTGCTACCATATTCTATATTATATATGTATATTACCTCTAAATAGACCCTTTTTATTCACTCTCATGGCATTAATCTTGTCAATTTCAATTAGGTTTTGGCACCAAAATCATCAGGGCTGTACTACACTATTTTAGTATTTTTTTTTATCCTTTATTACTTGTTTTTCTTTCTGTTTATTTGTGGTGAAGACTATATATTAAATACTATAAGATAACATGCAGCGTTAAGATTCATCGTAACTTACCAATTAGCGGGATCGTATTAGACAATAATATAATTATCTGGGACGGGCAGATTCTGCAGGAACGAGAACGACGTTTGAATTTCGGAGATGTTCTTTGACCACTGACCAATCACAATATGGCAAACCTCTAAACTAGCAAAACAACAGATGTTGAACACCAAAACCAGAATACTTTTATACAGTATTTCCTAATGCATGGGTTTATTTACTTCATGTTTAATTTCAAATCTGTACTGAAAAGTGATCGAATGTCCCAAAAGAGACAATTTGTAATTAAAAATGATGATGATGAAACAATCAATTTTGGATTATTTAATAACATAATATACTATGACTTTTTGGTGAAAATAATTATATAATCTTTTTTAATCTTACCTTTTTTTTTATAAAAAAACAAAAAATAAAGTTATTTTTAGGACCAACACATCTTAGCGCAACAAGTTGCCAGATTGCGGCACAAAATGAGACCGATAATTTACTAGTTAAATTAGCTGAAACTTGTTAATTGTCTTTGTTTCATAGATTTAATTATATTTTTTTAGAATAATATGTTTGAAAATATATTTTTCATCAAAGATGTTTAGTATATTTTTAATTCTTGAGGATGTTTTTAAATTTATTTTAATTTAAAAATAAAAATATTAAATAAATAAAAACAAGATTAAATAAGAAGAAAATAAGAAGTTATTTTAAATATTCTTGTGGGAATTTAAGATTCTCATCCCTTTGTATGGAGATATGAAGATGGAGAAACATGTAAATATGGATTCCTAAAAATGAGTTGTGCTTCAAAATATTTTTTGATTATCTTCTAACAAATAAGAAAATAAATGCATATTCTCATTTTTACATTCTTGTGAATTCAATAAGATTATGTAAAATAAACACCATAATAATCATTATGAAAACTTGCAAATTAAAAGCAAGTGTATTTATAATTACACTACACTTGCCCCAAATAATATGTTGTTTGAGTTTATATATAAATTTTGTGTTCAATTTTTTAAATATACATCACAGTTTTTAGCGTTTCATTAGAGAAAGATCAATTATATTTAACAAAACTAACTGAAAGTTAAAAAGTTAACTTATAACCGAAAACTGATATTTGAAAAATTAGCTTATTAAATTATAAGTATTTAATAAAATTAAGTATTGAACTAATTGAAAAGTATAAAATGAAAAAAATAATAAAATTATGATTTATTTAAAAAGAACAATAAAAAGTTAAATAAATATATTAAAAATAAAATTATAAGAAAATATAAAAAGTTAGAAATCAGTGTTTTAAATCCTGCTACTTGAAGTAACATTTAAAAAATTATTAAAAATTACTAAGAAGTTATTAAAAAAATTGTCTATCAAACAATCATACAAACTTTTCGATTAAGAAAAAAATTAAAATTCAACTGAAATATCTCGTATAACATAATGAAAATAAATCAAATAAAATTTATATTTTACATTCCATCTAATTTTAAATTTTTAATCTATCTGCCCAAACCTAAAACTAAAAGGCTTGAACAATCTTGGATCTTGGAATGAAAACAAAATGAATTATTTTCTCTGTTGTTGTTTCACATATGGTGACGGTCGATCTTTATCATAGTTATTAAATTAAAACCCCACAAAAAAGAAAAAAAAGCAATTCACCAGTCCGGGCTCTATTGGTTGCCGAATCAGGGTCTTGCATGTGGTCTGTTTGAGGTCTTTTCAACATACCATTCATTCAACGCCTCCTTTTGCCCGCATGTTGTGTTGCATTTTTTCTTCTCTTATCAATTAATTTTTTTATTAGAATATAGAGTTGCTAAACACTTCAATTTTGATCTACTACCCATGCAAAAAACGCGAAAACAATAAGAGGTATTAATACAAATTTCATAACCCTCCTTATGATCGCTCCTTCTCCTTGTAGTCGTGCATGTGTGTGCGTGGAATCTTTACCGTTTATTTTGTTTTAAAACTTAACAAAAATAATTAAATATAAGTATAAAAAAATTGAGCCGCCGGATCATGATTATTGACTGCATGAAATTAATTTGAATGTAGAGAATACAGGTATGATGACAATTAATGCCTACTTTTGTTACTACAGAAAATCTGAAGTTTATTAATTGTCATCCAAGTTAATTCTCCAGCAACATCGGAAGTCACTTAATATCATAATTAACATTCTGAATTCCTCTAATCAACCCTTAATTAAAAAATATTTCCAAGGAAATTTAGTCAAGATAATACTATAAAATTTGCAACACTCACACTTTGTGTTTAACCTACCGAACTAGCAAGTTAGAGTCCTTTGGTGTATGTTCTACTCTTGAAAGCATGTTGTGTGAGTGTAGATATATCCTCAGCTAAGGATTGGATTGACTGATCATTTGAAGTGCATGGTACAGTTTAATTAGAAAATAAAAATCAATAATAGTTATTGATTATTTTTTAACTATCATTATTCAACATTTATCTTTTAAAATGAACCTGCATTTAAACGAGTCAAATCTCCTAAATATAAGAACTAGTTGGGTGAGAGAGAGGGTCCGTAACAGAAGAAAGCATAACAATGTGTTTCACCTTCTAGTTCATCTAATTAAAATCAATTAAACTAAATTCGAGTGAAAAAAAATAGGGCTTCAAAACTTTCAACTTAAAATCAAACCAAATCAGAGTTAAAAAAATAGGGCTTCAACAACTTTCGACTTAATTAAAATCTAGCTATATTCGGGCTGTTACCCAGATTTGGGCTGAGGGACCAATATGGGGTTTAATATGCTACTCAAATCAAAGCATACCTTACACTGTGCTTGCTACATTAGGCAGATAATCTTAATTACCAACTCACGCAACGGGTTATAAAATACTAGTACTATTTAGCGCGTGGTTAGAGGGGCTCACTGTACTCTAAGATTATCTCATTGTGCTCAAAGATTAATCATAGATAAAATTAATAAATATTTTATATTAATGTCACAGTAAAAAAAAAAAAAACTCATCTAATAAATATTATAATCACAAGTTAAACTTTCTATCTCATATACTATCAGTATGGTATATATACTTACTAATCTGGGCGTTAAAATAACTGACACCTTTGCTCCCTTGTTGGACTAGTATCATCACCATCGTTCTCTTCAACCTAAAATAGAACTTATATATAGACTTAATTAGCTAGATTAAGTATATATGTTATTAGATCAATAAAATCTATTTTTAATACCAAAATTAAATTTACGGTATAGTATACCTAGTATGGTTTTTATACTCTATTTTTTTAGAATATATAAGATAGACTATGGTTCATTCTTTAAATAAAATTTTAGTACCGTAATTAAGCTGATCAAATTAGATTTATAAACTCTAGTAAGTCACAACACACGGACTAGGAGATTGTTTCTGGTCCTAATTAATTGAGGGAAACCTCACTCTGAACAAGTATTTATATTCTCAATTAATTTTAGAAAGCACTATTTTTATTCACTATATACCTTTCATTTAGCAGCTTTATTACTATTTCAACTGAAAAGAGTTTAATTAGCATCATAAAAGTGAAGTAAATCAATATTGATGCATAATATAGTTTACTTTGGCTACCAAGTCTAAATAACTTCAACACATAAATAAAAACAGGTATCTAATATTCATGTGTCAACTGTGATTCTGTGCGGAATAGTGTTAAGATCATACTTAGATAAACCTTTCGATAAGCTAATGCTTATATAAGACGAGTAAATAAGAAAATAAAATGAATTAATTTTTTTTTCATTAAATAAAATATTTTTTTTGAAAAAGTTGAAATGTCTAAATTAATTTTAATTTATTAGAAAAATTGAATTCATTTTATCTTGTTTTTTTTTCACTAGTGTTTATTGAAAAATCTATCCAAATATTGAAATCTAAATAAAACAAACAAGCTTAACAACAAAAGCATATATGCATGACATCTTAAAGGTTTTAAGTTAGACATGTGGTGTTTTGTTTGTGTGATTCTTATTACTTGATCTGTTGATGAAATTTTCCTTAGGGTTTTACTTTTAGCTCTCCCCTAACTCCTTACTTCCAATATTGTTGTATTAGTGTTTATGCACACAAAGCAAATAGCTAGTGCATGCTAACCATACTTTATTTAATTATCTATTCTGATATCAGTTAAATCTTCTGAACATAGTTCTCCTTACCCATCCTTTCAAATTTAAAATAACAATTATTTGTCTTCCACATAAAGAAGCCGACTTGGATTATAAGCTCAAGTGTCTAGATTCCCTTCATATGTTTTTCTTTATGTTAATTAATTAAAGAGGGACGACATGACACCATCTTTCTGACTAGAAGACCCAAAGAGGGTGTTCCAACAATAATTTAATTATACATTATGGGATATGCGTAATCTAGATATTACAGTCTTAAAAGATTATATCTTTTCTCTTCGTTAAACTAGCTAGATTGAGTTTCCCGACGGACATCTTCGTGATTTTTAAGTACCCTTTTCATTCCTAGCTTAGGCCTTTCTATACAGAAAGATAGATAGATTGAATAAATTAATTCATGCCTGAAGAAGAACATATCAAAAACAAAGTTATGCAGAAGCGAAGACACAAAAGATCAGTCACCCCAACACAGAAATACTTGTAACTGATTATCGTCATATCAGATATACCACCGAAATTCTTGAAAGAAAGAAAAAACTAGTTTTTCAGATTAAAGGAAAATAAGATAATATATACAAAGAGAGACGACACGACACTCATGATGGGATTCATGAATTTTATTTTATTTTCGTTTCTTTATCCAGTAGTGGACAAGTTGGGAGAGTCCTATCTTGTTGAAATCTTCTTCCTGTAACATACATTAAAAAAAGTACGCAGAATGAAAGGACAAACCACATGCATGAATAACATATGCAACAATACCGATAGATATAATATCAAAATCTTTTCACCTCTCATGGCATGCTTCCCTTCGATCTGAATCGGGAATTCTAGTCATGTATTTGCTGATGCAGCATCATCAAGATTCCCACATCTAAAATAGAACTTTATTCCGCACTCCACAAAGAGCTAACATATATGTATATATGTATGTATAATTAAGCGTGTGCAGTCCTGAAGTCCTAGCAAATTAGGCGGTGTGAATCTTGATGCTGCTGCACCTGCAGATACTGACTGTTTTCTGCAACTCTTTCTCCTTAAGTTTGAAGATAACTAGAAGTCACCCTGGGAGCCAAAAAGTAAGTATATATATATATATATACACATACATACATGTATGCATTAATTAAGATCAGAGCAGCTAGCAGGGGTAAAAAGTGCTTTAAAGAAACATGAAGGAAACAGAAGTGAAGAGTAAATAAACTATAAATCTAGTCGGTGACCGACCTTAATTAGTGTTCCCAAGAAGCAGCACCTGAGGCTGAGAGTGAGAGGCTCAGAGATCAGATCTTTGCAATTAACTAGTAGCTAACAGAGGATTTAAGTTTAGGAATGTTGGTGAAAGATATGAATAGGAAGGAAAGACTGCAGTAGAAAAATTCCCACACATTGCCTAGCTAGTACGTAATGTGACATCAGGTGATGAAAGAAAGGTCTTTGCGGGATTGCAATAATTAACTTGTGCCAAAGCTTAGAAGGTAAAGAAATATATGAAAAATGGGTCAAACTTCGTCCTAAGAAATACATTTCTATGGCATCCACAAATAAGAAAGGAAATAACCTACATCGTTTGGAATATTATGTCTTAGGTTACATCAAGCTCAAATTAATTAATTAGACCTATTTGATAAATACGTGTGGCTTGGGCTTATTTTAAAATTTATTCATTTTAAAAAACACGTTTTAATTATGTCAGATCAACCTTAAAAAACATATTCCCACTCCTATATATATCCTTAAGTCGGAGGCAGCTACTTTAGACTAGTATGTCATACGTTTTCTTATTAAATTGAATATTAGTTAACAACCAGTTTTTACATATAAATAATAAATATATCATTTATTTATTTTATTTAGCCTCTTAGAGAAAACTATTCAGTTATTTACTAATTCATTTAAATTAATTATAATTTTAAGTCACTCGAGGGTTATCAAGAATGTATCCCTTTTTAATATTTTGGCGTGATGGTTAACTATGGCCTTTATTTTCATACAAAAATTTGGTGGCACTTACTGTTACACTATGAATCACACGTTTAACATTATTAATCCAAATATAACGAAATTACATATAACTAAAACGGTGCAGGACTGAGACAAGATGTGTAACTTATAAGAATTCAATCGTGCAAAAATTCATGTAAAGGGATATCATTTTGATATCTACTAAAATTTTCATTCACTTCTTAATTATTTCTGTATGTCTTAGGGTGATCATAGAACATGTTGGGATCAACTATCTTAATAATCTCTACTAACTTATTTTTTGAAAAGGCTAAGTACATTAATAATGATAAGCTTTGAGTATAAGTACTTGTACATCTATATATATATATAAAGGGGATTTACTTTTTTGTTTTAAATAGTGATACAGTCCAAAACTACATATTTTATCATCATAAACGACGCAGGAGAGAAGGGAGACACCCGGACCTTATCAAGTACTTGTTAGTATTAGACTATGGTTAGCGGGACACAATTTGTAATTTTTAAAGTTAAACATGCTAATCTCTTTCCTTGTGGCAAATCATCTTATCTTATCTTTTTTTCGCATCTAGTTTAAATTAAGGATGCAACGTGCGGGATGACATATAAAGGCCCAGACACGTCATAAAGTAGCTAGCTGCCTGCATTGCTTTTGGTCACTGTAATATTTTAAGGAATCAAATTGGTAGCATCATCGATATGCTGTTGTAGAGATAAGAACGATTCGCGAAGAAAAATATTTTCCCAAAGTCCCAACCGTTTAATAGATATTATATATGACAAATAATAGGCAACAAAAAGGATAAATTAAAAGTTTCAATTCTTTTCAAATAAAATAAAAATACACATATTTTTATTGATTTTAATGCAACAAATTTCAATTCCAATGGGCTGACGCTAACACGGCCCGCGCCCAAGTTTGTGAGGCGCCATTACAGTTTACTCCAATAATAAGCCCAAAACTCTTCACAGTCCACTGTTTTTATTCATAGTTATTGTTTAACTGGATTTTGATTTTATTTTCTGCTTATCCTCAAAGAAAAAACATCCTAAAAATACTCAAGACATCATTCATGCGCTTTTGGTCAGCGAAGAAATGAAAATTTTCAAAAATTAATAAGAGTCATACACTTTTCCTTCTTTATTTTAATTCAAATATTTTTCTTATAAATCTCACGTAATTTTTTTCTGTTGCATTCTCTTCTATACAACCAAACTCAACCTAAATATGAAGCCCTATCCACGAGAATTATGAGCTGTAGTTCGTCATATTGTACTTTTTAAAGAAAAAGTATTTATCCTATCCGTTTGATCAAAAAAGGAAACTTTAAATCAAATTCTTCTTGAACACCACACAAGGAAGGAATTTGATTTGTTCGCAAAGCTGCTTTCAGTTTTTCATACCTTGGAAAAAAAACCAGAGCAATAGTTCAATAAACTTTTGCTGAACTTATGCAAGCGTTCCTCACAAAAGTTAAACAAGTAGCTAGCTACTGCCACATGGGATTCGAACAATTAGGTCGTGCAGAAAATAAAAATAGTACAGTAGAAGCTAGAAGGAAAAGTATTATATTTATATATATAACACGATTAGCATTTGCATACATAAGGTAGCCCCGAAAAACAAAATAACATGAGGCTGAGAAGAGAGTTAGTTATAAGTAGCAGTAGTTGTTGGGGAGGGAGTGATAAGAGAGAAGAGTTGGTCGAGATCAGGGGGGTGGAAGTAGCCATTCATGGGCGGGTCTCTTTTCCTTCCAAACGAAAACGGCTTCTTCTTTGGGGGCGGCGGGGGAGCCAACGCCGGGGGGATACGGCGATTCGGCGTGGAACAACGGCCACAAGCGCCGCCGTTGATCTCTTCTTCCTCTACAGCGTTCATGTTCATCATGCAATAAGTAACAAGTCTAGAGAGATGCGAGTTATTTAAAAGTGAAGAATTTAATTTTAGCCCGTTGGTTCTGGAAGACGCTAGTCATTTATGTGGTTCTGGAATTGACAGGTGCCAACACTCCATCATACGTGGCGCCAATAAATGATTTCAGTTATGTTACCAAGGGATGCTTGCGCGCGCACCTCCCTCCTCCCACACCTTTTTCTATCTATAACAAAACTTACCTTATTTTTTGTAGTGAGGAAAGAAAGAAAGTTTTGCAATTTAATTGGAGGCAAAATGAAAGGAAAAAAAAATTAATTTTTTTTATTTTCTTTTCGATTCTAAACGGATCCTAAGATAATAAAATAAAATATAAGACTCTTGATATAATGTGTTTGACAAGAAAGGAGAACAAAAATAGGGAGCAATAAGGAAATAAAATTAGGAAAGGATATGATTTGTATGAAACTCATATATACTGTGAAAACAAAAAATAAGTGTGTGATTTCGTATGGGTTTATTTTTTCTTTCTTTTTAATCATCCGGTCAAATAAAAGTAATCATAACTAAGTTTAACTAAAAAATAAATAAAATCTGATAAAAAATTATTTTTTCAAAGGATCAAATTGGTAATATCTAAATTATTCAATCTTAATTTTACTACATTAAATTTGTATGATTTTAATTTACCAAAATATTTCTCAGACAATCTGATATTTTTTATAACTTAGAAAGAGAAGAAATGAGAAATCAGTTATTAATTTTATTGATAATGTAGTGTAATAGAAAAAAATATTATTAATTAAATGTTTTAAAAAATTTGTTATCAAAATATAATCACTGTTTCGTGGAAAAACAAATACACCTGGATTCATATTTTTTGAATTTTCTCTCATTTATTTCAAGTCAAGCAAACACACTATGCTCTTAACTCTCTTTTTTCCCTGATGAATGGGAGGTTTGAGAAAAAAAAGATCACCATTATTCACCCCACAATCGCTTTCACTCGACTCCATTCTACATATATCTCTTTCTCCGTCTCCATTCTCTACGATTTGCTTCTTCTTGCTAACAGTTTGCAATACAGTAAGTGAATGTGATGATCCATATGATAGTATAATACAGTATTCTAGATTTTCTTTACTTCTCAGTTTAACATGCTGCAATGATTCCTTCTTTTGCGTGTAGTTGAGCCTACTAGAGTCTGAGATGGAAAACGGGGATCAGTTCCTGGAAATTTCAAAGGGGAAATATGATTGTCTTTTATTTGGTAAGCCTTCATGATTCATGATTACTTTCTCACTCTTACATGCTAGCGTCATTATCCTGCCACGGTGATATTGATAACTGGTTTTTGATATTTTCATATCTCGATGGCACCCTTTATCCTTTGAGTTCTGGATTGGCTGAGCAAGTGAAAAAAAATATTCAGGGTAATGACTTCACCGAATTGAAGACATAGTAATATGTGATTACTCGAAATAATGCATTAGTTTTTAATGGATGCGTTGCACAGAGTACATGCTTCAAAAGCTTGGGATACCGGAGGCTAAGGTTCCTGAGTCGTGCTTTTCATTATACAAGACTTACGGGACAACCATGGCAGGTCTCAAGGTAGTATAATATAATTGATTGAACTTTCATTATATGTTAAAACGCAATTTTATTTGTTTATTTAGATGTGATAGTGAATGAATCAATCTCAATCATTGTCTTTTTCCCCCTCACCAGGCTATTGGCTATGACTTTGACTATGATGACTTTCATGCGTAATTGTCTTTACCCTTACATATTTGAGATTTGTTCTATTTTTGTTCATTTATTTTAATTGCTAGAAATCATGTGATATATAATGAGAATCTAAAACTATTTTGTGTTAAGCAGATTTATTCATGGGAGATTGCCATATGATATGCTGAAACCTGACCCTGTTCTCAGGGGAATTTTGCTGAGCTTGCCTGTTCCAAAAATTGTGAGTTTCTTTGTTCTTTTTTAATGACTAAAATTGGACATGATTCATAAATTTTCTTATCAGCATAATGTTTGTGTTCTATTTTTTTTCCTAGGTTTTTACAAACTCAGACAAGGTCCATGCAAGTAGAGTGCTTCATAGGCTTGGACTAGAGGATTGCTTTGAAAGAGTTATAAGCTTTGAGACCCTGAATTCCTCCAATGAAGATGGCAATGAATATAAACCAAGTTCCACAGGGATTTTTGATTTTTATGAGTACATTCGCAGGCCTGATTCTGATATTTTGCTTCCAAGGACCCCGGTTGTGTGCAAACCCTTTCAAGATGCATTTGAAAAGGTTTTCGATATGGCAGATATTGACCCTCAAAGAACAGTAAGATCACTAATCCTTCTTTGGCCATGGATTTTCCCTTTTGTCTCTAATTCTAATTAACCCTTGTCATGATGATCTTGCAATTTGTGTCTTTTGTAACAATGAATACCAATTATCATTTTTTTCTTGATTATGTGCATTTTTGTGACAAATTAAGTTATTTATTTCCAGTTATTCTTCGATGACAGTCTCCGCAATTTACAAACGGGAAAATCCTTGGGCCTCCACACAGTCATGGTAAGTAACAAATACTAGTCATAAGAACTTTATTTTAGTTTTTTTTTTTTTTTTTTTGCTTTCTTGTGGTAATGATGTCAAACGGCGTATAGTAACCTCACAAAATCATCATGAATGAGCACAAAAGGAAGCATATAGAATTAGTCATAACTCATAAGAACTACTTTACCAATAGAGTTGGATTTAACAGAAGGGATTAGTCTCTCATAATATGATAAATCAAGGTTTGAATTCTTGTTAGAAAAGATGTTCACATTGAGTGTCCGACCGTACCTCATAGAGAATTGCTTGCTTCTGACGAACGTAAAAAAAAAAAAGCCACTTTTAATTTTTTACATTTGAATCTTTCATATAATTAAGTTGAAAGGAACTTCAAGTACACATTTGTGGAACCTTGACAATTCTATGCATGCACATGTTCTTATTATTAAATTATGACTGTATTAGCTTTAAGAAGGTATAATTAAAAATTCCCTTGACATTTGACCGAAATGCATCACTTCTCAATTAAAATAATATGATGAAATTTGAACTTAAATGTGAAATCCAATGCGACACGCATGCAGGTGGCTGCATCCCGTCGTGCTACGGGAGTGGATCATGCCTTAGAAAGCATCCATAATATGAAGGAGGCATTTCCAGAACTGTGGGAAGCCAATGAGAAGCCTGAAAGTGTCGAGTGCTCTTGAAAGGTTTCAATTGAAACATCATTAATAGCTTAACTTATACGTCTAAGTTCTAAAAACATTTGGTTTCTAGTACTGTATTGCCATATGATGTTGATGTTGGAAGAATTTGATATACTTATGTAATTAACTTTTTATTCGCCATTTTTCCTTTCCTTTTGTGTGTAAAAGATTCAACTCAAGTAAGAGGCAAATGCAGTACGTTTTGAAAACAGACATCGAAAACTTCTTGAGTAGCATGCCTAAAAGTACCCTGTGTGCAACCCACATGCGAAAAATCAAGAAATTTTCACTCAAATGTGTGATTATTATGATATCAAGATAACTTAATGCCTTGGTTGATTAAACTTTTTAATAAACAATAGGAAAAAAAACTTTTCTCACAAGTTAACTTGTAAACTTTCAGCTTTTAGAGAATAGAAAAGTTAGATGAGAGAAAGTTTAAGAGCATAAATTAATTTTGCAAAAACATTTAATTAATATTACCTTATTCTTTTTGTGTTATTGTTCATATATATAAGTTTATCCAAGGGTAACAAGCTTTAGAAGAAGGCTTATTGGGTGAAATTTTACAACTCTCTCCCATTTCTGTGACAGAATGGGATGAAGTGTCTGCATGAGGTTATGAAGGTAAAACATGACCGCTCAGTGCTTACTCTCACAATTTTCTTGATGCATTGGTAGCATCTGATTGTTTCTGTTACGAATAGCATGTGTGGTACATTATTATCCCCACGATTGTTTTATACAAATTCCGTTTAACTGCTGAAACAAAAGGCTGGGCAGAATAGGCGCATTATATAATGGTTGAAAAGCAAAAACAAGATTCTTCCCTCCAGCGTTGGCAATTGTACTAAGGGCTAACATGAGCTGTGCTGTAAGGCTTTTCTAATCATGGGGCATCGTACAAAAGATTTAAGGAATGATTTCCAATTACATCAAAAAAATAAATGACTTGTAGAGAATTACAAATACGGCCTGATTTTAAGTCCACACCAACTGCCAGTGGCAGGAAACTGGTTAATGTAGCTGCAAAGATGACACTGAAACATGGAAAATAAATCAAACAAGACTCCAATCATCCTCTTGAAAATTCTATATGATCTTGTAGTTGTAATCTTGGACTAAGGTATTCCTTGGACTGTCAAAAGTGATAAATTTTTGTTTCCCGAGGTAAATCTAACGAATATATATGACATAAAAAAAACATGAATATGCAAGAGTGGAATATGGATTAAGATCCAACCAATGTTGTCTCAACTAATATTCCGTAAATCAAAAGAAAAAACAACACAAAAATAGCCCATCAAGGATCAACTTTTTAATGAATACTTCTTTCCCGTGAAGGCTTTGAATTTTGGCTCTTCTTCCTTCTGAGATTTCTCTTGACTGGTGTTTTCTTGAGAAACCTAAAAACAATTAATATTGGTTATAGATGGTCTTACGTAAAGCAAATGCATCTAAAATCACGTTAATGAATCATAGATTTAGGGCTTTTCTCTGTCTCTCCAGAAGATTACCACTGCTAAGAACTACCTTAGGTGTTGTTTGAATGTCAGATGTAGTTGCATTTGACCCAAACACAAGCTTTCCTGAATGTCTACGAGACACGGTATTTGATGACTTAGAATCAGAACCCTTGATTTCTTTGTCAGTTTGTCTCTGTTTCAACTCTGGAGAGGATGTTTGTTCAACTGATGGTGCTGAGGGTTTACCATCCAAACGTCTTCCAGAACCAGTGAATGGAGTCAACCGGGCAATCTTTGTTGGCGGCTCATCTTCAACTGAAATACAAAGAATATAATCACAAACTGCTAATGAATTTTTTGCTAAATAAAACTGAGAAAATTGATAAAAGCATCTTTCAACATATGATAAAAGAATGACAACCTTTTGGTCGTTTCCTGTCAAATACAACAGGTTTTGCTTGTTTCTCAGGTTCTTTATAATCAAGAGGTGGAGCAAAATCAACTTCACAGTCTGTTTCAATTATACTGACTGCAGGAGAGGGTTTAGTTTCAACTATGTCAATGTAATACTTCTTGTTGTTATAAGGAACCATTATTGTGTCACCAGTTGTTAAACATGAGTAGCTCCTAAGTGTAGTCTCTAAGCTGCAAATAATCAAGAGAATGAAAGAAAATATCAATTGACACTGTTAAAGGTATAACTAGATATTAGAAAAGAAATACTAACATGGCTTTTGGATTGGAGATATCCAAAAAATCCTTTGTGTGAGGCTGCAGCTTCACATACGTTCCTTTTGCAAGGTTGGTGTTTTTCACTTTTACAATGTCTCCCTCTTGGAGGAGCATATTTTCCATCATCTGACAACAAAAACAGAGGAACGTTATAAACTGTAAATAAAGGAAGGAAAATTCATTAAGCAAAAAAAGTTCAGAAAAAATACGAGAAACAAAGAGGAAACGACATACCCAGTATGGGATATATATGATCCCTTCATCAGATACGAATTCTAGCACCCCACAGTGAGTAACTCTTTCAGCAGAAGGATTTTTAATTTGAAATAACATGGGGTACTCTATGTGCAAAGACGCTGAAAAACTTAACTAGTAAAAATCTTGATAGATGTTTAGATGAATAAGCCTAGTAATTTAGCAGGACAAAGAATGAATCAAATTGTTGCAACCAGACAAATAATGACTTACCAAGGCGATCAAGGGCTGAGGGAGGCATGATAACTAAAGGCAACAAAAATTGTCATAAGAAATTCTATTGGCAAAAACAAGATATCAAAGTTTCACACATGTTTTGAATCAGAGTAGTGAAATGTAAGCTGTGGGTACATACTTTTATCACCCTTTTCCAGATCTGGCTGCATAGAATTAAGAGGACAAGGAATCAGTTTAAGAATTTGAATCACATGCAGATGTAAACATTTTTCTTTTTCTTAAAAAGAGTGCGCAGCACAAATTTGTATGCATATAAAGGATGTTGCAATGCCACTCATAAACCAGCATAGTCAGCAAGCTATAGCCAGTTTTTTTTGGTCGGCACAATCTATAGCCAGTGATCACAGATCAGACCCCTTTGATCAATCACAGGCCCAAATATAAATCCCAAGGAATATGTTGACTTTGTGAATAGAAATAGTTTATGACATGTTTGGATGAGAGGAAAGAAAATAGGAGGATAGAAGAGAAAATTTTTCTCCTCAATTCAAATTTCAAAATTTTCTCACCTCTTCTTTTATTTCCTCTGAAAGAAACTAGCAAAGGAAGTTATTATTGACATAAGGCTAAATCAGTGATCGTACCTTCTCAATGAAGGAGACAGGGTAACAACGATAAAACTGTTCAAATGTTGCAAATCGATCATCTCTGTAATATGCCTGCAATTTTTTGTTTAAAGAAAAACGAAAAAAAAATGTTAACACACAAACGTAGGAGCAACAAAATTATCACGACTTATGTGATCAAAAGAAAAAAATTGTCTAACACTTAGACAGTTAAGTTCCAAGGCATGTGGTCGAATACTCTCTCTATCAAGCCAATCAGTCCCAATCCATTCAAATTTGCAATTGTTATTATTTTTTTGAAGAATTACAATCACAACACACAAAATTCAAAAGTAGCAAGTCAACATACCATAGATATCAGCAGACCAGAAGATGACTTGATGGTGTGCGTGTGCCTGAAACAAAAAAAGATAAACAAATGCCAATGATCACGATCCAATCACATAATAAATATGAGCGTATGAGAAATTTTTGTGAAACGTTACCTTAGACTGAACGATGAAAAGCTGCGTTGTAAAACCCGAGAGTCACCACACCGCTTACATGCTTCGGAAGAACACACGGTTACAGCTTTTATAGGTTAGGACTGTGATTGTTTTTCTTTTTTCTGTGTGCAATCTCTCCCTTTCATGGGCTGGATCAAACAAAGATGTTATTAGACTGGCTCGTTTATAACACGCGTGTTAAAGGCCCAATATTTTTTTTTTCTTTTCAAGGACAAGTTTGCCATTTCATTCGATGTTTTTTTTAAGTTTTCAGTTGAGACAAAACAACACAAAATAAAATCACCTTAACGAAATCAGAGGACCTAGGTTAAGGTTGCGTGCTTGTGGTCGAGTTCATAGGAAGAGGAAGAGATTAATTTGACAGACGAAGTTGAATTGAAGGTATAATGGCGAGGCGAGAGCTTTCAAGCACGTTGAAGAACTTGAAGGTAAGTTTTCATTGCTTGTTTGTGAGATTTGACGTAGAATTGTTTGCTTCAAGATTAGAGGTGAAAATTTAGGGACTAATGATGTTGTTCCTGGCTCTGTTTCGATGTTGGACAGTTCATGCAAAGGGCGGCTCTGAGAGAGGAGAAAACCAAGAAAGAAGAAGAGATCAGACCTGATGTCAGTGTTGGCACATCCACTGCTGTTACTAGAAAGTGGTAATTTTCTTTCCTAAATTCAAATAATTTGTAGTGATTAGTTTTTGCCACACATGGGTCTGAGTTCTGAGACTTCCTTTCGTTGAGGCTGTTATATTGATTGTCTAGTTGCCCTTGTTTGTTATGACCGGTGCATTTTAGAAGTGAAATTCAAATTATGGTGTTGTTAGTTGTGAGGTTAAGCATTTGTATCTCTGCCAATAGCCATTTAACTGGCGTTTTCTATTAGAATCTCTTAGGCTTTTAGTGAAACAATTGATGATATTAGAAGTGGTTTTTGAAGATGAGATTCCTCATGGCAATCATTTGTGATGTAACATCCATTATTTCTTGTAGTTGTAGGCTAGCAACCCAAGGTTGATATTGAAAATTTTATATATTTTATTTATGATTGTGTTGTGGAATGAGTTTCTCTTGATTTCTGCTAATTGAAAGAGCGGTAGTCTTCAAATAATGAATAAGGCATTACAAAAACAGTTGCTTTTAAATTGTGAGCTGGTATGCAGTAATTGCTGGTGGGATATACGTGCCTGTTATATTGAAGTATCAGCGTCATACCCACTGATACCGTAACGCTAACGATATGCCTAGATATGCATTCAAGGAGTATCCTCCAATTTGTTACTTATCTTAAAATTTTATTAACTGATACATTTGGAATACAACTCCCATGCTTTGAAAATGACTAAAATTACATATGGCTCTGATACGGGTTGGGGAAAGTATGTAACTTTATGACATGTTCATTGGTAGAAGAGTATAGTCTGATAATGGGCATGAGAAAGGTATGTAACTATAGTCTTTTGTTATGATTACAAGTTTTTTTTTTCAATTGTGATCACCATTCACTGATATAATTATGCATTAAATAGAAATCATTGAGTCTCCTTTTAAAGCATTTTTGTATCATGTGAATTTTTTAAAACTCATAACTTAAGTGTTTTAATCTTGACCATTTATTATAAGATCTAATGTTCAATATCTATTCTTAATCATATAAAAAGGCCCTCTAACGATATATAAACTGTAATGTATCTTGAAATTTTAATAATTTTCTGTATCCCTGTAACTGTGTTGTATTGTACCCACATTGGATTAAGTATCGGGGCATGTACTGTTGCTTCACTTGTAGCCCTTACAATTTACCCAAACCTTTCTGTACCTTACCCTGTAAAACAGCAAAGTTAAATAAAGCAATGTGTCTGCCAAATTTTTCTTTTCAACTTTGGTATATAATTGCCTCTCATCTGCAGTTACTTGCTTCATCCTGCTCAGTTATTTCTATTTTATTTTTTTACTTTAAACTTGACTGGCTTTCTACACATATGTAGTGTGGTTATAATGGAAGGTGATCCCCATCCTGGAGCACCTAAAGGTCGAATGTCATTTCAAAGTTTCAATCCTTCAGTTGATGTGAGTTTGAAGATCAAGAATTTCTAAGCTGTTTCTTTACTCTCCTAGTTGAGAACTAGATCTCATGATCTCTCTTTTGATTCTTTTCTAATGCGAAAAGCCTTACCATTTTAGAAATTAAATGAGGAAGAAGCAAGACTACACCAGCCAGCAGCTGAAACTACCATGTCTAGAAATCAAAATGCAAATATCAATATCAGGTGGGTTTCTTTGCCTAAACTTCCATGTGAACATTTGATTCTGTTTATTTTCCCCTCATCAAGGGTCTGAAGGTTCTCTGTTTATGGTTTAACTATCTAATGTTCCTCATGGCTTGGTCTTTTTTAAATTTAATGGACAACTATTGTAAAATTTCCTCAGATTATGACTCTGAATTTTAATTTGGTTTTGTTTTCATTGTTTCAGAGAAAATAGCTCTTCAGTAGAAGGTCCAGAATGTGCCAACATGGACAAAAAGAGTGTGGAGGTTAACGGCAATGTTAAAAGGAAACAATCTGAAGTAATTTGTGAAGCACAATATCCTAACAAATCACCAAAGAACGATCATGATGATAAACAATCATTGCCAAACAATAGTTTGGGTACTTTGAAAAAACCGAGTGGAGATAAGCTGGACTGGAAAGTTTTAAGACCATCTAGTGTCAAACAAAGTAGATGAGTTTATTGATTATTTGATTTGATAGCAAACAAATTATGCTAGCTTTGGTTCTGTTTCAGGCATTGGGCATTTATATCGTTAGTCGTGGTTTTGTTAGGCTGTTTATCCATTGGTATAAAGACCTTCACATTTTCTTGTTAAGATTCAGGATTTAACCTGCTAATTTAGATTGAATACTTTTAGATTAAAGGGTAAGGCTGCGTACAATATCCCTTCCTCATACCTTTGCATAGCGAAGAGCCTCTGGGCAATGGGGTACGAATTTTTTTTTTTTTTTTTTTTTTACTTTTAGATTAAAGGGCTAAAACAAAAGCCTCACGAGTGTTTTTTTGTATCATCTTATGTTGTATTTTATGAAATTGTTAGTCTTTTGGAAATGTGCTTTTAGCTATTAAATATAGTTTGATATTAAAATGTATCGTGGTTACAAGTGAAATATTTTGTTTATGGTTACATACGTACTTACGCTAATAATATTCTACACAATACAAGACTGACGCCGAAATGAACAACTTCATAAATGTAGCGTACAATGAGTGTGTTGTCATAAATCACGTTAATATCTATAAATACGATACGTAGAAGCTATTGCCTTTTGTTTTACTTCGCTTGTGAGTCAAATTAAGATTTATAAAAAAAGCAAACACGTTGTAATTCATTTCCGCAAACGCTATAATTTTGACCTTTTCTCTTCGTTCTTTTGTCTTTGCTATTTTTGTCTCAGAAAGGCTTCATCAGCCACTTGCCCCCTGATATGAATTGTGTGTTGGCTTCCAAATGATGATTCAGTCTTGAGAGTTGAGACCATTGTAAACATCACAACTCATTTGTGCACTCACCAGATTAGACTCTCTCGTGTCACTACTCATTTGTGGAAACCCCACAACTTTTATGAAAGCCTTTTGAATTGGTTAGAGTCATAGATAAATTAACTAGGACTCTAATTATTTACAACAAATAAGCCAAACAGACAATACTGTTTATAGTGCAGTATTGTGCAGATTGTAAAGGCAGATGACTTCTTTCTCACAGAAGACAGTGCAATACGTGGTACATTAATGAAGATGTCCCTGTCTAATCCGTAATTGAGAGAGTATTGTCAGATGTAACTGCTGTTTTTCTGTTTGGTTTGTTCCTATGGTTTACTAGATTTAGTCTCCATTGTGATGTCCTTTTTTCTTATTTTTGCTTCTGTCATTCCTTACCATCGGTAGTAAATTTGTGCTTCATCAAGAAAGGAAATGTGTCATGCCATACCAGCTAGGAAGTGAATTCAACAGCAATGTCTAAAAATGTGGAAACATATGGAGAAAGCAAAATAGAAAAGAGTAGTTTATTGCATTTTCATTAACCGACCTAAGAGTAGATAACTAGTTACTAGTTACAAGACACTTTCTGGACAATGCTTAAGCAGGAGTCCAAGCAGAAATGGCATTCAGAATACGCCCTTTCCACCCCAGCAAAACCCACTTGCCATCCTCAGCCACTACAAAATCTTTGTGATATTCCTTCTTCACCATTTCCTTTTCATGATTCACCAGCTGAGGATCAAAACGGACTTGCTTGAACCCAGCTCTCTGGTTCCTAACCTGCCACTGCTTATAGGTCTCCGGTCTCTCAACCCTCTCAGCCCCCTCACACGCTATGACATTGATGGCATCCCTTCCAAACAACCCTTTTTCAAGCATCACTCTTTCTGGGTCTTCACGTGGCACATTAGCTTCAAACATATCAAACAGTGATGAGAAGTGGTAGAGTGCCTCCCTAAACCGAGTCAGGAAAAAGGGTGCACTATAAGTGCCATTGACCACCCCATGGATGAACATGTTTGGATTGATCATCCTTATCAACTTCAACACAGCATCTCTTGGAGACTTCACTTCCACAGTTTCATCAGGCAAGTTCTTCAGCCGGTAGAAACAGCTAACAACAGTTACTTCATTCCTGTCTATCTTGAGATCTGCAAGTTTTATAGTTTCCCATTTCTGTGCAAGACAATTGTATTCAAAAGGGACATTGAACTTCTTGCAGTAGTTTGCCAATCGTCGTCCAGTCTCCTCGACCCTTTCTGCAGGCCGAAATCCCGGCTGAGGAAGTTCAATTCCTGTTATACGAAGCCTCGGAGGACCACCATGCCTTTCTGAGAGCTTCTTGATAAGGCATGGCCACTGAAAACCATAGCAAATGCCAAAATCAATAATATGAACACTGCCCTCATTTTCCACAAGACTAACAATTGTCTGGGTTGCCAAATAATTTGTCAACCTCTGCAAAGGAGAGGATGTAACATATAGTTTGTAAGCTTTCAACATATCAGCGGAAGTTGTTCCTTCTAGGGGCATGTATGATGGGGTCCCAGCAGCCAACCTTGTCTCAAGGCCATTGGCAAAGTAATGAGCCAAACGCTGGAGTCCATCCCCAAAAGCTGAAGAGTGTTGCCTAATCTGGCTGAGTAAGTCATTTGCATTCCGTTGGTCAAAGCTTGCCACGGCCTGCGCACATTGAGTTAGAAGGGTCCATAAATCTACAGCTGTGCCGGCTTTGGTGGACACTTTCTTCGAACGCGATCGTGTCCCCTTTCCATTGGACCCTCCTAAATTAACACTTTGTGATGGTTCTGCAGCAGCACAAAGGAGGGATTGACTTCTTCCAGATTGACAAAGCAGCACCTCATCTAAGATCTCTGGTGACTCTGACTCGTCCGAAAAGACGGCTGAAACCTTGCTGCCTCTTCTTCCTTCTTGTTCATGAAAAGCATAATCATCCATCCCATGGCTTCTCTTTTCTCTTGGTGCTGAAGCTGAAAAACCCTCTTCCACCATCAGTGGCTTCTTGGTCTGACTCTGAGACTGAAAGAGATTCCAGGTTCCATCATGAAAATAGCCAGCAGCTTGTGACTTCACAAATGGATCATGAAAAAAGCCAACACCTGGTGACTCCCCAGATGGATCATGTGGGGAATCAACTAGAGGGGTTTGTAGTTGTAAGAAAGAAGAATCAAATTCACCAACACCGTTGACCAAGACAGACTCACATGAATTATCAGTGGTGCAGCTGCCGTTGCTCTCGAAGCTAGCATTGCGACCATAATTTTCATCAGAGTCTGTGATGCTAACACTTTCATCACGGAAACGAGAAGAAGGTTGATGGAGAAGAGCATCATGGAAGGATTTTTCAGCAGCCTGGAGTCTCAAACATTCCTGCAACATGCAGGGTTTGCGCTCCAGGTCGTCTTCCTCGTCCATGAGGATGTCGCTTATGTATCTGAGGATTTGGTTGGAGTATTTGGTTACCTCTGTG
The DNA here is from genome assembly GCF_004193775.1 of Glycine soja. NCBI lineage: Eukaryota > Viridiplantae > Streptophyta > Magnoliopsida > Fabales > Fabaceae > Glycine > Glycine soja. The sequence goes on from NC_041016.1 coordinate 2,933,311, forward strand.
GATTCTCCACCTGAGCTTGCGCCGGAAGAAAGGGAAGAAGATGAATCATCAAACTCAAAGTCAAACCCCTTCTCTACTTGGTTCTGATTTGAAAATTCCGTGATAGGACCACTAAAGTTTTGCACAAGAGAGTTCATGTTGAACTCGACCAAGAAATTACAAGACATGTACCTGAAGAAGTTCAGATTGTTTCAAAGAAGCCAACAATAATTGACAAGGAACCAAGGACAGAACAAGAAACAGGGACAGGAACCGGATCATATGAAAGAAATGGGAACAATACACTAGGGATCAATTCAATATAATAGCAGGCAAGATTCAGAAATCGAAATAGCAGCCTCTAGTGATGATAATCATTTTATACAACATAAGAAATGAATGAAGGTAAATCAATTAGAGTAAAAACATTATAGTATAATAATGCCTATAGAACCTGATGGTGAATCTAACTTAGGGAAACCAAACCAAGTAGTAATAGTAGTTTGGTTGCAGAGTACCTCGTAGACTCAGACAATCTCCAACTGATCGAAGTGAAACCAACACTGTTGGATGATAAGGGGTCGTACCTTTGTTATATAGAATTTATAAAATGATGCGTGATTTTTTACCAAGGAAGGTTCTGGGAAGAACAGTCAAAGCCGCCAAGCCACTTTTTGGACTATTTTCTAATGTAGACTAGTATATGTATATCTTCGTGCGTTACAAGATAAAACTAGAGAAAACCTAAACTATATTTTCCTAAAAATTTAATAAGAAGTTCCTTTAAAAAAAATAATAAGAAGATATTATTACGAAAAATAATAATAAGCATAAGACAAGGGAAAAATAGTTTATCTATAAATGTATGTAAAATGCTAAGGTAAAGTGTAAAACTATTTAAAATTATATAATTATTGATTACTTGCAATGAACATTTTTATATAAAAATTATTGCAAGATTTTTAAATTGATATTATAAATAAAATTCAAGTAATTTTTTTCTTTTATTATAAACAAAAATTATTAAAATGTACCATGAAAAAAAATTATTAATATTTTTTATTTTATAAGTTAAGTGTTTAAGTTAAGAATATAGTACTAAAACAATGTAATATTTTTTATTGAAAATATTTATTATTTTTTAAAATATTAAATATTTATCTTTTGAGTAATTAAAAATATTTAAGAATATTTGTATAATATCTTTAACTTTTGCCCCCAAATATACATGATAGAAAAAATATGCATTAAATTATGTTAATTAGGTTTTATCTAAATATCTAAAAATCATATTTTTTTTTCTTTATCACTATAACATTGTAAAATATTAATGATTTTTTTATAAAATATAACTGATCACCTTTAATAATATCTTTATTTTTAATTATTTTTTCATTCATAACATTGGAAGGTGAAATGTTCCTTAAGAAATACAAATGTAGTGTTAGTCTAGTCAACCACATGTTCTTATAAACACTTTTTCTTTACTTGTATTTAATCATTTGTACTTCTAAAATCATATGTATATAATCAATAATATTTTTTTTAATAATTTTGCAAAACAGAGTGGAGATAAGCTGGACTGGAACGTGCTTAGACCATCTAGTGTCAACACAAAGTAGATGAGCTTAGTGATCATTTGATAGCATAGAAGTTAGCTAGGTTTGATTCTGCTTCAGACCTTGAGCATTTATCGTGGTTCTATATGCTCTTTTTCCATTGGTATAAAGACCTTCATAATTTCATCTTAAGATTCAGGATTTACCCTGCTAATTTAGATTGAATACTTCAAGATTAAAGGGTTAAAACAAAAGCCTTGCGTGTTTTTTTTTTTTTTTTTTTTGTATCGTTATACATTATATCCTATGAAACTGTTGGTCTTTTGGAAATTTGCTTTTGCTTATTGAATACATTATGATATTAAAACGTAAGGTGGTTACAAGTGAAATACTAATTCATTTAATTTTGAGTTTCTCTCTCCGTCTTCTTTTTCTTTGCTACTTTGTTTGTCCAGAGAAAGGATTCATCAGCCTCTCCTCCTTATATACTGTCTTGAGTTGTTAACCTCGTGGAGAAATACGGGGGGCTAGTCAAAGTTTTAAGTAATGCTGCAATCTAAGTTAGCAAAGTTAAGTTTGTGCATTTGCCAGATTGGACTCTCCACAACACTAATTAGTAATTAGTATGTGGGAAATCCATACATTCTATTGAAGGGCTTTTGAAATGGTTCCGTTCATTGATAAATTAACTTAACTAGGAAAGCTCTGATTATTTACAAGAAACAAACAAAAGAGACAACGCAGTATATATTGCAGACTTGAGGAGCAGAATGTAAAGGCTCGCTTATTTTTCATAGAAGACAGTGTAAAACGTGGCTCATTAATGAAGATGTCCTTATCCAATTCTTAGTTGAGACAGTATTGTCTGCTACTTTTAGTCAAATCTACCTGCTGTTTGATTTGATCCTATGATTTCCTAGATTCGGTTGCCATTGTGGTGTACCTTTTCTTATTTTCTTCTCCCTTTTCTTACCATGAGTAGTAAATTTGTGATTCATCAAAAAAGGAAATATGTCATGTCTTACCACTTAGTGTGTGTTTGGATTAGTGATGATAAAATTGATTTTGAAAGAAATTTATTTTACATAATTGATTGATTATTATAGAATTGATTTTGATAGAAGTAAAGTTATTCCTATTTGCTTCAACTCTATCATGATTTTTTTGTATCATAATTAATTCTACCATAATTTTAAAAACAATCCAAACATGATTTTGGAGACTATCCAAACTCACACTCATGCCAGCTAGGAAGTAAATTGAACAGAAATATCTGAAATGCGAAATCAAATGAAGAAAGAGAAATAGCATAGCATTGAGAAGATTATTGCATTTCCAGTTACAAGACATGTCTGGACATTGCTTAAGCAAGAGTCCAAGCAGAAATGGCATTCAGAATACGCCCTTTCCACCCCAGCAAAACCCACTTGTCATTCTCAGCCACCACAAAATCTTTGTGATATTCCCTCTTCACAATATCTTTGGCATCATTCACCAACTGAGGATCCAAAGGGAGTTGCTTGAACCCAGCTCTGAGGTTCCTAACCTGCCACTGCTTGTAGGTCTCCGGTCTCTCAACCCTCTCAGCCCCTTCACACGCTACGACATTGATGGCATCCCTTCCAAACAACCCTTTCTCAAGCATCACTCTTTGCGGGTCTTCACGAGGCACATTAGCCTCATACACATCAAACAGTGATGAGAAGTGATAAAGTGCTTCCCTGAACCTAGTAAGGAAAAAGGGTGCACTATAAGCGCCATTGACCACCCCATGGATGAACACGTTTGGATTGATCTTCCTTATCAACTTCAACACAGCATCTCTTGGACACTTCACATCCACAGTTTCATCAGGCAAGTTCTTCAGCCGGTAGAAACAGCTAACAACAGTTACTTCATTCCTGTCTATCTTGAGATCTGCAAGTCTTATAGTTTCCCATTTCTGTGCAAGGCAATTGTATTCAAAAGGGACATTGAACTTCTTGCAGAAGTTTGCCAAACGCCGCCCGGTCTCTTCGACCCTTTCTGCAGGCCGAAATCCCGGCTGAGGAAGATCAATTCCTGTTATACGAAGCCTTGGAGGACCACCATGCCTATCTGAGAGCTTCTTGATAAGGCAAGGCCACTGAAAACCATAGCAAATGCCAAAGTCCATAATATGAACACTGCTCTCATTTTTCACAAGACTGATGATTGTCTTGGTTGTCAAATAGTTTGTCAACCTCTGCAAAGGAGAGGATGTAACAAATAGTTTGTAAGCTTTCAACATGTCAGCAGCAGTTGCCACTTCTAGGGGCATATATGATGGGGTCCCAGCAGCCAACCTTGTCTCAAGGCCATTGGCAAAGTAATGAGCCAAACGCTGAAGCCCATCCCCAAAAGGTGAAGAATGTTGCCTAATCTGCTTGAGTAATTCATTCGCATTTCTTTGGTCATAGTTTGCCACTGCCTGTGCACATTGAGTCAGAAGGGTCCATAAATCCACAGTTGTCTCCATGTTGGTGGACACTTTCTTTGAACGTAGACGTGTTGCCTTTCCATTGGACCTTCCTAAATCAACCCTTTGTGATGGCTCAGTAGGAGCACTATAGAGTGGTTGACTTCCTCCAGTTTGATAAAGCAGCACCTCATCTAAGATCTCTCGTGGCTCTGAGTCGTCAGAAAAGATGGCTGAAACCTTGCTACCTCTTCTTCCTTCCTTTTCATGAGAAGCATGACCATCCATCCCATGGCTTCTCTTTTCTCTTAGTGCTGAAGCTGGAGTACCCTCTTCTACCATCAGTGGCTTTGTATGAGACTGAAATAGATTCCAGGTTCCATCATGAAAATAACCGTCTTCTGGGGAATCAACTAGAGGGGTTTGTAGTTGTAGGAAAGAAGAATTAAATTCACTCACACCGTTGAGCAAGTCAGACTCACATGAATTATCTGTGGTGCAGCTGCCACTGCTCACAAAACTTGGAATGCGACCAAAAATTTCATCAGAGTCCGTGATGCAAGTGTTTTCATCACGGAAAGGAGAAGGGTTTTGATGGAGAAGGGCATCATGGAAGGATTTTTCAGCAGCCTGGAGTCTCAAACATTCCTGCAACATGCAGGGTTTGCACTCCAAGTCGTCTTCCTCGTCCATGAGGATGTCGCTTATGTATCTGAGGATGGGATTTGAATACTTAGTAAACTCCATGGATTCTCCACTTGAGCTTGCACCGGAAGAAGGGGAAGATGAATATTCAAACTCAAACTAAAACCTCTTTGCTGCTAGAGTTAATAGAAAGCATGTTGAACTCTACCATGACATTAGACTTCTAGAAGAGATGTATCTCTGAAGAATATTTCTAAGAAGCACACAGTATCTGACTAGGATTGTCAATGAAACTTGGAACGGGAACCAAAGACAGAACAAGAAACAAGAATGGGAACGGGAATAAATGAACAAAGTGAGAACAATATATACTCTAGGGATTAATAATAGCAGGGAAGATTCAGAAATTTAAATAGCTGCGTCTAGTGATGGTAATCATTATATTCATCATAAGAAATGAATTAAGGAAAATCAATCATGATAAAGACCCTGATGAATGAATCTAACTATGGACAAACCAAGTACAAGTTTTGTTGCAGAGTAGAGTACCTCGTAAACTCAGAAAATCTTCAACTGAAGTGTAACCGACACTGTTCGGTGATATGCGGTCCTACCTTTTCTTATAAAATGATGCATTGTTTTTGTATTAAGGAAGCAGCAAAAGCCGCCAAGCTCCTTTTCGTACTATTTTAACGAAGACAGATATATTATCTTTAGTGTGTTATATATAAGATAAAATCAGATTAAAGTCCCTAAAAACATAAATATTTTAAAATTAATAATGTTTACATATCCTTTAGGAGAGGTTCTTATAGAATCTGATTCAGCCATAGCAGTGAAGTTATTGAATGAAAGATGTTATATATATATATATATATATATATATATATATATATATATATATATATATGAATTTACTAACCTACACACTCATATATTTCGAGAAAACATAGCTTACTTTTGTTGCAATTCTGGCAGATGCAGCTGTCACATTTCCTAGTAATTTCTAATTTGGGCTTTTAGTTCCTTGTACTAATAAAAAAAATAACTTTAACTTCTGCACCAAATATACATGATAAATTAATTAAAAATATTATATATTTAACCTTAAAATAATGATATTGTGCCAAAAAAAATACATACATGATAGAAAATGTATGTAATAAATTGTGCTACTTAGATTTTGATAGCAACAACAACAGCCCACCACAAACCACATCATACCAGACAGACCGCACCCATACCAAACCAACATATGTAAATGATTATGTGTGAAGGAACCCAACAGTAATGTCTAATTCCGTTAGCATTGTTGCTTATTAGGGGACAACTCCAAATCATAATCCAATTCTGTTACAACAGAATTGATATTATTATCAGTATTAGACATTGTAAACATTATAAAAAGGAATACAATGAATGAAACAAACAAGGAAGAATTATGAATTACCTTTTATTGTAGTTAGCATAGCATAGTGCAGTCCTTTGTTCCTAACAAATTGGTTCGACCTGCCATCCATGGCTGCCTCCCATGGCTACCTCTACCTGCCGAAACCCCTACCTTTAATCATACTCATTCACTACAGCCACCAGACCACCCTAGACCGCCTTGAAAAGGTTGTATACCACCTTACCCTGAAGTTATCCTCCATGACCACCCAAACTTTGGAGATGACCACCAAGCTTGACGTCATCCTTGACCAATTATCCGCTCTCATACCCACTCCCTTTCCTCCCAACTCATTCCCAATAGACGCACCACCACCTGTGGAGACCTTAACAGCATCCACTCCATCTCCATCTCCTCCCAGACCACCACCACCAACAACAGCACCCACGTTAGCTCCGCCTCCCTTGGCTGTTTCCCACCATCCCAAACTCAAAATAGTCGCACCCATGGCTCTGCTACCGCTTTTACGCTTTCATTCGACCAACCGCCACATCTAGCTTAGTTGTCTGTTGCCTCCATCACTTCGCACCGCCCACCGTTGTTACTGTCACGGCCATTGCCACGAAATCCCTTACGGCAATGACACCATCCTGCTCGGCGACGCTGCCATCAAGCATCAGATTCATCTGCGCTCAGTTTGGATTTTTTCGCCGTCAAGATTCGGCTTTCCTCTGTTTGTCATCAACGACGACATCTGCCACCACACCCGCCACCACATCCACCACCACCACCACCGAAGTTACTGCCTCCACCATCATCTCCGCCACCCGTCTTTAACGCCTTCCTTGATTGCTCCACGGCGCAGGTCACAAACCCAATCCTCTCCTTGACATTATTCATTCAGACATTATTATTGTTAGGCCCAAACCAATCCACAAACAAAGTAATTTCACTAACATACCTTTTGTTTTCTAAACTCACCCCTATTTCAGCTTGTTTTTATTGTCCAACCTTGGGGACAAGGTTGGTTTTCCAGCGGTGGGTATTGATAGCAACAACAACCCACCACAACATACACCATACCAGCCCGCACCCATACCAAACCAACATACTTGAATGATTACATGTGAAGGGACCCAACAGTAGTACCTAATTTCGTTAGCATTGTTGCTTGTTAAGGAACAGCCCCAAATCACAATCCAATTCTGTTACAACAAAATTGATATCATTATCAGTATTAGACATTGTAAACACTATAAAAAGGAATGCAATAAATGAAATAAACAAGGAAGAATTATGAATTACCTTTTATTGTAGTTAGCATAGTATAGTGCAATCCTATGTTCCTAATAGATTTTATCTAAATATCCCATAAAAAAACGTATTTTTACATGTATTTAACTATTTGTACTTCTAAAATCATACGTAAATAATTTATGTATATAATCAAAATTATTTTTGAATGATTTTGCTAAGTTAATTAACTTTATGCATTGCCCACACACAATTTTCAACTTAAATAATACAAATGTGATTTTATTTCACAATGCATATGAATGATTATTTTTAAATTTTATAACTAGTGTTAATTAAAAACTGTGCTAATGCTTACTAAATAACATGGTCAACCTCTCAAAAAAAAAATAACATGGTCAAAATCCACACTCATATTATAAAAAACTAAAGTTGACAAAAATGTCTTTTATATACAGCATTAAAATTCACATAGTAAAAAATTAAAGTTGACAACAATAGTGCACAATTTCTTTTATTCAGCATAAGTTATAGATAAATAAATAAAAATATTAATGGTCGGGCACGGGCTAGTAGTAGTCACAGTCACCCACACGGGAGATAAGTGTGTTATATGGTCTCCATTCCATGAATATAAGTTGTAAATTAAAATAATAAATAAACAAAGAATTCCTAGCCACCTAACCATGCGAAGCAGTCAAAAGTACACATGTGGCGACATGCAAGTGAATCCTTGACCTCTGGTCATTCAACACATCCCATTCCTAAAGAGATTTTTATTATATAGTTTTTTGTATGAAAAATTTATAAATAAATAAAAGAAAAAGAGAAAGAGAAAGAAGATAATTGTGAAAATATTGTATAAATTCTCATATATATAACTCTGTTGTTGTATGAATACCGTTTCCTGTATTCGTATGAGGGTATTAAACTAATATTTTTGAATGTGAACGCACTCGAATGCTAATAGGCTATGTTTTCTTGCGTCCCGTGATGTAGTAATCGACTTGTCCTCAACATCTCAGGCAAAAGAAAAGGCGTTGTTTAATTTGACGACGACGACGACAACAAAGGATCATATAAAAAAAGGGAACATTCAAAGGAAACTTTTTCTTATGATTATTTTTCTATGGATAATAACATAATGATTTAGACGCGGTTCATGTTATATGACATCCCTTTGAAACTTCAACCATGTCCTTTTATGTTTTAATACAATAAATCCAGATACACCCCCCGATCTGGGTTGACTTCCTCTTTGTTTTGTTTCTCCTTTTATATGCATGCCAAAATTAATAATTTCTGCATCATAAATGCTCATGTTTATACCTTGCCTAATCTTTCCAAGTAAATAATCTTTTGAACGAGAAAACATCCCACCAACACTTTGAGTATGTAGACGAAAAATTTGTTTGAACATAAAATATTAATTAATTTTAAGTTAGTTTAAATAATAAGTATTCGATAAAATTAGTTATTAAAATAGTTGAAAAATATAAAATAATATTTAAAAGGGATAATAAAAATTTTGAGTAAATATTTTAAGGATAAAAATAAAATAAAATATAAAAAAATTAAAAATAGAAACTAACGTTTTAAAAAATATTAGTTAAAATAATATTTTTAAAAAATTAAAAACTACTAAAAAAATACTATAAATTATTTTTATAAAAACTTATCGATTTAACAGTGAAATAAACTTTACAGTTAATAACAAAAATAAAAACTAACCGAAATAACTTGTTGAATATAACATGTATCACTAGTGTTTTATTTTTTTATGTCTAAAGAAAGATAGTTATAATTTTGTTAGATTAGAACGGTGATGGTAAGATGGAATAAAATAGAAGATTTTTCTCCAGCAGAAAATTAAATGAGCAATTAGTACACATTTTTTTAAAACACCTAATTAGTATTTCTTTTCATCTCTCTTTTCTTTTAGGGTTAATTATCAATTTGATCCTTAAATTATTTTAAATGTTCTAATTTGATCTCCAAGTTTTAAAAAGATTTAATTTCATCATCAAGTTATTAAAAATGAATCAATTTGGTTTCTAAATTTTTAAAAGGTTTAATTTGATTATCAAATTCTTAAAAATTTGAGAACCAAATTAAACTATTTAAAATAATTTAGAGACCAAATTAATTTATTTTTAAAAATTGAAGACCAAATTTAATCTTTTAAAAATTTGAAAACTAAATTGATTTATTTTTAAAAACTTGAGAGTCAAATTAAACTTTTTAAAAATTTAAAGAACAAATTAAATCATTTAAAATTATTTAAGAACCAAATTAATAATGGAGTATTTTTCTTATCTCATCATATTATTTATAATATAATATTTATATTTTTCTCTTTGTTATCTCTTTTTTTTACTTGATATCTAATAGCATATTGAGTTTCTATGAATAAGTTTTCTAAAAGGATATTCCACATATCAACTTATGTTCATTTAGAAAAATTAATTCTCTTATATTCTAACTTAAAACTAATATGGAACAATCTCGAGTACCTCATCACTAATCTGTCTGCCACAGTACTTGTAAAGTTGCAGTAAAAAAAAGTTCTACACTAAACAATTGTCACAAAATGAATACTGATTTTGTCAATAATTTGAATTTTTTATATGAGATGTTAAGTATTTTTATAAGAAATAATGATCTTATTCGAATCAAGGAAGATCATTAAATAATAGTAAAAGGATAAAAAATAAATAAATTCTTGTAAATATACCTCCAAGATAGCAGTTTCATTTTCGCCATGAATGGAATCTACATATTTAGAATTAGAATTAGAATCAGAATATATGGTTATAATTTATCTTGAGGGATGAAGAGATTATTCCCTAACTAACGTCCACAATGCATCTTATGATGAGACAGCCTACCTGAAAACATTCCAAGCAGTCACTGCGGGTCCTTGATTGAATGATTGATTCAAATGGTATAACCTCAGAACCTGGACAAGAAGTCGATCTTGACTGTTATTTTTTATTCTTAAAAGTAATGGTCATTTAGTTGAATGGGACAAGGACAAAATAAAAATTAACTACGAACTCATAAATGTGCCCTTGAATATGAGTTTCCAACATGGATTGCACCTAACAGCACTCGGTTTAAAAATTAAGAAATTAGATCAAATCAAATTACCCACACTGCCATGCTTAATCCTTTGCTCTCAAAGTATAGAAGGGTTCTTTTCAAAAGTTTCACTCAGAGGAGAGGAAAGGAGTAGACAGGTGCAAGCCCCCATGATCATGAAGATCAAAATGTGTCGTCCAGCACTAAGAACAAAGTGGAAAGAAAATATCAATTATGGGACGGGCGAAAGCTACGTTCAATAAAGAATATGGCACCCAATCCATCACGACCAACAAAAAAGCATATATATTTTTAAGAATCACCCGCTCAAGGAATGTAGGAAATATCTCTACAGAATACGCCCTATGTATGCGTTAGCAAGACCATGATTTTTTATAGGATTTGAATTCTCTATAGTAGATTAGTTGAAGTGAATAATTTTAATTTTAATCATTAATGAGAAATCAGTAGCTGATATTTTATTATAGATAAAATATGTTTGGAATCCTGTAAAATTTAAAAAATATTATTTTAATTTTTATAAATATTTTTATTAATTTAGTCTCAATAAAAATAAAAAATACTTTTACAATGTTTAATGATAATAAAATTACCATCAAGGATCATAAAAAATAAATTTTATTTTATAGGACTAAATTAATATGAAATTTATTTTAAAATCAAATTAATATTTTTGAAATGTTACAAATACTCCAAACATATTTTACCATTTATTATATGCATGATATATATATCGTCTATGTGCATATAATATTGATTGCTGGTTTATTCATTAATTAGTAATTGGAAAAACTTTATTTTTAAAGTAAGATGTTCAGAACTCAGATTTTTTTAGATACGAGTACTAGAATTATAGAACCAATTATTAAAATTAATTCTCCATATTTTCATAGAAACATTAACAAAAACTATGATAGAGAAATAAACCGTTTCGAACGAGTGAGTTCAGACGGAGACACTGTCCTAATGGCTGATTCATGGGACTGAATACTGAATATAGACAGGGTCCAACATTTACCGTATGCCAATTTAACATTATAAAGCACATGTTTGGATTGTCATTTTGATAATTCCAACCTTAGTAAGTCCTTAGTTACTTCTGAGATAAAGGTGCATCGAATTTCGTACTGTCATAATTCAAACCACAATGCAAACACACTAAATGTTGAAGTAGCAGTCAAAATAATAGCAAAAAATTATTTTCTTTTCCTAAGAATCAGAATCTATATTGAGAATACAAGAGAGTAACAACAAATTGAAGATGTACGAATTTACGAATACAGGTCCACAATCATTTTTTTTAAGAGATACGGGTCCACAAATTATATTGACCCATCCTCGGTTTTGATTGTCTTTATGGAATCCTCAACTGCACTCCTTCAGATCAATTTTTTTTAATAAACTCCGTCTGATCAATAAGTTATTAATCATAAAACAAATTATATAACCATTGTGAATTCTCATCTTTTTTTGTGAGACTTTAATTTTCATACACCATCAATTAGTAAAAATTATCTTTAAGTGTGACTCTTTAAAAAATATAATTTTCTTTTTTACATTTTCAGTATATTTTAATAAAATTCTCTTTAAATATATGCATATTAAAAATATACTTTCAAATTAAAGCTGATAATTTTTTTATTATGTATTTTATTGTTGACAACACTTTCTTTAAAAACAAACAAACAAGAAAACTCATCATCATAAATCATAAATTAATTGATTGGATAAAAGTAATTAATGTACTGAAATTAAAATTGAATTGTTTAGATAATATCCAAATTTATTGATTAGGTTTTATTTATCTCTCATCTTCAAACAAATTCATCATCAATAAAAGAAAAATAAAGAAGAAAAGAAATAAATACCCCGCCATCCTAAAGTAAATTCCTTGAAAATGAAAGCACACAACTCACAACTGTCCCTTCCTAAAACATTTCAATGAAAACAACTTTTCACATTGAAATTGAAAGTAAACTTGTTTAGATTCCCGTTGTTATCAAAATCGCATTGTCTTTGGGTTAAACGTAGAAGCTTCTCTTACAGCATGTATAAAAACACGTTCAAAAACCATGTCTATTTTGAGGGGGGGGGGGGGGGGGAAACATGAAAGCCAACATATGAATTATGAAGAAATTTACGTCCCGGATCTACCACAAACATGCATTGGTTGCAGATTAAGGTACAAGCTACTTTATATTATTTCTGACTTTCACTTTTTTGTTTCCAAAATTATTATTTTTTATCCTTAAGAATCAAAGATAATATTAAAAAATTTATAACAATTCACACAAATTATTCAACCAATTAAACTAAATTCTTTTTTACGTCCCAAAATTATTTGGGGACTATAAAGAAAGCAAAGAATGTGTGGTGTGCAACGTCTACAAAGATAGAGAGGGATGCTGCTTCTAGTGTCGTGTCAAGAAGAGCTGGGACTGGGTAAAAAAAAGACTCACCCAAACCAAATACACCCAAAAATAGAAATCGAAATCGTATCAAAATTTTCTTTCGGAAAGGAAATAAGCATTTATAATGGGACCAGGTTCAAAGGTCTATGCTCAACAATATTATTTCTCTTAATTGAAAAATATGAGATTTAGTCAACCGATCGAACGAGATCCAAGGGATGTTGCAGCAGCGTTGAATAATAGTTCGAATTGAATTGAACATTTTTTAAGAATGTTCAAACTGTGTTTTAGACTTTCAGTTGGTGTACGTTTAAGCTGAAAATAAAGGTTTTGAGAAGATAAACATGTCACATTTGTATCCAAGTCCAACAACAATAATAATAATAATAGATAGGTATGTAATTCCCTTCCAGTGGAGCAGATTAAGATAATTTTCCATTGAGACGCGTCGATTGTAAACTGAGAGAACTTCCTAGATGCTGAATTAAAATGAAGTTTCAATGACAAACAAGAAGCAAAATCGTCACTGTAAAACTAAATGAAATAGTCATCCATTTCAAATCAATCAAATCAGTGGCTAACGATACAAGATACTACTCTGCAAAAACCTTTTTAACCAATTTGCTACTTTTTAAGATCTGAAGTGCCTATAATACATGTCGGTCAGAAAAAGGAAAGGGAAGGAAAAACATCGTAAATAACAATCTGACTACTAATGTTCGCGTCCTTGTCATTGTATCTGACTACTAATGTTCGCGTCCTTGTCATTGTAGGATTTGATGCTAATCTGGGTGGAAATTCTACCACTATTATACAGGGTCACTTGGTGCAAACCTGGGAAGAATATTCATCACAGTTCACAACAGCTGAAGGTGACCTGAAACCATCCAAAGAACACAATTAGCTTTTCATTGTTACATAATACATGCTGTTCTAACTCTAGTAACAGCCAACCATTGCTAGGATTATAACCCAAAACTAAACAAGGATGAATTATGAAAGTGAAAGTATTGGATAGCTACAGTAATCCTTAGAATCATACCTTCAATCCAGTATGAATTCAGAAACAAGAGTTGAGCCACATATCATTATGCTGGCACCCAACAAGTTGAAGCATACAAAATGCGACCCTTCCAACCTTGAAGCATCCAATTGCCATCTTCGTCAAAGACAAAATCCCTATGGTACCATTCCCTTAATTTGCCCCTAAATTTGGTCATTATCTCCTTATCCAATGGGAGCTGCTTAAAACCAGCTCTAGTATTCCTAGCCTGCCATTGTTTGTATGTCTCAGGTCTCTCAACCCTCTCAAGAGCTTCACATGCTACAACATTCATTATCTCCCGACCCAAAAATTCTCTCTCAAGCATCAACCTCCATTCATTTTCACGGGATACGAGAGTATCAAACATATCATACATTGAAGAATAATGGAACAGTGCCTCCCTGAAGCGTGTGAGAAAGAAAGGGGCATTATAAGTTCCATTTACTACGCAGTGAACAAAAATATCTGGTTTCATCTTCCTGATTAAATTCATAACAGCTTTTCTGGGGCTGTTCACTTCAATTGACTCATCAAGCAAATTCTTAAACCTTACCAGACAGTTCACAGCAAGCACTTCATTGCGCTCAATTTTAAGGTCTTCAATTTGAATTGTTTCCCAGTTTCGTGATGCTATGGCCTTGTACTCAAAGGGGACATTGAAACGCTTGCAATACTTAGCTAGACGACAACCAGTCTCCTCAATTCTTTCAGTCGGACGAAAGCCAGGTTGGGGATACTCTATTCCAGTGATGCGCAGCTTGGGAGGCCCTCCACGTCTGCCTGATAAAAACTTGATAAGAATTGGCCACTGGAAACCATACAGGATACCAAAGTCAATAATATGAAGCGTTTCTGCCCCGTCAGCTGTTTTCATAATCATCTTATTTGCAAAGAAATGTGCAAATTTCTTGAAAGGGCAAGCAGATATCAAAACTTGGTAAGCTTTCAGGAAATCAGTGGTAGTGAACTTCTTGTAGCTCATATAAAATATTTGGGTGGCAGTTCCATCACCAACCAAGCGGGCCTCAAGAGCATTGGCCACATAATGAGCCAACCTCTGTGAGGCATCACCCAAAGCAGAAGAATGCTGCCTAATCTGCTTCAACAGTTCATTAGCAGTCCTGTTGTCACTGGAAGACACAGCTTGCGCACACAAAACCAAAAGGGTCCTCAAATCCACCGTTTCCTTCTGTCTCCCTTGCCTCTTGGATCGAACCTTCCCCCCATCAGACAAACTCGATTTCTCAATTAGCTTTGTGTTACTATCTCCCACTGCCACAGATCCATTATTTTCAGCACACAGTGGCACATTTTCAACACTAAGCAACACCCTGTCAAATATTTCAGATATTTCACTCTCCTCCTCAACACAAACCGCAGACACGGCAGACTGCTTGTTGCTTCTTTCTTCTTCATCATCTTGGCGGGCATGATTCTTTCTATTCTTCACCCCAAATGAATTCTCCATCTTCAGAGCTACACCTCTTCCCTTTGGCTCTGAAGACACCGTGGGGCTCTCCAACCCAGTGAAAAGCTGAGGCCCCTGAGGAAGAAACTTACTAGCCTCCTCCAACCCTCTTTTAAACTGCAACATAGAGTCTGCATCACTGAAAATATTTTCAGCCAAGAGCTTGGTTACAGAAGAATCCAAATCCACGGTTCCATCATTAATTTTAGTCAAAGCATGGGGAGGAACAACCAAAGAGGGCGCGTGGGAAGAGGAATGCAAAGCATCAGAAGCAGGTGTATTGGGTGAAGAAGGCTTCAAATCATGAGAATTGGCAGAATCAGTAGTGGAATTAGAAGAATTCCCATCAGGGCTCTCAAGCGGGTGCTGATTAGGGGAAAGAAGCAGTGATGGTTCCAATTCCAAAGCCTCATAGAATGATTTCTCAGTGTGTTGCAGGGTCAGAGGGTCATAACACATACACGGTTTCTGTTCGAAGTTTTCTTCCAAGAGAATTTGACTTATGAACTTGAAGGTTTCAGAGAAATCAGTGTCTTCTTCAGGTGAAGGATCCGCCACCGTCGCCGTGGAGGAGGAGGCGGCGGCGGCGGAAGCAGAGGATGAAACAAAGGGTTCAGAGTTTAAGATTGAATTGTGAGAAAAACCAAGTGGGCCAACATCGGAAAGAGGATCATTGAGAAGGTTGGTGTAGTGTCCATTGAGATCCCACTGTTTTGATTCATCAAAGTCGTTGCCGCTTATGATAAAGTTTGGATCCATAGCGGCAAAGGAATTATGAAACAAAACTAGTGTGTATGGAGAAAAGAGAAAACTAACACGTAAATCGAACTGCGGCCATGGAAAATAGTAAAAGATAAGAAAAGAAAAGACAGAAAGACCTGAAAGAGAGGGATTGAAGCCAAACCAAAAACCAAGTGTTGACTAGGACTGAGCGTTGCAAGTAAAGTGTTTGAGGGAAGTCGAGAAAGAAAGGGAAGAGAGAATGGATTGAAACTGAGATACGAGATAAAAGGTCGCATAGTAATTGGTCTAGTCGTGTTGTGTTGAGACTTATATAGGGATAGAGCTTCGGCTTATTCCGCACCTAAATAGTCATTTTTATTTTTAAATATATAAAATATGGGTAAATTTGTTCACATTTTATATATTCAAAAATTAAAAATAATTATTTATTCATAATATAATTTAATTTTTATCTTTTTTTTATTATAAACATAATATTAATTAATAAATATAATTTATTTATTATTCTGAAATTTTTATTATAACAATAATAGAAAGTAATAAAATCAAATTGGATTATATTTCTTTATAAGAATTAACGTATTAGTTATATATTTTTATTTAAATCTCATATTTTATATAAGATATTATCATATTAGGAATTTCAAGATTAATTATATTTATTAATTAATGATTATTTTAACTTATCTTTATTTATTT
Source organism: Glycine soja (assembly GCF_004193775.1). Lineage (NCBI taxonomy): Eukaryota > Viridiplantae > Streptophyta > Magnoliopsida > Fabales > Fabaceae > Glycine > Glycine soja. The sequence continues at coordinate 2,950,044 of NC_041016.1, forward strand.
TATTTTTTTAAATATATACATGTTATATTTGTAATGATTAAAAAAATAAAGATAAAGATTAAATTATATTTTAGATAAATAATTATTTTTATCTATAAATGCTTAGGAGGATGGCAAATTCATTTATGAAAATATCACATAAATTCTTTCATTAATAAACAGAAATTAAGGATGAATAAATTTATCTCACTTTTTTTACTTTTAAAAATTTTAATTTTAATTTTAATCTTTGGAATATAATTTTATTGACATTCTGCGTATTCATGAAAAAAAATTATTATTTAATCAGTATTTTATTACTATCATTCACGTTCATTTTGTTATACGCGAATCTTCGTCGAAGGAATGGAAATGAGACTCTGAGCATGAGAACAATATTAGTATTTATATGGAATAAATAATACGACTCAGTTTATTTATATTTATCAAAAAAATTTACTATGATTTTATAATTATTTTAGTTTATTAAGAAGCCTTTTTATATTTTATTTTTTATAAATTTGTTTTTATCTATGATATAAATATTTGTATAAAAATATTAAATAAATATTTAATTAAATTATTTATTTAAATAGATCCTTGATCTTCTTCTCGCTGAAACTGTTGGAAGATTAACATAATAAAGATTTTTAAACTGGAATAAATCACTGTTGTGTAACTTTTTAGCCAAGAAACCTTACTTCAAAGTCAAGCCCGTCTTTGCTATGTGAAATAGATTTTATTCATAAAATTGAATCGGTTTCAAATTTTGTGATACTAAATGAATTGAAATTAGTTATTGAAAAATTGGTTTCATTTCATTTTGAAATTAAATCTATTCAGATTCAATTACTATGTTTTTAAAAAATTCTACATATATAAGGTTAAACAAAGAATGGTTCTTAAATTTTTTTAAAAAAAGGAATGGCTCTTAAGTAAAAATAATTTCGTTTGTAAATTTAAAAATATTTTAATAGTTTTTTAATTTTCAAAATGTGCTCATATTTTAAAAGTTGAATCCTATCATAATGGATTGTAAAACAAATAAATTGAGGTTATAAAAGATTAAAACAAAAATAGGTTTAGTTCAATATTTGCAAATCAAATATATGTACGGGAAATGTGATATGGGCTAAAATAAATTTTTGCCTTCCTATAAATATAAATATAGAAAATTTAAAGAATATGTTATTAAAAAAATTTTGGTATGTTTTTTTAAAAAAAAAATTGAAATGTATTATTTTTTATTTTGAGTCAAATTTGAACGTATCCGAGCTTATATGAAATTTGTTAAAATTAAATTATAGATTAAAATATATTTTTCGCCTCTATAAACATCAAAATGTTCAAAATCCATCCTTACAAATTTTTTAGTCTTCTTTTCCTTCTCAAAAAATTAAAATGTTATTTTTTAGTTTGAAAGTAAGTTCAGGTATCCTAATTCACCCCTCTCTTCGTGATTAGCATGATTGACAGAGAAGATAAAGAAAGAGGTTAAAAAAGAAAGATTTACAAATTTGTGAGCAATTTTTTACATGTTCTTCAACCCTAAAAACCACTTATTCACATAGTGATCAACCAATAAAATAGTGACACATAAGTTCAGATACCCAAATTTATGTTTGGACAAAAAAGTAATAGATTTTAATTTTTTGAGGACGAAAAAAGGACTCAAAATTTAACAACAACAGATTCCGAACATTTAAGTTCAATATCCGAATTTATGTTTGGACAAAAAAGTAACAGATTTTAATTGTTTGAGGACGAAAAAAGAACTCAAAACTTAACATTGTGAACATTTTGATATTTATAGGGACGAAAAATATATTTTAATTTATAATTTAATTTTTTTAAATGTAGATTCAAATTTGTTAAAATTAGAGTCAGTGTAAAAAAATAACATATTTCAATTTTATAAGGTTGAAAAATATATCAAAAAATTTGTAAGAATAGATTTCAAATTTTTTAATATTTATAGTGATGAAAAAAATATTTTAGTCCATAATATAACATAAGAGATTAATAATGATGTTGTATATGGTGATAAAGAGGTTTTTTTGGTCTTCTAGTCTTTTTTTTTAATCAATGAGAAAATAGGTCTTTTCTTTTTTATTAATACAAGAATTTTTTTAAAAAATATTATAAAAATTAACAAAATTATTTTGGAATTGAATGTTACATTATCATGACATAATTTTTTTCTCATAATATAATACAACTAACTTTTCTTAATATATCCGAATAACTCTTTAATTAAATAGTTTTATAAAAAAAATTAAGAACTGTACAGTTTCCTTCTTGTCCATTTGTTACATTTTTTAAAATAATATTCTAACATTTCTTTAATATATAAAATTTAGTTCAACAAATCAAACTATAAAAGAATGAGTAGTTAAAATCCCGACAATCCCTTTAAAATATTATATGTTGAACGACAATAAAGTATAAAACAATTGTATTTAATGGAGTAAAATATGTTTACTTTCACCGGCTACCGACAATTGCGAAAAGTAACAAGCGATTATATATTTTAATTAATGTTTTAGTAACTAAAAGGAAAAATACGATAAAATGGGAAGAGTAACAAGATAAGGAAAAATGTTTTAATTTTAATTTTCGCAGATAGTTAATTTGAATATTTTTATTATATTAATGAAAAATTATTATAAATACATTTTTTAAAATCATTATTGTAAAAATTAATATTTGTATAATATATAATAACTGATAAATAAGATAATGTAAATATCCTATCACTATTAATAAACTCTTATTATTTTTTTTTATTTTTTTTAAAGGACAAAATTAAATCCGTCGGACATCTTCTGCCACCGATAAATTTGGAGTCGTCTTATTTTGTCTTTGACTTTGGTCTATCTAAATCATAAGGAATTAAAACAAGGGAACAAAACTTATATCAAAATGTCAGCTGACAAGTGTCAACTTTCTGTTCGCAGGACATAACATGAAATAGCAATTTCGCAACCAACTTATTTATCTAATTAATTTAATTTAATGAATTTTTATTTTAAAGATTTAATTGTATACTTTATTAAAATAAGTTAAGAAACTATTATATAGAATTTATTAAAATATTAAAATAAATTAAAAAAGTACGTGAAGATCACAATTTTTTATAAAACTAAATAAACCTTTTAAAATGTTTTTTTAAGTGTGTCTTCAGGTGAAAAAGATTTACAAATTTAATTTAAAATTAAATAGATTAATTTATAAAATCAGTTAAAAAGAAAAAATATAATAAAATTAATATAGATTTTTAATTCAATAAATTACACAAAAGTTACTCCCTACGGACCACAACTATTAATGTTTAATATTGATGTACACATTTTAAGAAATGTTTAATACTAACCATAAATTACATAGTTATTCTAAATACCCTCATTTAGTATATATGTTAAAGAAAGTAATTAATTAAATTTTAAAAATTTGTAAAATATCAATAGTTTAAAAAAAACATCAATGATTTTACTTTTAGAATAAAAATAAGTAGTTAAAACATCAATTACTTTTTATTAAAATCACATCTAATAATTTATTTTGTCATGTTATAAATATGAAGTATGCATAAGTTATGTTGATAAATAATTTTTGTTAAAAAATATGAGAGGTCATTTTAATGAGGTTTCATTTTTTCATTTATAATAATTATTTGTTTTTTGGAAGGAAGATATCTTTATAGTCAAATGTCATAGGGTTAACTTTCTAGATGTAGATATCAATAAAGTGAGTTTTAACTCTCCTAATAGAGTTTTTTTTCATACTTACAATTAGGAAATCAAACAAACCTCTGTCATCATGCTTAAAGAACTTAGTCATTTACTAACTATCTTGATTAGGATAATTGAAGTTGATATCTTATTTAAAATATTCAAATTAATAGTTGATACCTTATTTAAAATATTCAAATTAATTTTACTCCTACCAACACTTTTTTCATCCACGTTTGATCACATTTAATACAATGGTCAAATATTCTTCTAAACATGAGTGTATATGGAAACATTTTCTTACACGTTGTTTGAATATTAAAAAAAAGAAAAAAAAAAAAGGAATGATATAAACTAAAAATAGACAAAATGAATAAATTTTACAAATTATTTGGTTTGATTGTAAATAGAGAAAATTACTTAACTCAATGTGTTATTTAAAAGATTTTACCTAGTTTCATTTGCACTAACACTTTTTTCATCCAGATTTAATCATATTTAAAAGAATGGTCAAATATTTTTATAAACACAAGTACACACCGTTTGAATATAAAAAGGAAAAAAAAGAAAAGATAAAAGTTGGAAAGGGAGAAAATAAAGAGAAAATGAATAAATTTTACATATTATTTTGGTTCGTTTGAAAAAGAATTATAAATCCATTTTACAAATAACTAGTGTTAATATAAAAGAAAAGTAACAATTAAGAAATTTTATAAATTTTAATAAAAAAATATTTTCTCTTTAGTTTTCCTTGTTGGGGTGAAATAAAAGTTTTTTAAGTTGGTTATCGTGACTTCTTTTCTTTCTTTGCCTTTTCTAAATTGCAACCAAAAGATTGATTTTTTTTTATTCTTTTCTCTACAAAATTAAATACAGTGTTAAGAGTTTTAAAATTAATGTTTGGATAGAGTGACCTTAGCACCAAAAACATCCTAAATTAAAAAATGTAGTTATAGGCATGGTGCACGCTAGTTCTATTCGTTGAGTAACGTACGTATGCGAGTTTTACAAATTCTTTATTTCTTAAGTTCAATTCCTATAAATATATACATATATATAATATTAGTGGTATTATATTTATTTTCAAAGCGAAGTATTTTTCTTATGATTGAATGATTCCTTTCTTACAGTAATATATTCTACTAAAGGGTAGTCATAATATAATTTGGAGGAACATGTTGTGAGCCTTTAATAAGATCCCTGTCTAAACTAAAGCTGTTAATGGAATATACAGTACTGTATTATACTCCTATATTCAGTCCCCCGTGAATGTTTGTATCAATCAAATGTGGCTATATGCCATTTATCCTCATACGGAAGGATGATAATTTTCATTATGCTTATACCGAATGTACCCTAATCGGGTCATATAACGTGTCATTATCAATATCGGAAAGGAATCTAAGTCCTGATATGTGTTTTACAAGTTACTTTGGTCCTTAAAAATGTGAGTGTAATATTTAATTGGGAAAAAGAAAGCGATATATCTCAATATAATTAACTATTTTAAAAGTTTCTGAAAAAGGCATTTTAATTACAGGGTTTTAAAACAGTGAAAGCAGCACCTGGTTCCACAAAAACAGAGACGTGCGCAAAATATACAGTGACATAATATATGAAAATAAATATTGAAATCTCATAGTCAACATTCTTCGCTAATAAACTCATATTAATTTCAAGTAAACATGTGTAGGATAAACTATAAAGAGTTGATCGAGCAGTTGTACAGGCTACCGGATTGTTCGTATTACTTGGTTGCCAAGCCTTCAAACTTTCTTAATCCGTACGAAAACAAACGGTAAACCCTGACAAGCAAACAAGTCAGTCTTCATTTCAAATCAGAACAGACATGTAATTTTCTATATGTCCTCGTCCTGAATCTGATGTTTGAAATTTCGGAGAGTTTTCAAAGACAAATGCGTCACATTGATGCGGGATGCAAAACACATTCATGCACACACCTACACATGTTATGCTCGGGTATTTGAATTAAGTGCACAAGCTATACAAGGGTCTTCTTAATTACTTTTCTTATAATATTGATTAAGAAATTATAAGAAAAAATAATTTATTATAAAAATCATAAGAAAATATAAAAAAAGTCTTAAGTAACATAATTTTGTGCATTTTAATAAAAAAAAATTAATTTTTTAATCAGTACTTTTCTAATGTCCCAAGTATATTGGTTAGCATTTACCTTTATATAATGGGGTTGGATTTGCTTGGCGTATGGAGTGATTAATTGTGGAATTAATGCAATTTCCTGGCAATAAATTACTAAGTAGGAAAACATTCAGTGAAGAAATGACATTTGGATTAGGCGCACCTGGGGATTGACTCTAAGGTCGTGGGAAGCTTATTTATCCAGCCACCTATGCTGATTGGAGCTTATTTTATATTTCCATCAAGTTAGGACTCTCACTTATCAACATGGATCTGTATATTCTCCAAACTGATTTACCAGGAATTTCAGTTCATTTGCTTCAGGATTTTGTTTAAGAAACGAGGATTAATTTTAAACTTGAGAAAGTTTAGAAACACACTCTAAAAGCATTTGCAATATAGATATTATCCCGAACAGTTTCTATCTGGAATCGGTTCCTAGCTAGAAGATGTCATTGGAATCGGTTCCTTCTTATACTTCATAGCTCACTTGCATAAAAGATAGTATTTAGGTTTAATACTATATATCATATATGTAATAGGTAGGAAGAATTGTAAGCACTTGATTAAAGGGAAAAGTTGCATGTGGTATCAGCAAATATGTGGTCTGGTCTCCCCCCCAAGGCAATTTTTGCTGAAGTGAATTCTGATGGAGCATGTTCCTATCAGCAAAATATAGCGTCAGCTGGTGTTATCATCAGGGATAGTAATGGGCTATTTATTTCTGCCTTCTGTTATGTACAGGGACCAGAGCACAGAACAAAATGCAGAAGTAAATGAAGAAGAAGAAACAGAGCAAAATGCAGAACCAAACGAAGGAGAAGAAAAAAGGACAAAAAAGGAAAATTTATAGGCCTCGATACCTTGAGGATTATGTGGCACGGTGAAGCTGAGCTGGCAGTGGTGCAGCAACATTCTAGAATTAGAATCTGATAGAGATTCCTGGCCGTTATGGGTTGTCCCCCGTTAGCAGTGCAAGTTGAATTTCCTCCAAGGCATACAATGCCAAAATCTGTTAGAATTTTATCTTCTAGAATTGTAGCAGAACATCTATAAATATGGAAGCAATGTAATTCTAACGGGGAAGCAATGATAATCAGAAATTTCCTCTCCTTAATCTCTCTTTCTGGAGGAATCCTAGGCCTCGAACTCTAGGATCATAACAACTTCTCTGCTCAATTGTGAGAATGCTCCGTGTTCATAACTCATAGCAGAATTCTGGGCAATCTATTTGATAGTGGAGTTAGCTTTATCAAGAGGGTTCCAAAATCTTGAGGTGGAGAGTGATTCTCAAGTGGCAATTCATCTCATAAATACTGTATGTCGGCTGTCTGCATTTACACCAATGTTTCCAACTTGTTCGTGTCATACTTAATCTTGATGCTAGTAGAGCTTCTGTTGTTTTGTGGTCCCATACTCCCATGTTTGAAGAGGTGTTAGCTAATTAATTCACTTGCCAAGTTTGGCTTATCTTTAGATCAGCGCATGAAGACCATAGAGGATGATGCTAGAACTGTTTTTAGGCGTTAGTTGTTTTGGCCGTTGGACCCTCTTTCAGTTTTTCTTGACCAAAAAATAGAGAAAACTTACATGAACGTGTACTATGATAATCAAATTATAGTTTATCCCTTCTAATATCACTTTTAGAATTCATTCCCTTCAATATTTTTTGTCATTTAATCTTCTTTTTTTTTTAACTATAGACTAGACTAAAATCATTAACTTATTCATCATGGTTAACAGTGATTTCATGAAATCCTTAGTTTAGGTTCAACATTGTACTGTATTTTTCATTTTCTTAGATAAAAAAGGAATGAAGCTAAGCATTTCCATCTTCGTAGATTGAAAGGTTGAGCTTTTTTCTCTAGACAGAATGACTGATTCTTTAACATCAGTTAAATCAAAGATAAGATTTAATGCTCTGACGTCTACTTCTGCATATATTCCTCTTTCAAGCGGTTGCCTATGTTAGTCAAAATCACATCCAGGAAAAAGTAGTGTCTAATTTAGATATATAAGTTCATTATTTGTTTTTTTGTCTAATTTAGTCAACTGTTAATAATGTACTGACATTAAGTTTACGGCTGTCAATTAAATATGTTGAATTGTTAGATATGTAAGTACTGAACAAACTACACATTGAAAGAAACTAACATAACTTTTGTTTTTCCTTATCATATAAAACAACAAACATGAGCTAGTGAGATTGAAGGAGACGTACTAATAGTTGTGTGTAGGACAAGATTTTTGTAATTTGGAATAAATAATGTTGGAGGCCTATGCTATGCCGGTACCCAACAAGAGGAAGCATATAGAATTCGTCCCTTCCAACCTTGTAGCACCCAGTTGCCATCCACCTCAAGCAAGAAATTATTGTTGTACGCATCATCTCTCAACCTACCCTTTAATTTGTCAATGATTCGTTGATCCAGAGGAAGCGGCCTAAACCCATTTCTCATGTTCCGAAGCTGCCATTGCTTGTATGTCTGAGGCCTCTCAACCCTCTCACAACCTTCACAAGCTATGATGTTCATTATCTCCCGTCCAAACAACTCCTTCTCATACATCAACCTTATGGGGTCTTCACGACCAACGTTGGTGTCAAGCATGTTAAACAATGCAGAGTAATGATAGAGAGCCTCACGGAAACGTGAAACAAAGAACGGTACATCATATGATCCATTGACAATGCCATGCACAAATATGTCAGGATTAGCTTTCTTAATCAACTTCAGAACAGCATCCCTGGGATTATTCAACACCACGGTCTCGTCAAGTAGATGCTCAAACTGAAACAAGCAGTTCACAGCCACAAATTCGTCTGTTTCTATCTTGAGGTCCTCAACTCTGATGGTGTCCCATCTCTGTGCAATAGCATGGAACTCAAATGGAAGATTGAAACGCTTGCAATAATTTGCAAGTCTGCGCCCTGTTTCGAGCACCCTCTCTTGTGGTCTTAAACCAGGTTGTGGCACATCTATCCCCGTGATCCGAAGTTTGGGTGGCCCACCAGGGCGTCTTGATAGACGGCTGATAAGTGCAGGCCATTTGAAGCCATAGCGGATGCCAAAGTCTATGATGTGAATTGTTTTTGCATCCTCACTTAGGTTGCAAATTGAATTGTTGGCAAAAATGACTGCTAGCTTTTCAAATGGGCATATTGAAAGATATACATGGTAAGCTTTTACCATGTCTTTGGCAGAAGTTCTTTTGGAGGATAGAAGAACACTATAAAACTGGTAACCCGTTCCATCCAAACGTGCTTCAAGGGCATTTCCAAAGTAATGTGCTAGCCTCTGAGTCTCATCCCCTATTGGAGAAGAATGCTGCTTAATCTGCATCACTAACTGCTTAGCAAATGAAGGACTACTACCGGAAGCAACAGCTTGTGCACATAGCATCAACAGTGTCCCAAGATCCACAACTTCCTCATCACTTTTGCTAGCATCTCCATCAAACATGTTCGTTAATATTGTTTCATGGGTTGTGTCAGGAGGTACCCCTTTTCCTAAGCCAGTGCCTAATAGTACTTTATCAAACAATTCGGATAGCTCACTGTCATCCATGTACGGTGCCGATTGCTTCCTGCTTCTTCCATCTGCTTCATACTCTTCCCGCTGCCTTTGTTTCCTTCCTGCCAGAAAAGGCTCTCCTTCTGCTTCTGTCTTAATTAGCATCTGCGGAGGTGGAGTTTTTGTCTTTGTGAAAGAAGAGGAAAAGGCTGTGTTGTTCGGGTCAACATTAATATTGAATGGAGTAGTGTGTAGAGGAAGGAAACGGGTACCTTGGTCTACACCTCTCTCAAATTGTTGTAGAAATGCTGAATCAGAAATTTCAGCGAGGGGATTGTCGAAGAATCCAAGTGTAGTATTGATTGAAGATTGGGTTGAATTTGAGTGGAAAAAAAAGTTATGAGGAATAGGAAAAGTAGAGTGTGGAAGTAGAGGGGGAAGGCTTCTGAAGGGAGAGTCGGCGGAGCTGCTAGTACTGTTAGTGCTGCAGCTACTACTAGAATCACTTGAGGAAACGGAGAGACTTTGCTCAGGACTCTGATGATGGGGGGAGGAAGATGAAGGAGGGTAGTTGTGAGTGATAACTTGATAAAATGATCTCTCAGTGTGTTGGAGGGCCAAGGAATCATGGAAAATACTGTAACTCTCCTGGGTGTCGTCTTCCATGAGCATTTGCTTTATGTAGCTAAAGAGAGCGGAGGAGGAATCAGTGTCGTCCAAAGGACACTCTTGATCAGTATTGATGCTGGAGACTGCTCTTCTATCCATCTATCTACAAGGAGCAAGTTAATTAAATGTTTTGATCTTGACGTATGCCATAGAAATGAATGAAAACAAAAAATTGACTAAGGAGTACCAAAGGAAGCAGCCAGCAGCTGTAGGAGGTTCTTGTGTGGTTAGGAAAGGAATGTGTATCTGGAAAATTATTTTCCAAACAAGTGCCATTAAACTCCTCTCTTTTGATGTGTATCCCACTCCCACTCCCACTCTTAGCTGAAAACGACCCGTTACAATTATAGAGGCTATAGACAAGGACCCGCAAGTCTATTATAAAAAAAATAATCCAGGAAATCAAGAGGATTAAGGAGAGACTTTTTTTATATCCTAAAAAACATGATTCTGCCAAAATTAATTATGATTCATAAAAATTGTGTAAAATATCTTAATACGTTACTTAAAAATTAAAAATTTATGTAAACTAAGTAATTAAAATTTTTCCACCGCGGGAAAAAGTTGGATTTTTATCCCCTTCTTTTTATGACATAATCAATAATTCATTTTTTTTTCAATTAAGTCCTGCTCTAATTTCTTTAGGGTTATTATTTCTTTGGTAGCTCAACACATATACTCTTTTTCTCGCTTGTATTTATAGCGCAACAAGAAATATTTTTGCAGAAAAATAACTTAAAATTGATTCTGGAGAATCATAATTTCCTAACTCGTGTTTGCTTCCAACATTACCCAATTGTACTTGCACTTGTATGGAGTTTGGAGTTCAACAGAGTTCAGCTCATCAAAGCATATGCTGTAGAGAAACTGAGAGAAAAGAAAAAAAAAACTGATTCGTAATACAGTCTATGGAAAATACAATTCCTAGTTTTCTTATAAAAATGTGCAAGTATTAGTTTTTTAATCTCAATCCTTGATTTAATCCAAGGGTCTATAATTGGACTAGATCCGTGATGAGAGTGTGCAGGAGAGGATCCCTCACGGAATATGGGAAAACAATTTAAATAATAAAACATGTATTGTCTCTAACAATACATCTTATCTTATTAAATATAAAATCTTATATATACTTATAAAATTAAATATTAAAATATCAATAACAATATTAATTATTAAACATTTTTTTTATATTTTTTATAACTTATAGGTGTTTAAACAAAATTGTAAGAAAATATTAACATGTAAGGTGAAATAAATTCTGTAACATAACTTTAACAAATGATGTCTATAAACTAATGATAAAATAAGAGCGTGTTTGGTTATGCGTTTTTCATCCTCAAATGTGCATCTTCACTTGTCAAACGTGAAAAAAAGATTGACCAACATGTGTGGATATTCCAGTAAACATAATTGTGTCACACAAAATCGATTTTGTGGGTAGCTCCTGCTTCAAGGGAGAATGATTTATAACTTTGGGTTTGATTTTTTCTCATTTTGTCCTTCATTTTTCTCAAGCTGTGTGTGTTTGTGATCGAGTTGTGTGGGTTTAATTTTATCCTGTTATCAATAAAACATTTGCTCTGCTTATAAGAAAATTGCACTTGACACTTTGCACATAAAAAATATACATTATCAACGAGTTGGTACCAGTAGTACCTTAAAAGCTTACAAAATTATGTAGATCACATAACAAAGTTCATTACCCTAGATGTTAATACCCTTCCCGTTTAGTAATTACGAACAAAGAACCAAAAAGAGCCTAAAAGCTTTTGTTTGCATTAGTTTCAAGCCACCCAATAACTTGCGTGTTTGGCATATGAAAATATGATGGAGCACTCCCTGGGTACCATGGTACCTAAGTATTTATTGGTGGTTGGTGGTCGTTGAATGAGTATTTATTTTCATTTGTTGATAAGTTTGTCATCATTGTGGCACGCAAAAAAGGAAATATATTATGATAACACCTTTCCTTATGTAGTATGGGTTGCATTAGTATCCAAGTGTTACAACCCAATGTATCATTCGTTGGTGAAAATGCGGATAATATTTGTTAATCTTTAGCTTTAATAATCATGTATATGTTCATTTCTCTATTTATTAACCCTCCTCCATTCATTCTGGTCTTTAAAAGGAGCATTCGTCCTCCTTTGTTTTTAATGCTAAAAAGAAATAAATATTTTCCTTTTGTAGTATGCTCTTACATCTGGTTACATGAAATTTTCACACCCTCCTCCAGGTATTTTTGTGACTACAAATTAGTTTCAATCAAGTAAATCCTCAAATAAATTTGTTCTTCACATTTTCATTACTTTTTTTTATCAAGTAAATATTACTTGATCAATTCATATCGAGGCTTCTATATTCAGCATCAGGGACAATGAATAGAGAAGTCAATGTAGTTTCAGCCTTTTTTTTTTCGAAGTTACTCTTACAAAATATAGTTGAATGTTCAGTCCACCCTTATGGGCCTTTGAGTACATCAAATGGGATTTAGGCTATTTGTTAACTCTTCGTTACTAGACCCAAAAAAGATAATCTTGCTTTCACGTTGAACTCACGTTAAATATATTTGGTGATGGCGTGAGATGGAGATTCTTTATTTATTTATTTTTCATTTGTCCATTCAGAACAATTAAATATTAATAAATAAAATTTATTGTCATGTAACTTATGTATCATTTGCATTTTCTATGTGTCAACAGCAGTTTACTTACCTAGCTGATCTTTGGCTCTTATAAAGTTGAAGATGGATATGTAATTATACTATAAATTCACGATGAGGTTGGTGGTGGTTGTTGCCCTTCCCCTGATCTAAACTCTTTGTAACAATTTTTTTTTTTATCTATGTTGTTTTCAATAAATTATATCATCAACAATTAGAATTGTTGAATTATCTTATTTGTTAATGTATACACTAAAATAAAAAAAATGAATAAATTAATATTTTGTAATTATTCATTTCAACGAAATTTTGGTCAAAACTATATCAAAATTACTTTTTTTTAATCACTAATTTAAAACATAAATTATTCCCTCCTGTTTATATTATGTTATTTTGGTAAATAAAATCAATCAATTCTAAATGATGCTCTGACTTGCTAACAAAACTTTAATTATTTTTGAACTCGACTTCCACACACTAAAATCTCTTTATTTATCATTCAAAAGGTATAATAATTCTTTTTTTTGTCACCGTGATTTAGACTACGTGTAATTTTAGTCTTCTTAGGTTTTTGTTTGAATCAATTAATTAAGTTCTTCTATTTATTTATTTTTTATCAGTGGGAAGTACAAAAAACTGAAGAAACAAAAATACAATCTTAAAGAATAAATGCTAAGAGCATGACCAAGAAGCAAATCCCTCATCTGAGCTAGGCAAGAAGTCCGTGTAATTCTTAACTAAGAAAAGGATGAACCACTACAGGAAGATAATTTGTCACTGCTTCACCGTGAAGGATTTGTTACACTTGATAATGGTGCCATGAAGATGATGATAATCAGAACTAGAACTCTAGAAGATAGCAACAGTAGGGCTGAAAGAGAGTTGAATTCACAAAATCACTCTCCTATAACCCATTTCCCGAGTCAAACTTAAACCATAATAAATTGCATGGAGTTTCGTGTTAATGTTGGTAATGCTTTAAAAACCAGCAAAACCCAACAACTACTGCCCAAGGTTGTCACAGAATATCGGCATAGCCAGAAGAACCCAGATTCCCCAAAGAGCTGTCGTCAATGTTAATTTTGGTGGAGGGGACCATGCGACACACTTTATTTTGAAATTAAATCAATTTGATGTGTTCATTTTCTTCTCTAAACCCCGAATTTTTTTTTATAATCAAAATCTTTACAAATTAAAATGTTCCTTACTCAAAACTCACCAACTAAAACATCAAATTCACCAAAAAAAAGAAATCCAAACATTTTTATATAAAATCAGAATTTGAAGATATTCGATAGAAAAACTAATAGAAGGACGAATTTACTTGATTTTTAAATAAAGAGCTTAATTGGTCAAAAAAATTGAGACATGGCCAAATTAAAAGAACTAAAAATGCAACTGAGCTAAGAAAAAAAAAACGAAAAATCTTTTATATCTCAACTACTTTATGGATTAGTGTAACATGGTAGAATAATTAATAGCCAAAAATCATATAATTAGTTAATTATATAATTTTTAAAATGAAAAGTCACTAAAATTTTCAATAAAAGTAATAATTTGGTTTTGTTTCAATATATATATATATAAGTAAACCATGTAAATAGTGGTTATAACTTGTATTATGTGTACTATTATTCATTTAGAATAATATTAGCTCTTTTTTATTCATGGATAAGCTCTAGCTACACTGATTAACATTATTAGCTGCTGTGGGTCCATAATTCAATTTGCAGATAAACTTCTATCATCAACACGTGCCCCTCCACTCCAGTTACACACCGAACCTTGACTTTGGAGTGAAAACCTATGACGCAAATTCTCTATAGGCATCACCTTGTTCTAATTTTACATGATAGATAAAGTGTGACATTGTACTAAAAATCAAAGTGATAAACACACTTTGTCATAAATACAGGAAGAAGAAAAAATGATAAATGACACTTTTAACAAAGGCACGTGGTGGTGTCAAGTCCTTATTAAAGGAGAAGGCAAGGTTTTGTAGAGTGGTGCTTGAGCTGTTGCTTAGTCTGCTGCTGGGACCAATATGCGTGGGCAGTTAGGACCCTGTCCAAAAGTTCTTGGGGAACAGGCTCTCCCCTCCTTTGCTGAGGTGATATTCTTGCTGTGTGCACCAGTGTTTTCCATTTATCCTGCACTATTCCATACCCAAATCATATGCTCATACCTTTTTTCTATACTAAATTAGGGGTCATACTAATGAAAGTGACCTTTTTCTTTTCTTTTGGTTCCCATCACTATCTTACTTTGAAAAAACAAGATATGTAAAGTATGATAAATCAAGTGATTGGATACAATAGATTAGTGTGCTGAAATTAAAATTGAATCCTTCGGGTAGTGCTCGAATTCAATCCTTGACGAAAATGATTCTTTGTCAGATTTTACTTACTTCTCGACTGAACGACTTTACTTACTTCTCGACTGAACTCCAAATTAATCAGAGTTCATTTTCCCGTATGAACCGGAGTGTTAAGAAAAAAAAAATATAAAGTATGATAATTAAATTTTCATAGATCAAATTTTTGGGTGTCGTGACTGGCTGGTTAATATTGGAACCAAAGCAAGAGATCGTTAATGAAGCAATAAATAGTTTACCCAATATGCAAGCAATTGTCTTGAAACAACTACTAATTGGTTTTAAATTGAAGTTAATGGATGATGAATTGAAGAAGAAAGCGTGCCACTCAACAACGTGAGGTGTGACAGCCACGTCCTCTTCTCTTCAACAATTCATTTGAGCAAGAATAAAATCCAATACTATGCCTCTGTATAAGGGTCACAAAAGGTTTTTACCTTCAAATCGACGTATGTCCGATGCTTTGCATTATCAAAAGCATGAAGTTTAACATCACGCCACCTGATTTCCACAGCCAAAAGGAAACCATATAAAGGGATTGTCAAAAGGAAATGCAAAATAAATAAATCTCCCAGGTACTCAAGTAAGGCAAAAACACGATGGAAAGCCAAAATCTAAGGACAAGGTCTTACACACGTACTTTTGGAGCCATGCACGCAACTGACTCAATACAATGACTCTCAGTCGTTAAGTTGGGTCAAACAAAGGCAAAAAGTAAATCTTACCTTCCAGTTCCAAGTTTCTCAACTGCTTGAACCAATGCTTCCACTTCAGCAACAGAAAAGGGCCTACGAATTCGGCGTGGTGCGATCTCAGTTCGCTTTGACTTCTGATGCACAGGTAGTACAGCTAGTGCCTCCATACCCATTTCAGGAACAGTAATAAGTTCTTTTGAATCTGTCAAATTTTTTTCACCTGATGTGTTGATTGGAGAAGGTGCTGAGTCATGATCACTTTCAACAAGGTTACCTAAACCGGTTGCTTGATGCTCAGCTAACATGTTAGAAAAGCCCTGAATCCTCTGATGAATTGCAGCACGACTTGAAGGATACCTGAATATCAATGATCTTTTTTAGATAAAAACTGGAATGCCAATTATAGAAAAAAGGCATTTAATGCAGTATGAAAATGACTAAATGAGTTACTAAGTTAGATTTATATATTCTGCAACTCACTCACATAATTCATATAAAGTGAAGTGGGCCATCAGTTTTGATGAAGAAACAAGGAGGGACAGAGAGAGAGAGAAAGGAAAGTCGTTTATTAACGGATGGAGTTAATGTGAGGAAATTAATATTTGCAACATTTCCATAAAAACAAAACATCTCCAAGGAAAAAGGAAATGTCAACAAAAAGGCAGAGGCAGTGAAATCCAAGTAATGCATTAACGCACTCAATTGGAAGTCAAGCATTACCCTATTAAAGGCTGATGCATATCTGCACCAGGAACGCAGAGAGAATCTGTTGTAGCACATGCAGATGATCGGTTTTGTGAACAATTAGGCTCCAAGGCAAAGCCCAAAGCATCCAGGTGGTTATCATGAGAAATTCCAGTCTGAAGTAGAGTTTTACTGTCATCTCTAACCTTCTTTCCATGGAGAATCACACCCACGCGCAATCCACCTCCAAGTACAGCAGTCACTGCCTCCATCACTGTCCTCTGCAGAGCAAATTGTTGTAAGAGCTGCAGCCCAACTTATGTGAAAAATGCAATAATGATCACACCAAATGATGCAGCATGCCAAGAACACACATACAGAAGCAGATGCCACTCATCATTAACATCTGAATATGGTAGAGGATTTTTGTGTGTATGGCAGAATAGGATTTTATCATACCTTCAGGGACCCGACGGTTGCAGTTTCTGGAATCTCGATAAAAAGCTCAGGCACTCTGAATGATTTGATCCTAAGCTTCACTGGTTAAAAGAAAGACATCTTCATGTAAGAACCCCTTTGAAGACATCAGTCAAATCAAAGAGTACATAAAGAATCACTCCCTCAATCTTCCCATACCATGAGAATCTCTAGATCGTAATGCAGAGTGTCCCAAGGATGATGTTCCATGATCTGCATCAAAGATTTTAAATTTATTTAGCAACTGGTTCCTGAAACCATTCAATCAGGTGGTCAATAAAATCAATTTGAATAGAAGGAAGTCATTTAGAGTAAAACCTTTGCTCATACCAGAAGATGAACAAGAAACACTTTGGTTCGTGTCATTCTTGGGTGAATAACAAGTGTCATCACTTCTGATATATCCGTTAGAATTTGTATCAGAGCTGCTGCAGTTAAAAAGCTTCCTCTTTTTGAAAGGAATACACATTTGAGATCTTTGGCTTTTATAATAGTTCTTCCTACTGCTGTAAACTGACTTCAAATTTCCATCCAAAACTAACATGTTTTCAATTGACAAACAGATTAGTGAACAAGCAAAGAAGCATAATAAGTGAAGAAACAAGAAAGCCAGTAATTTCATATGATAAGCCTGAACTCACCACTGTTAGATAGTATATCGTGCTTGGATTCTTGAGAAACTTTATGATATTTAGAATCCAATGTTTTCTTTATTTTTCTATCATCTATACAAGTAATTTGCTTAAAGGAATTTATTTTGGTACTAGGGTGAGCATACCCAGAAAAGTTTTCGTCATCATCTCTACTATCTACTAGTACATTGTCACAACCTTTGGACAATGAGCTCTGAGGCTTGCTGTCATCATACCCAGACATCTTGGCATTGCCACATGAACTGATCAGTGCAGGAGGTTTTTCATCCAAGGGATCCTCAAAACAGCACATCCCAGTCCCAGTATCAATTGGAACCTTCCCAACCTTACCATCTTTTACTTTACTAACATCACCATCTAACTTGCAACCACTACTCTCTAGACATCCAGAGGAACCTAATTCAACTTTGCTCGCTAAATTTTCCACTCCATTGTGGCCTTTTCCATCCACCAGTCTCTCAGCAACAATCTTCTCTGAGCAACTGGAACTTGTTACTATAGAAGCAATGCATGAATGACCATCAATTTCATGTTGCAGGAGTTCCTTCAAACAGCAATTTTGATTGTATAATTGTGAAGAAATATTAGAGAAACACTTTCTGTCACTACTTCCTTCATCTGAAAGCTCAGCTTTGAATGGTTTATTTGCATCTGGGCATCCTTCTCTAACAAATTCATGCTGACATTTTCTGTCACAACTTGCTTCATCAGAAAGCTCAGTTTTGAATGGTTTATTTGCATCCTGGCATTCCACTTTAGAAAATCCATCCCTATCCTTTTCCGATGATCTATCACTGGATATGGTTGGATTCTGTTTCTCTTGCAACAAATTGTCAGCTATGGTGGCCAATAAGTCAAATGCACACATTTGATTGTCTTCCAACCTTCTTTGAAATGTAGCCCTCCTCTAGGAAATATTAAAAAAATAATACAAGGATTGGTTTAATACTCAAGTAACTAAATAGATAATACTATT
This sequence comes from Glycine soja, assembly GCF_004193775.1. Taxonomy (NCBI): domain Eukaryota; kingdom Viridiplantae; phylum Streptophyta; class Magnoliopsida; order Fabales; family Fabaceae; genus Glycine; species Glycine soja. The sequence continues at coordinate 2,968,619 of NC_041016.1, forward strand.
AATTAGCCCCAAATGAGAAGTAAACTTATTTACCTTAGCTGATCGAGTAGCTCGGCGCTTGGTTGGCACATGATAGCCATAAAAGCTATAGTCTAACCTCTTCTGCAACACCATATCTCAGGAACCATGCCAATATAAGGATTGATCAAACATGGAACATCAGCAATCCAATAATCATAAATAAACTTGAATTCTGGATGTTTTTTACCCCACTGGTCTCAATTGGAAAGCCTGGCAGTAAAGTAAATGCTCATTAGTGATGGTTCAAATACATTAAATTGAACTTATATAAACAAATGTTTAAGCTACTAAAGTTGTGAATGACAAAGCATATTGCCTGATAGAGACAATAAATTCTACTAATCCAATCTTCCTCTACAGCCATGCTTGGGCGTGAGGTTATCTAGTAGGGGCATCACAATAACTAGATGGAAAATAAGATTTGCTTAAATAAAGGCTCAACAGAGTCTGATGTCTCTATTGTCATGTGTTTGAAACAGGGACTAAATTCAGACATTGCTACACTGAAAGCAAATATCACCGTAATTTTTTTTGAAAAAAAGACTTACATACATCTTTCCATCCCAAAGTTTTTAATAATTATATCAAACCAATGGAAGCCGGGAACCTATCAATATTTTAGAAGAAAAAAAGTGTATTTTCCAACTTGTAAATTCAATCTTCTGTATCTTAGTATCTTGACGATAAAGGCCATTGATTAGTTATATATATATATATATATATATATATATATATATATATATATATATATATATATATATATATATATAATCATTTTACCAAATGGGAAAATAGGTGCCTAAAACTAAAAAAACCAATACCTTTGCACAGAGAAGTAAACAATAAAAATAGATTCAGATGAAGATACAATCAGTAAGCTGGGAGTAAGATACAACTTGCAAAAATAAATCCCACAAAGCATCAATTTTTGGAAAGTCCGAACGTGAAATGAAAAAGCAAAGGTAGAAAAAAAAATTGAGACATAGAAGTTAGACGAGAGCACACACAAAGAAAGGGATTCCAAAACGAGGCTAGATTCCAGACATGTTCACGAGAAGAGAACTAAACTAAATTCAGATCAAAGGAGATCTAAAATCACGGAAGAAGATCGACGTCAGAAAACAACCAATTCGACAACCAAAATCCATCACGTGCAGCTCAAAAAGAGATCAAATCATCACAAGCTCGAATTAATGAAAGGGAAACACGACATAAAAACAAGTCATCAATAGAGGAAATATCAGAGGAAACTCTGGTCGTTAGGAACTGAAAATTCATGTCTCAGAACCACAACACAGTCCCCACATAATTTCATACGTCAAATTTCCAACTTTATCTTCCGGAATCACCAAAATCGTACGTCAAAGTGTCAAACCCCAGGGATAAACTCAATATAGTTCGAAAGGGAAAAAAAAAAACTTGCATATTTTCGAGACACGAGCCATAAAAGCTCAACAACTATCACCTCTTGGCACGGATTCTCGTTCAAAGACGAAACTTTTACTCCCAGAGAATGGAAATTTCGGCAAATTTTCGGAATTTCGAGATGGGGAATTTGTGAGAGAGAATTCAGAGCAAAAATGATTCCACCCCAGAGAAGAAAAAAAAATCTCAATTATGCAGGAAATGTTGGTTTGAGAGGGTGCCCATTTTGGAAATTGTGTTATTCTCTCATTCTGAATCTGAAATCTGAAATCTAAAATCTGAATTGTGAATCTCAAACGGATTATGATAATGTGTTGTGAATCGCTAAAAGTAAAACCCTGTGAAAACCACCAAAGATATGGCTTAAACCCCAAGAGTTTATAACATTGACCGTGTGCCAGTGTCACCGGAGCTATCGGTGATTGCAGGGAAGGGCACCGGATATAGTAGGTGGATCATAAGGCACCTAAAGACCGGTTCCACGCAATTGGATGGGTTAATGCGCCACCAGATTTCGACACGTGGCACACGTTTGGATCCTGTGGTTGCTTCTGGTCCGCACGATCGCGAAAGACGCTCGCTCCTTACATTTTCATCTTTTACTCCCTCCCGCTATAATTAATCAAGAGTTTGAAAGAGTATTCATTTAATTTGAATTTCATTTGTGTTTGTCACTTCATTACGTCTTGATCAATGAATCAATGATCATGCACAATAATACTTTTTTTTAAAAAAAAAATATTGCATATGGTGGGTGGGGATCGTCCAAAGAAAGTGATTAGACTAGTGTTTTTTAAATAAGGTTATATTATAGGTAAAATTATAATTGATTTTAACATGCATACATTGTAAAAGTTTTTGTTAGTTTTTACAATGTGAACTAATTAAAACTGTTTTTTTATTAAGTAATTATTATAAAAATCAATTAAATTATTGTGTATGATAGTTTGTGATTTCATAATATTGTAAAAATCTTACATATAATTAGTACATGTATTATTTATTATGATTATGATTTTTATTTTATAAATTTAATTTGGGTTTGTATTTGAAATTTTAGATTTTTATTTAATTAATTTTCTAAATTTAACATGTTTTATTTAATTCTCTATTTTTTTATTTAATTGTTTTATTATTTCTTAGTCAAAATTTCCCCTAATTTAATTCCAATGAAAATTATTATCGGTGGCATAGAGACAATGGTACGACATTTGATGATAGTTTTACGGTGATTATTAGATGCTTAAAGTGGAGAATAAGGATATGTGGCTAAATAGCAACAATTTGTAAGTAAGTATGGAAGTTTTTAGTATTGCCCATTTGAAAGATTTAGATGATAGTTTGATACTGAAATATAAAGAAAGTGTAGAATCAGTAAAAAGAACTTCCAAAATGATGTCATTTAAGGAAGTTTTGTTAAATTAGGAAATAAAATAGCGTAAAGAAAAAATATCACTAACATAAAAAATAACTTATATAAACAACTACTGTGAGTTGATAAAAAGTTGAAGGGAATTGTTGACATGAAAAATACTTGAACTTTTAAGTAATAAGGTAAAGAAATGCAACTGAAAGTTATATTAAATTTATAATTAGAAGGTGAAAATTATAATTTTATCCGTATTATAATTAGTAAATAGCATATGTCATTTAATCACGAATTTTTATATATAACAAATGAGTTGATTTTAACCATAGCGATTTTAAAAGTTATGTCTAACACAGTTTTTTATTGATTAATTGAGTAAATATTTTTATACATTAGAAATTTTTTATGATGCATAAAAAATAAATTCTTATAATTATGGTGCAAATATTAGGTGCTGGTGGTCACATGCACACAAACCTTATAGATACTTACTTTTTTATAGTTGTGTTTGACTTATTTTTTTTACTTAAAAAAAGTATATTATAATTAAAATTAAAAAAGAAAGGTTTTTTTAAAATAATTCAACTATTTTCACATTTTAAAAATATTTAGAAATTCAAAAGAATTCCATTTCATTGTTTTCACATTTTAATTCATCAGTGTCATTTGTTGAAGAGAGGAAAGGGAAAGAGATGTTAAGATATGTAATTTTTTTTTATGTTATTTCAATTTTTTTCCTTTTAAATTTACTTTTCTTTATATAAGAATTAAGCTTCTTAATTTTGAAGGGTTTTTTTTCAGATTATATTTAATCCAGTTTCTATTTTAGACGGGGAACTTAAAAAATTAAATTAAACATTGTTACACAACTAAAAAATAGACTTTTAACATCGGTTATTAAGGTTTTTCAACATCAATTGTTAATTGATATTGAAATTACCAACATTAATATCAATCTTTGAAAACCGACGTTAAATTAAACTACACAACATCATATTTTTTTAAAAATTAATATTATTTTCTGCTCATCAACATATATATTTTTTTTTTAAATTGATGTTATCAGTAAATCACAACATTAATTTTTAAAAATAATTGATATTTTTTAGGTAAGCAACATTAGGTTTTTCAAAAATCAATGTTATTTTTACACAACAAGATTGATCTTTCTGCAAATCGATGATTTGTTTTGAAATTTTTGTTAATATCCTATCTATTTTTTTAATTATCAACTGTAATTATATATAACACATTTTATCATTTAAAGTTGTAAAAATTCTAATAATAAACCTAAACTATTTTTAAAAAGAAGTAAATAAAAACTAAATGTAATAAAATTATTTAAAAGCCAAATCAACATCTAATAGGGAAAATAAAATTTGGTGGCAGAGACTTAACCCAACACCAAGAAAATAACACCTAATATATTGGGCTAAATTATTAGCCGTCATGTCTACGGGGGGCATGCCCACGTTTAAAACAGGTGATCCAAAAACATAATCAAATTATGTCCCCAAAGAAATTATTATAAGAAAAATCTGCCAGGCATTTATCGAGGCAGGGATAAATTGTAGAGTTGAGCTTTTATCTGAAGAAATTTGTTTTATAGCACAAATCTATCTGAAGAAAAATAATAAAAATATAAATAATTTGAATAAGATGATTCAAGATTCATATTTTAAATAAGTAGAGATGAAGCTTTTACTTTATCTTGTTTAAGCAAATAAATCAAACTTGACCAACTTTTTTTAAAATATCAAACTTGACAAGCATTCAATTCATTTAGATATCTAAATATTTGCATTCCATTTTTTTTTCATTAAGAAATACAGAGAAAAACAAAACAAAAACATAAAGCTAAGACGAACGACTAAAGTTAGTGTCTATAGCTAGCAACGACAAATAACATGTGAGATAACCATGAAGGACATCTCACTCAAACTATGAAAGTCATATCATCCTAAGAGCCCTTGTTAGCAAGCTAGTCACGCAAGAATTTCCTTCACGAAATGTGTGAATTTTAAATATTCAACTCATTTAAACATCTAAATACTTGCATTCGATGTTATATATATTCAAATTCAAACTTGATATTGAATGAATAAACTTGGTGAAGCCTTGTAATCGATCGTAATTAAATTCATCTATATCTTGCATTCAATATATGTATTATGCTAAGACATTAAATGATTGGAAAAGGATTATGCGGCTGTACAACACCCAAGCCCAACCTGGCATTATGGCAGCTACATGGAGTTTTATTTATTTATTGTAATATATGATTTGAATTATATGTTATATTATGTGGATCGGTGATAATTGATCAGTGTAATAGAGAAATGTTCATATATGAGAGATGAGGTTGGTAAACCAGAAATAAAGGTGAACAAGAGAGATGAGGAGTGTGAGCAGCACGGCAGATGGTATGATTCTAATTGCAGCACAGCAGACAGACACAAATACTTATTCTTAGCATTGAATTTGAAGTCCCATCTACCCCGAGCCACTCATATGTGTTGTTTTTTACATTATAAACCGAAGCCACGATTAACAATACGAGTTTGTTGTGTTTAATTATGAAAAATCTTTTGTTTTTAATTTTAATTATAAAAAACGTCACTTTTTTCATTTTGTTTTATTTCTTAAAAAATATAAGCAAAACTAAAATTATATTATTTTCATAGTCTGAATACAAATCATTAAAGTCATAAAACAAAATAAAAATTACTTGAGATTTTTTAGTTTTTTTAAATAATAATAATAACAAACACCTTTCCCCCTCGATCTTTATTTGTTTATATGTTTGAAATTCCTTCAAAAAATTTAAATTGAAGAAACTGCAAAATGTTTACAATAACAACTTTTTTTTTTAGGCATTGCAATAACAAGTTTTGAATAATTTCATGATGATTTTCGTTTTCCTCTCATTAAAAAATCTCCTAAAAAAAGGAAAAAAAATATACTTATAACATCTCCATCATATCAGTATCACTCATTACATTTCATACTTTTCTCTTTATCTTTCATTATTTGTAGAATTTATTATACAAATAGCATTATTCTTTTTTGTTTATATATATATAAAGCAAATAACATTATTCTTCCATGTTGAGAAACCAAACCATCTTTCTCATTCTCAACTTTATCCTTTTCCAAGCATAACAAAACAAGCCCAGATTTTCTCAGACCTTTACAATGCCTACCAAGGTTTTATAAAATACATACACAACATACATGTTCTTTGTTTAGATCTTATATTGTTCTTTCCAAAGGTTTGAACGGATAGGTAGGGGCTGTAGGGCAAATGTTTTTATACACGGTAAAATATTGAGTATTTTGCATGCTACTCTTGGCAAAAAAACAGTGGAAAAAAAACATTGGATAAGGCATAATAATGAACTGCAGCTATAATGTACACTGGCCAACCGTTAGCTAGAAACAAATATCTTCCATGTATCAATAAAAGAAGTTACATCAACTAACTGTGGCATCCAAAAACCAAAAACACATCAAAACCACTCATTCGGTGGACAAATTGCCATACTGCCATGGATTGAATTCAATTTCTTTATTATCAACATGATCAATGCTGCCTGAGTTATCTATAGCAGCCCGATGCTCGGTGTATTTACCATTGTATTGATAGATCTCCAAATCACCCCAAGGAGTTGATGTCACTTCTTCAGTTAAATCAAACCATCTCGGTGTAAATTTATGCTCTTTGGCTTCTCGGATTTTCTTTTCAGTGCGTTGCTTGTCCTCCAAACTGTTAGGAAAGACACACAACATCTTAGTGTGAAGTTATGCCTAGGAAAACTCAGAAGGCAAAATAGCAAATTGTTGTACTAAATATTGTAACTGTAGAAGACAACACTGACCATGCAAAACTGTTACTCGGTTTTATATTTGTATTGCTTTTAGAATGCACTAACTATCATATTTTCAAGCAAAAGGGGAATGAAAGTAAAGGTAAGCAACCTGCTCTTTTCTGCCCCTGATTTGGATAGATCACCCATCTCAAGTGCATATCTATCTGGACGTAAACGAGAGTCTGATGCCAACAATTTTTTAGGGGCAGTGTCAAAGCTGTTTATTTTATGTGCAAAGTATGTATACTGGAATTTATCATTCTTTGGAACATCAGCAACATGCCAAACCTGCAGAATAAAATTACAGATAAAATACCAATAACAATTATAAATAACTTTGTTAATGCCTTCACTAATTGATGTATCAGCAAAAAAGTATAAAAGTAAAAATACTTCCTATTTTGAAGTATTAGATTCTTGATACTTGATAGCAACGGTTATAACTGCTATTCAAAGAATTCTCCAGTAACACTCAAATGAAAGGATTATGAATGTGTGTATTGTCAACTGATTCGCAATTTCACACAGAGAAAGACATAATAAAATGCATCACAAATCATCAAAATAAACTTGGATATTTGTTCCTCACGTCATGAAGTTTCTTCAACTGATGTTAAGTTTATAATCATATTCGTAAAGTTTGAGGATTTGGTCTACAAAAAATAAAATAGACTAATAAAGTAATGATAGTTGAAAATTTGAAACACACACACCTCTTTCAATTCAGTGCCTGGAAGAGGCTCTCCTTCCGAATCGCAAGGTTGATAACTCATTGACTCATTCCACTTCCCAGTCATCAATATTTTAGGCTCCTCAGCAGAATTATAAACATATCCATCTACTTCATAGCGACCAGCCCTGCAAGATATCAGGAAACACGCAAAAAGCTAATTAAAGAATCTAATATTTGAATGGAGAAAGATTAAAGAAATAGAAATCATAAATGGAAAGGATTTAAGTCATTCAATTCTCTTTAAAAAGACATTCAATTTTAACAAGCAAAAGATGAGTAGTTTACTGCTACTGGAGAACCAAATCAAATAGTCAGGCAATGCAGGAAAATTCAATGCCATGACACTCCTAAGACATTTTAATTTCATTGTACATTGAAGTCAAACTGTACTGATATCGATATAATTGTCCACAAGTTTAATATAAATCCAATATAGTATTATTACAAACCAATCACAAATGTTTTAATTGAAAAACAATACAAGAAAATGATGTTACATACCCAAACCATCCACATGGTTGAAAGTATAGTACAACTTTGTCTCCAGTTGTCAAGTTTGTCATTATCATCTCCCCAGGTGAATCAATCCATGTTCGGCCAAATATCAAATTATTAACCTTGGTTGGAGGGGGAACCAAATCTATGACTACACCATCCCTCTTGAGGGTTACCCGTGTTCTGCAAACAATGATCACAAAACCTATAATTATTCCTAGCAAGAAAATGATAGAAAAATGACAATTCTGTGAACAAAAAAAGTGAAGCGAAGACCAAATCTGTTGTATACTTATATAACACTATACACACTGCACCTCATAGCAATAGTGTATTAAGATTCCTTATAAAACCAAAAGTGGAAAACTTCTTGCACGATTCTTGAAAAGCATTGTAATTAGATTAGAAAAAGCATGCCTAAAATGCCGTTATATGTCTCTACCCAGCTAGAAAATACTCACAACTCTATCTTTTCAATATAGAATAAATAACTCTGGAAAGAGATGGTATGCAAACTCTCAAGCAGAGTGTGGCATATGAATGGAGCAATAGGAAGTTGGAAGGATACAAAAAATAAGTACAATAAAAATAGAATAGGATAATAAGGTAATCTACCAAACAAATGCAATGTATTGATCACCTTCCAACAGGGTAAACATCAACAGAATTTCCCAAAAACTTAGTCTTTAACTTTGAAGTCACATCATATGTAAAATGCTCATTCTCAGCATGCCCAGCACTCATTGGGGGATGGTGACTCACCTGACATTAAAAATATATCTATAAGATATCCAATATAAGGGAGAAGATAACAGAGAAGAGAAATTGAAATTTCCTTAAAAGTGTTCACCTAACAATGCAAGAAAATAAGCATGAGAAGAACATAACAGTTCTTCCAAATGCCGGCATAAATTACAAAGGAAACATGGTGTAAAAAGTGTGGGGAGAGTGAGAGAGTTCTCATGAGAATCACATACTTAAAAGGTACCTGTTCTGCAAGAAATGTAATTCCACCATGGTTAGCCATCTCATAAGTCTCTCCAAGGATAGGGTTAAAAGGCTTCCAGGTTCGTTGGTATGCGAAGTACACAGATATAGCCCATGATGCTGCAATGATTAAATAAGTTATAATAGTATGAAATAATCAGAAAGTACATCCACAAAGCTAACAAATACTTCAATGTAATTAGAAGAACAAGAATTAACACAACATTTTTGGGGTCAATTCAACCACAACCCTTTTCTTTAAAGAAAAAAATTCAGGTACAGTCTCAATCACATGTCAAAACTAGATAGAATGCTATTCATTCTTATCTTTAGGTTTACAACACCCTCCATTACCTTTAAGATGAAAATTCAATTCAATTGATCAAAACAATTAAAAAATGACAGAGAAATACAAAGGGAACAAATAACTCACATGCATACACCAGCCGCATGTATGGGTCCTCACATTCATCTGCCTGATCTAACAGGTAGGAGTACTCCATCAACTAGTTCGAACAATTCAAAGCTCAATCAAGTGCCAATACAAACAAATAAAGCAATTTAACAAAGCAGAAAACACAAAAAATAAAATAGAGCTGTGCAAACCTCTGCCATTTTCTGAAGCATAGTCATTGGTTCAAAAATAATAACTGGTAGTGTTACCATTGATGTTACATCTGAGCCAATATATTTGTGCATCATCTTCCAGTAACCATCTCTTTCCTGTATACAAAAGTCAAAGATAGGAAAAAATAATATCACAATAAAGTATGCATCAGGTATGTGCTGAAGAAGAAAAATAGAAAATAAAGTAAAACCAAAAAAATGGGTGCCATCCTTATGATCAACAATCAATAAAACTAAAAAGCAAGACAAATAGATAACTTAAGGTAGACATAGGAATGGCAACCATGAGCATTTTCAATGTCTAACCAGGAAGTAAAAAATAAGGTGATACTGAAAAAAGTTGGAACTGCAAAAATAACATTAACAAAATAAACAGGCAAAATATGCACCTCTGGTTTCCATCTTCCTCTTTGAGCTTCCTCCTCTGCATCCTCTTTACCACCGTCCGGATTTATGACTTCTACCCCTTCATATCCCAGCAATCTGGAATCAAAGGAGAACATGTGTAAGCTTGCATTCCACAGAATCACTACATTTCTTACTGATGAAACCAAAATGGATGGAGGTGTCATAGAATGATGTCCAAGGACCAAAAAGCTTGGGATAAAATTTCCATAAGCTTTCTTCATTTCTTGAGAAATATCAGTGATTCAAGAGATTCCACTTCCATAAGCAGACATTTATCTCTAATAATTACTTGTAGCTCACATCCTTGATGTATAAAACTGTCGAATATTACTTTGGAAAGCAGATCCTTGATGGAACACTTCCCGATAAGTCATGCCAGTATGGTGTTGAGAGCTTGGAAATAAGAACAAGTATATGGAGGAAAAATTATCTTTTCCAGTCATTTTAGTATTTTGAAAAGACTATAACACTATAATAACAACATGACTTTGCTGTACCTAATACTTTGTAATAATTAAAATCTTATGTCTTCCTCAAAAGCTATGATCATGTATGTGCTTGAGATGAATACAATCTCGGGTGAAGCATACCATACAGACAAATAATTGCAGTTATAAAAGTCACCGGGAAATGCAAGTTGCTTGCTTGTTACACAATATGAATGCAAGTTGAAGCACACAGGTAAACCTAGGTCGTAAAATTCAAGTGCTAAAACTATAAAATCCAACAAATATTACATAATCATGTGATGCTGTCAATGACACTTCAAACTATAAGCTAAGAATTAAACGTAAGTGTAGATACAATGTATGATGACACAACACAGAGGAATTATGATAATATACACATGAATTAGAATAGGAATAGAGAGAATCTAAAGATGAAACTTTGTTGGTTTGAGAAAAAATACCCGTTGACAGATCGGTGCATGGCGCTGCTGAACATGGAGATGCCGGAAGTCATGGCGGCGAAAAAGCCCTTATTTTCATTCTTCTTGGGGCTACCCATCTCTCTGTAGAACCTTAATTCAGAAGATCAGACAGAAGGGAAACAAATCGACTATGGCTCCTCGACGCTGAAGCAAATCGAATTGGCAAAAAAACAAATTGTTTGTTTGGAATGAAAAAAGGAAGAAAGAATGATAATAATAATAATAATTAAGAGAGAAAGGAGTGGGCGTTAGAAAGAGAAAAAAGGAAGAAAGATTTGAGGGATTAATTGAGCATTGAAATGTTGAGAAAGAAGAGAACAGAGAATTTGGTTCTGTTTGGTGTTTGGATTTGAGTGTGTTGGAGTTGAGTTTAGAATCCGAAGGAAGAAAGGAAGGAAGTGTGGATCAAGATTCGAGTTGAACGAACGTATAAGCAGTGACTGGCGCTACTTTTATGGCGCGTGCGAATAGCAGGGAAGGGAGTGGAGACACAGACAGCAACCAACAAAATCGAAAGGAAAGGGAGCAGGGATCATTTTTAACGGCCACAATTATGCTTTGACTTTCCTCTAAATATTATTATTATGATCACAAGTTACACTCTAATTTATTATTACTAATAACTCCGTATTTATATATATGATTTTTATTTTATTTTAAAAGGCTCAATAATAAATCTACTAAATAGGACATGTTTGATAAAATTAATGTCGAATAACTTAAAATCACATATTCAATTGTATGCAAAGTTTAGTTAACAAAAGAAAAAATTTTATTTTTACAAATTAAATTGATAAAATAAAAATCATGCAAGAAAACAAAATAGGTCATACAGTTCTTGAAAAAATTATAGAATAATTTAGTAAATAATTATAAAATTGATATAATTTAAAAAAATTTCTAACCTTAAAAAGTGGTGTAATAATGATAATTAATGAATGGACTCTCGTGTGTATTAGGTGTGCATATAAAAAACTTAAACTTGTAAACAATATTTTCATGTAAGAACGTAAACTTATAAATGATATTTTTTGTCCATACAATATAAAAAAAGATAAGAAGATTTTTAAATTAAATAAAAGAATAAAATTAAAAAACATAAACGGTTAATAACTTATTTAAGCTAACTTATTTTTTACAAGTTATTAAAATAATTCCGTTCATTAAATAAGTTTATTCTAATCAAATAAACTTATACATTTCTAGCAAGTCTTACTAAAGATAACTTAGAGTGCCCGTGGTAATAGAGATTTGAATAAATATACGAGAATTCAAGTTGGATCTTCATTAACATTATTTACACCAAAAAAAAAATAGTAATATTGAATTTATAAATAATTTATACATCATTTTACTCTTTTTACCTAATTAATTAATATATTTTTAGTCATCTTTGTTAATCCTCACAAAAGACATAGAATTTATCTTAATAAATTAGAGCGTTTATTATTTATTTATTTTTAAATTTATAAAATAATTAAGAGTATTTTAGTCAAAAACAATTTTAAAATGGTCTTATTCAAAAGGCTAAGTAAATTTTTCAAAAGGATTTTATATATATGAACTATTATTATTATAGGTAGAGCTTGATCCCCCTCCCCTTCATAAAAAATAAAAATAAAAATAGGTAGAGCTTGGTATGAAAGTTGTGTTACGGAGATAGACTGTTTAGTCCACGATTTACGTAGTTGTGAGTCTTATAAAATGAGGCTCATTTAAAATTAAAAATATTTAGAATATGAGTTTTTTGGGTTTAATTTTCGTAACCTGCGAGTTTAATGAGTTCAATTTGCATAAATAGTTTTCTCACCTTGATGTAGTTTGATTTGAAAATATTAAGAAAGTTTAATTCTCTTTTTCAAATAGCAACATTATCTTTCTTAGTTGTATCTTCTCTCCCTTGATGTGTTATTCTTTGATTGAAAGCATAAAAATTAAGCATATAAGGGAGACAAGTAATTTGATTCTAGTGATGCTAAACTTTCGAACGTAATTGACATTTTAATGATTTTGTGATTTGATATTGGGCCATAGTTGTCTGAAGTCGAGTGAAAAGAATTTGGCAGCGGTACTGTACTTGCAGTCTTCTATTGAACACGTTCAGATGTTGCACAGTGGTTTACATTTAACCATTCATAGCTAATACTTAAGTTACATTTAACATCTATAACAGCTTCAAAAAATAAAATCGTTAACACTAACTTGCCATCAAATCAACCATTGACATGTCAATTATTTCCTTTATGAAACTGTTACAAGATGGCTTCTGAGTTCTAACAAAACTGTTTTGTAATAAGAAGAACTGAACATAATTCGGTTTTATACATTCCTTAATAGCTACTATTCATCACAATCATATAAGCCCCAGATGCGAAGAAAATTTACGGGTCTCCTTGGCGTCTGGATCTGCGAACAAGGTAAATACGCCCATAAACCCATTGTCTCCCTAATCTTAAAGCCGATTGCTGCAAAATAATAACATCATCTGTCATGCAAAGAGCAGAATAGCTGCAACTCTTGCTTTACACTGTCATGTTTTTATTCTCTACTCATAAAATGAGAATTAAATAGCAGTCTAATCTTATGAACTGCCTTATGCAAGTAGTAAAAAGAATCTATATTATTACCTCAACTTTGGTGCGAAATTCCAATAAGCATTCACACACATGACAATCTGCTCTGTGGGAAGAGTTGTTAGCCTTGTCCGTTCTCACAAATGCAAATACCTGAAAGAAAAGGAATTTAAGAGAAGTTTAACTAACATTAAATATGTGCTTCTCTATCAGGACAAATAGGACCACCCAGTGAAGCAACAAGTTAGAAAAGACACCAGAGACCTATATATATGACAGTTTGTGTATATAACTTAATGACTGACCTCTTCTCCACAATTTGGACAAGAACCCTTTAGTGCTGCTAAATCATTCCTCCACAGACCTTGAAGCACCTTAACTGTGAAAATGTGCAGTTAATATGATATAAATAAATATATTAGCAGTAGAAGACATGCTGAAATGAACCATTCCATATTTTTTCCTGAGTTACCAAAAGGACAAAACTTATATACATACAGTGTCTTAAGTGTTTTTCGTGCTATTCTCTAAATAGAATTTTGGAGTTTCACCTCAATAATCCGCAAAACAAATGTTTACATTAAATATTAGCATAAGTTTCCAAGGTGAGAAATTAAATCTGATTGGAGAACACCACTAAAAAAATACAATCCTTATCAAAAACTCTCCCATCAAGAATTGAACTAAATGAAAGAGGGCTTGTCATTTAATGTGAAAATGATTTTTACCTGAAGCTGAAGCAACTGGGTAGCCAATGGCCAAACCCAGTGTCATGAAGATAATGCTATTCACCACGAAAAGAAGCCCTAGAACTGATGCTGGGCTATCGTATGATAATCCTGAGTCGAATGCTTTCTGATAAGCTGTGCTAACAGTGTAATATATGGGCCAAACACACGCAGAACAGCCAAGAGCAAGAAATAGGGACCATAAGCCTGCTAATGCAATAGCCATAGACAGATCTTCCTGCCCTACATCCACACCACTCAATATACAAGTGAAGAGACCAAGAGAAAAGAAAAAGGAGGCAGAAGAACATTTTAACCTCATAAATTCTCCAAATTAGTTAGAAAATATTGATTAATGTTTGAAAGCAAAAGTTGAGAATTACGTCAGCATCAGCATAGGTAGAATGCCTCCTGATACTGCATCGAGGATACTTGACAACAGACTTAGAACCATACCACTTAAGCTTCAACTGTTTCCATAAGAGGAGTTAATAATAATATAAGTGGGTAAAGTTGAGTGGTGAAATGAAGAAATAGATAGATACCTCTACTCTATCAAACATGTCATCAAGTATCAAAGGGTCTCCACTGTAATAAGCATCACGAGCCTGTTTAATTAGCAAAAATTAAGAGCAGCTACGGAAATAAATGAATGGTATGGGTAGAAGGGTAATTAAAATAATAGATTGATGCCTGAGAGTAAAGAGCTTCGAGGGTCTCTTGGGTTGCGGTGTGGAGGGGGCCAACGTAGATGCAGGAAGGTCCATGAGGGAGTTCGTGGCAGGCTCGAACGGAGAACAGGCAAACGCTGCTGCTTCTGATTTTGGGTATCACGCTGAACCCCATCACCTTCACTTTCATTCTTAGTTATTTGTTTCTCTTACGTTACGCTTTCTAAAGAAGGAAAATGGAACCCGACCACACAAATAAATAGAGACAACATCAATTCACGATGATTGGTTTGGTTTCGCCCCCAATTCTCTTTTGCTCCGTAGAAAAAATAAAATAAAAAAGAATCATTGCGTTTGCCGGGAGTCGAACCCGGGTCTATTGCTTGGAAGGCAATTATCCTAACCGTTGGACTACAAACGCCTTGTTGACTAATCCTTCAACATTATTCTAAGAGAAATGTTTTAGTCATGATTTCGACATTAATTAGTTTAGCAAACAAATAATTTAAAAACTTACTCGAGTTTTTTTTTTCTTTTATATATATGATACGAAGTAAAAGACAACAAAGAACAGAAAAAGAAAACTTCATAATTTATACGAATGCTAATGACAAAAAAAATTTGATATAAATATTATCGAGGAATACTTAATACTTACATATACAATGCCAGAATCTGATTATTCTACATAAAAAATGTACAAATATATACATTTCTTCTGCTCAATAATTTATAGTTCTATGTAGAGAATAATAGATAGATTTCATATTTTATTCATGTATTTATCTTCATACTTTTGTTTGATTTTTTAATGTAAAATATCCATTAAATATATTAACTTAATAATTTTTAAAACCAAAACAACGGAAGAAAAAATAATTAGAATAAGTCGAGTTCAAATTTTATGTTCGTAAACAAGTTAAAATGGTAGATTTTAAATTCAACATGGGTATTGCTTCGAAGACAATTCAGGAATTGCTTTATAAATTAGAATACTGGCCGGAGTAAAAGACGGAGAGGATGCGTACATGGAACAGTGTAGATTTGTAGTCCCTTTCCCGTAAGGTAACTATAAACATCATGTGTATATTGTCACTCATTTTTTATAATGTTGAAATAATCCAGAAGATATATATTAGAGAAATTTACATCAATGCAATGGATATATATAAACATCAATTTTCACATGTAAGTTTATCTTTTAAACATATAATTAAGTATCCGATTCCAGATACATAAGAATGAAAAAAAAATATCCATTAAAAGTGATAATTTTTTAAATGAATTTTAACGTATACAATTACTTTATTCACTAAAAAACGTTAGTATAGTGGTCACGTAATTTTTTATTATTATTATTGGATTAGACTCACGTTGTTAGTAAGAAAACGTACAAAACAGTTAAGTTGCATGTATTTTAATAATTAAACAATCACATTAAATATTTATTAATAAAAAAGAATTTAGTCCTTTTTTTTATACTATCTTAATTATATGACGACAAAACTACTTAGATAGCTGCCCCCTCGTGCAAGAATTAAAATACTTCAAATCCTACATTGTAGATTTCGGTGCGAATGATCAGCAAATCTTGGAATAAACATGAAATCCCGATCTTAACTCTATGTTTGACAGAGATAAAACAGAGAAAAAAATGAATAATGACATTCATATATTTACACACACTTTATTTTGATTCAAATTTTTTTGTAATGCAGATATACAACATATTACCGTCACGTTAAAAGCAGGTCCCATTATTGGAGTGCAATGCAAGTGCAACGGCAACATCAATTAAAAAGAAAAAAAAAGGACTTACATATAAATAAATTTATATTATACTCTCGCAAAGGCGTAGAATAATAATAATTCTTTTAAAAAATATAACAATAATAATAATTGAAAAAAAAGAAGAAGAAGAAAAATTTGGGAAGAAATAACAAAGTGAGAGCTAATGGTAGGTGGCATTGGTTAGAAAATGAGTCTGTAAGGAAAGGCAAAGAAACAAGAACAACCAAACATTTCCTAACTTGGATTCCCGTTTTCCCCAAATCTTAATTACTGCAATGCCAATGCGTTAGCAAAGTTTCAATCTTTGCCAAAAGGGATCATGGGGAGGGACCCATCTTCTGCCACCGTCGAGGTGCAGGTTCATCCGCGCCGCGACACCATCGCCGGTTGTGGGCGGAGGCTCTCTCCTTCACCGCCGAGCCCCCCCGCCGTGCGCGATCGTGACTTCAGCCTCTTCAAGCGCTGGTTCCCATGGCTGGTCCCCACCTTCGTGGTGGCCAACATCGTCGTCTTCATCGTCACGATGTATATAAACGATTGTCCTAAGCATTCCTTTTACGGTTCCTGCGTTGCCTCTTTTCTCGGAAGATTCTCATTTCAACCTCTTAAAGAGAACCCTCTCTTTGGTCCTTCTTCCTCCACGTGAGTTCTTCTTCTCTCATCACCTAAAAGCACAATTTTATTTTCATTGAGATTATAATTTAAAAATCATGTGTCATACATTGTTGCAATGACTAATGAATACTTTGTAGGTACATACGTTGTTGACATTTTTTAATTTTTATTTAGATTAGAGAAGATGGGTGCTCTTGAAGTGGGTAAAGTGATTCATAGACACCAGGTTTGGCGCCTTTTCTCTTGTATATGGTTGCACGGTGGGGTTGTTCATCTGCTTGCCAACATGTTGAGTCTTGTTTTCATTGGAATTCGCCTAGAGCAAGAATTTGGATTTGGTACGGTTCTGGTAATTATCCTTGCATTGTCAATTATATCATCATTCACTCATTTCCCTTTTCCATCACCAAAACTTTTCACATTATTAAGGGTTTATTGCATAAATATATGTTCTGGAAGAAACTTAGCAGACTTTAGCACAACTATCTCAGTTTCTGATTGTAATTTCTACGTTGGCTTGTCCTTTGGCAGTTCGAATTGGATTTCTGTATGTGATATCCGGTTTTGGAGGCAGTTTGCTGTCTGCTCTATTCATACAAGAGGGAATCTCGGTTGGTGCTTCTGGTGCATTATTTGGCTTACTGGGAGGCATGTTATCGGAGCTCTTGATAAATTGGACAATATATGCCAATAAGGTGAATGGATCAAAAAATGTGTTCAATTCAATAGTGCTTGCTTCGTAATAAATGATCCGCTCTGCCTTTGTGCAACAGACATTTATTTCTTTTCCATTTTATGTTTGTATTGTTTTGCAGTTTGCAGCGTTACTGACTCTTATAGTCATCGTTGTAATCAATTTAGCTGTTGGAATTCTTCCACATGTGGACAATTTTGCTCATATTGGAGGATTTGTCTCTGGCTTTCTTCTTGGGTTTATCTTTCTGATTCGCCCCCAGTTCAAATGGGTTAGTAGTAGACACAGGAATTCTCACTCTGTAGCTGCTGCACCTTCGGTGAAATATAAGCACAAACCTTATCAGTATGCACTGTGGGTCATATCCTTCATACTACTGATTGCCGGGTAAGTTCTCTTTTTCTTTGTTTCTCTTCCTTTCTGTTTTGAACATTACCTTGTATTTTTATTAGGGATCTAATTGCATTGTTTTCTACAATAGGGTATTTACACAAGATTGGGACTTTGATGCTTGTTTCCTAAATACACTGATTTAATACTAAAGAACAAGGTTATCAAATTGGGATTCAAATTGTGAATTGCCAAGCTAATTTTTGAATTGCTAATCATAAAGTGTATCAAATGACAAGATTCAAAAGCACAATGTAAAAAAATTGAAATATACTACTTAAGCAGTATTATATAAGTGGTGTGTAATGTTTGATGTAATAATTTTAAACTAGAACTGATAAAACCACTTAAGCATAAGTCCCCCAAAACAAATCATAATTATGTGTGAAACCTATGTTTCAAAAGATTGAAAGTAGAGAATGGAACGACCAAATAGAATGCATATAATGAGTAAGTGGTGGTATTAGAACATCAGAATAATCAATAGAGTGCATGCAATAGTGCTCCTTCAATTCCTTTCTATTTAACAATTTAAGCTTATCTTACTTTTCAAATTCTTTGATGAGACTTGGTGAAAGAATAGTATAAAATAAAAAATTGATAAATCAAGTTATTTGTATTGGTTATACGGAATTGTACTGCTTTATCCATGTATCACAAGATTCAAAGTCATCTACAATTCATCACATGATACAAAATTGTATCAAATTATGCTATTTGAATCACAATTATTAAGATTCTAACAACTATGTTAAAGAAATTTGTTGGCATGGTATTTAAGCTTCTGAGTGTCTGTTTATGGGCTTCACAGAGGCTTTGCCAGACATGCATTAGTATTGGAAATCTCTCTTGTGTTTTGCTTTTCCTGTTTTTCTCTGTTTCACGATGGTTCCAGATCCTCCTTGCTCTGAGTTATTTGTATATTATTGCCTATGTTTTTCCTCCACAGCAAGATTTATAAATTCATACTACAATAATATATTCATTGAGTCTTATGGCCTGTGAATTACTATTTTTCTTATTATTACCTTTGTGATTTTATCTCTGTTGGGGGTGCTTTGTAGTTCGCTTTATCACACTAGGCCCCCAAATCTGAAAGTTATATATTTTGACAGGTTGGTTACTGGGCTGGTTTTGCTTCTTCGAAGTGCTAACTTGAATGATCGTTGCTCATGGTGCCATTACTTAAGTTGTATCCCTACCTCAAAATGGAGCTGCAAATCACAACAACTTTATTGTGAGGTGAGTGCTCTTTCATTATGTACTTTGCATCCATACAGGCCAGGTTGAATTAAATTATGTGGCTGGGTTGAAAGGAATTGTATGATTTTGTTGCCAAATCTGTAGATGATTTAAGGAGATTGTTACACGATGTTTTTCCTATGTCTAAATTGGTTTTGATATTGATATTTTCTGCTGTAGTCAACCCAAATTGGAAACCAACTCAACATAACATGCCTGAGCAATGGGAGAAGTGACATGTTTCCTCTTTCAAATACTAGCACTTCGGAGGCTCAACAACAGCTATGCTCTCGACTTTGCAGTTGATAGATATACATGCAACATTTCTTAATGCAAATACCATTCAACTACCTGTGTATATGATCATACTTGATACTACAGAGAAATTATTTCTTTTGGATAGGCAATAATGGTTGTTATGACTGCCATTAAGAGTATATTGTTGTCACTGCTTTTCCTTCTTAGTCGTGAATTACAATGTGCAATTATTCTTTTGTTACTGGAGCAGAGAGCAGAGAGGAAGTTGTAATTGATTAAAGAAGCAAAATACTTCTCAAATATAGTAAATGTTGTCAAATGGATTGATTGTAGGAAAAAAATCACGCTTTAGATTTTTTAGCTTTGGATCCTGTTTCTGGTCAGTTCTTTTTGTTAAACAATGTCTAATAGAATGATTCTATGTTTTGGTAAAAGAGAAAATGAAATGAAAATATATAATTTTTTTCTTTACTCTTATTTGGTTGTGTAATAAGTTAAAGGAAAAAAATGTAAATAAAATAAAATAATTGCCCAGATAAAATAGATATGATATAAACAATTTGGTTTGATTATCAATATGATATAAAATAGTTTCATTTTTAGTTTGATTATTAATTTGGTTATCAAATTATTTTAAATGGTTCAATTTAGTTCTTAAATTTTTTAAAGGTTGAATTTGGTATTCAAATTCTTAAAAATGAAATTAATTTGATTTTTAAAAAGTTCAATTTGAATTTCAAGTTTTTAAAAATAAATTAATTTAGTTTTCAAATTATTGTAAATGATTTAATTTGCTCTTTTTAAGTTCTTAAAAATTTGGAAATAATAATTAAATTTATTCATTTTAAAAATTTAACGACCAAATTAATTTATTTTTAAAAACTTAAGAAACAAATTAATTCTTCTAAAAAATTAAAAAATAAATTAAATTATTTAAAATAATTTGAGGATTAAAGTGATACTTAAACCTTTATTTTTATACCTCCTTAAAACTTTACTCCCACCACTTTGCTTTCAAAATTGGACATAAAATATTTTTAGGTGGGACCCATACAAATACATTCTCTCCTTTCAGTCCTTTGTGCCTTGTACCATTCTAAACAAGAGAAGGATTGTCATATGCCATATTATTCTTCGGTTCCAATCATTTTGTAGCTTTTTTACAAAAGTAAACAAAACTTTAGGCCTTCCTTGTCAGGGAAGAGAGATATAGGGTAAATGCAAATAAAGAAAATGAGAGAAAGTAGTCAGAAATAAAATGAAAATTAAGGGTCTTTGATCGAAGAAAAATAAAGAAAAAATGAGTAGAAATATAAAAGAAATAATATAATGAGTTTTACTATATTGTAGGGTAGACGGTAAATGCTTTCTATTTACTT
The DNA here is from genome assembly GCF_004193775.1 of Glycine soja. Classification (NCBI taxonomy): domain Eukaryota; kingdom Viridiplantae; phylum Streptophyta; class Magnoliopsida; order Fabales; family Fabaceae; genus Glycine; species Glycine soja. Next base: position 2,989,825 of record NC_041016.1, read on the forward strand.
TATTTTTCTTCCTCTAAACACACCAAATTATTTTCTTCCACCCTTCTTTCCTAATTTCTTACCTACCAAACAAGACATTAAGGGAAGAGAAGGATAAATGAAGTGAAAAAAATAGTTTTTAGAAGTCTGACCATAAACTCCATTGTGGTGCTTCACTAATGGATTAGGGTTTTTTTTTTTTTTTTTTTTGCCGAATATGCACCTTCTCTCTCCAATAAATTTCTAAAATACACAATTTTAAATTTTTTTCCCCACAATACACTTGTTTTGCATGTAGGTAGGAAGTCAGGTTTGGCCACCCCAACTTTCATGCTTGAGTTTTTCTCTTTTTTTTTTCTTTTTTTGTTTTAATTTAAATTATTAAAAAATATAAATATTATATTATATAAAAATATTTTTAATTGGTTTTAAAATTGCATTTTTATTAAATTAATTTTTTTAAGAGTTGATTAAATTAATTTTTTAATAAGAAAATGATATTATTAAATATAATTATTTTTGTTATATTATTTAATTTACTTAAGATATTTTTTAGGTGAATATTTTTTTAAAAAATATGAATTTTGTCTAATAATATATTTATTTTAGTAAAACAAATTAAAAATTTTAATATAATTATTTTACTAAATATAATTTGTTTTTTATGTAATTAGATTTAATTAAAAATAATAATACTTTTTGTTTAACAATTTATTTATAGAAGAACATTGTACTATATTATCAATAAAATACTTAAACAATCACATCTAATAACTCTGCAAATCTACACTAGTCTCTAAACAATTAAATGTCTCACTAGTAAAACTGACATGAAATGAACAACTCATAATCTCTTTTTTCACTCTCAAAATCATCATGGACGTCTGCTGCATTAATTACATGGAAAAAATCACAGTTCAAATTGATAACGCTATGCAATTTACATTAGTCTCTACAAAATTAAATGTCTCACCAGCAAAACTGACATGAAATGGATAACTCAAAATCTCTTCTTTCACTCTAAAATTATAATGAACATCTGCTACATCAGTTATTAGGGAAAAAGAAACATTAGATTCCAATACACATCAACGTGACCAAAAGCTCATACAACTATAAATAACACAAAACACACCTAATACAAACGCACAGTTTCACACAACATACCTTCATAAACCAAATTCAATCTTATTATTATGTCATTTTTTGAAGAAACAAACAGTCATACCATTGCTAACTCAAGATTAACCTTCATTTTTTTTAGATGGATCAATCACTCACAACCAAACTGGTGTTTATTTTCAAAGTCCAACTCCAACACCAATGCGGGTTCCTAATGACAGACTGTTCTTTGATACACTCAAGCTTAGAATGCACAACACCCTTCAACTAACTAACAGTCAATTAGTGGATGAGATCTACTATCGACAACCATTCATAGATGCACGTCAACAATATTTTTTTCAATCTCTACAATTGAAAAATGATGATGATGTTTACACAATGTTAATGTGCAATGAGCAATACTCGTGTGTTGGCCCTATAGAATTATTATGTACCATCAATAGAACACCTGATGCTATACTTAATCTGCTTTAATCCACCATCACTCCTACTCACGATGCAATTATGTATTACAACAGGAAGTGGAATATGCTACGTCGTGGATTTTTGGGTTACTCATCTACTAGAACAAATCCAATGAGATTTGGCATTCCTTCGGGATGTAACATGGACAAACTCAAGGATTTAATCAAGCAAGTTGTACCTATAGGGGTTCCCCTTATGGAATTTACGAATCACAATTGGTCAGACAATTGTTCTTTTGACAACCAAGTCATGCTAAGTGTTTAAAAAATTTAATTGAATATGAAATAATAAAATTGAAGAATGACGAAGACGTGCTAAAAGTGTTAGCACAATCCAACTATTGAAAACGATTTTGCCCAATAGAAATTTTGGCTATTTTTAACAAACTAGTAATTGAAATAGAAGAAGATATGCATCCTGCATAACATAGATTATCATTAGTTCGGTCACATTTGTGTTGTAATTGTATTGTTTAATATGTTTCATTATTCTTGACTATCATCTCAGTTACTACACTTTTAAATTTTATGTCTACTGTATAAGATAAATGTATCAATTATTTTTTCACTATATTTTTTAATTTGTTTTAATACTACTAACTAATTTTCTTATTTTTTAATTAACGAGCATAACAAAAAAATATCAACGACACATAAATTTAATCACAAAATTACATACAATGTAACTAATAAATTGTACTATAATTTTATTCAATTTTTTTTCATTTTTTTTATCTGTATATTTCTCTTTAAAAAAATTTAAAAAAAAAACTAAAAAATTAATTTAATAAAAAATTAATTTTAAAACCAATTAAAAATATTTTTATATAATATAATATTTATATTTTTTAATAATTTAAATTAAAAAAAAACTCAAGCACAAAAGTCAGGGGTCCAACTCCCCCTTCCTACCTGCATGCAAAACAAGTGTATTGTTGGAAAAAAAAATTTAAAATAGTGTATTCTTGGAATTTATTGGAGAGAGAAGGTGCATAAAAAAAAAAAAAAAACCAATGGATTAGCCAGGTTGCACGGTTCCTGCATGATGCCTTGAATAAATGAAGTGATATGATTGTTTCAACGGCTTTGCTGAAACAAAATTAGCAACTATTAGTTGTTCAACTCTCTTGTAGTTGTTATAATTGGGTACGTTTTTCATGTGTATCTGATGTGCCACCTAATTTTTCACGGTTGGATTGAGTGAATACGTCAGTCCTGTAAAGAAGATAGGACCATTGATGCTTTGTAGGGTAGGTGGTAAATGCCTTCTCCTGCTCCTATCACCTCAAATTTCTATTCCTAATTCTGTGACAAGCAGTTAAATATGATGGTATGGTAGTTGGTACCTTATATGCTAGACAATGGTAGTTAGGCATACGGAGAAGACTATAAAGAAGGAAGTTGTTAGTTGCTCCATAATCTTAGGAACCCCAAAAAGAGAAATAAAGAAAAAGGTAGAGACAATGTGACATGGTGCTCCAATGGGATTAGAGCATGAAGCTTTTAAATTATGGCAATTCGCTGGAGAGAAAACCTAGCTTTTCAGTGAAGTTAAAGTTGCCAATTGATTTGTGGGCATGCTGAATTCCCGGTTCATTGATACAATAAAATGGTCCAACGTTGAATGCTGGGAAAGGTTTTATGAATATGATTACTACATTTGCATGCATGCCAAATTCCGTACATCTACTCTACGGCATCATCATTGTTCCTCATAATACTTTTTCAACCTTTCTTCTTGCTTATTTTTTTCAATATAAATTCATTTTTCAAACAATCGTGGCGAAGTTAACAGGGCATCTAACTGCTAGGCACAAATTGTTTCTTAACTGAAGGGGAATTAAGAGGGGATGAGTCTGAATCACCAAGGTATTTATTTATTTATGTAAATCAATTCCCAATTATAATTGCTGGATGGGAATTGCTATAGCACCAACCCTCCAATCATTAGTTTAGTTGATATTTTCTGTTATAACACATTGGGGGGAAGGCTATATCTCACGACCAACAAGGTTTGTTGCTAGGGGTCAGACATGACAACATTATATATGTCCCCCCATGTCACAAATCTGAAAGTGAAGTTACACGAATCTAAAATCAACAGAGGTATCACTTTTTGACGATAATTTATTTCTTTTATTAAAATGCCAAAAGTAATATTTTTTTTGTTTATTTACACAATAAGTAAAGCTAGAAAAAAATATATTTCATTTAACACTTTTTAGAAAAAAACTACAAATAAAACTGAAGAGAAGGGTGTGATTGGTTGTGTTAATATTTTTTGTTTTCAAAAACTATTTTATAAAATAGTTATAGAACTAGTTTTTAGATAGCATTAGTGGGGGAAGGTGAGATAATGAAAGGAAGAACATGAGTAACAAAAAATCGAAAGTAAAATAAAAATAAAAATAAATTATAGTATAATCTTTACCTTATATTAATACAACACTTTAGTTCATGTTTGCTTTTCAGTCTAACTTGTTGTACACGAATCCCAAAATCAAACCAATTTACAAAACTCATTTTGTAAAAGAAAGAATGTAAATACTTTTTGCAAAACTTTCAACTTTCATTTGCAACGGTTATCAAACATACACTTATAATTCAAACGTAACACTAACACATTTATCCTGTAGGAAAAGGTTAATTAATTACTTAGTTTAAGGTGTAATGAATGAGTTTGTCCATTTGACTGATAATGTTGTCTCCCCCTTTTGTGAAACCGGTATTGATCCCGTCTATCTGTTGTCTATCCCTCCCCTGTACTGTACATTCTTTCCAAGTGCAGGAAATCATTCGAGAAGAACCAGGTCATAGGGTCTTGTAAACTAAAGCAAGAACAAGCCCATAATGTGGTGTTATGTTGTTGTATTTTTCACTATGGCCCTCCCTCAACCGAATATAAAATTCCAATAACCTTACTACAAACCCCACAGAAAGAGGAAGTAATGACCACAAAGGCATGGTTCTTGCAAATTGCCATAATGGGTACTCGATAGGGAAATCCTTCTACCAATGGTAGAGAAGAGGCAAGTGGTTGCTTTAACCAAAAATCGTGGCCTTAAGAAGACTTTTTTAACCATTTTGGATTTTTTTCCCTAACAAAATACTAAAATGGGTAATCAACCAAACTATTTATCTGTGATTGGCGGTCAAACAAAATGGGGGTACTCACAATGATATTTTAAATCGTTTATTTTAAAACCGATGTAGAAGAGTTGTAAAATAATTGATGTAAGAAATCATTGTGCCACACAAGATGACACCTCATGCATTTTACATGATGAAAATAATCCATAATAAATACATAGTTAATAAATCGTTTACTTGAACGCCTGAAATTTTGTTTGAGAAAAAAACGCAAAATGATTAAAAAAAAGTCTTGAAAGAATGTAAAACAAAGGGACAGAATTTGGTGTCAATATAAATTGATCTCATCTTTGTATATGCCGGTGTCACTAAAGTTGGAAATTTACTGAACTCAACTAAAAAACTGGTTGGTAACACATTAATTGACGGAATTTAGTTCTTTTAAAGTGATACTGTCTAGTAGTATTATCCTTGGTTCATAGCCCAGCCTCAAATTTTGACAAATAGGATGCATTCATAGCGTTATACTATTAAATATCACATGGAAGCAAGATCATTGATAAGGGATATGGAAATGGATAAACTAAGTAACTCAGTATTTGCAACTTGGTCAATAACTGAGATCAGTCAACTCTACATTGGTATGCATGCTTTGTAGTCTAAATCATATACTACATCCATATTCAAGTAACCCTGTGTTCTCATGTTGGTCAATATATTATTATGCTACGAAGTTTGCCTTCAATTTAATATGCAAAAAGTTTTGTCCTACTGCATGTACTAACCATACGGGATAGGAATCAGAGACACGAGAAGAAACAGTTTTTCCTTACTTGGCTTAAAAGTCGGAGTGATTACACGGTTATCAAGTTACCCAAGTAAACCCAACAAGTTAAAACAAATACTATTAATCATGGATTCAAATGCTTGAGATTGATAGCATCCAATGAGAAACATTCCAAAAGCGTATTTATTTACTTAGCCAAGTGATTCCCGTCGTGCATTGGGACATTAAATTAAGTAAAATATAACATGGTATTATTGACAAATATAATACAAACAAAAAGAAGGGAATAACGAGAAGATCTCAGATTACTAATAAGGTCAAAGTTCAATTAATTTTGGTTAGGATTTTATTATTATTTTAAGTACGAAACATATTTTGTATTCATGATAAACTGTAATACTGTATGGTATTTTGTAACCAATGGTAAATTGTAATTGTATAATTAATCCAAAAGTAGTGTCCCGTAGTATGTTATTTAGGCTGGTTTATATATATATATATATATACACACACACACAACTTTTTTAAATGGACTCGCAATATAATAAGATTTTTTCTTATGAGAAATTGTAACTTTTGTTCCCATTGAGAAGCGTAGTTTTATTTTTCTATTCCTAGGAGTGTTTGTTTAATCCAATTCGGCAAGGGGGAAAATACACAAACTAAGCTTAAAAAGAAAGAAAACACTTTTAAAACAAAAAATGAATTGGTAATTTGGTATTGGGATGGATCATAATCACAACAACGTGAATTTAGGGGTTGGTCCCGCATACACCAAATCCTACAAGTTGCCACACCCACACTAGATAGTCTAGGGGTGGTGCTACACGTAGTGACTCACTATTAATTTGTTTCCACCTTTAGTTAATTACTAACTCGTAATCATATTTCCACATGACCAAACACGATTATCATCTAATACAATTTGAATTTAAGTACGTGCATGCATGTTTTTTCTCCAAAATTATTATTAGTAACAAACAATTGACTGTTAGCCAAATGAAAAGAGAACGTCATGCAAATCCCTGTTGACAATGCTTGGATTCCCTTTTCACACCAAAAGGGTAACCCTTACTATATATAGTTTTAAAAAGATATTCAATTTTTTATAAAATAAAAAATATAATTTTAAATAGCAACTATAATATATTTTTTTATAGTGTACATGATAATATAAAATTCAATCTAACATTAGCATAAAATTCAATCCAATAATTTTATGTTTTAGTGTTATATATATATATATATATATATATATATATATATAAAATAATATTTTTATAAATTAATTATTGAGTTTGAGATGGATTTAAATCAAGTATTGCTTTAGAAAAAACTCAAACCCGACCTTGACCCAATTAACTTAGTTTTTCCGTGAAAATCAAGAAAGGTCCGGGACGGATACTGTGTGGGTTCACCCATTGACATGCCTACTCACATCACACTTTTTGGTAAGGAATTTGATTATTTATGATAAAGATAGAGTTTTAGAATTCCACGTGACCCCGCAGTGAGAGGTTCCCCACCCCAAAGCCTTGTCCATAAGTACTCCACCCCCACCAACTCATTCCCATAGTTGTCTCTGTGCCCTGTGCGCTCTTGCTCTTTGCTTATTCTTCACTGTCAACCGAAAAAATTATAAATAAAAAAAGCAGAGAAGAATAAGGAAATGGGTGTGTTCAGTGCAGTGCTGTGCCTTATGTCCCTAATGTGGATGGTGGAAGCTCGAATTCCAGGCGTTTACACGGGCGGCGCCTGGCAAAGTGCTCACGCTACATTCTACGGAGGATCCGATGCATCCGGCACCATGGGTATGTAGTTATGTATAGTGCTATGTAACATGATGCTTGACGTTTATGATTTTCTCTAACATACATGTAGAAACAAAAGCTGAGACTTGAGACTTTATTAATGTGCGGCATTGTTGTGTTGTGTTGTGTTCAGGAGGAGCATGCGGGTACGGGAACCTGTACAGCCAAGGGTACGGAGTGAACACTGCAGCGTTGAGCACGGCACTCTTCAACAGCGGCCTCAGCTGCGGTGCGTGCTTTGAGATCAAATGCGCAAACGACAAGCAGTGGTGTCACTCCGGCAGCCCTTCCATCTTCATCACCGCCACCAACTTCTGTCCCTCAAATTACGCTCTTCCAAACGACAATGGCGGCTGGTGCAACCCCCCTCGCCCTCACTTCGACCTCGCCATGCCCATGTTCCTTAAAATCGCCGAATACCGCGCCGGCATCGTCCCTGTCGCCTACCGCAGGTAAATTTAACATTCATTCACTTGTTTAGCTTTTTCACGCCACAACCCATCATTCGGTTCTTATTGGATGGATCTGTCCAAGGTCCAATGACTTGAATACCAAATGATCTGATTCAAATATAACATTATTATATAACTGATGCTAAATCTAAAAGAAAGAGGCTGATTATATATACTTTAATATTTGAATATGCTTAAATTACATGTCTTTTTTTCAAGACATGTCACATGATTGTAGTGACTCATGCAGGGTGGCATGTAGGAAGCATGGGGGGATCAGGTTCACAATAAACGGTTTCCGTTACTTTAACCTGGTTTTGATCAGCAACGTGGCGGGTGCAGGGGATATCGTGCACGCCTACGTTAAGGGGTCACGAACCGGGTGGATAGCAATGAGCAGAAACTGGGGTCAGAACTGGCAGTCAAACGCCGTTTTGGTGGGCCAGGCTTTGTCCTTCAGAGTTACCGCCAGTGACCGTCGCTCTTCTACCTCTTGGAACATTGTTCCACCAAATTGGCAATTTGCTCAAACTTTCACTGGAAAGAACTTCCGTGTCTGAACACTGGCTTCATCCCTTTACTTTCTTTTTCATTTTCTTAATATAATGAAATACAAGTTTATTTCTCTTTCCAGTTTTGCCCTTAGACCCTGATCTTTTGGAGAAAAAAAGAGTGAGTGACAGCTTGTTGTGACAAGTTCTTTGATTTTGGTTTCTCGTTGGTGGGTTTCATATTTTTAATGTATAATTGAGGGTGCGCGTGTGAAGTTGTACGTTCCGATTTCTGTAGGAAATGCTGAAGCGGCTAACAAAAAAGGGTAGCCCGCGGCAAATTGATAGTAGTATTTTTTATTTTATACAATGATACTATTGTAATTGCTATTAATATATTGTTCCATCATGGATCTAAGGAAGCGTGTTGTGATTGTGCTTGACTTTACGTAAAAGCTCAGATGAGAATAGTATTTGGTTTGTTTCCTTCCGGTTCATGCTTTTGCTGTCTCTACTTTTTCCCTCTACCGTTCGTTGGGGTGCACAATGTTTGTCGGAAAAACCCGACTGCAGACTTGTCTAGGATTTAATGCGTGTTTGGATTTATCTTCAAACATAAATTCTTAAAGCTACTCTCATGGTTCTAAGAAACGTCTGGCACCAAAAGCTTCTCATTCCCACTTCCAATAAAGAAGCTAGGAATTATAACTTGTGATTTTCACATCTTGGACGAGAATAGCAGAATCCAACACGGGCTTAGTAACTTTCACGTCCATGTGTTCAGACGTGGAATTGACGCTAGTAGTCAATGATCAAAATAATAATCCAATCCCATCCCATCTACTGCACATTAAATTTCAAACAGCGAGATTCATTCAACTAGTTATTACTAAAGCCAGGGAAAGAAATCAAGTGGTTTTTTTTTTTTTCCTGAATGAAATCGAGTATATTTCTGACGGTTTGTTTGAGATCTCCCATTAATTAATTATATAATTTTAAAAAATATATATAAATAGAAACAATCCTCTTTTTATGTATTACTTATTTTTGAGATTAAGTTTAAATTTAAATTATAAGATGATATTAGAATTTCATAACTATTATTATTGGGTCCTATCTAACATCCATCATTGGATCAACTATTTGATGTGTTTAAATGATCAAATATATTTTTCGTCTTGGAAAATATAAGAATTTAATATTATATATTTAAAAAACATATTTTAACCTACTGCAAAGTGTATATTTGAAATATTCTATATTCAATATGAGAATGGTGTTTTGGATATTTTACATAATTATTAAAATAACCAAAATGTATATAATAGAGAAACAATTTTAATCTTATAAACTATCTTTTATGATTATGATTATGTTCAAATCCAAATTATAAGGTAATGATTAAGATCCACTAAAATGAACCTAGGATTGTAAGTTCCATACCGGGTCAACATCCAAGAGCTTGAATTTGATTAAAGATCTTCTTGCGATGAGTTTAATTGTGTGTTTATCTTTAAATTGTAACAAGGGTTTTTTTTTATTGTTTTAAGTATTAAATTGGTGGGTTTAATGAAAAATTGTGAATATTAATGAGAAGATATTTTCGTAATTTTATTGTATTTAAAATATAAAATAATCCGTCCATGAAAGGCAGTAAATAACTTTGGTCACCGCTTTACTTTTGGAAATTAGGGAAAAACTCAAACTAGTTAGCGTATTTGGATTATATTCACAATGAAAAAAATCAATTAAATTTTTATGATAAAGACGCAAACTTTAGTTTTACTTTTTCATGGTGTCGGAGTAAAATTAATTTTTGTGTACTATCCAAACACACTACTTAGGTATCATTGAACTTTTCTAAATCTAGTATCGCGGATATTGTTGATTCTTGATTGTTTATAATGTTTCATAGATTATCTAAAGTTCATTGTAGAATTAATCTAATGATTCTTCACAATTCACTTTGAATATAACGCTTATCAAAATTACTAACGCGTTTAAAAGTGTATGGAATCTAAAGCCATTGCTTTGGTACTCAGAAAAACACCTTAACTAACGCAAAGATGTATGCAATTTGGACACCGGTTGCAGCAGTAGTTGAAGAAATTTCGGGAGAGAAAATATAGAGTCAGGCCAACCAAAATTGTCAGCAATTCTAAAGTATATACTCCTTTTGATTAAAATCATTTCACACAAGCTGTATTGATATATTTTGGAAAAATAAATTTGTAGTACTTATACCTTTCGTCAAGCGTAATCAAAGTATTATTATCAACAAATTAACATATAGATTAAGAAATACTACATTCAATTGTAGATATTATATTTGAACTAAAATATCAATTATTTTGAAGGGAAAAAAAGCTAAAACAAAAAAAAAAATGGGAAGGAGGTAATGACATTTATTAAGCATTAAAATTGTTTCTAAAAATATGGATTTTTTTTTTATGTAAAGGATATATTATATCAAAACTCTGCGTTAGAGCATGATGCCCGCAAAATCAAACCGCAGTAAATATTTACATTCCTATGGAAGGTGATAAAAAAAGATGGAGTCCCCAAGCAAAACAGACCATAATCAGCTCTAACCAATCCGCCACTGCATTCCCCTCCCTGTATGTGTGGGAAATTTTAACCTCACAATCTCTATTAACAAACTGATTAATAAGCCTGGCAACAGACCAATAATGATGGGTATACTGCACCGAACCCATAATAAGAGAATAACTTACAGCAGAGCCAGTTTCAATTCAACCCACAATTTACTGACATTGTTGAATAGTATAGTATATTTACAAATAACAATGTTAACTAAAAATATAAATCTAATATGCCACTTCAATTTCAAGCAAGGTCTGATATTAATTTGAAACAGATTCTAAACAAAAATGTTCTAAGGCAATAAAAGAACCCGATCACAAGGGAAAAAACAATATGATATCAGTATTGCATGTAACATACTATAAGTCTATAACCAACCTTTGGGGCACTATAGAGTTGAACTAAATCAATTTCACCATGATGTCGATGACAACTACATTAGCCTCATTGGAATAAGAACCGAAAATTTAAGTTCCGCATCAGTCCTACTTCTTTCGCTTTAACGTTTTCCATTGCTTGATTATATAAGAACAACCCTCCTTTAAGGAAGCTTTCCTTCCTTCTTTAGAATGCCATAACTCCCGTAATGGGTATCTACCACTAGGGTTGAACTCATTCAACTCCTTCAGAGCTGTAACCACAGCTTGAAAGACATCGTCACCAAACTCATCCTTTAAAGTTCTCAGTTTTTCATCTTCTTCATCTAAAACTTCCTGCATAATATATCCAACATATATTATATCGTGATCCATGCACCAAACATCAGGGGAAAAAGTGCCAACAAAGTGCTCAAAATATGAGTAGCACCTTACCCTGCCAAATCTTTGAACAATATCTACAGCATACCATGGTTTTAACTATTATGAAATGATGCAATGACTTTTTAAAGTATTATACTATTATTACTAGCTTGGATAATGAGGCAATCAGGTAATTTCCGCAATTAAAATGACCATATGAACAAACCCCAGGGATAAAAAAGATGACTTCTATTTGAACAAGTAATTCTGGAAGTGATTGTACCTTGGCTTTCCCTTCCCTATCTATTAAAACTTTAAATGGAAACCAGTTTGGATCTCTAAGATAAGCCTCGTACTGTGAACACAACTCCACTGCTTTCAGATTCACTTCATCACCAGAATATTTTCTCTTTGCTGCACTCAAAAAGGGCTTTCCATCAAGCTCCCCCATTCTTTTGACACCAATAAAAGCCCGACTACTATTTGTCTTCCCCAGCCACTGTGAATAAGGAAATTATACTACTTAAACAAAATACATACAAAAAGATCGCAGCAACAGTAACACAACATACTACCTGAACTATAGAGCATATTTGCTACAAGCTTAAGCATTATACCAGTTTTATAGACAATAGACCTGACCTAATTCTACCAGTTTTTACCAAAAATTTTAAACCATGTAGATTTAAATCATCTCCCTTTAGACACCAACAAATATATAGCCATTTCTCAAAGGGCAAGCAAGCAACCACATTATTTCACAGAAGATGGTACCATTGAAAAACTACAATTCTCAAATATGGAGACAAGAGTTAAAACACAGCATGTGTAGCATGCACATTGCAAATATATGCAAAACAAATGAGTTCAAGTTATTGCAGCAAATCAACAATGTTATATTCTGAATATGATTCCAATTAATGTTAACAAGCAGACTAGTAAACACGAAACACTCTGCTGCGATTAGTATATAACAAGTTTGTTAGGAAGGTTGATCAGATTCAGTCACAGCAGGAGCCAAAGGCCTTGTGAGTGTACCAAAGGAGGAATAAGGCCCATTAATTGTAGTTTGAGTAATAAAGAGTTTGTTATCATACTGTTATGACAGTTAGTATCATTATGCTAGAGCAGCTAGGGTAGTTAGGGGTAATGAGGATAAATAGACCTTTTTAGCAATAGCTGGGGATTATGTAGAGTTTACCTTTTGATGTTGAGAAGGCTAGTCCTTGTGGAAAGGAGAAAACAGTTACTGATCTTTCATGATAGCAACCATTTTTTCTCTGTTCTCTCTGAATCATTACTCTCATATCTCTTCTTTCTCTTCCTACATCCCTATTATCTCCATAATCAACAAGGACTCCTAACAAAGTTGTATGTCAATTAAAAAAATCAAGACAAACCTTACGTTTCTGCAGAATTTTACCAGGTAACTTATACAAATAAAAGCCCTCAATCCCAGTTAGTAAAATGATTACTTGGAGAAGACCTTTCAGTTAAAAGCCTAGAGTTATAATAATATCAAACAGATTTACATTTATGCTTGGGAATAGACACATACACGTATTAACTCCTTGCGAGCATCTTGCAACTCGTCATTGGTTTTACGCTCCTTGACAACAAGAGCTTGTTGAAGTGCTTCCAGTCCTTCTAATTCCTCCTCCTTATCTTCTAGTTCTGTTTTAATTGCATCCAATTTATTTTTCTCCTCCTCGTCATCCTCTCCTATTTGTTTCCTTACTTGAAGATTTCCTTTCAATTGTTGAATCCCTAATTCCAATTTTTGTTTGGCATCAAGTTCATTTTGTAGTTCAAGAATTTTTTTGTGCATTTTCTCCTTTTCTTCCTGCATTTAAAACCAAAAAAAAATGACTCAGTAAAAAACCTTATATGACTACACGCAAAGGAATTAAATTAATTATTGGTAAAAAGAAGAATATGGAATTTGTGCCTTGTGTTCTTCTGCCAAATGCATCACTCTCTCATCGGCTTTGTTCTGCTCCATTATTGCCATCTCATTCTGCAAACAAAAGAGATGAAGAACAAAGTTCATCACTATTCAAATTATTTAAATTTAAATAAATGGAGCATTAGTCGCAATCTGACACAAAGAAACTGGGATATCCAAAAATTTAAGCAGCCAAAAAATATTACATTTTTCCTTTCAAGGTACAGTTTTCTCCTCTCATTCTCATTCTTCACTTGACTTCTCTGTAGATCCTTCTCACGGCCCTCTAGTTCTTTCCTCTGAGCATGCAGTTCCAATCTGGCCTTTTCACGACCCCTATAAAACACCTCCCAATATTTCTGGGTAGTTTGATGCATCTTTTTTATTTCTAATTGAACAAGGTGAGACACAACGTAAGCCACCAAGAAAAGGTTAGAAAATTTTCACTAAAAAGTAAAACAAACAATAGGCTATCTGGAATGGAAAGATATAATCACAACCAGATTATTTCACCTTTCAACACACAATAAGCTATGCCAAAAAAAAGAAAAAGAAACCACTTCAAACTTCAGCGTACCATTATTATATGATTCAATCATCACTTCTTTCTCATCCATAACTCTGTTCAGGGACACACTAATATCATCATATTTGCTGCAAACCTGCTCCAATGTCTCATTTCTCACTTTCAAGGTTTTAGCTAAATCTAAGACAAGCAGCGATGTTTTCCTTTTTTCCTCTGCTTGTTTTCCAGAAACAGATTGCAAATCCCCCGTCTTCCGAAGCTGATCACCAATTATACTCTTGGAGTGGTAGTCGTCATCACGAGCTACCCATCCATACAGTCTATCCCCTCGGTCTCTTAATTTGTTGTAATCCCTCTTACCACAATGTTCTGCCTCAAAACTTCTTCCAAAGTTCATTGCATTGGTGAAACCCTCCCAGTCTTTGGAGAATTCTACAATGGCAAAGCCTGAATGTCCATAACGGTTCCATAATGGTTGAACTTTCAAAGGATGAAATCCTTTCAAAGTAAACTCATCCCTTAGTTTGGAACCACTATCTCCAGTACGCCTTCCGTCTTTAAATTCAGTGGCAATGTTTGCAACAATGCCCATCCAAGGCCAGACAAATAGTTGATCTTTGCCAACTTTTTCTGATCTATCATTGACAATGACAACATTTCCTGGTCTATCATTCACAACTTTCCCAAATCTATCATTGTAAACGTTTCCAGATCCATCAATGACCACTTTTCCGGATCTATCATGGACCACTTTTCCTGGTCTATCAAGGACAACGCTTCCTGCTTTATCATGGACAACACTTCCTGGCCTATCATTTTCATCAAGATACTTTTTAATGTACAATTGAAGAGCAGAGTGCTTAGCTAAATCCTTTGTCTTCATGCTCCGTGAGTCCCTTTCAAATCTTACTGCATGCTTCAAAAGCTCATTCAATGAGTATTCCCGCTTGTCCTGGCAAAAGGGACACTTATACGATGACTTGGAGATTTTGAGCTTATAGTAATCACTCTTCAAGTCTTTATAATATTCACGTTCATAATATTCAAAGTCAGACTCCCGAACTCGTTCTCGTCCACCGGACATCTGCAAATGAGAGATTTAAGATTAGTTGCAAGCTTCTTTTTTTTTATCAGCCAATAAAAGATATATATTAATGAGAGTACAAGAAGTACCCCTGTTACAAAAGGTTCCCTACAGAACATTCCACACAGTTTAATGAGCCAAAATACATGAAGGAAACATTTAGAAACAGAAACAGTAATGCTGTATGGTGTCTCCCTGCACAACTGAAGTTAAGATAAATAACATTATATGTTTCCTAAATTTTGACTATGCAAGAATCTACCCAACATGTTCCTTGTGAATTCACTCCCTTTCCTTCATATCCCAAAAATCCCAACCAACCAACAGACAACAACTTTCTGAAATTTATCTTGTAAAGCTAATCACGTAATTATTTCACCCAGGTAGCAATATATCATCTCAGTTTAGTCATTCCCTCTAAATACCAAAACAGAATGCTTTATGAAGTTGCTGGACATGAATATAGAATTTGTCCTATGACCATGAACTATGCAGCCAGTATTACTATTGACATGTAACTTCCATTACAGAGAACAAAAGGAAGCCTGGTTGTGCAAGGCTCTATTGCTGCCTCGGTCTTGATATCACTGTAACCATGAACTGCTACTTGAATTTTCATTGAGCCACCTACAAACATTTAAAAAAGATTGTTGACCATTCATAGAAAGACAAGTTAAAGTCCTTCGTTTTCCTGGACAACCATGACCAAGAATGGACTTTAATCATCTCCCATACCTGTTCACCATCCATGTTTCCATCCTTAAAAAGCAGAATATTTCTCTGTGACCATAGAGATCACACCACTGCGCACCATACCACCATCCGTTTCACAGCCAACTTCTTTCCAAAGATCCCACATGAATGTTGCCTTAGGTGCATTTTAGGATCTCTGTTGGGCAGTATGTATCCCCAACCAAGCATAGCACTTATTCCAGATGCTTGATGAAAATGTACAGCTGAACATCAAATGCTCCATAGGTTCCTCCTCTAGATTGCAAAAGGGACACACATAGTCTGCTGGCTGTAATTAGATATTTCTCCTCCTCGAGTTCCTTTTTGTTTGTATCCTATCCTGCACAACCCTCCTTACAAAAGCAGCCATCTTCGAAGGAATTGGTGTTTCCCATATACTCTTAAAACACATCAGCATCTTCACACAGAATATTACATTGTGTAAACAAAATCATTTAACAGCATAAAGATGTATACAATCAGTTGCAAGCTTTATAACACTTAAATTAAAAAACAAATACTAGTAGCTTATTTTTCAAAATAAGTGGATCCCCGCAAAGGTCATCAAACGTACACAAACAAGCGAATATTAAAATTAAAACCATGACGATATGTATAAAAAACAAAACAAAAAAAACTGGATGATTATTATGCGCAGCGATATTTACAGTTTGTCTATCATCAACAGATTCTCCATTTTACATGTAGCTGACTCAGAGTGCGAAAAACGCTTTTGTCGTTGTTATATATATATGCCATCACTCACTCACAAAGCTTAAGAAAATTTTCCGAACAAGAAGAGAACCTATAATGTAGTACCTTGCGCTGGAAGAATAGCAACAGAGCTTTGACGATGACGAGTTCGGACGTCGATCAACCTGAAGAGCAGAGGAGAAAATCAAGAGATGATGTTAGAAAGCGAATGAAAAAATAGACGAAAAAACCTAAACCCTTACTCGACACTAAAACTATATTTTACTGAGAGTAGAACACCAGAAATCAGAAATCGTGAATCAACACTATAGAAGCTGAAACGCTGTTGTTACCTTTGTCTCGACTAAGAGCACAAAACTGGTAGGGTTTCTACTTTGAATTGGAAGCTAAAGAGGTTGAGAGAGAGGTGTTTTGCTTCAAAGTTGTTGCATTGCAGGTGCTGCTATGCGATTGCGCGCATACTCCGGTTGGGCGATTGGGTTGTATTACGGGGCAAATAGTCACTTTTGCTGTCCGATTAATAACATAGCCTATGACACATAAGATAAATTTGTCACATTTCTAATTGCGAGCATATGACTATATTTATTATATAATATTTTAAAAAAAAATAAGTTGTTAAAAATAAAAATATAAAATTTAGTTCTCAAGAGTATAACAAGTACGATAAATATATCTTGAAAGAACTATATCACACTTATAAGTGTTTGTTTCTTTTATATTACTTTTAAGCTATCAATACACAAAAAAAGAAAAATAAATTTCATTATAAAATGATAAAAAAATTATTGTTTCTGTTAAATCAAATACTATGTATTTAATTAATTTTATAATAATTTTTTCATAATAAAATATAAATGTCTATTAGTATATACAATGACATCAAATTACAAATTATAATAAAAGTTTGTTGATTTTTAAATTGATTTTTTTTAAATCATACACAAATATTTCTTATTGATTAGTCATTTAAAAAATTATAACCTTAAAAGAAAATCATTTCAAAGGAAGTAAGTGTTTTTTACAAATTAAAAGTGTCATTACAATTGTAATTTTCTCTAAAAATTATTCATGAATCTAATTTAATTTACAATAAGCATTTTTTTTACTTGAACATTTCATCAGGCATGGGAGTACAAAAAAATCATTTACGAGTTTATAAAAAAAATATATTTTTTATTTTAGACTCAATTTAAATTACAAGTTTTTATCATTAATTTAAAGTTAATAAAGCAAATATAAAAATAATTATTTATTATACTTTTTCTTATTTAATTTTTTTCTTTCACCTTAATTCCATGATCTGAATTTTAGTTAACAACCAAATCAAAATTTTAAATATACACCTTTGTTATTTGAGATGAGTTAAGTTAAAAAAAATATTAAATTATTATTTTGATCTTTTTGTTGTAATCATTGTAAATTTTTTTCAAATTATAATAATTAGTTACAATATATTATTAACTTTCGGATAGATTTGTCACACTTTTTATATTTTTTGGGACTAAATTTTGTATTTTTTACCGGTGGGCGGACAAAAAGCCACAAAAATATTATAATATTAAATGACAAACATCTTCCTATATTGACAATTTGAGATAGACACATTAACAATCATTTCAGTGACAAATGTATCTTTGTACCACGTAGGCTATTTTATTAACGGTTAGATTTGTCACAATTTTTACACTTTCGAAAACTAAATTTTGTATTTTCATCATTTAAAAATGCATATGCCAGTGAATTACACGTTCAGGACAAAAATGATTAATATACCCTTTCGTTTCCCGTTATGCCTTCTTTTTTTTTCCTCTTTCCAAAAGCTAATTTTATCTACTTAGTAGTATTGTTCTTCAAAAAAATCTACTTATTATTATTAAAAAAAAACAATCAATAATTTGAATACAAATTATAATGACAATAATATATATATATATATATATATTATAATATAAGAATAAGAATTACATAATATGTTATTTTGTATAGAAAACGAACTCTCATTTTTAATTCGGTTAAGATTAGATACGATCTTCAATTTGGGGGGAAATACAAGAAAATAAGCTGACTTCATCCGCTGGCAGTAAATCCTGGATACATCGTACATTTGGAACCAAAGATTATGGCTTTAAAATATTTTTCACCTTTTGTTTCTTTGATCAAAGTTTTTGAATGAGAAAATAAATAAATATTTTTATTTTTTTAAATAAAATAATTTTTAATTCTAATTTCAAATTATTTCTATTTCCTCGTTTTCTTTCCAATGAAAACATAACATTAAAGTCACGTGTTTTTATTCAAAAGACTACAGTTTTAATTTTACTCATTCACTCTTTTCTCATCTTTTTCTATTGTATTTCTTTCTTTTTCTTTCTCATTTATTCTTATAACCTAACATGGGGAAATTGAGGAATGAAATTTTAGTAAGATTAACATGAAGTGGTGACAATGTTTAAAGCATCAATTCAACAATAAAAACATTTACTAAGTAAACATTAATTTTTAAAAATAAAGCATATGTAAAAGTAATTAACCAACTTAAGTGTTTTCAAAAGAAAAAGTAAAAAAATAATAAACCTTGCATCACATTTTTTTTTTATAAACCAAATATACCTTCCATCACATTCACATGACATGAATCGTGAATTGCACTGACAAATGTAAATGGGAGTAGGCGGGTAGTCGCCATCATTCGCCATGCCATTGCCAAATTTGTAATAACAGCAGAAGTTGCAGACAATCAAAATATAGAAAAAGAAAAAGACATATATATATATATATATATATATATATATATATTAATGAAAACAATACGAATTATGCTAAACCTTCGATAAGTGGCTTATGAGGATCCGCTTGCTTGCTTGGGGGAATGATTGTGAATTAGGCTTTGGAATTTTCAAGCTTCAGCACCACCTCTATTTCGTAACCTTATTATTATGTATATATACTGCATTTTGCTTAGTTAGAAATAAGAATGCATGATATATTTTTAGATTTCGTAAATTCTGGGGAACAAAAATAAAAGAAGCTAAGGATGCAGATGGAGCAATTATGGAAGGCTTAGTTGATTTTCTTCTTGCATCGGTGAGTCTGAATACTCGTCAGGCATGCATGGCTGAATCTGAAGATCGTGTAGAATATCAAGAAGGTGTTCTAGGCAGAAGAAAAATAGTAAAATACTAAGAAAGAATATTTTAATTTTCTTACTGCACTTGATTTGATTTAAGAGTATAGCGTACTCGTTTTATATAGTATCAAAGTTAAGGTGTACACATGAATTCTCCACCTAAGACTAATTAAGAGCATCTCTTATTCCTTATGGGAGTTAGTATAGATGGGCCGAAGGAGGGAATATTAGGCAAACATCAATTTAACATCCTATTTTTCTTATTCATTGTCCTATGTTAATATTATTTTTTATTCATTTTCTTCTCATGGGATCACAAGGGAGAGAATAAGCCAAGGCTCCTACTTGTTTCTTTTCGATTTGTCCCTGAATATATTGAGAGGAAAAAAGTGAAATTGAAAAAAATATATTAAAATTTTTACTCGTTTTATTTTGTTACGAGAGAGAAAAATACTATAAAAAAATTATATTATCATCAACACACAAACTCACATAATAAAGATTTTAGCAATAAAAATTGATTCTCACTTATAGGTGAGAAACAACCTTCCATCAAATATATCACAATACAAAACAATATAAAATTAATTATATTATTAAGATAATGGATCATCATATAAAATGAATCAATTACCAAAACAACAAATAAATCAATTATATTGTTGTGAGAATTGATTATGAGATAAAGAAATTCAATTATCGGTTGAAAGAGAACCAATCATATAAAAAAAAGAGGACCAATTATTAGAGAGAAAAAAAGAAAAGAGAAAATGATGATCAATTGTGAAAAGGAAAACAAAGAATGAAAAAACAATGGGAAGACCAAGGATGATTCATCCTCACATGTAATTGGAGTATTTAATCAACGTAGATTAAACGATGGTGAAAACAAGTCAAAGTTTTTCATCGGTCGGAAGAAAACACAAAATTAAGCGACTAAGAGGCGCACTAAAATGTTTACTTAGGTAGTCATGTTATAACCTACCTTCTCTCCTCACCTCTCACAACTTCAATTCCATTATCGCTTTTTTCTCAACGAAAACTAAATTAGAAGAAAAAAAAAAGTTCCTCGTGCTCTCTTTTTATCAAACAACCTCAATTTTAAAAATTCTCTCTATTTTCTATCATTTGTCTCACCTTATTTTTCCTCTTTGCCAAACAAATCGTTAAATATATTATTTCAAAATTCCCTCTATTTCCTCTCATTTCTCTCACTTTATTTTTCCTTTTTTTTTTTGTGTCAAACAAGTCATTCAATATATGATATTACAATATGTATTTTTTTTCTAAGGTCGTCGCATGCCATTTTCTTATAATTTATTTTAAAATACATTATTAATCATAAAATCTTCTATCTTCTTTCATTATTTTTATTTAAATTTAATTTTTATATATTTTAAAAGTTTTAATTTTTTTGTCCTAAATAAAATTAAATTGAAATATTTTGATATTTTATTTCAAAATTATAATACAAAGAAATCAATATTTTACGTTGAAATTAAAAATAAATATAAATATGAAAGGTTAATTGTAAGACTGATAAAAATAAGTTAAGAACTATAATGAGAACATTGGCATTGAAGTAAGATTTTGTTGGATTTTTAAAATCTGATGTGAAATTTTAAGGTACATAAAAATGAGTTAAGAGTTTTTTTTTTCTTTCAAGAATTCAAGCATTGGAGTTGCTTTGAAGTGTAACACTTTATTTAAAGGGAAAAATTCTCTCGAATGGAAAAAAAAAATGAAATGGTCATGTATGATGTTTCACTGTTTATTCTTTCAAACTTTTACTTTATAATAGAAATATATTATATTAATAAATTTTATTTAAGGATTAACATCTCATACAAAGACGAGCTAAGTTGATTGGAAAGAATGGAAGTTTGATTTTCGCATAATACATCATTAAAAATAAATAAAAGATTTAATTTTGATTAAGGTTTAAATTAAGAATTAATTTTATAGTTTTTCCAAATGATGAAAGTTTATTTTTTATCATCATGACAGTTGTAAAATATTTATTAATTTTATTAATGACTAATATTTATTAGGAATCATTACTGATAGTGAAATTTATTTTTTTAATTAATTTTTTTATCCATAAAATTCAAACCAGAAATTTTACTTTAAGATGATCAAATTAAAAATACTCGTATCAACCACTTCTTGAATTGATGTTTGTGAGAATACATCAACAAACTTAATAGCGATGATAAAAGAAGAAGAAGAAGCTATTATAATGGTATTCTTACTTTTCATCCCGTATAGAAGGATTGGTGCTTTCATTTATTAAAGTTTAATGCTCTATTCAACGAAGTGTAATTTTTATGGTACAGTACTTTGAATAATTTTTTAGTACAAAAAAAGTGTTAATTTATAACAGTTAAATAACAACCTAGAATCTTAAATTATTATTATCAAATATTCTAATTATTATCTAACTTGAGGTTTAAAGGTGAAAAGAAGTGGACGAGATCAAGATTCAAATAGGATTTGCTCTACTGTTGAGCAAGTTAAATTACGAATATTAATAAAAAAAAAGTTAAATACGAATGAAAAAAACATGTTAATATGAGTGAAACCGAGTTTGACTTTTCCAAGTAAAAAGTGAAACTGATTTATTTAGATTTTTTTTACACAATGAAAGTCGTTGCTTAACCATTGATTATAAAAAATGATAAACACTTGTGGATCCATCGACCTAATGGTATTACACTACATTATAAATTGGACAAAGAACACTTCTGTGCAATCGATAAAATAACATTTTGATAATAAACACAGTAAAAGTATAATATTTAAAAAGAGAAAGGAGTAGAAAACATTTAAATCTAACCACATTTGAAGAATATATATTAAACTTGATTAACTCTTGAACTTGAAGAAGACTTTAGTTTCCCATGGAAGCACGGTCGGTCAAAACGTAAGCTATTAGAGCTCGAGCTTAATTTAGGTCTATCAATTAAAAAAAAAATATTGTTCATTAATTCTTATAAAACAAAAATACTACATATGTTAAAAAAAATGTCCAACATCTAAATCTCTCATTTAAGGTAAGAGAGTTTTTCTCAAATTTTGGACCTCAATTACTGCTGAGTCGATCCTACATGGAAGCCATGAGATTATAGGTCTCTCTCAAGCATTTTTTTTTATGTCATCAAGTATTATTTATTGAAAATGTCTACTAGTTAGAAAGGCATATGACGCTAAAAGAAACGCATTATAGTAGTTCACAACTAATAATCAACAACAAACTAGGCACACACACTCGGAACTAAACGAATCACCATGTCAATTCAAACTACAAATAAATTGTAGTGGATTGAACTTAAATTTATAACTAAACCAATCAAATAATAGAACTTAATATAAATTTGTTATTTTAATACGATTTAACTAAATCTACTTAAATCGAATAAACATAATTAAACCAGACATATAAAAAAAAAAAATGAGAACCATCAATTTTGTCGTGAGTAAATGTGTTTGCCCCAAAATGCTAAGAATAAAACAAAACAATGAACTACAGTTTGATTCAGCATGCGCCCACTAATAATAATAGTGACAAAATACAGTTTTGACATGAATACCTTACCATTTATGATGATGGAGTCCTGAGGCATCTCGTCACATGTAAAGCGACGTATAACTGCTTCATCTTCATGCTTTGTGGCCTTCTTTTGAAATAAAATCATAGATATATATATACGAACTTGTTAGTTTGTTTATTTTTTTTATTTTTTTAATTATCTTATCAATTTTATATCTCTTTCGTATGCAAGACAATATTTTGTTTTTAATTTAAAGTTAACTAATTAAATATGGTTCGTTTAAGATGATTACTCCAACTTAATGAATTATTGTTGTCTACGACACTACTTTACCCCTATGTTTGGTACAGGAAAAAAAAAAGATGGGAAAGAAAAAATTTAAAACTTAAATTGAAGATAAAATAAAAAGAAAGAAAATTTTAAATTTTGTCCGTCAATTATTTCTCTTATTTTTTTTATCCAATTAAACAAAAGAAAAAACATTATCATCCATGTTTTTTTTTTCTTTCTATTTTCTTTTCTTCCATTTCCTCCTCTTTCAAACGGATCATACATGTTTGAAAAGAAAAGAAACAAGAGAAAGACTATTTATGGAATGCCTTAATTATTTTATTTTGGTTAAATTAGTTTTTTCATTTAATTTATTTTTAAATTTTAATTTGATTCTTTAGTTTTTTTAGGTTCAATTTTATTTTTTAATTTTTTTAAAAATTCAATTTGATTTTATTGTTTAAATTGAATCAACAATATTAAGAAATTACCATTTATAATGATTTAAAATTATCATTAATTAATTTCAAACCGTTACAAAACGTGTGCATTTCTTAATAATGCTATTAATTCAATTTAAACAAAAGAAGCAAATTGAATCAATTTTAAAAGTTACATATCACCAAAAAATAATTAGAAAATCAAATAAAAATAATAAATTAAGTAAGTAACCATACTAGTATTTTTTAAGAGTCACTTATATATGGTTGGAGTGAAAGGAAGAAGCGAATCACGTGGCACACACTTGCAAGAGCAGAGTGATATCGTATAGTAGTATAGTAAGTATCATAGATTGGAGAGAAAGAGAGAGTGCAGCAATGTCTGGTGTGTGGGTTTTTGACAAGAAAGGAGTGGCGAGGCTCATAACAAACCCAACAAGGGAATCCTTCGAGCAGAAAGAGCCAAGACAACCTGGTACAGCAACCGCACCAGGTGCAAGACCGAGAGTGTTGGTGTATCTCCCAAGCAACCAGGTCATTCGTTCCTACACCGAACTCGAACAGCGACTCACCGAACTCGGTTGGACTCGCTACCATGACTCGGACCACTCAGACCTCATCCAGTTCCACCGCTCCGACACCTCCTCACATCTCATCTCCCTCCCCAAACACTTCTCCAACTTCAAGCACTTCCACTTGTACGACATTGTTGTTAAAAATCGCTCTTTCTTTCAAGTTCGTGACCCCACTATGCAATACCAAGACTAAACAATTAAATTTGAACTTAAGATTTCATGCAAATTATTCGACCCTAATGGGTTCCTACCTTCTCCATCCCTAGTTAGCTTCACCAAGTTCTTATCCCTAGCTACCACCCTACCCTAACATGCACTTTTATTTTTAGCAATAGAGCTATGCATTTTGCTTCATGTTCTCATGACTCCTCCCTTGTCTTTCACTTTGTCTCCTTGTATTTGGTCTTTCATTGGTTAACGATTCGTAGAAGTGCTGTTGTAGCAAATTGAGCTCAGGCTTGTAGTAATTTTGCAACTTGCATGTGTTGATCCAAATTCTTCACTGCTATTCTATTTACTACTTATTGATTAAATTTATAGGTGTGCGCTAATTAATTTGCTTGTTTCTCTGTTTCAATTGAATATTAAAATTTAAAGAGACTGCACTGCTGTTGTTGAGTAGTAATTTTTTGTGGGTATAGGGGTTCAGGTAGTAGCTAGCTATTCTTTACCTTTTTGGTTTATATATTAATTATGATCACTGTGCATTGCATGCACAAGTTACTTTAAAACCCTAATGTGCTCATTAATGTAGGGGAACAAAACAAACTAGTACGTTCGGTTATGTGGCCATTGCGCGCGGATCAAGGCCAACTAGATAGTCACAATGATAAGTTGGGAATGAACTAATGGTAGGAGTGTAAATAAGTGAACAAAGAGGTGTTTTGGTGGAATTATGCGTTGGGTTTAATTGATGATATAGTGAATCAGTCTATCTGTTGTAAAAAGCTGAATTAGATGATGCAATGTCTTAGATAAGCTGTTTGGTGTCGATTTCAAGGCAGCAACACAAGTGTACTTTTGTACTAACTTATATAGTATATCTTTGTAGGAGGGACCATCATTTTGGGTCTATAAAGGCTATGGAGGAGTCTATTGTAGCATGGATGGTCATAGAGCTAGCTAAGGTTCGTGGAGAAGGACAAGGGAGCATATGGACTCATTACACCACGTATCATATATATGGTCAACCAAAATCCATTACTGTGCTCACTGCTGACTGATATTTAGTGGTCCCAGATTTTTATTACGTTATATAATAACAATAATAATAAAGCCAAGGCATTTTTTTTTTCTGGGTTTGATCTTTGATGGCACACTCACTGGAGACTTATTCGAGCTTTTGGGGAATGGGAGAGATTTGCAACGGCCGAGTACAAAACAACTAAAGTGAAGAGAATCATACCTTCTGATTAGACGTAACGAGTGAGCCGTATATGCATTGATATTGATATTAGATAATGTCTCCGCCTGTGTTGTTGTACCAATTATTCTACCTTCCTCTCCCCTGTTTATAATTCCACTGCAACTTTAATAAACTAATAAAATAATACTTTTCTCCAGTGGTTCGAGTAAAAAAGTCTCAAGTTTAATCTTTTTATATAATTAAAAGACTATAATTATAAAGAAAGACTTTACAGTCATATAATAAAATATTAATCACAAAATTGATAAATTCTTCGTATTAATAATGTTGTTAACAAATAAAATGTGATAATATACTCTTAGAGTCTGGAGTCTATGAGACTCCCACCAATTTATATAGTCACTGAATCAATTTTTTTATAGGAATTAAAATAAATAAAAAATAATTCATTCAAAGGATTAAAACCAAAAATAAAATATTTTCATGAATCAAATTGATATTGAAGTCTTATTTATTTTTAGAAGTGAGTTCAAATAATTTTAAAATTAATATAAAAATTATTTGAACCCTTTTCCATGTAAGTAAGTCTGAATTGCTTTTAAATTAAATTTGAAAACCAAACATTAGAAACTTACACTCACCTCAAACAAAACCTCAGAAATTACATGCTAATTTTCGATCATTTTTATTGTTCACCGTTCATTTTATTAAATAGTACATCTATGATTATTTCTACTTTGTGTACCGGTATATAAAAATATTGCTTGCGCATAGTAGACCTTGCCTCACTTGAATATCATGCTCTTCATATCAACTTTCTACACTAATCCCCTCTGAACATGTTAATGATTTTCTTTTCGCTTAGTTAAAATTGATTTCTACAAATATAAAATTAGAATTGTTTTAGTCACTTTTAGAGATAATATTCTATTATAACAATATTTTACTTTTTAATTATATGTCCTAACAATTGATACTTAGTAGTAATTCATATTTTACTCACTAGTATTGTAAAATGCGTTTAATATACTATCATTTTTTATTTGACTATGAAGATATAAAGTTAGTGAGGTGGTTAAAAAAAGAGAAAAGAATATAAAGATTGCAATTCCAAATTTCTTCTGTTAATAAAAAATTAACAAACTAATCATTAATAATTTTTGATAAAAAATTACTATTAAATAATTTACCCTTTTTCTTTTCTTTTCTTGTTCACTTATCTCTTCCCAGTCCTCTTTCTCTAAGACTCAGACACTTAGTGGTGTTTTTCTATATCTTGTTTTGTCAAACAAAAACATCTTATAAGGATAGAGAAAGGAGACTTTCTTTTTCTCATGCTCATGTTAAATTAAATTATTTACTATTCGAATTTTGAGTGACAACTAACACTACATGCCTAATTACTGAATTTTCGTAAAACCGAACGAAAAATAAATGCAAGTCGTCTTAACCCAATAATTAGCACTCTTAAATTGTTTATCATAATAGGTCAAAGCCGACAACTCTATTTGGTGCATACACAAGTGATAAGTATGCAAAATATTCCTCCTTTTCATACGAAGAGTCATTTACTCGTACCCACCAAAAAATAAAAGAGTCCTTCACTCGTAAGTCATAAGATAAATGCCTTTAAAAGATTTTTTTTTTTGACAAGGCCTTTAAAATAATTATTAAAAACACTATTTAAAGAATTGAGGAAAAATATTATTTAAAGAAATGAAGATTAATATCAAGGTTCAAGCCCAAATACTGTATGAACCGAGGGAAGCTGGGCTTCATTTTTCCTTGATGTATCAGCCATTTATAGGGTTAATTAGCTCCTTTATTATTAATAATATATAATTTTAGTTTTTATAATAATTTTTATTTAAATTAAGTCTAACTTTTAATTGTCACACTTAAGCCATTCTGGTAGTTTTTTTTTGGCTTAAAACTCTGACATTTTTTTTATCAAAATATTTATGAACTAAACCGATCAATGTAAACAATTAAACATTATATTTAATCTAAAATCATAAAATTCCAACAACAAAAAAATGTTCTTTAAAATCCTAATCTCACACCATACAAAAAAATTCTATAAATTTCATCAATTGGTTTGACTTCTAAACATTTTCAATAACTTCATATCCTATATTTATCCTAAACCCTCTATTAGTTGGGAAGGAAATAAAGATTTAAGAACTTTACGTCAAAGGAAATTAATTAATGATAAAACTTTGTAACAATTTAATAAATCAAGGCACTAAATGGAAACAAAAATTTATTATGGAAATGAAATTACACATTACTCGTAATAAAAGCCCAAACATATAAATGAGCCATTCTTAAAAGGATGATACCTAGAAAGGCAGATAACGAGTCCAAATTGGACACCTTCAAAACTGATTTAATTAGAAATGGAGAATGAGCCATTCTTAAGTAAGTAGTCACAGCAACTTTTCTAGACATAGTGGCTTCGCTGTGGAATGGAAGCAAGTCAAGATTGCTTCCCATAATTCCCCATCAAGACAGAATGAATCAGTTCCAAGTTTGGCATTTTCGTTATCAAGTGGAAACAAGAAAAAAAAGGGGGCTGTGTACGGCTTGGCAATAATTTCAAGATCTACATTAATAAATAACACAGAAACATGCGGAGCATTCCTCAAAATTCAAACATTCTACAACGTTATCTTCTTAAGTGGGCCAGGATTCTCGATTTCAGGACGAGGATTGAGAAGTCAGGATCATGCCGTCCCTTACTATACTGAAACACAAGTAACATGACATGGACTAAACTACATTCAAGAAAAAGTTGTTTCCATGATTATGCTTTTTCAAATGGAAACGCGTATATTTATTTCTTTGTTCTCTTCTTTGGCAAGTGATTCTTTCATAATTACCCACAGGCTACAAGTTATTGTTTCTAATTCTAACCAAACTGCTTCAATATTCATTGCTGACCCATCTCTTCAAATTGAAATTACATATGGCAAGAATTGAGTCCGTGTTCACAAGAAATGAAGCATGAAAGAATGGAAAAAAATAGAATACAGCACAAGCCTTTAAAATGTACTACTATTTGGTATGTTTGATGTAGAAGTCACATAAGGCAACTAGGTGTTACAAAATAGACTAGGGAACCACAGCACCCTAATATAGACAACAAGAACAAAAATGAGCTAATCAGAGCTATCATACAAATATAATGTACCTGCCTTCGCATCTAGTTTAGTAGTTACAAACACTTAAAACAGAACTCCGAAAATATTAATTGGTGGACTAGCAATACTGAATACATTATGTGAAATAAGATATGTACAATACTAGAGTGCAATAGGCTAATAGCTACTGAGGTGACTGAGTTGGTGGATGAGATCACCAGCAACAGATGCATGATGATAAGTTTGCAATATCAAGTATAGAGAGGGGATGCAGAAGGCCGGGGATAAGCTGTGGGAGTCTCCATAGGGCTAATATCATCGGCACTTCTTCTACGAACTCGAGATCCATTAACAGAAGGATTTTGATAGCCTCTATTCACATCAGCACTTCTTCTACGAACACGAGACCCATTTTGATGGCCTCCATTTACATTAGGAACTTGCAGCTGCTCCAATGTTGTAACCACTTCATCCATGTTTGGCCTGAACTTGGATTCTATTGATAGGCACCGCAAGGCAAGGGTGGCTAGCTTACAGGCATCATCTGTTGAATATTGTCCTTCGAGCCGGGTGTCCAACACACGAAATATCTTACGCTTGTTTGCCAGGTAAGGTTTAGCCCATTCCACCAAATTGTGTTGTCCAGATGGTCTATTCTTGTCAACAGCCCTCTTGCCAGACAACATTTCCAGCAGGACAACCCCAAAACTATAGACATCGCTCTTAGCAGTAAGATGACCTACACTAACAATGTTTTTTTAGCCATTATCCCAAAGGCTGAATCTAGAATAACTAACAAACTCAGAAAAGGAAAATGGTTCTGAAATATGAACCCAACATTACCTGTGGCTAGATATTCAGGTGCTGCGTATCCGTAGGTTCCCATTACCCTGGTGGAGACATGACTTTGGTCACCTGTTGGTCCATCCTTTGCCAGCCCAAAATCAGAAAGTTTTGCATTATATTTCTGTGATCAAGTCAACACATTTCAGATCTGCTATCCAAATGGTTTCTACATTCATCAGATCTTTTTTCTTTCATTATAAGATTAAAAGATTAAAAGTTCACATACTGAATCCAGCAAGATATTTGAAGTCTTAAAATCTCTATATATCACTTTTGCTTCTGCACTGTGGAGAAATGCAAGCCCTTTGGCAGCATCAAGAGCTACCTTCAAACGTAGGCTCCAAGAAAGTGGTTGAAAATATGAGCCTCCTGTTACAACAATACATATTGCCAGTGTTATACAGACTTCCCAAGTTAAAACTGTGAGAAGATGGGAGAGGAAGAAAACTCACTCCTGAACAAATGGTTTTCCAAGCTTCCACGTGGCATAAATTCGTAGACGAGAAGGCGATGTTCATCTTCAAGGCAAAACCCAATCAATCTCACTAGATGAGGATGAGAAAGCTGTCCAAGATAGTTGACTTCAGCCTAAAAGTTAAAACAGAAACACAGTTAGGCAAGCACATCTAAACCTCTGAAAATAAACTCTTCCTATTTCCAAGTTCCAACCATAAGTAATACTGTATAAAAAATGTAACAGGTTTAAAATGTATTGATGCAAGTGTAGCATAGAAGAACATGGACCACATTAGGCAACTTGAGACTAGGTTGTTTCTTGAATCATTAACCATGAATTGCGCTTACTATGGTGTAACACAGGAAGCATTTGCTTGTTAATTAGTATCAAGTGTGAAGAAAGGATTAGATTAAACTTACCAACCACTCCCTGTGACCCTGGATGCCATCTTGATTAAGTCTTTTAACAGCAATAACAATGCCAGTGCCAGGTTTGGTAGCAGTCAATGAATTCTCATCGATCCACCCCTTAAAAACTGATCCAAAACCACCTTCTCCTAACACGCTATCTGGACGGAAATTTCTAGTGGCCGTCTTAAGTTCTGACAAGGTAAAGCTCTTCAAATTGGATGACCGCAAGATCTCAACCTCACTCCGAGGAGTTTGAGGAATTGAGTTTGCTGAAACCTTATCGTTTGTGCTGCCGAAATCATTTCCATCCGTACTCACATACTTTGAATTGAACCCTGCAAAACCAAACCACATCTATTACAGTTAAACTTTCATCAATACCAAATCAAATGTAACATCCACTGAGCTATCTTAAGTGCATCTTCAATGCAATGGATCACATTGATACATTCAAAGTGTTAAGGTTAAGCTTTAAAGACTACTAGGAGATGAAAACAAAAATTATTAATTCAGATAAAGAAATATTGAAATTGAGAAACCAGAGTTATCCAAATTCATCTCAAATTCATTTGTGCACGAAACAAGCAAACATACGCAACAAAACAGAGTGTAATTAAACAATTGAAAGAGGAGGGAAACGAAGCTTAACTCCAATTTAGCCAATAAATTTTTCTTCCATTTAAATAAAGGGGTGGGGGAAAGGACTCAACTTGGCCAAAACAAAAGGAAAGTGAGAATACTCAAAACTAAAAGTAATCAGCATGGAAGCACAAAGACCGAAACTTAGGTGAAATGGAAAACAGGGCATTGAAGAGGAAGATAGATGGATAGATAGATACCAGTGTTATATGGGCTTTCAGCTTTAATTTGGGCGCTCAAACAAACTCCCATGTTGCGATCACATAAATCCTGCAGAAAGCATGAAAGTTGAATTGAATAATAGGAAAAAAGAAGAAGAACAAGAAGGAAGGAAGGAAGGAATTGAGATTGAAAAGAGAGAAGGTTGATGAAGGAAAAGGCTAAGAACCTGTGCAGTGAAGCTGACTCCAAAAAACAGAGAGAAAAGAAGGTTGTGCGTGTTTTTACTTTTTATATTGGTTATTGAGAGAAGAGAGGAACAGAGGCCATACCCTGTTTAGTTTTGTTTTGGTATTGGGTAAAAGAATGGATGGTACTAGATTACTACTTGCTAGTAAACTAATAATTAATAAATAAAGGAAAAGAAACGAAAAGAAGGTGGCGAATGAAGCAGTGACATCTCTATCTTTAGGCTCTTGTCTTCCTAACTATTCCTGTTTTATCTTCTCCAATCTTTACTTCCACCACTCATCCCTGTCCTGTCACAACCCTGGATCAATTCATCAAACTATATTATACTCTACATCCAAATCCAAAACTTAAAAAATATTATAACTATTTATCTACTTTACTTCTTATCTCATTTTTGTTTATTTTAAACTCTTTTGGAGAATTTGATGGCACTCATAGCTATATTATCCTCTCCCATCAATCATTTTTTTCATACATATTAGTGAAGATTCAAAATCCTGACCAAGTCTTTAAAGAGTCTAAGTCTCAATTACTTAACCAACTATTATTGGTATAATTTATGATTGATTTTTACACTAATAATACATAGTTTATTTTTACAAAAAAAATAATAATAATGATTCAAATTTCACAAAAGAAAATAGACTCTTGAAGGACGCGGGGGTCCCCCATCCATCCTATTGCAATTTTCTTTTCAAAACAGTAAGTCATTTTAAAAATAAAATTAAATAATTATTCTTTTTAAGAGTATTTTTCCTTTAAAACTTCCCCCCTTTTCTTGACGGTTTAGCATTTTTACTTTTTTTTTCTTTCAAAATGCTTTGCATTTTTTCTTTTTTGACAATTTAATATTTTCTCCTTTTTTTCTTTTCAATTAGGAAAATTTGCTCTTTTTAATGAATATTCCTTTTTTTAGTCATGAAAAACAAACTAAAAAGTAACAACAACAAAATTAGGTACACGAATGCTAAGGCCTTGGCTTCCAATTTTCCATGTCATTGTGCATCCTGTCTGTTAGTGACCTCTTCTAGTCTTCCCTGTCCTTTTCCTTTTTATTTATTTATTTATTTATTTATAGGCCCATACCTTATTCCTTGTCTTGTTTCGGCCATCTATATGCTTCCCATATTGACTTCAACTGTTGACCGTACGATACTTGCACGAGGGAACCATAAGAGGCCAATATTTTCTTCTTCCCAAATCCTAACTTCCTCAGGCTAAAAATGAGACCAAACTCAGATTGTTTGTTTCATCAAACTCCTTAATATAATAAGCATAGATTCCCTACCATGTTGTAATCAAAGGATTAATGGCTCTTGACTAAACTTGATTTTCATTTTGTTGAGTAATACTACCATTATTTAATATGCCAAACCATTCTTCTTTAGCTTTTAATCACTATATAAATTTCTCTACGATTCACATCGAGCCATGGACAAACATAAAAAATTTCATTGTCAATCCATATATTATATTTATTCTTTTAGTATTTCTAGGGTTAGCAATTGTTGTACAAAAATTATTTATGGAAAAATATAAATAAATTTAAATTTTGCAACTTTAAAGTGTAAAATTCAAACTGTTCATGCCATTAATTGATATATTTATTTTCATTTTTGTCTAATATTTACACTATTTTTTTATCATGTTACTCGTTATGTATGTTTTTTTGTGTGTGTGTGTCTATCTCTCTTTTATTTTATCTTGCAAAAACACCGAAAAATAAGGTAGATGTTTCGTAACTTAATTAATAACCGCAGAGGATGGACATGTTATTGCTACGTTTGATAACAGGGTAAGCATGATCACGTGAACATTCATGAAGAGGACCCAACGAGATTGCAAGTTGGATGAAAATGCTCGGCGTTTGAATTGGATGTAACCCTCTCTGAAATGGGTCCTCTCGTGTCATGTTTAATTTTACATTGTCTCGTCATTTCCAAGTTTTATTTTTAGCCATCTACTCATAATATTAGAAATAGCAAATGTTTCGTGGACATTTCAAATGAAACCATATGCATGAACCATAGCTACATTTTAGTAATAAAAAAAAAGTCATATTGTTGAATGCTTCATGTTTAATTACAGATTACATAGGACGACAATCAATAACAGAAGCGCTGCGAGTATTTTAATTGTAAGCTTTTGGTGGAAACAAAATTTGATGTGGCCAGATCCACCTTTTCCGTTTCCAAACCTAAGATAGAATACATGGGGCAAATTCAGATACAATTAGCTGTCTAATTTTTATTATGTATTATTACTTAATTACCAACATTCACGCGCATGAACAAGAACTCAGCTTAAATACAGAGGCAAATGTTTCATAGAGGAAAACACAACTCGACAAAACCCGATGTTTCACTGGAAGCGGAATATAAGGTTTCATTTCTATGTTCAGGATTTTTCAACTAGATTAGATTTGAGAACCTGCGACTTGGCCTAGCCAAGTCAGTTTGGATATATATTGAACTATTCCCTCATTTTCATTTTATTTTGTTTTTCTCAAATGAGCTTTTTACTAACTTACCATATTTGGAGATGTTGTTTTTCACTTTGTGCAGCCTATTATGCTTCTTGTTTCTTTTGATTTTCTCTTACATTCGTATGGGAAAACAGCTATATGCTATTTTGTTTTCTTGTTTGGTTTACTATACTTTGGTGGAAAATTAATTCTTTCTGATTGACCTAATATTTCATGTTAATTGTATAATTATAATATGTGATATAATGTGAGAGGAAGATATAATAATAAAAGGGTATCCTTGTATCCTTATCTTATTTAAACATTCACGTGTTACCATTGTGATATCTATCAGATGAAAAAAAAATCACAATAAGGAATTGAGATGTGCAGAGGAAAACAGGGGCCCATATTGTGTGCCAAGAGTGTGTGTGGGATTGAGGAAGGAATGGCCACACATCGTGTGCAACACAACGAATGGACAAATGCAAAGGAATGGCCACGCTTTGGGTGTGCAACACAACGAATGGACAAATGCAGCTACAAGTTTGTAGAATTAGATTGTTGCCCTTTGTGTTTCAGTCAAGTCAACTTCAAGGAGATTTTTTTTTTCTTCAAGTATTTTCCGTAAAAATCTGTGGTCGAAATGGGCTCATTTGGTTTTCACAACAAAACTTCCTGACCGTAGAAAAATAATGGCCATTGGCCAATAACTATGCAGATGAGAGAGAGAGAAATTGACAAAAAAATGGTAAAAAAAAATAGATATAAAATAATTTATAATTAGATGAAAAGTGGTAGAAAAAAAAGTTAATAATTTATACCCTATTCCATCTAATCTTAAACCTTTTTATGTGATAAAACTATAAACTTTTATAATAATTATTTTAAAAATCATGTTAGTTTTTTTGTGATTTTTAATTAACTAATAACATAATTTTTTTACACTAGCAATAGATAAAAATTAAACTCAAATACAAAAGATAATATGATAGAAAAGTAAAATGACTCAAGTCTAATTTTAATATATTATTGGTAGATGTGGGTATATTACTTTTAGCTCTAAGTAAGGTTAGAAATGGACCGGGTTAGGCTTAGGCATGGTCGAATTCCATTTGAGCTTGTTATTTAGGTTTGGGTTTATCTTTTATATAAACTTGGTTTGACCCGTAACCTATTTAAAGACTTGTTTTATATTAAAAATGTAATAAATTATTGTATAATAATAAAGTTTTATACGTTAAAATATTAGAATGTGAAACAACCACTTACAAATTATTCCTATGTTATTCAAAATTGAATACATTACATTTCTACTTACCTTTTTCTTTAATGAAAACAAATGTTTTCATCAAAAGTATTAAATCAATTTTAAACTACAAGATGAGAATCATAGAAAAGCATATTAATTGCATATCAAACATCAGAATCATATTTTCTCACTTTCCTGAAAAAGTAAATAAACATCAAATAAAGATAAAGTAAATATTTTTAACTTTTTACATAAAAAATTATAAAGATTCAAATACAAAGACAAGTGTCAATATATTCTAATCAAACCCCAAGTATTAATTATTTAATTATACTAATAAAATTATAAAATAAAAAAATATTTTTAAAAAGGAAATTAAACCATTAATTTTATATTTGATCATTTTTTATTAGTAATGAATAAAAATTATTTTAGATGTGGCTTTTAAAATAATTATTATGAAAATTAATTATTTATTATACATGATAATTTATTATTGGATATTAGTATAACAAATTATACAAATAATATATTTTAATTAAATTCACTATTGTATATAAATATATAAATATTGTTCTATTTATGAAAATCAAACAATCCGGTGACACGGAAGTATGGAACTGCAAAGTACAAAGCAAAACAAAGTGCACTTTGACGTGAGAAGTTGAATGGGTCTGCACTCTGCAATGCCACTGCGATGCGCGAGCGTGACCAAACTTTTCTTTCCTTGCTTGTCATTTTCTTACAGCACGGAGTCATACAAGTTGAAAGAAAAAAAAAATGTAGAATAATTATAAAAATTAAGGTATAAAAGTCACCATTTGTTAACAAAAACAAATGGAATTTTCATCCAATTATGTTATCTAGTCAAAATTTATTTATTTATTGATTAAATTTTTATTGTAATTCTAAAGATAAAATTAATTATATATAATTATGAATTATCTCATATAATAGAGGAATGCGTTTACATATACTTAAATAAAAAAAAGTTTAACTTGATTAATGGATGATTGGTAGTAAATTAATGAATAATATAAATTTGAAACCTTCGATTCTAAAGTTTTGATTTAATTAACAAAAAATTATTTCATTAGTAATTTATAAATATTTTTATTAAATATAATGTTGACTAATGAAATATAAGCATTAATTAAAAAAAAGGTAAACGAAACTTTTTTGAGTGAATGATTAATTAAAGAGAAAACGTACTTATTTAATTTGATATGAAGGTCCAATTTAATATACAATATACAAATGACTATTTATATAACATTATTAGAATGTTAGACCGTGCGATATGTGTGCTTTTGGGTTGTGAAATGTGAAGAGATGGACTTTTGGTCACATGTAAAGTGACCTCGAATTGATGAGTGGAACCAAACCAACATCAAATAATGTGCATTGAGCAGAGACAATATGTTGAAAAATGGGAAATTGTGAACCGTGCAATAAGTAGATGACTCAACCAACTCGACTACAATTTGAAGACTTCATGTGCGGGTAGCCAAGCTTTAAGAATGTTGCTAAAAAAGTATATATGAATGTTGCTAACCTTTAATTAATCCATTTTACTTTTTCTTTCTTTCTTTCCATTGACTGATCTAGTTAGTCTTTGCTTTTAAGAACAGTGATGATCTATGGCCATGGGGCTCAAAACTTGTGAATGAACAAAAGAAAGTCATCCTGTCCTTGGCAAAGCATTAATTGCTTGAGACTAAAATAAAGCTGTTTCAATAGTATTTTTGTGAATTTAAATGTATATACTTCGAAATTTTAATGCACAAAATGGGGAAGAAGATATTTTTTTATTAAAAATAAAAATACTTTTAGCTCTTTCCACTGAAACTTAAATGTCTTACATGCACTTACACGAAAGAATTTTCATATGCATTGTGTTGGAGGAGTGCGTACAGACGCTTTAGCAATTTGCTCATTTTCTTCATATGGTATTTGTTGTTAAGAAAAAAAATACTCCTTCCGTTCCTTTTAAATTTTTTAAGTTTTTTCGAAGAAAAAACATTTTTATTTAGTTATCATTTTCAAAGTTCATGATAATATTCATTTTTTTTGTCATTTATACCCCCTTTTTTTACCCAATCTTTACTTAATTTATCCATGAGCATTTAATGTGTAGAAGTGAAAAAGGATAAAATATGAAACTTTACAAATTTTTATTAAGTTCAAGAAAATTTATTGTGTTTCTTAATTTTTTCGTAAAAAATTTAAGAAACAAATAAACAATAACGGAGGAAGTACATGGTTTTAAAAAATAATTTATGCTTTTAAGTTATACTTTTTATATTTTTTTTTAACTTCTAAACTTCTAAACATTAAAATATGTTTTTAAACTTAACAGTTAAACATTAAATAAAGTTCAACCTAAAAAAAATCAGAAACTTTGTTTGATAATATCTCTTCTTTCAAAAACTTTATCCTCACAATCTTAAAATACCTAGAATTCAAACATCTTTTAACTAAATTTCTTATATTTTCTAAATTTTTTGTTTGGATAAAACAATTCAAATCTCTTAAATTTTAAATTTATAATTTGGATAGAGCAATTTTTTTTAGTAAATGATCAATTTAGTCATTAAATTTGTACCTCATTACTTTAGTCTCTAAAACTATGAAAAACTAAAATAAGTATGTGAAAATATTTCTTCTTCTTCTTATTTTGATCCCTGGCGCAGAAACTTAAGTAATAATAATAACAATATAAGCTTATGGACCAAAATGAGAAAAATGGATCATTTACAGGGACTTAAAATGAAACTTTTTTAAAAAAATTAAGGATTTATTTGAAATTTCCTTAATTTTAAGGATAAAAATGACATTGGGATACAAATCTAGAGACTATAGAGAGAAAAAGAGATGGGAGACAAAAAAATAGATATAGAAAGAGGAAAGAACAAGAAAAAAGAGGAGGGAGAAAAGATTGAGAGAAAAACAAGAGAGAAGCGAGAGGGAGGAGCATATGAAAAAAAAAAAAACAATTTTCTACTTTTTTAGATGAAATTTGAAATTCTATAATTTTAGGTAATTAAAATACTTCAACAAATTATTAGAATTTCAAATATTTTTATTATCTAAAATAAAACATAAGTGAAGAAATATAAAGTCTCACATCAATTGAATTACTCACTTAAATTTTTCTAGACAAACACCAGTAGTATACGTTATTTGCAAATCAATTGCAAAGGAGATTATAAAACAAAAAGAAAGAAAATTTTACATCTTTGTAATCGTTCTTTTTAACAATCCTCTTAATTATTTTAAATTTTATAAGTACATTTTTTTACCAAAATTTTATAAGTGCATGTTTAGTTATAAAACAATTATTATTTTTACATTAAAAAAAATATTGAAACGAATCTAAATGATACAGGACTAATGATAGTAATAATCTTATCCTCACTATAAATAAGGTAAAGAATAACCTATATTAACAAAAAATATTAAAAGTTCCCTAAAGTCACACAACTCCATATAAAAAAGAGAAAAACAAACCTTAGCATATTATCCCCGTATAATCAGAATTAAAAAATCACAATTACCTAAAAAGTCTAAAAATGAATGGCCTCTGAAAAGTCTAAACAAAACATTTTGCATAGTTAAGAATAAAATCCTAATGTTTTTTTTTTAAAAAGAATAAAATCCTAGTTAGTGTGCTTGAGATTTTAAGAATAAAATGATGTGCATAGAGACTAAAATGAGAAAATTTTAAATATAAAAAACCAAGTTTTTGAAAATATAGGACCAAATAAATAATTAAACTACGTAAATTAAGAGAATATAATACAATTGCATGTTATTTATATCTACGAATAAACATTGCCTTCAGCACTGTTACAAGTGCATTTCAGGGTTTTGCCTAAACTAGCCACCCTATAAACTGTAAATATTTATTTAACTTAACTGCTTGTTGATACAAAAGTTGAAGTTCTCGTGATTGGCACATCTCTATCTAGGGTTAGATCCTTTACCTTTACTGTACAAAATGCATCCCAACAAAAATTAAACATGATCTAAGTGATACGTGCATAAACAGTAGTAAAGAACGTGACGATTAAGTACAGTCAACTAGGCGTTCAACATTATTTACCCACCAAATGTTATGGTAGTTACACTATTTTTGCATTCAGAAATTTAATCAAAATCCAATTGATCGCCTATGGATGAGATCT
This sequence comes from Glycine soja, assembly GCF_004193775.1. Taxonomy (NCBI): domain Eukaryota; kingdom Viridiplantae; phylum Streptophyta; class Magnoliopsida; order Fabales; family Fabaceae; genus Glycine; species Glycine soja. Next base: position 3,029,510 of record NC_041016.1, read on the forward strand.
CAAAGGAAAGCGTGTTTATTCAGTACTAAACAGAGTTCAAAACATTGGCCACAAAGCACAGATCCAAAACTCAAAAACAGCAATTTCCGAAGCAGCTTGAAAGGCAGCATTATATCAGTTCCTAACTACGAATTTCAATTCTTCTTCACAGTGGCAGCATTTATGATGTCCACGAACTCCGGCTAATTACAGACAAGTACAAAAAGTCAGTTGCTTAAATGCAAAGCAAGAAACCAACCACAGCCAAAATAATGGGGGGGAAAAATCACCTTCAGGGAGGCACCACCAACCAAAAATCCATCAACATCGGGCTGTGCGGCCAATTCTTTGCAGTTTCCTCCATTTACAGAACCTGCAGTTAATGAATGCTTCATTGGATAAGAAACTTACCATGTTTATTCATTGACATACAACTCAAGTAAACTACATATGATACATTATACAATGATACAGGGTAAATTGGATGCAAGATTACCTCCATAGATAATTCTTACAGATGCAGCAACTTCAGCACTCACATTGTCATGAACCCATTTCCTCAAATCAGCATGGACCTAGGCCAAACACCCCACAAACATTGTCAATAGAACACAATCTACAAGTCACTATTATGAGAGGTATCAAATGTCTAAATGGGCAAAAGAGCAAAGAACAAAAAGATATCAGATAAAGTTACACAATCTAGAATATGTGAGAACAATAAAATTCACACACAAAAAAAAAAACAGCATAGTGGCAAGCAAGTTTTCACCAAAACAATTGTACTGTTAATAAAATATAGGCAAGCATACCTCTTGAGCCTGAGCAGGAGTAGCAACCTTTCCTGTTCCAATGGCCCAAACTGGCTCGTAGGCCAAAACAACATTGTCCCAATTTGATATTTTAGCTGCAAATACAATTAAGGTCAGCGAAAATATAGATTGCTAACAAAATAGCAAGTGATGAGATAATGATAATCTGTTAAAGCAATTAGGAATATTTTTTTTTTAAACAAGAACAGCAAAGACCTCCAAATCTGAGATAAAAACACGACTTAATGAATACGCAGAAAATTAAACCTGTATATACGGAGAAAAAAGGTACCTGCAATTGCTTTTGTTTGCTCAGAAACAACAGCCGTTGTTGTACCAGCTTCACGCTGTTCGAGAGTCTCCCCAATGCATGCAATAACTTTTAGACCTTGTTGAAGTGCATAGGCAACTTTATCTCCCACAAACTAGGAAGTAAAACATTTAGTAAATGATATGATTTTTGCCATTATAAGCAACTTCACAAAGTAGAATTTATAACAAAAGAATATAAAGCAAGGGCAATTGAACACTTTGTACCTCGTTTGATTCATTTAAAAGCTGCCTCCGTTCAGAGTGACCAATAATAACCCAAGGAATTCCCAAATTAACAAGCATTTCAGCACTGTTAATGCAAAAGACAAAATGTACAGCTATTAAAAGATGGGTAAAAGCTTTGAGAATGTGTGCCTCACTTTTTATAAATCACACCAACACAGACGGGGGAGGGGAGGAGGGGCTAGACAGTTCTATTACATGGTCACATGAAGATAACTAAGCCATTGGCCAAAATAAATTAAATGCAGAGCACATGAACAAATGAAAAATATTTAAGAAAAAAATAGGCAACATACCTAACCTCACCGGTATAAGCACCACCTTTGCGAACCCAACAGTTTTGTGCCGAAACATGGAAATCAGGGCGCAGCAAACTTTTTACAACAGGAAGGAACACAAAAGGAGGGCTCACAACAACTTCTGTAAAAGTGAAACACATTTATTAGCACGCTTCAAAACATCGTCATTGCCAACGCCAAGAGACAACAAAAATAATTTGATAAACTTATTTGCAAAAGAAATATTTGAAGAGGAATACCGACAATGGATATATGATACCAGTAAAGAAATTGCAATAGGTTCAAAGGGAGCCAGAAAATTGATATTTAGAAAAAAGGTTATGATACAAGAGAGATTTTTAAGTCCAAATGCAAAATGCAAATTGTACACAGTACAAGCATATGAAACACCATCTATGGTATCTAAAGAATTTACGTCTCATATCCTTGCTACATTAAAAAAAAAAAAAGTGGTTCTGAATTTGAAAAAAGAGAATTAGAACCTTTTAAGTACTCAATAGTTTTGTGGTAATAACTATCAAGCCAAAAAGTGATCCATATTAACAGTGCAATTTACTTAGCCAGATAGACCATCGCAAGAGTGTGTGATAAGTACAAAATGTTTTCCACAAAAAAAGACAATCCCATCAGAAGCTAGCTAAGTCTCACCTACGACATCTTCTCCAGGGACTTTAGCCTCATTCAAAGTAGTAACAATCTTCTTTACCTCCTCAGTGGTCCCATTCTGCAACAAAATCAAATCAAAGCATCACTTTACGCTGACGAATCACTTAGGGATTTCAGAACACGAGTTGATTTAACAATTAGTTGTTTCCACGATATGGCCAAACCAGATCCACGAAAAACAAAAGGAAATGCCATCATCATATTACATATAAAGCATTCACACAAACACAAACACTTTCAAGATCATCACAAAATATTCAAAGTGCGTGTTTCCTTCGTACAAATCCCTAACGAGTATAAGGATCTTAGTCCGAAGAGTGACACTACTGCTATGCACGTGCTAGATCGGGAGGAAAAAAAAAGTATCATGCATCAAATAATTCGCAAACAGACATTAAACTCTTTCGATCTGATAGTTATAAGGATTCTACAATCTTTCGATAGTTTCAGAGCCAATCCTTGTTAATTAGAACAATTTTCGAAGTTGATCATGTAGAGTAGAACTACCGAGATTTCATTCATCGAGATTAAAACAAATTCACAGAAACAAAAAAAGAAAGGTAAGTGGAGAAGATAGTGATTGAAACATACGCATTTCCAGTTGCCACCGACGAAGAATTTTCTGCCCATGATTTTGTTTTGGTTTCGATTGAAACGAGAGAAAGTGAAGAAGCAGACAGAGAAACCCTTGTTCAACAATACAACTGCGAGTGACCGTCCAAACAACCTTATCACTCTTTATAATAATGCGCATAAACCGAATATGCTTTAGGGCGTTTCCTTTGCCTTTCTTTTTTATTTTTAAAGGCTACTTTAGTTTAGTACATAATAAAATAAATAAATAAATAAATAAACATCATTTGATTATTTTCATATAAAATGCCAGTTTTTATAGCTTTTAATTACTAAATTATAACTACTAATTATGTGTTTTGGATATTATAAAATTTGAAGAAGAATAAAAATGTAATTAAATAATTATTATCTTTATATATTAAATATATACTACAATATTAGTATAAATCTTCATGTATGTTAAATTTTAATAAAATATTAAATGATTTTAAATCAATATAATTTTTTTGAAAGGTTAATTAAAATAAAATTTTATAAATACAATTTTTTGTAAGAATTTTTAAAATAATAGTGGGTTTAAAAATAAATATTTAATGAAAAATTGTTAAATAATGATATAAAAAAATCTTAACTTACTCTAATATAAATCAATATCTGCAGGTAAAGTGATTGGGATATGCTTTTCTCTTTGTTTTTTTTCTTTTTCAATTTTGAGTATTTCCTAGTAGAGAACTAGAAACTAATTATTCAGAATAATAATGAAATTAATTTAAGGGTATCTTTCATTTCTCTCAATAAATATTCTTTTATAAACACAAGTGTAGGAATTGAATCCCTCCGGTCAAAAAAGGGATTTAATATACATTATTTGGTTGGAGCATGTTAATGATTATGGGAAAATACATGATGATTCTAAATAAAATACCAGATTTTTATTTATGTATAATAATAACAAGAATTGGATTTGAACTTGATATCTTGTACAAATGATCTAAATTACTATTACTAAGTCGACTTAGTGAATAAATGAAATACCAATTTTATGCACTCGTCAAAATAAAAAGATTTCTAAAATGGATTATAAAAAATATGAAAAAAGATTTATATTTTTTAGATTCTTTTTTGACATGATGGTTACGTCTATTTCGAATATCTTTATTTCAAATGAACTATCTAACTAAAACGAGTTTTAGAGAAAAGGAAAAAAGGCATTAATGTAAAAAACCTGAGCTTTCAAAAAATAAAATCTTCACAAGTCAACCGTAAATAATAGACATATTGTATATTTAAATATATGACTGCCTATGTAACTAGAATAACTTTGTAACTACTAGTACTACTTTTTATGTGTGTGTGGCTCTCATAAAATTCAATTGGTAAGAGAGTGACGTTAACTTCAATGACAAATGGTTCGTAGAGTAAATGATGTTGATCACCCAAATTCGGAGACATGTTTTATTTTGGCCAAGACATAGCCGGGGGTATCTACCAACGTGATGTATATGTTTGGTAAATGCCGCTGTGAGAATGCTAGTGATATTTTTCTGACATTTTTAAAAAAATAATTAATGACTTTTTCTTCTTATTATTTAGAAGTAAGATTTGTCAAAATTAACAATTTTTAATAAGTTTTAGCCATACATAGTATTAAAAAAAATATCAAAAAAGAAAATGCCATTAATATTTATGCAATGTTTTTAACCAGTTATTGGTTCAATCAGTAAATTAATAGTAAATGTCAAATATATAATTTTGTCATGTTTAGTGGATACTTTTTCCGATTTCGATAAGAAAAAGATTACGTATTTGTTGAGATTGTGTTTCCATGACCCTTTTATATTATTAACTACTTTGATCTTAGCAACATTATCACCTAAGTATTTTTCATTTGAGATTGTGTTTTCAAATGATTCTTTTATATTTTTAATATTAAGTTTTAATAAAGAATAATTTTTAAAAATAAATAAATAAATTAGTTAAATTAAATGATGTTCAATTAATTTTTAAAAATATATAAAAAAAATTTGTTTATATTTGACAATGGAAAGAGTATATAATACTCAATTCGGTATTTATTATAAAATTCAATAACTAATTCACCAAAATTAAGAAATTTAATTTATTTAGTTGAAATATTAAATTTATCTTAAATTAATATTTTAAAAAAATTATCCTTATGAACAAAATTAACAATTAATAGTGGGTTATATTTTTCTCGCCGTGATATAATTTTAAGACTTTATATATAAAAAAATAATTTTTGTTTAAATTTGATCTCATAAAAAACTAAATATTTTAGACCTTATAACAATAAAAAAAAAAGACATAATGTGCTTTCTCAAGAATCAGGACATGGTTTTCATTCTTCTGATCGGTGGTTTTAGGATTTTAATTTTATTATTAATTAATTAATTAATTAAAAAAATGTCCCAATGTTCCTATTCTGAGTTTCCCACGGCTACTTATTCCATCCACCTACTCACCACCTTCAATGAGTTTACACTGCCCAATAAAACTCACGTAGTAACATGTGTCATGTGTTGTCATTGATTTACTTTATTTTTTAGAGTTTAACAACCAAAAAAATTATGACTTACTATCACTCTTTTAAATTAAAGTCTTACCTGTTCGAGTTGGGTGGAAACTGGAAAGGAACCTCTTCAACCACAGATTGTTGGACCTCCGTTTTTGTCACAACTCTGTGGGTGTCTATTGCTTCGTTTACTGCCACACTTTTTAGGAAACTCCTTCAAAGCTTCAACAAGCTTCTACTTCTTCTAATTTTCTTTTCCAACTTTTTTCTATCTAATACTTACGATTCTGTGGGTGTTGATCGTAGAATTTGATTTTAAAATTGGAGACTTTTGTTGGTTACAAAAAATCAAGACTTTAATTCAACAAATAAGAATTTTAATAACTAGATTATGTTTCCAAAACAATTATCTGAGTCCTTTAATCTAGTAACCAATTTTATTTTCAACTTGGAAAAAGTTAGATTTAGAATTTAATTTTAATAAACACTTTAGAATTTTACACATAATTTTAATTTGATTGGTGTTTGATTTATGGTGTTTATCATGGGAAGAAGAGGTTGAGAGAAAAATTAGAGATTTTTTTTTATGGCAGATAAGCATGCAAAATAAAATATTAAGTTTAAACATATTATTATTAATATAAGTGCATATTTTGTGCCTTTTTATAATTACTATAGATTCATGTATAAATAAAAATAATTACTTTTATATTATTTAAGAAATTTAGTTAAAATTATTTAATTTTATTGATCTCTGAATAAAAAATTATTCTTAAAATATTTTTCATTTAAACTTGATATCATCAATAAAAATATAGTTATCCAAAATAAAGTTACAATTAAATGAAAAATATTTTACAAATGATATAATTAAATGGGGATGAAATTAGTTAAATATATTTATATTTAAATTTAAAATATAAACTAATTTTTTTACTTATATATGAATTTATTGGGAGTACCGAATAGAAATAATCGTCACTCGGGTATTGTTTGTCAGTAAATTATTTTCCTAACTGCAAAATTATTCTCCATCACAAATTATCATAAAAAGTTTTTCTAGATTATGTAACAATTTTCTAGATTTGCAAAAAGGAGTATAAAAAGTGTTACATAATTTTCTTGGTGATAGACAGTAATTTTATAATTAGGAAAATTGTTTTTTTTTCTCACCTGCCATTTTGTTAAAAGGATGGCTTTACATCCATTATGAGAGCAATACTTTTAACAACATTTACACTGAAAGCTACCACAGAGGGCATCTCAACTAGGCTGACACTCCCTCAAAACAGGAGCTCAACATAGACACACCCATAATATGTTGAACCAAAAAGCTTAACAAAACACTTAGTTCGGGGGGGGGGGGGAGCCCAAACTCAAGGAAAACCTATAAGAGGGGAGCCCTTGTTTGTATCTAAGGAGATATTTAGGAATATAGTTAGGTGGGATGTCCCACCATGTATACCCGAATTTTTAAACACCAAATGAGACAAATTTGTCTACACAGCTGTTTTGCCTCCTTGTAAATGTGAGAAATCCTAAAAGAAAAGGTTTTGGTTAGATTGATATAATTTTTTCCAAGTGGTTATAAAGAGACTAAGACACACTCTCTGGATGGGTGAAAACTCTAACTAAAAGAGTAAAATCTGACTCCAACCAAAAAGGGTGTCAGTTCTTGTCTCTAGTGGTTTCTATAGTCAAGACAACTACAAAAAATTTAACATGGAAAGTCAACTGAATTTCAATATGGATAGCAAAAGTACCCAATAAACACTAACATTCAAATCAAGAGAGTGAAAAAGGTAAATTCAAAAACTATAAACACAGCAAATTATACTCACATTTCCTATACTTTTTTCAAATTGCACAGTACAATAGTTTTTTTTTTATTCATTCACTAATTTCCTTTCTATTTTGAAACATTATACCAACACCCATTTATGTATTACACTAACATTCTCCCATAAGAGAGATTATTGTAATAGTTAAAAAATAGATGATGTTTGTGTAATTTTTCAAATAAAAATCAATATAAATACTATACGATATTGAGTTTTGAAGTTTCAAATGATTTTTAAACAAATAGCATTAAGCTGATGTTTGGTGGAGAATGACGAAAACAAATGAAAGTGTGATGATGAAAAATGATGAATGAAAGTGAAAAGAAGACAAAAAGTTAAGTTTTTTTTATTGAGCTGAAAAAGAGTGTGAGACAGATGAAAAGTTTAAATTAAAGATATAGGTCACTAATAAAAGAAAAATGTAAAAAATGATAATTCAATCAGTGTTCATTTTTCCCCATTAAAAGTGCATGTTTCCTTAAAAAGATAAGACAACTTTTATTTAACAAAATCGATTATGCATGTTAGCATAATCAACTATCCATTTAAGCATAGCCAATTATGGTTTTTGCACAACTGATCACTAAACAACAAATCTTTACAAGGTACAAGGTACCCACATAAGCATGCACAAACACCTACTCAATGTGGGAATAAAAAAAACAAAGCACATGAGGGTCATAAAGAGATGGTCAATTTTGGTAAATATAGAAGTTTGGTATGATGTAGTCTCTTGGTTCGTGATTTTTACTCTATTTCATCTAATTTTTAGATCAAAATAATACACCAAACATCCTTACCCAACCACATTCATCACTTTTCGGTGGTAAGTCAATATCTGTCATATTTTCCAACGGTCATATTACTTTATTGTTGCATAAATGTTCATGTATATCTTTCTTCCTCCCAACACAGCTATAATCTCATCCATTTCTCCCAAAATTTTCTATTTCTTCTCTTATAAAATAATTTATTTTTTGACTTGGTGTTCATAAGGTTCGGGGATCCTTTTGCTGCACACGATTTGTTGTATCTGGGGAGAGGAGCGCAATCAAGCAATGGACGTTTTCTCTCTAAGGATAGCGTTTACGCGCTTCAACCCAGGCTGCATCTTTCTTCCCCTAATCTTTTTTTCTTGTGTTTATTGTATGTTATGATGCATTATTTATGTGTTGTCAATTAAATTTATTTTGCTATTGTTATTTTGTTATTTAATTCAAGACTATGCATCTTCTTCGTATTTATTTTCCTTCATTTTTATTTTATTTTCTAACATGACCCACATTGAATAAAAATAGACAACTTAAGCAAAAGTGAAAAAAATCCATAGAAGTAAGATTTTAGATTGAAAGTGGTGTTAAGTTTGTTGATGTGGTGTACTTTTAATCCATTGATAAAGATCTCCTTAATATTTTATTTTACTCAATTTTCTAATAATATATTAATTTAGTTTTTTTTTATCCAATAACAAAAAAGTTAGTATTTTTTAAACGTGAGACTTTACCTTTGAAACTCACATGGTATGGTATGAATTAAAATTTAAATTTACCCAATAATAAAAAGTTGTTTTTCTGAATCTTTTGATATTTAGTTTGTATGAATTTTATTTGTTTTTGTTGAATTAAATTAATTAATTTATTAACACTTTAAAAAAATAATGATTAAATAGTAAATCTCATTTTGTTACAATAAATAGTAAATTTCTGATTGCATTTAATTAAAAGTTTTGCATCTAAACATTGCATATGAAACAATTTTTGCAATAAGAGGTAACTTCATCCTAGTGTCTCATCTTGAAGACGAGCTGTGATGAAAAAAAAATATAAAGAATTAATACGGAAGGATATCTGAGTAGTGAGTATTAGCCAATGAATTGGCACATGGATCCCCACCCTATCTGTGCCTTTTCCTATGTGTGTGAATTTAAATGATAACTGAAGAAAACTAAGGAAGGAAGGAAGAGTGAGCGTGAAAGATGCCTTGGGTGAGGCTTTCAGAGTCTCCAAGGCTCGACGTTGCTATTGACATGGGTAATCCATTTCTCAATCTCACTGTTGATGGTTTCCTTAAGATCGGAGCTGTAAGTTATTTTCTCTTCTCTTTCTCTTTCCTTAATTAATTGCCCTTTTTATTTATTTTTTTCACTTCCAATTTCAGGTCGCAGCCACGCGATCAGCTGCTGAAGATACTTATCATATTATCCAAAAGGGTAACTAAGCATTTCAAAAATTCTCTACCCCATTATCTCTTTATGCTATTTTCCTTTTTTTACGGAGCCTAAAGAGGTAAGCTTTGATTTTTATAACGTTTTTTTTTTTTTAAATTTTTATTTTCCTTGTTTAAATTCGGGTTATACACCAACGTGCAAGCATAAAATAGGTTGTATTGTAGTACCGTATTTTACTTTGCTTCTGTGGTGGCATCGGTTCAATGTTCCTTGTTGTTTTGATTTATTTTCATCTGTGAAGGCCTTTGTCAGACTAATTCAACATGTCTGTTCCAGGGAATATCTCAAGTCGTGATTTCGAGAAAACTGTAAGTTCGCGATATAACGTTGTAATTCGTGGTATTGATGTTTTCAGGTGTAGACAACTACTTCAATTTCACTGTGTAGATTAGTATATTGTTGTCACTTTTTAACATAACGATTAATTACATTCTCTTCTCCATAACCTTTCAATAGTGCTGTCAATATTATGCATCTTCTTTTAAAGTATAGTGATGAGAGGATTAGTCCTAGCGGAAAATGATGATGACTGGGGTGACCCCCCAAAGGACACCTCGGAATCCTATTCAATGGACATTTCGTGGTGTATGCTATTCTTTGTTCCTTGCTCACGAGGTATGTTTTGTGTTGTTGCAGTTGAAGAAGATGTGTAAAGAAGGTGTATATTGGGGTAAGACTGTGTTGCATGATGTGCCTCATTCATTTAGAAAATGATGTAGCTCCATTTGATGTACTTTTCTTATGCTTATAGGAACTATAGCTGGCGTTTATGTTGGAATGGAATATGGGGTAGAGAGGATCCGTGGCACCAGAGACTGGGTAATTCTCTCCAGAGGGTGGTTGGACTTACACTTACCGTTTGCCCAACTACCAGCATTTTATACAGTAATCTAATTTCACAATTTAAATAGACTTATTAAGATTCATTTTAGATCCCATGCTGGAAATTACACTTACTTTTTCTCTCTGGACTTGCCTTCAACATGATGCCATGTAAATCTGATAAACAAAATTCAAGCTTGTTGTTAACAAGCATCATGTTTGGCTTTGAGTGAGTCTAATAGTGAACTGGATTAGAATTTAGAAAAATACCCACTTCGGTATAGCTTGAGTGTCTGAAAATTTAAAATTAAGCTGTTGTTAACAAGCATCATGTTGTTACCCATTTCACTTCGATTAGAATTTGGATAAACTTCTCAATAGACAGTGAGAAGAAAATAAGAATGTGAAATGAATTAAGTTTGGTAAGTTAAAATTAGCTTATCACAAGTTATTTATAAAATTTATTTCATTTAGTTTTTTAGCTTAGCTCATACACAAGCTGATTTTACCTCGTACATAAGTTAACTTGAACTCGGGAGAAATTTAATTTATTTTACCCTCTTATTTTGTTCTTCTGTGTGTGTTTATTGAGAAGTTTATTCAAAGACAATCAGAGTCAAGTTTTGGGAACTATAATTTGATATAATAATTTTTAAAAAATGAATTTGTGAAAATTGTTGGATTTAGATGTGCACCATGCTTTTTATTTTGCAATTGTAATTTTATTTTTACTTGAATTCTTACTCAACCTTTTTTTTTTGTTTTCTTGAACTTGGATTGGATGTACTGCAGAAGAATGCCATGATTGGGGGTGCAGTAACTGGGGCCCTGGTATCTGCAGCCAGCAACAACAAGAAAGACAAGATTGCGATAGATGCCATTACTGGGGCAGCAATTGCTACTGCTGCAGAGTTTATAAATTACCTTACCTGAATGAATGAAAGTGGATGTCTTGCTGGTTTTCTTGCATGTTTTGGAAAGGGATTGCACACTCAGTCTCTTTTGTCATCATCTGTACCGGTTCCGTCTTGATATTGGTGCAGTTACTTCTAAGATATTCTATTTATTTAACTTTCTATAAAACCTATGATTTGATAAATTGTATTGGCCAATCGGTTTCTGCATGTTAGTAGCTTTGCCTTGCAATTTTGTTAATGCATGTTCAGTTCGATTTAGTCTTTGGGTTTTGGAATGATGAAGGTTCTGGATGGACATGTTTTCAAATTTAATCCTTTTTTGCTCACAGGTTAATTAAGTTCATGTTACTTAATTCAATTACAGTTATAGATCATGAAATTAAGTGGACATCTGTTGAAACTTGAAAGGTAGGAAGCTCTCCAGTCTCCACTGTTGAACACATGGCACATCAATCTATCATTTTGTGGTTCCTTTGAAACATACAGAACTAATTGAAGCAAGATTTTTAAGTTTATAATTTTTTTTCCGCGCCTATTACAATTTCCAAACTATCCTTTTAAGATCATCACTAAAAAAATTCATGCAGCTAAGGGGATTTAATTGTATTCAGCCTCTATAAAATATGATTTATAGCATGCATTAAAACATAAAACACACTGGACTCACCTCAGTAAGTGTTATGTTTGAGTCTAACTAAGTTTCATAAAAACTCCTAAAATAAAGTCGTGGAAGAAGGAAAGTTGAGAGATTTTTTGAAAAAAGTGTAAAACTGAAAAGAATAGACATAAATAGGCTTGAATAGGCTTTACTTAGAATTTTTTTGTGTGTGGCTAATGTTACTTTCGCAACTACTTAATTAGCCTTTGAGCATTAGAGAATCTCTCTGAGAAGGGCTATCAACCTAGTAGGATTTTAATGACGTAATAAAGAATCGAACCTGTGTCTATGGAGAGATAAAAGTTAATTCTGAATCCTTCATTTTTTGTATCAACTCATTAACACTTTTCTTAGATTATGTCACGTGTTTGAGACAAGCCAAATAACCGTTTGTACTTCAAATTGGATAAAGCATTTTACTGTTCCATTAGGCATTAATTAACAAAGGCATTTGTTAATTTCACAAATATTTAAGCCTGCACCACGCATGTAATGGAACTGAATGCTACAAAGTTTTTAAGCATTCAACGAATGTTTGGTTCGAAAGAACAGTGTTAACAATTTTTTTTCGCCTCCACCATAAACACGAAAAACATGATAGGTAAAAGATTTATAAAATAGTTTTTTCTTTTTTCTTTTGTCCAAGACCACTCATATCTAGACATCATATTGAACATTCAATTAAAACTAAGTCAAATAAAATTCCTATAAGTAACAAACCACTCCCTTTTAGTTTTTAACACAGTTACATTTCTAAAGATTTATACTCAACACTTTTAGTTAATTTAAATTGATAATGACGCTGCATCAACTGATCTACACGTTAAGTGACAAATAAAATTGTCTTTTCTTCTTTTAAATCAAAATATAATTGTTCATTCTAGGGAAAGGGTAAAAGATTTAACTATATAACACACTTTTTACCACTCATTCCGCTTTTTTCATATCAATACAAAATAAACATTATATAGTCTGGTTTTTCACATGGACATCTAAGGGAAGAAATGAGAAATTTCCCGGAACTTTATTCAAGCAGTCCTAGCTGATTGCATCCTTTGAACATGACCCTTCTTTACGGGTACTTTATGTTGCTGCCTTTGGAACAATATTTTTCTTGATATGATTGGAATGTTAAAAAATTCCTTAACAATCTGTCACGGAGGAACTCATGGTTAGTCTATAAGGTAGAAACAAATGGATGGACATCTTAAGAGCACTTGCAAGCCTCGTGAATGGGTCCTTATGATAGCGGTTGTTGTGTTACTCTGTTAATTGGTTTGCTGTGGCCTTAACTGGTTTCAACTTTCAATGCATCATAAAAGATCGTCTCTCTTGGTATCTGCATCTCCATTGCAAATGCTGCTACAGCCTACAGCACTTGCAGGCGTTTACTGCATTGCCAGTCCTCTAAAAGTTTATGCATATTTTTAGATGGACATGTCTGCATGATTTGCAAATCAGCTATTCTTCTCATGTCTGCTTCCATTTGCGGAACCAAATTGATAAATTACAAAAATAAATACAAAAACTGGTATGTTAAATAACAAAAACATTCTCACTTCTCATAGAAATTAAAAAAAAAAAAAACACAGGAAAAAGGCCAAGGCCCAAAAAAACAGTCAATGGATAAATAAAATCAGCGCATCTATTTTCTCACTCTCATTTGCACTTATTTCTCCGCATTTTGGTTCTGTTCTGGAAATAAGAAACAACTTAAATTATGGAAATCCTTTGCCATACAGTTGAAGCATTGCCTAGAACCCATGACACTTGGTATTCAGTTTCGATTTCAAGTTGCAGGAGCAGCTAAATGGGCACAACAAAATTCAAGGTACTAATTATATCAGTAGTCCCTTTGACAAAGATTGTGGAGAATTCTATAGCTTCTATTTTCATTTCATTTATCCAGCATAGGATGACTTCCTAATTCAACATGATAGAAAATGTCCCCACAGCTGATCTAAAATTCTTGTCCATGGACTGTGTAGTTAAATAACGCCATCACTTTCTTTATGTTCACTTATTCAATATAGTTTTCCGAATTGGATATCATAATTTCATGGGGATATATGGCACATTTTCTAAATAAGAACTTTGCCATGATAGAAATAGAGTTGAATGAATTATCATAATAAGAGCCATGATGTGCTATAAGATTTGAGAAAAACTAATTACTGACCTTCTCAGATAAGTATATCCCTACTACTCTAAGCCAAGAACATTTTGCCAAGCAGCGGAGATTCAGATGGTACATGTTCTTTAATACCTGTTGCATCTTATTGACTCTTGTCCCGCAACCAATACATATTTAGTAAATAGAAAGACAACAAGATACACATGTTGAAAATTATCAACCAAAATCAGGTCTGAAATTGTTCTGCAATTTTTAAAAGACTGTAGGTTTCAGCATCTGGTCTAGCTCCCCCAAGAATCATCCTTTTCAAAAGATTTGGATTATAAATCTTAGCTTTTACATAAGCCTTAATCAAGGTATTATATACAAAAGTATATCTACAATACTTAGCTTTATGAAATTCTTCAAACAATCTCTCGACATTTCCCACGTCACCTTTTTCAGCAAAAATCTCAACAATTGAAAGAGTGGTCTCCAACCATGGGGTTGAATTTCTAACCCTCTTGCTAATAGTCAAACGCAAGCCCAAGTCTAATGTCTTTAAAGCTTGCTCTGCCATACCAGATTTCAAGCAGCCCAGAGCAAGCTGACGATAAGTTATGGCATTTGGTTTACACCCACTTGCCTTCATGTTTTTGTACAGTTTAGCTGCTCTGTCAATGAATCCATGTTTGCAATATACAGACATCATTGAATTGAATTGCTCTACAGATTTCAATCCTTTTGTTGATTTCATTTCTAACCAAATTTCTTCAGCTCGGTTTAGCTGTCCAATTCTACCAAACGCTTCAATGGCTAACATGTAACTTTTAGATCTAATGGAGGGGAGTTCTTGAATTGTGGCCCAAACTCTTTCCAGCTCCTTTTGGTTCCCAAGATACCCATACAACATAAGCAGGACATCCAATGTTGACCAGTTGTTCCCTGTAATAGACTTCTCCACAGCTTCAACATATGCTTCAGTTGCAGTATATAACCTGGCCACCGCATGAGCAATAGCCAAAATGCAGTAAGATATTTCGTTCGGTTCAACCTGTGCAACTTTCATACGACCGAAGACCTTCACCAAATTCTCAAGATTATGTTCATTAGCCTCTATTTTCATCAAAATATTGTAGGTGGACACATGTGGGGTGACTTTATCAGCCTTCATCTGGGTGAGCAACTTGGGTATCATCTTCCTGCGACCTGGCGAGGAATGCAGAATAATGAGGCGGTTGAAAACCAAGTGTGAGATGGGAAACCCCAATTCCCTCATTTTCTTCATGTACTCAAGTGAAAGCTTTATGACACCCTTATCCAAGCATGCAATCACTAGGTTGTTGTAGAGCAACTCACTCTGAAACTCAACGGGAATTCGGGAGAAAAGCTTCTCACCATGTGAAATCCCATGCAGCTTAGTTGTAAATTCTACAAGATAAGAGTAATCCAGTTCCCTAGGCCTGTAGGGCCTCTCCCTGATCACCCATTCCATCACCTATCAATCAATACAAAACGATAAAATTTTCATTTTTCTCTATCAACATTCAACAACCAATAATACCCTTTTCACTCTACATCATTTTCAATAAATCTAAGATGGTCTTAGCATAAATATTCACATTCACATTCATTATATAAATGACTGACCTGAAGGGCGCGTTTGTTCATGTTGAGCTTCCTGAGACGGTTAATGGCGTGAAAGATGTCACCGCCATGAACGGGGAGGCCATCTCTCATCCAACTGCGGAAAGCGGAGCCAACGGATTTTCCTTTGGGGAGCTTCTCGATTCTCCGAGACAGGGAATCGTGGTTTTGTGTTGCTTGGGTGCAAAACAGCTTCAAACAAACAATGCCACAAGGTGTTCGATGTATTAACTGAACCAACCTCTGTTGTGCGAAAATGCCTATCACACTTCGCATGCTTGCGCTTTTCCTAACCCCAAAAATAATCACACGAGAGTGCACCAGTTAGCCGTTAGGTGCTACTGTTCGAACTTGTAAGCCGCCTGAAGCTTACAAAGGCAAGGGTATATTGCATGTTGACGAGGTTATCAAGGAACAACAAGGAGGGAAGTTTAAATGATTATATAATCTTAGGATCCGATATTTTTTTATTAAACGAGAACAATCTCATACGATAAACTTATTTAATTTTAAATTAAAATATTTCATTATTCACTTAAATTAATCTTGGGCTTCATTATTCTGGAAAATATTATGATATTTTGTAAATTATATACATATAATTTAAAAATGAATAAATAACTAATTTAGTCTTTAAAATTATAATGATAAATGAAATTAGTTTCTGAAATTAACAAAATTTAAAAATGGTGCTTAAAATTACAAATGATCAATAAATTTAGTTTTTGAAAATATATGCTCCATGAAATTGATCCCCAAAATTAAAAAAAATCACAAAATAGTTCTTAAAATTATAAATCATCAATTAATATACATATTGTTACATTAATCGTGTCATTTAATGTCTTTAAAAAGACTAAATTAACACGTTAAATTCTTAATTGACAGTCAACTAGGCCTTTTCTAATAATAATTATAATTCTCATTCTCATCTTAATTTGATGAAGTATAAAATTAAAATAAAAAACATGACATTGTTTAAATATGACTAATTTCCTGGGACATCAATCTAATTATTCCATTAAAAATATATGAACATATTTTATGGACATTTTGTTAGGCAACAAAAAAATTGATGATTGATTTGTACTTAAATACTATTTTTTTTATTTTATAAAAATGACATTTATATGAATATTTATATATCGGATCAGGGTTGACTCGTACAAATATTAAGATGTGTTTGATTTGTATTTTCAGTTTTTATTTTCGTTTTTTTTTTAACTGTTTTCATTGGGTTTGAATTTAAGATTAATTTTTCGTCAATTACTGTCTCTACCAGTAATCCAGTAGGAAATGAAACCTCAAAGGTGTAAGCAAAAACATCTTCACTCATATATGTTATATTTACATGGAAAATCAATCACGCTGTGCACCAAAACTCCATGAGCAACTACTTTACATGACAATTGACATATTAGACAATCCCATTTATAAGGTAAGTTAATAAACGTATGAATCTTATTAAGCATGAAAAAATCGACATGGAGCTGAAACACACTGGAATCAATATTCGACAGCATGCCCTTGCTAACGTGCTGTAGCAGTGATAGGCTTGTGGTACATCCCTTTTGACATCTTCATCTTCTATGTCTGAAGAAATTAGGAGCCAAGCTTGTTGTCTCCTCTTGTGAAAACTCCTAGATCAGCTAGGAGAATTTCCAGAACAAAACCATGGCATAACTAATCAAGTAGCCCTCAATGTAGTCCAAGCAAACTTCATGAGAAGATGAATTCATCTAACAAATCATCCATGATCATCTCCTCTAGTTCAAGTGCTACATACTCCTCTTCCTCTTGAAGTATCATCCAGCCTTTTCCTTTTGCCAAATCTCGACCGATGACATCTTCTAGTGTCTGATCTAACTCAGGTCTCAAGGTCAGGTATGAATTAACACTATTCCATACTTCATCCAGAAGATAGTTCCCTTTAGGCATTGGATGGAAGCGGGGGTTGAATGAGAATGGTCTTGGGAAGTAAGTTGGAGACCTTCCATATATTTCAAGCAGCACCTCATTAACTAAGTTAAAAAGAAGCTGGTGGCTGATTGTCTCTTCAGAGGGTTCAATTTCATGGCACAAAGTCGCATCCAAATCTTGGAATATGGAGGGCTTCAGTGGCTGGTCTACTGTGTATCGCTTCTGAGTGTGCTCATTTCCCAAGAAGCCCGAAAATTCAAGAACATTTTTCACATATTTGAAATTGGAAGTGTTGTCTGTGTCTTCGGCTGTCACACTAGCATTTCTGTCGGATGAAGAGTCTGGCAAAGAATGATATACATTTCCTTTATATGATAAATCAGTCTCCAATTCGTCCAATGTAGAGCCTAGTGAATTCAATTCTGTGCCTGAAATGATAATGGCCAAAACAATAAGCAATTAGTCAATTATCTCTGTTGTAGTCATAGCACAAATATTAAGAGGGGGAAAATTGACTCCAATATTTCATCCAGTGATTTTTTTCCTCTTTTTTTTACTTTGAATAAAAAATTATTTTCATGATATCATGACATCTCAAAGAAATACTTAGTCCCATGTACATTAACATGAATTTGTTACCTTCTGCATTTCCAGTTTTATTGTCCTCAAAGCTAGTTCCAAGAGTTGCCATCACCTCCTTGCTAAGATTGGTAGTCATATTATTCATTTCCTCTTTTTCCTGGGGAAAACTTCCATCTCCCACTGCTGGCTCATGCATTTCCTCCTTCTGGTCACAGGTAACTTCTTCATCAATTTCTTCAATTTTCTCCATAATCATATCTGATAAAAGACTGGGATTAACATCTCTGTTACTCCCTTCTACTGTTTCCACAATCTCAGCCTCTTTAAAATGATCAAGTGACTTGTCTATCTTCAAAGGAAGACTCACTGATTTTCTATGAACACGATTATAAGCTTCCACTGTAGTCCCTATATCATTTGTATCAAAAAGTGCATCTTGTAGAATGAAGCTTAAAGTCTCGAGATTAGGCATAGACAAGTTGCTTCTTGAAAACCTAGGAGCGTGCCCATTCTTGTGGTTCTTATCCTCGTTTGTCAATTTTAAGCTTTTAGACTTTGAGCTTTGCCACTTAGTGTCTTTGCTGAAGCTTTTCTCAAACAACTGAGTATATCTATCCAATGATTCATTCAGAGAGGATGTTCTTCGCATGAGGCGAGCATCATGCTTGTTGGAATCATAATCAGAAGCTCTAGTTTCATTTGAGCTTTTACTCCTTTTGAATTGTTGAACCACACCATCTTCTAAGCTTTGTGAGATCTCTTCCTCATTTTTTATGATGCTATATTCAGGTGAAGCTCTGCGATGGATGGCTTCAGCAGAAGTAGTTTGGTAACCGCTTTTTCTGAATTCCACAAGAACATATTTTATCTTCTGTTTTATAACTTTGAATTGATGAAGAACCACTTGATTCCACCCTTTGTGATTTGATCCCTGAGAAGGCCCTGAAGAAATGATTGCTTTTTGTTTCATGGCACTATCCACACCAAGATCACTCGCTAAAGGCATTGACTTCTCATAAGAAGTATCTTTCACAGAACTGGACACCAACATGTTTGATTCTTGAGTACCAGCATGCAGTTTTTCTCCCTTTGGAAAGGCCCAAATTTCGTTTTGCTTGTGTTTTAAGGACCTAGAGCTTATGTTTCTCATCTGTGAAGTTGAGGCCAAAGGAAATGACCCAGATTTTTTCAATCTTGCATTGATGTGGGAAGCTTGTTGGACTTTTTTTCCACCAAAGTCTATGTCTCGTAGAAATTTGAGTAATAAATCTTTCTCTACTCTAAGCAACTCAAAAACATCAGTATGTTTCTCAAATTTATTGGAAATGTCTCTATTATGCTTGTTTGTTTCCATAGGCTTATGGTTAAGGGCAGCTTCTGTTGTCTTGCCATCTTTCTCCAGATGAAGTGCATACTCTCTACTGGCTTGGTTTTTCTTTGAGTAGTCCATGCTACTGTTGCCTTTGGAGTTTTCGTTGTTAAACTCTTTCTCAGTGCGTGGTTCCTTTTTGCGATTTTTGGGAGAACTTTTGCCTGCAGCATGCAATTTTTTGCTAGGTTGCCCGACCTAATATTAATATTAGACAAAATTACAATATTATATTCACATATATCCATGTTAAATAGGAGATCAATCTATAATTGTTTGTGGCCATGACCTTAAAAAATAAGATCATGAAGTTTTAAACTTACAAGGAGGGGTTCTGCTTCTGTAACTCCATGTTGTTGATCTTCATGTTGGTTATACAAAATGGGTTTTCTCTTATCTGCATGAAGGTTAAAGAGCTTGCTAAGCATGTGAAGTCTTTGACAGAAGCAAAATATTTCATGATGATTCATTCAAGAGAGAAAACTGTCAAGTGATCTACAAAGCCAGAATTTCTAGTGCTTTCTTAAACAAGATTACCATCAGTTGTTTCCTTCATTCAACGTACCCGGACTAACAATTAGACAGAGTGAATGATATATACTTGATGACATAGTAGTTTTAAAACTTTCAAAGAATAAGAAGAATCACATATTATTGCAGTAGCAGATGTACACAGAAGGTCCTTTGTGTCCCAGTTTAAGTAGTCTATCTGATTTTGTTTCTACTTGACTTTGTGTATCAAATTCTAATTAATTCTCCTCTAGTTACATAGACTAAATAACCCTTTCACTCTGTCTCAGGTTACTCCTAAGCTTCTTTTTTTTGCTATCAGTATACTTACTATAGTTTGGGTCAAGTAAAAATTTCAAGTTCCGTTAACTTTGCTTAACTTTTACTGTTTTAGGCTTATTAACTAGAATTTTAGCTATAGGTATAGTATTTCGAACTTGAACCTTAACTTTTTAAGAGTTCAGTGACACCAAGGAAAAATGTTTAGAATAATTAATTGAAAAAATTTAAAATTACAAAGGAAGTAATATGTAACATTCCCTTATGTGTTATATTATGTACACCTTTTAATGATTCCTTATAAGGCAAAAAATATACAACAGCAGTCTGTTCCATATATTATAAAGCCAAATGCAATGTTTCATTTATAAATAGAAAAACCAAAACTTAAGCAATAATGGAGAGAGAGAAACATGATTTGTTGTCAAATTGCTTACATGTGGCATGTCTTCTCCTTTTGTGAGGGAACACCTTTTTTACGCGCCAACGATGGTAATCAAGAATTTGAAGCATTCCCCACATGCATCCTGGATTATTGTCCTGAATTTGAACAGTAGTCTGGTCAGAAGAAACCAAGTCCTTTCCCATTACTACTAATACGGGTAATCTTGTTCTCTAGTTTTTGAATCCACTCGAGTGTTAATCAATCTCTCCTACTAGGCCCTGTCCTGCGGAACCTTGATTAAAAATATAAAGAATAAAAAAAAGTTTATATTACAGAAAATAGAGCATCATTGAACACGAATCTCAGTCTAGGTTTTGGATTCTTTTCTACTTTTCTTAATAACCACAGCTTAAGAGAAGAGGTTCTCTAACCTTGTTCTCAAATCTTTGCCTGAATGAATATGAACAAGAAATAGCCGCAGGGATGTTTTCAAAACTGTATTGCAACAATACAACAAAGAAACGGAGAGTAAGAAACTGAAAATCTTACTCAACATATATAAAGTTTTAAGCATAAAAGATAATTTGATCATCCCCAAATTGGCACGAACAGAATCCTTTTGCAGCTAGCTATTGGCACGTACATATTGATAATTATCCCCAAATTCATATGTATGAATACCACTAGGAAAAAATTACACATGCCAAACAAAGGAGAAAACATGAAAATTATGAACAAAATAAACGTGAAATCAGTCAAAATATTCAAATTGTCTACTACATGAATTTACGTACACAGAGGCTGCAACCTGCAGGTTCATCAAATTCAATCAAATAAAATAAAACCGAAACTGATATCCATATGATTTCATAACAATTAAAATATTTAACAGAAACATGCATCTGATCAATATCTAGAAAAAAAATAGAGATACGAAACTTGTAACGTGAGAAATAGAGTAAATTAAAACAAATAATAAACTCTCTTTCATGATTCAACGTATAGTGAAAGTCTCACCTCTAACGGATGAAAAACAGAAGCTGTGAGGGAGTTTGATCAGAAAAAGCTGGCAAGAGATATAAAAGAGGGAACAAGAACAACCTTTTTGCGACAACTAAAGTACAAGTCAACGTATATGAGTATGTTATTATTATGGCTGCGAAACTAAGGAGGATAATAATACGATACGAGGTGGAAGGAAAGTGAGAATGAAAAAGGTTGTTATTATGTTCTGTTTGTGTGTTTCCTTTAATTTGGAGATATGATATAAGAAGACCAACTGCTTCACGACGCCAAACCCGCGCAAGCCTGGTCTTCGCTCGCTCTTGCTCTGCCCGTGACCAAACAAAACAACTTATTAGGTCTAAAGTATATATATATATATATATATATATTTGCACACCATATTATTTCATCTACTTTTTCTATTATATATACCTTTCAATCTAGTTTTTTAGTGCACAAACATTATTTCTCAGAGCAAAGTAAACATGTAAATCACACTCATTGTATTCAACATATTAGTTTGATTAATTTTGTCAACATTAAAATGTTTTCTTTTTCTTAAAATGTTAGTATTTTTCTATATATCCAAACTTATGTTAATCATTTGTTACTGATAAAAAAAAATATAAACCATTTGTTAGATTAATTAGTCAAATATTTTATGTTACTTTTAATTAATAGTGTTGATAACTTTTACCACATTAACAGTTTCTTACACACACACACAATATTTTATGTTACTTATAATTAATAGTGTTGATAACTTTTAACACACACACACACAGGTATTAATTTTTTAGTAATTGATTTTTTAAAATATATTATATTTATTACATTTTATAAATACATAATAATTAATTATATTATATCTAATAAATTCAATAAGTAATATTTTATGTTATGAATTTTTATAGATAATAATAAATTTGTTATGTATATTTAATATATTTCTAAAATTTTATGTATTAAGTTTTATAATAATTACTTTTAACTTAATGATATTTTTTTTTCTTTATATACAGATTCGAATGAAAAGTCATACATTTAATATTTTACATTTTGTTTATTATGTTTGATAAATATAATATTTTATATTACTCAAAGAAAATTATTCTACTCAATAATATTACTAAAATCAATTATATACTTTATTTATTAAATATAACATAAGGTAAAAAAAATTATACGAATTGTCGTTATTCTTTAATTTTCTCTTGAGGTCTATCATGTAAAAAAGTATTCCAATTGGATCACTGAGTATATATTTTTTCTCACCATTCCCATAGTATATGAGACAAATGTATTTATTTCGATTAGGGTTATATTCTATGATTACGATTCTATCATATATGTTTTTTCATTCTGTCAAAAATCAATTTTACGGTATAGACACTTATGACCTCCCCCTTTATGTCCCATAAAGAAGCTATCATATCCCACTTAAGTTGGGCTAGCCTCTTTCTGGGGTTCCATACTCTGACTTTATGTCCATGATGATGCCATGCTTGCTTTTAGTACTTTGGAGAAATGAATCTTGATTGAACCTATATTTGTTCAATGGATAAATTACTGTTTATCTACTCAGTATTGACCATAATTTACAATAACATTTTGTAGTCTTAGTAAGATAGGGAGGAATAAAGATTTACCCGGTGTGAGATCACATATTGTTCGAGGAACCCTAGAAGTTATTGAAGTAAAGGATCGTCAATAAGAGATATATATCTATTGAATTTTTTTTATTTTATTTTTCACATTCAAATTGAAGAATTTAATCAAATAGTTATATGAGTGCAATAAAACAACTTCTTTTGAATATAATTTATAAAATACTATATTACTAATAGTTAATAAAAAAGATGATAATTTTAAATAGCAGTAAAAAAAATTGAGTCTAATTTTCTATGTATAAGAATTAAGTGAAAAAATGAATTAAATTATAGGTAGAAGTTATTTTTCCAATGTTGGCATATTAGTCATCCTTTCTTGAAGCGGCATAAAAGACCAATCCTTTTTAAATTTTCAATATCATTTGTATGATTTAGCATACATATATTGACATAAATAATCCATGTGTTGTTCCATTCTATTTAAGAGGCATAGGCGGACCTCTTATTTTACATGTCTCTCATTATTTATGATCCTATTAAAATCACTATTTTGGGCTTCTATCCAATAGAGATAGGTTTAATTAGTCCATTTTTTTTATAGAATATCTACCTATATAGATATAGACATCCTCGATATAATTCAAATCAAACTAATTGAATGTATGGCTCAGGCCTATATAACATGACCGATCAATAAAAATATTCTAACATTTTACCTTGTCATATATTCCATTTTATATTAATATTGTGTTGAATTATATTGTACATTTTAAATTTGGTTTCTTTAAAATGTACTTTATATAATAATAGTTAGACTATTTTTGAATATATAGTTAAATATTAATAATATTACTAAAATTAATTATGTATTTTATTTGATAAATATCACATAAGGTAAAAACTTGTTCATATATATATATATATGTGTGTGTGTGTGTGTTTTGACTATAATAATACTTATGTTGAATTATATTATAATTTTTAAATCTGGTTTCTTTTAAAATGTATTTTATAAATAATAATATTCAAATATAAAAATCAAGAGATAAATTATTAAATATATTTACAAATTTAATGTATTATATACTATATCAGTATACCTTTGAGTTTTTCTTGTCAAAATATTAATATAATTTATTTTTAAATCAAAATTAAACTTTAATGTATATGTAACATATATATATATATATATAATATTTTTTTATCAATTATCTTATTTGGTATTAATTTTTTTTATAGTATATAGATTCAAATGAAAATTCAAATGTTTAATAAATTTGTATTCTATTTTTTAATTTAATAAATTATATTATAAATTATTTTATATAGGGAAAAATTAGATTAATATGATATATTTATATAAACATTACATTAATAGTATTAAATAATACATTAATATTTGTATCAAGTCTTTATTATTCTCTCTCTCTCTTTCTATATATATATATATATATATATATATATATATATATATATATATATATATTAGTTGATTTGAATAATATTTCATTGAAAATAATAATTAAAATAAGTATTTTTGAATATATAGTTACATTAAATTAATTCATAATAATTTATTTAAAATAATATTTTAATTATTACTTATATTATTATTATATATTTATTTATATGTATTATATTAACATATATTTTAAAATAATTTTTTAAACTATTTTTTTAGATAATATTAAAAATAATAAAAAATTTAGTGTCTATTATTTTTAGAGATCACACATCCTCCACGCATGTTAAGCTGAAACAACCCTATGTTGATTAATTCACACATTTGATGGTTAATGTGTTTTTAATATATTATAAATATTGAAGTATTAAGGTTTATTATAATTTATTTTTTTTATTAATATATTTTATATAGAGATTCAAAAGAAAAGTTGTGCATTGAATAAATTTATATTTGTTTTATTATATTTAAAAAATATAATATTTAATAGTATTTAAAGAAAAACTATTTATAAAGAATTTGATAACATATGCTTGTTTTTAAATTGAAGTATGTAATTAAGTTATAACTAAATATTGTATTAAAATATATGACGTAGCTTATTAACATACTCTAATTAAAAAAAAGTGTATATAAGTTAACAAATATTTATTTTTAATTAGAATATATTGACAAATAATAATTAGATATTATCTTAAATTACATTAATAATATAACTTGCTAACATACTTCAACTAAAAAGTTGATGTATGTTTACAAAACCCTTATATAAATACTACATTAACTATTAAATACTGCTTTTTAAAAAAAGTATTAAGAAATGCATAAATAATTTTTTTCTTTTCATTCAGAAAATTTAATATCGAGACCTTACTTACTTATGGGATAAGTTTTAGAACAACGATTTGTTAGTACATTAACAGATATATTCATAGTTTTAGATATTTTTAGTTATTAAAAAGCTAAGCTCAGTCAGCAAGCTAATTTATAAAGGAGACTTTTTTTATGAGTGGTTGCGTGTTTTAATCAACCAACTCAAGATTGGAGAATAAGCATTTAAAAAAATTGGTTGGATAAAGGAATATCTAGTGTGCATGATGTAAGCCGAATCAGTACCAGCTTCCTTAGTCTCAGATTTTTTATTTAAAAAAATCTCTCTATACCCTTTAATTTATGTCTCGTCTCCAATTTTATAAAAAATGAAAAATAAAAAGGCTATCAGATTACAAGTTGCAAATAGAATTATAAGCGAATTCATCAGTACGTGTCTTGTTAAAGCAACTTTATCACCAAACAGTCAATTGTGTGCGACTTGTTCAACGAAGCTGCATAAGTACATAATATTGACCCCAAAATATTGTCACGAATTCAATTCATCGTGTCACAATCCTCTCTATAGTACCGGGGAAATGGTGAACGAAGACTATACATATTTTTTGTTGTGTAAAAGAGAATAATGAAAACGATGCAGATATAAGTCAGCAAACATGAACATCCAAATTAATATAATAATCAGTGGGAGCAAACTGAGCCTTTAAGAAATGGGAATTGGTAATTTGGCTCACACAAAAGATTACATTCATGTTGTCCAAAAGGACAGCTTCACAAGGCCCAAAATAGAGAAGAATTCAAGTATTAAGCTGTCTTGCATAATTATGTCTCTGCTCCCGAAGATGAAGTTCATATGCTCCTAAATGGACCGACCCAATGAAATTCTGTGACAATGACTTGTCCAGGTAGAAATCACATAAAGGAAAATGTTAGTTGTATAATAATTTGCACAACTAAAAGAGAAAAATTGTGAAAATTGAAGGGTAATAAATGATGTTGAAAAGAGAAATACACAAAAAAGAAATTGTACAGATTAGCAGTAATAAGAATTGTTAGGTGTATCACCTCTCTTGCATAAATGACCTTCTGGTATGCTATATTTATTTTCCAAAACTTACTGGTAGGGGTATAACCAACGGTCAAAATTAAATTGCTCCGTGTAGACTAATAATACATAGTCTGAACACTTAAAGTTCAAACCATTTTCGGCTTTGAAATCAATTTTGAATTCCAAGCTGATAATGAGCCTCGGTCTTTTAGTTGTTGCCTCTTTCTATGCAATTCCTGGACTCAAAAGAAAAGGGATGCCTAACATGAATGATTTTAAAGATGGTCCTCTCCCTTGGGTTGGATTTTTCAATTTTTCATCCTTTATCAGAAATTTTGATATTTTTATTTTATATAAAAAAATCACACAGAAAATAAAGAGAATTAAAAGATTTTTTTGGGGCAAGGAGAGGGGCCATGACCCCCCTTTGGAGCAACGTGGCTTTGCACATGAATCAAATAATGTTTTGCATAAAAATCCATTTAAGCAATACTGCTAACATGTGGCCTTAATGAAAATGAGAATTGTATCCGCAAGTTATTATTTCAAGCTCTATCCCTTCAAATAATATTTATATTCAAGTCTTGTGAATGAAATAAATAATATTTATAGTCATTAAAAATGATCAATTAGATAATTTGATAGAGATTAATGATTAACAAAACTAATAAATATTTTATACCCAAACAAAAAAGTAAAAATAAGAAGTTTTGAAGTGTGAAATTCATTATAAACTAATTATTTTTTTCTTTGAATTTCATATTAATATCTAGATCTCAATAATGATTATGAAATTACTATATAGAAAAAGGAAATTATACAAAATTACTTATAATCATTTAAATAATAACGTACCTAAAAGAATAAATACTAAACACATATAAAATTACTAAGCAACCAATATTGATTAACATAATAACAATTTATGTTTTTTAATTAAGTGATAAGATTTAAATTTCGATTGACCATTAAATATAAAATAAATCGTGTTGAGAAAAAAATTCACACTCACCCACGGTATATATGCTAACTAACACTATATGTTCCCGGTGAGGATTTGTCGTTGTTTTTTATAACAATAACTTTGTATCAATATCATATTTATAAAAATAAATAAAATCACTAAGCATGCTTTCAATGGTTCCGTGACTTTTGGAAAAGAAAATACGAAATATATATTCAGTTTTCTTCCAAAAAAAAAACTTTTTAAATCTCTTTTATTGTTTCTATTTTTATTTTTTTATTATAGTTATCAGTTTTTCTTCTTTTATTTTTTTCCTGCTTATTTCTTCCATCCTTTATTCATGAATGAACAAATAACACATGGTCCACTAAGGCGGATTCTGAAATTTCTGCTTGCGTGCGCCCCTGATGGCTGTGTGGCTTTCTTAATATAAATTATGCAACTCTGTCTGTCTCTGGGTCTTGATCTTTAAGGATAAATCTGGATTAGCAATAAACGATTTCAAAATTCAACGTTCAAACTTAAACACAGGTTGCACCAAGTGGCAAGATGTTGACTTCTCAAAACCATGATTTTATTAGGCAAATTCGGCCACCGCTAACAAGTGTCTTAGGACACTAATTAAAGACTTAAAAATATATATTTTATTTAATTAAAAATATCATTAATGCATTTTTATTGTTATATTTTCTGCATGACTTTTAATAAAACCTTTTTATTTTTAATTCTTTAATAAGTGTATTTAAAATATTAGTCAGACAAATCTCTTTTATTATACAATACACATTTTAAAAATCTCTATTTTGAGAATGAAATTTTTACTCTCTAAGATATTTTCAATGTTCTTTCTTATCTTATTGACAGGGAATTTACTTGCATCTTTTTATAGCCAGTTCAAAATATTTCTTTCAATAATTTAAAACTTCTTTTAATCTTTAGCTATGCTTAATTTTCTTAACTGATTATCTATTTCAATCTAAAAATAATCTTATATCATTATTTAAATTATTCATTCATTTCTATTTTTTACGTAAGAAACAACAAAATAAAAATAATAAAGTTAACTTCAAATTAATAACTAGTACTTTAACCTGTGTAATGCATAAATAGTTTCTGAAAAGTCTTCTGCAAATTTCAACTCTCCACAACAAACTCATATACGGCTCGCATTTTAAATTCACAATTCACTTTCCATTGAATTCTTCTCCTGACATGGACTGTCAATCTTTGCTTATTCCTTCCAACACAAGGCAATTCCAAGAAACTGATTCAGTTTAGATATGTCACTCATGTTGAACAAAAACAACAGCAACAAAATGGGCACACCTTTGTTCCATGAGTTTAAAAAGCAAGCTTCTTTCTTCCTCAAGGAAAAATTCAAGACTGCTAGATTGGCTCTCACCGATGTTACCCCCGCAGAGCTGTAAGGTTCTTTTTTTATTTTTTTAATGATAACCGCATAAGATTTCACACCCTTTTTTTTTTGTCCGTGAGAAATGAAGACAGTGTAGAGGATTTATAATATAACTCAAACGCATGTTCAACTAACTGAGTTAGATTCCCTGACAAGATTTCACATCTTAAGTACGCTTTAATGCGTTTCTCAGCCAAACTACCTCTACTGTTTGTAATATATGGTTATTTTGGCCTTTACTATTTGCAGAATGACAGAAGAAGCTACAAAAGGAAATTCATGGGCCCCAGATTCCCCAACACTTAGATCAATTTCAAGGGCTGCTTTTGAGCTAGATGATTATTTGAGAATTGTAGAGATTCTACACAAAAGGTTTTTCTGGCTCCTTTTCCTTCTTTAGAATGCATGCATGTCACCTTTATAGCCCACCTCGCTTGGTAGCAAAAGACTTTTGCTGTTAATGTTATTGTTATTGATGCTTGCCACCTGTATGTTAATCATCTGATCAAAGATGAATGAATGGAATGATTCCAAAACAGACTGCTTAAATTTGACAACAAGAATTGGAGGGCCTCTTACAATTCTCTGATTGTGCTGGAGCACCTGTTGACTCATGGACCAGAAAGTGTTGCAGAGGAATTTCAAAGTGACAAAGATGTAATTGGCCAGATGAAATGCTTTCAGCATATTGATGACAGTGGGTATGTTTTCTCTTTTCCTTTTTCCTTATTGTTTTTCCTCTTGCAACTGGTGCATGGAAAGATTTTCATAATAATTATCTTAAGAGTTACATATAGAGTGATTTGTAATTAGCTAATGCTGTCAAAAATTTTACATAGACAATAGACAATAAATTAAACTCATTCTAGATAGTGATTGATGAGGCCTTTGTGAGTATATGCATGCAGGTTCAATTGGGGTCTAGCTGTTAGAAAGAAATCAGAACAGATACTGAAACTGCTGGAAGAAGGAACTCTCCTTAAGGAAGAAAGAAACCGTGCTCGGAGGTTGTCCAGAGGAATTCAAGGTTTTGGAAGTTTCAGTCCACGTTCAACTCAAGCACAAGGCGTTCTGCAGGAAAAATCATCGCCAACCACATTTGACAGACGTACCGCTGACTTCAACGACAATGAAAACCAGGAAAACCAATCCTTTGGCTCAAATCTTTGTCTGGACACAGCAGCAGTTAAATCTGCTAGTCCTAGCTCTCAAGGTAGAATTTTAAAGTCCTTAGATGATAGTGTAGAAACTGAAAGCTACCTGGATGATCAGGGAAACATTCAAATGCACCAGAAATCTGAAACAAGCTCTGGAGAAAACATGACACCTAGCAAGGAGGAATTCCATCTATGGAACTTGAAAGGGGAGTCCAATCCACTTTTGGATGGTAGCCAAGAGGATCATTCTAGACTTGGGATGTTCATAGCCCAAGATGATCACCCCTTTAACTCCACAGAAATGCATGCCACTTCTTCCCTACTTTCTCGACATGAAGTATGTTACGCATTAAAATGAAGGCAACAAGGTGTGTTGCACTTCTTGTGCAGAAATTTTTTCTAATCAAGGTTTTATGTCACATGTATATATGTATGCAGGTTACCTTTATTTCCTCCTACAATTTTCCCTCAGAGAACAAATTGTTTGTAATTGTGGAACTAGAACTAAGTATATATTGGAATGCATGAATCTATATAAAGCTCATGTTCTACCCTCTGCAGCCGATGTAAAGATCATATCCTATCTCTTTTTAAGTTTTACTTGACCTAGCTAACCATGGCATATTTTGGGCAATGACAGCGTATTTATTATTATGAGCTATAGATTTAAGTAGTTTATAGAACATAAATCCAAACAATTTGCTCAGATTTCTAATATATATTACGAGATTAGAAGCAAGCAAGTCTACAATTATCTTAGCGAGTGTTTGGAACTAATTCCACAACGCACATCATATCTACTAGAAGCAACAAGAAGTAATTTCTGCATCATATGGGCTTGGTGACGTGATTTTTATAGGACGCAATTCCAGTGGAAATTCTGAATATACAAGCAGTCAATTTTTATAGCATCTAAAGCGATTCAGTAAAGCGCAACAGCAAAACACCAATCTTATATCATTTATCGCTTAATGGTGAAGCTGAAGAACTCTAAAGAAACGCAATGTGAAAATAGAATATTTACATAAATAAAAAGGCTAAATTGTTTCTTTTGCCCCCTCAAATATGAGACAAGAATCAGTTTAATCCCATAACATATTGAAGTCAAATCATGACGGGTGCACAGACGATGACCGTCTATTACTTTCCGCTCTCCTTTTTCTCTTGGCTGGAAATTGTGGCCAAAATACAATATTTTTTTTCCTGTCAACTCGAATGGAGTAAGATGGGATCAAATCAAATTGACAATGTTTTGTGGGATACAAAATAATTTTACAAGTTACAACCACACACGCAAGAAAAGAAAAGTAAAGAATGGGACTAAAACGAAACTGGCCTAATGAGGATAAAAAAGAGCACTTCAGTCCAAACCAAATAAATAAAAGAAGCTTCAAGGTTTGCAAAGCCAGTCTTGGATGGCAAGTCGAAGTGCGTGATTGGGAGTAAGAAACAGGTGACTCAATTTCAAATTAGTCATGGGAGAAGTATCATGCCCATTTTCCAACCATTCACGTATGGCATCTCCTTCATAGGTAAATCCGTCTGCCGCAACTTGAGGATCATGCATTATTTCCTGAAGAAGGAATCCAAAATAAATATGAGCAAAAAATAGAATGCATAACTATCTTGCAAGAAGAAAAAACGGGTCAAAAAGCAATTTTTGGGTCTTCGGTCCTGACTTGTATTTGGTGATTCCTTGACTCTGCCAGGGCCTACCTACTGAACCAAGTTATGTACATACTTGTTTATTTATAAAAAAGAATTGGTTACCAGAAGGATTTGACATGAGAAAAAAGATGGTACAGGTCGCTCTTCTGAAGCATGCAACTGCTCCAATTCTCTCACAAGTGTAGGTGTTAACTCTGGTCTGTCTCTTCGGTATTGTTGACAGCATTGCAATCCCAGTTCAACCAATCGCATTGCCACAGCTGAGGGCCATTCTCCGGCTGAAGAATCAAGAATTGAAGACAACTTTCCACATGAAATTGCATTGCGTACTAAAACTGCTAATCCCACTGGAGTCCTACCAGTGAGGAGTTGTAAAATAATGAGCCCGAAGGAGTAGATGTCAGACTTGGTTGTTAGTATTCCAGTTCTCTGAAACTCTGGATCTGTATATGTGAAAGCACCCTTTGGTTCAGTGCTCAAGCGGAAACTAGGACGGAGGAGAGACTCCTCACTCACCAGCCTGCAGAACCCAAATCCACACATCTTGCAACCAAGTGAAGAATCAAGTAGTACAGTTTCTGGCTTCAGATCACCATGGATAATAGATTCAGGTCTAAAAGAATGCAGGAAGCAGAGTGCACTAGCGATTTCAGCAATCATTCGTGCTCGGGTATTCCATGTCAAAGGGGAATTGTTGCTTTTTCGGAATAGGTAGTCTTGAAGAGTTCCATTGGGGAGGTACTCATATACAATTGACCAGGCTTCAGGGCAAACACCAAGCAAAGTGATTAAATGAGGGTGCTGGAGACTACCAAGAACTTGAACCTGATCACAAAAGGATAACATTAGTGGAATCTAACAAACACAAAAAAAAAAAAAAAACAATTGAGGAAAATAGAACACATCTCCATTATTAACATGGTGAAAACACATAATATATTAAAATATAAATGCCTCAAAAATCAGGTTTCTACCTCCAATCCTCTCAAGCCATCCCTATATTTTAAGATAACAATTTCAAAAGGCAGAAAGACCATTATGGGAAGAACTGACCTCTTGACGAAACTCCAATGGTCCTTGCATGTTATGTTGATGGAACTTTTTTATAGCAACAGTCCTACCCAACATTTCTCCCTTGTATATACAAACGTATCCACCTTGCTAAATTATAAAGCTATTGGAAAAATTACATGTGGCATTTTGAAGATCTGATAATGAAAATTCTGCTAACTCAGGTAATTCTTCAGCAAACCCAATGACCCCATTGCAATGAGCTGCTCCAACTTTCCCACGACTTCTCCAACGCTCAAGCCAACGTAAGGCTTCCATTTTCTGTCTCCTGATTTGCTGCCTTTCTTGCCACAGGGTTGAGATGGATTCTTGAATTAGTGATAGTTCATCTGCAGCTTCATCGCACCTACGGTGTGCTTCCTGAGCACGACTATCTAGCAGGGCAATATTTCTCATGGTCATTTGTAGCTCGCCAGCAATTTCTTCACTCGCATTCAAGAGCTTTTGTTGTTCTTGTACTGTATCTGTCAGTGCATCCTCAGCCTCTTTTCTGAGCTTTACTTCACGCACATGGGCAGATTCAAACAAATTGACCTGAGATATAATTTAACTTAAGTTGGGAGAGATGCCATGAAATTAAGAAATCAACTAAACTATAGACTCAATATCCATCATTGCTCGCTGATTTGGAGATAGACTGAGGATACAGCAAAATCATATAATATGATGTCATAGAAATTTCCAAACAATGTTTTCAACAATTACTGTCAACTTATGCAAATGTTCAAAATGTTGCTTCTTCTACAATTCTGGCCTGAAAATGTTTAGTCTCTAAAAAATGTGCACAGAATCCCAGTATTTTTCCAGAGGGATTTTGTTTTGTAATGCTTTGTCAAATTTTTTTAAATACATAAGAAAAATATTTAAGTCCTCATGTCACGACTAGCAAGAGCAATAAGGGCAAAGGCCAAAAGCTTATCAGCTTCAGAAGTCATAAATGATTTATAATCACTAGATTTTGTTTACCTTCCTTATAGCCTCCATGGCTTCAACTTCTAACTTCTCACACTTTAATAGCTCTGCGAAGGCTTCGTCTGTTACAGCCTCAGCTTCTCTCTTGGTTTCAATAAGTTGTTTGTTAATTCTTTCTTCCATGGCCTCTAAATATGTATCTAAATATGCCCGAGAAGAATTTTGGGGGGAACAATGACTGCTGCAACTGGATGAAAAAATGGCTTCAGTTTCAATGATTTCCCCCTGAACCCAACTTCTACTTCCAGAACCAGTAGTAGTTCTTGCTGAATTTGGTTGAAGATATTCTGAGTCAAATAATTCATTACCATATTGAAAAGATCTACATCTCAAGCTTTCTCTGGTGGCAATCTCGGGTTGAGTACATGAGGATGAATAGCATGGTGTTTCAGAAGCCTCTCTTGTCCAAATGTGTTTACCTTTATAGATAAACCATACTTCACAGAATGGAGGAGCATTTTTGGCAGTGTAATTTGCTTTACCGGAATTCCTTTTCACTTTCATGCAACTGCAATTTTCCACGATGGTTTTGTAAGTCGAAAATTTATTAATCCCTTCTGTGAAAGGAAAGGGACAAAAACAGAAACTACTGAAGCAGGTTGTAGCCTTCAAGTTATCAAAGGAAAATAGAACCAGTTGAGTCATTCTCCAATCGGTAGGGATATGAAATACATGAGAGTCAAACCAATAAAATTAACTCTATCCAATCTACAGGCAAGACTGACAAGGCAGTTTTATACAGAAGAAACAATCCCCATGAATAAAGAATAATGTAAGGAAATTCTAAAAAAGAACACTGGTTAAGTAGACAATGAATGCAGTATTTACTTTTCTGGTATTGCTCCAATGACAAGCTTCTCAATATTATGCTTAATAACCAAATCAACAATTCCCTTTTGGACTTGGTCAGCTTCAGTTACAATAACGCTTGCCCTAACCTGGGAAGAAAATTTATACTAAAAACACAATTAATAACGGCTTTTTTCTAACCAAAAGCAGCATACAAGTTACAACTTTATCATAAATAAATTCAGTTATTTACATGGGAAAGAAAATGCTTACCCTAGCAGCGCGGCAAATGCTCAAATACTTGTCTAAGAGCTTCACGGTTTGTTCTCTTTCCGCTTTTCGAAAAGCAGACACCACTGCAGGACTAGCCTGTGATGCTGGCAATTTCCCCACTGTTCAACGCACAAAATTCAAATACATCCAATCAATTAGCGCAAAAGGGGGGAAAAAGTGGAAATCATGAAAATTCAGAATCAAAATTGAATGAAATGAGCTTACATAGAGTGGGGATGGTGAGAGAAGGTTGATAAGCATGAACAATGACGATTTCCGCGTTCCGGAAGTGATTTAAAGTCCATCGAAGCAAGGGGACAGCTTTGTCGAGCGATTTCCCAACAGCTACATGAACCTTAGAAATCATAGGAAGGGGAACCTTAGATTGAGAAGAAGAAGAGGAGGAGGAGGGAACAGCGTGAAAGGGAATTCGCAAAATGGGTGCATGGTGAGGGTGCAAAGGCTTCAAAAGCTCCATTGGTGAATTGAATTATTGGATGAAAAGAATGAAATTGCGACGTTGGTTGGATTGGGATGCAAATTCAAACCAATTCAACGCTTGATTCGTTTTCCACTGCAGTGAAAACTCAAAACACAAATCCAACACAACACAACCTTTTCATTTTATTTTTTTTAATTTCTGATTGGGGTAACGTTCACAATAATAAATAAATAAAGCCATGGGTCTACTTACCAGAAAATAGGAATGTTTCTTTTGTCTCATGTTTTGTTTGTTTTTCGTTTATGCATTAATGTAGTAAGAGTAAAGTAATGGTGGAAAATAACAGAGTCATGGATATTTTTTATTATTTTTATAAATAAATTGATATGAATCTCTTTTAAAATAATTTATTGAATTTATTTTAATTATTGATGGATTAATATTATGTTTTCTTTAAATTTATTAGTCAAATTATTAATTTTGATCAATGAATAATTAAAATAGACTACTCATAACTCATTTTAAAAGAAACTCCTATTAGTATTTCTAAATGTCAATCACTCAAAAGAATTACCTGTCCGCGAGATCAACTCAATTCAACACCTTAACAGCATATGTTAGTTATTATCCCGTTCTTAGCGGATTTTTTTAATTATTTATGAAACCCAGTTTTGAAGGACTTTGTTACAATTATGAAGTTCTATATGTTTAGTTTTATGAGAAAAGACTGATACATTTTATGGCATGAAATTTTTTCGTCCATTAATGATAATTCATTATATATAACAAATTTATTAATTTGTATAAAAATCATATGAATAATGATCTGTAATTATATAATAATATAAAACTGTTTTATACTTGAAAAACTCTAGTTTTTTACAACTACCATTTTTTTCTACTAAACCAACCAATTCAAAAGCTCTAACGTGCTTGTCACACCAGCGTCCTTCAAAATATCACTAAAAATGACATTTTATTATTAAAAAAATTTAAACTGTTAAAATTATTTTCGATGGTATATATTTTATGTAATGAAAATTAAATTATTCATGTAAATAGAACCAATCTATATTAATTATATGATATATTACGTTAATATTATTGTTTTGATATTTATTATTCTAAAATATAATTATTAAAAAATTAACAATATTACCATTTTATCATTAATGATAATATAAAACTTTATATCATCGATATATTTCAATTAACTTTTTCACTTTTTATACTAATAAAATAACCTATTTGTATAAGGTATCAAATTGCCAATATAAATTTATAATATTTATATTAATTGTTGTTAAATAAAAATTATGTTAACAAATAGACTTAATTATATTTTTTATCTTTAATTTTTTATTTTTAACAAATTTTACTCTAGATGATATTTGATGATTAGCTAGTTGTGTGTAAAGATTAAAAAAAATATTGGAATTTGTATGATATAAAACAAAATCTGGGTTATACACTTACACATCATGATTCCCCCCTCACTTTTCCTCTTTTGATGAATACTGAATAATAAAACGCATTAATATTAATATTTTATATTAAAAGCTAATATCGTTTCGGATAAATAATACTTTGAAGGAGAACAAATAATATGATTTTTTAACCTAACCCAGAGAAAATCCCAACTTTAACCGTTCATTAGGTGAGAGAAATAACTTTTATACAAATAACTAGTCGAATCAACTAATCTTTGAATTTGATCTTCTTAAATAAAATATTTATATATTAATAATAAATTATGCACAAATTATATCTGATAGAGATTAATCTCTAGTAAAACTAATAAATATTAAATACTCTGGATCACATTAATATTATGATGATCCAAAACATATATGTTAAATATGGTCATGTATATTAAAATTTGTGTTGATATATTTGATAATTTTAAAATAAATTTAAGTTTGTATTAAAATCATACTCAATTGTTAAATTAAAAATATTATTTTATTATTTTTTCCAATAAAGAAAAATTAAGTATATATGATCGGCAATTCATTTTATAATTTAAGTTATATTATTACTTTAATTTTTTCTTACATATTCGTTACACATTTGAATACAAATCTAATTGATATTATTTAACAATATTTATTATATTAAAATTATTTTTCAGGTAAATAATTTTACATATAGATTAATTTACTTAAATGCTTCTAATTACAGATTAATTTTATACAGCTGAATTCACTTAAAATTAATTTTACAAACTCTAATCTAAATACTTCCTAACTAATTAAATCACCAAACTCCCCTTTTGTTTGCTTTCTTAAAGTTGCACAACCAAACCTAGAATTAGAAATCCAAAAGACAACTTGAATGCAAAGTTCCTTAAAAGATGAAAATGATAGTTAAGAGCAAAAAGTGAAAGTCGTGTATCACATGTCAATTATTTTTATATGTTCAATTTTTTCTCTTATAGTTATAGGTTGAATATGCAATCTTTTATGTATATTTTAAAACATTTATAAATTTATAATTTTGTTTCTAAAATTATACCTGATTAAGACAGTGTTCAAATATACCAAGTGTTAAGGAAAAGACGCCCTCTTAATCATTTTTAGATACTTTTAAAAATCAAAATTCAAAGCTCAACCATTTTTTATCTTTTTATATGATAAATATTTTTTTTAGTAATTTTTTCTACTTTTATCATCTTAATTAGGCACTTAGTACGTAAGATAAAAAATATTAAAAACTTATATACCAAAAGATGCATGTTCTTTTTTTAATACTTCTGAAGATATATTCATTGAGTTTTATTTTATTTTATTTTTGTAAAATTTAGATATTGGACACGCAAATTATTTTTGGAAGAAGAAAACAGAAATACGGAATTGAAGCTAGGGCTCTTACCTTTTGACTGACAAAGTGCCCTAGGTAAAGCAACGACGAACTTGGCCTCGTTTCGTCACAGACAGGCTAAATCAAAGGTTGGTGTTCATGACTTACGAGACTTCATTCCTTTTTAAATTATATTTGGTCTTTGCTGTGTAAGACATTCAACTTATTCAACACATAATTGTTTCCACGTTATGTCTTTCCCAACTCAGTTTTCTTCTAGTGAAAATAAATCACTGGCATTATTCCTGATAACCACATTTACAGGTATATTGTCAATATGCCCAACAATTGCGTATTTTCAAACAACTCAGCAGCCTATTGGACAAGAGGCTTAATCAATGACATATAACCCAGTCCAACCTCTAGTTTGACATCTCCAATAATAAGGAATCAAATTTTATCTTCAAGATTTGATCTTCCTGAAATTTATTATCGGAAAATGATGTTGAGATGTAATTCTTGTAAAAGAACTTTAAAATTACATCTATTTCAATAAAAATAATTTTTTATTCTCTCTCTATAAAATTGATTTACATCCAATTCTTGTAGGACCTAAAAAAATAATTTAAGATCTCAAAATAATTGAAGTAAAAAATGTAAGAAATTTTGGGAATGATGTGATACTAAGAAGTCCAAAAAAAGGTGACTAAGATTTCAAAATGAGACCTTTTATTGGGAACGCTCAAATCCAAATTAACTTGAATATGAAATTATAGGATGTGACTCTGGTTTAATTAGAAGAATGTGGTAATTATGAGGAAGCAACAAGTAATAAGCTGAAACGGTTTTCATTTATCATTAAAGATCAACTGCTGAACAATTACAATGGTAAAACAAAACAAATGAAAGAATTAATTCTGCCATCAAACTCCACTTTATCTCAGTTCACTGTTCTAATAACACAAACATTTTTTAAGAAAAATCTTCAATCGGTGCAAGGTGCTACTGTATTGCAAAACGAGGACGCTGTACCTACACCAAGCCATTCTGCTGCATTTAAAAGCATTTCCTGTGTACAATTGAAGGACCAGACTCATCATACTCTGCCTTCGCAATCCACATCTGCATTTCCAAAAATAAGATCCTTATCATCAATATCCCTACTAAATTAACCATATCAAAACAACATTCTAGGGTGTTTGCCCAAATTTGCATGAGGATGCTGCTGGATATTCATAGAAGTTACACAAATCCCAATTGTCCTATAACTTCAACTAATGTGAGAAGGAGACAAAATTCAAGCAACCAGCTATGTATCAAATTGAGAGATTTAGATATCAGAACTAGAACTAAAATAAAGACAATCAGAGACATACTAAAGTGCATGAGGCATCACCATTTTGGATTTATCATTTTGACAACACAAACACAAATTACTTTGGTCATTAAAATCACTGAATCACCACAGAATGTTTACCTGTTGGAAAGTGCTGAGAGAAGCCAAGATAGAGCCACCAATCCAGACACTGTACTTTCTCTCAGGTGGAGCAACCACCTTGATCTTCATGCTGCTTGGGGCCAAAGCAGTGATTTCCTTGCTCATTCTATCAGCAATACCTGGGAACATAGTAGAACCACCACTGAGAACTATGTTTCCATACAAGTCCTTCCTGATATCAACATCACACTTCATAATTGAATTGTATGTGGTCTCATGAATGCCAACAGCTTCCATGCCAATCATGGATGGCTGGAAGAGGACTTCGGGACAACGGAAACGCTCAGCACCAATGGTGATGACCTGTCCATCAGGTAGCTCATAACTCTTCTCAACAGAAGAACTAGTTTTTGAAGTTTCAAGTTCTTGCTCATAATCAAGGGCAATATAGGCCAGCTTTTCCTTCATATCCCTTACAATTTCTCTCTCGGCTGTGGTAGTGAAGGAATAACCACGCTCAGTAAGGATTTTCATCAGGGCATCAGTGAGGTCACGCCCTGCTAAGTCAAGACGGAGGATGGCATGAGGGAGGGCATACCCTTCATAAATGGGAACAGTGTGGCTGACACCATCTCCAGAGTCCAGAACAATACCTACATAAATTAATGTAACAGGCATAAGGGCAACCAGCCAAGCTAGACAACCTCAACCAGGCTAGCTCAATTACTTCAAGTCAGATTAAAAAGATATAAATTGGTAGGGAGAAAACCAAAGTTTTTGGAATTGAGTTTCAAAAACTGTATTTAGTTTTCAAAATCCAACTAAACTAGGTTGCTTAGAAAACTGGTGGAGGGTGTGCAAGGCATAGAGCAGAATGTGCAATTGAGGGAGAGGTTGAACAAAATAAAAACATCTTCTAGCTATTTCTGTTTTATGGTCTTTAAAACACTTGTTTTTTTGGGGTGAGAAATTGATTGTTGAATAGAATGAAATTGTTGTAGAAAACATTTTTTAAAACCAAAAAGTGAGAAGAGAATCAAACATGTCCTTAATAGACCCTTTTATTTTTCTACATTCAATATCTGGTCATATTCCCGATGGAAAATTAAACCTTGCAGAGCATTGCTTGTTTATCATAGCCAGTACAAGAAAGACTAACCAGTAGTACGGCCACTAGCATAGAGGGATAGAACAGCCTGGATGGCAACATACATAGCAGGTGTGTTGAAGGTCTCAAACATAATTTGGGTCATTTTCTCACGATTAGCCTTTGGGTTGAGAGGTGCTTCAGTGAGGAGAACGGGATGCTCCTCTGGTGCCACACGGAGTTCATTGTAGAAAGTGTGATGCCAGATCTTCTCCATGTCATCCCAGTTACTCACAATACCATGCTCAATGGGATATTTAAGAGTTAGTATACCACGCTTGGACTGAGCCTCATCCCCAACATATGCATCCTTTTGCCCCATCCCAACCATCACACCGGTGTGACGTGGCCGACCAACAATGCTAGGAAACACTGCCCTTGGAGCATCATCTCCAGCAAAACCAGCCTACACATTGCAAATTGCAAATTGCAATCCAGAGTAAATTAGGTCAAATCAAAAGGTACCCTTCACATGCATGTGTCAAAGTACGCCAAGCAAAAAAGAACATACTATCCAAATCACTTCTACAAGCAAAATTTGGAAATAATAAAATGATCCTCGTATTTTTATTTTTTTTTACCTTAACCATTCCTGTCCCATTATCGCAGACGAGTGGTTGAATGTCCTCGGTGTCTGCCATTATCTTTCAAAAAAAACTGCACAAAGCATCTATTTCATCTCAGAACAGTGAGAGGTGTGTAAAGATGAAACAATTTTAATTTTCAAAATATATCGACCACAAACAGATCATAGCCTGGAACTATGGATACAACTCAAACATGTAATCAAATAGATTCAGTTATCTTGAACAAAACAACAATCTCATGATAAATTCGATAAAGCCTAGCTAGCATCACAACACATTTGCAAAATTAATATATATTGTCTAAAACTCTAACAAATGAGACAAGATGAAGTTAGGAATTAACTAACCTGAAGGTAAAGAAAAAAATGATAGACGGAAGGGGACGGCGAAATCAAACCTGAACATTCAATGGTGTTTGGATTTTTAAATGAAAGTGTTCGTTCACGTCCACACGACATTACCTCAACTCAACAACGTCCGGTTCTATGAACGACATTCATGTTGTTCGTCACGCGTGTCCTTTCGATCTGTGGCTCCGCTGATACATTTCTTTTATTAGCTTGGCCCATTTTTAGCGTTACTATTTACCACTACTGCTTTCTCAATTTGGGCCTAGATTCGACCCACTGGATCCACATGTGGGGTGCCTTTGGCAAAAAAAAAAAAAGGGGGTACGGGTATAGGCCAAAATCTGATGAATCATGGAAGAGAGAATGTGTTAGGTGCTGTCCTTGGTTTAGAGAAAAAAATAAAATGGCATTGGATATTGGGTATTTGGATGGCTAGCCAAATTGCACGTTGTCTGCAATGCGTACATAACAATAACATTGAATCATCCAATTCTGTTATGGACAAACGAAGGACAAGCCATTCGTACATGTTTTGTTGTTTAGTCGTGAAGAAAATATGGGGGGAAAAACGATAATGTTGCCATTAAACGACAAAGGAAATTCGTCCACAAATCATGAGGCCATGCAAAACGACATGCACTGCACCTCCTGCTGCTCTTACTATGCCTCAATCGCTCATTTATTTCGGCCAAAACAAAAACTTGGGATCACTTGCATTGCATGTCCTATGTGGCTCAGTTTTTTTATCCTTTTAAATTAAACAATTTTTTTAATATACAATATTATGTTTTTAGGAATGGTATTTTAATGGATGTTGTAATTGTTTTTGAATAAATTAGTGTGTTTAGTTAGGTTTTAATATTTTTTCATAATTTAAATGATAAAGAAGTAAGAATAAAAAAAAGGTTATAATTTAGTTAGAATAACTTTCCAATTTCCCTAAGAATGCAACATTTCCACCACTCTCCATAAGAATGAAAATCAACATAATGTTACAAAAATTAACTTTACCGGAAAATAATTTTTAAAACTTATAACAAATGTGATAATGTTTAATTCTCAAAGTTACATTTTTAAAAATTCTTCTAAAGGTCACTTCAACTTCTTAGACTTTTAAGTCAACATTATTTTTTTCAATCAATTTTGACTTGGGGACAATTGTTTCAGGGTTATCTCGACCCTAAATCACTCAAGCAAATTTAATTGTCATCAATTGTCATTGAGTACTTCATACTTTGAGTAATGAAGCAAAGGAAGCATCTACCTACCACCTAACAACAAAACATACTAACCCAACCACAATGAAATAGGCACACACATCATAGGTTTGAGTAATTCAACACCCAAACACACTTAGTCATATATGGCATCTCATGCGACACTCAAGTAGTCTCAATAACTTTTCTCGCCAAGAAATCCCTATATATAAAGGAATTTCAATTGGCAAGTACATAGATAACTTCTTATTCTTCCTTTCTCTCCCAAACTTACTTTATTGTCAATATTTTAATGGAAGATTTGAACCATTGTGACTGTCACCACTCACTCCGATGAAGACCTTATCAAAATCCCACTAACAACTTCCTTGTAATTCACACAACAAAAGTAAGTTATAAGTTTTAAAATAAAGTCTCATACAATTTAAATGTTGAACACTTTTTATCAATAAAAATTAAAGATTCATAAAATTTATAATAATTTACACATTTCATTCAATCAATTGAATCAGATCCCTTAATGTTTAAATAATGAACATATGATTTCTTTTAGTTCTAGTTTATATTTAATTTCTGTTTTTAAATATATAAAATTTAAATAGAAATTAAAATAAATAATAAAAAAACATATTTTAAATCTAAAAATATATTAAGTTTAAATTTATTTAGTGACAATAATTTCATAAACTATATACGACAAGAGCGAAGAATCCGATGCTCTAGAGACGTGTCATGCAATAGGATCCAACATGATGAACAACTGAACCCCCAATAGACTCATTAGTTAAAAGCTTACTACAATTATCCAAAAAATTAATTATTTTTATAATAATTTTGCTAACAAACTAAAATCAGTTAAATGGAAGAGGAAATCAAGGAAAGAGAGAGGTTGAAAATTGGAAGGAGAGATGGTTCACGATTGTTAGGGATGGGGACATGATTGAGATGGGAAGCAAAATCATTAAGCATGAGCATGAGGTGCAATTATGCCCCATGAGAGTGTGTGTTATGCTCCCTTTACTTTTTATTCTCGGCCCTCTTCTCCCCTGTTCGTACCCCACAATATTATGCCTTTCTATTTCTTAATTTGTATGCTTTGGTAATTGTAGTACAATAGTACTCATAGATTATCTGGAGCATGTTTTTGAT
Source organism: Glycine soja (assembly GCF_004193775.1). Taxonomy (NCBI): domain Eukaryota; kingdom Viridiplantae; phylum Streptophyta; class Magnoliopsida; order Fabales; family Fabaceae; genus Glycine; species Glycine soja. Next base: position 3,073,593 of record NC_041016.1, read on the forward strand.
CAATAATTTTCCCAAATTCATTGACAGACCTAAAAATCGTACGGGGCGTGAATTAATATTAACTAAATATATAGATGCATTCCTTGAAGTTACTTTTCGAACACCATCACATGTTAGCTCTCATCTCTCATTATTATTTCCTCAACTACGGACAGATAGCTAGCATTGGAGGTTTTGTGAAACACCAAACATCTGAAGTATCTAAGAAATTACTTAAGAAAAATGGAAATGGTGGGAAAGCAAGGAATACGAAGAAAAAGAACATAATCAGGTTGGCTTGACATTGAAGAGTCTAAGCTTGATGACAATTGAAAAACGGACGCAGTTGTTGCATTTGCACGGACAAATATAAATCATAGAGTATACGGTGCAAGTTCAGTTGGAGCAAACAAAATAGAGTATGTAGAAACTGAGAAAGTAGCCAATGCAATGTGTGGTCCTCAAGATACGTCACTTTTATCATATTCGAAGCTATATATGTGTGGTGAAATTCAGGCAAATCCCAATTGGGTCCTCCCTCTTTTCTGCATATTCCATTTGTCAATTTCTTTTACCGAGATGGATATAGTATCTTTTTCTCTCTCTTGGGTACAACATATATGGTAAATAATAAGTAAATATCGTGACTAGTCTATTTTCTATCCTTATTTTTCATCTACACTAACACAACCGTCTTTGCATTTCCATAAAATACAAATTATACAACATGGTGGCAATTAATATAGGAAGAAACTCTTGTATAAATCTTGTTCTCCCTTTATCTCTTTCACATTCATACGTAGTATCCCCCCAAAGAACGAAACTCACTTAATCTCATACCTTCTCCCGTATGGTTGGTGGTGAAGTTTGGGAATCCTAAGTCCAAACCGAACACGTCTAGTCTATTGCCTTTGCCTACCCAATTATCAGCAACGTGAGAAATGGCCGGCAGTAGGACCCATTTCATTTGTGAAATTAATATTTTCACCTGCTGCTAAACTACGATACAATCAAAGCATGCTCTTGGATTTCACTATAATTGACGGGTTACCCTCTAGTTTGGTCAATATTTTTCACCAAATGATAAGATATGATGCCTCTATAATAATTAATAAAGGTACAGTGCAAACACTATCCTTAAAATAATTTTTTACTTAATTTAGCTGAATTCCATGCTTGAGATCGATCATTAATTGCTAGCCTTCTGATCGAAATGAAGTACTGTCTCTTTCAGTAATTCCATGCATGATGCATCCTTCAACCCTTTATATTTTGAACTGAAAATATATAGTAATAACTTTTTCAATATACGGATAAATTGTATTGCCCTCTCATAATTTTTTTAGTATCATTAGTTAAAATAGTTTTAACTTAATAAGTTAAAAAAAAAATCATCATACATATCTAAATAAATCTTACAACAGCAGTCCTATAACGATCATAAAGCAAATCTTAAGGATAATGATCTAATTGCATTTCACAACAGGCTAAAAGAGATATATGCTTAATAACAATAAATCAATAATATATAAAAGAAAGCTAAGTCTAATAATAACTTTTTTCTTGGAAAAGAAAAGATTCAGTTATTTTGATCTGGAATTGATACTTTGGAATTCAAGACTTAACTGCACCTGTTAGTTCATTTTTTGGGTTATAACTTCTTCTTTTTTTATGTAAATTATAACTTCTTTTTTTACTATATATAATCCAATATTTTATTAACTAATTTATATATGTGTTTCGAAACGATTCGAGGATGCAGTTTATCATGCCTGACAGGAAAGAGATGAAGAAAAAAGGTGGAAGCAATTATTTGTAGCTTGAGCCATGATGTGAAAAATCGCATCAAAGATCAGTCTGAGTTTCTAAATATGTTGTATATCTAAAGAGATATTGATTTTTATTTTTTTATCAGCTAAAGATATATTGATTTTTTTTTATCAGCTAAAGAGATGTTGATTGATCCTAGTAAAAATGAATTGTAGGCCTCATACAAATTCTACTTATAATATTAAATAAACCATCAATTTGATTTCTCAAGTATTACTTTCTTTCTTAGGTAGTTCTTAAAATAATAAAATTATATAAATGATCTCTAAAGTATTGAATATTTGTCAGTTTAATCTCTAAGTTGATATAATTTATTAACATTTAGAACTAATTTAAAAGATTTTTCAATACTTGAGATATTATTTACTATAACTTCTAATATTTAGTGAATTATCAGTATATTTTTTTTGCTTGAGAAAGTGAGGAACTATTTATGAGAGAAAGTAGTATTTTAAGGATGAAATTAGTGGCTTATTCTAAAGTATTTAAGATATAACTTATTAGTTAGGGATTAATAAGTTAGGGTGGATTTAGGGTTGGAGAATTTAATATTTTTAATGATATTATAAGAAGTATTTAATATATTTAAATCTCGTTATAATTATAAGAAGTATTTTTCATACATCACGAACCTATTAGCCCAATCATTAATAATCTCATTGCTATACTTATTTGTGTGCCCCAGAAAGGAATATATAAAGCGACAAACAGAAATAATATCTAGCCCCTAGGAAGAAGCCCCAAACTGAAGCAAGAACTAACCCCTATCTCATAGCTATAATATATACAGCCTATACTTATAAAACTGCCCACTAAATTATAGATAAAAAGAAAATTTATATTATACATATAGTATTGTTTTTTCTTCCTTTATATATTTCTTTATCATATTAAATATCTTATCTTATATTTTTGTTTATTCTACAAAAGTTTATACAAATAAATTATCCAAATATAATTTCTGAAAAGAAAAAAAAAATCATTGTAATAATTTATTAGTTTTTTATATGATGATACGGCTTTGCCTTTCTTTGGAATTTAGATGACTGATCGATAAACTCTGACAGAAAAAATATGGGCGTAGGACTCATATTATATATATTAGCCTATATATGATTGCTATATGTATTAAAGAGAACCAAAGCTATTATTTAAGTTGCACTTAAGTTGAAAACACAATCAGATCTATGTGAACATATGCAATTATATTGTTGGGGGGATATATGGTTTTCTTTTCAAAGCCTTTCGACACCAACTATATATATTACTCGATCAATTAATGGTGAGGAAAATTTTCTGCTGCCCTTGCATCCAGCAACAAACAGAATGTCTGCTGCGCTGCCCACCCCAATTTACGCGACGCCAAAAGTCACTCCCAATTCACTTAGCTAGGAACCTTTTGTGGAAGTTATGGAAAAATTTTCCATTTTTTCTTGCGGTGTAAGATGAACCCAAGATATTAATTACCTGCAATTAAAAATAAAGTGACAAACAAACAAGAATTATGAGATCACATTAATATCCTCTTTAAACATTAAAGTCAAATGTATCGCGAGAATACTAATTTAATTAGTAGCATGCATGTTAACAGCGTATGGCTTTTTGTAGTGAACACTACTAAAAAAAATCTATTCCGTGACGCTAAAATGACAACGATTCCATATAATTGTCTTAAAATATCAAGCGGTAACAATTTTATAAATAAAAAAAATGTAAATCATGATAATTTTACAAAAAAATATCGTAAAATATTACTTTCAATGAGGTTGTTTATATAGCGGTCACGGAATGCTATGTTCAACGATAGTTATTTATATAACTGTTGTTAAACGCAACATTTCACGACTTTTTTTGTAAAATCATCATGATTTGCAATCCGTCTATTCACAAAAAATAATATACACATTCAATCCCCCGTCACTCACTGACCCTCTGCCCTCCCTCCCTCACTAAGCTTCTGGCCTATCTCCCTCACTCACTCACTGGCTGTCGAAGGTATCTCCCACGCCGTGCCGCCATCCTGTACAGCCATCGGCATATAAGTAAGAACCCTACTTTATTTTGTTAGTTGTATTTTCAACATCGGGATTCTTTTATTTTGTTGTTGTTCTGTAGAATTGAATATCAGTTGGTGTTGTTGTTCTGTAGAACTGAATATCAGTTGTATTTTGTTGTTTTCGTATTTTAAAAGACAAACCATGTAAGATATATCCTATATGGTCACCCTTATTTTTATGGGCTTAGATTTAAAGAGAAGTGTAAGAGATACTAGGCTGGATAAACTTGGCAGTACATGGTCATAGCAGCTAGAATTGCGTATAAGCAGGACCAACAGGAGAAAAGGAATCAAAATGAACACATGTTACATTAAAATGTGGTTGGGTAATTTTGGAGACAAATGGTTTTCTAGTTCTTTCTGCTAGATGATGGGCAACAAAAATTTAAAAAAATAGAGCCAAAAATGTACCAGCTATCTTCACAAGTGAAAATGCTAAAATTAAGTTTTCCTAGTTTGTTGCCATGCAAAGTGACAAAACATTTGATGTTTCCATAGAATTTATACTTGACTAATCTTCCCAAGATGAAAATCTTGATCTCACCACAAATGTCAGGTTCAGTGGCAATGCAACGTTGTCCAGATGCTCTTTACTATTTCCAAGAAATAACACTCCTTCATAGAGAGGAATTTGGTGTCCTAACACCACTACCGCTAACCTCCGCTGACTCTTCCTCAATTGATAGAACTTCTGCATCTATTAGCCAATGTAGAAAAGACAATGAGAAATTAGTCAAATTAGTTGCATGAACAATATGCAAATGTAAAGTGTCCTGTTATAGTGTGTCTAAGTGTCTCACTATGCAGAAGTAGAATGTCTTTGTCCCAAAGTGTCTAACAGCACAATACTAGGATATATAAGACCTGCGCGTATTGTCATGTTTCACTTTTCAAGACAATGAAAGCATGAAGGAATGCAGTAGACATTGCATTGAAGAAATAATACATACTATGATACCAACATCGAATGTGCTATAGCCTTAACTCGTAGCTTGCAGGGTATGATATATGATATATATTATATATTAATTAGTATATTAAATTAATCTACACCTAAGAATTCGCCATTCATTTTGTATTGATAGACAGTTTGATACATTGTTGGATAACAAAAAAATATCGTATGATGGTTTATGTAAGATAAGAATATACTAAAAAAAATCCTTGCAATAATTTGCACAGAAATTATTAATGTGATTACTTATATAGGTGTGTAACATGCAAGATTATGTGTTGGAAAGGTTAGTGTGGTGGGCAATAAAAATCGCAATAAGCATATAACGAAGGTTTCTTCTTAATTTTCTGCTTCTTGGAGCTAATTTTGTGACTGGTGATATGCAAGTAACTCTTGTAATTCTCTCATATTTAGTGACATTAGACCTTTCATCTAACTTGTTAGAAGGATCAATAAAGGAATTAAATTTTAAAAAACTTTAGAAATTAAAGGAACTGCGTTTGTCCTCTAAGGACTCGTTCCTCAATGTCAACTCTGGATGGGTTCCCTCTTTTCAGCTTGAATTTGATTTTGTGATTTTTTGAGTGAATTGTGTGAATGTCGTGTTTTTTAACAAGTTTCTCAGATGTTTTGGACATACTACAAATTTAGGGAATTTTTTTTATTGTTGAATTTTGAGGGAAAGTTGTACATTTGAACAAAAAAAAATTGATCATACTGCATGCCTAGAGGACCCACGATACCTGTCAAAGAGTTCAATGAGTTTTTTTTTTTTTTTTCAGCAATAGAGTTGAATGACTTAGAGCCACTACAATGGCACCCAATTCTTGATGTAGTGTTAGCTTGCCTGAGAGTAAACAGAACCTAGTTAGAAATCCTGTTTTCCATCCCAATTCTTCAATGTTCGACACATTTTCTTTTAATCCATTGCAGCTGTTGTATTGGTGCTCTATTCTAGTATAAGCATAGTTCTATGGCCTGATTATATGTAAATCATTACTCATTCCAATATAAGCTATTGAGTGTTAGCTTTAAATAAGAGCTATGTGTTGTGTTAGTCATTACTCTCATCGGATACCTTACCATTTCCTCATTTTCTTAAGTTGTGTTTCAAAGTCTTGATCAACTTTGAGGTTGTTCATATATTTCAATCATTTTCCTCTTCCATGTTTTGCACTTTTCTTAGTTCCATTGTATTTGAACAATTACAATCTATGACCATGATATTATAGATTTATGATAGAACACTTAATACCAATTTATCAGTATTATGTAAAGATAGTTAATGCTTGCTTTATTGGTGTATGGATAGTTCTTTCTTTTCTTTTATCTCCATATATTTTTTTTTTTTGACACAACATACAATTTGCACTACAATTTCCATTTAGTATGGATTTATGTTTGGTGTAACTGAAAATTGGACTTACACTCCTTAGCTGCCGTGTTCCTGACCAATTAAGAACAATTTATCGAACCCTGGGTGAGAAATATATTTTGATTGGGTTCTACATTCTATAATACATGAAACTCTCAAAACTGTAGTTGCACAGTATACCGCTAGGCAGCTCATTACTCAGATAGAGGTAAATATTTACCAGAATCTTTCCTATCTTGTGGATGCATGTTGTATGCATGGTCTATAACTCTCACTTGGAATCTGTGTCATATTGTTGGGAATCTAGTAAATTCACTTTTGGACGAGTATTTAAAGTGAAATTACAACTGTATAAGTGGGACTGATTGTTTGTAGAACATAGTGATAAAATTTTCACATTCATAGTTAAATTTGAACTCACATCCTAACTTGCGAAATATGAGTCGTATAATTAACATTTACACCAACCTTTATTACCAATTACATGAGTCAAAATATAGAGGTTAGTTAGTTATTACAAATAGAAATTAAGGAATACATACCCTCAAGTACCTGGCACAAGGTTGTTGGCCCTGAGAAATTGATTTGAATGTGCAACAAAACTTGCGGTTGTAGCTAGGGTGCAAGTAAAATAAAGGGGAAAAAACACAGATAATGATACTTTTGATTGATTAAAGAGGAAATGGAAAAGAAAAAACACATAAAATGTGACTTTTAGATTTTCTTAAATATAACAAAATTCGAGTTTAAATTTTCTTACATCATCTACAATTTTTCACATGATCAACTTAATTAAAATTTACTCTAAATAAAATTTTAAAATAATTATAAAAATTAATAATCTTATCATATTTTTAGTTTATAAGAATGACAATATAAAAAAATATGATGTTATACATATTATTTAAACACGTGTCACTAATCAATTCTAATATATTATAATCTTATGATATATAAATTCTTAATTATCATATTTTTAGTTTATAATAATGATGATAATATATAAAATATGATCTTAGGCATATTATCTAAACACATGCCACTATATCATATATGTAGTAACTTATAACTAGATATTAGAATATGTAAGTATATTGTAATTTTATTATTTATATTTTTAAGAAATATTTTGTTTATTATTATAACTTGACAAGAAAAAAATATTATAAAAATAAATGTAATTAATCAGTATCCTTTAAGACATTAGTTAAGAAATTAAAAAAAATATTTATTATGTAAATAATAAAAAAAGATATAAAAATAATACCAGTGACCTATAAAAATTTAGACTTATTCAACGGTCATTTATGGTTATATTTATACGCGCTGACTAGCAGAGTAAAAGTCCCCCCACTACACTTTGCCCATCCTGCAGGTTATATATTGAGAGAGAAAGAGAATTGTGAGTGGCATTTGTTGTTTGCATTGGATCCTCCGCTACAGTCTCAACATCCTTCCTTCTCTTCTCTCTCTCACTGCTACAATCCAAACAAGCTAGCTTGAGAGAAAATTAAAGAAGAAAAGTCCTTTCAAAAAAAGTTTCATTACTTTATGTTGATAATAGGTACACCCAATTTCATCCACCATATATGCATCTTTTTTATCTTCTCTCTAACCACCGCTCCATCTAAACCTATATCCACCCTTATTACGTTAATTATCTTGAACATTCTTTGTTCTTGATGTTCTCTGAATCCGGTTCTTCTTCGTTTTGCTTCATGGGGGTATCTTCGAATTCCAAAGTCTTTCTCTCTGACAAAGATCTGAAAGGAGTGATAAACAACACGGATCATCATGAAGTGGGTTTATTGGTACACAAGGAAGGCTGCCAAAGTTTGATCCAAGAAGATCACCAGATTATTAGACTCAAACAACTATCGGTGCAACAGCGTGACCAAGAAGAAGGAGATAATAAAGACGATCATCACCAAGAAGAGCAAAAGCAACGACGCAACAACATGATCGTTACAACAAAACCGGTGTGTCCTCCTATAAACTTGAAACTAGAGATTCCGTATTCGCGCGTGGGATCAGAGAACGATGACGACGGGTTGAAGACTCCAACATCTTCGGACCACAAAATCCCGGTGATCCTAGAGTGCCCAGGTGCACCCAAGAAGACAAAATCAAAGCCAGACACGAAAAGAAAAGAGTGTCGACCAAGAATTGTGCTTGATCTGTCCAAAGATTTGGAATCTTTGTTCCCTATGCCGCATGCTGTTGATGTTCTTGGCGGTGGCCTCAAGAATAAGAGAGTCAAACAGTGACTGACTCATCATAAACGTGGTACAAGGGGTGAGTTAGGTCTCTTAGAGCCCTCCTCATCAATATTATTCTTTGCCTTGCTAATTTTAGGTGTTGGTGCTGTCATGTACTTGTAACTCTCGATAGATATTATAACTCTCTCTGATAGTGCATTTATTTAAAGGTTCTCCATCTATCTAGCATTAATTGAATTTCAATTCATGCTCGTTATATTTAAGAATTTTCTTTTGCTATGTTATAATTAAATTGTACTACGAGGAATAGAGATGCCATAGATATTTTAATTAATTTGAATGATAAGGAAACGAAGAAAAAGTAGAATATAGCAATCTGCAGTGATGGATGGTATTATTAGGGATTCTAAAATTGATTTGGAGGAACGTGGAGAGTGACAGTGTCCGAGGCCGGGTCTAGATTTGGTGTTTCTATTTCTCGTGGGATCGGATCCCATTGACTTTGTTTAAGGGTCACAAATCATTGAACTTCCCAAGAAAAGCAAAACATTCCCTCTAGCCCTCTGTCTCTGTGGTGTGCCTCGTTTTTGCCACTTTAGTGCGCAAACCCATGCGCCCCAGCACCATATTCTTGTTCCAAAGAGAAACTTTGTATGTTTAATTTTTCTCTGATCTAAAATGCGATCATAAGGATACATTTTTTTTTGGCTGAATGGATCATAAGGATACATTAGAATCACGATAAGAGACATTAATTTTTTATAAAAATATCTGTATGGTATGATATACTCCACATTCACAATAATTAAAAAAAACTTGGCAGTAATGTTTAATTGTTAAAATCCACATTCACAAAATCAAAGTCGACTTTCAAAAAGTTGACTTTTAATATATATATATATATATATATATATATATATATATACTACTCTAGTAATTAAAAAATAGTGAATATATTATTTTGATAAAAAGTAATTTTCTATTTATCTTACTTTAGTAAGTGTTTATTTTCTATTAATTTCCCAAAATTATCATGATTTGTATATCTTAAACTGGTTTTATCAATCTTTATATCATTGTAAATATATTAAAAAATATAATTTTAAATAAAACCAAAATTTTAGTAAAAATATTTAACAAACAACTTTAGCTAAAAGTAGCTAAGGTAAAAAAAAAAAAACATCAACAAATATCAAACAAATTTAACTTACCTTAATTTTAACACTCTTTATTTTAACTTTAACTAGAGAGTAACTTTTAAAGAAAAAAAAAAGTTCACAACCTAATTCTAAATACTTTTTTCCTTGGTTATCTATTTGAAAATAATTCATTCATTCCCTCAATTAACTACATTACTTTGTTTTACACCCAAAATGTGACAGACAACTTAAATTAACTGAACAACTTATTTGAAAATAACTAATTCATTCCCTTAATTATGTAGCAGCTTATTATGCAATGTTAACAGTGATCACTTGTAACAAACTTTTGTAAACGGGAATTTTACTTGTAAAAAAATATCTCTTAACGGATTAAAAAAGTGTTCCTGTACAAAAGATTTTTCTATTGGCTAGTTGTCATATCTAAAAGTATTTAACATTTTTTTAATAAAACTTATACTCCCATGAAGTCTAAATATTCCAAAAATACAGGGGCCTTTAGCCCCTGTTGATTAAAAAAAAATCCAAAAGTTTGTAAAGTGTAAATTCCGTAAACCTCCTATATATGGTATAGGGAGATCATGCATCAATACTTGGAGGTGTGGTTGATTAAAACAACGAGTTGTTAGAGGCCAAGACAAGAAACAAAGAAAAGTTTGCAGTAAATGTACAGTAATGGGCTAGTTTCAAGCCCAAGGCGTTCACCACAAAGTTATAGAAAACGACCCTTGAGCCCTAGAATAAACTTGCCCATCAGCCCAAGTACTCCACAGCAAAATTAAAAATAAACAAAAATATTAGACAAACCACCAAATAGTTCCTGTCCCCGCCACCCGTGACATGAAATAAAAAAATATTATTTTATTATTTAATAATTTTAATAAAAGAAAAAGTAAATAACAAAGACAGGTGGAGGCAGGGTGGGCCAAATTGACCCATCGGGGGTCTTTTTACAAACTATTTCCCGGAATGAGGTTGTTTGTAAACATTTTTCAATGGGGAGCTGTTTTATACGTGGAAAATGGCATCATACATGCATATCGCCATCATGAATGGCGAGATGCAGGTGGGAGGGGACTCGTCATTCCTTCTGGCGATTTAGGAGGGGACTCGCCATTCCTTCTGGCGATTTGGCATGTCTATGTCGCCATTAGGTCTAGCGATTTGGCTTTGACGTAAAGAAGATGTAGACTTCTGTGCAGAAGAGATATATAATGCGATTTTTTTTTAAGAAAGAAATACGCTTAAAAAAATGTCATTTTATTTAATTGTTATAAAAAAGGAAACATTAAAAATATGCTTTTTTTAAGAAGGAAATACGCTAAAAAAATGTTATTTGATTTAATTACTATAAAAAAGGAAACATTAGAAATATGTTTTTTTTAAGGAGGAAATACGCTTAAAAAAAGCATCATTTTATTTAATTGCTATAAAAAAAGGAAACATTGGAAATATATTTTTTTTAAGAAGGAAATACGCTTAAAAAATGTCATTTTATTTAATTGCTATAAAAAAGGAAATATTGGAAATACTTTTTTTTAAGAAGGAAATATGCTTAAAAAAAGCATCATTTTATTTAATTACTATAAAAAAGAAACATTAGAAATACGATTTTTTTAAGAAGGAAATATGCTTAAATAAAATGATGTTTTTTTAAAAAGGAAATACGATTTTTTTAAGAAGGAAAATTTCTAATGTTTCCTTTTTTATAGTAATTAAATAAAATGATGCTTTTTTTAAGCATATTTCCTTCTTAAAAAAATATTTCTAATGTTTCCTTTTTTATAGCAATTAAATAAAATGACATTTTTTAAGCATATTTCCTTCTTAAAAAAATATATTTCCAATGTTTCCTATTTTATAGCAATTAAATAAAATGACGCTTTTTTTAAGCGTATTTTCTCCTTAAAAAAAGCGTATTTCCAATGTTTCCTTTTTTATAGCAATTAAATCAAATAACGTTTTTTTAGCGTATTTCCTTCTTAAAAAAGCATATTTTTAATGTTTCCTTTTTTATAACAATTAAATAAAATGACATCTTTTTAAGCGTATTTCTTTCTTAAAAAAAAATCGCATTACATATCTCTTCTGCACACAAGTCTGCGTCTTCTTCACGTCAAAGTCAAATCGCCAGACTTAATGACGACATAGACATGCCAAATCGCCAGAAGGAATGGCGAGTCCCCTCCTAAATCGCCAGAAGGAATGGCGAGTCTCATCCCACCTGCATCTCGCCATTCATGCTGGCGATATGCATGCATGGTGACATTTTTCACGTACAAAACAGCCCCCCATTGGAAAATGTTTACAAACAACCCCATTCCGGGAAATAGTTTGTAAAAAGACCCCCAATGGGTCAATTTGCCGCAGGGTGGACGTTACTGTAGAATAGTTCGTGTGTCACAGTTCAAAAATAAATATTGGGAAAGGCTGGCACAGTTCTGCACACAAATGTGACACCGAAGTCTCAGTTTCTCCTCTTTGTCTTTAGATTGTGCATTCCATTGTGTATGATGGCTGATCTCCTAATTGCTTTTACATATTTTATCAAACTATTTTCCGCGTGATGGCACCCAAGAGGAAGTTATGAAACCAAATTAAGTCGACAATTGATCACCTATTGCAGTATTGTTAAAAGAAAATTGACTACCAATGAGTGGTGTATTTAAACGCTAGAAGCAACACGTCTTTGTATAAGCATTTGCAAGCCAAAGGCCATATTTTATCTAGCGGAATCCTTGCATATTATAGTTTGACATATCAGTATTTATTTACTTCAACTTCTCTGTTCTTTGGGTCAACTCTTGTATGTTTAGTTGAAATCTGGTGTACTTCGATTGAATTTGTGTTCTCAGAATAGTTAATGGGCAATCTGAGATGTTTGGGAAAGGAAACACACTTAACCTCTAAAAAATGTTGGGGGTTTAGCTTAGCATGCTCACTTTATAAAGGTTTTTAAATTGCAACATGTTGAGACCTCTAAAAAATTAAGAGTCCCAATTAATTGCAATAATAATTTGAAACCTGGGAGTCATTTTGCATCATAGCAGCATATGGTTGGTGATGCAAAGCGATAATTATAGTAATGTTATAATAACTTATACGAATGATTTATTTCTCATGAGACACATCCAGAAAGTATGTGGCAAACTCTTGAGTCCTTGTATGCTTCTAAATCAGGGAGCGACAAATTGTACCTGTTGAAGAACTTTGTTGAATTGAAATACAAGGACGAAACTCTATTTATTAAGCACTTGAGTGAATTTCAAGGACACTGTGATCAATTGTCAGTCGTAAGTATCAACCTTGATGATATGTGTTGGGATTGTTTCTATTAATAACTCTACCTGATTCGTGGGAGACATTTTGGGTTTCCATGATTAGTATTGTCCTCAATGGTATTGTTCCTTTGCAAATGACAAAGACTAGTGCTCTTAATGAAGAGATGAGAAGGAAGGTGCAAGATACTTCTTCTCAGTCATAGGTGCTTGTTACTGAAAATAGAAGAAGGAGATCCGTACACTTGAGTCTTAAGATTTTTGGTTAAAATGTGGTGTCAAGTTTCCTTATGTAGTTGCTCATGATTTATTGGTATAAATCTCTCCGGTATTTACTCTCATCCAATTCCCCAACAATTGGTACGATGATTCGACTTGGTGATCAGCTCGAACGAGTAAGATGGTAGCGATAGATCCTTAATTTTGACATAACTCCTAAAATGTTCAACAAATCTATACACACACCTCACTCCAAATCAATACTCTTTCAATGGTTTCTTTTCTCCATCACAAACAAGAACTCATCCATGGCCCTAAGAGAGACCCCTTAAATCCTTAAATCCATCTTCATCTTTTGCAGCATCCCTTTATCATATCTCTGATATTACCAACTTTCTTTCTCATCATGATTCCTTTCTCAGTCACGTTCATGAACAATTCAATTTTAGCCACTATATGCTCATAGCTCGTCCTTTTAGCATCCTCTCCCTCGAACAGCTTGTAGTTATAAAACTGCTCCGCTGCCATGGGCCACCCCAAAATTGGGACTCCTAATCCAACGATTCCAGTACCGAGTTCCACCCACAGTCACTGAAAAATGCAGACACCTCAAAATTCATTTTTATAAAGAGAGATCTCACATTAGGGGTGTGCAAAAATTAATTCGTTAAAAAAATCAAAATAAAATAGTTTTAAATTGATTTAGTTTGTTCGAATTTATATTCAAATAATTAAACCAATTGAAAACTAATTCAAAATCAACCTAATTTTAAAAATTTGGTTCTAAATTAAATTGATTTTTAATCGGTCTTAAACTGGTTTTAAGAATGATTTTCAAACTATTTTTTTCAAATTAAAAAAATATATATTTAAGTGAAAATTTAATTAATCGAATTGATTTTATAAAATAATATACCTTTTTTTCTTGAACTAGAACCAGAAAAAATCAATTCGATATAGATTCAATTATAATTTGATTGAATCCGAAACCATTACCCCTACCCGTCATTGTTGCCATTAGTTTCTGCTATGCCAGTGGGTAACCGTAAATGAAACGGGCTTCTGAAAAATCCGGTAAGGGAAAGGGGTCAGAGTCAACGTGGCGGTGGGCTAGGTTCGTCCAGAGGCCAAGCCGTAGCTGCTGAAGATAACGTGAAAAACACCGAGTTCCTTGGCCACGCTGGCTGTCCATCCGAAGATGTCGGCTATGATGCAAAGTTGTTGCTGTTGGACGATGATGTTTTGTTTGGATGAGGTGCTTGAAGGCCGGTCTCATGGTAGGCGATGCCATCTGTGGTCGGAGGGAGTGAAAGGGATTTCGAAGAAGACGACGGAGGAGTCTGGTGGGAGAGAGGACTTTAGCTTTTTTATGTTTAGGGAGGTGCTGACTATTGCGATGGTGTACTTTTTTCTTTGTTCTAGCTCAAGGGCTAATGCCACGAAAGGAGTTATCAGTTATGTGGCCTTGTGCATGAAAGGGAATAAAATTATCATTTCTTTTCTCTCTGCCATTCTCGATCGCTCCTTCACTTGAGAGAAAGAATCTCAGCCTTCTAAAAAACACTACTATTAGAGAAAGTTTCATTTTTAAAACGAGGGTCACTCTCAAATATTCTCCCAATATCGATCACAAGTCATACCAAATCCCAACACTTTAGCTATTTATTTGACGACAAACATTCAAATTAACAAAAACACATGAGTCTTATTATTGTTTACAATTCCTTTCTCTTTTTGGTGTTTTGTCTTTACAACTCATCCGTAGCATATCAACGACCCATGCTTCAATATGAATTGCTTTGCATGGCTACCAAATCTCCTTGGAGTATATATAGGTCACGCGCCTCACTTCTTTTTTACAGTTTTTTTTTGTCTTCAAAACATCAAAACACAGGCCAAAAGCACACCAAATCTAGCACTCAATACATGTACGCCCACTCTACTTAAAAGGAAGCTGCTAGCATACTAATAACAGGAAGCAGAAAAACACACACACACAGTTGGATGGGCTAGGTCCTGAACAAATGCACTGGGTATATAGTTGTGGCTCTTGGATATATGGGATTTGATTAGGCTCTTGTTATTTACACTCCTTGTTTTTCTAAGTACCCTAGTAACCCTCCTTTCTGCCTCCGATTACCCATTACTTTTTTAATAAAGAAGCACACCCATTTTGCTTTTCAGAAGTGTCTTTCCAAAATACCAGAAATGTTGCATTTTAAAACTGCTAGTCATTTATTACGATCCAAAGCACTACACAAACTACAACTTAGTATATGCAACATCAGATGAACTTCAGAGACAACAATGTAACAGACTAACAGGTGAGACATGAAACCAAAAATACATTAACAGCTTTAAACTATAGCAAGTCAACACCCACACCTTTAAACCCCATTCGAGAGCAAACATGTTACCCAAATTGTACCAAATTGTTTTCAGAGCAAAGCATCAAAGAGCTACATTATCATTCGATTAAACATTTTATTAAGAAACATCCTCGCGTATTATTGTATTACAACAACAACAAACAATTGCCTCTGTTTAAAAAACAATCAAAATTCGTCTCTCCATCATCCAATTCCCTATGCTTTACCCATGTTCATCCTAATTATTACTTTTAAAATAAATTCTCATCCTATATAGTTAAATACTCAACATCCCTCAAAAAATAATAACACTGCGATGTGTAAGTAATTTCAAAATTGAATCATATGACCACTCTTAGTATATTGTTAGACGAATGATTCTAAAGCCAACACACAACTTATGACCACCTATCTTTCTATGCCATGTTAGACATCACAAAGGAAGAAAGTATTAAATTTCAGAATGCAGATGAAAGAAAACTCACGAAAACTCACGTTTGTGGTGGTGGAAAATTATGTTTGCTCACATACCTGTCCCTGCGAGTGAGAAGAACCAAGGAACGTCGTCAACGGAAGAATGGAACCACGTTTTCGGAAAGAGTAAGTGCCAAAGAAGAGAGGTGAGGACGACCCTAAATGAGACCGGAGGAAGAGAAAAGGGGGGGGGGAGGGGGAGCGGTCTATGGGGTGTACAGAGGTTTACAGAAGAAGAGAAAAAAGGGGTTTTAAGCGGGTGTAAATAGCGAGTGCCTTTTTTATTTAAGCAACTATATGGGAGCCCAGCTAGATGTTACACTTGCAATGCCTAGCATAGGGGCTTTGCTATTGGCATCCCCTCATTGCTTTTTAAACCCCCCTCTTCTTCAGAAACACATTATTTGACAAAAATACGCCTAACCTTTGACACACCCATAACACAATACAAATTTGTCTGTGTTAATTTCTTAAAAAAAACAAATTTCTTTCTGTTGTATTAAATTTTTGGAAAATGTTACATAGACACCTAATAGGCTACATTACACCTAGTAGAAATAGAAAAAAAAATAAAAAATATTGGTGGAATGTTTAAAACAAGAGAATATTTATGTGTCATTACTCTATTTTTTTAAAAGACACTCCCATAACATAATAGAAATAAATTTTGTTGTGTGTTAAAGTCGAGCCGAAATACACAATGAATACTTATTTTTGTTGTGTAATCAATTTTATATTTATTATTATTTTAAAATGGTTACATTTAAATATTAATCAAATTAATTATTATATAAATTTTATTTTTAATTGAAATTGAATCTATATTATTAATAAAGGGAATATGATGTTTTTGTGTACATATTTCTTTTCTCATTTTATCCCTAAAACCAACTTTCCAATTTTTTTTTATCCCTATTCTCTTCAACCAACTCACACCCCCACTTACATCCTAAAAACTATCCAATGTTATTTTTATTTCTCAAAAAATTTAGAGAAACACAAAGTGTTTTTTCCCTTAGTTAATTATAATGCAAGTTACCCTTATTAATAGTAATTGAATTAGTAATAATGTAAATTACCTTTTTCAATTGTAAACAAAATAATTACAAATGAATCAAATTACCTTTTTAATAAAATCATAATTATTTGAATGGATCAAATTAATGTATAATATAATATAATATTTAATATAATTCAAAACTGTTTTTTTTATTAATTTTTAAAAATTAAAAACTAAAAAACACCCTAGACTGCAGTAAAGAAATCATGTTCTGCGTAAGGGTCGTGATTCAGAGTATGCATGGCATGTTGTCCAAAATCATGCAGACAATGTATTGTATTGTGAAACACCTGCCAGGGCTTTTTAGAAAGTGAATCTGGGCATTTTCTTAGATGCTTGTGATTGTCTTTTAACATAACTGAAAAGAATTGTATATATCCCTTTTAACACTTTTCATAGGATCCCTGCTCACCTAACGCTTTTGATCTTTTGGCCATAATGCATTACTAACAACACTTTCAACATTGAGTGCCCATATTAATAATTGACATTCAGTATTTCCCTTGCTTTTCCATTAAGTACCTGATATCACATCCTTATTTCCTCTCTCCGCTTTAATTTTAAATAAATAAATCCGTTGCGAACCACTTGGATAAATGAGTATAAAATCTGGAGAAACTAGGCTTGCATGTAGATTACTAGATTTCTCGTTTGTGGGGTTTTAAATACGTATGCGTAAGTGATGGCAATACTGCTCTTAAAAGTGAAGGCTCTACTGCCGCCACCTCCTTCGTGGAGCAGCACAATGCCTCCGCAATTGCTCCAAAAAGGAAGAAATATTGAATTGCTACTTCTGAATCGAGGACATCAAAGTCATTACGATATGACAAATGTTAAACAAATTAAGAAATTTAAAGTAAAAATATTTTTATTGGGAAATACAATATTATATTATTCATTGTTTTTTTATAATTTATATAATAAATATTTTTTTAATTTCCTAATTCATGTCCTAAAAATAATTTAATAAGATCCATAAGAAATTAGTAGTTTTTTCTTAATTATGACCGGTTAGTGTAACGACACAATGATTCTGTTTCTCTTTATTGTCGACAGAGCTATAGAAAAAGCTGATGAGCATGGCTATTGGCTATTGCAAATTAATGATAAAGCATTCTCACTCGTTATGTCACTCTCTTTGACCCCATTCTTGCTCTAATTGGACTTGGATTTTACCAACAGCGTCTCTTTATTCACAGTTCTTGGCAATAATTCTCAGTTTCTATGCATAGCACAGAACAACAAGGAGTGGACGATTCCTGCAGTCATATCTAACATCTTAGGTGGCCTTGTGCTATAAAAATTCAAGAACTATGCAAAACATGTCTCAACAGGTACTTTTGACTGCATCATGCATGTTCGTTTTTTTGGAATTTTCTCACGAGTCCTCCTAGGGATTCATGTTGTTTCCTCTGGGATTTCAGTGGTGGGTCTGTGATAATTTCTGAGGTTGTGGGTCTGCATGTGTATGTATATTTGATTTGATCAATACTTGGTTGTTTCTTTGTGTTTAGTTTCTTCTGTTATATATATGTCTGCTATATATGTGAATTTCTATGAACCTTTTGTGTTATTAAACTTACAATTGATTTGATGTTAGGATGAGGGTTGGCCTCTGGGTTTACTGCAGCCAGCGAATGCAAGGATTGAATTGGTCAGAAACAGTGACAATGCGGGGTCAATATCATTCAACACCTTACTCACTCGTTCTCCATCTTCTTCTACAGATTCTTCATCAGATTTAGACACTGAGGTCAGTAAAACATTAACCAAAATTATACCATATGGTAACTTTTTCTTTTGCTTTTTCTTTTATCATCATCAATAGTATTATTTTGTCATGTTGACAACTACGTTGAATTATAAATCAATTGTAAACAAAATAATAATAATTTGTGATACAATATTTAAAATTGGACTTTGCTGTTTTGATCATTTTTGTACAATATTTAAAAGTAATCTTTAAATGAAAATAAATGCATTTTCTTAAATTAAAGAGACCCCACTAATTTAATCATCTAAAATTATCAAAATATTTAGAACAATGTAAACTAACTCTCAAATACGTAAAAAAAAAAATCTTCTAAAAATTGACTGCATATAATTAAATAAATTTCAGAAATTAAGCTTTTAATAGTTTTTAAAAATTGTAATAACTGCTTACTAATAGGAGGGTTTACTGTATCTTTAATTGCATACCATTCCTTTTTTTTTTCCTTATCTATTTTCTAAAATACCCATAATTGAATGCCACCCAGTTTTCAACCCCACCCACCTTCACATGTTAGATTATAGGTTTCTTTTAAGATCAAATAATTCTAGCAAATCGGACCCAAAAAATCATAATATCAATGCTCTCAAATGTAAATGTAAGCATCAGAACATCTATTATACTAGGAATATCAATGAATCTGATTGCTAATGATAATGTCTATATTAAAAATTCAATTCTTTTTTTTAATGAAATTATTCAATTCTTATACTTACTAATTGAAAACAAAGAATGTATAGATATGGTATCCCCAAAGTAAGAAAGTTATCTATAATAAAATGGTATCAATTTCATTTTACAATTTCATTTCGTAATAAACTAGATCGGAATAAGATTATATGCATTATCATTATAAGAAGAAATGATTTAAATGAATCCTAAGAATACTACATTTACATATAATTTCATGCGTCATTCCATTTCCTTTAAGAACAAAAATAAACATGGTTAGACCTATTTTTTAAAATCTCTCTCATGATTTGGAACCGTTCAATCCTATATACTTGTTAATATTGAACATAAAATTATTTATAATAATTTTTTTTATTGTTCACTCCATATTTTTTTATTGATTTTCTAACCCCAAAATCACTATTTCCTGTCTAGATCTTAAACCAAAACCTTCATGTAAATGTGACACGGGAAGAATAAGAATTTTTTAGGCAGAGAAGTGTATTTTTGTTTTGGGATAACAATGGAAAATAAATATCAATATAATCGATAAGTGCTAGTACCAATGAATGAGCATGTACCCGTTGCAGTAAGGGTCATGTGACTAGCTGACTCGATTAGAATAGAATATGCTGTCATTTTTGTCCTTGTCCTGCATGCTTCTGGGATTGTTCGGGTAATCAGAGGGTCGTTAGAAGTTAGAGCTGGGGGGGGGGGAACTTCGAATTCCTAAACTGTCCACCGCTAACATCGAAGAATTGGTGTTTTATTTCACTAAAAAAATGATAAACGAATTATTTGATTTTTTATTCAGTTTAATTTTTTAAAAAATTTAATTTATCCTTATCTTTTTTTTAGAGTTTAATCATTTATTTTTTGAAAAATTTATTTGATCATTTTTTTCAGTTTGATTGTTTATCTTTTAAAAAGATAATAAAGTATTACTCCTTTCAATATTTTTTTAGTTATGTTTAAGGTTATTAAATATGAATTATGATATATTTAATCAAACTAAAAAATGTTATTATATTTGAACTAAAATATCCTTATTTAATATATTATTATTTTTTATACTTGTACTATTAATAATGGGTATTAAATAAGAATATATTTTAACAAAATATTAATTAGAATTTGAAATTTTAAAACATCAATTGTTTTGGGAGAAAAATAGAAAGTTAATTAAACATTAAAAGATACCAGGAGGACGTAATAGAAAGGAAGAGAATATTGGATGAAAGTGTTGTGTGTATGTGTATTGGATTAGGTACGGAATTAAGTTTAAATTTTTATATTTCAATGTGGACTTCATGTTTTTATTTTTTTTACTCAAGGGTAGTTGCTAATTAATACTTAATAGTATTATTATTAAATTAATAAATAAACCAAAGCTAACTTTAATACGGTTTTTTCTAATTATCATTAAGAAGAAAAACATTGCAAGTTACATCTAATGGAAATAATTTCAACAATAAGAAAAGTTGGTTATGTAATATGTTACATGTAATGGTGGAAAGTTACTTTATTTTGTACTATAACTCTTCAACTACAAAGACAATAGTAAATAAACAACTTAAAAAGTATTTATTTAATATTTTGTTGTTACATGAAATTTTTTTTATAAAATTGATTATTTTTTTTAAAAAAATATTATAATAAATTTCACTAAAATAATTATAAATTTCATGTACTCTATTTCATGATTTTTTAAGGAGAAAAAAAAAAGATATGCATTAACAATGTAAATAATTTTATACAGTCATTTAATCATAATTTATTATATATGATAAGTTTATTGATTTTTAAAATAATTTAAATGATAATTTGTGATTAAATGATGATGTAAAATTATTTTACACTTGTTGTCCATAAGCATTGAACTCTTTAATATTCCTTTTTAAACACATTTTTTTATTGGTTGAAACTTGTTAAGCATGACAAAATTTGTGAATCCATATCATATTTAATGATTTTATTTTTAATTTGTAGTTTTTGATAAATTTTAACTAATTAAAGAGAGTTTAAGAAAGTATGTTTATAGTATACCTCAAAAGTTTATATTGACTTATATATATATATATATATATATATATATATATATCACCTGTAATTACTAATTAGTATAAGTATATATGATCAAACGTATTTTGAAAAAAAAAACTAATTTTAAAATAAAAAATAAATACTAATTATTGCTTTTTTCTCTAAAATTAAGCTTAAATAGATTTGCTATGAAAAATTAAATTAATAGAAGGAAATTATTAGTTGATGTTACAAGTACTGAGCTCTATTCTCCTACTTAATTACTTTTGAAATCCAAAGCAATTACTAATTGATTTTTCCTATTAAATCCCCTTTTAGGTTGCATTAGGTGAGCAAGTTTTTTTTTTTTTGGTAAGCAATCTTCTTCTTAGTTTAATATGCTTCTACTTTAATTAAATTTACCTATATATGATTAATCGTACATATGCCTACTTTCCGTATCAGTTCAGTTCAGTTAGATGAATTAATTAATTACCATAATTTATTTCAAGAACTTATTCTGTCATTCCTCACATTGGCTTTAAATTGGGAAGTACTTCTATTTTTTTTCTTCTAACCATGGTATGGTATTCATACAAACCACTCCTATTTAAAAGATTTTATATGAATCCGAATGTGTAGAAATGGTTTATAATTTTCTTACTAAATTTTGTAATTTATTTTAACAAGTTTTATAGATAAATATATTAAAATGTGTTTTTTGTAACTTTATTTTAATAAGTTTTATGATTAAGTTTATAAATAAATTTCCCTTTTTAACAGAATTTGTTAAATATGTATTTAATTGACTTAGTTAACTCATCGTGTTTGATCAATTCTCTGATACAACGTTCAAACAGAATAATCAAGACAAAAAGAAACCGACTAAATTAAATAGTTAACTCCTCGAGTTGTCTTTAGCTTCTTCTTTTTTTTCTCTCTCTATCTTTAAACTAAAGTTGTTTCCGGTTTAAGTTTGAGTTTCATGTTATTTAAATTATCATTTTAATTTTTAAAAACTATAATAAAGTTTATAATTTATACTAATTTAATTTAATTAGCATTTTTTATGAAAAAATATTACACTATTAACTATTCAAATTTTAAGAGACCTATTCAAATTATATATAATTTTTTTACACATATTATAAATAATTTTTTTATGTTACCATTCAATAGTATTATTATTAAAAAAGTCTAGTTTAATTATATGAAAAACATGTATGAATTATTATAAATCCTATCATACTAATTTTTACTTCCATCGATAAAAAAATCGATAATATTATTATGCTATGCCCTTGGAAAGGTAGGACAGTTTCTGATATCATATTTCTAAAAATTAAAACATCTACATTAACTAATTAGAGACACTTCTATTTTAGAAAGAGTACGAGACTGAGTTACTCCAAGTTAAGGGTTTTGGATATCCTAACTGTTATACGTTGCAACCCTCAGAAATGAGAAAGTGTAACTTAAGTGATAGTTAATTTGAAGACTGACTGAGAATAGAACTTGATGCCAATCAACTGCATCTTGAGAAAATTAATTGTCATCAAACTATAAAAATACTATCAGAACTGCTGTATATATTTTTAATCAACACTCCAAGCCATTAAGAACTTAGTTGTGAGAGGAAAAACTATAAATGATTTATACTTCCCCTGATGATAGTGTTCCTGTCTTAAAAATATCATTTATGTTGCAACTTTCTGTCTTTAATTCCTCACCTTCTTATATGACAGTGTTCCCGTCTTAAAGTTAAAAAGCTAGCAATGTATTTGTTTCATTTCGTAGAACAATGACCAAATTACTGGCTCGGCAAGTGTAATTGCCGCTGGAAGTCATTGATTATCTGATTTCGAATGCAGTGCTCACTTGAATTCAGTTAAAGTGTGTTGGTCATTCAATTTATCTCCTATTAAATACTTTCACGTTTGATTAAACATTTGCGTAATTTATGCATTTTTTTGTTGCGAAAGTAGCAACAGCCAACAGAGATCATTCTTAATTTTTACGTACTATCTAGAATGTAGATGTAATCAAACATAAATGCATTATATCTGTAGATAGAATACTCACTAGCTTAGTGAGTACATTGTAGTTTGTTGGCGAGCATTATGAAGAATCAATGCTATTTTAATTAAGCGCATCCGTCCCTTCTCACTTCATGTGGTACTGTTCAACATTGATTATGAAATTCATATACTGTAATTTAGCAATCACGTCAAGGGTGAGTTATAATATATATACTCCCTCCCTCTCTTCATTTGTAAAGTTCATGATCTTGTTCAACAATTCGAAAAGATTTACATCAATAGACATAAATAATCACATAAATAAATTTAACATCACATAATAATTTAAAATTTTGAAATTTAAATTTGTAAGTCTTGTATTTAGTTATATATATGACATTCAAATTTTTCATTCTTATATTTCTTATATTATGTGGAACTTTATCTCATATTTGAACTTTAACAAAATTATGCTAATTACTCTTTTATCAATTATACACTTATTTGTTTTTTAATATTTAATTATTTTATACATACATTTATATGATAAAATGAGAAGAAAAATAGATGAAAAAGAAAATTTCATGACTATTTTATTAAAATCAACAAAATTTATTATCTTTGTTGATTTCTATATAATAAATTTAATCTACACATAAAAGAAAAAGAGAATATAAGCGAAGCATGGTACATATATATGAAAATGTCTTATGGACTAAAAGTATATGTTTGTTTGATTCAGTCAACGGGGTCTTTTTTTCCGGACCAAAGTACCACACTTGGGAGCCTTATGGGTATCTCTAGCATTGTAGAGCTGTCTAGAAGATCACTAAGAGGAACTAAGACAGAACTATTAAAGAGTAAAAAGAAAATGTTCAATTTCAGCTCATGGTTATTCTGTTTGGGCTCAAGGAGTAAAATTACTGAAGCTGAGAGCCAAAAATATAATCCACCATCTCTTGGTCAATTTCTTGCTGTGGAAAGAAGAGCTGCTAGTGAAAATAGAAGGAAGCAAAGCCTATCCATTTACGACCCTCATGATGAGCTTGCATTGGCTGAGCTAAATTCATTATTTATGAATGGCACCATTGCTCCCCCTCACTCCATAAGTCCAAGGCAGAGTATTGGAACAGAGAGAGAAAACATGGAATTAAGACAACACAGCAAAGGGTTTGGTTTACTTGCGGAGCTGTTTTCATGCATGTGTGGACAAGATGGCTTATTAGCTAACTTCTAATTATGATTTGGCATCAACATCAGTCATTTTTTTTCTTCGCATCTTTATATGTTACATTTGTTTCAAAGTTAACGTTAGATGTAAGTGAAATGAGTATGTATCCAAAATAATTTTAGTTATGATTTTACATTGAAATTGTGTTATTTATTAAAAAAGTGCAATAATTTGTTCTCTAACGTTAAAATAAATGTGGACTTAATCTTTGTTTCACCTATAAATGGATGATATAATTTCAATATTGGGAGGGAGAGGAGGGGATCAGAAATCGATTACTGTATATTATTTGATCCCCGGATAAGTTCTAAAATTTTAGTTTCTTTTGTTCAAGATTGACTCCTAATCCCTTAACTCATTATCATAAATTAACAAAACCAAATGTATTACGTCTTATATTTAAGGTCAAGCTCATGTACAAATTAAATATCTTAGGGATTTGTATAATTTTAGTGGAAGACCTTCTTTTAATTAAATTAAGAAAATAATTAATTGAGGTAGGGCCAAGTTAATCAAGAGTCAAAGACACTACCGAATCATTAAAAAAATACTGTAATGTTTTTTATATGTGTTTCGGAAACTAGTTTAGAATATTTAAAGAAGATTAATTAAGGATTATTTAACAGTTTTTAATTAAGTTTCTGAGCTATTTTTTTTCCAATAACAAAGCATTTTTTACAGAAATAACAAAACATATTATTCAGTCCATAAAATGTCTATAAACTCCTCCAATAACCAAACAAGTGAATTCCTCATCCTAACAAATGTGTATTGTGTACCGTACGTGACACGTTCTTAACTTATCCGGATTCATGTGAATATGCAACCACTTTGATTAGATAGATCCAAATCTGAAGGTTGAGATTCTTAACTATTTCCATTTTAATACTGCAAAGGCCACATGTGATTCTGAATATGACTCATTCTCCAAGATATTTCTTCCTGCAACCTGTCGGCAGAGACCGTAGTAAGTATCTTATAAAAGATAAATGGCAGTAATATCTTGTATATTTATGTGTTTTTTTCTAATTTAAATATGTTTTCTTTCGGTAAGTTAACGTTTTTTTTTAATATTTTCCCTGCAACTTTATTTTTTTTAATTTTAACTTCTTGGAATTATCATTTTTCCAATTTTAGTTTCGGCAGATATTTTTATTAATTTTTACTCTTTTTAAATTTGTGTTTTTTTAATTTTAATTATTATAAAATTTTTATTTTTTTCATTTATAATTCTCATAAATTTACATTTATATGGATTAAAATTAAAAAAATATAAACTTACATCGACTAAAAATAAATAAAATATCTTATATAAATTAAAATTAAAAAACATAAACTTACGTGGATTAAAATTATAAAGATATACTTATAGGAATCAAAAGTTAAAAATATATTTAAATAATTTTTATTGACAAATATTAATAGTTAGTTTTTTATTAGCATAAAAAATTAAATCCATAATTTTTTTTCATTTTTTCTTTTTAAACCACTCAATTAATCTTATATCTTTTATTTTTTTAGGTTATAAGTATTTTTTTGGAAGTAATTTTTTTAATGCATTTTGGAAGTAATTTTATACCAGCTAAATACAGTTCCGTATATTTAATTCTTCTAATAAGAGTTTTTTTTATCATATATAACGTTGGAATTAAAAATTTTATTTTAAAAATAAATGTATATCCTCTAAAACTAAACTAATTACTTATTAGTGTCTTGTAATTTTTTTATTTATATATTTTAAAATTTTTGATAATCTCATGAGTAGTAACTCCACTTGCCAATTTTTTTTTAAAAATTTAATAACTTATAGTGAGTAATGTCAATTTTGTTAACAAATATACGCGTTAAGAATGTTGTATTTATCTATTTCATTAACAAAAAAAAAAGAGTTGTATATCTTTATTGTTGCATTTAATCGTACAGATAAAATAGAAATAAAAAGTAAAAAATATAAACTATGATTCAAATTAAAATAGGTCAACCCAAGGTCATTATCCTAGAGTCTAAGCTTCACTTGTGATGGACTAAAGGTCGACCTAACAATTAAGTACTCGGCCTAATATTAAAGCTTAATTTGTGATGGACTTGAAGTCAACCTAAGAATTGAGTACTCAACTTAATGCATGTTTAAAAATCAAGTGAAAAAGTATTTTTAAGGCAAAAATGATTTTTGTGAAAGAATCATGATTCATGATCTTTGCTTTTGTTTTTATTTATTCATTAAATTTATATTGAAACGTATACATAATATTTTCAGCTTCAATCCAAACATGCACTTAGAACTTAGAATTTAAGTTTGACCTATGATAGACTTGAGGTTGGCTTAAATGCTGAAGACAATCTAGCTTGAATGAACAAAATTGAATCTTAAAGATCCCCTAAAATTAATGACATTGTTGCAAAGAAAAACATATAATTTTATGCCAATAAATAATTTTAAAAAATTGTTTTTTTTTCTTTATTACATTAACACTTATATTAAATTTGACTCATCGCTCTCATTAACAATGACTTTTGTTTATCAACTCTCCTCCATTTATCATGTTTATTTTCTTATATCAAACATATTATATTTTTATTTTTCTTGAATACCATTGTTTAAATTAGTACATTCCAAATTATCCAATTGTTAATATAAAAATTTCCATATTTTTAAATTAAAAAAGTTCATTAATTTGAATTTCATAAATCATATAAAATTAATAGTTTGTTGACATATTTTATATCAAAGTAAGCTATACCCCTTGATATTTATATTTTGAGAAATAATTTTAAAAATGATATTTTATGGATCAATTATTCATTTTTTTAGTATCATCGCCTTTTATCCAATCATAATTGATTATAAGACATCACTAATAACTTCCTTGTCAAATAATTTTACATTTCGATAATTCTATTGATGGGGATCTTGGCTCTCTCTTACTACGATTGGGAGTTAGAACGTAGCCCTCAAAAGGACAGGTCAAACACGTTTGCATCTGCAGCGCAGCTTATGGAGAAATGACACGTACACTGACCAAGGCATGCATGTACTTAACTTTCCTTGTTTGTTTTTATGCCGTGTCTCTTTCCTGTTTTCAGTTTTTGGTGTGAAAAGTCCCAACAAACCCAGTTGGTATTTGTGGTGGCCACCCCCTAATTATTATTAGACCAAACACCAGCCTTTAGGGTATTCGGTATTCGCTCATATATATCACGACGCCAATTTTACGTTTAATCATGTGAGACATGACTTCACCTTCTCCATGTTCTATTATTTATTTGTATATGAAACAAATTAGATTTATACAATTTTTTATCAACAAGTTACAATAAAGAGAAAAGAAAAAAAAAAGTATACTATTTTATATATTAGCCAGCATGCTCCGATCCTGATCAAGTGCACTAACTAGTTTACCCACGGAGACATGATCACATGACAAGCAACAAAAAGGCTCTGTCTTTCTCTTTTGTATCTTATTTCTTATATCTTATCGATACAAAGAAATAAATAATGCAAATAAGCAATACACTTTCCCTTAATATTATTGATTTATACTTTTGAGAGAAATTATTCCCACTTTACTGGGATACGTATGATAAAATAAAATTATTGACGATGCCCAAAATCATCGATCGACGCAGGTGATGCTTCTTCATTCTCAAGTAACAATAATACTACAACAACATGACATCCCCTTCTCTTTTTCCCAACAACACTTGGTACCTACCGCGAACTTCACTTCACTTCAACTCACTTTTGCTTATTTCCCAAAATTACATAATATTCCTTCACCTGTTTTCAACTTTGATTTTTGCCTTGCCGGTTAAGCACCTCTGTAGTTACCGTATCTTGCCAATATGGAATCATTGATTACCACAAGTAATTTGCCATCACTGTTTATCAAGCCACTCAGCAGCAATCCTTCCAGAGCTGCGGCTACCCAACTTCCCGAATGAACTAACACTAGATAGTCCCTTGAAGCTGCTGCTACCACTGTCATTCAAGTGTCTGAGTTTCCTTGATGACTTGCTCAGCTTGGAACAGTTGATATCAGCACTGTCTTGATCAGTTTCATCGTGGCATTCTGTCTTCACAACAACGAGTCTTGTTATCGTGCTCCGACAAAATGGACAAACTGGTGGAGTAAGACAGGCAGTGGCAGGGTTGGGCTTGTTGTGGCAACACAGGGCTAGTGTGCATTGTGCACACATCTGGTGGCCACAGTTCTGAACTTCAATTGTGCACACCTGCTCAAAGCAGATGCAACATAATTCGGACTCACTAACCTGCACAATATAAGATCCCACAATCAGTATGTAGTTAGTTTTTATTGACCCTACAATTAGATATATGAATATAATGATTCAAGGAAAAAGAGAAAATGTTTCTCTAACTAGAGTAATGAGGATGCCAGGGGAAAAAATTATATATATTACACACCATGGAGAAACAGAAGGATTTTACTGGGCAAAATAATCAATCCCTTAGCCATGGTTAAAACATATAATATATTTTGCTTAATTCTCAATAATTCTATTCAAATTCGTTTTTACTATATGGTTATCAGTAAGTTCTGGTAGAGCTATTTCATGTGTCTAAGTACCAATAATTTCACGGTTGAAAAAAATTAAAAGGGGCAGGGGAGAAACTATGAGTTTATGCAGTGTTGGACAGCTTAAAACTTGACCAAAATATGATTATTATTTTTTTAAAATGCACACTAGTGATGTTTGAAATGTTCCATCATTTTAAATTTATTCAATGAGTTCCTACTATTAATCTACTTAATTCTAATTAATTATCCGTACTTTGATTCAATTAAATTGAAAAGCACAAAAAGTTGGTATGTACATGCAGAGGGGGAGGAATTACCTCAGACATATTATCAGCTACCCCATCAGAATGTGATGGAGATGGCAGAGAGTAAGAACTCCCTTTCAATATGTTTTTCTCTCTTTCTCTGTTTGCATCCATCAATGCCTGCTCTAATAAAGCTTTGGCTTCAGGATTAAGCTCACTGATGAACTTCAATGGAGACGGCCAGACAAGAGGTTCTGCAGATGTAGGATTTAGCAATGATGCACAGGCTCCATGTTTGTGTTTCAGAGCAACCATATATGGTATCCGCCTGCATAAACACACCAATCAGGAATTCTTCGAATATACAATGAGGAAAAGATGCAGGGCTAAACATAAAAGCTATGAACCCAATCTACCAATAAATGGCCAAATCGTTAAATGAGGAAAGTTGCAATAGGAAAATGCCAGATATGAGTACAGGAAAGGGCCCATCAAAACAAGGGATGGAATTATCATATCAGAGATTTTAGAATAACACAGATAAAATAATCAATAACCAATCAGCCACACAAATTAAAATTAAATATGTCTGGATATGTCACTCTAAGTCTCAAACCCAATAGCCCCTTTTCATAAATGGTAAGAGTTTGTGCTGAGAAACTGAACTATACCCAGATGCATCGCGTTGAAGACGATCAGCACCCCATGCCAACAATTCACGAATGCAATCTATAGATCCCCCTCTAGCTGCTAGATGTAGAGGAGTGCTCCCAGGACAGCTGAAAATAACAATTGATTGATTACTCCACAACACAGGAAATTAAAACACATCAGGATTCAATCATTCAATGATAGATCATTACCCATATCCACCAGTTGAAGCACAAACAAGAGCACCACTGTCTAATAGAATATGTACACATTCAGACCGTCTCTGACGAGCTGCCAAGTGCAATGGCGTTGCACCTTTTCCATCTCTAATATTCACAAACCGAGAAAACCCCCTGCAATCAATTCAAAAAACACTAAAAAAACCAAGAACACAACAGCACCGAAATCAATACTGAAACAGAAAAAGGGGCAAACCAAGAAGCAGATACTGGACTAGATTGAGCAGAAGAAAGAATAGCCTTAAGGCAAGAAGAATGGCCGTAGTATGCGGCATAGTGTAAGCAGGTTCTCCCGTAACTAGTATCAAACATCAAAACCTGAAAATCACACGCATCAGTTTCCCAAATTTTCATTTATATTATTATGTCAATTTAGAGCAATGAAATTGAAGCATTTACATTAGCTCCGGCTTGAAGAAGCTTCTCCACACACGCGATGTTCCCATGCATTGCTGCCAGCATAAGCGGAGTCTGAAGCATTCACAAAACAATAAAGGGTAAGCAAAAATATCATTTTTTTTAAATGGGAAAAACATAGGTAGAGTTAGTAACCTGTTTGTGGCGATTTAAAACATCTGGATTGAGAGATCCATCTAAGAGCTTAGACAGAATCTGGAAGAAAGAAAAGAGAAATGTAAAAAAAAAGAAAAAGGGGGGGAATTTGAGTGAATAGAACGCGAGAGAAAAGAAAAAGAAGGGACCTCGATCTGGTCATTGGTAGCGGCAATATGAAGAGGAGAGTGGCGATCGTAGAGAGTGGTTTGGTGCAAGAGAGAGGGGTCGGAGTCCAAGAGAGTTGTGACAATTTCAAGGTCACCGTGCTGCACGGCGGTGAAGAGGCCGTGGTCATGGTTGCCACTGCAACTTAGGCTCTGACCCATTACTATGGTGGGAGAGAGGAGAGGTGAAGAATGGTTGATGTTATTGTTCTTCACCTCTTGTGGGTTTGGTTTGGCTGCGCCACCTGAACCGGTGGCTATAAATAAATGAATGAATCTTGACTCTCACATTGAAGTTGTAAGGTGTAACTGTAACTGTGTGTTGTGGGAGACAATGGCAAAGGTTTTAGAGAGAGAGGGTAGCTTAGCTGACCGTGTCAGTGATTAGCAGTTACTGAGAATGACTTCGGGCAGCACTCAGATTCCGCGTAAGCCTGTTTGGCTACGCTAAGCCTAAGCTTAGCTACCCGGATAAATGAAATGAGATAAATGTACTACACTGCATTTCCTTGTTGAACCAATTTATGTATTTCATTTCCTAATATACATTAAATTTATTTATATAAAAGAATTTGTATTTAATTCTCGCAAGATATATTTTTTAAAAAAATATATAAAATCCTAAATGTAAATAAGTCCCGAAATCAATGATTAGGATTGTTAATCAAATTGCATTGCCTCTTGATGTTATTATCCAATCCAAGCTAGAGGGTCCCCCCTTCCCTTCTATTTTTCAAACACCATCAGTATTTACTGAATTTCTCATTTTACGTACTGCTTCTCAAGTCTTTTTAGTAAAGCAAATATTGTAATCATCATGATGTAAGAAATGATATATGAACCCTTTTATTTTATTTATTTATTTATGCATGTAGTATTTCTTGTAATTATCATTCAAACTTTAGTAGTCCATTTTAATTGAGGCTTGTAAACATATTTTTAAGTAATTCCTTTTATCGCACATATTATTGTAGGGTTAATTCTTTAACCGCAAAAAAGGGAAACGAAAAACTAAAAAAAATGAATTGAAAAAAAAACTTTAAATAATCTTTTTGTTTCCTATTTTAGAAGTTTTTGGTTTCAGTTCTTCGAAAATTTTTGTTGTATGTTTTATTAAAATTAATATATTCCAAATTCACTAGGAGCAGCCTAATAGTAGGAGTTGATTATATTCCATGAAGTGATAGGCTTTTTTTTTTTTTTGTTAAAAAATGTAAATTATATTAGACCTAAAACGATGCAACAATAAATGGGACATACCCCGCAGTTAGAGAAAAACAAAAGTTTCCCTAATACAAGAAGGCCTAGATCAAAATGCTAAAACAAATGCAACAGGTGCGTTTGTTTATACATAAGAAATTTAATCTTGTTAATAACCTCTATTACAGAAAATTGATAATCTTCAAAAATCAGTTTGTTCCTAGACAACCAAATACAGCAGACTGTAATTGCTATAGCCAGGCAATGAAATTTTCCTTGAATACCTGATGTGGATCTGCCCCTAATTAAATAGTCAGTAATGCGCTGGAAAGAAGTAAAACGCCTGCGAAAAGGAGCCAAATCACGAATGTGAACCCAAACTTTGAGAGATTTTCTGCAAGAAAAGAACAAATGAGCATTTGACTCGGTCTCATTTGAACATAAAGGGCAGAAAGAATCATTGTTCAAAAAAGCAGCTTTGTCAAGAGTAAGCAGTCGATTCCTATTATCAAGTCATAGAATGAAAGACATCTTAGGAGGGGATTGCTAGGTTTCATATAACAGAACACCAACTAACAGTAGGTTTGACACCTCTAATGTATTCATAGACTTTGCCAACAAGCAATTGTTCATTGGTGCTTCAAGATTGAATCCTCTTTTTGGCCTCTTCCGTACTTAACTCTTTGGAGATAATAAAGTTCCTTATTTGAATAATTTTTTTTTTTATCAAAACTGAATCTAATGAAGAAGTATTGTAATTCCACACATCGCTCCCTCTGAAATAGTAATGGTGAACCCACCGAACCCATAGAAAATCTTTCTTATAATGAAAGTCCCACAGGATATGAAAAAGAAGTGCAAGGTTCCAGACCTTGAGATTAAAAAGGCCTAAACCCCCTTCTTTTTTCGAAGAACAAACTACTGACCAAACAATCAAGGGCTTGTTTTTGCCAATATCCACTTTGCCTCACAGAAAATTACAGCACGAAGTGTTGATCCGATCCAGAACATATTAAGGCAAAGGAAAAATCTTCATCCAGAAATTCACAATTCCTTAAATAACTGCTTTGATCAATTCTAGCTTACCTGCATAAGATAAAAACTTTCTACTTCATCCCTGAATCAGTTTAGTAATCTTGGAAAGCAAGGGAGCATAATAACATATATTTAATCTAGATGATAAAAGGGGAACACCCAAATATCTAAAAGGGAAACCACCCAAGCTAATTTATTAAAAATTTCATGAAGTGATGATAGGTTTTAATCTTATACGTCATTGTAAAAAAAAAAAAAAATCCGAACATAACATAAATATACATTTTTATGCAATTTATTAAAAACAACTGAAATGAAAGGGAAGTGATAGTGGGATAAAAGAAAAGGAAACAAGACAGAGGAATATATGGTAATGATTCAATTTTAGCAAGGATTCATAGGAATATTTACTTCATAATACCATTAAAATTCATTGTACTTTTTTTAAAATAAAAAATTGGGTAATGCGGGGCTAAGCGAACAAAAAGGAAGTTACGCATATAAAAATGAATATATTTTCTAAAAAATGTTCTACAAATTAATTTAGATATAAGTTTTTTTTATTTGTAAGAACTCTTGGAGAGGATTTACAATAATTTATGCATGTTAGTTAATTAATTGAATTAGACCTTTGTGAATAAGTTAATTTTTTTTATGAAAAAGTACATAAATTAATTTGAGGTTAGGAAGAAGTTTATTTTATTTTATTTATAAATCTTTTTGAAGAAACTTACGCAAACAAGTTAAAAAAAAAAAGTTCAAATCTAGGGATGCTTTTTATTTGAGATTTATGGGTACTATGTATTGCAATGCAAGTAGCTGTAATATTCCAATCTTCCAACACAGCGGCTCTATCATGCAGATGAATTTATGAGTAGCAGATAAATACGTAGCTGGAGATTTCAACAACACTTGATCAAGTCTGGCTTGATGATTGACCTTAATTAAGCATATCTTGGGAGAAGGCAATTTCATTAGCAAATTACTTAGCTAAACATTTGGCATCTGATCTATAGATCCCTGTATTCATGCAATTCTGTCCTTTGCTTCCATTTGTTTCCTTTCTAATCGCGCGCATGTTCTGATTATAACAAGTGTTAATTAAATCGTAGATTTGTTGTCTTTAGCACCATTTATTCACAAAACACAAAAGGGTACCTGCTGAAAAGATTGACAAAATAATTATGACATCGAGATATGCATTGATAATTGCAAGATTCGATTTCCATATATACTAATAACTATATGTTCCCCATCCTAAATATTAAATTTATCATTAATTCAAAATTATTATTCACAATTGTGCAATTGATGAGTAATCAATGCCCTTGCAAAATACGAGTAATAAATATATAATCAATTATATTTATATTAGATTCTATTGTTGTGGAAAAAATTATAAATAAAGTAACTTATTTTTTTAGATTTACTATTTACATTAGGAAAATATATAAGAATAATTACTGTTTAAAAGACTTAATTTTCTAAGATGACCGTGAATAAAATAAAGGAAAGTACATTACATAATAGGTAAAATAAAAGCTGAAGCATGAAATATATAACTTGGTTATAACGTTTTTAATGATTGTATGATAGATTTATCAAATTTTCTTCTGACATTATCTAAGCTAGTTAAATTATTTATTAAGCAAATAATTTTTTACCAAATTTATTTTGTTCACGATTATTCGTATAATAAGCATGAAGAACTTCTCGTGAAAAAAATTAATTGAAAAATAATTTTAATTAAAATAAGGCTTATTTAAGGCCACGACTATATTTATGCAAACAACATTTTATCCTTCATTCATAATATAAATCATCAGTATACTGCAAGAAATCAAAGCCCCACATGATAGAAACACAACAAAAAGTCACAAAATTAGTAATGCAAAAAAAAAAAAAAGTAACATCAATACATAGTATCTTAAACCAACATAGGAAAATAATCTTTATTTGACATATCAACTGCTAAATAATTTTTTGATGTCAAGTTTAACTGTGACTTGATATAATGGGTTAAATATGTTTGGTTAGTTAACTCTTTGTGATCGGATCTTGTTTATCTTAAAATTAATCATATAAATCGTTAGAAAAAAAAAAAAAGAATTGATACGTCTATATGTCAAACGAAATTTATCGAATTAATAATAACAAAAAAAACATTAAGACGAAAGATATGTACCTTAATTTCGTGTATTGTTGACTTGTTGTAGATATTTTTAAGTCCCCGTCTCTCTCTATTTTATATATACACGTTAAACTGTGTGTTATTCATTTATTTAGTTGCAAAGTCCGTTCTATATAATTACATATAATATATCATTGATATAAATATATCCTATTCACGGCTAAGCATGTAAAAAGGGATCAAAATCAGAGAAAAAGAAAGGATCAAAATGACTAAAAGTTCATATTTGAAACTAGGCTCCACCTGTTCCCAATTTGGATGGAACTGACTGGTGTTTTTATTTATTAAAGAGAACCATAATATACTTTACTGCTTTAGTCAACAAACAACAACATTTTTTGGACTCCAATAGGATAAAATAAAAAAGAATTCCATGGAGCATAAAATGGACCATAAGTTGTGCTGCAGACGCCGTTAAGTTTAATTTTCTTTCTTTTTTTTTATGAAAAATAAAGGTATGAATATATTTGTTTGCTTTACTTTTCGCACACTATAATAGCAGTTGCTCTAAAAGTGTCCTTTTTTTGGTAAAAAAAAATATTCAAAAAGTTTCTGATATTATTGGCGCGCATATAATTCTGCCATAGACTGGAGATAACCCTTCTAATTTTTCATAATATTCCCTGAATCACTGAGAATTGTCTCCCATCAGAATATATATATATATATATATATATATATATATATATATATATATATATATATATATATATATATATATATAAAATTTCTACCACAATTGATAAAATTGATATGCATATATGGTATATTAAATAATCAGCTAACATAACCATTTTGCACGCTTAATTACCTTTTACTCTTCCCAAATCACAAATCGCACCGTTTCATGCTACACGCGTGTTTTCCATTTTTATTTCAGTGTTCCCGAAGTTAAATCTAATATGAAAGCTATTACTGTATATATGATATAGCATTTTTGTGGGGTTTATGTATGTTTTTTTTTTTTTTAAGTGAGAATGATATAGTCGTACATGTCGTCCCGTTTCAGCCATTTAACTTTTCTATTGAACCTAATATTTCAACTTTATTCTAATCTTTTGTTCTATAACAGGAAAGCCATTGCTTGAAGAAACTACCCCGTTGAAACCAAATTTTCTCAGGAAGGATACTTTGACAAGTTACCTGGCCTCGTGGCTTCATCACACAAGACAGGTCCTGATTAGATATAGCCAAAACAGAAGTTGTGACTTGTCACACAGCCAAAACAAAATTCATTTTATTCTTCTTATATTAATTATGTATTCATTTTCTTTTTCTTACTGGATAAATTACACACAATCTAAATTAAGAAAAATAAAAAAAATATAATTAAATGATTCAATTTTGATAAAAAGCTAAAGCATAAGCATTGCGATTTAAAAAAAAAAAAAAAAGGTAAGAAAATGCACTGGAGGTGATTTTATGTTCCATTTTAAAGAATATTTTATATAGTAATCATATTTTTAAATCACAAACATCTTTTATATAATGTAGTCTTACTCAAGTCAAAAACATTTACAACATAGTTCAGTTAATTCTCGAAGTAGATTTTTTTGTTTCTAAACTCAAATTCTTGTTTAAAAAGATATAAAGCATACACTACTTGAACTAATCACCTTTATATATATATAAGTGAACTAACCACCTTTATTTGTATAAATTTGACTTTAAACATATTAGATATCATTTTTAAATTATTATATACCTTTAGTTACATACAAGTTTTGTTTATTGATAGAAATGAAAAACAAGTATAAGAAGATTTAGAGTAACTTATGCATCACGTTGAATTAATTAAGTTAGATTTCCTGCATAATTACATACAATAGTTCATGATTACTTTTCACACAATAAACAATGATCCATATTTTTTTTTTAATAAATTACATATTAGTTAATCACTATTGTCCGTTATTTTTAAGTTTAGACTGCAAGAATTTTGTACAAAAAATAATCTTCTTCATATTGGAACATTCACAATATTACAAAAATATTTTTATGGTGATTTTTTTCATACAGAAAGCTTGCAGCTGGAAATCTTAGTTAAGAGAAAGCATGTATCGCTTAAATTAATTACCCACTCATTATTTTATATCAATGTCAATCGTCAACTCTTTTTTTACAATATTTTTTGCATTTTTAATTTTTACCTTTTAAGCTTGTCACGCTTGTTTGTTTCATCATAAAGTGGCAACTGTCCACAAGAGGATGCCCCTCTCATCTCTAACTATTTACACGCACACGCACCAATTAAATAATAAATAAATAAATAATGCTCTCTTACTCGTTGGTCTATGCTTTCACAATTCAAAAGCATGTATCTTCCAACCATTGGTCACTGTCATCTGTCATTGCTGGGTATTTGTAGGGCAGGTATAAAAAATTAAGAATCATCTAAAGAAAAATACTAGAAATTAAAAATTTGGTTTGCTAATATTCTTATAAACTTAGATAAGTTAGAGGTTATTATTTTTTTCCCTGAAAATTAAAGATATCTGTTAAAATATTTATAACTATTCATGCATTTTATTCAACTAAGTCTGATTATATTTTTGTGGTGGTATGGAATTTCCTAATATTTCTAGTTCTTTTGGTTCAATTAGTATTACTCAACTTTACAGTATACTGTAATTGATAAGTACAATTTGACATGATTTTGGGCCCATGTAAGTAATGTAATTGAATTAAGGATCCCTACATAGTTTCAGTATCCGGTATGAGAACAAGTCACATTTGGGTCAAAGATTTTAAATGTTATCTGGATTGACCTAATTAGAACCATCTTTTATACTCTTTGTCAATATTTCAAGTGGTATTACATCAATTGAAGATTTTACTAAAGATTATTAACCAGAATTTTTAATAAAGATTAATTATCAATAAAACTGATAAATATTTTATATTAATATTATAATTATCAAAAAAGAACAAATTTTTTTTTACACTCTTGCCGCCCCCTTGAAAACTAAGACAGAGGAGCTATAATTTAAGAAATGAAGGTGGTGATGAAAGGTTGGAGATAATCACATAATAAGATAATTATTTTCATAAAGTAACGCAAATAAGGAAATTGAGGAGATACTCTATCTAGCATCCTTTTTAATTTGTTATTTACAATTAAATTACTTTTAGAAGGATGATATTAACAAGTAACTTATTTTTAAGATAACTGAACTAATTTTTAGATAACTAATGATGATATTAAAAAAACTAATTTACTAACGGAATAAAGAGCACTAAGTTCCAAAATAACCTTCGTCACTCATAGGGTATATATATATATATATATATATATCACATATGATATGAGAATAGTCATCTTATATAAAAATAGGAATGGTTAAAATGTCAAGATTAATTTTTGTTTAATTCAAATGAAAACTTTATTTGACCATAAAATTTTCATAAGATTTATCAAATAGAAAATTAAATATCTTAAATATTTAATCTATGATATCTTTAGATATCTTAAACTTATCATCACTATCGTTATGATCGTTTTCACCATAACTGTTATGACCGCCCACACAATCATCACCATGATCGTCAACTACCGTTGTCACTACCAATATGATCATCACTACCATTATAACCATTGTCATGATTATCATCGTCGTCACTAACATAACTATCGTCGCCACCACACTGTAATCATGTTGGTGGTGATAATGGTGATCATGACGACAATGATAATGATAGTTATGATGATGATCTTTACATAAATTGAATTTTTTAAAATATTTAATTTTATATTTAAATGTGATTTTAATTTAAATTTAGATTATTATATATATATATTTGTTACTATTGTATAACAAAAACAAATAGCTTCCGTTAATATCATATTTCTTAAACTATTAATATAAATATTGAGTCTAAACTAACAGATATATTGTACAACTATTTGGTATAATGTTCATATAATTAATTTTCCATATTGGCAAAATTACTAATTATAACAGTTTTTTTTACTGCAAACAATTTCATATCTCTTAAATAAAGGTTATACTTTTGTTTTAAAAAAATAAAGGTTATACTAATATTTTAACTGGTGCAATGCTGAAGATAAATATTTATTTTAAATAATAAAAATTTGTAAAAATAAATATTTTTAACATAAAATTATATTTTAATAATTTAGGATAAACAATTTATATCGTGATATAAAATTATTTATAATTATTGATATTTTAAAAATATATATTAAAATTTAATTTATAAATAAAAATAAAAAGGGATAGATTGAAAGATATAAGCAGTGAAAAAATTAAGCATACGAATAAAGATAAAAAGAAAGTGGTTTGGGATAGTCGAGAAAGAAATTTATCGAGCTAGTTGTTAAATCAAACCAATCTTAAAATTAAAATTAAGAAGTATATAGAAAATAATATAACTAAATTATTAAAACTAATTCATATAAGATCCATTTTTTTAACTGGTAATGCCATTTCTCTACTTTGTTAGTATTTGTTTGCGTTAGTTTTTTCTATAAGCATGATTTATTAAAATTATTTTTTAACTTTTTAATATTATTCTTACTATTTTTTTCATGATTGAAAAAATTTAGGGAAAGGGGATGGTATCTGATTAAGGAACATTTATAATGGTACTTATATTTAAAAGTTTATTAATTAATGCTGATAAATTTTTGGTAATAAAAATTATACTTTTATCTCTATACTGGTTGCAGACTTGCAGATTGGGTCTAGGAATCAAGATGGATTTACTTTATTTACTGGGAGTTCCTATTCACCTTCACTTTTTCTATCACACCTCCCACATGTTTTCAAAATTTTGTTATTCCAAAAATACTATTTTCATGAGAACACAATTCGGTTGAGAAAATACATAATGGAAACTCGTTTACTTTGATCAAATACATAACGAAAAGTTGACTCCATTGGATATTTTGCTTAATAGAAATTCATTTTCGTTGTGTTAAATTTTTATGATATATTTTAATTTATTATGGATATAAGTTATAAGTTAATTTTTTTAAGTGATCAAGTTAGTGGTGATATAAATTATTTTTTAAATTGAAATTAAATTAATTAAGATGCAATTTATCTTTTTAATAGTAGTTAGTATCATATAAATTATCTTTTCTAATTAAAATTCATTTAACTATATAGAAGTTACCATTTATAAAAGTAATTGAATTAATTATCATATGAATTACTTTTATTGAGAATAATCAAATTAATTCTAATACTAATTTTATTATAATTAATTCAATTACAATTAAAAAGGGTAACCTATGTCATCATTAAAATGTAAATTCAGAAGGTAATTATATAAAATTAATTAATTCTATTACTAATAAAAAAGATAATGCGTGTCGTGATTAAAATAATTTGAACAAAAATCATATTTTTGTTGAGAAAGAGAGGGTGCAAAAATTACATAAGAAAATATGTCTTCCTTCGTTGCGTAAAGTACACAACTAAAACATATTTTGTTGTGTATTTTTTACATTCCTTGTATTCAGACTAAACAACATTTGCACGATATAAAGAAGGATATTTTTGTAATAATATTTAAAGCACGTGGGGAGTTTAAATAGAAAATGTGGATGTGAGAATAGCAACTCCATTCCGTATTTTGTTTTATATATCTTGGTAGAGTCCTAAGAAAAAGAAAAAACTGGACAGCGTGACGTGACTCAATTCAGATTGCATGGGTCAGTGGCGGGATTTTTTCCCTACAGGTATTTCAAAAACACCCTTTCCTAACACTCATACTCAACTTCACACATTTACAATCCTTTAAATGTGTGACTTTTATATTATTAATATAATTTTTTAATCAATTTTATTAATAAGTTAATTATGTTATAAAATAATTAATATTATTATATATAATACTATATTTTTTAATATATATTTAATACACATATAAGTTTATATAATAATTTTTATGATAATTAATTTTAATCTAATAATTAAAATTTTACATTTATAATTTTTTATTAAATCTATAATTTTTATTTAAAATTTATATATATAAAAAATATATTATTAAATCATAATTGATTGTAATAAAATCAAAAACAGAAATTTATTTAATGTAATAATTTTTAAAAATTATAAT
The DNA here is from genome assembly GCF_004193775.1 of Glycine soja. Classification (NCBI taxonomy): domain Eukaryota; kingdom Viridiplantae; phylum Streptophyta; class Magnoliopsida; order Fabales; family Fabaceae; genus Glycine; species Glycine soja. The sequence continues at coordinate 3,115,192 of NC_041016.1, forward strand.
TAAACTTATTAAAAAAATAAAAAAAATCTTTTTTAATTATTTTTTTTAAATTAGATGATATGGATTGACAATCATCATACGAATTATAAATTCATATATTTATTAACAGAAATAATTTAAAAAAAAAATATTGGATATAAAAGAAATCTTCAGGAAGAAAAGACCGTGAGTGACTCCGTCTCTGTTGGGTGCAATTTCCAGTTTCACTAGTTACCGCAGTTCCTTTAACCGAAGCCCAGCCACGCCAACAGCAGCACTTACAGTTACATTACAGATAGATTACACCCAATATATATAGGCGAGAGATTCTTGTGTTAGTTTGCATTTGTTTGGGTGGAAGAAAAAAGAATGCAATAAAATTAGAAAAAAAATATTTTGAATTAAAGTAATATATATATATATATAAGACTTACATTATTTTTTTAAGAAAAAAATCTTATATAATAAATTTTTGTCTTCCATCAAATCAGCTCTTAATAATGGTTGTCATTGTCGACCTAATTAACTGATTTAGTATATATACTTATTTGTTCACATGAACGTAAGCTGCATTAATTTTAACTCATGCAAACACATTATTTTTACCCCACGGAACGTCATAGGCCAGTGTTAATTGAAATTTCAGGAGCGATGATTTCCACTATACCAAAAAGAGAACAGGATCCATCGATGTTCATACAGAACATACTAGACCTAGATGCTTCCCAATCTCATTGTTATCAAACGCTTAGTGATTCAACGTGGAACACGGGTTTTCGATCTCAGTAATCCACCTAACTAGCTCTATGCTACTGTACGTACACGTAAACTTTACAGTTATTTTAATACCCAGAAATTAAATTAATCTCTTGAAAATGTACGCAATTTTGATCCCCACGTGCAAATTACATCATCTCTTTAGTATTGCCTTTACAAATTTGGAAGCGTGAACTTACTCGATATTACATCTCAATAACACTCATTAACATACAAGTATTCCAAATGCTATGTATTATATAAATTACATTTATTTTAATCCATGCTAGGTTATCCTGTTTAATTCAAAGTAAATTAATTCTTGAGATTCAAGAATATTCCATAAAAGGCTTGTTACACCCTAACCACAGTTAAATTAATAAAAATAGATAGACAAAATAATATGAGAATTTCTACGGTGCCCATGCTAATTTGGGGTATTGATATTATTGTTTTTTCGACCAATAAAAATTAAGAGTATTATTATATTTGTTATTTTAAAATTTAATGATAAATTTTTTATATATTGCAATTTAGTCATGTATAATCAAAATATTTTTAAAAAATAAATTGAACTTTTTAATTTCACAAAACCAAACATTCCAGTTCAAACTAAAAAAACATTTGCAAACATACCCCAATGCGGTTCAAACCAAGACCTCAACAAACTCACATTCTTGTTCAGTCTGGCTTCCTCTCCTTCTTCACTAACCATGAACCATGTACACTTGTTCCCGGCTTATCGTGGATTGATGGATGTGGATAAAGCTCAGGCTGATAGCCTGTGTAGGTATGGAGTCAAAACTTGTCATATAATGGGGTACATCGTGGGTCAAAAGGGTGGATATGATGCTCTTGGTTTTACAAGGGAAGATTTATACAACTATTTTGATAGCCTTATCCATGCTCAGATTAAAGATGGGGATATTGTTGCTTCGTTAAGTTATCTTGATGAGATGCCAGACACTGATCCCATGTTATATGGGAAATTTACGACTACTACTAATGGTAAATTGAAGCATTTTTTTTGGGCAGATGGGCACAACAGATCTGTTTTTCTATGTTTCAACGATGTTCTTACATTTGACTCAACGTATAAGAAGAACAAATAAAAATTATCCTTTGGTAATTTTTTTTGGGTGCAATCACCATTCACAAATCAACATATTTGGTTGTGTTTTGGTGTCAGATGAAACAACTGAGACATATAAGTGGGTCTTAAAAGCATTTTTAGAAGCAATGGGAAATAAACATCTAAAAGTAGTTGTGACAGATGGGAATGGGGCCACGAGGGAGGCTATAAGGTATATTTTTTCGGATACAAGCCATCGACTATGTGGTTGGCACCTGCACAAAAATGCATGTGAACATGTTTAAGAGTGTTCCATTTTTAACTGATTTCGAGGAAGCCATATACTCGATTTTCACCCCGGAGGCATTTGAAGATTTTTGGGTTAAGATCGTTGAGAAGCATGGACTTGTGGGGGAACAAATGGGTTTCTAAGACGTATGAGAACAGATCATCATGGGTCGCTGCATATTTTCGAGACAGGTTCTTTGCTCGTATACGTACTATATCGCAATGTGAAGCTGTCAATTCCACCATGAAGACATATATTGATAACAAATCTAGCATTTTTGAATTTATTCATAAGTTTGAGTTGGCTTTAAGAGGATACAGAAACAATGAATTGAAAGCATATTTTAATTCCCTATATTCAAAACCTTTTTTGACCACATCTCTTCCTGACATGGATGCTGGGAAAATCTACACAACAAAGATTTTTAACGAAGTTAAAGAGCAGATTGCAGAGGCTTGTGCGTTATTTGTTACTAAACAAGTGGTGAATGGGGACCGATTGATCTTCCAGTTAACCTAGCATTGTGATCCTAGTACGGAAATGAAAGTTGGGTGTGATACTTCAAAGTCAATATTTTCTTGTGGATAGAGACGTTTTGAATTGCTTGATATTCCGTGTTCGCATATTTTATGTGTCATGAAAGTGGAGCACGTTGACCATATTCCAAGTAGTTTGATTTTGAAGCGGCGGACTAAAGAAACTAAGAGTGCTTTTGTATCATCTGTATCATCGAAGGGAGTTGATTCTGATGCAATTAAACTTGCTTGATTTTGGGCATACTGCGGTGCGTGTACTAGGCTTTGCAAGGTAGCTGCAAAAAAAAAGGTAGACTACAATGAGGTCATGGAAGACATACTGAAGCTTACCATTAAGTATGAGAAGTTAGGTGAACATGCTTCCACACAAAACTCATCATCAAAGTGCTTCTGTGATCCCACAATGATCAAGACTAAAGGTGCTCCAAAGAAGCGTGATAGTTGCAAGAAGAGGTCAAGACATTGTTCAAATTGTAATAGCACAAAACACAATGCTAGGATGTGTCCACAATGTGATGGTACAAATGATAAGAGTATGAATGATGAACAATTATCTCATGAAGCAGAGTCATTTGGATCTAGCACAACAATTGATAGCATAAGTTTTTTCTAGATGATAACAATTACAATTTTAATTTAAATGGTTATCTTTTTCAATTGTGTAGGAAATGAGATGAATTTCTTTGATTTTGTTGGATAAATAAATGATGACATCTGATGTAAACAAGGGTTAGGACACTAGATTGCCTACTAATCCTACAAGCCATAATGACAAAGTAAATTAAGTTTGTTTTTATTTCAATTTCATTATTTTTGTCTTTGGTTTTAAGTGATTGGTTTTTCCCCTCATTTCTATAGAAAGGTAAAGGTAAAGAGAAAGTTAGTGACAAAGAGAAATTTAACCGGAAGCACAAGAAAGCAAAAAAGATGACACAAAACTCAGATCATGTAAGTACAAGTTTGTGGCCATAATCAATGTTTAGAAATTGTTATGTACGTACATGGCTTGGCAATGTGTAATATTTTTATTTCTATTTGATTTCGTGGGATAAAGAAAGGCAGACATCTGATCTAAACAAGGGTTAGGACACTGGATTGTCTACTAACCCTACAAGCCATAGTGACAAAGTAAATTAAGTTTGTTTTTATTTTAATTTCATTATTTTTGACTTTGGTTTTAAGTAAATTTTTTTTCTCATTGATATAGAAAGGTAAAAAGAAAGTCAGTGACAAAGAGAAAGTTAATCAGAAGCAAAAGATAGCAAAAAAGATGACACAAAACTCAGATAATGCTTATGTAAATCAGTGTTTAGAAATGGTTATGTATATGACTTGACAATGTGTAATTTTTTTTTATTTGATTATTTATATTTGTCTTTTATTACACAATCAAACTAGTTGTTTGTTCTGGTGGAGGTCACTTATGTCCCAAGTGCAAACTATGTTTCCTCCTACGCAGCCTATGATATCCCCAACGCAGCCTATGGTACAACCTAAAGTACCCCCAATGCAAATCCCAACATATGTCAATTCTAACCAAGGGCCATTTAGCTTACCTAACTATGGTGGAGTTCCTGTTTTTCCTCACAATACCCAAGTTCTCATTTTATCACAAGTACCTCAGGTTGTTAATTTTCTTAATTACGAGATTATAACTTTGATAACTTTTTCTATGATTCTTGTGTGTCATTTGATTTGTATGTTAAACTTTAAAAAACTTTCTGTTTCAGGATTATCATGGACAGTCAGTTGGTAACAACTACACATCTTATTTTGGATTGCTTCAAGAAGTCGTGAAAAATGGTGGTCAAACCAATAAGATTTATTAAAACCAGTTGGTAACTTCGAGTCTGTCACTGGTCATCTTCTCTTGGTTATGCAGTGCCCCCTTCGCCTTCTTTATCACATCCCGACCATGGCATGAAATGGTAAACCCCCAAATTTTAAATTAAAGATACAAAAATTATAAATTATAAAGCAAATCAAGTACCCTTCAAGTCAACAACAATACTGAGGAATCATTAGCAAACGGAATCAATCAAGGCGAGGTGCCTCACTTGGACGCTTCATCGACACTGAGGGATTTGTTGCGACAGAATCTTTGTTAGGGAGTGCTGCCATTGGCGGTGCATGGTAGTGAAGAAGGACTGAAGGAGGAAGCTAGATTGAATTGGAATGTGAGTATGTTTGTAAAGATTTTTTTAGTTTGAATCGGAATGTTTGATTTTGTGAAATTAAAAAGTTCAATTTCTTTTTAAAAAATATTTTGATTATACAAGGATTGAAATATATTTGAACCGCAATGAATGTGAGTATGCTTGCAAAAGTTTTTAGTTTGAACCGGAATGTTTGATTTTGTGAAATTAAAAAGTTCAATTTCTTTTTTTAAAATATTTTTTTATTATACAAGACTAAATTGCAATATATTAAAAAATTATCATTAAATTTTAAAATAAAAAATATAATAATGCAACTTAATTCTTATTGGTAAAAAATACAAGAGTATGAATATCCCAAATTAGTATGGGCACCATAGAAACTCAAATAATATAGCAGTCGTCATAATGGTACAGAAAATTGTACAACGCTTAGACGGACCTCGCAACCGTAAACATGGTAACCTTTGCTTCTTTTTTCTGCCTCCCTTTCTCTCTTTTTTTTCTTTCCATCTTTATATAACAATGTTACTGTGTAGTGTTTGGTTTATAATTTGTGAAGGTAACTTTTCCTATTAAAGAACATGACGTGCGTGCCATGTAGAATAGTAACTAGTAATAACTTTTTTCCCATTGCTTCCCTTTTAGTTCTATCTTACTTTGTCGATTTGAACAAATAGCATTGCTTTTACAACAAATATTTTTCACCAATGCACATTATTGACGACTCTAAGTTAAGTTGGTAAATGGTATCGGTATCTGTCATGCCATGCCATGAAGATATAGGCGAGGTCCCACGCAACTGTGAAAAGGAAAAGGTTAGAAGCGAAAGAAGACGAAGGAGAAAAAGAATTAGAAGAGATATATGATGGGGGGTAAATGAAGCAACGGAAAGGAAAGAAAACAAATCTAGGAGTCCTTTGTGTCTTGCAATCCATATAGATCACACTTGGTTCCAAACATCAATGATGCAAATTTCGCCAGTTATTTAATATATGGTAAAAGCACTGTTCTTGTTTTTTTTTTTTTTTTTTTTGGGGGGGGGGGTTGTCCTGAAAACACCGTTCAAAGACTAGCTAGTGGAATTTCACTCCAATCCACGAAACATGCATGAATTTTTGAGCCCCCTTGATTCATTCGTACCGTATCAGCAACCCTGCAAATTTAACCCACACTGCTCTTTACGTCTTTTCCTTCAACTCTTGCTAACTTTCTTGCAACAGAGATGATACAATAATATACTACTATAAAACTATTTATGACCGTGTGGTTTAATTTAAAGTTCCATCTTTATCATACTCATTTTTCTAATAAAAAGTTGAATCTCAATATAAAATAGGTTAGTCGTCGTTTGTTGCCTTTCAAGCTCATATGTTTCTCTCAATTCACAAAGACAGAATTCATACCTCCAAAACCTAAGTTATTAATTACTCGTGTGACATCTTATATCTCATAAATAAAATATAAAACTAAAACTTATAAAATTATTATTTGAAGACATCCTTATTTTAGACTAACTCACACCACATTTTTAGAATAAATAATGATACATAAATTATCTTTTATTTTAAATATTTTATTAATATTTCTTTTCTTTTTATATTATATCAATTTTTTTTTAAGTGTTAGATAATATATTAAATGTTTATGATATATTTTCTTTTTGGAATTAGGGTAACCATTTTTCTAGTCCCTAGGTCCCAATACTTTGCTGACGACACAGAGACACGGAGAGAGCTTTTGTCTGAATTGGCCTCTGCTGGTTGTGTTGCTTTATTCGTTGTTGAAAGCCAGCATTAGTCCTTACAAAAGTTATCGCGTCTGCTTTTTCTTTTTTAAAAGATGATTTCTTTTATTCTCAATAGTAGTATTATAATAATAAAGTTAGTAACTATTGGTCTTCAACATATTTGTTCGGTTAACTTTGAAGCGCACGGAAAACTCCAATGTGGACAGATGAGAAATTACCATCATAATACGTAGAAAAAAGTTCACATTTATTTTGACCAATCTTATCAATTCCTTCTCTGTTTTCAAATGCGCATATAATGTAATATGGCCAAAAATGATATTATCGGTGTTTGTATATTTGTAAATTGTATCATTCTGCTGAACAAGTTCTAGAATACTCACCAACTTCTGTTTGGTCGAATTGCATGGTTTTGAGTGGGATTTTGGCGTCTTCTAAGATTGATTCCATATCTTACTTACACTTTCAACCTCAAAAAACAACAAATGTGTACGTCCCAGCTCATGAATCTAATTTGATAATTACAACATCGTAAAGTCTTAGCTGTTGACTGACGTCGAATGTATATTTTCTTTACGTTCTCTCTCTATATAGATCGATCTCTTTTACTTTTCCTCTCCCATTCACACATTTTTGACTTGGAGGTTGTGTAAGTGAATTAACTGAAAATTAGAAACACGAGAAAGAAACTTCCCAATACAAATCTGCTGAAAGTACAATTATTGGAGCTTCCTTGGAATTCTGATTTTGGCAGAATTTTGAGGACAAGGAAAGAGCTATGGACATTAAATGACTGTCGACGAAATCAAGTTTCTGAGAAAATTTTCTCTGAATAAATATTGAGTGCGTGCAACACTAGCAACTGCTAGCAAATACTAGCTGCAGTACCCGCAAGATGCACCGTGCACGGAAGAGAAAAAGAAAACAAACAAACAAGTAAGAGAAGAAACAATGAGTGACTTACCATAATATTTAGTATATATTGTTTGCTTTATCTATATATCCGCTCCAAGATGCATGACACAATCAGCCCTTGTGGAATATCTATATGCAAAACCATATTTATGACTTTGCATTAAGATTGCCTCTCAAATTCAAATTATGATAATGTAAACTTGTGTCGATCGAGGCTGCACGATAGGAGAAAAGTTCTCAAGCTTGAAATTTCTAACAAAGTTATCCCTAGAAACACTGCCTCGATAAATGCTAATGTGGTGAGGCACGTTCTTTAATATACTGTAGAACAGTATCACTTTTCTTCTGTCTTGATACCTTTGCTTTATCGTGCTACTATCTTATCGCCATACGTGGGCGAAAACTGGAAAATTAGTGGTAAGAGAGCAATAAACTCAAGGGAAAAAAATTGCGCAAATGATATCCCAAATGATATTGCATAGTAAACAAACAAAACACAATACATGCACGCACCGTTGTACAAAGAAAGCCCAATAGAACACAAAAGAAACTTAACTCGGTGCAAAAAACATAAACAAAACCAATGACAAGAAAAATATACAATTGAAGAAGACTAAATTCTACCAGCCTGATTGGATTTCTGTTAACAACACTGACGCGTGAAGACAGTGGAACATTGGAGAGCTGCCATCCTAACCCGGATATATAAATCTAAGAGTTTATTGGTACAAATATTTTTTGGATCAATAATTATATGAGTTTAAACATGCCGAGAGAGGGGGAGAGAGAGAGATTCATAAAATGGAAACTCATTCAATTATTGATAAAAAAAAAAAAGTAACAGCACCAATACCCTTAAATTTTTGTGGCTACCATATGAATTATGACCCATATGAGTGGTCAAAGTTACAAGAGATGACTCGCTGAAGAAGATACAAGCCCTGATAAATCCGTCCATGAATAGTAATGGTTACTATTTTCTGAGACACTCAAAGGAGATCTTGACAAATTCAAGCCACCGTTATATTCCATTTTAACCCGTGCTGGGAGCTGAGTAGCCCTGGAACTTGCGGCAATATCTCCAACCAAACCTTCAACACTTTCACTTTGAAAAGGGTAGGAATTAGAAACAGCTAAAGTTGACTCAAAACCATTCAAGAAAGGAAACTGCTGGAACCGCCACTGCTCCACTCCTCCTCCTGCAGTAGCAACACTTGAAGTACCATTGCCATGACCTCCAATTTGAAACCCCATTTGAGAACCGTTCTGTGCTTGAATCTCACGCAAGTTAACACCTGTATTCCCTACACCATAGCGGTTCATACTCTGAAGAGAGGCTATGAAGGGTTGTGGGAAACGACCAATAAGCTCAGGGATTGCACTTGTGGAATTAGGAAGTGATGGTTTGTCAGTAGAAACCGGAGATTTTGAGCGACTCCGTTTGTGCTTCTTGTTCCTTCGGCATCCTCCACCAACAGGAACGTTCCTGAGAGCACCACCTCTTGTCCAATAACGCCTACATGTCTTGCAGAAGTGCCGTGGCTGAGAGAGGCTGTAATTGTTGAAGTAGCAAAACTTTGTGTTGGTGGATTCACACCGAGGACACTTCAGAACTCCTTCCTGGGCCGGAATCTTGGCCCGATCCGCCATCGGACCGGACCGGGTTTGGCCGGCTTCAACCCCCACGTGAGGAGCCTGTGGCGGCTGAGGTAGCGGCGAAAGCAGCTGAGGACTGTTAATTCCATTTGCTTGGTGTTGATTTTGTTGCTGCAGAACAAAACAAAGAAAGAAATGGATGAGTTGTAATGAAAACAAATCTGGTATATTCAGGAAGATTGCATACAAGGAATAGGAATATATAATTAGTTTTCTTTTGTGATTTGCTGAATTTATTTTAGGGTTTTAAAAACTGTGGCTGGGATTTTGAGGGAATTGAATCCTTACTTGCTGCTGCCAATTGGGAGGATCTGAATAGACTGGAATAGAAGAGAAAACCATGGTGCTTCAATCCTTTTGTGTTTGTTTTTGTTTTTTTCTTCTTTTTCTTTTTTTTTGTAAAGTTTGATGGGTCTTTAGGGAGAAGGTGGAGGTAGAATCGCACTAAGGGGAATACCAGAAGAAAGTAAAGGAAAAAAGGAGGAGGATGGAGTTGAGGAAAGCAAGAAGAGGCTTTACTGCTTTGTTTGCTTTGCGCTTATTGTTCTCTCATTCCCATCTCTTTTTGTTTTATTATATTTTTAGGGTTTCAAGTAGACGAAGTATCTTAACCTGTAAGCTTCTTTTTGACGCGTTGTTGGTCTGGATATTTGTTCGTAGAAACGGCATAGTGGCTCCCATGCATGGAAAGACTACGCCGTATATTTTATATTTAGCAAAACTAATTGTCATTTTATTCAATAGTAGTGCTAAGTTTACCTTCAAAATCCCACCCAAAAAAAACAAATTAAGTTCGCCTTCTAAATCAAAGAATTTAAACAACTATTTCTATAGAAACTTATCTAAACAGGTCCTATATATGTCAATCTTTCTCCATGTAAAATTTTATACATATAAATTCTTTATTTTATCGTTAAAAGAAAGAAAGAACTCTTTGTTTTATTGTGTATTATTTTTCAATTAGAATGACAAAATTAAATAAGACGCTAGTCCGTTATAGTAATTACAGTTGTTAAGCTTTGCACGAGAAAAAAAATTACATAAAAATATTACAGAATGCAAGAATATTAATTACGCGTAAAACTGAAGTTCTACCATATAACAGCTCCAATGCATGCATGTCGTTGTAGTAGTAGTAGTTTAATTTTGACTTTGGTGGATCATACAAATTACCTAAGTCTTGGGAATGTTACTACTATATAGGAATAAAATTGAAAGGAGGTTAAATGATTCCTTGGCTCATTAAAGAGGTAGGTTGACAAATCTGCGATGCATAAACACGTACCACAAATGATGATGGTCTCTTCTTATTCCCACCAAAAAGAGATTATTTTTAAGATTTGTATCTGTGACATTCAAATTATAACTACAAGTAATTTACCATTACAAAAGGGTTCATCGTCAATTATTGAAAAATAAATTAGTAAAACAATATTTTTCCCTATAATTCTTCATACTTTCTGGTTTTAAAAAAATAAAATTCGAATGTAATTTTTATTTTAATTTTAAAAAGTTAAAAAGTAATGTAACATCAAATAATATGTAAACAACATCTTACATTGTTATATATGACGTTATCCATCGTCTGTTCGAATTATTTTTGGGATTATGTTTAAGAGTAAAATATGCAAGAATACGAACAAAGGTGTTACCAGCAATATCAAAGCATTTATCGCGTTTAAGTAAATCAAATCACTTTCACACACTACTAGACGGATTTGATCATTTGATAAAAAAAATATGATTTACAAGAATGCGTTCCAAGGAACAATAATTAAAGAAAACTAGCTAAGTAGTAATTCGGAAGGAAAATGCAGATGCAGAAGAAAAAAATAGCAAAGCAAAACTCATATATATATATATATATATATATATATATATATATATATATATATATATAATATGTTTTGTTTTTATGCATAAAAAAGTAATTAGCACTAGCTAGTCTGTAATTGCTTTACTTTTTTCATACTTAGCCCCAGTAAAGTAGTGGCTTAAAGTTGTGGTTAGATACTTTTTGGGCACAGCACCAACCCAGTGGCTTCACGGAATAAGCTATAAACTACTAGTAATAAAAGACAAAGTAAACAAATATCATATATTCCTTTACAAAAAACAGACATATTTATTAATTGGACGTCACCAATTTGAAGTGTTGAATGCACTAAAGTTTGAAGCCAACAAGAAGATTTTGTCTACTACTTAAAAGTAAAAGAAATTTAAACAGTGTGAGCATAAAAATATTGAGTGTATATATTTATTTGCTTTCTCTATTGATCGCCAAAATTTTATTTTTGTAAGGTGGTTCATAGCCACACTCAGACGACTGATCAGGAGAGTAGGGGACTTGGTAATATATGGGTAATGAAATGCCAAAAACATCATATATAGGATCAATTTTGTTTCTTCAGTGATAAGAAATGCTGATTGTCGACCTGTTAAGATTCAAAAAAGCCTTTTCATATAATAATTAGCTGGCAGTATTGGAGTACTATACTGTAGTACGTATATAAGTAGCTAAGTTGCAAAAATAACTTTGCATAAAGTTTTATCGTCGTCATCAAATAGGAAAAAGCAGTGATAGATTTAGGGTAGAGGGGGATGGTATATTTTGTGAATGCGCACATGTACATAACTTTTTGTCTATTTTATTACAGTTTATCAGCATAGAGACTAAAAACTGCTTTATATATTTCATCTCCTTTTATCTCCAGCTTCTGGGAAAAAAAGTGTAAAATCTTTTTTTTATTTACCTATTTGATAAGAATTAGTCAGATGATTGGAAACAGGGATTTAAGAATGAAGGAAGAAGAGAGGAGGAACAAATCATGAGTTTTAATATTTTTCACTTATATTTCTAATAAAATTAACACATTAACATTTATTGAAAAAAAAAAAAAACCTCATTCCTACAAGATAGATTGATAGAGTGTCAATGACATTTGAATGACCTACTGAGGAGTAATTTAGAGAAGATTGTTGTACAAACATAAATCATAAGCAATTTACTCAATCACAAGGGATCTTCTCAATGAGAAATGCTTACTAGCTAAATGTTAGTGCCTAACAAATTTGAAGACAAAAATAAGTATTTATCTTATAAAATAAAATTTTAGATTATAAATTTTTGCAAATAATTGATTTTTAGAACAAACGTTTCTCATAATTTTCTTCTTTCTCCTCGCATGCTTTGTCTCTCTAGCACACATTTCAACCATCAATCCCATTATTGCAACACAAATCTCACCACGAAAATCGAATCCTAAAAACTTCAATAAATTTCAGGTTATCTAATGGTAAGGAAAGAGATTCTTTCATAGTCACTTTTAGTCATCAAGGAGGTGTTGACATGGTCAGGGACCTTGTGGAAATTGGTGGCATTAACGATGGTGATGATGCAACAAAGGTTCTTCGCGATGTTGATGGCTGTGTGGTGAATGGAACGTTTGTAGAGTGGAGGCACAATAGTGGAACTCTAGCTTGAATGACTCCACAAGTCAGCTATTAAGTCATCACTAAAAAAGTGAAGGGATAAAGTGTGAAAGATGAGGTTAAGGAGGATGAATATGTGTTTCGTCAAATGAAGATGAAGAATGGAGAATTTTTGAAATCCCACATATTTTGGGAAATTTCAAATTCTTGATTTTAACAAAGGATAAAATTTTTTGGAGAATTCTTCAAATTCTCTTATTAAACATCCAAACAGAACAAATTCATTGACAACAATTAAAATACTCTAAAAAATACATTATCCTCTTCAAATATTTAGTATTTTTCACCTTGGTACATTAAGTTTTATTTTTATTTTTTATATTTTCAGAAGTTTGAATTGAATACATTAAATTTTGAAAAATTTATTTTAATCTTTTATATTTTCAAAAATTTTATTTGTTTTATATTAAGAATGTTAGTGTTCTGACAATATTTTAAATTTTAAAATAATTAATTATTTTGGTTGATATTATTTTTAATTAATTATTTTATTTATATTTAATGTTCCATCAAAATTTAAAACATTGACGAAACACTAATATTTTTAATAAAAAATGAAAGAAATTATCAAAAGAAGACTTTTAAAAATATAAAGAATCAAAATAATTTTTTTTTAAAATTTAATGTATTAAAATAAAAAAAATACTAAAGCCTAATAAATTAAAAGTAATATTCAGTCATTAATTTATAAAACAATGACTAATTTAAAATAATTATTTATTAAATCGTCTATAAACTGGAACAGAAAACGGAGGGAGTTGAAAATAAGTGTTGGGCGCGGGTGTAGCGTGTGAATAGTAGTGTGGTAGGGTGCCACAATGGCCAAAGGTAGGTTCCCCTGCCCCGGCCGTTGTGCTTGTGCACGGAAATGGGGTGGTGGGCACAAAGATTGGCATTAGCAGTGTAATTTAATATATATGTGTGCTCCGAATCAATCATTTTCTCATCAGATGCTCTTGGTCGGGAATCGTTACTGCCACGTCCCCCACAACCCGTTACATTACATTTGTCTACCGAATGTATACTCTCATTGCTATCAGTGTTTCTACTCTAAGATATTTTTTTTAAGGCTAAAGATTAATTTTTTAAAATATTAAAGTATATTTAAGAGATTAATTTCTTATAATAAATTTTTTTCATATATATTATTTAAAGATCAAATTTATAATCATATATTTAAAAAATAAGATTATTTACTGGTTATGTCACATTAGATTGATTCGACTCTAAAAGGATTTTATTCATTCATTGTTTTTTGCATGTGAATTGAAATTTTTGTAGGAGGATATCAAGCCCATGATCTATGATGTTGCAGTGTTTTTAATTTCTTTTACGCTACCTCTTACAAAATAACTGAGTGCGTAATGATTTTATTTAAAACGTCTGTTATTCCAACTTTTTTTTAACGGTTAAAGGTACAAAATTGGATGTTGGTGGCGTTGGAATCTAATTCCCTATCTTTTTGACAGGTTACTGCTTTTTTGCTCATTTTCATGTGAAAAGCTTAGCACTTTCATTTAGTTGGAAAAGGCTTAAAATTGCAGCCTTAACCCTGCTGCATTCACTTGTCCTCTCTTTCTCTCTCACTCCTTATAGCTAGAGAGATAGTGGTACACAAACAAACTACAAAAGCCAGCCATGCACGTGCATGAGAAACACAGATCAGAAAAGAAGATGATAGTGGGGCCTACCTAGTTTGAGTTGGGGTCGAGTGAAAAGAAAGATGGGTTTTCCCCACAAACACGACGAAGACTAATGTGAGAAGGTAGAAGTCACCTTGGTAGGTGCCAAATAAAAATATTGTGTAATTTGATATGTTAGATATTATCAACGTTCAAATAAGTGGGGATTATGATGGAAATGTTTATACCAGGATAAATTAAAAAAAATAGAACTCACCTTTGTCCTCTTCTAGTCTTCCTTTCGTCTTCTCCATTGTCGGTGATGGTCGGGTGCATTTCCTTCTATTTCTTACTCTGTATCTCGTATTTCCTGTTAACGAAAAAGATTGAATCTCACAGCAACATCTGGATCGACATCGATTCTTTCTACGTGTGAGATGTTACTGGACATTGGAGTTTTCTGAAAATGAATTTTTGCCTAAGGGTTTGGCTCTTGCTTGAGGTTGTCCTTAAAGAGGATGAGGGAAAAGGCGAGCATTTGACGAAGAGGCGAAAAGAACCTTTGTCGCTTCAATCATATTTGCAAAAAAAGTCAAAAACCAGATCCGCATCTCTGCTTCAAATCGGTGTCTCCGCTTTGTTCTGTTTGTGACTTGAGTGCCATCGAATTTGAAAACGAATCCGACACAGGTGATCCAATTTCGATACCAAGGATGCTGAGAGCGAGTGGTTCTCTACAGTGATGGCAACATAGTCTTTCAAGCTGGGACGAAAGATTTTGTGGTGGCAACAACGGGATGGATCAGAGAGGGAGGGATGGTTGTAGACTATAAGAAAAAAGTTTCGATGAGAGAAAAAAAATAAAAAAAATATTTTTTTTTTTATCTAATGTGGATTTTCCAACCGTGAACTTCACATATTTTTGGTTTTGCATACCTAAAATACACACTTGGATTACGAACAAGTAAATTGGACCAACTTGATAGCTTTGGTACCTACCAAAGTGAGTTCCCCCTAAGCACCCTAGATCCCATCCACAAACACTACAAAGTGCAAAGAACAGGTACTACGTACCACTCCCATGCATGTGCCTGTCTTTGGGCCTCAATTTTGTAGCATTTGCTTATTGACTTGATTTTGAATTTTGATGATCACTCACCTCAACCAGTTGGTATTTCATATGACATGGATAATTGCACATGTATATGTCGTCAATTAGGTTTCCAACAAAACATATATCACCTTGCTTTTCCGAATTCTCATCATCACATTTCTAGAAATCCATACCCACTAACTGTAACCATTTCTCCTCCATATATATATATAGGAAAAGCTTAATTAGCAGTTGGTTCGTTCAAAGAAATTACTACTGACTATAAAGAAAAAATTCATTAAAAAAAGACACTAAATTCTTACTATAGTCTTGAAATTAATTTTGTTTTATGTTGGATGTGAATCAACATCCTTCATTCGCATGCATGGTTTGGTTGTTATTGAATCCCCAAGTAGATAATAATTGCAACTGTTGTACTTGTAGCTTTTGTGTTTAATATTGTGTTTATCGATAAGCAGTCAATTGAATAAGTAACATGAGAAGGTTAACTTCGGTTCCAAAAAAAAAAACGTGTGCTATTTACAGTGCCAGCAGTGTAAGGGCTCGTGTCGAATCAAAGTTAATTTGAACTTTAATTTGAATATTGTTTGTCCAGGGCTTATGGGATGGTAATACAGTTTATAGTTCGGGTGGAGTTGTTTAACTCAC
The DNA here is from genome assembly GCF_004193775.1 of Glycine soja. Lineage (NCBI taxonomy): Eukaryota > Viridiplantae > Streptophyta > Magnoliopsida > Fabales > Fabaceae > Glycine > Glycine soja. The sequence goes on from NC_041016.1 coordinate 3,131,177, forward strand.
TTTTGGTGAGTCCTACCATAGGATTTAAGAACTTTATTTTTTTTCTTCTAATTATGTAATTCTTAAGAACTTAATGAGTCTTATAATTATCTTTCAATTCTTAAGAACCACAACAATTTTTATACAAGAATTGTGACGCCAATTACTTAATGGTACTGAAAGTGTCAAAATACATAAAAACCTATTCAATTTAAGAATCTCATAAACAACTTTATTTTTTTCAAGATATATACTCTTAGGCTAGTCTTAGCTACAAAAGCAAAGAAGATGGCTTTCTAAAATTGTAAATTTAGCCAAATAAAAATAGCTAAACCTTCATCTCTATGTTTTCTAGTTTATTTTTACATAATTTTTGGAAAAGTTTTTACTTGTTTCCCAAATGTCTGTGCCTAGATTCTCCCAACACGTCAAATTCAATCGCTGCTTCAGGAATTGCTTCTATCTGGTTGTATACGATGAAATGTGTTGATAACTGATAAGAAAAATATAAATGATATTATAATATCTAATTCAGCGTAAAGTAGTGTACTTTGACAAGGGAGAAACTATCTTTTTATATAGTCCCTAGACCGTTTAAAATTGTTGTTTTTATTCCTTAAATTTTTTTATGTTTGATTTTAGTTTTTTAATTTTTTTTATTCTTACTTTTAGTCTTTTAACTTTTTCTTTCTCATTATTTTTAATTTTTTAAGGAACTAAAAGTAAGAAAAAAAATTTAAGAGACTAAAAGTCAGCACAAAAAAAGTTACAAGAATAAAAACAAATAAAAAAATTTCAAAGGCTAAAGATAAAAAATTTCAAAATTTAAGGATTAAAATGATAATAAATCCTCCAAATTAATACTGATAGGAATTACATATTTACATATTATCCAGATGAATTGAGAATACTACCCCGCTGGCCCATGAAGTGTAACTAGATCCAACAATACCCAAAGCCTTAATGGGCCTTATCTAAGAAATGGGGTAGGTTGAAATACAAAACAATAGAATTTCTTTACTTTTTTAATTGAGTTTAATTTTAATATACTAAATATTTTTATATTGTCAATTATTTTCTAAACATTATACAGCAATGATTTTTATTATTAAAGCCTTAATTAATCGTTCATTTTCACTCTCACGTAAAAGAATCATTTTATAGTATATTTCCCCTGTATATACACACATGCATGAATAAACTGCCAAGCTTATAAATTAATTAACACGAACTTATCTTAATTTAATGGATAATTTCGAGTTCAGAATACAGACCTACATTAAATAATTTATAGAATTAATATCCATGAGGGTATTGTCTCTACAAATTTAATAGTAGATTTTACACTAAAAAATAAATGAAATGAATATTAAATATTTTTAGAATAAGAAATATTTTTAAAAATATTTAGTTACACTTTTGATCTCTTTAACTTAATTGTATATGATTTTTTCGTTTATTTTATTTTTGATTTAGTTAAAACCTGTTTGAAGCTATTTTTTACTTCAAATTTTAAAACTAGTTAGTTTTTAAAATTCTTTTGAAAACTTGTTTCAGACGCACTTTTAAAGTTTACTCCAATAAAAAAAGACACACTTTTAAAATATAATAAATACAAAACTTGTCTGAACAAAACAAACAAATAAATCAATTTTTTAAAACAAACCAAGAGAATTGTCTGGAAGATATTGGAAGAAGTTCTTGGCAACAATGAGACGATTGGAGAATGCTTTCTTTTACGACAAAATTGGCATTACTGAAATCTATTATCTACCATTTGCTGCTATATTTATGTCGTTTGAAAATAAACGTCCGAAAAACTATTACCCCATACTCTCTTTTTTTTAATTATTGAAAATATATTTTCAAATATATAATCAACCAAATCTTTATTTATCACCAACTACATGAATCGACCGGCATGCACGAATTTCAACTTAGAAGTTTTGAGTTTGAATTTTGAATACGCATTGGTGTGCTAAATACTTAGAAAAAAATTATCACTTATAGTAATTATATCCAACTTGAATAAGATTATAGGATACGTGTGATTTAAACAAACTAACAAAATTTCATCTAAATATAAAAAAAGAAAAAATATAAAAAAAATCTTTATTTTTAAAAGAATTTAATATTTATATATTAACTGTGTAAAAAAATTATTATTAAAATTGGTCGAATTTGACACCACCATTTATACTTTTATACCTACTATTCTAAAAATATTATTATTTTACTTAAATAATTAGAGATTTATAATTAATTTCGAATATGAAATTATTATGAAAACTCTGAAGTAAAAAATTGAGTAATAATATGATAAAATTTGAAAGATTTCGTAAAAATGTAAGATTAAGGTTTAAAAGGAAAAAATGAGTTTTTATTTTACATAAATTTGATGTTTTCGTTGATATGTTATTTGTTTTTTCTTTTCTTTATATTTTTTTGTCTTTCCAATCAAACATACCAAAAGGCAAAGTGGAAGGAAGAAAAGTTTTGAATTTTTGTTTTCAGAAGTCAAATTTTTTCACCTTTTTCTCCAACTAGACAAAAAGAAATTCATCTTCTTTTTGTTTTTTTTACTTTCTATTTTTTCCATTCAAGCAAACATATCATAAAATATGGTCATTGGATAAAAAAAAACTCGTTTTATTAGAATCAAATCGAATCAAACCAAGAATTGAGCCCGAAACTCATTTTAATCCTAAAAATCAGTCTTGCAAGAAAAAAAAACCTAATGTAGAACTAGTCAAACCAATTAAAATTGGACATAATTAGTTCAAATTCGTTTAGTGGACATAATCTTGCACCTATGCATAATAAAGTCAGAGACCAATTTGATTTTTTTTATCAGAAGACCAATTTGATTTATGCATAACAAAATTAGGAACTAAATTAATTGATATTCATCTTTGTTTCAGACTAAAAATATAAAATACTTGATAACTATTAAAATCATAGATTAAATTGATGAATACATGATATTTAGAACTAAAATAACTAACGAATGCTAATTCTAAGAACTAAAATATCCTTTCTCATATTTTAAGAGGTATTTGGTAAGATATTTTAGATAATTTTTTTATTAATCGAACAGTTTATTTAATTATTTGATAAATAATTTTTTTTTATTTTTAATGTTTTTTTAAAATGTTACTTAAACAAAAAAATTTTAAACACTAATTTCTAGTTTATAACTTTTTATGTATATTTTTTTGTTCTTAAATATTTATTAAAAAAAATTTAAATCTTTCTATTTAAGGTAAAATTTTATTATTTTTTTATCCTTTATGTAATTTTGTATTTTTCAGTTATTTTAACATATAATTTTATGAAACTCTTATGATTTAATAAGATGATTTTTTAACTTTCAACTAATTTTTGAAAAAAAAATCAAACATAACCTAAGTTTGACTATTTAAGGTAAAAGAATTAATAGTTAGTTTTAGAATTATTCTTATTTGAATCAATCTAATCGGCAGGGTGTCTTTCTTTCTTAATGACTTTCTTTCTTCATTTATTTCTTAATCATTCAATAGAATTAACAGTACGGTCTCTGATCAATTATTAGCCTCATTGTGACTGATTTGTCATTATTCATTATCCCCGAAAGGAATGGAAAAGGTGCTAAGCAATAAAGAAATATCAGTTTAATAACGTGTTGGTCTGCATCATACATCCTATATCTCGAATCCACATCCACGATATTGCAACTTGTGATGAAGGAAAACAAAAATGGAAAATGATAATAATAAAAATAAATAGCCCAATATATAAAAAAGTAAGTTTCATAATATACTTTTTATCCGTAAAAATTAAGATTTATAATCATTTACACATGAATCAAGTGAGATATTTTTTACAGTTTCAAATTTGAATATTTATGATCCATTGAAGCCAAATGATCCATTTGAATTGTACTGAGTTAATAGAGTGGACCCTAGAAATTGACTCATACCCAGGAAGACAGGACCACGCTAGCGAGAGTACCCGAATTCTGATGGAACTGAGGCGAATTCCAATTTTCCAGCTATTATAGAATGAATCAATTTGTTATTCCGAAATTGAAAGGCAGCAGGACTTAGGAAAGAGCAGCTAATATTATTTGAAAGGAGGAGCTGGTGCTTTTGTGTGTTGAGGAAACTTTCGGCCGAATCGCGTGATTACAACGACATCGCTTGTTGTTTAGGTATAAGTTGCTAGACACCATAACCCCATTCTCGACACGCACCGTTTTCAACTTCGTCATTTCATGTTTTGATCGAGACAGCCTCGTGGGCTTCCTATTAAATCATATACAAATCTATTCAATGTTGCTCCGCAACTTGCCCTCCAACATTGCCTATTATTAGATATTCAATCAAATATACTATCAAGATATAATATATATAAATAAGGAACCTTCCTTAACCTTTACCTTATAATTTAATCTTGTAAGGTTAAATTAGATATACCAAGCTTATAATGTTTTCTCTCACCTTCAGAATACATTAATCCTATAAAATATCATATATGATAAAATTATTAATTTTATAATAATTATTTTAAAAAGCATACCTAAAGATTTTTATTTAGTTAACACCATAAAAAAATTATTTTGACAATGCATTAGAATTAAAATTTTATTCATAATAGATTTTAATGGTGATAATTGAATAAATTGAAATTGCACTCGCATTAACAAGATCCTATTTATTTGTCACGTAATAAAAAGTATGTTAAAGGGAAGTGTATACTAGCATTTTCCTTACCCTTATTCTATAGGGGATAGGGAATAAATAAACAAAAGAGTATAACTTTTTAGAGCAAAAGATTATTTTATTTTTTGGGTGATTAGGATAGAAAAAGGTAAAATTCTTAACTTCAAGCCTTCCTACAATGTTCAATAACCTCTGCAAGCGATTCCAAATTCATTATCTGTACACCACTTTTGCTAACTGCGTTAGCATTAAGCATTGACTTTTCAGACTCAGTTAACTTTATTGTTTTTCAACTCTACATGTGAAATCTACCTTGGAACTTTCTCATGTTTATTCCTTAACCTTTAAAATTTGGGAGACAAATAATCCAATTGGTAGCTAATTTTGATTGAATTAAGCAACTGACACATATAAAACAAACGACACAGCTAGGCGCATATGACCGGCCTGAGTATAAATAAACAAATGATACCAAAGCGAGAAAAGATTATGGAAATTTCTAAAAAGAAAACAAAGAATCATTGAGACAAAAAATTAAGAAATTGGTAGTAGCAAACAAGCATCATTCACATGATTGATTAACACACAGGTTAAACCCAGAGCAAACATGGGGAATAATGGACAAAAACACGTTGCCCCACTTAGTCCTTTGCTCACTAACCAGCATCTTGAAGCGCATGTCAGTATGCATTCTATTTGTTGGCACACCATGCGCAAATTTGCAGCATATTGACCATAGCAATCATTTCAAACCACACAAGAGCTCCAATAAAAAAAAGGGGGGGGGCCAACAATTACCAAATGCTTTGTAAAACATTAAGAATTAGCAGAGTCATTTAGAAAAATTAATCTGATTAACATAATATGAAAAAAAAAAAAACAGAAGCCTAGTTGTATGGAACTAAAAACTAATGCACAATGGATGCCTTTTCAAGTGGTCTCAAAGTTGTAGGAGAAGATGCCAATGGGAGAATCTGAGATGAACCTGAAGGAAACTGTGGTAGATATTGTTGAGGCTGTTTGTGTTCTGTTGTTTGAATGAACTTAAGAAAGGACCCATCTCTAAAATCTGTGGCCAATGTTTCATTAGAACAATCTTTAACCCCACATTCTTGGACATTATTATTATCCACAGCCTTTCTCCTCGCCTCTTCCATCAATTTCCTATGCAACTTCTCTTCCGCATCCCTCATGAACTTGAATTTCGGAGGTGGCGAAGATATAAACCTGTTGTACTCTAATTCCACGGAGGATTCAAAGAGAGGGTTGAATCCTTGATGCTTATAAGAATGAAGAGGGTCCAAAGGCAAAGAACAACACTTCAAAGGCGAGGAAGCCACAGGGGTAAGAAAGGGGGTGTCAATTGTCAACATGAGATCACTCAAACTCCTTGTTCTTGACCCCTTTCTGCTCCTATCTTCAGACTCCAAATCTTCTTTAGTTTCCTCTTTGATGGGGAAGAGAAACCTTGGTGGGCCAGCCAGATTGTGCAGCCTCATCAACTCTGACTCAACAGTACCCTCTTCTCCAAAGGGCTTGTGCAGCAAATCCAACTCCATCTCTGGCTCACGACTTGTTGTTGTTCTTTCTATGTCCCTATTCACACCCCCTCTTCCAGTGTTGTTTGCAACATGCATGGCACAAGGGGTCTTCCAGCACCCCCAATAAAACGCACCCTTTGCATCCATCTCAATATCCATCTGTGTCCTTCTCTTCTTCCACCATAAGAAATAGTAAAGCTGAGCACACAGAGCCAGCAGAAGACACCCAAAGACAAGACTCAAAGCAATACTTAACCCACCGAAAGACATGACCCCCCTTACCCCTTCACTAGGGAATCGATCAATCACACATCTTCATATAAAAAAAAAATTAAAAAAATTAAAGTCCCTAACTTTTCGGTGGTTGATTGAAAGGTACCAAAGTTTTTGGAGTTATTAAGGAAGAAAGTGCTGTCGGAGGGACACTAGTTTGTGTAAATTTTTGTTAGCTAAGAAACTATGGAACAAGAAGATGGACCATGCAGGTTCTGGGAAAGGCGTGTCCTTCCATTTATGAAGGTGACGTTGTGATAAAGATAATACTCCACTAGTATATTTTAGGCCCCGAAAGACACGCTCTAGGCTAATGGAAAATTCTTCTTGGAAGGGGTAAAGTCTTAATCTTAAGTCATAGATACACTATCTTACCTCCCAAGTTTATGATAGAGGACGCGGAGTGAAGAGGCACGGATCCAAGGAAGGAACGTTAAAACTTATGCGCAGCCAAAAGCTAAGATTGTAAGTTGTAAGTAAGCGTAAGCACCAACCACGTCTTCTACGGAACCGAAATGAAATGAAATTAAATTTTGGCCGAAAGGGAGGGGTAAGAGTTTAAAAGGGATTGGATAGATATCACATGGGCTCTTTGTTTTGTTTTTGCGTGTGACTGAGCAAGCAAGGTAACCAAAAAAATCAAACCTAACATTAGTAAGAAAGACAGTTTAGTTGGCACAAGCCACAAGGTCAAAAGAATATTTACTTTTAATGCACAAATACTGAATATGATGGACCAGAGGAAATGTGGAATTTATTGCCATGAGCATCACCTGGTAAAATGAAATTTCAAAACTATATACAATAATAGAACCAGTACAATGTAGTGGAGTAAAAAGATTTTGTAAGAATATTTTAGTTTAATGAAAAAATGCTTTAATAAAAGGTCCATTGTCCATTATTATCTGATAGGAAAACTTAACACCTTTAAGCCATTCTAGAAAAAAATTACACAAACATTTATTAGGTTTAAGGAAATTAAATATGTTTTTTTTTCTTTTCTAAAATTTACACAACCCATCACCCTCGTATTTAAAAAAATTGTAAATGTTTTCTCTCAATTTTTTAAATCTACATAAATTTCCTAAATATCATTTAAATATTTAATAGCAATGAGTCATGTGTGTTTCAAATGATACTTTTTTTTCGCGCAACTTACACTTAATAAGTGTTTTTTTTTCGAAAATGTTTGTCCTTTTTCACGTATGAGACACTTTTGATAAAAAAAAAAAGGTGATAGAAAACTTAATCAAAATGTTATACCACTAAATAAGTCAAATAAACACTACCTGAGCAACAAAATCATTGTACCAACTTCATTCCAGAAATCTCACAGGCCAAATGAACAATTATATGTTTTAAAAATCAAATGAAATTATTCCAATTAAGTTATCAATGATTCAACATACAAAATTACCTAAGTCAACTCTATATCAACTATAATAAAATTAAATCTAAATCTAGATATATTTTAAAAACAAAAGAAAAATATGTATAATTTTCTTAAACCTCAAAGAAAGTTTGTGTGGGTAAAAAAAAAAATGTATATATAATTTCTTTAAACCTTAAAAAAGATTTGTGTAATTCACTCGTATGAATAACATACATGAGAAGCCTAAGTCTTTGTTCTATATGCATAACGAAAAAAATAATTGACTTAACTTGCAAAAAAAAAAAAAGTGCGAAACTCGGGCTTCACAAAGCTTAAACGTAATTTTAGAAACTTGAATTGAATATTAGCTTTTTGCTCAACTAATTGTAGGCCTCATTTTAGAAACTTAATCTACATAGAGTTTGTGATCAACTTGACTCAAATTCACTTGATGAATGATTTTAATTTTAAAATTTGAGTATAAATTAAATCCAGGCCTCATTAGCTATATTTAATCATGATCTGATTTGGGCATAGTCCAAAAAAGTTAATACAAACCAAAATTTCATCAAACTTATGGTTTATTTTAGAAGCCTAAATTGAATATAGATTTCTTAATCCAACCCATTATAACTTACAACCCATATTGAGATTATAATTAACCCAACTTGAAATTGTTTGATGAAATATAAAGGTCAAGCTATGAATTAAATACGTGCCTTTTTAACTTGTAAAAAGTTCTTAAAACATGATTTTTCATTAGGCTTGAATCTCATTTTAGAAACTTAAATTAATTTTTTTTACTAAACCCATTATAGCTTATGACTGTCTTCAAGTTCGCAATAGCTCGACCCAAATCCTTTCCATTTGGGTTTGGGCTTTAAATTTTTAATATAAATTGAATTCAGGCCTTTTTAACTTGACTAAATCACGGGCATGCCATTTTTAATTAATTTTTTACCTCTAATATTTTTTGACAGATTATTCCTATTTTACCAGGAAGGATTGATATCATATAATAAGTTAAATTTCAACTTATTATAATATTAGTCGTTAAAATGAAGGGCATAAAATAAAATCACCTCCTTTTACTTGTCTTCTCTATACTCTGTCCCGCCGCCGCGAAGCTGCAACTACACATAGCATCACGAATAGGTTTTTAGTTCACTTCCTTTCTTGTTATCACTTTCTCAACTTTCGTCTTATTTCTTAATCTTTTAATCTTTGGCCCTTCAATGTGTAAACAGGTTTTTTATTCAACCAACATGGACGTATCGGAGAGGACTTTGGATGGAGAGAATAGTGTAAGACGAAGGAGCAGAAAAAAATCCATGTCTGGAACTGCGAGTGGAGCACGAGAGCATATGGAGCAATTGCAGAAACTTCAGGAGAAGGTTAGGCTTATCGCGTTGCTGTTTCTTAGGACATTTTAGCATTATGTAATATATATAGTTTTACTTTATCTATTTTTCATTTGGCTCTTTTAATTAGGATCAAGGTCCATCATGTTTCTTGTTCTTATTTGAAATGTTCTCTATAGTTTAACTGAATAAGTTCTGTAGTTTTGAATTTATTGTCTCGAGAAAGCATGTAAGTGCTTCAAGTTTTAATAGAAAAATTAGACACATTGGACCGTATTTGGATGGGGTGGAATGGCAGGGAAGACAAGGACAAGGAAAGGCTTCAATTTAGGTTTTGATAAAGTAATTCACTAGTGCAAATGTTTGCATTTTTTGAAATTGGAACCAGATGGTGCTTGATAGGAGATTATCTTTTTTCTATACTTATTTGGTTACACGCTATTGGTGATGTTTTTAACATCTTTTCCCTTTCAGGACCCAGAATTTTATGAGTTCTTGAAAGAGCATGACAATGAGTTGCTTCAATTCAGTGATGATGATGTAGATGTGAGTATGCTACACTTCGACTCTTTTTTTCCATCCTTTTACTTCGCCATGGATAAACTACAAAGCATATAGGGTCCCTGGAATAGTATTGATTGGTTTTGATATTTCATGTAATATGTAATATCTACCAATGCCTTCCTAGAATTTGGCAACCTCTGCTTGTTTAATTAGAATGCCTTGGTTTCTATTTCTTACAGTCTTATATTTTTTATTATTCTATATTTTGTTTTCTTTTAGGAGATATTGTATCCTCTGGATCTTGTTCTTATTTCTCTTTTTTTTTCTTTCCAAAAATTATTAGAGACATTTTTGTGTCACAGCACAAGGAAATATAAATTTAATATGGTTTAGCTCATAGTGGGACACGAACGCACCAATCATTGCAAATTTGAAATCCTCCCACTCAGGGATCTGTTTCATATAGACCAATAGATCCTCTAGGTTCTGGTGATTGTTCTCCTATTACATTTTGGGAAGTCACTGGTATGGTAGGGTTCATATTTATTAGATTTGTCACTAATGATTTAGTTTTGTCTAATTTTACTAGAATCTTATGATCTTTCCTTCAATAAAGATAGGAGAGTTTGGATGATATTTTTTCTGGATTTGCTTCTTTTAGACTAATAGATTTTTTAGGTTCTGGCGATGGTTCTCCTATTAGATTTTGAAAGCACACTTAGTTAGGTGATGATGTTTAGAGGATTTTTCACTCAATGTTATAATCCCTTCTAGTTTTACTTGAATCATATGATTTATCCTTTAACGCATATAGGTAATTGTTTATGATGCTTCTTGTGTTTTCTGGTGAATTACTTGCAAATGAATGCCCATATTTTCAAGGTTATGCCTTTGCCCTGTTATATTTTAGGATTTTATGTTCATGAGAAACATGACTTCTATTTGATGCATCACTCTTTATATTTCAATGGGATCTCTATTATGATATGCAAAGAGATTGGCCTGTTTTGTTCCATTTTCTAGCTTCTTTGACTTGCTTTATTATTATTTTTCTGCCATAAAGGAATATCCATCCTCCACTATCATATGCTTTCTCCCCTTTTTTTCTATAGTAATGATGCATTTGATTTGTTTATAATTTTTTTCTTAAAAAGCTTCAAATTCTTGTAATCGTTTTTCTCCTTTTTTTCCCTTGAATTTCAAATATCATTGTTAACAAACATTCACCTTTTAGCTCTGTCTACTAAGATTTTATAACCATACCCTTTTAATGTTTTTCAACAGGAATGAATTTCTCTGAAGACTGTTCTTTTAGTAAATCCTTATTTGGATATCTTAAAAATATTGGTTTTGGTTGTGTGGTTTTCTTATTTATACATATTACTAAATAGCTCAGCCTGATGCTTCCTTAGTATTAAATAACTGTTTTTCTTCTTTTCTACAGGAAGATGTGGGTACTAACACAGAAGATGGAGATCTACAGCTAGATGAGGAGGTTAGTGAGGATGAGATTGAAGAGAAGGAACAAAAATCCTCTAAGGAAGTTATAACTACTTCTATGGTTGATTTGTGGGGCAAATCAATTCAAGAAAGTGGGAGCTTGAGTGCGGTTCGTTCACTGATGAGGGCTTTCAGGACAGCATGTCACTATGGTGATGATGGGGGGAATGAATCTATGGCAAAGCTTAGTGTAATAATGTCTAGCACTGTATTCAACAAAATAATGTTGACTGTACTTACTGAAATGGATGGAATACTAAGAAATTTGTTGAAGCTTCCTGCTTCTGGTGGAAAGAAAGAGACCATAACAGATTTGATGGCCACGAAGCATTGGAAGAGTTATGGCCATTTAGTAAAGTCTTACCTTGGAAACGCTCTCCATGTTTTGAACCAAATGACTGACACAGAAATGATATCATATACTTTACGTCGGCTGAAATATTCTTTGTTGTTTTTGGCTGCTTTTCCTTCACTCCTAAGAAAATACATTAAGGTATGAGTAACCCATTGTTCTTCGAATTGATGTTCTCAACAATATTCTTTTATTACAGCAATGAACTCTAGTCCTTTTAAGTCTGTAATCTGTATTGCATGTCTTATGATGCATATTGATTGTGGTCCCTTTAGTCCTGTACTGTAATTCTATTATAGCTTGATTAGATAGACGTCAATAAACTAAAACCTTTCTCAATCTTGCATGATTTATAGGAAGGGAGATCTCTCCCCCCACCCCACCCACCCCCAACTACTTTCCTTGGCCTCCCTTCAAATGTTGATTTACATTCTGCGGCATGTAACTTGTCTTGTGCATTGATTTTATCAGGTGGTCCTTCATTTCTGGGGTACTGGTGGAGGTGCCCTTCCGGTTGTTTCGTTTCTATTTATGAGAGACTTATGTATCTGTATTGGGTCTGGCTGCATAGATGAATGCTTCAAAGGAATATATAAAGCCTATGTTTTGAATTGCCACTTTGTAAATGCTGTGAAACTTAAACATATCCATTTTCTTGGCAATTGTGTCATTGAACTTCTTGGTGTGGATCTTCCAACTGCATATCAACATGCCTTCACTTACATCCGGCAACTGGCTACAATTTTAAGGGAGGCACTTAATACAAAGACTAAGGTGCTGTTTTATTTGTCCAGTACATGTTATTTTCTTATTAGGCACTGTAAGAAGTGGCTTGAATTTATAGTTATCCTAACAAACTGGTTATATTTGGACTTCAAAAACAGCCACTTAGTTCTTACAAGTTTGGCATGATTTTCTGTTATTTGCTTATTTGTCTGTTAAACTGGTTCTTTAACCTTGCATGTAAAACCTTCAAAGTTCTGTTATTTTTGTCTGTTAGAGCTACTAGGCACTCTTGATTATTGTTGAAAAAATAGAGTCAAGAATAAGGGTACATTGTTGTTGATGAAAATATAGAAAGGCTGTAGGTTGAAGCACAAATCTCCTCTAGCTCACACCTGTATTAGACTAGAGGGAAGAGTAATACAATTGTGCTCCTTTCTTTCAAGTTTCAACCACCCCTCAACTGTGATAGAAATAATCAATACCTAGAAACAATCCCCCCCCCCCCCCTCCCCCCCCCCCCCCCCCCAATTAATCAGTTTTGAATCTAGTGGTAGCACAACCTTAACTCATTAGACTTTTTTTAATACTATTGTTTGATTGGATTTTTTCACAAATTGATACAATTTGTTTGTGCTTTTCTGGCTCTTCTTAATTTATGGTCCTTATAGTGCTCTTTCCCTGAATGTATTCTTTAGGAATCTTTTCGCAAGGTTTATGAGTGGAAATTCATAAACTGCCTTGAACTTTGGACCGGTGCTATCTGTGCCTACAGTTCAGAGTCAGACTTTAAGCAACTTGCATATCCATTGACCCAAATAATTTCTGGGGTAGCTCGTCTGGTTCCCACAGCCAGATATTTTCCCCTTAGGTTGAGATGTGTAAGAATGCTGAACCAGATTGCAGCTTCTACACATTCTTTTATACCAGTGTCTATGCTCCTTTTGGACATGCTGGAGATGAAAGAATTGAATAGACCCCCAACGGGAGGTGTTGGCAAAGCTGTTGATTTACGCAGTATACTGAAGGTATTTGTAACATGAATCGATTTCAATGTGTACTTTTTGAGCTCCACCTAACCTTTAGAGAAATTTTTCCATATATTAGGTTAGCAAATTGACCCTAAAGACACGAGCATTTCAAGAGGCATGTGTTATTTCTGTGGTTGAAGAGCTTGCTGAACACTTGGCACAGTGGAGTTATTCTGTTGCATTCTTGGAGTTGTCTTTTATTCCACTTGTGAGGTTGCGTAGCTTTTGCAAATCGACCAAAGTTGAGAGGTTTCGAAAAGAAATGAGGCAGCTTATATGCCAGGTATTTCTATTACAATGGTAAAAAATGCAATGGTGATACTTGGATTTACTTGTATGTTTTATCATTGGCATTCAGCAGTACTCATGGCATTCATTTCTAATTTTTCATTTTTCCACATTCAGATTGAGGCTAGTTCTGACTACCTGAATGGAAAGCGCCTGTCAATTTCCTTTTTACCTAATGACCCTGCAGCAGCATCTTTCCTCGAGGTTTGAACTGTTTCTCTCTTCACTTCTGTGGAATGTGAGTTTTGACTGAAGAGAGAAAGATCCTTGAAGAATATCTCTAATTTGGATGAATGAGTCAGTGCATAGCACAGAATTCTGATATCATATTTATATCGAATTTATACAATAAGATGCACTGGAATTGTACAATAATGAATTTACATAATTAAGTTACTTAGGAAATAGATAATGAATCTAGTAATAAATAATGAGTACAGTTTCCTTGTTGGATGTGGGCTCTCTCTCTCTCTCATATGCCCTAACCTGCATAAGAACTTGGTCTTCTTTGGGCTAGTTAACTTCTTGTTTGCTGCTTTTATAAATAAATAATGTTAGTAAAGTGACATGCCATGTTATTTAGTCTTTTGAATGTGGCCTACTATCTGACAGTGCACATGCATATGAATGGGATGAAATCATTTCATTGATGTTTAATGTTTCATAGTTTACTTGTTATTTTCTTTTCCTTTATTTCTTTTATATCAATTGTTCTTGGCTTATATTCCCTCCTATTTCAAACCTCAGCATTATTGTACTTTATTTAAAAGCAATTTATATTTGAGGATTGAAAAGAGTAAATTGATCATGTTAGGATGAAAAAAAGCCAGCTTCTAGTGCACTGTCAAAGTACGTCGTGACACTCCACCAGAGAGCAGAGCAAAAAAATAATTCATTAATGGAATCCAGGTATGAACTTCGAAGTCAAGTTCAATCGCAGGCATTACTATATCCAACCGGTAATCATAGCTAGGATGGAGGTTTCTAACATACATTGAGATTTTGCAGTGTTCTTGTGGGAGACGAATCCTCTAAATTTGGGAATGAAATATCAGAAAGTGATGAAGAGGATGCGAGAAAGAATGAGGACGGTGATGCGGTCTTTAGGTCATCCTGGTTACCTGGAAATGACTCTAAGTATGATTCCCTTTTTCCTTTTTTCTCTTTCTCTAGCAAACACAGTTGCACATACACTCATGCACTTATCCACTCATTGGCATTGGCACAAGTTTTTTTTGTTGTACTTCTGTCTGAGGGTGCTTTGCTTTCAGGATAAAACAACCTACAGAAACAAAAAGAAAGAGGAAAAAGCAGCAGAAAGAGAAAGCCATTGACGACGATGTTGTGGAGGACTTAGTACTTAGTTCTGACGAAGATTTGCCTTCAAGCCACAGCCCTTCTGCTAGGAAAAATGACGGCACAGATCATTCACCTCCAAAACAAAAACGCAAGCAGAAACACAGGAAATAATGACATGTCTAGACAGCGACCTCTCTATTCAAGATTGATACTTCTGCGTGGAAAATGTGAGAGAAAAGTTTTGATAGTTTTATCAATAGTTTCAATTTAATTAATTTTGTTTGGATGCAAAAAGAAAAATAGATTTTATATAGAAAATTACGAAAAAGTAGGTGAAAGGAAAAAAAAAAAAAAAAGGCCATCGTGAAATCTGGGATAATTTGAAAAAAAAAGTTGAAAAATAAAACTTCCAAATATCAGACACAATCTAATCTAATTTTATCTTATTTAATAAAATCATTCCTAAAATATTCTCATTTAATTGAAGTTTTATTTTTTAATGTCATTTTAGATTAGGAAAAAAGTTAATATTTTAAATGATATTAATATAATTAAACGATACTAACTTCTTTAGTAAGCATATAAGTTAGTTTTTTTTTCTTATATTCAAAAATTAAAGAAAATATATACGACAAGTTTCTGAAGATAATAACAAATTATAAAACACTTAAATATTGATTAATATGCGAGTGTAAATCATATGCTATTTGGTGCAGTAAGCAACTAATTAGTATAATTCCACTTTAACTATACACATGATCATACTATATATATTTTTTTCACATATTCACATTTATTTTATTTCTCTATTTGGCCGTGATTTCAATTGAGATCTTGTGCTCTTCAATCTTAACTCATTCACCCACCAATATATGCTGGACACGTTAGCTACCAAATACCTCCAACGTAGCAGCGAGAATCCTGGTCTGGAATCTACCTTTTTCAAAAACAAAAATATAAACTGCACCCATCTCAACTTGAAGCCTACAAGTAACAATAAGTCACGCAAGCTGTATAATGGAACGTGTTGTTAAAAAAATATTAAGCCTACTGCTCGTTCTTTATACTACGGAAATTATGGAAAAAAAGAGAGAAAAAAAATAAAACAAATGTAGGTGTGTATAAAAAAAGATCTAGTGTGGTCAGGTATATACTTTAAGTATTATACTTGTTAATAAGCTAATTACTACAGAAGATATGCACCCTTAACATGTAATATTATTTAAATTTCAACTATTCTACAAAGACAATAATAAAAATAATTGAAAAACTTGTTAAAAGGTTTTTTTTTATCGACAAATGCTAATTTATTAGTTTTACTATAAGCAATGTAATTTTTAATTTATTAGTTTTATTATAAGCAATGTAATTTTTTTTTTATGTACAACGGTCTAGTAAGGTTCAAACTTAAATCTTCAAACCATTAGGCCGATCCTAGTGATTAAAAGCAAAGAAATTAATGAATTTCATTATAATTTCAAACAAACAATATAGGATTGAGATTTTCTCCCGTTATGCTTTCAACTTCGCACAAACTCTATTCTTACAAAAAGAACATTTTAAATTAAATTGAAACGTGAAATTGTCCTTAAGAAAATTAAACACCGTTAGATTTAAAACTGCACGTCATGCTGTTCAATTGTGAACTGAACAGCTGTAGGGGTTCCAATTGCAAAATTTGCTACATGTAGAATAAACGGAACATTGATTTTTTCAAACGTGTACGTCGACTCTAATTTCTTTGGTGAATACACAATCGTTATACCATAAAACATGCCTGGTATTACTACGTTAAACTCAATATCCAATTAGATAAAACTCATTTCGAAGATGAACAACGAGCTACTCAAAGAAAGTAGTAGTACAGTGTTAGTAGTTTTGGTCGATGATACTTAATCACTATCTCGATACCTTCATTCTTCAGTACTGAAAATTAAAGCAGTGTTGATTTCCAAGATGACCATTTTCGTCAACAGCAATAGAAACAAAAGATTTGTCGGTGACATCAACAGAGTGATGAGTTGTTTTTTCTTCCAAAATACCGGTTGGATGAAGAGGAAATAGAGTTAAGGCTTCACGGTTACTGGTGCTATAGTTATAATCCGGGTGTTCACTCTGCATGCCATCACATATTCTTAGCATGCCAAAGGACCCAGTCTCAATCCTTGAGCTAATACCTACACTTGCAAGCACCTTTGGTTGGTGAGGATAAAAGCTGAATCCACTCTTTTGCAAACAATATGGGGCGCAGACAACTGAAAACAACAAAAAAAAAATTATGATTTCAGACTGTTGAAGTAATTTTTTTGTTAAGACAAAATATATTAGATGATGGAGTAGAAGCGTAAAAGGGGTATCCCTCCCTGAAATTAGATCCTTGTTTATTCAACCAATAATTAGACCACCACTATAAAATAACATAGCTTTAATCCATTACCAGCTTCTAACTCTTATCATTTTCAACCGGTGAGAAGAATTAAAGCATATTTGATTTCTTTTCTTTTTTTTTTTTTTTGAAAAGAAAGCATACTTGATTTCTATATATGTATCCATAATTGTGAAAGGTAAATAAACAAAAGAGACATGTACGTACACTTAATTTTAGGTGATTTTAATTTTTTGAGTTGGTTTAATTAAACACATGTATATTATATATGCCGTAGCTGTTGGATCCCACTAATAATCATATGGAACAGCCTTTTGATCATCAACCATAATGAAGATGCATGCATATCAAATAGGCAATAGAACAGTACATACAATAATACATAAAAACGTAATAAGAGATAAGAATGAGTGAACCGACCATTTTGGCAAATGGGGTGGGAGGCATGAAGAAAGCAATTGCAGTATGCAATGCTTTGTTGCTTCTGCTTGAGCTTCTGTCTTTGGCGCGCTTTGTGATTTTGAAACCAGTAGAAGACATTTTTTCCCTCGATGTAACCATAAGCCCTAAGCCTAGAGGTAATCTGTTGTATTTGCTCAGTGCTGGGAGTCCTTATTCCCTGCTTGTAAAAGTTCTCCAACATGTCTATTTGCTCCTTTGTAGGACTCCATCGTGAAACTGATGAATGAGCACCACTTGATCCTTTCCTTCCACTCTCATCCTCTGCAGTACTGTGACTCTCCATCTGCTAGTACTTGTTCACAATCACAAGGAAAAATGGTTTTGAGCAGGAGCAAATATATATAACTCCAACAAATATACCAATTGCTAGTAGTATTAATTATGACTCTAATTTGCATGGCTAGCTTCTGCAGCTAGCTAGCTAGCATTCATTCATTTTATAAAGTCAAAGAAAATGGGTGGGGAGAGGGAATAAAGAGAGATGCGTATTGTGCTGTTTTTGGTGCAGAACATCACTGAAAACATTGCGAGTGGCGGCTAAGAGAGATGGTATTCGAAAAAACAATCGTGTTCCTGTTGGATTTGGTGCATAGTGATTAAGATTGCAATTGATTTTTCTCTCTATTTCCTAAGCCATGCATGGTGCCTTAGATGACCTCGGGAACGACAGAGAAAGGTAGTATATTAGTTGGGCCGTAAAGTGCAGGTGAGATCGAGGACTAGCTAGCTAGCTAAGCTATGCAGTATATATGCTTTGGGAATTGAAGTGAGGAAGTTGAAAGGTTTAGCTCTGAACTGCCAAGGGTTTGTTGGGTGGTAGTGGTTGGATCATATACACACTCAAAATGTAGCATGCATGGACTAGCTAGCTAGTAGTATAATAGAAATTATATTTCTGTAATTTTTTGTACTTTATAACAAAAAAATAGAAAAAGAGGAGAGAAAAATATAAAATAAATACTAGTTGAGCCGTTGAGGTGAGGTTCTTTTTAAACGTGTCTGTGTAGAGTGGCACTTAAGGGTCTAATATATAGAACATTCTATGGTTATAATTTATGGAAATTTATAAAATCAAGAGGACTTGTTGAATAATGAGTGTAACTTAATACTCGATCATGTTTTTTTTTTATAAAAAAAATACATGTATCCGATTCCATACATTAAGAGAGTGTATTAAAAAAATATTCCAAGAGAATTTCTCTTACATTAAGACTTTTAAATCGATGGAGTATATGAATTAGCTTGATAATTGCTACAACAATCTAATATTATACAATTAAGAATGATAATAGGTAAGATTTAGGAAACGTCTTATAGTATCCTTCTTATACTCATGGGTAATAACTTTAATTATCATCCTCGTATCAATTGAATATTTATATATTCATACTTATATCTATGACTCACGCTTTACTTTTATATAAAATTAACAAATCCATAAAAACATATTAATTAAAAAAATACTACAAATAAATTAAAAATTTACTCTCAAGTAATCTAAATAGTATAACATTAAAACCATTCAGACTTAATATACTACATTTGATTCTATTTATAATAAACAATTACTAATTCATTAAGATCAATATAAGTGATTAGATTAGTTAATTAATAAATGTTACATGATCCAACACACTCTTTTGAATACACCTCCCTCATTGGTTGAAATTTAGTGAGAATTACAAAATTTAGTGGGTCTCACATAGTATTTAAATTCTCTATATTGATTTCATAGTTTTCAATGCATTTTAACTAATAAAAAAGAGTGCGTATTGAGGAGTGCGTTGCTAGCACTTCTCTAGTTAATTTTACATAAATTTTAATTTTATTCTAATATTTCCCATGATATTTAATGATTTAAGAGATAGTTATTTTTTAAGTTAATTTTTAACCAATGAATATATATTGTTTTGTTAATAGCTCAATAAATGTACCCACTATAATTTCATGAGAAAAAATGCATATCATTAATCAGCCTCATAAATAAGGGATAAAAAATAAATTTAGCAATAAAGCAGTCTTATAATTCTTATAATTAGAATTAAAAAAAATGTGATCTTTAATTTCTTTATATAACTAGAACTGAAGTAGTATAAAAAATAAGTAAACATAACATTGATTCGTTCAAACTTAAGTCATAAATGAATGGCATTACAAATATAATCATCAAATATTACAAAAATAAGTTATTAAATAGGTAAAAAAATCTATCCTACTAATTTCAAAACAACACTAAATATCAATTAACAATTGGATGTCAATCTTAAAATAGTTTGTCAATAAATTCATAAATTTATACATAAAAGTAAATAATAGTTCAATATTCTTAAATAAAATATGAAGCAAATTTGATATAAGGTATGTTAAACTATAAAATTATAATTTTTTTATAATAAAGTATATGTATAATTTAAATTATTTATTTAAGTAACATATTTTAATTATATTAATATATAATATATATGGCATATATGTGTGGGGTGGGTAGTCTAGTACTCATCCCTGAAAGAAAAATATATGGCCTCATTCCTAGTCTAAAAAAAACGGGTAATTATCTTTCCTATTTACAAATACTTTTATGAATATTCACAGGATTTGAGTTTATTTTGTCACCCAATAAGTGGATAATATATTTGAAATATAAAAAATATTCATTACTTACTATACAAAACAAGTGCAAAATTAATAATAAAATTTAAAATTATTCATTTTTAAAACCAAAATCGAAAAAAGGAAAAGAAAAAAAATATAGATTATGTTCAACAAGTCATTTAAACTAGTTTTTAGCTTTTTTTATTTGCTGAAAAATTTGTTTAATGGCTCACTAAATTTAGTTTTTTTTTAAACACAAAAAAGTTAGATGAAAGCTAAAAAATCATATGGTAGTTGAAAATTAGCTAAAAGCTAAAAAACTATTTTATTGAATCATAAGTGTTTGATAAAATTATTTGTGTTAAAGTAACTGAAAAATATAAAATTACATAAATGAACACAAAATTTTATCTTAAATAGAAAAAATTCAAAAAAAATATAATAAATTTTCAAATACAAAAGGAAAATAAATATAAAAAATTAAAAACTAGAAGCCAGGGTTTTACAAAATGTTACTTCAATAAGCATTTAAAAAACACTGAAAACTATTAACAAAAATTATTTACCAAAACAGTCAAAGTAAAAAAATTAGAAAGTACCTCAATTAACACTTTTTAAACAGTAACTTCTAGCAAATGATTTTTTTATACTTCTTCCATTTTTATCCTTAAAATATTTATGAAATTTTTTATTATCCTTTTTAAATAAAACATGAATTTTTTTATTTGTTTTTTTTTCACTCATTTCTCCTACACACTTTTTATATTACACTATTTTGCTTTAATTATTATAGTATTTTTAATATTTAATTTATTATTTCATCGTTATACTTCATGAAATTTGACAATAATAAATGTTAGATTTATTTTATTTTAATGTTATATCATTTTTAAATAATTTTATATTATGTGATTTATTTTAATTATTGCGTTAATTAACATAAAAATAGAATGTCTATTTAAATGTATTTTAAAACTAAATATGTGATGAAAATCATTTATCTATAAATAAATAGTTACAGAGTTTTAAATTAATTAAAAAAAATTCATATATATCAAAACATGTTTTTATCCTTAAAATAAAATTGAATTTTATATACAATTATCATATAAATTTATTTATTTATGTCATTTTACATTTTCAACTAAATGCTTATGGTTCAATAGATTAAATTTTTAATTTTCAGCTTATTTTTCAGCTCTTATTTAACTTTTTGATTAGTTTTGTTAAACATAGATATAACTTTTTTTTAGAAACTATTCTCTCTCTCACCTTTTTGTACTTTTTTCCAATCAAACAAAAAAAATCATTATTCATAATTTTTCTTCCTTTATATTTGTTTTCTGCATCTCCAAACATATCATAAATATTAGGCAAAATGAACTGAACTTTTATCTTCTTTTTTTTAGTTTAATTTTTTATATTTTAAAAAGTTTAATTTGATCTTTTTTTTTAAATTTAATTTAGTCTTTTATCTTTTTAAAAAAATTGTTTTGGTTATTTATTTATTTATTTTTGTTTAGTCTAACTCTTCAATCCATTTAAGATTAACGAGCATTAATCATTTAAAAGTTAACTTTTTTATTAAAAATGAAGAGGAAGAAAATGGGAGAAAACTAAACAAAAAATTATTTTTAAATGATTATGGAAATTAATCTAAGAACCAAATTAAATAAAAAAGATAAATAATCAAAATAATCTTTTTAAAAGATAAAAAATTAAATCGGACTAAAAAAATATGATGAAAAAATAATTTAAAATAAAAAAATAAATGATAAATTAAACTTTTTAAAATATAAAAGAATAAACTGGAAGAAAATAAAGAAAGAAATATGTCATCTAGCTTAAATGTAATAGTCTATTGTTGCAGAATAGTGTACTCCATGATGAAGATTGAAGAGGGTTATTATTTTGGGTGTACCTGGAAGCAAAGAAAAACAGAATGGTCCCACATCTAATACAGAACTCTAAATAGGTACTTTTGAAGGCAACAACAATAGAATCGGGCTTTATATAAACATTACTGAAATGCTTTTTACAAAACACAGGATTCAATTATGACATTAAATATTTAGAGTAAACTAAAAAAACAAAAAAAATTAACAAGTAAATTAAGCTTGCATTTTTTGTGTATTTTTGAAATTATCAGACCAATTAAAAAATATTATTGATATATTTCTAACGTAACTATTATATAAATTAATAAACTTCTCCTATATAACAATTTATAACTGGTTGATAATTTTATATTATCAACAATTTCTAAATTATAAAAATATAAATTTGAAAATAATTATTAAAAAAGTGAATAATTTTCATTCTACATTAAATTATAAATCTAAATTCTCACCTTTAGATTGTAGGATTTTTATGAATTATTTGTGAATGAAAATGTTTTTTTATGAATTATTGTTAAATTAGAATGTTTTTAAGAGTTATTTTCACTATTATTGAATCACATGCCTTATTCAAATAATATGTATCGAAAATTTGATTTATTCTTTTAAAAAATATTCTTTTCTAATATATTTCTTAATTTTAATTATACATTTAATTTGATTTAACATTTAGCTAAAAAATTAATGTCTCAATTATCAATTATCTCAATTGTTCTCTTTTTATCTTTATTTTATTTTTTAACTACTTCTTTCTATCTATCTATTTATTTTTAAATTAAATTTTAATATTTTTTCAAAAAATATAAAAAAATAAAATAATCTTGTATCATGATAAAAATTATTTACCATAAAACATAATTAAAAAAATTATACACTCGCATAGTAATAAGTTTTACATAAATCTTAACTAATGATAATAAATTTATTGATTTTTAAAATAATTATTTTAAAAATATTTAACAATGAATTGAAAGATATATATAAAGAGACGGAATTGGTAACAACGAATGCTAGTTAAGTATATTAATATATTACTAGTATATACGTATGATTCTTTATATTATGAGTATATTTGAATTAAATGATTTTATCAAGGAAAGTCGAAAATGGGATGTAGTATAGAATCAAAGCTGGAGCACACATCCCCTGGACCTGGACGCACCATTTTCTCTTCCTCTTTTGTCTCTCTATCAATTATCATATCTACGTTACAAAATCCTTTCACATATACCATACCATACTATAAATACAATTCAACTCTGTTCGCTTTCTCGCTTTTCTCTTCTCTTCTATCTCTGCTTCTTCGCAATCTCAGAACAGAACACAACAGAGCCCTTCAACTCTCTCTGTCGTTGATGGCGTCACAAGCGAGCCTCCTTCTTCAGAAGCAGCTCAAAGGTGCCCCCTACCCTGCGCCCTCCCTCACCCGATCAACTCCCTTTCTCTCTTTCCGTCTTAGCGTGGATTTTCCGCACCCTTTTGATTGATCTTCCCTTTGATGCAGATCTTTGCAAAAACCCCGTCGATGGCTTTTCTGCCGGTTTGGTCGACGAAACCAACATTTTTGAATGGAGTGTAACTATAATTGGACCTCCCGATACTCTTTAGTAAGCTGTGTTCACTAAAAACCTCTTTTTTCACACTAATTTATGCGATTTTGAATTCATTATTGGGATTTTAGATTCCCTGTGCTTGTGCAGTGATGATTTCGTTGCTTCCGTGTTCTGGGGTTTTGGGCTTCCCCCTAAAAATCACGTTTTTAGTTATGCTTACTGGGGGGCTCTTCAGAGTTTTACGATTCTTTTTCTTTTTGAACAGATGGGGTTGTTTCTTTTTCTGCCCTAATAGTGTGGAATCCATTAAGATGGTTTTTTCTGTGAGCCTTTCTGGTTGCTTTGTTTAATTCTCGAGTTATAGGTGTTGTACGGATGCTTGATGAAAAGAATAAAGCTTATGTTTTTTTTTTTGGTTTTTTTATTGCGGCTTCTGCAAGAGATGATACTTTACTGATTTGGTTGTTCTTGGTGGGGTTCATTTGGTTGCACTTGATTGATTTTCCTAAGATATAGGCTTTGCTTTTGTTCTTGTTTTAGAAAATGATCCAAGTCACAACTTTCCTTTCCTTTTATGGGATTGGCTTTACTAGTTACAATATTATTTTATTTTGTTTTAATGATCTTTTATAGCACTTGAGTTTTTAGTTTTACTGACCACTCTCGGCTTTCTTATTTTGTCAATTTTTTGAATTTCGTGTAGTGAGGGGGGATTTTTCAATGCCATTATGAGCTTTCCACCCAACTACCCAAATAGTCCGCCATCAGTGAAATTTACCTCAGAGTTATGGCATCCCAATGGTTGGTTTGGCTCATTTTTATTTTTATCTTGCTTTGATTGATACATGATAATGAATGATGCTGTTCCATTTGCAGTGTACCCCGATGGGCGAGTTTGCATATCAATTCTTCATCCACCCGGTGATGACCCAAATGGTTATGAGCTTGCAAGTGAGCGCTGGACGCCTGTTCATACAGTATGTATAAACATAAAACCATAAATTTAATTAATTTATTTATTTTAACAATGAGAGCTCTGCCTTTTGTTAGGGTGTGTGTTTGGATAAACTTTTCCATAAGAATGAAAAATGAAATGAGCTTTTCTATAAGATAAAATTAGCTTATGGATAAGTAAAATCATGTTTTAGAGAAGCTAATATGCATATGCTAATTTTAGTTTATGGAGAAACTTATTTCATTTTTCCTTCCTATTATATTCTCTCATAAGTATGGAGAAGTTTATCCCAACAGGCCTGCAATTGGTGACTCTACTTTGATATAGCTGGCTAAATTGACATAGTGCTAGAAATGTGAGGTTATTATTGTTTAGTATCCCTTCAGCATGCTTTTGTTTAGTATCCCTTCAGCATGCTTTAGTATGTACATTTTTCCTCCTGCAGTTTGTCTGTATGCATAATATCCTTAATCTGAACTCTGAAGGCATTTCCATCAATGTTATTGAGTAGTGAAAGATATACTTAAGAAATACTAGAATACTTTAGATATTCAATTGATAAGTGCAATTTACTGTCCCTAGTGTTGGAGATTAGTGCAGCTTAACATTAGTAGCTCTAGCAGGTGTGATCTTGTTTGATAACAAAGCTCCAAAAGTATAATTTGTTCGTGTGCATTTGGTAAGATATAATGGGCCTGTTTGGGTGTAAGCTTCTCTAGAAGCACTTCTAGAAGAAGAAAAAAATGAAATGAGATTCTCCATTAGCTAAAATGAGTTTTTCATTAGCTAATTTGTAGATGTCATCTCATCTTTTAGAGAAGCTATATTGGTGAGCTTCTAAAAATTAACTCATTGAGAGCTTATTTTTGCTTATGGAAAAGTTCATCTCATCTTTTTTCTTCTTATTTTCTTCTTTTAGAAGTGCTTTTAAAGAAGCTTACCCAAACAGGCCCATATGTGTCAGAAACTAACTGTATCATAAATTTATATACTAGGCTTCATCTTGTGGTGATTCCTCTGTTTGCTTCATACAAATAATCTATTCTAGAGTAGATCCTCTTGTGATGCTGTCTTGTACTGTCAGCATTGCATTAACGATAGCTCACATAGTCATAGTAGGATAGAGCTTTCCATACCATGCACTGTCAATGAGAAGGGAAATATTAGTCTACTAGTAGGTATTAAAACTTCAATTTTCTGAATGCTATAACTCTCTCTTCTCAGTCTCTGAATAAAGTTAGAAGTCTGAAAGGCTCGTTAGTGGTGTAGTGGTTTCAGTTCTTTCTACTTTTTGAGTTTGTGATGGATCAAGGAAAAAAAACTATAAAGGAAAAAGTCTAAGGTTGAAGCAGGAGCTTTCCAATATCGTTTATCAAATAGAAATAACTAATTTAGGGTAACAAATATTTATCCTTAAAGCTAATTTGGACTGTTTAAAATTTCAAGGTTAGTTTGCCATAAATAATCTTTCTGGATGTTTTTGCCACTTCTTGTCCACCACTTGTGGTTTGACATACTAGTTGTAAAGCTATTTAAAACTTGCTTATGAATTAATATTATATATGCTGTCTTGCAGGTAGAGAGTATAGTATTAAGTATCATATCGATGCTTTCTAGTCCTAATGATGAATCTCCAGCAAATGTTGAAGCTGCGGTAAGTTTGACCATTTTGTGATTCTATTTTATTTCTGCAACCTTTCCCTCAGTCCTATCTTATGGCTACTTATTTGCATCCCAGAGAAGAAAAGGTAAACTGTCATTTTTTTAAAAATTATTTCAGTAGTTATTTTCTTAAGATTAGGCATTTGTTATGTGGAGAAATTCTAACTTATTGTTCATGGTACTTAAGCACATAGCTAGTGGGTGTGAAGAGTGAGATGTGGAATTGCAAATAATATAAACTTGTATAATACTTCTTTTATTAATAATTAGATGACAAAGTAAGACAATATAATATTTTTAGTATGGATGCATTTCACAAGTGATTAAATACAGTTGAAAAATAATTTTAATAGCATTCTATTAAAATTATGAGGGAAGTAGGCATTACTCTAATTGCTCTGATTTAAGCAAAACCTAGAACTTTTATGATCGGAGTTATGAAAAGCACGGAATCAAAGAAAAGCTCGAGAATGCTTATTTTAGTATTATTTCTGCAGGCTTGGCAATTGGGCTAGAATGGGTAGGTTTTTGCTCAACCCAACCCTGCCCCATCCTTTAAGATAACATTCAAAAACCTACACTAGTACCACAAGCACCATATGGCCCCGCCCTCCCTACCTCACGTTATGAATAAATTTCTGTAAGAATATTTTATTATACCAAATAATGAATAACGATCTTATAACTAATCCATCAATTCGTAAAATTTAATAGATATGTTTGAGATAAGTCTCATACTAGTAAAAGATTAACTAAGTTTAGCAGAAAGATGCAGCTTAGTATAAATTAACAATAACTTCAGTAGAAGCATAACTAGGCATGATAATTGTTTATACGAAGGGTACATGGTGGGGGATTGATCCTACACCCACAGGCCACAAGGCCTGCACTTGCCTTGACCTGTTGCTCTATTTTGTCCTGTGCCGCACTGCCTTATCCTGTCCTTGGTGAGCAGGTCAAAGTACCCTTGTGTGTTGGGGTGAGATTGCCAAGCCTTGACCTTGGATGTTTCTTTCACCAACGTGGGCATGCGTTATGCTGAGTTGGGTAGTAATATATGTATATATATATATATAAATAATTTGTTTGAGTACTGAGTAGAGAATTTACTATGACCCTGTGATTTTTTATTTTGCGATCATTTTAGAAAAGCACATTGCTGTTCCTAAGATCTTTATTGATTAAAGTGCCATGTCTGGGGTATGAAGTGCTTCAATCACGACGGTTTAAATATATTATTTTGAAAGTTTTTCTTAGAACGTGTCATGATCTTATGTTGCAGAAGGAGTGGAGGGATAGGAGAGATGAATTCAAGAAGAAGGTTAGCCGATGTGTGCGGAAGTCACAAGAAATGTTGTGATTTACAGCTTGGATTCTCATCTTCCTTTTGTGAACTGAAGGATATACAACTTAATGTATGGATTGGTTCACCTGTTACTGTTGATCCGAGTAGACTGCCGTCTTGGAAAAACAAATTGTATTGTAAGTGCTTGGTGACTAGTTTATTGGAATTTTAGTTTGTTCATTTGCATGACCTTATTGTTAAAAATATATATTAGGTGCCAAGTTTTGCCTTTTTTTTCCTTAATATTGTGATTGTGGATGTTGTTGAAATCTGAATTTTGCCATTTCCCTGTGTTATAGGCTTCTTTACCTGTACATGGCTGTTTTGCCTAGCGCTGCATTACTTTGGTTACTTAAAAGGTAGGGGAGACCATAGGGGCTGGTCTTTGGCTGTTTTTTCATTTTTTTTCCTTTCACCTCCCTACACTCTTGGAATCACACTTTTAGAATCTGAACCGATGATCAAGTCGATTAGGACACTAAGTCACTAATTAAACTGTATGACCAGCTCTATATTAAAATAATGTATCATGTAAATAAGGTAATATATAATATATGATATTGTTTGTCCTATACTCATCTTGTTCTAGGGATGACAACAAGGCTACTACGAGTAATAGTCACTCAGTACTTATCTCGTCAGACAAATACCCTTAGGGATACTCGATTAGTGGATACTTGATTTTCTTAATATCCACGTATATTTGTGAGTATAAGTGGACATTTAAACATATTTTTTAAATATTTATTTTATTTTTTTAAAAATAATTTTAATATTTTTAACAAAAAATATTCAAATATTATACACAATTAAAAATATTCATGGATAGTTCTTAAAAAATGAATAAATGTCAAATTTATTTTGTGAGTTCCAAACAAAAATTACTCTCTAAAATATAAAACAAGACTAATATATAAGTACAAATAGAAAATATATAATTTTTTTAAAGTATTTTAATGTTAACGGCTAACTGATACTCATGCGTATAAATGCCAATACCATGAAACTTGCTTGTCCCGTTAACAAACTTGAAACGGGTAGTGAAAATACCCGTTACCATGGATAATGCTGGTGTTTTATTTATTTGTTTATTTTCCACGAAGATATTATGTTCATATTTAAATATTATTTTGTATAAATCCAAACTTGTAAGTTTAATAAATTAATTCTTTATGTCTATTATCATGAAAAATGTTTGATTCATATTCTAAATTGATCTTATTTATTAAATTATCTATTTTTGCATTGTTTATTTTATGGGATAAATGTAATTTATTTAAATTATTAGTGATAAATTACCATTGAATGTGTGGATTAGCTTAGGCATGACTGTTTTAACTTAATTAGGATATTGTTTGTCATAAATTGCTTATCTTTTACCACTCTTTTGCACCTAATTAGGATATTGTTTTAACTTAATTATGAAATTGTCCTAACATTTATGTTAAATATTCAATAAATAAATTAATAATTGATCATGTAAATGGATCTTTCTTAAGACAATAATAATTTTTTTTAAACATTTTACTTTTACTTCATTGTTGCTAACACTTGAAGAAGATGCAACTTTTGATTGAGACATTATATCAAACATCTTGCCATAAAAAATAAATATGTCAGATTGAAAATGATGTCATTTCTTTTATGGAGTTAATAGAAAAAAGATGATAATATTTTAGACATAAATTTTCATTAGAAGTTATGTGATCAACATGTGCTTACTTTTTCTTAAATTATTAAACGGTGTCAAGGAGGGAGAACGTTTGGGTGTAATGTGAACTAAAAAATTAAGAAATTTTTTGTAGGATGAAAAAAAAGAGAAATATCAAGTGCAATTTTAAAAAAAAAAAACACATGGGTGTGTGAGTACAAAAAAGAAGATGAATATATTTTAAACATAATTTTTCATTAAAAATCATGTGATTAACATATACATGTGAGTTGAGTAATTAAGAAATTTTTTTTAGGGACAAAAAAGAGAACATCAAGTGTAATAAAAAAACACAAGAAGTACAAATATAATTTACTAAAAAAAACCTATAATGATACATTTATTTATTTGGTTTTAATTTATTGTTAAACTAATTATCCAGTGATATAAATATAATTTTCGTTAATTTATATTGTTCGTTATTCTTTTTTGACTTCTACATTAGTTAATTTGAATTTTATATATTATTCAAATCCAAAATACAAGCAATTCATATCCTCAATACAACAATATTACATTATGTAATTTATTTTTATTAGTTTTTTAGTCAATTTAGACTATTGATTTTATGGTATAGTACTTGTTTAATAAATCGTGTCTTGATAAGTTTATAATCTACAACTTTTTATATTGTAATTTTTTAATATATATCTCTGTTATTATTTTTTATACATGGTAGTAAATCCATCATTAATTGCCTATTTGTTAACCCTTTCTTTTCTGAAGGAACAATTTGTTAACCTTAAACCTTTTTTTAAAAAAATACTGGTAAGTAAAATTTTCTCATTAAAAATTAAAGTGAAAATACATAAATATGGTTGAGGGCGATGCTATGGTAGACAATGAATGAAGTCCCTCCATTTCTAAACCACTGAACTGATTCGTGCCGCTTCATTGACTTTCAGCGACGATCCATAATCGGGGATGCGCTCAACTTGCAAACCGTTGCAATCCTATTTCAGGTCAAGTTTTTTTGCAACTAATTTCATACCTGTTTAATTTTATTCGTATAAATTAACTGGACTTTGTCTCTGTGGAGTTTGAATCTCTGAAAATTGTTTCGGAAAGTGCTGGATATATATTCGAATTACTTCTTTCGGCATTTTAATGTCAATTTTGTTTGAATTTCATAACAATTTGGCATCATTGTGGCCTTTTAAGTTTTAACAGCTGAAGGTTTATTTAAGGTTCTCTGGTTCCTGCATCAGGTCGTGACATTTTAATTTCAAAAGATGATGGTTCATATCTACCTCAAATTTTGCACGGTTCGTTTTGGAGGGTTATGTGTTGCATTACAGATTTTTTAAAATTAACCATTATATGCGCACTGTTGATTTCTTTTTTGCTTAAACTTTCTTTTTCTTGTGCTGTTAGATGTCCTGTTTAGTTATGAGGATAGTAGAATGTACTTCTAGTATAATACGATGGTGCACTGTACTTGTTGTACATAGTGCTCTAACTAAATAGAAGTGACATTCCTATTTCAAGTACACTTGGCATGTGTTTGTACTTTGTATTTGCTTAAATTTTATGAAGGAATCGTTTCTTTCAAAAAGCCTCTCTCCTCAAGATTTTCATTATAAGCTACTTTGAACATAAAATCATGCTATAAACACCAACCGTCATCGTGTTTAAGTATTTGCTGTTTTACAAATTTCTCTCCTTGCTCTTTGCCAACTATTATTAATGTTCAAGTTGTTATTTAGTTACTTCCCACAGCCATGATGTGTGCTTCAAACCCAGTATATTTAGATTATATTCATCTTTGATACATGTACACTGCTTTTTGCCGACATTTTCCTTAGATATTGATTCTTGTATTTGAAAAGATACTTTTGTTGTACCAGAGAAACTTGACTGCCACCAGTTTACATGGGAGACATGGTGGATTATTCTGACTTGAGCAAGATCCCAAAACGAGGCAGTGTCGTGACTGAGAATAAAGCATACAAAAATCTGCTAATTGCATCTCTTCCTAAAAGTTTTGTACAGAGAAACCATGGACATCTCATTTCACTGGTCCGTGGCCGCTTTGGAATTAGAGATGTGGGTGGTATCACATTTTTTTTACTTAAAGTTGCTGCTTTAGAGATCATAAGGAGGTTCTCCAAGAGCAGATGCCCATGTATATGGCGAGGCCTTCAGGCTCTACAAATCCTATGTTACCCACCTTTTAAATGGATTCAGAGGTGGGAACCCTTCAAGAATTTGGTTGACAGCATGCAGGTTTGTTATATGAATTTGTGAACTTTTCATCTAAAATATATTTTAATAACATTTTAATGGAGAAAGCACAATATTTTCAGTAAATTATTTTCAATTATTGTCAGTTTAGTATCACCATTGAAAAATTTAAGAATGAATTTTTCATATTGATCTAGTATATCAAATTTGATCCCCTGTATCTCAGGATATATGTACCAAACTGATCCAAAAAATGAGTTATTTGGGAACATCATTGTGAAGTTTTAGGCATTGACTCCTATTTTTTTTAAAAAAGAAAATAAAGCAGCTGTCTCATTTATCCTTGGGCATCGAGAATATGTAAGATATAGCTATGTTAATCACAATCTCTTACAAGTTACAATGCGCTTACACTTTTCTTTCACAAGAAGAATGGAGAGAGAGAAAAGGGAAAGGTGCCAAAGAAGTGAAGGAAGATATTGAAGATTTTGATGCGTGAATAATATTGAGGAATACTATATGATACTTCCCCTGCCCCCTCTTACCATTTTGGTTGAGAACTAAATTGAATGAAGACTTCTCTCGTTGATGTTTGTGCTATGTTCTTTATGTTTTCTAAATGTACTAATTTAGTTACTCATGAGAGAAGATAGCTAATAAATCTCTCTGCTGTCAGGTCCTATCAAGACCGTTGCTAGCCCTTTCAATTGCAACGTTGTTTTCTGATCTATCAAAATGTAGTGATGGAAAGTCAGATTGTAGTACTGATTCACAAGATGCAGTAGCATACTCAGAATTATCTCCTTTACAGGTTGATTTGAATACAGGGTATATAATGCTCCGATTCCTCATGCTAATCTCTATTGTGAGCTTTAATAGCAACATTAGACTACTTCTTTCAACCTCGGAAAAGTAGAAAATGTAAACTTCATTGATGCAGTTTGCAGGATTTTAGAGTTTGTAAATAAAATTCCTTTTGATTTCTTTTGTGGTCGGAAATCTTGTTTCAACCTTGGTGATTTACCCAGTTCATTGCACTGTAAATTCTGTGATTTCTTTTGTATTCAGTAAAAATATCAACCTCAAGTTAAAGATTTGGATTTTTATCTTCATAACTAGGTTTACCTCTTGCTAGAGGTCTCTTGTGTTTCTCTGAAAGTAATGTAGGATATTGATATTTGTTGGACCAAGAATGTGAACGACCAAGTCCAAATTAATCTTGGTCTTTCCATATATCATATATGCAATGTGATGTGATAAATATAAAACCCAAAATTAATGGTGCATTTATGACTGAATCTTCCAGTGAAAACTTGAGATTAATTGTGGGGTTTTACTATCTTGATTTTTAAGCTCTACTTTCAAGCTTCTTACATTTTTCTTGCATTTTGTAGCAAGTGTTTGACAGATCCTAAAATTTTAGAATCTGAGAAGTGGTTGACTCTACTCATTCAAGAGCTTGAAAATCAAGGGCTTAGTTTACCAGAAAGGTATTTTACGTTTTCTGTGCATTCACCATATAGAATCCAAAACATGATGTGATACTTCCAAATTGTGCCATTCCAAAAGAATATCATGATGTGACACTCCCAAATTTACTGGATATTCATGCAGTTAAGTCTTTTTGTTGATGATGTAGACTTACAACTTTTTTCTGTTAGCAGAAATGAAAAACACAACATTAATAATTTGTTGGCAATTGCATTTTGTCTCTTATGGAGTTGGATTTGCTGAGGTTTTGAGTAAAATTTGAATTTATCACATCACCTATTATCCAGTTTTAAACTCATGTAACAGTATAGTATTTGACTACTAGAGAACCCAACTATATATAATTGATTAGTATCATTATGCCATTTGTTTCTTGTAAAAATCCTAAATCATGTGAATCAAAATGATTCTACCAACTAGACTCCTGATCTCTTCTTCCAATTCACTACCCCTTTTTTTACAAAAAAAAAATTCTAACTTATGTTTAACCTATATGGTGGACACGTATATTCGTATTTGTTTGTATGAACAACTTTTTGAAACACTAAGCAATACTTCTGACTTTTTATTCTACATTTTGTGTTAGATACTAAAATCAGGGCCAGGAATTATCTCTGCAGTTAGCAATAGCATATTTACTGCATATTTCTTGGTTTCTCCTGTTGCAACAGACTGTGATTTAGTAGGCTTTTATGCAGAATCAATGATGACGAGCTTAGCAGATTTTATGCCGCTTCTAATAATGATTTTTCATGCTTCCTTACCTCAATAAAGAAGACCATACGATGGCGAGAGACTTACAGAATTCTCTCAGAAGAAGAGCTGAAAATGTGGTCCAAAATGGTGTTCTGGCATGGGTCTGATGTGGGGCACAGACCTTGCCTAATCGTAAGGCTTGGGTTAGCCTGCAGTACATTGACATCTGAAGATAGACCTCGATTTGCTCAGGCAGTCAGTAAGTTATTCTTTTGCAAATTCAGCACTTCTTTTTCTTGTTATTTTCTCATGTTTGCTTATTACCAAAATAGATAAGTTATTAGATTTTGCTTTATTTTGAGTTGAGAAAATTATTTTTTTCCCTCTTTCATTTCTTACTCCCTCTACAGAGCATCAGTCAGTTTTGTTTGCTTGACGTATAACTTTTTGTTCTATAGTTTTATGACATTTGGTGATCGTTATTTCAGTATCACAGGTAGAATATGGCGTCTTGCACTTGGTTGATGCAGGCAACCCACAAATTACAGTGTTGGTGGACTGTGAAGGGTTGCCACCAGTGAGGATTCCCATGCAAATAATCAGATCTTGTTCTTCTCTTCTGCAAGACCACTTTCCTAATTGTCTTGGTTGCATGTTTGTCATTCGACTGCCGGCCAATGTTCTTGTTATTTCCCAGACTTTTATTCAGGTAAGTTATCCTTTCAGCTTATTCAGCCTAAAATGACTAAGAAAGTGGCAAGAGAAGGTGCATCGGGTTGGTTATCATGAAACATGTAGGGGTATCAAACAAATTGTTTGATTAATGCAATTTAATTTTTCAGTGGAACACACCAACCTAGATAATAATAACCAAAGTAGTAGATCTATAACGTAATATGCGCTTTACTGAACAAACTAATCCGTGCATCTGTGTCAGACTTTGGAGCCTGCTACGAGAAACAAGTTGAAAATAGAAGGGGAGATGTATCAGAAAGTTCTTTCTGACTATCTGCCAAAACTGCCTTCATATCTTGGAGGCTGCTGTACTTGCATGAAATGCTCCAACATTGACCATGGGAATATGCTGCAAACTTATGCAACTGGGACCAGCAGGAGAGATGGGTTGGAGGACACCACTGACAGAGACAATGACAATGAGGATTCTCCAACATTGCATCCTTCCAATGAATTAGAAGGCAACTTATATGCTAATTATGACCAGTTGTTAAGAACTGCTATAGTAGGTATTCTTATGTTTTGGGTTTTTATAGCTCTTGGTGCTTTAGTATTTGATCCCAGCAATCTTCACTAGCTCTGATAATCAAGACACGTCAAATTTAGTTTGTATCCCCTGACGAGTAAATCTTTCTTGTGGGCGGCATAATCCAATTCCATACAATAACACAACATATTATTGTAGATTCTTCAGATAAAAAATATCTAGTTATCTTTTCAATTTTATAGTCTTGTAACAAATAAAATAAAATCACGTCAATATTCTACCTTACTGCCGAAAATTGCTTATGACTATTATATTGCTTAACCCTCTACAATACATTGAAATTAGCATCAAGAAAACAGCTTAGAAAATCTGGGTTGAGATGTTAATGTTATTTATGTTTGGACTTATAAAAATCGTTGAAGAAATTTATAAATTTGTTACTGCTTATTTTAGGAAGCTTTATCAAAAGAACTTATCAAAATTAAGTTTTTTCCATTTATATTTTTTTTTATCTTAACTCTTTGGTTCATTAAGGAAAAACAATATTAACTAGTTTGAAATTTAGTCGGTAGATAAGTAAAATCTGATTAGTAATTATTTTTGTCAAAGATCAAATTCGAGTATTATTCGAACAATTCAATCTTTACTTTGTTTAATCATTTGGGTTTTTTTTAGTTCATTTTTAGTATAAGTTTATTTTCAACCTTATAAATAAATTCTTATTTAGTTAGAGTTTATAAATAAGAATGTAATCAAGTTATTTACTAACATGCCGTAAATCTTTCCGTCTAACTTTATGGAGTTGTTATTATACATTCAATTTTGTTTATTTTTTGGATAAAATTTAGGGAAGGGATGGCGCTCCTGGTTTTATACATTCAATAATATTCAATGATACTCTTTCTAAAATCAACACCGGACCACGATAGCGGTAAGTTTTTTGTATTTTTTTGGTATTATAATTTTTTTTATTAGGGATGAGAAGTACTTCACAAATATCGATATTTCTGATTAGGAATCTGGAAAACACCTGTAAAACTTTCCATATGTGGCTATATATCATTTGTTTGTGTGTAGCAAGTATTAATTATCGCTGTTTTTATTTGGGGCTGTTAGATTTTTTTTAGATACATTAATTTGTTTGTTAGATTTTCTTCACCACTTTTGTTGACTGGATCCACGGGCAAGTGGAAAGCCTGAAGACCAGGAATTAATTAAAAAAAACAATAGAAAATAAATTTAGACTAATGAAGACTCTGAAAAGTACGTAGGCCACTGAAGTTGGAGAGAACTACTTGTATGTATTTTATAACGTATAGACAAAGGTGCAGTACTTTCTTACATTGATGGGCTGCATATCCTAAGTTTTCAAGAAACTAAAACCTTTCTTGACCTAAATAAATTTTGGCAGCGTCATCCACCCCAATAAAGATGGTGCGTGGGTCCTCAACACTTTCTCTGCAGCTGCACTGTTTAGACATAAGTAGAAGACATGAAGAGACATTCATACTTATTTCATCATGTCTCTTTCTCTCTCGAGCTGAACAGTGTGCAAAATATATATACTCTGCTCTTCTACTTACTTTTTTTAGTGTTAATAATGTAAAACAGAATAATCTCTTTTTGTTATACTATACCATGCCTGCTACACCACTCAACTACTTCTTATCAATTCAGCATCATAAGGAAAAGGTAATATAATTAAACAAAACTAAAAGCACTCATCATCATGAATATGTCACCATTTGTGGCGAGAGTGCCTCTCATCTGCGTTCCGAACAGCCCTAGCGTTACCATAGTGGGAGACGCCTTCCGTGTCTATGCCACCCTTCAGATCATACGCCCCGCCATCTTGAGCTTGTGGGCTGTCGGACCAGGGCGGCTCTCTAAAGCCACCACCGCTGCGGCGGTGGCGCTCGCCGCGTTTGTGGTGGTTCTTCCCTGGCCTCAGAGCACGAATTTGATAGCTAAACGCATATCATTGGGTCAGATATGCTCGTGTACGTCGTGGCTTATGCAAATGGTGTTCGCACTGATCCTATCATGCACCCTATAAGCTTGGCTGCTAGCACCGCCTTAGGTGTTTTCGCTTGCGTTTTTGCGCTGTTGCTTCCATATCCGCGTCTTGCTTCCTCCCAGGTAATCAAATCTTGAGTTCATCTGCATGTTATGTGAATTAGTTTGGATTAGAATTTAGAAACTACATCATTTATGCATTTTTTATTTATCCGTGAGAATTAAAGACGATATAAAAAAAAATCACAACAATTCATGCACTTTACTTAACTGAGTTGAGTTAGACTCGCTCGACTCATGTTACATACTTAACATGATTTGAATTTGTTTACCTTGAAAGCAATGAACTATTATACTAATTAAACCTTAGTTTGAGCTCTAAAAATCACGTCAACATTTAATATTTTGGCCTCTTAAAGGTAATTTCGGATGAAACATATGAATGACAATACTGACTTTATTGACTGGTATAATATTTTGTGCGACCTTTTTCGGGTGTATACACGCCACAAAAAACAAAGAGAAAGAACCGTATTAAGAAACACATGATAGTTAATGGAAAATGTTAAACCTACATCCCCATTTTTGGGGTGTGCGAGTGGAAGGAAAAGAGATAGAAAGAAAATCCATTTAGGTATATACTTTCACTATTAAATTATTTTAGGAAATTATTATTTTATAACTTTATGGATATGCATTTCATCTAAGGTGATTTTCGCGGGAAAATTTGTTTAAAAAGTTACTCATCAAACAGCAAAAATTCTTATGGAAACCCAATCCTATTAGAATAGAAAAACTTTGAGAATTCCTTATATATGATCGAAACGTTTTGCATTTAAGTGGAATCTTCACATCATCATCCACTATTATTAACTAGCATTACATAATACACAGGTGGTGTACGTAGTAATTGCGATTCCTCGCTGTCAACTGGGTAACAGGGTGCAGGAATGACAATTAATTTAACAGGGACATACACCACCCTATTTTTGGGTAAAAATGGAGGTAGAAAGAGGAGAGAAATAGAAGAAAAATGAAAAGTAGAGATATATAAAAAGGGATATGTAGCAAGTAATTAAGTTGAGGTATATATAATGTGTGTGTGTTTTATAAATATTTCTACGATCTAAATTTTGTTTGGTAATTAGTACAGATGAATCAAAGCTACAAGCAATTAACAAAAAATATCTTGAAGAGATTGAAGCTTCTTGTAAAAGTGATATGCGAGGAGGACAAGACAACCGCGGTCAGATTAATGTCTCATGCCAAGTCTTTAGTAACTAAGCGAACCATGCTCCTTTCTATCATCATGCGCTACAAAGTAAGCTCAAAATCTCATATCATGAAAGCAATTAATGCATCTCCATATATAAGTTTTTTTTTTCATTAGCCACAATCCTGTTTTAATAATTACAATCATATTTTCTTTTCTTTTTTGCACAGGAGGGCATGCAATTGGGAGAGACTTCCAATTAAAACTTTCAGACCAAATTGCTTAAGCCTAATAGAAAGACTTCAAGAGGTAGATACCAATCTGAGAGGCATGGAGTTGGCTTTAAGTTGCACCAATTCATTCCCAATGAGCAATTTTCTCGACCAAGACCTTAAACATGTTCTTAACAGCCTCGAGGAGCATGTTACCTTAACCATAAAACAAGCTAAACAAAGCTTACGTGGCGGTTCACTAACTGTTCCCGAATCCAATGCAAAAACCATAACCCTCTTTCTCCAATCCCTTCATACCATTCCAACAACTCACCAAGATTTACCCATTTTCTTCTTCTTATTTTGGGCCAGACTCCTCCACAAGAAATCATTGACCGAACCTCCAACTTGTGCTCAAGACCTACCCGTTAAGGAAAAATGGAAATTCTCCCAAAGAAAAGTGGGCTAATTTGATAGCAACGTTAAGAAATACAAATCTTATGCCAGCAATTAAATTCTCTCTCTCTTTGGGCCTTTCAGCGTTCATGGGCTTAGTGTACAGCAAAGAAAATGGGTTCTGGGCTGGGGTTCCAGTGGCCGTGAGCTATGTTTCGGGAAGGGAAGCCAAATGGGCATTGCTATGTGCACCCAGCAAAATTACTACTACACCCAAAAATTGCGTCATTTTCCCATTTTACTCTTCCATAAAAGGGATATGGATTGGCTAATTTGTATGCCTTATACAGAGCCCAATCCATAAGTTTTTTTTTCAAAAATATGTTTTACGAATTAATTTAAAATTAATGACTCAAGTAGGAGTTAAACCTGTAACTTTCGCGTTATTAGCACGACACTCTAACTAACTAAACTAATAGATCAATTATGTTATAAAATAAATAGTATTATTATATATAACACTAAAAATTTTAATGTATATTTAATGCGCATGTAAATTTAAATAATAAATTTTGTGATAATTAATTTTGATATAATTTATACAGATTAGCTACTCCGTATGTTTTTTTAATAAATAAATAAAATTTACTATTAAAAATTTTCATTTATTAATAAATTTAAAAAAACTTACAGATTGTTTAATCGCTTAAGGACATTTTTAAAATTTTCTTTCAATGCTGGGTGCACAAGCAAAATGCTAGGTGCACCTAGCAACACCCAAGCCACATTTAGAGCAGCAAATGTTAAGGCCCAAGGAACCGTGTTTGGATCTGTGTATGGCGTTTTGGGTTGCTTCGTATTTGAGAGATTCTTGCCCATTAGATTCTTGTCTCTACTTCCTTGGTTCATCTTCGCGAGCTTCCTTCAGCGAAGTAAAATGTATGGGCCTGCTGGTTATTGGGGCCATTCTAATTCTTGGTAGGAAAAATTTTGGGCCACCGAGTGAATTTGCTTTAGCCAGAATCATTGAAACCTTTATTGGGCTCACATGTTCTATTTTCGTGGATCTTATTTTCTTGCCCAAAATAGCCTCGACGTGAGCCGAAATGGAACTCTCGCAATGCTTGGCCACACTTGGTGAGTCCATTGGGTCGTTGAGTCTACTTGTTGCTGGCAAAACCGATTTGGAAGACAACCAAAGGAAGTTGAAAATGCAAGTTAAGGAGCTTAGGAAATTTGTTGTGGAAGCAGAAGTGGAACCTAACTTTTGGTTTCTACCATTTGATAGTGTTTGTTATAATAAGTTTTGGGGTCATTATCAAGAGTGGTGGATCTCATGTGGTTTGGAGAACTAGCGTTGAAGTTCCTCCAACAAGAATTCCAACGATGTGGAGCTTGTGAGAAAGAGGATATGAAGATGCTAGAGGGTGAAGTTGGACGCTTTAAGGAGTTGATTTGCTCTTCAATCAAAAGTCTTGCGGAGATTTCTAGTACGAACTTTGTTGCTAAAGAGGTTGAGAAGAATAACAACTCTTGTGATCTCGAAGCAGGAAAGTCAAATGGGGGTAATAATACTTGCATGGTTTCGGGTTTAGGTGAAGATGGAATTGAACAAACAATTGGCTCTTTTCTCCAACTGTCGAGAATTGTTGTTGATAACTTATATGGTGATGAAGGTGAGAAGGAAATGAAGAGCCAAGTTGTTCTTAGTTTGAGTGCGGTGGGATTCTCCTTGTGTGCATGTATACGGGGGACGATGGAAATTGAAGAAGCAATCAAGGAACTTGTTCAATGGGAGAATCCCTCTAGTGAGATTAATTAATTTGGGGGAAATGGTGGGTGAGAAGTACAGGAATGATGAGTGATAAGAAGTAAGATAGAAAGAGAGAAAATATAAGAAGAAAAAAAACTATATATATATATACATATATATTGATAGAGTGTTTATAAAGTGAAATGATGTTGACATATCATTGCTCTTAATTTAGTGTGAGATATCATGATAAGCACTTTTAACAAATGAAATTGGAAGTTGAATTTATATAGATGTATTAGAATGTTGACAACTAAAGTATATAATATTTTTTTTTATTCGTGAGAATCCAACGTAATGTCAAGAAGTTATTGTGAGTCTTTTATACTTTTTTAAATTCTACTCATAAAAAAAATAGATACTGTACTTAATGTGTTTGATATATATTCACTTCAATTTGTTTTTTTTTATTGGGTTCACAATATATATTCCAATATAGTATCAGCGTTCAAACAATGTAAGATGTTAGGAAACATGATTTCAGAGAAAGAAAAAGAGAGAAAAATATTACTCAAAGTAAATGTATATTATGATAAGTAAAATTGAGTTACAATGAGGATAAAGAGGCTTTTATATAGCGAAATATAACAACTAATTTCCTATCTCTGATATAACAGTCCATATTCATATTGATCTAAGCAATTCCGAAAAGGATGAAAAAAAAAATAGATAAAAGAAAACTGTGGCTGAAGAAGCACAGGTTCAAGTGAATCTAAAAAATATATATATCCCAACTTATTTTTTATTTTTTCTGAAAATTATAGATTTATGATTAATTATCATTAAACAGTTTAATAGTTTTATAATTAATTACCACACAAAAAAATACTTCTATTTATGATGATAAGAAAATAATTGTATTTCTTTGTTATTTTTTAAAATATTGTATCTATATTTGTATCAAAAGTTACTTAATTATTTTCCAAAAAACGAGGAACCCTCAAGTTCGACAAAACGAGGATCATTGTACCTTATCCTAACTCACTCATCAGCTCACGTTGCAGTGTGGCACTGCACAATGTGCAACCTTGTGCTGAGAGACTAATCCATTCTCATGCACTGCCACTATATTCTATTTTGTCTCTCACTGCACCACTCTTCATTACCTTAATTACTCAGAGAGAGAGAGACATGATATTCTTCAAAATTTACATTTGATATTTTTGTATCATACGATCCATTTGTCCTGTTAGGTAATTAATTATAGTCATAGACACAAAATTCAACGTGGGGTTGGGTTTGGTTGGGTCGGGCTTGGTTTTTCTTTTCTGAATCTTTACTTCAGAATAATAGTTTGGTGTGATTTCCATTACTGTTGTCGTTGCCTCGCAGCTTTCATTATGTCCTTCAACTTTCCGTGACTTTCAAGGTTTCCAAATTGAATTACTATTCTTTTCGGAGGTTAATTTTATCTATTATAAACTTATAAAGTTTTGTTTTTTATTTAATTCCCTTCCAAATTTGAATTTAATGTTTGGTGGAAGAATTTTCAGATTTTGGTTGTCATTTATCTATATAAATAGGTCTATGATCGTGGAGTGGTAAGGCAAGAGTGGTTAGGGTTTTGGGCTGGTGTTTTTGTGAAGCTTGAGATCAGGTTCTTGACTTGCTCTATCCCTTTCTTATTCTTATTGCTTTTAATGTTATTTGTATCTCGTTGCCCTCTCCCTGGCTCCAATTGACCCTTTCATTAAATAGATGTGAAGTCACCTGATTTGGTTGGGGAATTTGATATCCCATTTAAGTTTATTTGATCTGTGCACGACATTGACCACCCCAAAATTTGTGTAGGAATTAATTTCAGTGGTTCAGAGAATGGCAACGGATTCTTCAAATGGTAATGGACATCACCAGACAACAACAAAGCAGCCTCCTTTGCCATCTCCCCTGCGCTTTTCCAAATTTTTTCAGGTGAAGCATTGCATCTTCTTATTTTGATTACCATTTTCCATGCAACATAATTTACGTTGCTTGCTTGATTCCAATTTCATGGTCATTCAGACATTTCAGTTATTTAATGTTATGTTTTTTAGTACAAGTACACCAATGACTGTGACGTAATAGTAGATTTAGAAAATGTTTACTTTGTGGATTGGCCATTCGTCTGCATTGTTATTTTACATAAAGGTAAAGTTAAACATTTTGGTTTTAAGATTTGGATGTCTGTGCTAAATGTGATCATAATAATATTATGAATATCTTCTTGTTGATTACAAATTTTTTCTTAAATTGCACTGCAACTCAGTACCCTTTACTGTTGCTTGGAACACAAACACCAGAAGAAACTTAAATTAATTGAAAATGCTGTCAAATGTGGAGTGATTCTTGTACTCGATTATATATTATAGTTTGACCACAAGCACTCATCTAAATGTTGACAACAAACCCAATGTTTTATACTGTGAATCTTCTAATAAGATACAAGGGGAGAGGATCAACAAAAGGTTGAAATTTACTGTTTTAAATTTAATTATTTATCTATTATACTGATCTGTTAAACTGTAAAAGGTTTTTCCTGTATTTCTATTCTTTTGCATAGTGCTACCTTTGGTTCTGCATTATGTGTATGAGAACATCTGTGTGTCTTACATCCATTGGTCAAAATTTGTTTAGTTGTTTGTGAATGTGGCTTTTGCAGAAGCAACTATTTTGCATGAGCCTCTTTTTTCTTGTCTTGATGCCTTGTTTACCAGTATTCTTTCATTCTTGATAATAGTCCAACATGAGAATCTTGGTTACTGGAGGAGCTGGATTCATTGGGTCTCACTTAGTTGACAGATTGATGGAAAATGAAAAAAATGAGGTAAGAGGGTTATCTATTTGCTCATAATGTTATATTTCTGATGTTCACTCATGATTTTACTGACTTTATACAGATGGCATAACTTGCTATCATCCTATATGTGATAAATAAGATACAGCATATAGAACTAAGTTTGATTTGATAAAAGTTCTGCCACAAAATCTTTGTTTAATCAGGTCATTGTTGCTGACAACTACTTCACTGGATCCAAGGATAACCTCAAAAAGTGGATTGGTCATCCAAGATTTGAGCTTATCCGTCATGGTATAGTCTTTCATCTTTGTTTACTGTCAACTATCAACTATCAATGCCATTAAAATTGTCACATGTTAGATGCACTAAAGTTTTTTATTGATTTATCTTTTTCTCATTGGGCTGCATATATTTGAGCTTTTAAACTTAGTTTGTCAACTGGTTTCTGTTAACTTATGGCATGCAATCAGCATAAGATTCAACATTGTTACACCATGAATTAAAGCATTCGTTATTTCAACTTTTTTTTAAAATAACCACAATTAAATTAGCCATCTGATGTAGGAACAGTAATGATGATGCTGTATTGTGTACATAATGTACTATGCTCAGCTTCACTTTAAATCTGTTTGTAAACCAATGATGCTGATTCTCATTATCACTTTTTAGATGTCACGGAGCCTTTATTGATCGAGGTTGATCAGATCTACCATCTTGCATGCCCTGCCTCTCCTATTTTCTACAAATACAATCCAGTAAAGGTATAGTTTGAGAGTCTGCTTTTGTATATCTAATAATTGGCCTTTCAATTGAAAATCATACTTATTGATGTCAACTGTTGAAGAAATTGCATTCTACTTCATTGCACACTCACTGATATGGTTATCTTTTCTTGGGAAAAAAATTGGGTGGTGGAGGGGGATTATACTGAGCCCCTTCTCTTGTCTGTCCCCTTTCCTGTAAAGTAGTTTCATTCCCCTGCTTATTGTTACATTCTTTCCATAGTTATGTCTAGCTACTGCTAGTATCATTGGTCAATAAGTTCATGTTTATCTGACCCTGAAAGACTATCTAATTTATAATGAAACAATTACTTTACAGACAATAAAGACAAATGTGATTGGCACACTGAACATGCTTGGGCTCGCTAAGCGAGTAGGAGCAAGGTTGGGATATTTTCTTAAACAATAATTTCAACTGCTGCCATTAGTTGGTCTTAATTAGTTTGAATTTTATTGGCAGGATTCTGCTTACATCAACTTCAGAGGTATATGGGGATCCTCTTGTGCATCCCCAACCTGAAAGTTATTGGGGCAATGTTAACCCTATTGGTAGATTCCTTCATTTCATTCTCAAC
The DNA here is from genome assembly GCF_004193775.1 of Glycine soja. NCBI lineage: Eukaryota > Viridiplantae > Streptophyta > Magnoliopsida > Fabales > Fabaceae > Glycine > Glycine soja. Next base: position 3,176,040 of record NC_041016.1, read on the forward strand.
TTGCTAAAGCGCTTATAATAAGGAACTATTTCTGTATCTTTTTATACATATTAATAAAGATGTAGACTGAGGACTTAAATATATGATAATATCAGGAGTTCGTAGTTGCTATGATGAGGGGAAACGGGTGGCTGAGACATTGATGTTTGATTACCATAGGCAGCATGGAATTGGTAATTTATTGTCTTTTTTTCCTTATAATTTCTTCTCGTTTTGTTTAAGGCATATCCAATAGAGATTTTTCTTTGTTTTTTAACTCCTTGAGGTGTTTATATATCCTTTCAACATAGAAATACGCATTGCAAGAATCTTTAACACATATGGACCACGCATGAATATTGATGATGGGCGTGTTGTCAGCAACTTCATTGCTCAAGCACTGCGGTAATTACTTTACTGTTATCTGGTTTAAATGCATGCTATAATGTTGTTACTTCTGCATGTCTTTTTTATATATATTCTGATGGTTTTGGTTGTCAGAAGGATCCCTTTAACAGGTGCATGATTTGTTCAATGATCATGCTTGCTTGCTACTTGCTAGATCAATTATTGATTTAATTATTTTAAAATTTCAATACTTTAATTTTGGTGACTGGCTATGTTTTCTATTTATGTCTTATCCCTAATTTTATATTGATTCCTACCCTTCTCACATAATGGTCCATTATAGGGGGGAACCATTGACAGTCCAATGTCCGGGAACACAAACTCGAAGTTTCTGTTATGTCTCTGACCTGGTAAATGTCCCATAATCTATGTATCTTTAAATTACTACCTGAATAGCTGAATGTGATTATGAATTTATGATATTTATGAGATGTCTTAGGTTGATGGCCTTATCCGTCTCATGGAAGGATCAAACACCGGACCAATCAACCTTGGAAACCCAGGTTATATTTCTTCTGCAAGGCCTGTCTTTGAGTGTCATATTTCTTTAGCTGGGAAAGTATCTTTACTTTCTCTTCCCTCGGTTACTTACTTGTGTATCTTTAAATTTCAGGTGAATTTACAATGACTGAACTTGCTGAGACAGTTAAAGAGGTCAGTTTTAAGCATTTTTTTCTTTATTAGTACCACTCACTTCTCCTATTTTGGTTTACATGTGCATGTTTTCCTTTTAAGTTAAGCTGTGAATAGTAAAATGTGACTTGGAATTCTTGGTTACCCATCCTATGAATTCATTGAGCTGATTTTCTTAAGGTGGATTGCATGTTCATTGTACCAGATCAATACATTTCACCCATATTTATGTGCAAAGTGTGAAAGAAAATTTTGGCAAGAAGTTTTTATTTGATGCTTTGTGGGTGGTTTTTCAGCTTATTAATCCAGGTGTGGAGATCAAGATGGTGGAGAACACTCCTGATGACCCACGACAAAGAAAACCAGACATCACAAAAGCAAAGGAATTGTTGGGCTGGGAGCCAAAGGTCAAGTTGCGTGATGGTCTTCCTCGTATGGAAGAGGATTTCCGTCTGAGGCTTGGAGTTGGCAAAAAGAATTAACTTGTTTTTCGCTCCTTTGGTGACATGTTAAAGTAGAATAATAAGTGAGATGGGTCTGGCCCGTTTTCAAAATTTTCGTCATTATAGTTATTGTTACGATTATGATACTGAGAAAGTTGGGGGGCCTGAAATTTGGCATCTACAGCTATCAGATTGCTATATTTGTTGTTTTGTTTAGCAAAAGACTGCAGCATGTCACTACAAATTTTGCTGTTTGTAAGACGATTGAATTGAAATTCTTTCCTTTATTCTGGTTATCTTTTCAACTTTCCTTTGTTAAGTGTCTTTGAGAACTGAGCTTGAGGAATTTTAATTACATAGTCCGGAATCATCATGCCATTTACTCTGATGCAAGGTGTACACACAAGTGATGATGTGAAATTGATTCACAATATCTAGTAGAATTTTGTTTTGAATTGTATAATTCAGCTTGTCTGGAGCTAGAACTAATCTGTAGTTAGTTTTACATGATTATTTTCTGCAGTCTCAAGAGTTATGAGAATAGCAAGAAAATTCGAAGGAGTGTGTCATGAGAAAAAAAATAGAATTTATGATGCGTGAATACTGAATAACACTGCAGCGCACGCTGAAGTTTGATAAAACAAACGGTCTAACTTAACTTCTTTTCTATAAAACTTTCCATGTCCTTCATCCTGTTTCTAACAAACAAGGTCCTGCTTAGTTTACACAATGCTGGCTAAGTTAATAACAAGTAGCAGCAATCTTATGATCTATATTAAACGTGTCTATATTAATTCATAAATCGAATGACATTCAATCACTTGAGTGAATTAAATATATTTCTTTTTAAAACTTAATTAGAATATAATTGTATAAATATTTTTTTGTGTTACTATTATTTAATCACAAATCATCTGTTAAATTTTTTTAAAAGAAAAAAAATATTAAAATTGATACATAAATAAATAAATAAACATAAAGATCGATAATTAGATTTTAAATATGTGGTTTTAAGTTTAATTTATGAAAATATAATGAGTCAAACGAATTTTATCTTAACAGTTTCCATTTATTAATTACGTGTGGAAAAGCAAAGTGTAGAAATCCAGGTCCCTCCAGAATTTACTTAGGTGACATCAACCTAACGTGATAAGTAAATCGGTACCAAACATGGAAACACATTAGTTAGACGAGAAGAAAAGAAAAAGGTTAACCATAACAACAACTAACCAGTAAGTAACCACAAATATGCCGCCACGTCCAAATGCAGTGCCTTCTACAATCACCATTCACCATTCACCATTCAGTTGCAACTTGCAACCATAACCATGACAGTACAAACAAGAGTGTTCTCATGTCATGATAATAGATTTCTCTCTTCAACTTGGCATGCTCCCAAACCTTAACCAAACATCGTTTGACCTGCCAACTGTTACGTACAGTTTTAGCTGCCTCCTATGATGGGAGGAGTGTCTGGCGGCGGCGACGACGACGTCGTTCAAATCCAGCAACCGAACAAGCCCGGCGACCCTTTCATCATCACCGTCAATTGCCCCGACAAGACAGGCCTCGCTTGTGATATCTGCAGAATCATTCTCGATTTCGGTCTCTGCATCGCCAAAGGAGGTCTCACGCTTTCTCCACTTTCATTGAATTCTTCGTTTCAGATCCTCTTCCGTTGTTTTCTTAATTTAATGGACCCTCTTTTGAATATATCATTCAGATGTTTCAACCGATGGCGTGTGGTGTTACATTGTGTTGTGGGTTATTCCATACTCCGTGTTGCTTCCTATGAGCTGTTCTTATCTGATTCTCAAAGAACGACTTCAGAAAATTTGTCCGCCTTGTTTAGCCTCCTTTTACGTCATTCAGCAACCTTCGAGATCTTCTCCTGTCTATCTGTTGAAATTCTGTTGCCTTGACCGGAAGGGCTTGTTACACGGTAATGGAAATTTCTTTCACTTGATATTCTGTGTGGTATGATTTTTCTGATTGTCTTCTTGTTGATACTGTGTTGTAGATGTAACGAAAGTGCTCTCGGAGCTTGAACTTACCATTCAAAAGGTGAAAGTGACCACGACCCCCGATGGCAGAGTCTTGGACCTCTTTTTCGTAACAGATAACAAGTGAGTGAAGAGTTTGATTTGATTTTTTCATAAGCAAATGTTAGTTTGTTAGCAATGGGATCGAACCCGCGACCTTTTCCCTCTTCCCTTCTCTTTTAACCATCAAACTCACCTTATATTTCGGAATAGTTTGATTTGTAAAATGCAGAATGTGAAGTTTTTCTAAATGTCTCGGTGGAATATGTTGTTAATCATGATGGAATCTATATACATGCAGTAATGTTTTAAGTTTTAATATTTTGTTGTTTTAATTCAATTAACTCATTTGCAACCACCGGAACGTTAGGTCTAGCTGAAGGGGTTAGTCAACCACAATGTTCTGAATCTCAATGAATCATAATTCAAATCCCTAATGAGAGTGGTGCTTACATTTAGTATCCAATTATATCTCAAATAGGATTATCTCCCTAGCAACTCAGGTGCAAATTAGAGTTAGTTTGTCACATACCTTTGTGTTGACTTCCCTAATAATAGTTCTATGCATTTACCTCTATGTCATAAGCCTTTTGCCCCAACTTTCTATTGATTCCAAATAGTTCTACCTATTTTTATTTTTTTTTACTTGTTTTAATGGTGATAGAAATCCTGCCTAGGGTAGCTTTGCTATTCTTAGCCGGTCCCAAGCCCGGATAAAAGGAGAGGGTTGTGTTAGGCTTTCGACAGCCAACGTTAAACTTTGTCGAATCTCTATGACATGGATCAATTACGTAATAATGTGAATGCTAGGTCGTTGCCCGGAAGCAACGCGCTGTATGGCTCGAGTACAGTATCAAAAGATAGAAGTATGGTACTTGATAGAACATTATGGCGGAAGTTGATCCATGTAGCCGACCCCACCTAGTGGGATAAGGCGTTGTTGTTGTTGTTGTTGTTGTTGTTTTAATGGTGATAGAAGCTTATCTGCTTGGCCAAAACGGTAAGTTTCAACCTTTTAAGATACGGGTGATTGTATCATCTGACAAATTAATGTCTTATCCTTCTGTTTCCATCATGCTGGTTTCCCATATGGCTTACTGTGTGCTGCATCTTACTACCAATCAAGGGAGAAAGGGATGAAAATGGCAGGAGGAGAGAGAACAGAGAGAAAGAAATGAAGTATTTATATTTCTCTTTATAAATCCTAAAACTCTAATAAATGATATTGCAAGGGTGCGGTTCTTCTTGTATGGCTGATCAAAGTTATTAGCAATATTTTGGTTATGTCTAACATCTTAATGCAGTTTATCAACTGCCAGTTATATTTTGAGTGCATACTGTTGCTTATAAGTAATCATCACTTGCTTCAATTTTCCTTTAGGGAACTTTTACACACAAGAAATCGACAGGATGAGACATGTGAAAGATTGAATGCTGTTCTGCGAGACTCGTGTATCAGCTGTGAACTTCAATTGGCAGGTCCAGAATATGAGTATAATCAGGGTATCTCTTCTCTGTCTCCTGCATTAGCTGAGGAGCTATTTCGATGTGAGTTATCAGATAACGAAGTTCGTGCTCAAGCTCTTAGCCCTGATATGACAAAGTTGAAGAAAACCAATGTAACAATGGACAATTCCTTAAGCCCAGCTCACACGCTAGTTCAAATACGATGTGCTGATCACAAGGGTCTTCTTTATGACATTATGAGAACTTTGAAGGACTTGAATATGAAGGTATTATTTTCTCTACGAAAATTATTTGTAGCACAGCATCCTTTGCTAGCTCCTCACTTTCCTAGCTTACTCCAAGCTCAATGTCCTTGTTTATGAAGGATATTTGATGTTTTCATTTGGTCAAGTTTTGATAGATGGTAGCTGTCAGCATAGGGTAAAATGTGTCACTTCTGTTAGTAATTTTATTGGAGTTCAAAATTAGCATGCTGCTCATACAATTAAACAATCAATATCATTTTCCCTTTTTACCCAGTACTTGCAAAAAGAAACAGTTTAACTGAACAAAGCTGACAGATTTTATCACAATTGACTGTTCTGCAATCTCAATTTTATTATTCAGTCAGCTCCTAGCAAGAAAAACTACAATTATGCATCCAATTTCGAAAATCAGTGGGTTGATTTCCTTCTTTATCAGTTTTGTTTACAAGTGGGCATTTTAGTTGTTTTTAGGAGCCATTATTTTGATTGAGGTGGTTTGATGGTGTAAACTTCTGAAGTAGCTTTCATATATCACCAATCATTCATCTAATCATGGATAAAATTTATTTGTGTGAAAAATTGAAATTATGTTAATTTCTGTTTGTGCTGGCAACTATATAGCATTCTAGCAGTTTGCTGACACTTCTGAACTTTTCTTCTTAGATTTCATACGGCCGATTTTCACCCAATTCGATGGGGTATCGTGATTTAGATATATTTATTCAGCAGAAAGATGGGAAAAAGATTTTGGATCCGGAGAAGCAGAGTGCACTCTGCTCTCGTTTGAAACAAGAAATGCTTCATCCATTGCGAGTAATCATTGCAAACCGAGGACCAGATACTGAACTGTTGGTCGCTAATCCAGTTGAGCTATCTGGAATGGGAAGACCTCGAGTTTTTTATGATGTCACATTTGCTCTCAAAACAGTTGGAATTTGTGTTTTCTCGGTAAGAAAATTTCAGAAATGTGATACCAAATCTTTAATATCTTTGGTTGCTATAAAAATATAACTGCATTTCAAAATAAGCATTGATATATACTGCTGTCATTTAGATAATAAAACATTATGCTTATAAAAAAAATCAAATCTAATTACTTAATTCCGTTTTTGTTATAGGCTGAAGTAGGACGGCATTCAACTTCAGAGCGTGAATGGGAGGTGTACAGATTTCTCTTGGATGAGAACTGTGAGTTTCAATTAACAGGTGTTGCTGCTAGAAATAAGATTGTAAATAGGGTTCGAAGAACCTTAATGGGTTGGTAAGTAGTAGTATATTTTAAGACAATAATATGTATTATGTAGCATCCACCATCTGGTGTTGCAATGTGTGCCATGTACCATTGAGTGTCTTCTGATTATTTTTTATATGTTGATGATCAATTGTTGTTCGCTTTGTAATTCAGCTAGCCTGTATTTGATCTTCTTGGTGTTCTTTGCATTACAATTATCATAAAACCCGGTTTAAGGGTTTTAAGAAAATAAGAAGATTGCCACATTGTAAAATACAGACAGCCAAAGGGATGAATCGAGATGGTTCAAATTTTGTGTTGCTTAGTGCTTACTATGAATAATTTGAGGTTGAGCCATGAAGGATTTTGTTTTTCTAAACATCAGGCATTTTTCATTGAGAACCTTTAACCCTCCATTTGGATTGAAGGAAAGAAAATGAAAGAGTAAAGAAAATTTTAAAATTTGAATTGAGTGGAAAGAAAATTTAAAACTTTTGTTTCTAGTAATCAATTTTTTTCTCCATTTTTTTTTTCTCATTCTCTCCAACCAAACAGAAGAAAATACATCGTTATAATTTGTGTTTTCTTTCATTCCTATTTTCTTTCCTTCAATCCAAATATACCATTAAAGAAGATTGTATAACGACATAGGATTGAATGCATGTACAAGCTGTTATCTTGGGGTATAAAATCTTATTTTTTCTTCAGGGTCTGACTCTGACACATGACTTCTGTCTTCAGGCATTGCATAGATGGCAAAAGTTTGCACATCTGTAACTTGAAAACAGAAAGCGAAGATGCATCTCACATATGTAATCCCCCTTTCGGATTAGTTTGTTGTGAATTTAACAGTCATACACAATAAATGTAATTTACACGGTTAATTAATTTTAAAAATTCTTGTGACTTCTAAAATACTCCAGTAATTATTACCATAAAAATGAATAAACTTAACACAGATTACAATTTGTGATCATTATTTTACACCAGATAATAGTGTTATAATATATTGGTTTTTTGGCGCAAGGAACAGCTAATAAATTCATTTTTCTTAAATACAGTCAATAAAACTTGACCCGCATTCGACTTTTACAGTACAGTAGTATATTTCTATGGTAAAATGAAATTTCTTTTTTTTTTTTTCTAGATCCCGTATATCTTCTACTAATCCAAGTTTAAACCTAAGATGTCTGATTAAATAGGAATAGTTTCACAACCGTTAATTCACGTACTTGGTACTTGATGTACTTGATGGTAAATGAAATCTCTTTAAAGCAACCAAACTCAGGTTGTTACGGCAAATTATACTAGATCAATATACCAAGCTGCCAATGATTCCAAATAACAGCCAATAGGCCTAAAGAGCAATTAACAGCATGCAAAATTTTCTTTTTCATCTGCAACCACAAGTTCCAAACTGCAGCAACATCGGAGTTTTTCGAGCTTCACAATCCAGAGGAAGAAGATTGACATTTTCCAGTGTAAGTCCTGCTGCCAATGAACTTTGCAACCCCTCCCATGTAAATTATGGGAAACATAAATTATCAGTATACAGCCTCCTTACATCCAATCATCCTCCATGTATATGCTAACACAAATTCTTATTGAATAGTCCTCTCCAATCAAAGTCAAACATACACAGGGCAATGCTAAGGAATCACTTTGCTTCCAATTCCAAATTTGCGATAGCTAAATTGAAAGTAAAAATAATGCAATTTACCCCCAAAAACATACTTTAAAATAATTCCAAATATGAAGACTGAAAAGTGCTTGCTACAAAGAAATACTGTAATCATAAAACATGAATTAATTAAGGTTAAAAAGAAACCCTTAACGCATCATGACAAGGCAGATTAAAATCCAACAAAGCTTCACACCACCAAAAATCAGATCAAAGATAATCATGCGCACAAATGTGTTATAGTGCATTTGGTTTTCTTTTAGAAACCTCCTAACATTCGTTCAACAAAAAAATTACACATTCTTGCTTCTCATTATTATGCTTTGAAAAGTGAAAATTTCTTGTTTGTGTCAGTTTGCGTCAGTGCAAACCAATTACCAAACACTTAATATTTTTGAAAATGCAAGTCAAATTTGTATCTATTTATATATTGTGCATTACTATCTTCTTTTAACATCTTGTATTTTTGTAAATGTCATTAAACATTTTAAATGATGATCCTTTGAAGAAAAAAATCACATGTCTTTTGAGAACTCTATTTGCATTTCCTTACTTGGTTCAATGGAAATGTGATCAAAGAGGAATTGATTTCATGCCTTTTCAGAACTCTATTTGAATTTCCTTACTTGGTTTAGTGGAGACGAGAGTAAAGAGAAATTTATAAGGAATGGCAAGAAAAATAATTATTCTTGTTTAATTCACAATGTTGTAACCGAACATTATAAAATTCATTTTTCCTCTCCCTCCAAATTATCTCAATATTGAATAGAAACTAAAATTGAGTGAGAGAAGATTTTATTCCATCATTTTCCTCCTAAAAATTGAATTAAACAACAAAAAAAGTTATTTCAAATACCTTCCCTCCTCTTATTTCCCTCCAACTCCAACATGTTGAAGATTCCAAGGTTTTGGAATTTATCTTTAACTCTTGATGATATCACATTCATCTAAAAAAAATAGAGATTACATTTTCAAGAGTTCTTAAAAATATCAAAATTAATTAACATTCATTTATTATTATTGGGAAATCTCTCCACTATATAAATAGGGGCTTAGGAGAAATTGTGATAAGCACACAAGTGAGATTCCTCAAAAGTGATGTAGTAAGATAAAAAAATTTTAATCCTCTTCAAGAAAAAAGAGTTATATATTTTCACTATACTTGTTAAGTGTGTTTGAAAAATTATAAATTATCTTATTGGATAAGATTGACATCACTGTAACTCTACTTCATAGCGGAAATATTTTTCTATAGTTGATTCGATAATTTTTCTCTTTCAAAGAGAGTTTTCACATAAAAATTTCTTACTAATATAATTATTCTTCTCTTACTCTCTTAATTTATTTTTTTTATTGGCCAACATATGTTAAAAAAATAATAACTTATTTAAAAAGTCAAAATAAAAAAACAAATCTTAGGGAACATAAATATATAAAATACAAAGAAATTTGGATAATTTCTGACAAATTTTTACGGGGTATTTGTGATAAATTTTGCATTTATTCTTGAAAGGAAAATTTATTCTAAGGTCATAGACTTGAATTTACACAAGCTTCCCTAGCATGTGCTGTTTTCAATTTCTCATGATAAGTAAACAGGATTGAAGGCATTTTACCTATATAAGTGTTGTATATCGGAAAAAAAATCTAATAATTTTATTAAATCCATTTAATTTATGTAATAACATAGTTGTAAAGACATGTCTGTTAACACCATTACTACGACCATCACTTTCCACAGCGTTGACAAAAAATTCCAGGTTCCGAAGAAGAAGATAAACAAACTCCAGTCAACACCTACTTCGTCATTGTCAGGTCTCAACATAAACAGATGTCATTCATCAATCTGAAAACGCATTTATTAACCTTTGAAATTTCAAAACTACTATACATTTACCAAACCTGACATTGGACAGATTTATAGGTATCCAAATGAATACCAACAAAACGACATCGGCCAAAACGGACATTGTTTAATTCAAATAAAGTTACAGTCTACACCAAGCCCATAGGAACTCAGCACGAAACTACTTAAAGTTCAGTTTATTCACCGCTTCTAAACAAATTACTTCACTTCAATGCAACTGAATCAACATCTCATAATAAAAACAAAAAGGAGGTAGAGAGAATGTTGATTGAAAACAAGGGGGTTTCCACTTTTCATTAACGAAGCAAACTCACTCCTACAAGCAACAAATTGGGACAAGAATTACAGTGTTTTCGAAACACATAAAATATCCTGTTACACCAAAAGCACCTAAACACCGATATACAACACTAAATTAAATATGGAAAATAAAAAAGTAATCTAAGCTTTCTTAGGAGATTTGGTAGCCTTGGATGGAGATTTAGGTTCCTTGGAAGCCCTCTCAGTCTTCTTAGGCAACAAAACAGGGTTGATGTTTGGAAGCACGCCACCATGTGCAATTGTCACTCCAGCAAGCAATTTCCCCAACTCTTCATCGTTCCTCACTGCCAAAAGCACGTGTCTTGGAATAATCCTGTTCTTCTTGTTGTCACGTGCGGCATTCCCAGCCAACTCAAGCACCTTCACAATACATATCCACATTTCAATTTCGCAACACAAAAATTAACCGTAATCAATCAACATTAAGAGAAGCAAATTAATTTAATTGATGTAGTGTTATGTCACGTTACCTCGGCAGCTAGGTATTCGAGAACTGCAGCCAAGTATACGGGAGCACCGGTACCGACACGCTGAGCGTACCTTCCTTTCTTCAAATAACGGCCAATTCTTCCGACGGGGAATTGGAGACCGGCTTTGACGGACCTTGAAACCGGCTTCTTCTTTGGGCCGCCGCCCTTTCTACCTCCGGCGCCCTTCTTGATCTTTCCGCCAGCGTCCATTTCGGAACCCTAGAATTTAGCAGCGGTTGAAGGAGGTGAGGAAATGGGGAATGAGAGAGGTTAAGCGTTGTTGCGAGAAATGGATGAGAGAAGAATTTGGCGTTGGCACCGTTTTATAGATAGAGCTTTCCACGCTGCTGTTGTCATTACAGCGATCCGGCTTTGAGACATACGTGGACGGTTGGATTAGATCCTATCTACGGCTCCCGATTCGCTACATGGCGATCCGTGTGCTTTCATATTAACCAATGGAGTGCTGCTTTGTCACGCACTCTTCTTTTTCCATTTGTGCACTTTCAATTTTTAAATGTGTTCTTTAATGGAAATTAATTAATAGTAACTAAAAAGTCTTTTTTTAACATTACGCACATACTTCTTAATTTAAGTAAAGTTTAACAATATGCATTAATAAATAAATAAGGTTTGGTTAAAAATGTAAGAATAGAAAATATTGTTGAATAGAAAATATTTACATTATTTTGTTTTTCTTTTTCAATAAAAGAAATTAAATCTTGTATCGTCAATAATAAGTTTAATAATTGATGTTGATTAACTAAGAATATTACTATGAGTTGAATAAGAAAATAAGTTATGCTCGTCAAATATTTATTTGAAAACATTAAATTTATTAACTCTAAACTTGTCTAAATGAAAAGCTTTACTATTAACAACTTGGATTGAATAAATTTAAAAAATAGTATTTGGGAAACAGAACACATTGGGAGCAAAATCAAACCCATGAAAAAACAAATTATTTGAACCTGCAGTTTTTAAAATCATATATATTCCTCATAAAATTTAATGAGGGCATCAATGGAAGTTCTCATATAAATTAGTTTTGTTTTGGATGCAAACAAGTTTTACCACAAAATGCAATTGTTTAGATAAAATTATACTACTACACCATATATTCTTCAAAAACCAAGGAACTAATTATGGGTTGTTGTAGGATTGAACTACAAAGCTGAATCAGATTCTATAGCCAAAGATTCATCAAGCCTCCTCTATTAAAAGCTATCTCAATAGCCAAGATGGTACCCATTAGCTTTGCAAAAAAGGAATTATTTATACCCAAATTTCGAGAATAACAACCAACACAGTTAGCTGAATGATCCCTGAAGATGTTGTCACAATCCGCTAAGCAAGGAAAGCCATTAGTCGAGCTGTCAGAGTTGTACTTAACCCATCCATGTAAAAGGGGTTCCAAGTGACTAGAGAAATGTGATCTGCTCTCCTAGGATGATCAATAATACCAAGTTGCTTCCTGATGACAAACTCCTGGATAAAAGAGTTCATACTAGCTGAATAAGCACTGCTTGTAATTTTAATTTTCCCAATTATCAACGCAATAACTCACTCGAAGGAGATGGCTTTGTTATTGAGGCACTTGTTGTTTCTACAGTGCCATATCGTCCAAACATAAAAAGTAGTCATTGCCAATGCGATGTCTTGCACATGCTTGGACCAACCCGCAAAAATGAAGGACATAAGCTCATTGTTAGAGCTAAGCCTCATCACACAATTAACCAAAAACTAAACCCAGTTCCAAATTCTAACAGAGAAAGGACATTGAAAAATTAAGTGCTCGTAAAACTCGTAAGCACCCTCTTAGAGGTTACACATAGGGACAATGTGACAACCTCTCTCCCAAAGCATGTCATCAATGGGAAGCTTTCCATGCATGATTCGCCAGAGCAAGAAAGAAGCTGAAGTCAGGATCTAAGTGTGCCAGAGGTCCTTGAAACTAGATTGAGGGGCAACAAACTATTGAATATGACAGTGGGCATCTTTGAGATATAGATGGTCATTGTTGGAGTTGTTCCAAAGAAACCTATCTTCCGCATGATGAATTGGGATAACCATAGATTCAATTTCCCTGGCTAACTCAGAAAACATGCTTTTAATCAAATCGGAACCAACCAGGAATTGTTATGGATAAAAAGATCAATTGTGGCTTTCATGTGAGGCTAAAAAAGGACAGGGAAATTTGCTACTTCAATGATAGGCGGGGATAGCCATTTGTCCCGCCAAAAATTGATGGAGGATCCATCAAACAACAACCAATAAGTGTTGAGTTGAACTTCACAGAAAACACTTTTAACAGCCAGCCACAGCGAAGAAGAGATATAATGGGCTTTGAGAGAGCTACGGGCAAAATATTTAGCTCTCAACACACTTTGTTCAAAAGTAATAAGTTTAACATATATTGAATGTAACCCAGTGTAGGCGGGTTGACATATATAGATCACAATTAAACCATAATAAATACACATACCCTTTTATATATTTATTTTGATGAATAAAAGAAAGCAATTCAATTATTATATGTGATGTCAAATTAAGCCATATCCTTAATTAACATTACTCACGATCCAATGGATTCAAAAAGATCCAGTGGAATTCAATACCACCACTCAATTACCTATTAAACTCGCATAATCCAATTACCATGCATGATATAGACAAATTCATTTCTTGCTTATACTCGTAAACTTGAAAGGTATGTGACTAGTGCAACACCATGTCCCCCTAAAAATATCACCATTGTTGCTGACTATTCTCTAAGATCCGACCTTCCATTTCTGATTTCTTTCTACCAACAAAGTGCCGCAGCATATGCAATTCAACATCACGCATATGCAAGCCTTGAAGTGCATTGTGTGTTATTTAAAGTCTACCATTTCATCTAACAAAGTATACTAATCGCAATCTCACTACTTTCTGTCATGTTAATTGGGGTGGTGACGGGAGATACACTAGACAAAAAATCAATAAGTGTTTACCTAGTCTATTTTTTGTTCAAAAACCAACCAATAATTGCAAGATCATTAACTTAGGTAGAGTATGAGCAAGATCATTAACTAAGGCAGAGTATGGGGCAATGGCTATATAACCACTACTATATAACCACTACTGGAATACTATGGCTATAGAAGCTTCTTCAAGAACTTGATGTGCCCACTACTAGGACTACTTCCTATTTAGACAACATCATTGCTTAATAATTGGGTTTGCATCACTAAAGTACAATCAAAGTCTCTCTGTGAATTCGACACTTGCACTTCCATTTTAATATTTACTATTTGTAATAAAATTGGTACACTTGCTAATAAGTTAACAGGCGTGTTGGTGTGGCAGTGTATCATGCTTGATATGAATTAAATGATCGCAAAAAAAAAGGCTACCCATATAAATAAGGAAAAGTTTAAGAGGCTATATGTGGTTATGTTTATTATTTAATTACTTTATATTAAAACCAATGTCATGGGCTTCTAATTGATAGGAATTGCAATTCATAATTGTCACTCTAACAGAGTGACAGACACGATAAATTGAACCAACAAGCTAAAGACATAATTTAATGGGAAATAGGTGTACAAAGATAAAGGATGCCTAAACACTTAGGTGCTTTGCAAGGTGTGACATGAGATTAGTGGCATATAAACTTAAAATATGATTTGTAGGGTGGGTTTGATTATCGATGATGTTAAAAATCCAAAATCAAACCCCCTCAGCACTACTTGTTCTAATTCACTTTTTACTCACTCCAACTTGTATATCGGACAAACTCATTCAAAAATCATCTATTCATCTTTAGTTCATTAAAGTTTAGATTGGATGTCGAGTTTTTGCTCACCCTCTATCTAACACACTTATTCAATGGATTGTCATAATTTGACTATATTAATTTTTTTGTATATGTTAAGGTTAGGACATGGACGGGTGAATATCCAACAAATAAAGTGAATAATGATTGGAAAGAAAAATGGTGGATGAGTGGCACATGACTCTATAACAAAAGTTTACAAAGGAAGTATGTAACACAAAGTTCAAGATTTTATTTTCATAATTAAATTATTAGTTATATGTAGATATCAATTTAAATATCTCATCGATACAAGCATAAAATCTTTTTCTCTCTCGCACACGATACATACATGTGGATGTGTCGCATGCATGTGTATGTATATATAACAATTTATTAGTCCTTAACTCTAGACTTATTTCCAACTAGCGAGTATTTACTATATTCCATTGTAGACTTTTTTTGGGCATATACCCATGGAATTTAAGTATAATCATGATCCTTATGCATGTGGCCATTTGGTGTTGTGAGGGAGCTTCTCTTGATTTTCACTTCGAGAAGCCAATAGAGATTATATAGAAAGTGAAAAATGGCTCATTAAGTAGGTTTGTAACACTGCTTGGGAAACCTATGATGTCATATTGATTTTGTTAAAGAAAAAAAGGTTTAAAAAGCATTAATGACAATGGAAAAGTTGGATGACAAATTGTTGAGTTGCAAATCAACATGGAGAAATCCATTATGGAACTTGAAGTGGAGAACAAAAGATTAAAGGTGACTAACAAAGAGTTACATTATTAGTTTTATGCCCTTCACGCAAAATCTCCACCTTTAAAATGTATAAAAAATAAAATTTCCATAAAAAATGTGAAAGTGTTTCATTCACCAATGTTATCACACAAATAAATAAATTTGGAAATTAAAGAAGACACTTGATCAATGTAAACCCTTTTTACTAGATAGCTATACAAGTTTTTGTTGTGCCAAGATGAATAACTTATTTGAGTTGTGTGTTGTAGAACTATGTGCAAAAAAATTTAAGAAAAAAAATATCAAATAGAAAAGGACATTATGAAATCAGGTCATAAAAAGATATCTTATAATAATCATCTCTTTTAAATATTAGGCTTAATTGCAAAAATAGTATTCCTATTTATCTCAACTCACTAAATCGGTCCTCCCTTATGTAATTTAATTCACCAATTAAGTTTTCCATTTTTTTAATCTAGTTATTTGAATCCTCATCCCCAAAATTAAATGTTGACTACCACATATCATAAATCCTATTGTACGTTCATTGTCACATGTTATAATCTTATTGGACATTGATTACCACGTGTCATAATAAGATTATGACATGTAAACATTACTCATTAACAATCAACACCTAATTTTGCAAATTTTGGAATTGAGTAGTTAAATAATCAAATTAAAAAAAAAACAAATTACTCAACTGGTGAATTAAACTACAGTGAGACGGATTTAGTGAATTGGGATAAATAGAGAGAATATTTTTACAATTAAACCTAAATTTTAATATTCAAATATATATGAATTTGCAATGGATGTGTAAAAAAAAAAAAAGGTAAGAATGAAAATCCGATAGAAACGAGTATCGCGTACCCCATTGGCCAGTTTTCGAACTGCACGGATCGCCACGCAAGTAATCCTGAGTCGTAGATAAAGTTCAATCCAACAGTCAGCATCTTTTTCCTTCATTCGATCCTGACGGAGTGTCCAAAACCTCTATAATATAAAAACCTTGCCAACGCGTTTTCATGTGCATCTCACCATCACTCTCGCTCTTGCAATTATTCCTCTTCTCGCAATCCGCACTAAAATTCTAGGGTTCCGAAATGGACGCTGACGGAAAGATCAAGAAGGGCGCCGGCGGAAGAAAGGGCGGCGGCCCAAAGAAGAAGCCGGTTTCAAGGTCCGTCAAAGCCGGTCTCCAATTCCCCGTCGGAAGAATTGGCCGTTATTTGAAGAAAGGAAGGTACGCTCAGCGTGTCGGTACCGGTGCTCCCGTATACTTGGCTGCAGTTCTCGAATACCTAGCTGCCGAGGTAACGTAACATATCACTACATCAATTAAATTAATTTGCTTCACTTAATGTTGATTAATTATGGTTAATTTTTGTGTTATGAAATTGAAATGTGGATATGGATTGTGAAGGTGCTTGAGTTGGCTGGGAATGCAGCACGTGACAACAAGAAGAACAGGATTATTCCAAGACACGTGCTTTTGGCAGTGAGGAACGATGAGGAGTTGGGGAAATTGCTTGCTGGAGTGACAATTGCACATGGTGGCGTGCTTCCAAACATTAACCCTGTTTTGTTGCCTAAGAAGTCTGAGAGGGCTTCCAAGGAACCTAAATCTCCATCCAAGGCTACTAAATCTCCTAAGAAGGCTTAATTGACTTATTAGTTTATTGTTCTCTATTTAGTGTGCACAATGTAAATCTGTGTTTAGGTTCTTTTTTCTATCACCATAATTGTAGTTCTCAAATCGTTGTTTATTTTTTGCATTTTCACTCAATTAGTCGAAACAGCAAGTTCTCAGTAAGGGATTAATTTAATTTTCTTATATTCGTATAATTGTATCCTTTCTCATTCTCTCTCTCAATCGAGATGTTGTGAAATGTTACATTGTTGAATGCCTTTGCAATCGTTTTTTTTTTTTTTTTACTCCTGTTTGAAAACTATTTAGATGAGAGTTTCTCAGAATTTGATTTTAATTTCATCATACTTCTTGTTTGGAGTTTGGACTGGTGTATGTGTGATGCAATAAAGAAATGGACGTAGAGAGTATGTTACCTTAATGCACTATTGAAGGCAGTGGCAAGAGTGTAATGTCAGGTTTGAATGTCAAATTGAGTCTCAGTTCTAGTGCAGGCTCTCCCCGTCTTGCTATCCTATAGACTTTAGATCGACTGAAAGTCAATTTGAATGGACTGTTTCGTTGCTACTGTGTTTGACGTGGATGTAATCAGCAAGTTACATAGCGTTGACTTGTAGCTTGAACGGTTAAAAATTTTCATCTTGAAATTTTGTTGTTATGATAAGATGGAAAGGCAGAATATTTACCTGGTTTCCACTTGAAATTGCTTTGCCGAATTTCTCTTTTTTGGTGCTTGTTTAAATTTGTTGACTCTAGCTTTGCTAGTGTGGTGTCAACTTTTGTTGTGGTAATACAGTGAGGTGTCAACTAGTAAAATGATATCTTAAAAATTACATAATTTATCAGTTCAATAAGTTTTTATAAAATAAATCAAGTTTATAAAATTTGAAATAATTGATAAAAATTAGTTTATAATTGATGGTTCCACTTTATTTTAACCTATAGGCCATCACAATACTCACTGCTCTTAAATTTAAATCCGAAAATTATGAAAATGGAAATGAATTAATACAAATAACTAGTATTTTAACAAGTGCTCATGATAAATGTTTATTTTTTATATAACCAAAATTTATAATAAACTCACATGACTAGTATTTTACATGACTTAAATTTAAGTTATATCCGTATTTAAGTTATCATATATATCATTTTTTATTCCTAAGAATAAAAAATAAATATAAAATAATTTACAATAAGTCACATAACTTGTCTAACTAATTGAAGTAAATTCTCGTACTTTTTGTTGAACCAATTTTATCACCCACAAGTAAAATGAAGTTTAAAATTATGTATTTCCTATGTTTTTGTTTTATTTATATTTTATTTTCATCTTTAGTTCTAAACAAACACTTATCATTACGTGTCAACCAACAAATTCGGTGAATATACTTTGCAATAATAATTTTATTATAAAATTAATTATTTTCATTTTATAATTTTTTAATTATCATTTTTTAATTTTACAATCACTCCATGATATTATTAGCATGTTTGTTTTATTATTGCAAACATCCAGATTTTTCTTTTGTAAAATTGAGTTTGTAAATTATTAAGTTTATCTTAAAATTCGTACACCACATTTTAAATGGAAATTTAAACATAACGTATATGTTAACTCGGTTAGTTAAGTAGTGTGTTTGAATTGCTTAGGAGCATGTTTGTTTTTTGTTTCACTTTGTGGGCATGCATTCCAAAGCATAGTTTTGTGAAAACAACATATTCTTGAACGTTGGTTTAACAAAGATGTGTGTTTGGTTTGTATTTTCATTTTTTGTTTTCATTTTCTGAAAATTGTTTTTATTTTTAAAAGATTTGAATTCTGAAAATATGTTTGATTTGACTTCTTGTTTTTTATTTTTAGGAAATAAAAACACTGAAAATTTATTATATATTGAATTTTTGTCTTTTTTGTATTTTTATATTTGCTTAAAATTACATTTTTTTCACCGCGTTTTTATTTTACGAAATTCCTGTCTTCAACTGAAAATACTGAAAATGAGATTTCATTGTTTTCATTTTCTGCTTGTTTCCTATTCACTGAAAATGTTTTCAAAAATTCAACCAAACACATCTTCATCACTATTTTAAGTTTTCAGTGAAAATGATAACAGAAAACAACCAAACCAAACGCACCCTAAGTTTCTAATGCAAAAACAAAAACACCATAAATATTTTAAAATCAGAGTTCAACTCTTCTTTCAAATTAAAAAATAATTTGGTGGTGATGAAAATAATTAATTTTCAACCAAATATTAATCCCAAGTTAAAGTTTAACGAGTTGAATGTTTTTTTAAGACAACATGTATTATCGTTTAGAGGAGTGAAATACGATTATTATCAATAATAAAATTCTTTCTTTAAATATTTAATATAATTACATACGGAATGAGTTTATTATCTAGTTTTGTGTAATGATCATATTAGTTTGAATATTTAGAATTTTTTTATACAAAAGTTTAAATTTAGATAAAAATATATAACTTCAAATTTGATAGATATTAATTTATAACTTTTTTTTTTAAAATATAAAGTTAAATTTATAAAGACATGTTAACTTAAAAATAAGTAAGGCCTAAAACAAAATTTGATAGAGACTTTTTTTATTTTAAATAAGAGAATTGTATGCGAGACTTTTTTGCTTGTATATGTAACCTTTTTTGTTTTAAAAAATTAATGAATAAATACTTTTTTATTGATAGATTAAAGCTTAAGTTGTAATCACTTTATGCTTGGACTGCCCTACATAAAGGTGATATTAATATAAATCTAAATTGAATGATTTTAATATGAAAAATGCATTGATATTAAGATTGCTATTGTTAACGCTTGGTATGATGTTGTCACTATATTTTGTACGGATTAAAAAAAATAATAAATAGATAAAAAAATTAGAAAATTAAGTTTTTATTATCATTAATTCATTTATTTATTTTATCGTCCACCATTAATAATATAAAAGATATCATTAAAAATAATGATTAATGTTATATTGAAAAGTTAAAATAATAATTATTTTGAGATAATTTTTTTCATTTATATGACCATTATAATGAGATGAAAGGAGTACTTTTAATACACTGATTTATATGTTATTTTTTTTCCTATTTGAAATTAAAATTTTAGGATAAAATGAATTCATATTTATTTGATCATTAAAGAAAAGATGAGCATCTTATTAATTCAAACCGTAATAAAATGTTTCTTGTTAGTAAAAATTAATGCATATATTTTTTTACACAATATTTAATGAATAAAATTTACTTTTAGACACTGATTAATAAATATATTATTTATTCTTTTATTTTCTTTCAATTAATAAAACATGTTCATTGCATGTCTTAGTTTTAAATGTTGTTATCCTCACATCTCAACTCATTTTAAAATGGAAAGAAAAGTGTGTGGATTTTTTTGGTAAACATATAAGAAAAAAATTACCAAAACATACAACTCCTCCCATTATTTACCATTACATGTATGCTTATAAATTTAGGATTGGGAGACTTGAATTTATACTGTTTTTTATTTTATTTTTTTGCAAAGTTCGTTGAGATTTTGGATTCTCTCAACCCGAATTCTCAACCTGATTTTTAATTTTTTTTTATAAGAATTAATTTTTTAAAAGATTTTTAAAAATACAAAATAAAGGAATTTAATAAAATTAGTGTCTATAAAGTGTCATTAGTAGACATGTGTCATTATGATTATTGGTCATTATAGGAAGAACCACCATTATGTGTGAATTCAATTATGAGGAGAAGTAAAAAAGATCGACCAAAATCAATAAATTAAGGACTAATATGAATGAGAGAGAAATAGGTCAACTAAAATATTGTTCAATTTACAAGCTAGTAGGTCATTCAAAAAATAGGTATCCTTACTGTTTTGAAAGTTCTAATCAAACAAATTAACTTTTTTTAATATTAATGTATTTCATTTCAGATTATATATAAAATAAAAAAAATCTTCAATGATAGTATTTTTAACTAATTATTTTAAACTTTATTATCTTCTCTAATATTATTAATTTCCTTTATTTACATTTTTAAAAATCTTTAAAAAAAATTAATTTTTCTAAAAAAATAAAAATAAAAAATCACGTTGAGAATTTGGGTCCGAGAGACGCGAATTCTCAACGGATTTTGCAAAAAAAAAATTTAAAAACAGTGCAAATTTAGACTCCCAACCCGAATTTACCCCATGAAAGTAAACATGTATATGTATTGATAAATAACAGGACATGTATATGTATTGATAAATAACAGGGGAGTATCATGTTTTGGTAAAAAAAAAAAATTATGTGAAAAAAAAATCAAAGTGTGTGCCCTACAGTGGCATCTTATTGGCTGGTGCCGAAGGACACGGATTGCCAAGCAAACAATCGTTAGCCGTGGATAAGTTCTGATCAAAGCTTCCACGTTTTTCTGCGCTGGATCCTCGTGAAGGTGTCCAAAGCTTTATAACATAGAACCGTGCCAACGCGTCTTCCCATCGCTCTCACACCTGTGATTATTCCTCTTTTAACAATCCACACCCAAATTCTAGGGTTCCGAAATGGACGCTGGCGGAAAGATCAAGAAGGGCGCCGGAGGTAGAAAGGGCGGCGGCCCAAAGAAGAAGCCGGTTTCAAGGTCCGTCAAAGCCGGTCTCCAATTCCCCGTCGGAAGAATTGGCCGTTATTTGAAGAAAGGAAGGTACGCTCAGCGTGTCGGTACCGGTGCTCCCGTATACTTGGCTGCAGTTCTCGAATACCTAGCTGCCGAGGTAACATGACATAACACTACATCAATTAAATTAATTTGCTTCAATTAATGTTGATTGATTACGGTTAATTTTTGTTTTGCGAAATTGAAATGTGGGTATGGATTGTGAAGGTGCTTGAGTTGGCTGGGAATGCCGCACGTGACAACAAGAAGAACAGGATTATTCCAAGACACGTGCTTTTGGCAGTGAGGAACGATGAGGAGTTGGGGAAATTGCTTGCTGGAGTGACAATTGCACATGGTGGCGTGCTTCCAAACATTAACCCTGTTTTGTTGCCTAAGAAGACCGAGAGGGCTTCCAAGGAACCTAAATCTCCATCCAAGGCTACCAAATCTCCTAAGAAAGCTTAAGTGTTTTTATTTTATTTTATTTGAATATGTAAATCAGTCTTTAGATGCTTTTTATGTGAAAGAAAAAATTATCTATTGCAAACACTGTAATTCCTATCGTCTCGCATGTAGGAGTTTGCTACATTAATGAAATCTTCTTTATTTTTTTTTGGGGGTCAGAATGTCTTCCTATGGTGCTTTTTGTTATGGTGCATGTCTCAGTTGCTGGGAAGTGAAATGTTTTTTATTTTTCTAACTTCGTTGATCCTTTTTCTGTAATAAATTTCATTTGTTTGAGATCAAACTTGTTTTGTTATTATTAGGAGTGTGCTTGGTTTTATACTAGTGGATAACTGATTTTGAATCCATAATTAATTTTAGATAAATTTTCATATCATTCGTTTCATGTAGATTGTCCGAGAAAGATTTGGAATTAGAAATGATTGAGTTGAAATAAAGTTGAGTAACTTTTGCATTGAATGAGAATTTTTACTGTATATCTTAATTTGTTTTATTATAAATCATTTTACTCAAGTATGTTCAAAATGAATTTTCTCAATGCTTATACAAAATTACAGACGCACACTGAAACTATTTTTTTTTTCATTCACTTGGTAAAATCTTCCGAGGGGTCAACGCAACGGGAAGCAAGTGGTCCCGCTCTTTTTTGGTTTATGAATTTGTTTGCCACGTAAATTTTAATGGAAGGAGGGAAACTTATTTCGATGCGCTTATGGGTTTTCTCACTACCATTTTAAAGATTGAAAGCAATGGGATTCATTGGAATTGTGTAATAATGATGTGTAACTCATTCAACCCTGACATTTGTTCCTCAATTCCAATTTAGTACTATTCAGGAGTGATTATATTAAAGATATAGTATTTTGTTTTATTTTTTTCCCTAACCGAATACAAGTATTATTCTGCTTTATGCAAGTATGTTTAAAAGTAACGTGATAATTTGTTTTTAGACAATTATCAAATGCTAAAGCAACACAGAATCCAATCGTGCAAATCTTTTGCACCGCTGTCTCAATTGGATACTGTATTCTCACAATGTAATGCCTCTTGTTAGAAGATTGAAGAATACGAAAAAATATTGCATAGCTGGTTTATTACTCTGATTGATCAAGTTTTGGTCTACATCTGATGAATGTAATCACTGTATATAAGGCACTGTCTCTTCTAGGTCATTTCTCATTTGCAAGTTCAACCAAAATCAGCCTTCCACTAACAATCTGCACCATGCAGGAAATAAGAATTATGTATTGAACAATCAAAAGTCAATTCGATAGAACATACAGGTGCTATGTGTATGCCTAGGATTCCTTTTATTAGTATTTAGTGGGTACATTGATAACAACGAGAGAGCTAGACGACTAAGAACATATCAAAGATGCATATCAAGGATATTGCAAGACTACTGATTCTGTACGAGAAAGCTAGACAACTCAGACAATATCAAAGATATAGCAAGACTACTGATTCTGTTTCCGCGCTAGATGCTTGCATGGCTAAGAATTTCCATGTCCCAGCCTTTTCTTGAAATTTTTATCTATCATACAGGCCGCATAACAAAAATGGTACAATCTTGATGTGTGTAAAGGCAAACATGATCATTAATTATCAAACTACGGTAAGCCATGCAGTGTAAGAGATGAACATTCGGCTATAATTACTTTCCATATGACTTAGAGAAACAATTAGGCATGCACAGGACATTTCCAACAAGGGGACAAGACGAGAGACACAACATAACCTTTTACAGAATACATATCATAATAGTAGAGGGTTACAAGACAGGATTTTGACTATGATGGTACACAAATATCAGTATGGAAAAAGATTGTTGGACACCAAATAAATGTTAACACTTAGATAGGGAAAGAAAGAAGTATGATTTGATAGAAAAAAAAAAAGAGAAACAAAGAGAAATAATAGGTGTTAATAGAGTGTATAATATATAGAGCCATAGAGGTGTCTAAATATCATAACTCTAGTATTTTTATCAATGCAAGGTAAGAAAAATACAAGGGTCTGTTTAGATAAAAAAAATTTAGAAGTACTTTTAGAAGAAGAAAATAAAAAGAAAAAAAAATGAAATGAGTTTTTTTATAAGCTAAAATTAACTTAAACAACTAATTTGTAGAAGCTTTCACATATAGATTTTCTAAAAGATGTTTTTTAACTTACAAATAATCTAATTTTAGATTATGTAAAAGCTCATTTTATTTTTTGCTTCCTATTTCCTTATCCGAAAAGTGCTTTTGGATAAACTTATCTAAACAGACCCTAAGTACATAACTAAAAAAATTTAATGGTGTTTCATGAGAAACTCACAACGAGCAATCGAGCATTATAATTATAGAGCTTTCTCTCATAATAAATAAATAATGGTCAGATTGTTGATCACAAAAACATTGATATGCAGTGAATATATTCCGCATTTAGATTATAATTTTCGGCATGGGTACACATGCCTAAACCCAATAAATTTACCACGCGTTGAAATACATTATATTTATTCTCTAAAGGAAGATATAATTACATCCATTTTCCATCTTTATGGCTTCAATCTAGCTACCACCACTTGAGGCAGATTATTAAGTTGAGGACAATGTTACATGTCTTCCTCATGTGTCAAGCAAGCAGCTTCCAAAGTAGCCATTAATCAACTTTCCATCAAACAAGGGTACTCAATGGAAGTCCTAACATGGAACATAAGTAGTTTGCGAAAGAAATCAAGTAGCTTAGAGTAATTAACTTTGTTTTTAAAAAAATCATCAAGTCTACCATAATCATAAATGCAGCCAAAAGGCATTCACTACAACTTGATGTGGTAGTACAATAATGTTTCCATGGACCGACAAAGGCAAACAAGGATACGTTGTTCATGTCATAGAGATTAGAGACACAAATAGGGAAAGCTAAACTATAAACCGAACTAAGGATTTAAATCCACACGAATATTATATATCTTTATAAATTGCAATCACCAATCAATCGGTCATTTCAACAAACACCTTCAGTGCATAGTCACTTACAACAACAATGTAGTTAATCCAAGCATACCAATATACGATGCCTAGCACATTTTTGTTTAATAAAGTGGATATAGATAAGAGAAAATTACCCTGCCATTCATGGCTCTCAAAGCCTTTTCCGCTTCAATTTCAGATTTGAAGGAGACAAAGCCGAACCCTTTGGGCCTTTTGGTTATAGGATCCAAAGCTAGATCAGCTGAATGATAAGGGCAGAGTCAGCAAAAGGGCATTTGAGAAGAGAGAGAAAGCGCAAGACAAACAGAAACACACCTTGGGTAACTAGTCCGAATGGAGAGAACAACTTCTTGAGCTGCTCCTGTGTAGTGTAAAAGCATAATCATGAAAAATGAAATGAAGCAATGGTGAGAGAGGGGTTGGGCTTCAATTTATTGAAGAGAGGGAGGAGAGAAGAACCCTAACTGTGGACGAAGAGCTTTGTCCCGATTCTCCGTGACATCTCCACTTTCCGATTGATTTTAATGTTTACCCTGCTTCTTCTTCGTCAAAGGATTCTACAACGTCTAAATTCAAGGATTTGTTTGGGTAATTTGATTATAGGCTATGTTTTGAAAAATATTCAACGTACTTTTATGGGTATACCATAATAAAAGAAAACAGGTATAAATTATTCAATTTAATTTGGGTGTTTTCTAACTTTAACATTATTTTAATGGGAAAGATCACAATTAGATGTTTAAAACCTAAGGAAACTTTTTTTTGTTTTTTCAATAAATAAATTTAGGATTAACTTGTTAAGTTAAGGAATAACAAGTTTGAAAATAAAGGTCTTTATTTGAAAAATTTGTGAAAAACATTTATTGATTTGAAGACAAGGATGAATTATAGTAATTTGTTTGGATCTAAGAGGTAAACAAAGACAAGTATAATATTTTAAT
Source organism: Glycine soja (assembly GCF_004193775.1). NCBI lineage: Eukaryota > Viridiplantae > Streptophyta > Magnoliopsida > Fabales > Fabaceae > Glycine > Glycine soja. Next base: position 3,202,057 of record NC_041016.1, read on the forward strand.
ATAGAATTTTATAATTTATCTTATTATATATATATATTATTGTATTAAATATCAAAATTTTATAAGAAAAATGATTGATTGATATTTTAAATTTGAAATTTTATTTCAAAAATTGTATCTTAGATTAATCGAACTAAATATAATTAATATAGAAAAATTGAATATTAATTCTAGGTATAAAATAATTAATTTAATAAAGGATTTATGAGATTTTTTTAAAATGAATATTAAATATGAGAAATTAAAATTCTCAAGATTCTCAAGAAACTAAAAATCTCTCTCCTGTTGAACCCTTCCGTACCTAGTTGTGAACTTATACCCAAAAAGGAAAATCAAAATATTCACTTATATTTTTATTATAAAATTTACTTATTCATTAGCTTTATATGTTGAATAAATTTATTAATTACTAGGTATAAATTGCATAACCTATGGTATACTTTTAGTAATAAAAAAAACCATATTAATTATGATTTGTGATGAAATGACATCAATTTATAATTTATGACCATTAAACTCAAAGTAAAAAACAAGTTAGACTCCCTTATGGAGAATATTTGGAGCCTACAATATATAAAAAATGATAATTTTAGAACAATGAATGAATCTGAATCTGAATCTGGAAACAGCCTTACAACAAATAGGGTGCCTCTATAGTCGGGGAAAGCTCCCTAGTTGAAGGTTGTAAAAAAAACTCCAAGTTATATAAAATATTAAATAAAAACTACAAACTTAGACATCGCTCCTCTCTCTCTAAAAATCTCCGGCGGTTCTTCAGTTGAACCTTGGAGATCTCCTCTCTCTCTCTCCCATTTTCCTTTCCATTTCGGATCTGGTTCTTATCTCTCTCTTGCATTCCATTTTTTCCGTGTGCGAATTAACTCGAAAATAATTCCCTTTATTTTTGGATCGTATGCAGATAGGAATAGACTTCGTCAGTGTTGAAATCACGAGAAATTGATGGCTGCTCCACCGGCAAGAGCTCGTGCGGATTACGATTATCTCATAAAACTTCTCTTGATTGGCGATAGTGGTAAGTCACTCCTCATAATTTCCTCGATTGTTCCTACAGGTTATGAAAACACAAAACATTGCAAACAAAAATGACATGATTTTTGTCTCGAATTGTTGATTTTGGATTTTGAGGCAAGTATATTTAATCTTAGAGTTTTAATCTTTTCATGATCTAGCTTGTGCAAGTATTTGAATAATTGTTTCTATTACCGTGATACAGTTAGGAGATTCTGTTAAGTGATGTTATACAGACATATCTATATAAAAAGCACTCCGTCAATATTATTTTTCTCTCTCTCTCAGATCATATTATTTATCATATCTATACTTTTCAGAGTTTGGTGTCCACCGAACTTTTCCCAATTCCGTTTTATCATAGTCTGATATCTGAACATATTGGATAACTTCTCCATCGTATATAGTTAGGCCCCTCTCTACCTTGACAATGATATGTTTTATTGCAACTTGTACTAAATTAATGACCACTTTTTATTTTGCTGCTTCTTTAGAGAGTTTTTTTTTTTTGAGTGATTATTTAGTGGGAAAATAAAAAAAACCAAAACATGGCAACGGAAGTTGCTTTTTAGCTTTGTTTTCTTGCGTACTTTTAATCTGTTTACTCCATTGGGAAGAAGAAATATGACCGTAGCTTGGCGTTTCACATGAATTATTTTCATTTACTACAGTATATATGTCATAGATATTCCATCCTCTCTGTTTATTTTCTTTTTAGAGGATCAAGGAATAGAATAAAAGTATTATAGTAACATAAAGAAATTAAAAAATACTGTGGCCATAGAAACTGCAAGAGATGTGCATTGGTATGCAAATTCCTTAATTTTCACAAACCTTTTTTGGTTATTCTTGGTTGCAGGTGTTGGAAAGAGTTGCCTTCTTCTACGATTCTCTGATGGTTCTTTCACAACTAGTTTCATCACAACCATAGGGTGAGTTTTCACAATTTAACATTTAATTGTAGAATCTTGTCTGCCAGAAGTTTCCTTAACATCACAAGGTCTACCCTCCCGGCGCAGCATTGATTTTAAGATAAGAACCATTGAGCAGGATGGAAAACGGATCAAGCTCCAAATTTGGGATACTGCAGGTCAGGAGCGGTTCCGAACAATTACAACTGGTAAGTTCTATGTTAGTTGCAGACGCCTTAACACCACTCTTCTTCTTTACCTGAGCTTGGGATCGGATATGAAACCATAGGCGGATTTATCCCATGCCTAAGCCTAAAATAAATAGTCTCCACTTTCTGTTTGGGTTCCTATTGTCTCAATTGCCAACCATGTAAGATTTATAAGCAAAATAGTTTTTGGGAACGTCTCCCTTGTTGATTTTTTTAATTCAAAATTGATCAGTGATTAATGTGATGATCACTAGTGAGTTTCTTCTTGAATTATCTAAAATGAACTTTCAAGCTAGTGGTACCTGTTGTTTCTCTGTTTGACGTGTCATGAGTTAAATTCCATATCCATTTGAATGGGTACTATTTCATTGCTGTAAGTGTAGAGTTCTTTTATTCTTCATTGATTTCCAAGCTTTGTGTCAAATTTGAGTATCTATCGAGCAATTTATTTTGTGCCAAGCCTTTACTGAATTCCCTTTTTTTTCAGCTTACTATCGTGGTGCTATGGGCATATTGCTAGTCTATGACGTTACAGACGAATCTTCATTTAACAGTAAAGTTTCTATTTGTTACTTTGGTTTAGAATTTTGAGATATGTGTTTTTCTCTTCAAAGGCTTTCTCATTTGGAATAATCATCCAGCTTGTGCCAATTTCAGATATCAGGAATTGGATTCGTAACATTGAGCAGCATGCTTCAGATAATGTTAACAAAATACTGGTGGGGAACAAAGCTGACATGGATGAAAGCAAACGGGTATGCAAACATCTGGGACCTTTCTCTCTAGGAGAAGTATCTAGGAACTTCGATGCACCTATTCTGTGCAGATCTAAGTCAATGGAGCTCATGAAATGACCCATTATTATCATCAAATATACTTTCTTCTTACTATTATGCAAGATTTAGTCTTGATTGCACCATAATGCAGCGTGTTTGTTTTTTCATTTAAAACCTAAAATGGACAAGTTGGAATTTGTAGTTTCTCATAAAACTAAGTTTGTAAAGTGTGCCCACATAGTGAAATGGGAAAGCAAACATGCCCTTAACAGTCAATACAACACACCAATTCACGTTTGCACACTTAATCATGTGCTTTTCAAACCACTTTTAGTTGAAACTGGTTTTTTCTCCTCGTAACATCTGTTCGCAAATCCAAAAGTTTAAACAAACATGCTTAATGATGTTAGAGGAACCATGTTTTAGACCATTAGCAAATGAAACATTTTTGTTTGAGATAGAGAGCAATGTGGTTAAAGGGATTATTTCTGATTTGATGCCATTGATTGAATTAGTAACATTCGGGATCCTCTCTTTCTCAAATGTTTGTCAACTTTGAGATTTTTGGATTTATGTATGCCTTTGTTTTTCTTTCTAGGTTGTGCCTACCTCCAAGGGCCAAGCACTGGCCGATGAGTATGGCATCAAATTCTTTGAAACAGTAAGTGATGCTTACGTGAAAATGTGGAAACTTAATTTTTTTTATCATCGCCAACAGAAAAAATTTATATTGCAGAGTGCAAAGACAGATCTAAATGTGGAGGAAGTTTTCTTCTCTATTGCAAGAGATATAAAACAAAGGCTTGCTGACACTGACTCTAAGGCAGAGGTATTTGAATTTCATCTTTCTTGAATTCAAGGACAAGTTTATTTGTATTAATAACCTTTTCTCTCTCCATCGTGTTGAATGTCTCGCCATATTTTCATTGCAGCCAGCAGGAATTAAAATCGACAACCAAAAAGATCAGGCAACGGCAGGGGAAGTTGCACAAAAGTCAGCTTGCTGTGGTTGAGGAGGCAACATTACTGTCCAAGAACAAGAAGGAAGGAGGAAAATACATGCATGATGATAAATTGATGATGATTCGTGCTTTGCATTTTACGCTGTCATTCTTTAATAGTTTCTTTCCTAGATTAAGTTATATATTAATTCAAAGCTAGATATGATTGTATCAAATCCATTGATCGTTGATATTTTGAATGGATAATTGCATTGATATTCTTTAAAACTTAATAAAATTATAGACGACCCCATTCTTAGTTTTAAAAAATTACACTAGTTATTTCATGTTAAATATTGCTAAGCAAATATTTTCTTGCTCTTTTATATTTTAGATAGATTATACATATATCTACTTTGAACAACATTTTATATTTCATATAAGTACAATTATACTGAACTTATTTATGAAAACTAGAAAGGAGGTCATTATAATTTTGTTACACGAGATCTCCATGCATTTTTTTTTCTTTCATTTTAATAATGTTTATCAATCATGCGATAACTGACATTTTTGTCATCAAATGAGAAACTTCTAGAGAAAACTAACAAATTTAAGAATAATCTTTATATTTTGTATCTAAATAGTGAAAACATTTTAAATGTTCCATTAACTATAAATAAATAAGTTGTCATATTTGCTATATGTTTCATAATTTTTTTCTCTTTAATACAGGAATATGCTATTATTAGTATAACATTTTTTTATGGTAAGATAGTTCAATCGAGAAATTTTAAAAAGTTTATAATGATTTCTTATAACAATCAAAGGTTTTTTTTTTTTTTTTAATGTATGACAGAATCAACTTTTTTACTAACATATAAACACTATTTGGTTGGTTATAAATGTTGTTATACCTTAATTCTAGCTAATTTATGTTTACTAAACAATTGGGCATTATATTTTTAATGATGCTTTTATATCTTATAAAGTACAGTTAATAAGCTTGTAGATAACCAAAATGCAATCAAGGTGGAATACTCCTTTCTATAGTAGTATAAACTATATACATGTTATGCTTGAATGAGGAGCCCAATTAAACTAATTATGCATCTTTCACAAAAAAGCAACTAATTTTTCACACACAAAAAAAAAAAACAAATTATGCACCTTGTCCTACTACATTGATATTTTTTTTTGCTCAACCTACTACATTGATATATTTGACAATTGACATAAAATGAATGAATCGTGATGAAAAAAAATAAGACAGACGTGTGATGCAAGCTGCCCGAGTTGAAGACAACAGTTAGATCATGACATATAAAAAGGGGAGGGAATATATCTTGTGTTGAATTTTTATGAGTTAGTCACATGGAATTTTTGTATTTATCTTTCTCTTTAATTGTAGGTGTTAAATAGGTAAAATTTAATTAATATTTGTGAACATTTATAAAGAAAGAAATGGACATATATATAATTTTGCACACAATGTCTCATTGAGAGAATACTTAAAAGAATCTTTATAGAACTTATTTAGATTTATATTATTATATATAAATAATTAAACTAAAAATGACATGTAAAAAATTAAATTTATGAAAATCAAACAATCATTCATGGTGAATATTATTAAAATAAATTTATTTCAATTGCGCTCTCAATTTTGATAATTCATTTCATATTTGAACTGCTTATAATGTATATGATCTCTTTCTAATTTTTATGACAGTTTTTTCTTAAATGAAGAGATTAATCAAGTTATTTATCAATATGTTCTAATTGCTTTTCTTTGTGCTATATTGAGTGACACATGTTCAAATGTACATGAGCATATGTTTGGATTGGATTGGATGGCGAAAACCTTTATTTTGGTCTTTGAAATTATGACATGTTGTCACAGTACTGACAGTAGGCTATGAAATCAAAAAAAGAAGTCAAATAAATTCCTAAAATTGAATTTTATAAGTCAAGCTAGTCCTTATTGACATTAGTCATTCACTAACTCTATTAGCCAATGTCTAATGCGGCACATCATCTATCATTTTGACAGATACATGTGATAACACACATTTAAGAACTAAAATAATGATTTTAAAATTTCTTTTACAATTATTTCAAGTATGAATGACATTTCATTTTTAGGGATTATAATGTATGATAACAATTTTTACAACATTTATAATATTTTTTCTTTATACTCCTCCATCACATCATTTAACTTATTTCAACCTTTTTGTTCTCTTCCTATATTTTTCTTATGTAAAAATTACAGGGAAAACTTTTGTTATAAGAGCATTACTCAAACAAAAATATACATATAGAATAACTTTTTTTTAAAAAAAAAAGATTAAAAAAGTTGATTTGTCCAAGGTGGACTATTGACGGGATTAAATTCTGATAGATGTTGTCTATATGTGAGAATTTCATCAAAATGATGATGTATATGCTACAAATGACAATGAAAGTATTTATAGGCTCTAATGTAATTTAGATTTCTTACATGGAACTTAAGGCCTTTCATAGGCAATAATATTTTGCTTTTGTGTAACAAGACAAATTTATTTTTGCCGGAATGTGATTCATTGTTAGCAAGTGTATGTTAAGGCTCATGTTTCTCGTGTTGATTTCTTATAATTCATAAAAGAGATATTTATATTTCTACAATTTTATTAGATGTCAAATTATAATTAGTTGTTGGAGATATTTTTTCTTCAAATCCTCTTTTTTAAAAAAATAAATAAACAAATAAATTGTTCTTGTATTAGACACAACAAAGACTCTCTTTTTTTAAATAATAAGGTGCAACTTTCTTTTTAACTAAAATATGAAGAAAAAAAAAATGTAAAACCACAGTTTCAAGTGATTGATATGTATGAACTCGATCAACGTACACTTATAATTTTAGGCTAATTCAATGTTGTCCCAAAATGGATTCAGATTGAGCTTAACAAAAAAAAAAAAAAACCATTTTCCAGAAAATAAGAATTATATGCGGTAGCCGGCCAGTCAGTCAGCAAAACTGGATAAGAACTAAGAAGTTTCGTATTATGAACACAATATGACTACAAAATGAGCTACCTATAGGTCGTACGTATAATAATAAATTACGAAAAATACACATTAACTATATTAATAAGAAAAAAAGAATCTGGTTTAGTACAAAATTAATTTCCAATCAAATGAAACAATTGAGCACGGGCGTCCTTAGGTTGAGCTTAAGATCATCCTCCTCCAATGGCGTCAAGTTCAAGTTCAAGTCCAAGCGCAAATTCAACTTTTGATCACCATCTTTCGATGATTCCTTCAAGATGGACAACGAAGAAGAAGGTTTACCACACAACAAGCCATCATTAATAGCAGTTCTATGCTTTCTCATGTGCCCTCCCAAAGCTTGTCCAATAGCAAACTCAAGCCCACAAATCGGACACGGGTGCATCCTAGGTTGTTGTTTCATGGTTGGGTTCGGTAACTCTTGATGGCACGAAAGATCTGTGACCATGAGCTTTGGTTTTTTGTGGCTTGCTCTATGGCCACCAAGGGCTTGAAAAGAAGAGAACCTTCTATTGCAAGTCTTGCACTTGAAATCACCAATATCACTACCCTTTGATATTGGGTAATTGGTTTCACTCTCTCCAACTTTCGTCAATAGCATCAAGCAATTAGCCATGTCTAACTTACTCTCTTCTCTGCCTCTCTTCATGGCTACTACGTAGGTCGGTTTAATTAATGGGTTACTATAGCAAAACAGTGCACTACACGAAAGTTGTTGAGATTGGAGAAGTGCCCTAGCTAGTTTCTATGTAATGAGTTATGAGAATTTTGAAGGCACTTCACTTTTAAATTTATACATATAAGATATAAGATTCTCGAATGTGTGAGGAAGGTGCATGTGGCTACGACTATGACTTGATCTTCGGAATTACGCGGATAAAATGGCAAAACTGGCCTTGCTTTTCCTTTGCATTAAGAATTGAAGAATTAATAGTGGCAATAGGTGTAAATATATATCAAGTCGAGGGACCAAAATATTATTAATTTGTACTGGGTTGGTACTTGCTAGTTGCTAGCTAAGTTTGCGTGACCGCGTATCCAAAGGGGCGAGGCCTATCCGTCTATTTGTTTTGTTTCTTCATTTTTGTTTTTTTTCTTCTTCCCTTAACTGCCTAATTAAGGTCTTTTTCCTTTTCCAGTAGGAATTGAAAGACTTTGATTCTTTTAAAATGTGTTTTGTAAAAGTCGAATTCAAAATTCTCTTTCACTAATCTCAGCATATATTTTTTAAATAGGCATATGTTAAGTTGTTAAATAAATCACGCACCACTAACAAGTTGTTGGATTAAGTGATTGTGGTACTGAATTTGATTTGTTTGAGTAAGATTTTGAATTCAAGTTAGTTTTGTGGATGAAAAAAATTATAATTAAAAAAAAATCCCACTAAATTAATTATGAACAACCTCAATAAATATTCCATGTTAATAATATAGTGAAAAAAAATCACATACTTATCTCTGCCTATACTTACAACTACTTATGGGTGATCTGTCTATGCTGAATAATGAAGAATCCAGCTGAAATTGCTAATCATGTAATATAACTATGCATGTCCTATTGTATTCTCTAGAACTTTTGAAGAAAAATAACGCCAAGTGCGTCACACGAGTCTTGTTTCGGTCCCGCCTTAATATGATTACCACTTTTCTTTTTTGCATGTACTTGAAGATATTATATTAGAACTGAGTTTTCATGTTAAGAAATTAAACTACTTGCGGTCTGAAATGGAGAAAGTACATATTTATTTATTCAATTATAAGGAAATGACAGTTTTTGAAATGGAATGATAGGCCCATTGAGCGTAGCGTGTGGGCCTACTAAAATTTGGTGAGTATGAAAGGAAGAAGAAAAAAAATGCTGTATGTAGATTAAGCAGCACAAAAATATAGAAAGTATTAAATATATATCTATTTTTTTCTTCTATTTAATTTTCCTCATTTTTTTTTCTTCATTTCTCATCATATCTTTTTTCATTTATAATTTTTTTCTTTATTCAAAACTATGCTTAAATCAAAAGCTATTTTACCAACGAATCAAAATTTTTATTTTTATGTTTATTTTATTTTTATTTATTGAATCTATATTAAAACAGATACATTAATATTTTTAGTTGTAAATCAAATATACACGATATGTATATCATTTATCATAATTATATTTTTTTATTTCTCTCTTTTAGGCGTTGAATAGATTTTTTAATTGTCCAAAAATCATTTTACTAAAATTTAATGATGTAGCTGTTGAAGGTTCTGACAAGACAAATGACAAGGGCAAACGTGTGTCACAGACACTAAAACGTACGCCGTTGTGCATAGAATTTAATCAACAACGTACTACGCGGTGCGTTAATACACACTTAGGTTAATAAAATAAATATCATTAAATTAATTTTTTTAGTTTGTTTATCTAAATTATGTTTTCTTAAAAAAATATTTTCTACTTTATTGTGAGAAACAAATTCTATTTATGTATTATAAAAAGCAATTTTAAAAAAAAATATTTATTCCAAAATTATTTTTTAAAAAAATTAAACAAACCTGCACATAACTCGAATGAAGCTATGCTAGTGTTACATATATATATATATATATATAACGTTTAGATGTGGGCTAGTAAGGCACAATTAGGTGATACGATCGAATTGATCAATATATATAATTTGTCAACTTTTTTCAAATATGTGATGTGGGGAGCCTTTGGTTTAAAGAGGCTGAAATATTCCACAAGATTGACGCGGAATTTTGGTTGGATTGACTCAGTGCATGCATGTTTGCTTCTGCGATGCGTTCAAAAATTCAAATGATCCGCATTATAGAAACTACTCTTGTAACTTCTCTGTTATTTTTTGTGATTGAATATAGTCCTAAGTGATCACTACCTATTTGGCGTTGCATTTCCAACACCGACTTCACTTATTTGCCAAGAGCTTCTCCAAAAAAAAATAATTAAAAACTTATTTGCAAAAATTCTTACTTTGATATGGCCATGTAAGTTTCATCCTTCTGACTGCCATATTCTTTTTTTTTTCTTTTCCCATATTAGTTAATTTCTCCTTTTGCCAAACATTATATTCATTCATTTTTAGTTTTGATTTTCTGCTTCGGAAAACCCTTTTCTATCTACGTATGATATCGTCATATTGTAACCTGTATTTGTTTTCACATAAAAAAGAAGAAGTGCATTTAGTTTTAATCCTTTTAGCAAATAAATACAATAACATTTTCAGAATTTCTCCAATCCATTCATTCATTCAACGAAATTTTTTGAATCCGGCCATCCATTACTTATATGAAAAGGCGCGTGGCATCAATCAAGGTAAAGAGTCTAAATGGTCATAATTAAACGGGAGGCCCACTACGGCATATTTCAACGATAAAAATAAAACCATTTTAGGTACAACTCATATGGAGACAGAACGAATAATTAATACTTCACCAATAATAATAATTTGAAAAAAAAATAGAGTGAAAATAAAAGTTGAATGTTGGATTGCTTGATTCGAGAAAAAATTATGAAAAATAAAGTGAAAATGAAACGATAAAATTATTTGGTTTGAATGAAATGAGATGAAAAAATTTAACAAATCTAGAAATTTTTTTTTTACCCTTGTAAGCAAGCACTATCAATCACCGGAAATTACTCCCACTAGGGACTTTTCGTCATTGCAAGCAATCACTTTATAAAAACATCCAACCTATCGCGTGTTGAGTTCTTTCACTCGAAAAAGAGAAACTACTTTATGAGATCCACGCATTCAACTTATTTTCTCATCTTCACTCATCTCAACCAAATCATCCGGCCACATTTTCATCTTTGTCCATCCGCTCCAAATCAATGCTGCCAAACAAAACATTATTTTTGGTGTATACTTATCATAAATTAAATTAATGAAATTCAGTACATCAATTCAATATTTAAATATAACAGTTTCTTTTATAAATTTCATACATTTTTCTATATGAATTATGATATTTCAATATTTATTAACTTACCATATTGTTTAAACTCTATTTGTATATTTAATTATACTTTTAATCCATCTATAACAGTTAATATATGATTTTGGTCTCTCAATATTTTTGAGCGAATTTAATAGCTCATTTTTTTCATGATTATTATAAATAAATAACTTCTTCCATATCCCCTTCCTTGTATTTAAAATTCTCATATTCTTATTCTCGACACAGATTAAATTGTTTAAACCTTTCTTTTACATAAAACTCATCAATCAAAATATCAAATTTTATCTACGCATCCTGCTAGATCCATAAACTTAAATTATTTTTTTACTTTTAAAAGTTGAAAATGATCATGTATCTCAAATCCATTATATCCCCAACTATATGAATAGAAAACTGGATATCATTAATGGTTTTAAGCTGATGAAAATAAACATAACCGATATTTATTTATTTATTTATTAAAATAAATAAAATTGTTGAAAAAAATTAAGAGGTCGAAATTGTACACGGTGTTTTGTGTGTGTGTACTTTACACGATCTGTGGTCTTGGGTGTGCTGTACACGGTCTACATTAGAGACACCAAACTTATAAGTGGGTCCTAATTTTATCATAGCTGATTTGACACAGATATAAACGGAGAACTAGTAAATTAAGTTTTCTAGCCACTTGCGGCCATTAGAATTTAGAATATTCTCGTGTCAATTGAATGCTAACTAACCTGATTTGAGGATGGACTTAAGAAAGGTAGCTAGGGAGAATTTCTCGTGGGAACTCCTTCACTATCAACTATTCAAGACTAAGACAAAGTAGTCCAGTGAAGATTGAAGGATGGATGTTTGTTTTTTAGTATAGAATGGTGACAACAAGGTTACAACTTACAATGACCAATCTTGTCTATGCTACTCAAATCTTCCAATATTCTAATAAATTTTAAAGAATGAATGCTTGTATTGTACCTTATACAAACGATATCTGCTTTGTTTTTTCTTCTTCAAGGGAGAAGATATTTTATTTTTTGGTACATATGAAATTATGAATAGAAAAATGACATTAAATGATGAATGCATTTTAGACCTCGGTTAGAGGGGAGCTGAAGCTAACTCTTTGTTTTAGTTGAAAATCAAAAGACCCATTAAGAAAGAAAAGAAAAAAACAAAGAAAATGTCATCCATTACACCTTTTTGGAACGCGTAACGTATGGAAGTAAGAAAGTATATACACGGGTTTCACATATAAATGTGTTAAGTAAATATATATAAAAAAATATTTATTTATCTTACATCAATTTCTTATGTGCGATATTTAAATTATTCTATATTCATATTTTCTCTTCTTTTCACTCTCTGTATATTCAAATAAGAGAAAATGTTTTTTTTATTTATAATTTTCTCTTTACTGAAAGAACTTTTTTTTTTATTATCTTCGTTTCTTTTCACTTCCTTTCTTTCATGTTTTTTTTTTAAATCAAACATACCCTGAATCTAAACACGACAAATGATAAGTAATTCTCAAGCTGTCAGCAGTACTGTCACAGTTGCTACTTGCTACTGAGCTGGATTAAGTGATTAACAATGTTTTGCTGTGATTCCCACTTCTTAGGAAGGAGAAATGAAGCTTCGTTGGGGGTCCTACTCCTACAATGTTTTACAAGTAATAATACCCCCAAACCTCAACATTCAATCATTTTAAAATTTAAAGATTTTATAAAATTAGTTGTTGATAATTGATACAAATTTTTATAATTATGTGTATAATTTTTTTGTTATTTTTTAATTTTAACAAAAAAATACGGGAGAAAATAGATAAGAAAATGAGACAGTGAAAAAAACAAAGAAGTGTATTAATTAAGAAAATATATTCAAACTTCAATTCTAGTTACTTTGTGCCAAAAAAGTAAAAATATAACTCTATTTATATATTTTTATCATACAACTTAACATTTTAAGATGATACAAATCACCGAACTTCATATAATTAAAGTTGCACTTGACTATTAAATCAAGATCAATTGTTGTGCTGACATCTGTCTAACTTAGGTCACGTGAAGCCGAATATTCATATGTCGTGCTTTATGTTCGTCCCCATTGGCTTTATTAGTTTAGCTGTTTTTCTGTTTTTTCTAGATGATAAATCCGATATGTGCTATCTTTTAATATATATATATATATATATATATATTATAAGTTGAGTGATTATATACAGATATTTCTATATATTATACATTCAATTAATATTTATTATTATTTATTTTAGCATATTATGTTATCTAGCTATCATATTTATATTCTTTATTTTCTTCTTCTTTTTTTCATCCTTTTAATTAGTGTTCACCAATAATTTTCCTTTTTTTCACTAGAATGAAATAAAACAGTGAGAAATACGAATAAATAAATAAATAAGTTAAAAAAAAAGAGAAATGGAATAAAAAGATGTATTATTTAGATAGACAAATAATAAAAATATTTTATATTAATTAAAAAATAAATTTAACCTGAATAAATAAAAAAATTATTTATTATTTTTTAAATGTCTAGTGTATAAAATATTAAATTTTATAAAAATAAAAAAGAGAGAGAAATTATCAATGTACATGGGTCATGACATGTGAACCGTGTATTATTTTCCCCAAGTTTATTTGCATCTATTTTTTTTTTCCCTCTCCACACCCTACTATTCTTTTTATTTTTTTTCATATTCTTAAAATACCCTTCTCCTTTTCTCTCAATTGCTCCGCACCTCTTCTCCTCCTATCTTAACGCACTAGTGTAATATCCTTAGCCTTGCTCGGATAACAAGTTATCATATTATTATATTTTAACGTATTGTTTAATTATTTTTAATTCTACAAAAATATATGTTAGTAAATGTATAAAAACATTTAAAAATTTATGTAGAGTGGAAAATATTTGGTATATGTATTACAAATTTACAACCCTCATAGATAGAATGGGTTGAGCTTAATGCAACTTTTATGTTTTGTATTCGATACAACTTAAGAACCTTCAACAAGCAATTCAAAGATCATGATCTAAAGAAAGAGTTTTTAGTAAGGGTAAGGAGTAAAATGTAATATTTAATAAATTTTTAACTTATGTAATCATTTTTTATTGGCAAAGTATGAACTATGAACTCATACAACCACGATGTGAGACCAAGCTTTTTACATTAATAAAAGAGTTCCCGTAAGTTGCAAAAGGGTTAGATCATATATTTTGTAGAGTTTCAAGTCAAAAGATAAAATGTATATTGAAAATTGAATTTTTATTATTAAGAATTAGATCATATATTAAACGAAGAATAAATCGAAACTTCTTTATTCTTATGTAATTGTAGCATATGCATATTGTAAATTAAATTACATTTTTTTCATTTCATTAATATATCGACTAGATCAAACAAATTTTATAGTGTATAAATAAATTTCATTTAATTCGTAATAAAAATTTGCTTCCTCAATCATTACCATAATAATCATCGATCTTAATTCATTTCACTTTATCATAATAATTTTTTTTTGTCATGGAATGAATGCTTACATGAGCGCCCACACATATAAAGTTGACAACAAAAAATATTGACAATATCATTAACAACTTTTATATTTTAAAAATAAAAATTGAGAATATCCTTATCAACTTTTAAATTAAAAAAAACTGAAAAAGAACTAGCCAATAATATTATAATATTGTGGACTCTTACAAATTAAAATTAAAAAATCATTGATTAATAATAAGTTTCTCTAAATTGAACTTCTCACTTAGCCTAATCTATTAATTACTTATTGTAAATCAATAAAGCTTTACTTTTGGCGTGTAGAATTGGCGGCCAGCCATTGATGATGGCGGTGCTCAAAACCGACACAATCTCACGGAATTTCAGATTCTCACTTCCTCACATTTTCGGCTTCCCGATGGCTGGGTTCGTTCTCGAGTAAAGGCCCCCTGCCTCTAACCCTTCTCACGTTGACAGGTTATATATCTCTTTTTCTTTCCCAATCATCAATTATTATTATTTATTCACGAATCCATATGTCACTCCCATATACCCACGGCAATTTAAGTGTTAGTGCTACGTTTTAAATTTTCACCACGGTAGACAAAAAAGAATATTAGAGATAAAATTAATTTAGTTAGTTATTAAAAGTAGAAGTTATTTGAGTAGTTAGTTGGTTAGGACAGGTAATTAGTTACTTGAAATTATTTGAATAAGTTGTTGGTTATTCAAGTTATAGTTACTAAAAGTTATTTGAGTAAATTAGTTGATTACTCAAGCTATAGTTCTAAGAAGTTATTTGAGTAAGTTAGTTGGTTACTTAAGTTAGTTATTTATAAATACACCAACTTTGTAATACTTTGATGAATGAATGTATCCTAAACCTGCTTTTTATCTTTCATTTCTGATATGGTATCAGAAGTTTTTCTTTCGTGTCTCTTGCTTCCTATTGAAGCTATTTCTGATTCTGCCCGGTGGCGTGGATAGTGCTGCTAGTCCTCACTTTGTGGTGACGAGTCGAGGGGGCGTGTTGTGAGTCCCACATCGGGTGATTAACGAGCATGGTAAGTTCTTATATAGTTGGGTAGGTCACCCCTTTATGAATCAATTTTTAAGGGGATCTTTTTTATGCTTGGTTGATTTTTTTTTTCTCTCATGGCCATGGCTGCCATTGATGATTCTAACCCCTTCATTCTTCGTTCTTCCGACAATCTTGACATTGCCTTAGTTTCTCATCCTTTCACCGTGTTCTCAGCGAAAGCTTAGTTGCTGATGTGGTGTTGTGGAAGGATTGGCGTGGAGCGGTTGTGATGATCGTTTCTGTCATCGCATTGTGGTACCTCTTCGAGCGTGCCTGTTACAATTTCTTGTCCTTTGTCGCCAATGTCGTGTTGCTTCTCGTCGTTATTTTTTTTCTGGGCCAAAGCTGCTAACCTTCTCAATAGACCTCTTCCTCCTCTCCCCGATTTGGAGATCTCGAAGGAAACTATTGCCAGGGTTGCTGATGCACTGCAAATTTGGTTGAATCTAGCCTTGTTCGTTGCACATGACATATCGATTGAGAATAATTTTCTGCTCTGCCTCCAAGTTGTTGGTGTATTGTGGGTAATATCTTACATCGGTAGTTTGTTCAACTTTTTGAACTTTGATCTACATCGGTGTTCTTCTTCGCTTGTCTTTCCCTGGGTTGTATGACAAGAACCAGAACAATTTCAATTTGCATGGCTAGAGTAAGTTTCTCCATGTCTAACACTATCCAATTTTTGCCAACAAGGTGTTTGATTAAACGCTTCTGAAAATTTTGGCTTATTATTTTAGCCTTTTAGGCTTGTTTTGACGATTTCAGCTTCTGCCATGTGTGGTGGTTAAGCATTGTTCATTTGTTAGCTTCTGTCATGAGTGGTTAAGCCTTGGTTATTGTTGGTTCACACAGTGTTTGTGAAAAGTTCTCATAGAAGATAAATTTTGTGATTCTTCTATTTTGTTGATGTAAGCTTCTGTTTATGGTGATTAAGCATTGTTTAAGCTTTTGCCATGTCAAACATTGGATTGTTGTTTTGCTTCTGCTCTTGATGGTTAAGCCCTCTTGCTTTTGTCAAGTGGTTAAACTTTGAGGTATAGTTTCTGCTTGGTGGTTAAGCTTTGATAGTTTTATGGATTAATGATTTGAGCTTTTGTCAAATGGCCTTGTTGATGATTTCGTTTGATGAAAGTTTTGATGCTTGCTTTGGACTCTTGGAAGAAGTTGACTTTGGTCGAAGATTTCTAGAAGTTTCTGTTTTGACCAATGTATTTCCGACATGTTTAGCTATATTCCAAGTTTTCATTTTTTTTCCCTTTAATGTTAATGTATTGTATTCTCCAAGCTAGAAGTATTTTCAACACAGTCCAGCTTGTGGGGTATTAGAGATAAAATTAGTTTATATAGTTACTAGAAGTTATTTGAGTAGTTAGTTGATTATGTCAGTTAATTAGTTACTAGAAGTTATTTGAGTAAGTTAGTTGGTTACTCAAGTTATAGTTACTAGAAGTTATTTTAGTAAGTTAGTTGGTTACTCAAGTTATAGTTACAAGAAGTTATTTGAGCAAGTTAGTTGGTTACTCAAGTTAGTTATTTTCCATTTTTGTATAAATACACCAACTTTATAATACTTTGATGAATGAATGTATCATAAAACTGCTTTTCATCTATCTTTCATTTTTTTTAAGGAATTTTGGATTCCCCTTATAAATAACTCTCCCTTTATTGCCCGTGCAAATAATGATATTTGCTTAGGTACCATCACGGGGTGCGATGATGGGTAGATATGGTCAGGGGTGCTTCGATTCTCAAACCTGTGTGTATGAAAAAAATATTTTTTTATTAGGAGAAATTTATTCCTTAAATGGATTTCCATACCCCATAAATTAGTTTCTAACCCTGGATCAGGGGTTATGCTGGGTTCAAGCAACCAAAAAAGATGTCTTATGGTGTGATATGATTGATAGATAGTCATGCTGTTTAAGTATGTCATCAGCGGTTCAATATTCAGGTTTGTGTTTACAAAAATACACATGAGAGGCGTTAATTCCTTAAATGGATTTTTGTATCTCGGGCAAATTAGTTTCTAACCTGGACTGGGGGGTTACTTTGGGTTCACCAAAAAAATGTTATACTCTTGGGTAGACAAAGTTACACTAATTCAACCATATGATAATCAAAAACACAAAAGATAGGGAAGCTATTTGTTTTCCTTCGCTGTTTTTCATAACTTCATTTTTACAGTTAGCACATTTGACATTTGGGTATTCTTCCCCTTTTTGCAAGGATTTGATTTTTTTAAATCTTGTTTGTTCAGTATTACTATGAGCCGGGCACCAGAAGGAAGTTTCGTTCTTTGTTATCTGTTCAGAGACATCTAGCAGGAGAAACAGGAGACTATGTTGTTGCTAACTCAATCATATAAAAAAATGAAAGCACTGTGAGTTCTAATTCCATCTTTTGCAAGTTTGTGTGCCTTTTTGGAAATGAAATCTGTCTGAATACCCCCAGAAAGAACTTGAAGAGCAGAAACATTGAACATTTTTATGTTTAGACATAATTAGCCAAACACAAAGCCCATATCTTCACTTGCCAGCCAATACTGCTACAGACACAGGTCGCCAATTCGCTATGGAAGGAACCTCATTCGTTAAGCTAAATAATGATTGGATTGTTAAGTAGAAAACCCTGTAACAATAATATAATAAATAAGCTTAAGTTACAAACTGGGCATTTCTATTTTCCACACACTGTTGTCTTGGGTACATTCTGATTTATAACTATTTTTTTTCTCATAAGAAAATGTAATCATTTGGTTTGGTTTATAAGGCTGTGGAATTGATGATGAGCTAGATGCAGATTTTGCTTTGATACATCATACATATGATGGAAATGAGTCAAATGACATTCACACCTTGCAAAAGAAAATAAATAAAAGGCAAGATAAAACTCCAATGTTTGTGAGGCAGTAGTTTGTGTCCTATTTTATTTGGATTGAGAAATGGGACTCCCACTTACAGTGGAAGCTTTTCCCTCTTATCAGCTAGGCTTTAGGAGTGGGTTCGGTACATCTTTTGGCATCACAGCCCAGTTTGCTCACCTCACAGCACAGCGTGGATATACCACTCTTTCCTATCTGACTGGGTTGATGCAGGAGTGAGTGCCGAACTGGCTGGATGTGAGACACAGTTATCGTTCACAATGGAGGCTCTCACGTCTTATCAGCCTGATTATTAAGTTCTCTACGTTTGTTAGTTTTCAGTTTGGATATGGATTACATCGAAACATATTTTGCTCTTAGAAGACAGACACATGGACAAGAAATTGATTAAACAGTCATTTTTTAATTTACTCGTCTTTGATGTAATTAGCTCAATATTTGGTAATAATGATTTTCTGTGAACTTGGTTGAAGTGTGCTATCTCTAAAGTTTTGGTCTTTAATCAATCCAAATGACATTGTGTGATCTATGTAACCGATCTCACCTAGTGAAATAAGACTCTTGTTGTATGGTTAAACTATCCTCTCACTAGTCTATGAAAAATGTCTTGGTTTCTAATGATGATTGCATGCAAAATCTCCTCCCTTTTTGTCCTCTTTAAGACAATTTTTTTTTTCTTTTTTGCACTTTCCTTTTGGCAATTTTAATTTTTAAGCAAGCATTTGCTGCTCTTGATTTGAAGCTGCAACAACAGCAACACACACAGCTGTGTGTGTATAAGAGTTATGGTATGCCACCTGTCCCCCTACCCTATCCTGATGCTTACACCTCCAATGTACATAAAAAATGTAAAGAAGTCACATAAGTGTAAGACTGTAAGATGATCGAGGCTTGTGGCTTTAAGTTCTTTTAATGACTTGATTTAAGCTATATTTTCTGCAGAATTTTATTGAGTCTGGGGCAGGACGGAAGTTCGGTTCCTTGAAAGCTCTTGAGAATTTCTTATTAGAAGAAAATGCATGTATAACAACACCTAAGGTGCAAAAACCAAGCAAACAAGTTATTTTTGGTTTGACAATTAATAATGTGAGGTATCAACATATATATCTGCATGGTTTGTCACTATCTAAATCTGATTTATGTTTCCTTTTCAGTCAGCAGTGAAATCAGGCACTGGAGAGCAAATGGCTTGTGGTGTGAGAAGTGACCTTAAACCTGTCCAAAAATGCTCTTCAGTAGCAGAAGAAGACCAAATCACTCCAAAGTCCTCGAAACACACTATTCAATCTGCGGTGAGTTTCAAGACTACATAGACTTTATAATGCTCAAGAACTGATCATGCATTCAGTGTAACTAATTGAATGTCTTTTTAAGCTTTCCGAGAACCAAGTTGGAGGATGACAACAGAGCTTCCATGCATAACTTAACAGCACCACCACCAGCAAAAGTAAGCTGGGTTCTGTCTAGTCCCGGGGGGTTCTGGAGCCCTTTCCTTGATGATTCCATTGTACCAGAATCTGAAAAGCTGAAATGGTCCAAAGCATTTGTACTATCAATCCATGATGATGGAGGTATTAATGGACTTAATAGCTGAGGTAAGCATGAAATAAGTTAATTTATACTGCTTTCATGTGATTCCGAACCTCAGAAAGCACTGAAAGTCACTTGTTGATTTCCTTTCAGCTTTGCAGGGTTCACAATGGAGATGACTGGAAATATTGGTGAATATGTGCTGATATCATGTAGCTTAGATTGTAGATGGGAATGGGATTATCCATGTGACTTAGTTATCTTAATCTATATGCAGATATTGTTCTATTTCACTGATTATAATGATGAAGGTTCTATCACAGAGTTGCACCTCGAAGCTACTTGTAAACTGGGGAAAGATTGAAGTTTTTACATCATCATCTCACTTCAATACTGAGACTCGAAGCAACTTGCCAAATGATCTATACTATAAGCCCGCTGGCACTTACAACTTTTGCACAAAGAGTGGTGTGCAATCTAAAACAACGTTTTTTTTTTTTGTCAAATTTTATTTCGATAATATCCTTGAACATGTGGTTCGATTCAATATTTCTTTAATTAAATTTGGGAAATATGTAAATTTTTCATATTTTCATAATTTAATTCGCAGAAGTACGTAATCACGTTTTGGAAATTTAATTTGGAGAAAACTGTTCTCACAGTTCCAGATTGCACACTTACTCAATACTTTTTGAAATCCACTGTTTGAACACAAAAAAATTAAAGGAAAGAATATAAAAGCCTGGACTCACATAAAAACCAATCCTCTTTGTTATGGACGGAAAACTGAGAAGCTGCACCTTGTCTTGTACTTGTAGTGTGCGTGCCTATAACTCACATTACAATAATACATATAAATTATAAAATTCCTAGATTCAAAGTTAGCAGAAATATGCCAAAAGTTTAATAATTGAGTAAATTATGAAAAAGATGTTATTTGTTAGTTTTACCAATAACTTTTCATCAAAATCAGCAACTTTTTAAAAAGGGATTCAAAACGTTTGATGAATATTAAAATAAACAAATGACATCTTTTTAAAATTAGGATTTATTTTTAAATATATGAATAAAAAACAGATAATAAATACAATTAATTATATATATGATTTATAATGTCAATATAATATTTAAATAATAAAACTATAAATAAAGTATTATTTATCAATCTTTTAATATTTTTAAAAATGTTTTTATTTGATATTTTTCTTTTTTTTCCGGCCATTCTTTTCCTTACTGAACACTCTAAAAAATATTCTTGCTTCCTTTTATTTTCCTTTTCCTTGCTTTCCATTTTTCTTTCTTTTCACTTTAATTTCCAAATTAAGCATGCTATTCAATTCAAAATTCAAACTTTTCTCTCTTTTTTCACTTTATCATATATATATATATATATATATATATGATAAAGTCAAAAAATAAGTCCTGTTCACTGCGATGTGGTAGTGAGTAGGGGTAGGATTCTATTTTTTTTTTTTGGGCAATGGATACAATTAATTGAAATGGTCTTAAATAGTAGAATCTGGGTTGGATGCTGATTTTTAAGTTTATCATAAAATCAGATTGTATTTAATCTATTTGAGAAGATTTTGATATCTGAAAATTAGAGTATATTTAATTAAAATATCTGGTGACGGACTTCCTATTTCTGAAAGAGACCAGAAGTATATTTAATTAAAATATACTTATAGGAAAGGTTATTTATATCATCATTTAATTCTGGATTATCATATAATTGAAGATTATTAAATTTTATAATAATAATAAATTTTTTGAAGAATTTTTTTTAATAATAATTGTTTAAAATATAATATAAAGAGTAATTTTTAATCGATTAATAATTTAAAAACATTTATATTAATAGTATATCAAAATTAGATTTATAGATTTTTTTTCATTTTCCAAAATAGACCATAATATAAAAATCCTAGAGGCAAATGGAGGAGCTTTGTTGTGACTTGTGAATAAGGGGCCATGCCCTCTCCCAATTAGTTGGATTCTTTTAAAAATAGTTAAGCATGTTTAAATAATTTTACATATCTATGGATGAGTATTTGAACATCTATTGCCGTTTCAATTAATAAATAGATGTAGAAAATAAAATTTGCTTCTAACAAAAAGAAAAAAGGCAGCTTTTGAAAAATTGCTAAACGAGTATTGCAATATCTATTCTTGTTTCATTTAATAAATGGGTGTAGAAAACAAAATTTGCTTTTGCCTATAAGGAAAAAGTCAACTTGTAAAATTTATATCAGTATTCAATTATTGATACCATTTGACATCTGTAAAATCTGAAATTAATGGATGATGATATTGAGTTGATTAATGGTGCAGTTTTCAATTTGAATTAAACCATTAAAATTTACTAAAAATTATCTGAGTTAAACTTCAACTGCACTCTATACAATCTAATTTTAAAACAGCGGTGGTTAAAGTTTAACAATGGATAATTTTGAGTAAATTTTAATGGTAGAGTTTATATGGAATTTATTTGAGCGTGAAAAAATAGTATTTAATCCTTATAAGCCGTTTTTAGTTTAATTTATCAAGCTTCTCGGCAATAAGCTCAATAAATTAAACTAAAAAATTATAAGAATTAGATACCGTTTTCCCACGCTCAAATTCCAAGAAACTCTTCTAAATGCTCTCCAAATGTGTTAATTATGCATTGCTTTATTTATGTTATGTTTAACGCTACATAAACTCCGATAATGATTTATTGTGAATGTAAAGTTGTTTTATTACACTTCACACTAACGTTGTTTTGTTACATTTCTTCACACTAAAGTTGCTTTTGTTATATTACAAACTAAATTATACTTATATCCTTTGAAGTTTAGTCAAATTTCTCTAGATATTCTTTATTTTTCTACACCTACACTAATTTTTTTAAAATATTTGAAAACATTACATTGATACTTTTTGATTGTTTAAAAAACAATGCACCGTGTATTCTTACAAAGAAGATTGATGTAAATGTTAAAAAAACAAGGAGGTATGTGCAATATAAAAAAAACTTCAGAAAATATGAGTATATTTATTCTATATTATATGATAATGGGTGGTATAGTATCCACATTTTAAAAGAGTTTGACAATTACTTGTTTTCATCGTCAAAAGGTTTTACACGGAAATAATCACAATAGTTTGCAACTAACAAAGTAATCATCAACTCCCTTTATTCCAGTAAAAAAAGACTATGTCAGGGGTAGAATATAGATGTGAATTTACCACCCACTCACTCACCTTCAATCACAATTTTGTAATCCTGCAATGTTCACCTTGCCATGCACCATCCAAGTTATTTACAGTCTAGAAATTGGAGAGGAATAACTATACCATAAGCTATGTTTTCTCAGAAACTTCAATAATTTAGTAAATTCATTGAGCAACCAAAAGCTAGTCATGGACAAAAAAATTCATGAAGGAAACCTTCCAGTTAAATAGTGAGACAATCTGTCTCTTAGTGCAACTCCCTTCTCGTCTACAGCTCCACAAACCAGTTGATGGTAACCTGAGTCATGATCAAGAGACAAAGATAGTTCATCCTGCACTTCATCGTTCAAGTCGATAACAATGTTGTGAAGTACGCAGCAAACGAGAATAATCCTTGGCAGACGGTGTTTGTCCGGTCTCCACATCATTCCATGAATGATTCTCCACATGTCCTTCAGCCTTGCCAGTGCTCTTTGTGCCACCATCCTTGTTGCCAAATGCTGGTTGTTAAACTGTGCTTTTGGTTCTGAGAGTTCTTTCCCTTCATAGGGGACAACAAGGTATGGTAATAAACGATAGCCTGAATCTCCAATTATATATTCTCTTATTTCTGATCCTTCAGAGAGCTGTAATATGCTTCCATTCAATCTCTCACCCTTCTCACAAAGTTTATTGAAATTTGAACTCTCAAATATCATCCAGTCCTCCATTTTACCCGGCCAACCAGTGACTATGTCCCTGAACCTCATGTCCGGATCCACTATTGCTTGCAAGACCATGCTATGATTTTTCTTGTGATCAAGCCACACATTACAGGAAGGTTCAGATGCAGGTAAACACATTGTGATGTGAGTAGCATCAATTACACCACAGCAATTAGGCAAGCCGTGTATTTTCTCAAATTTGGATTTGATTGCATTCATTTCCACTTCTGTTGAAGGCCATCGCAGGTGGTGAAGACCCCTTTCTTCCATGGATTCAACAAATCGCCAGGTGACTTGTGAAACAGTCGAGTGGTTTAGGCCAAATGAATCACCAATTGTGACCAGTGACTCACCAGATCCCAGTCTTCTCAGTGCCACTGCTACTTGTTCACATAAAGATATTGGCTTGCGATTTGTAAACACAAAATGTGCAGCTTTCATCATCATATCATCCTTAACAAGTGAACATATGTACTCAAATGTCTTTCTGGAGATCTTGAAAACAGATTCGAAATTATCCAAGCACTTTGATGGAGACTGCTGAAGACCTGCCAAGTAACATGAGTTATATCTTCTAATTCTAAATGTTAATAATGCAGGCTTTTCAGATATTTTTTACAAGGTCTTTCAGGTCATGCAGGATTGAAATGCCAAGGCATGGCGAATTTCCTTCACTATGCCTAAAAAGAAAAGGGTTAGGGGAAGGATGTAATGCTAAGTGAGAAAAATCACAAGCCTTCGATTTGTTTGTGAAATCAGTGAGATTCCTATGATAAGAGGAACAAAAACACATCAATGAAAATGAAAACGCTATACATTATGTCTTGATTCACGAGGGAAGAGGCCAGACAAACAGCTCCTGAATTAATCATACTAAACTAATTAAGAAGGACATAACTTATTTATTGTATAGTTAAGCAAATAAAGCTTAACACAGAAATTTATAAAAAAAGTAATTTACTTCAGTATATATAAAAAAACTGATGCATTCCAGTTGAACACAGAAATAACATAAAAATAGTTATCACAGCAGCCAGTTTCTGCAAAGTCATAGTATCATGTACAGCAGCTGATGCTACTTTCCAAATGTCAGTTGTTTTGGCGATTTCAGTTCAAGAAGAAACTAATTACTTGAAAAACTGATAGGTTTCTCAAAGTTCTTTGAAATGTTGCAATTATGTCTTTAAGCAATCACTCAAAACGTAACATTGGTTGAAAGAAATTATAAGCTTTGCCAATTAAATGCCGGTGTTGACATTAGCAGGTAAGGAGCATAGATTGAACTAAATACCAACTAATTCTACTTTATAAAAAATGTGATCTTGTTTCTGCAAATGGTTTGATTAAATTCCCCCATATGATCACACATCACAAAGGTACACCATTTCAAAACTATACAGAGGATGAACATATATAGTTTGTGCAAGAGTGTGGTACTAAAAGATCATAATTCATAAACATAACATAGACAAGGTAAAATTTATAAGCAAATATCAAGCTTGTAAACAGACCCCCCCCCCAAAAAAAAAAAAAAAAAAAGTAACAACAATTCACCAAGCTCAACATCTTCAAACTAACCGATCAAATCATGGCTGTAAAACTAGATACAGAAATAAATAAAAAATTCTCTATAAAGGTTAGGAATAGGAACACATTTCATGCATACTTTCTTTGACTAATAGAAGATACAATGAAGATAAAAAGTCTGCTCTGTTATTTTTCCTGCATAACCCACATCCCCCATTTTTTTTTTATTTTCATTTAGTTTCTTCGACTCAGTGAATCTAATAGACTATGCTTGCCAACTGAGGCACCAGGCTGCAATAATCAGGGCTTCAATTAATCACTTGAGTAGAACAGCAAAATAAGACAATGAGCAGGCTAAAAAGCTTTAGGACCCAAAACACTGAATTTGAAGTATTATGTCAATTACATTAAATTGTTGAAACTTTCTAATAGAATCTGTAAAAAAACATGTTCACAACTAACAAAATTCAGGTCCCTTCTTTATAAGCAGGAGGTCTAGTGAATGGAAAGCAGAACTGCAATAAAGCATTACACAAAATATATTGTGCACGAACTACAACTGGTATGAAGGGAATACAAACATATCTAATACATGTGTTACACATGCTTGCTTTTATTTACTTTAAAAATCAAAATTACAAAAAATTAGCATGAAAAGTCAGAAAACTCTGGAAATATGAAACCTAATACCACACCAGACATAAAACAGGAAGCAAAAGACAGACTACGTGCATATTTGGACACGCATCCAATACACACTTATATTGAAAAAAACAGGTTAAATTAGGTCAATTAAGCATAAGTTATAACCTATTGCTTCTGATGGATGTGCTGGAAATCCTTGAAGATGTGGAAACAAACAGACTGTACAACCATTCCAGCACCAAGAAGAAAGTACCATTTTTCCTTGGAATTTCTCATACACACATAATGTACTACATGAATACACAAACTTGTTCAGGGTTAATTATATGCTACTATATAATGTGATTAAGCATTCCTTGATTGGTAAGATAAGATAACACGATAGGAATGACAAACAACTTGAAAGTCAAATTAGGGATCCTTACATATACATATACCAAAATGCATTTGAACGACACAGTGTGCAAATAATTTCAATGACAAAACAGTTATTTTGCAAAATAGAGATGAGAACCAAGGCATTCAGCAAAGCAGGTCAGGATTCATTAGCAAAAAGCAACATCACACATAAAAAAGCGAATAGCAAACATGAAAGGAATTATTGAACACGGTAAAAGACAGAAAGAAATCTACCATTCATTCTCTTTGACAAGTCATCCCACCAATCTACAGGACCATCTCCCTCGGGTGACCCAGAAGCAGCAGCAGAACCATTCTTGTCATGCTTCTTCTCTGGCTTTCTTTTCTTCTTGAATCCTCTCACAGGACCCATCACAAGTCAATCGGGGAGGCAAAGTCTGCAACAATTCACGGGGTCAAGAGTAAACAAAACCAAAAAAAAAAAGATTCATTACTATCACCATAGAGCAATAACACTCACCAGAGAATGATGGTGGTGGCAACAAGTTATGAGAATAGGAGTAAATAATGGTTAGTTGCAAAGCAAAGAGTGGTGTATGAGTGTTTGTTTAAAGCATGCAAGAAAGGAGTGAAAAGGGAAGAGAGAGGACATAAAAGAAGGAAGTATCCTAAGGTTAAGGTTAAGGTAAGGTAACTAATGCAAAATCCAAGCAACACCAACACATGTGGGTTGGTTTAAGACAATGTGTCAACACAGACATAGATATGAATATGATATATATGGGGTGCAGAGAAAGAGCATCAATCACCAATTCACCATGTCTATGCCTGATTCACTTCGTGCTTTCCCACAGAAAAATTTATGAGTAAAATGCTGCCTTGGTTTGGTCATCGTCATAAAAATTAAAAATAATAAAAAAAGCGACTTCTCTCCCTCGATTTGAAAACTAAGTGCATAACAAAAAAAAAAAAAAACTAGCATAAAAATGAACATATGTCATTGAATGATTATTCAAAAGACAAAAAAAAAATATCAATTAGGATTGAAGAGACAATTCACAATATATATTGTAGATTCTTTTTTTATCGAAATCAAAAGATAGTATCAATAAATTTATAATAATCCATTCACCTTCTTTAATCAATTATATTATATCAATATATATTACAAAATAAATAATATATTTCTTGATAATATAAATATTTCATTTACGTTGGTTGTAGTATAAGTCTAAGCCTAAGTAAAGTCCCATATGAGTAGAAGTGAAAAAATTGAGCACCATATAAATAAGGAAAAAATTTATAAACTTCAATTTTAACTTAGGTGATTGATTAAATATTGATACTTTTTTCTATCTATACTTTTTTTAATCCCCTAACTATTTAATCACAAATAATTAACTTTTATAATGATAATTTTTAATTAATGATAGATTTATTAACATTTATAATAATCATCTTCTAATTTATTTCAATAATAATTTCGGATTGGTGAAGAGTATGAAGTTTTTATGCTAATACTGTATGTTTGTTTGACTCATAATAATATTTAAATTTTTAAAAGAATTAACAATATTATTGTAACGGAGAGAAAAAATGGTAAGTTGGTCTGGGTTTAATGTTTTAAATATTAATATTTTTGCATTGAACACATACTTAATACAGCAATAATTCTTTTAACTTTAGGGGTGCGGTTATCTTCTAAATGCGATTCCGCCCATTGGATTATAATATTAAAGGCCAAGCTCACTTGTAATATTAAATAATCTGTTGACTAGTTTGGTTTATCTCATAAAAATATATATTAAATTATTTTAAGGATTTAGGTTATATCCATAGACAACATAAATTTCATTTACCACGTCAATCAATCACAAAACATCATGTTTCTAAAAAAAATTTTAAGTTTCATGCTAATTATCTTAAAAAGCACACATATCATGTATTATAATTGATTATAAATGTAAAATAAAATTACACTAACAATATATAATAATTAAACTCTTAGGTATAATTTAACTACAAATAAAAAATATAGTTAAATTATTTCTTAAAAGAGTATGGACAGAAAAAAGTTTTACCTTCAGAACATTGATTAGTCGTTAAAATTCTAAAAAATTGTTGTTTGTAAAAAACAAAATAAATTTTTTGGTGTTAAACTGTTACATTAATCATTAAAATTACAATTATTAATCATTTTAGTTTTAAATTAAGGATTTTTCAATTTAAATTTAAATTTCGATAATAATAAGTCATTTTAGTTTATAACTTTTATGTGTATTAGACAATTTGATCCTAAAAATAAGTATCAAATTAATTGATGATTGTCAAACTTTTATATATATATATATATATATGAAATTGTAAATACTAATTACTTTAGTTTTTAATATTTAAAAAAGTGAATTAATTAATTTTATAATTTAAGAATCTAAATTAATTATTGAAGTTAATTTTATGTATTAAATTGATTAATAGCTGTTAAATTTTGAAATTAATTTTATGCTTCTGTATTATTAGGAATTAAATAAATTGATATTTATAATTTTAAGAATTAATTTGATATGTTACAGACATTCTTTTTTAGATTATCGGAGGTTTTATTTATTTGTATTTCAAACTACTTGTCTTTATACTTATAACGATGAGTAACCATGTAGACCCCTTTTTCATTCAAGTCTTGTCAAATTAAGGTTGATGATTTGATGCGATCAGTTTTTCCAGAGGCAAACGTGGTATTGGAAGGCTGATTGCATGTTGTATTTATAATTTCAGTACAGCACCTTTAGCATTTTTGCCTTGCGTTGTTATGTAAGGAACATTGCATAGCAGAAGGAACTAGAATAATATTTTCACTTGATTTTTTTTTTTTAAATTAAGATAATTTAAAAAATAATCATTTCACTAAAAAAAAAGTAAAATCAACACACATGCAAGGATACCTTTTTAATGTTATTATTAAAATAATAGTGATATGTCTTTTATATTTCTAATGAAGTCTTCTCTTTTGATCAACCACGTTTTTTTATATATTTAAATTTAAAATTGAAATCTTGTACTTTTGTATTTAATTATTTATTTTCAATTGTAGTTAGTAGTTACACATATTGATTCAATCAGAATTAGTACATTGTATTTATTTTCAACTGTAGTTACATATGGTCACATAGTTTTTTTTTTTTTTTTTGTCTTTTTACAAAATCTATTGTTTTCAAAATCTTAACTATTGAATATTTTTCTCCTAAATTATTTCAACCATGAAAATATTTCGAATATTTTTATATTTGTTGTAATTAATGTTTCTAACATTTATCACCAATATTGATAAGATTTTTATATTATATTTTTAAAAAAACTTATTATTATTTGTAAATTTAACTTAAATTAAATACTATAAATTTTTGTATTTATATATAATTATAAATTCTAAATTAAATAATAAAATCATGTTATCAAAGCTTTTGTAATTTATATTTCCATTTTAGTGCAAAAATAAAAGGTTAAATCATTTGAATTCATATCGCCATTTTATTTTTAGAATATAAGTTGAAGAAAAAATATTTATATATTATAACAGATTTATATTATCTTTGTAAAAATAGTTATTTTATTTTTTATATTTGTCATTTTTTTCATTCTTAGAGTTTGACTCTAACACTATCTTCCTAATACTTTCTTTATGATCCGCTAGTATTTATTATAGATCATCAATTTTTGTGGATTACATTTTTTATTTATTCACCAAAATTAATAATTTTTAATAAAATATAATCAATCATATAACAAGTGTTAGAAAGAAAGTGTCACTGATATTTTTCTTTTCTAAAATTATATGCGATTAGAATTGCAATTTTGGTCTTTTAATAATACCTAAATGGTATTTGATTTAATTTAAAAAATGGCTATGATAAATTTAAGTGATTATCTTAACTTATTTTATATAGAAATTTTTTGTTATAAATGGTTTATTTTGAACAAAAGTATTTTAATATTATTAAAACTATTTACTTTATTTTATTTATATACTCTAATTTTAAATCAAAACAAGTCCCGGCCGATCTATAACAATAACAATATGAGTATTATTATGGTTATTATTATTTATTTAATACTCTTAAATAATTTATAAAAATAGTTATGTTTGTAAAATGCCTAATGATTATTATATACATTTTTATTGATATTGTCATTATTATTACTATTATTTTCATTATTAATATTCTGTTAGTGAAAAATAAAATAATTTATTAATTTGTATAATTGGTGAATTTTTATAGTTAATAAATATGATTCTTATTTCTTAATATTTTTTATGTTTACGTATCTTAAATAAACAAATTAAGTGAACAATCTTTTGATAACTTATTTACACTGCGGAAATATATTTATCCACAATATTTTTTCAATGTACATGTATCTTATAAAAATAGTAAATAACTATTTGATAATTTGTTTACAAATGTTATTTAATAAGAATGGCTTATATGTTTGTAAGGGAATTTTATCACAATATTTTAAAATTGGGGTGTTCAAATGTTTCAGTCACAATTCATTTCTCAAACTAACTTAATTATATTGGATTAACTTTTTTACTCAAACTAACTTAATTACATTGGATTAACTTTTTTAAGTGTTCAGATCAAAATTGACCTAATTAAATTAAGATCTAATTATAAATGAGTCATGTAATAGGTTTTTTTTTTATCTACCTCAATCCATAGCATATAATTATATTTATTACTATATATAAATTAATTATTAAATAAAAAACATTAATTTTTAGTTTTTATAGTTTATTAAATTATTAAATTACACCACTCATAATTTTTCTTTTCTTTTTAAGTTTTTTTTTTATCTTTGTATTGATTTTGTTTGTGTTTTCTCATATTAATATAATATTTTATTTCTATTAAAAATAAAACTATGATGTTAGCATTAAAATCATTAATTTTACTAGTCAAATAATATTATCACAATTTGATTTCTTTTAATTTCTTTTAAGTACATTAATCATTATATTTTACAAAACTTTAGACAAAAATAAATTATTATTCTAAAAAAATCATGTTTTACAAAAGAAATTTATTGTTTCAAAGATTCATATGAGTTGAGTGTATAAAAAAACATTACACAAACCCAACACAACCCATAAAATTTAGTCAAATCCCTATTTTAAAAACATGTCGTGCTTATAAATCATGCTAACAACCAAATTGAAGTCCAAATGTACAAAAGACCAGGTTGTATTCATTTGACTGAACTACTGAAGGATGGTGTCTAACAAAAACACATGTTTAAGGAAGATTATGGATTATAATGTGTAGTTTGATCTGGCAAATTTGATCATTCAGGTTAAAGAAAAAATGTATGTGTAGAGTAAAATTTTGCTATGATTTTATTCCTAGTAAAGAACATCTTAGTTTAAAAATTCATTCTTCAACAAAACACTTAGTTTAGCATTTTACTACATGGAAAAGAGTTTAATAAGGTTGAAATCACCTAGGAAGAAAATAAAGAATTGAAAATGCTATAAAAGACATGGAAAAGAGCATTTTGCGACGCAGGTAAGGGAGCCAATTTTGTTTATATTATAAGGAAAATGTTTATAATGATGAAGAATTAATGGACTTTTTTATAATGACGAAGAATGGAATTAAACAATGCTAAGACATTCAGAAAAATTACACACACACACACAGATTCCAGATGAATTGAGGCTTCGCATGAAAGCTATTCATGTAGACATTCAGCTTCATATATGTGTAGACGAATGTCCAAACTTATCATGATATAACGTTCGATTTAATACCCTTATGTCAGCATGGCTGGGTAGTAGTAACGTCGCTTACAATTTATCTATTTGTATCCTTCACTTTTTTATGTTATAATTATATGTCGAATTTTCTTTTGCTGCATATTTATTACAACATCGTCATTTAAATAAATGGTCTGCTTATCTGATGCAAGTTGTCAATACCCTTTTCAATGTTTCGTCGCAGAAAACAGCAAATCGTTTGATATTCAGACATGGGCCATAATCAAAGCCCAAGGACTGTCCTTTTGTTATCGTCTTTTGTCATTTGGATTTTGGACCGACTATGCTGTCCTTAGACCATAGTCCCAATCAAGACTGCAACTTCCTGCTCCTCCAAGTTGCTTTTTGAACCCCCTTTATGGCTTCCAGACTGGCCAATCTGAAATGTAAATTTAAATTCCGAAATGCACCCGTTTTTTTAGCTTTCAGAAGATAAAAATATTTCAAAAAGGGTGCAGGAAGCAACAACCCCTAATCAAATATACAGATCGCATAGCAATCATATTAGGGTTCCGAACTAGTGAGCACACCACAATACTTTGGATCACCCAAAAACAAAAAAACAAAAAAATCCCACAGGTAACACCTGACCAGAATACTGTGTGCCTAATTGCTAAATGTACTCGGTTACTGCTAAATATATTATTTCTCTCTTTTATAAAACAACTACTTTAATATTTTCGTTTCTTCTTTTTACTTGTTCAAGCACCTCTTTCTTCTATCTTCCTTTCAATCAAAAAGTTTGAATCTATTAGATTCAATCTTTCTATGTTCATGTACATTTTTTATTGTTTTAATTTATCCAACTTGAGAGTTTATAGCTATCCTACAGTCTACCATACATATATATTCTTGCATTAGATGGTCTAATTGTTGTTATACATGAAATGGTTGAAAGGATGGACAATGGATTTTAAGTTAAAACATTCTCTTACTAGTCTTGCAGAGTA
Source organism: Glycine soja (assembly GCF_004193775.1). NCBI lineage: Eukaryota > Viridiplantae > Streptophyta > Magnoliopsida > Fabales > Fabaceae > Glycine > Glycine soja. The sequence continues at coordinate 3,235,138 of NC_041016.1, forward strand.
TACTCCATTATGGATGATGATTGTTTCGATAGTCACAAAGTCTCGCATCGCTTAGAAGATGAGGACACTGATCATTTTCTTTCAATCCATCAAGGTGTCTTTTATAAGAATAAAATCGTGATGACCCACTAAACATCTACACAGACAATACATTGGATATGGAAACCTTAACGATGCATGTGGATTTGAGATCGGAATAATAGTTAAACATGAGATTATAATGATATAAAATATTTCTTTTGTGGCTTAGATTCTTCATTATTTTCCAAGAGCATTTGATTGTCAAGACATGAATTTAGATAATCTTGCATCTATTTCTGAGACTTTTATACATTTTTGTGATGAAAAGGATTATTAAGTGGAGCAAAAACGGAACTGCTATACTATGAGCTGTGATTATTTCAGTATATTGTGCAGACTGTAGGATAGCTATAAACTTGGTGAGAGTATGGACGTGAGGAGTATCTTCTCAGTTAAGTGTATGAATGAAGGCCACATACATGATAGACTTTAAAAAGAATAATGACATGCATGACTTTATAAACCATATAAGCGGCTGTAATTTGCTTTTGCGTGATCACTGATCAGTGATCACCAAAGTGCAAGTGCTTCGTCACCGCAACAGTCCCCACATGGTATAGCTCTCCAACCAAATCCCTCCTATGTGAGCATCGGAGAAGAAAGAGGGTAGGGCCCACTTGGAGAAAAATTTGGCTTCTAGATTTGTCTTCAAAAAGAAATAATAATAATAATATTGATGATGATCAATAATCATGAATTCCTTCCTTTGTAAGCCCAAAAGGAAGCTTTATTTAGAATCCCATCCTTCCCATCTTAACAAACGGATGAATATATCTATCTAACCACTCTAATTAGCTTATTATTAGGTTATAGTCATTTCATAAGTGGGACCAACAGTAAAGAAGCTTATGAATTATGTTTTGTTGTCATGGAAACTTTTGCTACTTTATTTTTTTGAGACGCACGACAATTCCTCATCGTCATGGTGATCAACTCTTGGTCTCATTATGTGGTAGGAGTTCAATCTGTTAAATGTTGATTTTTCTTCATCACAATAGCAGAATTTTTGTTGTTGTATATAATAAATATTTCTTTCTCCAGAGGCTTCTAAGTATAACTCCAGAAGCACGTATTCTTCTAGGATCGAATCAGCCCAGAATTTATGAAGTGTAGATTCAGGGTTCCACAGATATCATGATGACATCGGGGAAATGTTCAAAGGGTAACACTTGTGATATTTGATGTCCTTTTAATTTGTTCAAGTAAAACTTTTGTGTTAACATTTGTTTTGGTGATTAATATTTTAGGAAGGTGCGACGAATTGAATGTCGTTGATAAGTATATAAGTGCAATCCACTAATGAAGAGCAATATATAGAATATGAATATGGTTATGCGGTCGTGGTATGTATATGATCCATTAATTAATAATTATAATATGATACGATCAGCAGTCACATCGAATTAAGGTGAAGGAGGAAGATGACATCAGAGTTATCTGGAGTGCTCTCTTTTTTGATCAAATGAGCGGTGGACGCGCCATGCAGGTCTATCCTTCTCCTTCACCATTCATAAGCCATTGCAAATTGAATATCACATTAGTTGATCCTGAAATCGTTTCAAATGAGATTCAGATCCCTATTTTCAAGTTTCAAATGGCCCACAAGACATCAACTCGTAGAATTATTAATAGAGTACACAAGATGCATATCAATTTGAAACTTCAATCAATTATGATTTGAAATTTGTTTGTTGAGTAAAATTTTTTACTGTCAATCTCTATCTCATTCATTTCGCTTAAGGAAAATGGAGAATAGGAAACATGATTTCCTAATTAATAAACTATGACATGCATTAGAGATGAAAATATTATTTGAAATTTAAATAATCATCTATCAAAGTTGATATGCCCTTGCACATATCAGTAATGAGTGGAAAAAAGTTACATGAATACCATTATGCTAGTTACAACCCGAGAAAAGGAAAAAAGAGAAAAAAATATTTAAAATAATAAAATATTTATATGTCATAACAAGTGACGTGTCATCCCCGAATAAAAGGCCAGACTGAATCGGTGAGAGGAAAAAAAAATATAATACTATCATATTTAAATCCTCTTGCAAAAGATGTTAGGATGTGCACCTTTGTTAACCTAAATAAAAATAAATTATAAGGCAGCTGTAAGGAATTTTAATTAGTTAAACAGGCACTGAAGTGCTGATGAACTGATCGAAAAGCAGTCGAAGGATACATGTGTCATGTGTGCAAGTGCGAGGCATCGGTAGAACCAGGTGACAATTGTCACAAATGGTTAATTATTGTCTTATATTCATTTTTTTATTATCTCTTTTTTATTTTTTTTCTTTTTTTTATCACATCATTAATTATATTTTTTTCTTTTTATATTTTTCTTTCTCCCTTTTCTATGCAACCCAAAATTAATAGAATTAGACGTTAATCTTTTTCTTGATCGATCAATAACGTGCTTTTGTGTTTTCAAATTTAACAATAAATATTATGAAATAAAATGAATAATTTAATATATAAATAATATTACTCTTGCTAAAATCTAAAGTAGCAATGATCAACCTAATTAGGGTAAACCAATCAAAGCATGAAAAAAGGTACATCCAGCACCGTCCAAAGGTCAGGGGTTCTTTTCCTTAATTGTATGCCACACCTAAAAAGACCAAAATTTAGTCATTTTCTTCGTCGAGATTAGAAAAAGCCAAAACAATAACATTATCATGTCATATATATATATATATATATATATATATATATATATATATATATATATATAATAGTGCCACTAAATCATGGTAGTCTGAGCCCCGCGAGAAGATGGTTGATATATATCATGTACATGGATCTCTGTTATTGTTATAACGTCAGAATATCTAAGTCTGGGCCACATTATTCATTAAATAATTAACCAGTTTGTGTTTATATAAGAAAATTATATGACACTAGCAATGTTCAATTTTTATTTTTATTTTATTTTTTGATATTGTCGTCGTTACTAGGTCTTTTAGTTTATTTACAAGAACACACACGGTACCACTCCCATTATCTTCCAATAAACCCTAAAGGCATAAAATGCCCAAGATAAAATTAAGTGCTCTGCCCACAAAATGGTGGCATCCACGTCACCAAGAGATCTTTTTGGCTACTCTGAACGTTCAATTCGAACCAAAACCAGCCACACAATTGTTTATTCTAATCTCAGGCTCCAAATTGTCTACTTGTTCCAACGGAATTGAGCTAAAAATAAAAATCATGGGTTTGAATTCCAAAACATGATTGTTTATTCTCGTCTTATATTTTTCAATGACGTCGTTAAGTACTGTTAATTTTTTTATGATATAATCTTATCTTTATCTTAAAAAAATGATGCCCACAGCATTCACCACCACGAATATATAGTGAGTGGTGTTAGTATAAACGCAGACAAGTGATGTAATATTCCACAATGCATATCTACTTATCATGTTGATGTTGTGAATTGTGGTTCACGAATAATAATAATATATATACATACTGTCCTGAATTTCATATCTGTAGCACCATTCGAATCATAGAAGAGGGCCGGCAGGCCTGAATTCAATATCCAATTAGAATTCAATGATTTCCATGTTAGTTAGTATTCTCCTCCACTGAGACCCTGAATGCGACCTATTTTGGATGTTTTTGGCAAAATTATTTATGTTCACTAAAATTTTGCCTCCTGGAATAATCTCACCAAAGCCAAAAAGCATATCGGGCTATGCTGACTTATTCACATGAATAGTTGGATTGAATGATTGATTTATCAAGGGTCAAATGCCCCAATCATGGCTTTTGGTTTCGGAATTTCAAGCAAATATATTTACTTGAATCTTTAAAATGTATGGGGAAGGAAAATACCTTCACGCGGATATTACACTATTACTTATGAAGAGATACAAAATTAATTTAGTGATTAGAGCTTAAGGCTTGAGTTCAATTTTTTTTACTGATGTTTTTAATAAAACTAAACATTTTCCGATTAGAAACCTTGGTATAGATGTTTATGTCAGGGTGATTATAGTCTATAGATAAAAAAAATTCTCTGTTTAATTATTTAACATAAATGCATATTTTACATCCAAACTTAGTTGATTAATTAAGTTAAAACAATTCCATGTTAAATGATTCACGCATTAATAATTTTAACAAATCAATTCTAAGTGATACAGTATACAAAATTGAATTAATTAATTGTCGAGTTGCTTAATCATTTATTTATATATGGTTATTATAAATTTATTAATTATTTACCAATTGATTTATTCCTTCATTAAAAATGATGTAACTATGTTTTATATGTCGGCAGTAATGAAATCTTGAAAGGTAAGAGATGAAAAGAAGAAAGTGTACTCAATATTTTCAAGATGTATATAAGCATTTTCTTTTATGTTTATCTTGTAATTACTAATATCAAATTAACTTAAATATATTTTTAATTTTTGTAATGTAGTATTTTTTTATTTTTCATTCTTGTAGATTTTATTTTTATTTTTGATCCTTATAAATCATATTTGTTTTGTTCTTTGTCCTCATGGTACTTTAGATAATATTTTTTCACTATCTAAAGTGATATTTAAACTATTTTAAAGACTAAAAACAAAACAAAAAAATAATTTTACAAAAACAAAAAAACACTAAATCACAAAGGATTAAAAAAATTAAATCTGATGAACACAACTTAAGTTAATAACATAGTCATGAGATAATTTGGTGATTGAGAAGATGAACTTAAGAGTTAAAGTGATACAAAAAGTTTAAATTCTTTCACTAACATTACATACTAACCACTATTATTTGTCTATAAAAAAAACAAATTAGGTTAAAAACAAATTTTCTTTTAATTACGGCGATAACAACATCTCTTTTAAGACATAATAAAGATTCTTGACTATGATTTTGCTTTTATCTATTATACATCAATACATCAAAGATAAAGGCAAATGAATTTAAGAAGGTAAGAAATAATGAATTGTGCATGGAGAATATCCTATTCATAGATACTGTATCTTATTCATAAAGGGTCACATTAAATTAACTGCTGTTACTTCGTAAAGAGTTACGCATTTTCAAGTTGTACCAATTCAATAAAATTTCATTTGAATGAATCAATATAAATTTTCATTTTAAATCAAGAAAGACAAATCTTGATGTTTTAAAATTTTCTCTTATTATATATTTTACATTACTCAAATTAAGGCTTAAATATGTTTTAGGTTTATGATAAATTAATGAATTTTATTTTATAATTTTAAAATTTATTTATTTTTGCAATGACGTAACACTTAAAAATTAAAATATGACAACCAAATTTGATGGACGCTAATCAAAATACTATTAATAAAATCAAACAAACATCTTAGCCAGTAAAAAAAATCTAAAAATTAACTAAAAATGCTTACCAAACACACACAAATATAATATATAAAATAAAAAATAATAACTAATATTAATATCAATTACATTAAAATCATTTTAGTTTTCTAGAAAATCTCTATTACTACTATCATTTATTGTTCATTTATAGTAAATGGACAAATATTTTTTTTAAATAAAAATAATGATATAATTAAAAAGATAATAATTAATATTATCTTAAACTTTAAATAAATAAATAAAAATAATTTTAAAAAGTAAAAAGATAAAATTGAAAAAGAAATATCATCAGCCCCCTCCCAGCACCCTTTCCTCATTGATGTCAGCGCAAGGACAGATCGAGATGGTAGCTACCATAGTTAAGCAAGCCACGGAAGATGTTCCTTTGTAAATGGTAATAGTCTCCCTCCCTCTTATCTATTTCATCTGTTTTATCCCTTTTTATTGTGTGATGAAATTGATTCTTATGTATTTTTCAAACATATTATTATTTTCACTCATCTTTTTGCCTTCTTAATCAACATGAATGTGTTTACTAAAATGAATTAATCTCTTAACTTTTGTAACACAATGAATTAAGATTCGGATTTTAATATTTAAAGACGTATTTACCTATTAAGTTTCTAATAGTTTTTTAATAAGATTTTTAATGTCATGTTATTAACACTAAATATCACTTATTTTAATATTTAATAGAAGATTTTGAGAAACACTTTTAATAGGGTTTTTCTTTTTCAATCATGATTTCAATATGAGAAATTACTTAATGATATTGAGTCTATTGTCACTCAAACTAATAAATTGTTGATTAATGTCTTAAATAAGATTATCTAAAAAAACTTATAATAAAAAAAATCTTTCCACAATTTAGAGAAGTGAGCCTTATGCTTTGGTCGAATTAGAAAAATTAAATAATTCTTTTTTTTTCATATTTTATTAGAATATTTATATTACTTATTTATAGTCTGTTTGGTTCAGAGGTTGAGGAAGAAGATCATCTTTATTAAAAAGTTAAAATCCATAGCTTCTACGACTTTTGAAATTTTTGAGGCAAAAATCCTAGGATATGCATGTTTTGAATATGTAAACAAACATATTTTCCAGCAAAGATGTAATCAAAAGGGAGACGGGAGCCAAGATTCAAATATTTTCTAGCAAAGATACCTACATATTTAATGACCAACAATGTTTTGAACATCATTGCCTCTAAAAAAGGATACTTGTGAAAAAAAAGATTGGAAGCATAATGTTTGAAAAAAATAATGTATTTGATTTTTATTTTTAAAATGTTATTAAATAAAGGTTGCTCACACGACTAGACGAGGATAGTACAAGACATAGAATAGAATATGAATTTGAGGGAAATGTCAAACAAGATTTAAAAAAAATAGTAGAAAACAATGAGAAGACATTTCCCAATTGTTTCTGATTTTTTTTAAACACTTGTTTTAAAAACAATTTTAACAAATTAATAGATTTTGAATGAAAAAGTTGATTGTTTGAATAGTGAAAAGTTATCTTCAAACACGGTTTTAAAACTGAAAAAATGAGAAGAAAATCAAGCAATCCCTTAAATTATGTGTTTTTATTTGAATTTCAAGTGTAATTTATGTTATTTATCCATAAGATAATAATGATACTCATAAACTCTCCTACCAAATTCATGGTTTCATGGTTTAAATATCTAACTATTTTTGTACACCATTTAAAAAAGTTGTAACTAAATTACAGTATTATGTAATAATATGCAGGAAAGTAAGTGCAGGGGAAATTATATTTTTTACAAACATAAAGATGAGCACGTGGCACACATCTTGGCAACAGATGCCTAATTTAAAAATAGAAATTATACTTATTTTTAACCTTTGATAACTTGATTTTGGGCGCATCCATCAAGTTGGAAACAAAAATCCCATTATTTAACTGCCTAAACTGGCCCGACATAGAGTCACACTCTCTGCTGGGGGCACCACACACAAACTTTGGATGCTAGATTTATCTAACAATAGTTTGTACACTAATATCCCTATCCATTTTCAATATTATATTTGAGAGAAAAGATTGCCTGGAAAACATCTTAACCATTTCTGCCTATATTCTTCAAAATTTTGTCTTCTTCTACTTTCTCTTTTCTTTTCTGTCGTGGCCTTTGCAGAAGTCAAGGGCCGCAATATCCATCAAATTTTGCAAGAAGGCCACATGGCTGCATATTCACTTAATTCCCTCACTCATTCATGTTTTGAATTTTGTTATCAACACAGTACACAATTGGAAACAAATCACTCAGAACTCAATAACCACTCTCTATTCCATATTTTAGACATGCAAATTCTTATTTTTCTTTCATTTTCTTTTCATCCACTATATACATTTGAATTCTGGAGGGAGATTCACACACAAATGTCTTTAATACATGATAAAAGAATGTTTAGGATTATTCATAAAGGACCAAAGGACTATTTATAAACAATAAAAAACAAAATCTACAATGTAAAGTGTGCTTAATCTTATCTGTGTTAACTTGAAGGACCTATAAGAAAACTTCATCTCTTCAAGTTCAAGATATCATTAACTAATTAGAAAATTTTGGCATGGAATATAAAGCAGGGGAAGGTGGAACTGGGGAAGAACAACACCTGTCCGATAATTTCAATATTAATTAATAAAGCAGTGTGTATGGATACAGGAAAAAAAAATCTTGAAACTTACATCAACATATTGATCTATTACTCTGATTATTTCCACGTAGCGGATGATGTCATCCTGAGAAAATGACCAAATGAACGGTGGATATGCAAAATTGCTTATAATAAAAAATAAACAGGGAGTGTGACAAGGTGTATATAAATGTTGGTGATGGTTGCATAGGTCCCCGCAAGAGCTTGAGAGAAAAGATTCCATTTCCAGAAGTAGCACTGCACTAGTACTCTCTTTTGTTTAGAAAAAAAAAAATGGTTCAACAGGAAGTGCGTAAAGGTCCTTGGACAGAACAGGAAGACTTCAAATTGGTGTCCTTTGTTGGCTTGTTTGGGGACCGTAGATGGGACTTTATAGCTAAGGTATCAGGTTTGAAGGTGGCGGGAGAAAGTAAAATAGGCATTAGAAAAAAGAAATAAAAAAATCAATGCTTATTTGGGCATCATGCTACAAAAAATAGATTTATGGAAGAAGCAGCTAGCCTTTAACCACCTCCTTTTGTTGTAGGTTTGAATAGAACAGGTAAGAGTTGCAGATTACGGTGGGTTAATTACCTACATCCTGGCCTCAAACGTGGAAAGATGACCCCCCAGGAAGAACGCCTTGTCTTGGAGCTTCACTCAAAATGGGGAAATAGGTTTGATTTCATAATATGTCAAAAAATATTAACCTCATCTTTAGTTATTCCTAGTTTGTCGATTGTTATTTTGTATCAAGATAAAACTTAGATACATGTCGTTAGTATTTTTTAGTATTGTTTTTCAACTAGAACCGGAGTTTCACCTTTATAACTTATGTGTTGATTGATCTTTTAATGTAAACTTTTATTATATATGCAGATCATTGAGGTAAAACTCCAATTTTGATGAGAAAACAACACTTGACTACATCTAATTAGTTTGCGTTTCATATTATTGTTTACCCTTTCGTTTCAAATCTAATAATGGTTACTTTGAGACATGCAGGTGGTCAAGAATTGCTCGAAAGTTACCAGGGCGCACTGACAATGAGATCAAGAACTACTGGAGGACTCTGATGAGGAAAAAGGCTCAGGACAAAAAGCGAGGAGAAGCTGCATCATCATCATCATCTAGTGTTGATTCCTCAATATCCTCAAACAACCATGCGGTGGATCCACATGCTTCCAAGAAAGCAGGAGAAGAGAGCTTTTATGACACTGGAGGTCATGGTGTGACAGCCTCAACCCAAGATCAGGGTCAAAAAGGTGAACAAGGGTTGTTCTCTATGGATGATATATGGAAGGATATTGACAATATGTCAGAAGAGAACAACACTCTTCAGCCAGTTTATGAAGGGAACAGTGAAGAGGGTTGCAACTTCTCTTGCCCACCACAAGTGCCTTCTCCATCATCATGGGAATATTCTTCTGACCCTCTATGGGTGATGGATGAGGAAAGTTTGTTTTGCCCTTTGAGTGAACCATATTTTTCCTGCTATGCACAAGGCAGCGTTTTTTTAACCGGCTAATATTATTCTTTTTTTCCAAATCAATATTTTGTTCATAGCATATCATGTGTGCCACCTTATAATTAAAGTCTAACCTGTATAGCATTGCATCCTTTAAGCTTTTGGAAGGGTTCACCCTAGCTAGTGTGACCCAGCTGTAATAATTTCAGGCATAACTGTAGTCTATGTTCGTTGTTTCAGTAGTGCTTTTACTTTCGAAAAACATCCAATAGGATAGCGAGTTGGTATGTTCTGAATGTAAAATATCAAGCACTGGTTTGCATCTAAGAGTTTTATTTTTAATTTTAATCTGATCTACACTTCTATCAACATGGCACTTTCATTTTTTATATTAGTAGCTACTAGCAAGTCCATGAATAGTCTATATACAGCTACATGCGATCAAAATCAGATGACATGCACAGCATATACTGATCAATATTGGATGAACTGTGATGTCGCGTGGGTGATGTCGCGTGGCCAACACAAGCTTTTCTTAAGTTGGATATAAAAGGTGAAGGGCATGGTAAAAACTCTTAAAATAAGCCATGCCTCGCAAAGCGATGAGGACGTAGTGGAAATATAATTTACTGGGGCTGATTTTTCACGAAAAACACCATATATAGGGAAAAACAATACAAAAAATCTTCTCGTTTATAAGAACGAAAAATATTAAACAAAGTGATTCAAATCTAGTTTTTCTTTTACTTCTTTGAGAAAAAAAAATATTATTATAAAATTATATAGATTCCAGAAAGTGTGTCTCTTTATTCTAACTAAATAGTTAAAGGAAAATGATTCTTTAGACACTATAGATGGAAATAGGAATTAGTTGTTAATATAATAATTAAAGCAAAAGGAACCCTATTCAAGCTGCAAGTTGCATGTGTTACATTTTTTTTGTTAGATTCATAAGAATAAAAAATAAATATTAAAAAATTTACAACAATTCATATACTCAATCAACTGAGATGTCTTTGGTTTGCATACGTTAGTCTGCTGAAACTGATCCCTGAGCAAGAGTATTCCGAGCTTGTGCAGTTATAAATCGGTAAACCCATACCCAGTTTATTAGTTATTACATTGCTCCTTTGGAATATCATGAATCCTCCTCAGTCATAACAGAAAATTTTGTAAAAAAATCTACGGTGCACGAAACAGTATGTTGTCAAAATAGGTACCAACCCTAAATAGTACAATTATGCAAGTGTGTGTACACTGTACAGGGGTGTAAGATGTAAATTAGGCAAATAAATTTTAAGAAAAATGGTTGATCAACACCTATTAACCTATCCAACACCTAGAAAGAGAGATAAAAATAAGAAAAAGATATAGGTAAGATACAGTTTCTAATGTGATCAGAAAGAGAGAGATAAAAAAAATAAAAAATGTTGATGAGGTGTTTAAAATTTAAAGATATTTTTATATCATTACTCAAATTTTAATTGCAGCTTCAGATTTTTAGTGAAAAATAATGCATAAGATTATTAATGTTAAATTACCAAGTGAAGTATCAAATTCAAATAATCATGTAGCCGCTGTTCTTCCTGGCACAGGCATAAACTGTTGGGAGTAAATAAGCAAGCTCAAAATTAATTTTAGCTTTTATAAAGTATTATTCTTTTTATTTGCTTTTCTTTCATTTTTTTCACGTCCAAATAAAGGGTATTCATTAAATAGTTTTTGTTAAATTAAAATTTTAGTCCATACATAAAAAAATTTCATTAACCGATCTTTGCCGTTTCATAAAAAATTAGTTATGTTCTATATTTTGATCTTCATTGTTAGGTGAGAAGGGTTTTTTTTTCCAACAATTGATGTTTGATGTTCCTTGGTAATATATCTAACACAGGCTTGTGACTCTGTCGAATCCAGCAATTCTCTTCTCACGAGTGATTAATTTTAACTTGCAATAAAGCTTGGTTGACACATTTCTAGTTTAGATGAAATGAACATTGCATAATGAAAAAAAAGATGTTCATTTTACAAAGTTCACAGAATCAACATTTGAAAACAAACAAATACAAAACAAAAATCACAGAGCAATGACAACAAACGAATGCAGAGAGAAACCCATCCCACTTTGAATTAAAAAAACACGATGGGGGGGGATAGTTAAGCTCTAATACGGGTAGCTGTTCATGAGTGTTTAAGAAAATTTCGTACACAACAGCAGCAATGGCAGCACCAGCAAATGGGCCGACCCAATAAACCCAGTGATTAGCCCAAGTCCAACTGACAAGATGAACCGTCAAATGTACCCCCCGCCAAGATGTTCGCACCAACGATGAAACCAATTGCAATTGGAGGAATTATCCCAAGGTCACCCTTCTTTGGGTCCACTGCAGTTGCATACACCGTGTAAACCAAACCAAAAGTCATCACAATCTCGAACACTAGAGCGTTCCCTGCTTCCACCCCAGGAGACAGTGCAAATGCTGATGTTTCCTACAATGTTGGAACTCACAAAACATATATACTTAAGACTCAACACAAAACTAGAGAAGAACAATTAAAAATGATGTTGAGTAAAGTAGCTATAATGTTAATATTATGTACCAGTCCACCAGTGGCAAATTTAAGGAGCAAGCAAGCAACGACAGAGCCTAGTAACTGAGCAATCCAGTACAAAATGCTTCTAAAGAGAGTAATGTGGCCACCAACAAAGGCACCGAAAGTGATAGCAGGGTTTACATGACCACCAGAAATGTTTGCACCTACAGAGACCGCAACAAAAAGTGCAAAGGCATGTGACAGTGATGCTGCCACTAACTCTGATGGTGTTGCTGAACCATTGTTTGTCAGCTTAATTATCTGTCCAATTAAGCATAACACAAGTTATTAGTACGAGCTTAATTTCTACGTAATGATGTTTATCAATTAGAAATCATTATCCGTGTGATTTTAAAGGTAGTTATTTATAAATTAAGTTAGTATACTTATACAATTTGCAATTCAACAAGCATAAAACCCTTCATGCCTAACTATTTCCTTTATTAATAATAACGGAAACACATGCGTTGTCACGTGTTTATTTAAAAAATACATTTCAAGTTTTTGAGAGTAAAATAAAATTAAAGAAAGCAGTGGGATAGTTTGAAATTTTAAAAACAAAAAAAATGATAATATATAAGTAATACTAATTTACTTGAGAAAAATTAAGAAAATAGTAATATGAAATCTTAAATTTAAAAAAGATATTGTTCTTTCTAAATCTATAACAATAGTTAGTTTATGCAAATCACGAATAATGTTATAAATGTTGTATATTGTACCAACCACAAATAATGTTTATGCAAATCAATAATCAACCAATAATTTTTTAAAAAAATCTGCATAAAAGACCATTTAAATTTTAATATTTTACCACTATTTCAAAAATAATTTATAGAAAATAAAAAAATTCAAAAGTAAAGGAATGAAAAAGAAATAAGATTTTCTATGTAACTGAAAAATGTTTATATGAAGTTGAAAACTTAATATATATATATATATATATATATATATATATATATATATATATATATATATATATATATATATATAATACGCTATTAATTTAGAGTAAATTAAGGGATTTCAAATTGAAAATTAAATCCTCATAAAAAAAGGATAACAAGGCAGATGTAGAAAAACACATAAAAAGATGAGATTTTGATTTTTACTTACTTTCATGTATTCCTTCTTCGTTAAAAGAGTTAAGTCGTAAACTTTTCTTGTAGCATCAACACTTCCTTTTTCCTCGAAGTGCATGTTTCTTTCACCAATATGAAGATAGTTTTCTTCCTTGTTAGAGTAAATGCATGCATGGAAGGGTTAGAGGAAGAAAGAGATAATACAACAAAAGAGAACATGAATTAGGTTAAATCATTTGCTTATAAAATAATTAAATAATATGGTTAAAGATATATTGTTGAAACCCACCAATTTATTTACACATTTTGATATGATTCAAACTAACCTCCACATAGTTCTCTTTGTTGAGGAAGCAACTAAATATGTCAATGTGAAACTAATCCTACCTCTTTCTCTTCTCTGTCATTCATTAAGAATGTTTGCTTGTCCAAGGGCATTCATTGGTTGTAACAATCAAAAGCTGCACAAAAAAAGAGTTTCATAATAATGGTTGTTACCTGCTGAACTCTAAGATTCAGAATTTTTGTTAAAGGCATGAGAAATAATAAACGGAGAAGAACAAAAACAAAAGAAATTATTATATATTATAAATGCATACAAAAAAATTTGCAGAGCCAACAAAAAAAAAAAGTATGCACCTTCTCCATTGCCTTTATTGTTCCAATCAACAACTTCCTTTGTTATGAAATCCCTAGTTAACCCTCGCATTCATATAAGCATAAAGATAAATCCTTTATGCAAAGAATACCTGCGCTATAACATGGTCATGCTTATTTTGTTACGAATGGATAAATTAATCACTCTGTGTCCATAGATAGTGGCCACTTGATGTCAATGAACGATAATAAGTTTGTTACTGAAGTCCTAATACTAAAGTTTCACTAGTTTTTCTTCATGAATCCGACTGCAGATCAGACAAACAGCATAAGTTTTTTAGTTTTATGAAAATGTTGAATGATTTGTTAGAGTTAATTGAAAATTCATGGTAGGTAATGTTGTGAAAAGGAGGGCATCAGTTGATTCGATTTGAATTCTTAAGCATCTGTACATCCGTCGTAATCAACTAATCATGTATTAAACTGCTCATTTGATTTGCTTAAAATAATAATAAAAGTGCCCAAGCTTATCAATTCAATCTGAGCCTCTAATATAATCAACAAATTGCTGCTCGTCTGTATTTGTCTACCAATATGATGCATCAGTATTTTCAAATTCCATTGCCACCCCGCACAGTATTTAAATTATCATAATTTTTAAGCTTATCTGTTTTGTTCTTTGTTTATTATGGACGGCTTAAAAGATGAAAACTTTAAACCAAGGTCGCATTTTGTTTTGCTCAAATCTTGCAATGCCACTGAAGAAAACTAATACAAAATTAAGTCACAACTAGGAGGCAGTCAGCAAGTTAGTTTCAGAAGTGATGACCATGAAGTTGTGAGGAGAGTTATTTGTCCTTAACCTGTAGAGTAGCTAAATATGTTTTTACTGTCATGCTTTTTCACATAGTCTCAACCTCTCTAAGGATTAAACTAGATTTCGTGCTTTTGTATTACGCACGGTCTGAAAAAATGTAATATTTTATTTTTATATAATTAATCACACACAGTTTACTAATAATTATTATAAATAGGTTTTTTCGTTGATATTACTATATATTAAAGAAAAGATATTATAATTTACTTAGAATGATATTACATTATTTATTAAGTATTTTAAAAATTACTTGATATCAAATTAGTTATTAGAAAATTAAATGTTTAAAGATTGTTTTAAGTTATTTTAATTATTAGATAAAAATAATATTTCAATTAAGATATTTTAAATTAAGATAAAGTTATTTTATGTTTTAAATGTTTAAAGGACTCATATCTCAACGGATAATTGAATTGATGTCAAGTGAAGGACTAAATTAGTAGATTTATCTTTAAAAATGTTAACGTGCGATGTTTTTAATGGTTATGGGTGTTTATCTTGCTTTTCAACTCGTACTTGAGACGAATTAAGTTGCTATCATTTAAGCTCATAATCTATTTTATTCATAATACGTATTTTAAGTTCATATTAACATTCAATAAAAAGAATCAAATATAATAATACTTTTTTTATAATTTAGTTTTCCTATAAAGAAAATTAAAACTGAAAGCAAGTATTCAATTTATTTCAATTCTATTCGTAAAATTTTAACTATTTGAAAATATACAAAATTTTAGTTAAAAGTAGTAATATTTATTTTAAACTATTTTCTTCAATATGTATTCATTGATCGTGATTAATGTAAAATAAACAATATCTTTACAATTTGGTAAAAACAAAAACATTATCTTTACAAAAGTCAAATATTTTAAAAAATAGTTAATAACACAAAAAATGATTTGATTCATAAATATGCATCATATTAGATACAAGCGTAATAATATTTGATAAATTATATTTTGCTAGTGAACCCCATAGACCTAGCACTTTTTTTGTCCGAAATATTGTTTTTTTTTTCAGGATATTTTTTCCTGCGCTCCATAAAAATCAGCCAGTGCCGCTTTTATATTTCTAAAAGCCCAATTCATAATATACGTTTTACATTCCAAATTGTAAAATTTATGAAAAGATCAAATTGGTTATGGAGACTTTATGAAAATTTCAGAAGAGAATGTTCAACATATGCTCTCATGACATAAATTGGTTTTGGATAAATTACACTCCCTTCCTCTATTTCTAAATATAAGACTTTTTTTCAATTTTATTTATCTTTTTATGAGATTCTTTTCAACATATTTTATTTATCTTTTACATTAATTATTTTTTACCCAAATATCCTTTATTATTTTACAATAAATACCTATAAACTCAAGGGATTATGAGTAGAATGAGAAAGCAATTAAGTAGAAAGAGAAAGATTATGAGTCCCTATAAATTCAAGGGTAATTTTCACAAAATAATATAAATTATCAACAAATTTAATGTTATTAACCAACATTCTTAAAGATATGAATTAGTTAAAAGAGTCTTATATTATTAACTATATTAACCAACATTCTTAAAGATATGAATTAGTTAAAAGAGTCTTATATTTATTTAGAAATAAAAGACACTAAAGGCTGCAGAGGAGCAAACTTCAATAAGCCAAAAAAAATACATGATTAACTACGATTTTATTAGGTTAGCAATTTGGCATTATTGCAAAAACAAAATCCCAAGTCCCCATTAATTATCAGATTAAAGTAATCATAATGTGAATCCATCGATTCAGAACTGCTTAGTATGAATTTCTCAATCACATTAAAGTAAACAACCAAAATGGAAATAGGAACATGGAGTGTATACAACATCTCTCTTCATTTATTACAAACAAAAGCTCTCTTCACACATCTAATACAATGTGCAAAGCCACTGCAAATCTTCCATTCTAAAGTCACCTGGAAAAAATAGGAACAGCATCAATCTTCCATGCCAAAGACAGTGAAAATTTCAGAATAGAATGCTGCTCAGCATATGCACACTTAACATACATTGGATTCAGACACATTACTAAGAGAAGCAAACTTATGCCAAACTACTGTATATTACTAAGAGGACCAAACTCCAGAGAGCCAACAAAAAAAAAATACATGATTAACACAACTATTTTCCCTTAGGTTAGTACTTGACAATTTAGCACTTAACAATAACCAAGTCCCAACAATTATCACATTAAAGTAATCATAAAGTGAATCCATTCATTTCGAACTGCTTAGTATGAATTTCTCAAACACATTTAAATAAACAACCAAAATGGAAATAGGAACATGGAGAGGGTGTATACAAAATCTCCCTTCTTATTACAATTTGTAAAACTAAAACAAGCAAAGCTCTCTCAACACATCTAATACAATGTGCAAAGGCAGCACAAATCTTCCATTACAAAGTCACCAGCATAATCTAATACAATACAAGGTTGGCTGGATGGTTGGGAAGGGAGGTTGGCTTGGTGGTTGGGAAGGGGGTTTAGGGGGGGAGGGGGCTCGTGGGTTTGAATTCCCCCACTAACATTCTAACAAAAGCTAACAACTAACATTGACTGATAAAATAAACAGCATAACATCCTAATGGAATCTAGAAATTTGTACACATGGACAAGTTCGAGAGATAACTAGATAAACAATTGTTATGATTTCAGACAAAAGGTTCATACATCAAAAGTCTATAAGCAAAAAATAAGATGAAAAACATTTGAAGAGATCATTATTTCTCAGCAGTTCCTCATAAGTGAAAAAAAATTATTAAGCAAGCCATACCATGCAAAACTATTAATATTATCGTAAATTGAGTCCGAGATCATCATCAGATGATTTAAAACATAAAACACTTAATGACTTCTGAAACCAAAATAAAATCTTACTTCAATCTTCATGTGAATGATATCAAAGCCAATAACAACTTAATAAGATAACCGAGCATTCAGTATATTGCATCCATCAAATCGAGAATTGCATGCCAATCCACAATATAAGATTTGAATGACAATCAAGTTTAAGTGCCCTAACACTTTTAGCATATCGTCAAGGCCACATCAATGAAATTAGAGATGAGATTAGACAGTAACAGAACCTATAAAGAAATGGAACTAAGAAAGACGTGGAAAATGAACTTGGTAGGCTTCAAATTGCTATCATGGTCAATAACGAAATATCGAGAGAGATAAATAAGAAGATTTGCTTTCATGAACACGTGGACCAGATTATCAATATTTTCAACTATTGATCCTCTTTCGGTACCAAATTTCAAGCATAGTTCCACCCTACTGATTACTCAGAAGAAATTAAAAAAAAAAAACAAAAAATTATACCTAAAAGACTAGAATGTCCGATTGGTAGCACACAAAGAACCGGCCGTTGTACCAAATACACGCATTGAACTCAAATGAGTTGAAATTTCAAATTTAAATAGTCGGACAAACGAGAAGCACATTGATGCACATTCACATCAAAGAAATATATATATATAAAAAATAGCGAGAATGCGTGAGAAAAAAGCTAGGGTTTGGTGAGTATATCGTTACCTCTTGTGTGCCTGGACGAATTTCGACTTTTTGGCTTCCTCCTCTGCGAAAAATGAAGCGATGGGAAATCAGACTCAAAACAAAAATCCAATTTCAGGAAGAAAGAAAAAAAGAGGATCGGAGGTTGGAGAAGAAGGAGGAAGTGGATGTTACCAGAGAGACCAAGGGAAAGTTTGGTGATGAGAGTTCCGGTGATGGCGAATCCAACCAAGAAGGGCCAATTCCGCTTCCATTCTCTCTTGAAGAAAACAGGCCATGGATCGAACAGTCTCATTTTTTCTGCACTTCTCTCTCTCTCTCTCTGTGTTCTTCAGCCTTTCCTTCTCAACTCAACTCCGAGATCTAATACGGTGATACCTGTGGTTGTTCCTGTTCGTTCCGCTATTGCCTTACCCTCAAACCCAATGGGCTATGCTAGGCCCAACCCAATATTTATCATCATCTAATGGGCTAAACATTGAAGGTGATTGATTAATAATTTGTTTCCCCCTGCTGAATTAGGTGATTAATAATGGCAAAACAATTGAGTTTCTGTAATAAAAAAAAAATTGAGTTTTATATAAAAAATTCAAGAAGGTGTTAGATTAGTGGAAAAGAAACACTTAAATAACTAAGCTTGCTCGCTTATTACAAAGCCAAGGGAAAGGATAGTTAAGTATTGATTAATCCTTTATCTTTATTATTTTATCTTCATTTGTATTTAACTTTTTAATTCTTCAAGTTACTTTTTTGTATCTATAAATAAATCACTCTTCTTTGAATAAATATATACAATAATCATTTTATCTAAACTCTCTTTTTCTTTACTTTTTCTTTGTTTTTCTTCTTCGAGTTGTATTATATTTAATTCATTATTAATACAATCCTCTTTTCTATTGACATCTCAACCCACAGGAGAATTTTATTGAAGGTCATGTTTTTCAAATTCACATTTTAAGTTAAGATTTTCTTCTCTCCCTAATAATATTATTCATACTCCGAGTTTAAATTGGTTTATATATATATATATATAGGTCACATATATGTGAATATGTATGCTGAAAATATTGTTAAATAAATAAATTATAAAAATACTTTTATAAAATATTTTGAAGACCTAGTCAAAGAAAAAAATTTGAAGAATTTATTTTTCTCACCATAAGTGAAAAAATAATACAAAAAGTGAAAAAAAATATATTTTCATTTTCTCACCATAAGTAAGAAAATAATACAAAAGACTATAACAATACTCACATTTGTTGAAAATTAATTTGGTTTTACACCAATAAAGTCTGGTATGGAAGCAATATATGCTCTTATTTGGACTATATGTGTTTGAATTAGAAATCTAATATTAGATGATATTTGTTTCACATAATCATTTTGCATTTTTGGGAAGACAAGAATCACATTGACATAATATTATATTGGAGAATGTTACTCTTTGACATATGTAAAAATGCATTTGGTTGATTTTTAACATTCCTAAAAATATTTTTAAAGTTTCAAAAGATAAGAGGACAAAGAGAGATTATTGATTTCAATTCTCCAACTGACATTTCACACAAAATTAACAAACTAATTTTTAGTTATAGAAAAATGAAATTTAAAATAATAAATGAAAAATAAAAGTAAAAATATATATTATAGTGGAGTTAAAAAATAATTTATAACATTCTTATGGGAATATAATTTTTCCGCCTCATTAACATGGAAATGAAAACTATGTAGATATGAAAATATATCTTTCCTAGAAATAAAAGATACTCAAAATTTCACGAAACAAACGTCTCCTTAACAATTTTAACTGTGAGTAAATTATTTTAATAATTTCCATTAGCTTACAGTAATGCCCTTAATAAAATCTATTTTTTTTTATTTTTTATCCTCAAATATTGTTTTTCAATCGTACTTTTATCTTTAATAAAAAAAATATTCACTAGTTTAGGGACCAGACAATTGATTTTCTTTGAGCAAAGTATATATAAGTATGGGTGATATTAACTAGATGTGATATGATGTTTTAGATCCATTCTAATGTGATTCTTAACTATAAAAGAAACAAATTAAGAAATATAAAAAACAAAATTAATCTAAAATATTATTAATTAGTTTACTATACAAGAAAGACATTATGCTTATAATACATAACAGTTAAAAATATCTTATAGAACACTAGCCTGAATCAATTTGTGCAAGATTAATGATACTTAACTAATAGCTATGGTTTTGAATCTTGCCTATAAAGTTGTCATAAATATTAAAATATAAGGTATGCTATCATCATATTTAACTTGAATAAGATTGTTTTTATTAAAGATACTTTTTATAAATAAAGTAAATTAAGATCTTATAGTCAGCATTATTTCGTTGTAGTCATTAATCTTTGACGTCATCTTTAATTCCACCGTTTGTACGTAGATTAACTAATAATCATATTTCATTATGTTCAAAATATTGTCCCGAATTCCAAAAGAATATTCAAAGGCTGAGCAATGATTAATAAGGGGAACAAAAGTGTCTGGTTCTCTCATCATAGTTGATGGGCATCATCAGCTTCTTTTTTTTTTTTTGTGTGTGTCTTTATTTCCTTGGTTTTGCCCCCTTGATTCCATTTTCACCTTTTCAAACCCTTTGGCAATAATAATCCCCATGCAAGCGCACACCGGTGGAAATGATTATTGGTGGAACTTTTGTTCAAGTTTGTCCAGTCAATAATATGTATTAAATAGTGCAGATCTTGACTAGTTAAGCGCCTAAAATCATTACAATTGAAATTACTCTGCTCTCGTTGGGTGAATGATAAACATGATTTGACTTCTGCTTATTTGTTCTTCCACTAAGCTCTCTTCACCTTTATGCTTCACCTTTTTTACGACTTAATTTTTATATACAGAGAGACAGGCGGAGGAAAGGAACTCGCTTCTACAAGTCTGATCTAATTTATTTAACATATATAGTAACATTTTATAGATATTGAAATTTATTAACTTAACCTGTTTCACTAAATTACATAGCTTGTGTGTTCTGATACTTCGAATCACGTTTGAAAACACCTCTTATATCCTGAAAGATTTGCGAACATCACAAGGATAAGTATTGAAAGTTAGTGTGATTACCATACATAACATATATATACACATCGCCGTTCGAGTTCAATTGTTTGCTACCTTCACCTACCAAGTTAAATTGAATATATATGTTAGAATCTATTTCATAAATTACTGTTCTACAATTAATTATAATGTTTTGTTTTTTTAAAAATGAGTTAATATTATCATCCATCAATAATACTTCCCATGCATAAATAATGAGATTAATTCTTAATATACTTTGAATGCCTAACTTTGATCAGCATGGGTCTGACTCTCAAGCCCATAATGAGAAGTGTCTAGAATTAATAAGCACTAAGATTAAATCTCATTTGTGATTACGACATTTAATTACTTTTTAGGTTTGTTCTACCAAAAATCTTAATATTTAAAACGTGTGATCAGATAATAAAAAAATACTTAACTTCAAGGATTGATGCACCTTTAATTTGGCGCCTGTCTTCAACAAGTAAATAATTTTAAATTGATGTTCTGAACTCATAAAATATGTATTCTTGGCATAATTTTTCTTACAATATATACATAAGAGTGTCATATTAGATAAAGGGACTTTTATTACAATAAAATCACGTGATCATTACATAACTTGTAATAATATCAACCATTCATGTATATTCTATATTCATTCTTTCATACAAACACTTCTCTCATTGATATATAAGGACTAGCGTTTGACTCGATTTTTCATTTTCTTCTTTAATTTGAAAAGTTTTCTCCATATCATTTTCAGTGATCGCCAACTAATTCAATGCTTCTAAAGTTTTTTTTTTTAATTTGAAAAGTTTTCCCCATATCTTTTTCAATGATCGCCTACTAATTCAATACTTCCAAAGTTTTACGTGATATTTTCTTTAGTTTTCTCCAGAAAAAGGCTTTTATTCGTTTTCATACTGAATTACTTGATCAGAAGGGAACAACACCGTATTAAAATCTCGGCTCTTTTTCTGCCGCCACCCACCTACTCATCGACCAACTTGTCAATCTCCTCGACTATGATACGATACGAATCTCCTCTCTGCTACTCCGCAAGAAGATAAATATAAACTTTCATCATTCTGTGAGTGTGATGTTCAAATTTTGGACTTTCAACTCTCAAGTCCTGATGAAGCTTTGATATTTGTAGCTTTTTCTCCTTTGTTGGGGGGAGTCAAACCAAACTCCAACCACCTTTTTCGTATGTATAAATATGGTCAAATAAATGTTGAAAATGGACATTTGCTTTTGGCAAAGACATTGACGATCTTAATCCGTTACCTATTACCTTTTCAGTATCCAATGTTAAAGTAATTGCTTCGGATAAATGACAGGGATATGCTCCTAAAGACCGTAGCTTGATTGGTTAGTGGCATTATAACATCTATAGCATTTAACAACCAGCTTTCGGCATCTTAATCAACTCTCTCCAGTAAGTTGCACTCACGAAATGTGTTCTAGTCTAGGAGACAAATATTCTTCTCTAATAGGCAGATTCTATAAAGTGTTTGTAGACTAATCGCAAAAGAAAAATGTTACTATTGGATGGTAAATACTAAAAAGTGGTAGAGGAGATTAATAAAAATCTTTTATTTTATTATTTACAATTCAATTTAATTCCCATACTATAGGGGGGTGATGTGTTACATTTAGATAAATTCAAGTGAAGCCTTTTTTATTTGCCACGTCTCTGTCATTTCGTAAAACCAAGTATATATAACTAAGGACTGCAGACCACAACTGCAAGTTGGATTGATCATTTATTGGGTTACACACTGTGCAAGTCATGGTTTAATTTATATCTATGTCCCATCTGATGGCGATTTCTATAGTTGTAGTTCTCTCTCATTTCTATCTAGTTTTGCATCATCGCGTTATGAACATGAAAAACCGGTGAATCAGACAGTTGAAGAGAGAAACAAGAGGCGGAAAAAACCAAGTAAAAGAACCAGTTTTATGGTAGCTTTGTACCATCAGCAAATTAAAAGTCTACTATTCTATAAGTTCTGTTTAGTTTAACTATTTACCATAAAAGAAAAAAGAGGTATAAAACTATATAAATTGAATGTATAGTACTGACTGACTCCTTCACCTTACATGGAAACTGGAAAGTGTATTTTTGCATGAGCATATATATGGAAAATTGATTTTGAAGTCAAATCATTTATGTTTAGATATTTTTATTTTAAAAGTAAATTGATAATATTTTGTTATGAGTTATAGAGGAAGGGGATGTTGACACGTGGCAAAGTGGCCTTCTAATGTAGTTGGGAGTTTTTGCAAATCAGACAATGCCTGTATATGCATGTGCTTCAAATCTATGGTGGTGGATGTGTATTTGTAAGGACTAGTGCTCCAACATTCAAATTAGAGTCAGATCGACAAATATAACGACATCATTATGAGAAAAATATGTACTTGTTGGCTAGTCCAAGATTTTATCCCTTCATCCATGCTAGGGTCCTAGTCCATAGGTGATGACGAGTTGGTCCTTCTTCTAGCCTAGATTATGGGTCTCAAGATGCACTACTAATCTTGTTAGGGTTTTATAGTTGTGTGGACTACTACTTAATGAGACTAAAGAAAGAGACAACAACCATAAGCGATGAATCTTCGAGTGGTAATGGTTTTCGAGCTAGGGTCGAGGCATTGCTCGTCGAGACTTAGAATAAGTGTTTGAATTTGGTATGACTTCAAAATAATTGTATAATTATTTTTTTAACTTAAAATTAGTTTTTCAATGTGAAAACAAAGTTGTAAATATTTACTAAAAAATTATATTATCTAACAATTCAACGTGTTTTTAAATTATATAATTAAGTGTGAATCCAAACATTCTTTTGTAACATGTTTGGAAGTGTGTTGCGTTTGCCAATAATCACATTCGGTATTCACATCCATGTAGAAGCGATATATGTTAGCTTCTAATTTTCTACGTTTAGAATCGACTTAGCCCAAATTAAGCTACATAGACCTAAGCCCCCAACACCAACCCAAAAATAAAAAGATGAAGATAATTAACAATCTTATGGAGGAGGAGTGTCATTTGTGGCAAAAATGTGTTCTTTCTATTCTCAAACTATAAATGTTTTAACATTTTAATTTTGTTCCAAAATTATTAATGTTTTGCAAATTCAATACTAAATTTGTAATTTTGTCAATAATACCCTTATTTACAATTAATATATTTAATATTTATTGTTATTCAAGTTGAGAACTATACTATTCAAGCCAATAAATAGCTAACCACCAATTAGCGAGAATGTCTACTAACATAATTTCTCTAGACTCTTCATTATCCAAAATATTTTAGTCTAAAAATATATAAATTAATATTTCTTATCAGGTATACACTAACTTTAAACATCTATACTTTAAGCCTTTCCATGAAGTCAAGGAGTTGCTGGCAGCCTGAGACACGTGCAAGTGCAACCTACCAATGGCGAATGGCCATATATGACACATATATAGTACCTTTGCACATGCTTTGTGGCCCAATGAACACGCCAAGCGTCGAGCTAGAATGGCCATGCGATACGATCCTCGCGTGTGTGTGAGCAAGTTTTTCCTTTTGCTGACTCAGTTTTCTCCAAACGTGTCTCGTCCTCGGGGCTCCCACGTGACTTATACCTAATTGCCATGTGCACTCTCCCAGTTATCATGAATAATAATCTCATACGCTCGCTGCTACTGCTCCTCAATCCTCCTTATATTACAGTGATAAAGACAACATTGCATACAAAACATAGTAGGAACAGCAACAACAACAATAATATATATATACACAAATTTATGATTCTTAACGTGCCAATTTGATAATGTAACATACGACAAAAGTACTGTATATATAGCATACGACAGGTAGAATCGTTACCCGTTTGTGAGATGAGATGAGCAGGTTATGGGTTAACTAATCCTGGCACCCTAGCTTTCTGACCAAGTTACCCAACAACAAAAAAGCAAACTTGATACCAATGAATCTTATTATCACATTTCGTTACAATTCACAAGTTTTTTTTTTTTTTGACAGATACAATTAACAAGTTATATGACCTGAGTTAAATAACTAGTACTCCAGAAAACGAGCTGTAATATATATAGCCCAACTTAGTTAAGGTCGGTTTATTT
Source organism: Glycine soja (assembly GCF_004193775.1). Taxonomy (NCBI): domain Eukaryota; kingdom Viridiplantae; phylum Streptophyta; class Magnoliopsida; order Fabales; family Fabaceae; genus Glycine; species Glycine soja. The sequence goes on from NC_041016.1 coordinate 3,260,604, forward strand.
AATTAGACAGTTTTTTTATTTATTTGTTGAGGATCTAAGTAGACAAAGTTTGACATTATCTTATAGAGAGAAAAATATAGAACATTAATTAAATTTTGAAAAACCGCATGTAATAACTTATAATCTTTCTCTCAAAATAAAAAGAAAAGAGTACTCTGTTTTCCTGAGCATTAGATTCATTGATTTAAATAAAGTTTTATATATCTCAACAGAGTACATTTATGCGACAACATATTACTTTATTACTAACTTGTGAGTTGTGACTAATAATATTGTTACTATATCTGATCGCTACGCTAATACTATATTTTTATATGTTGCAGAATTGCGGAAGGGTAAACCTTTGGAGGTGTACAACTGACAAAGCAAAGTCTCTTAGATTGCTTGCACATGTAATCACGTACAATGCATGTGATGAGCCGCAGGTAGATACATTGTATTCAGAATGTGTGACTTTTAACTAAGCAGCTTAATTTGTCGTGTGCAACTATAGATATAGTGTGATTTTGGACTTTTCTTCCCTTCAACCAAAACTCAAAAACAACGAAAATGTTTTCATTGATAGTAGTATTTTATTTGTCTCTTCAAATTAGCTTACTAGATTGAGTTATATATAAGACATTAATTAATTCAACTCTAAGCGTACGTATGAGTTTGATTCTTCTATATATTTCCCACCTCCTTGTTAGACTTGTTATCAGTCATCCACTAAAAAAAATTAATGCAATAATGGGTCATTTTTTCAATTCGGTTCTATTTAAAGTTTCCCCTCGTTTTTCATAAACCATTTTTCAACAACAAAAAATAATAGCTTTATAACAGACTCGTTCATTTTCCCCTAATTTATTCATTTATAACTCTTGAACAAAATTATATTAATATATATCGATGATAAGTGAAGCGGGTTTCTTCGTCTTAGATTAAAATTTGGAAACAATATACTAAATCTATTTTCAGTGTTTGGTTTAAACGGTAGCGACAAAACATAGTAGTGTGCCGATGCGCGGTTTGTCGGGAACTAAAATAAAATATTCGGGCTTTCCAACAAAATTCTCCATCCACGTTCGTTGCCGTTGGTATAACTCAGAACGAGGTTGTCTTTTTCATGTTTGATGTTTTGTACTGTCTATAAATTAGAAAATTAAATAGTACTGAGGGGGGGTTCTTTTAAAAACTGAGAAACAAGAAGTTAAAAAAGAACGTTAATTTCTGGAAATAAGCTTTAGCACTTTATCTTTAAGTGCATGAGCCAGCGTTTTTTTAGTGAATTAAAAGGGTTGGAGATAGAATTTGAACCAATGATTAACAGCGAACGAAATTCCCTGTATATTGGGTCAATTTGAATAAATTTCTTTATAAGTATTTTTAGAAAGGAAAAAAAAAACTTCTTATGTTAAAATTAAAATCCAGCTTTTAAAGAAAGTTACATTGAGAAAGCATCTACAAATTATATGAGAAAGTTATATATAAGTTAATTTTAATTTATGGAAATTTTTTTATTTACTTTTATTTCCTAAAAGAGCTTCCAATTTTTTTTTTATTTAAACATGTCCATAACAGATAATTTTTAGACGAAGGAAAAACTTGCCAAGTACGTACTAAGTCAACTTTTATTTAGATAGTGGAGTTCAAAGTTCTTGGGCATCGCGTATAATCGCTATCTAGTTATAACCCTATCCTTATACGAAGATAATTAAACAAATGTGACATACAAGTATACCTCATGATTATAGAGATGATGGGCCTGTTTGTTTTTTTTTAATTAATAAAAATACTTTTTTCAATAAAATAAGCTTTTTATTTTATTTTTTAAAAATGTGATCATATACCTCCTTCGCACTACTTTAATTCAATTTTTTTTCCTGTCCCTTCTTTAGAACGACTTATGCGCAGTACTTTACTTGGTTAGTTAATCTTTTTCCTTGCAATCCCAAAAATATTGATTTTTCATTCTTTTATACTCCATTATATTTCACTCTACCAAAATAATTCTAAACTTTTACTTACACCAGTAACATAACCTTTAATAATAATTCACAAAAAAAATAAGAGTGATGATATATGAACATTCATATTTTTTAAACATCTAACATACATTGTTTTTCTCTATCACTCTCTTCATGTCAAACTATCATACCTATACTTTTGTTATTTTTATCTATCTCTCACTAGGTGTCAATTGCTATATGGGGTGTTAATGTATATTTCAAAAAAATAAATTTTATTAATAAATGAAAAAAAGGCATTGGTATTTATTTTTCTCAAATTAAGAGAGTTTTGGATATTCTCAAATCATATTCTTCCAATAGAAAATATTGGAATGTGGAAACTGGAAACTCTCTGGTTCTTTTTTTAAGGAAGGTTTTGGCATTCCTTTTAATTTTTATTGATAAGATCAAATTTCTGCGGATCTTGGTGAGAAAGTTCTCACTTTCTCTTATTACTCTCATGTGACCCTTGTTTTTGTCTCCTACTTTAATGCAGTTGCATTTTTTAAACCTTGAGTTAGAGACAATTAATTACCACGAAATAGGTCAACAACAATTAGTCTATGTATTCTATAAGTTCACCCAAAAAAAAGGTGTCCAATAATATAAACCAGCAAGTTTTGATTTCTTAGAATTATTATGGCCATAAAAAAATTTCAATGATTATTTTCTTTGTGCTTCAAACTTACTTTTGTTTCTAGAGTTTCAGTTCGTTGCTTAATTTTTGTCTATCAAAAGAAATCCATATGAAAAACTTGATCACAAATTGATACAAGCTAGGTGGAGTTTATTTAAAATTGACAGGGATGACAACTTGTTATCAAATCCATTAAATTTGGTATCACTTAGTACAAATTTTATTATTACAACGTGTTTTAAGAACTCGATCTAATTAAAAAACGGTTCAATTTTATTTTACTCTCTTAATTTAGATTACATGTAATTTTAATCTTTAATTTTTTTTATAAAAAAAAAACTTTAGGAATTTGGTCTCTGATCGTTTTTTTAACTTAAAAATATTTACTTTTCAAACTAAAAACTTCACAAACGGAGATTAAACTATCTTGTTTTTTAAGGGGATTAAACTACCCTTTATTAAAATACTAACTAAAACATTTTTTTTTCTCAAAATTTCACTAAATTTTTACCCTTTAAACTTTTACATCGTTTCATATATATCTCAATTTCATTGTAAATTCTGAAATATTTAAATTAAAAAATAATAAATTTAAATATTTAGGTAAACTAACATATCAAAGAAAGAATTAATTTTACTTAATTTTAAAAATAGAAAAATTAATTAACTAAAACAAACTAGAGAAACTAAATTACACATAACTATATATATATATATATATATATATATATATATATATATAATTTAATCTTTAAAAATAAATGAATAAAATTTTATTGAAAACCACATTAAAATATTTAGTAATTGACAGTGTGGATTCTAGGAAAGAGGATCACTCTAAGTTTGGTTAGATTATTAAAAAAGTGTCGAGACTTCCTTTATTTGTTATCTAACTATCAAGACATATCGGTTAGGAGACAAGTTAATTAAGTTATTTATGCACCAGCTAGAGCGTTTTGTTATATGTTAGTCTCCACTTCCTTCATGGTTTATCTGATTTTGAACAAGTTCTTATCGAAATGAAATAAGTTGGTTACTTTTTTAAAAAAATATTGCGTATACTTTTATACTAAATCATTATTTTAAATTTCTCTAATTAGTTAACATTCTCGATCGGTTTTAGGGGTGATTTTGTAGGTTTATATAATATATCAAATTAAGAGATAGCCTTTATCTTTTCCACTACATTCTTGTAAGATGCATTCTATAAAGTTTAGAAAAAAGAGAATAAAAAAAATTCGCTTTTTCTTGAACCGACAACAACCTTTACTAATAAATAAAAAAAATCATTGATGTGTATTTTTCCTTTTTGTTATTAGAGGATTGTATATAATTATAAAATATAAAAAAAAACTTAACCAAATTAAATAACTGGTCACGGGGACAGAAACATTAGAGGGGTCCTAAAAGAGTAGGAGAATTTTGGGGATTTTCAAATGATATTCATATTAGAAAGTGGAAACTAAGATTTTATTATATTTTTTAAAATAAGGAAGGTTTTGGCATTCCTTGATTTTCATTGATACGGTCAAGTTTCTCTGGATATTGGTTAGAAAGTCCCCACTCTACTCTCCCATGCCATCCCTTCGTTCTGTCTTATGTGCCCTCTCTCTCTCTATAAATAAGCCTCAATGTCCTATCCTCAAACTCCCCTAGCAGCTAGATAATACTTTTGTTTTCCAATTTTCTCTGCTCCTGTTCTCTTCTTTCATAACAGAACCACATGGAAAATCCCTCGGGTTCCATATTCAGTTATCACGAGGTGGGTCATTGCATATTTCTTAATTCTTTATCTGCTCTCCACACCATCCCTCACTACATCATCTTAATGATTAATCACTCTTTTCCTTTCGTCACACTTGCATACATACATGTCTTCTCTGGGTTTGTTTCATTAGTTTTCCAGTTTCAATATTAGTTTAACGTTAAAGGGTTCATAATTTGTTGCCTTCTTTCTCTTTTACTTTTTTATTCTTTTCAAGTATTTTATTGTTTTTACAGTTTTACTAGATCAAGAATGGTATATACCGGTTTTTTGTTTTTTTCTTCCTTCCTTACATGAATTATGAGTTCAGGTATAGTTTTTTCACTGCTTCCATCTTCTTTCGTGTTCGTCGGTTGAACCTCTTGAAAGAATGAGACATGTCACGAAAAAATTGTGGAGACGAATTCTTGGGCATTAATTTTCAGGGCCCAACAATGTCAATTTTATCTTAAAGATTGATTCCTTATCTTAATTTTCTCTTTCTTGATTTATTTTGCACAAATATCTTTATTAATCATACTTTTATTTTAGATATTTTCTTTCTTCTTTTATAAGGAAATATCTATCTTAACCCTTTTCCTGTAATTTGACTTTCTTATTAAACAGCAAATTAAATAATCAAACATCAACAGCTTCACTGTTTCTAAAACCTTATTCTGTGTTGATTTTTTTTTTTTTTACCAAAAAGCTTTGAATTATATTTTTTCCTTGGGCGATTATTGAGATTTTTTAGTTCTATGACAATCCAAAAGCGAGGCAGGTGAAAAGTCTCGATTTTCAAGGCCAAAGGGTTGATCTTTTTGTGTACACACTACACACCAAAGTTGTCGTTTTCTTTCTTTCTTTAGGTTTTGCTATAAAAAAAAATCACTTTCACACACTAACAGAGTCACAGTCAATAATCTCGGTGTGCATGAGACGTGCGCAATCACTGAATGTTAAAAGTAGTTACAATTCCTTGACTTCCAACAGTCCATTTTCTCAACACAATTTTCATCAAATTATGCAGAGTTGTGATGAGTTGAGGCAGAAGCTCTTGGCCACCACACTGGAACTGGAGACCATGGAGAACGTGAAGAGGGAACTGATGAATCTGCTGAAGATGGCATACCAGGAGAGAGACGAAGCAAGACAAGAGCTTCAAAAACTCGTTAAAAAACTAACACCCCCCGCTTTGTTCGAAGTCCCTTCCATGATGATGATTCATGCACCAACCAAAGCAAACTCTAGCATCACAGAATCCAACAGCACCTCGCACGTTTCCTCCTCCGTAGATTCCCTTCTCGATTCAGTTTCTCCTCCCGAATTCTCCAACATGAACAACATCAATGTCGACTCCCACAACTTGGGTGGTTACCTCAAACAACCTTCGGTTCAAAACAACCTGTGTGTCTCTCAAAAGCGCACCTGTGATGTTGGGGACGAGGTGATTGAATACATTGCTAAAGGAAAAGTGTTGCCTCAAAAGGGTAATCTCCTCAAAGCTGTGATGGACGCGGGTCCTTTGCTTCAGACACTCCTTGTTGCGGGGCCACTTCCCACGTGGCGAAACCCCCCTCCTTTGCAGAACATAAAGATTCCACCTCTCAATGTTCAAGACTTTGCTTCCAATAATAATAATGTGAATACATTGAATTCACTTAAAAAACCAATGCTTGCACCCTCTCATTATTCTACACAGCCTACTACGCTCAATGTTTCTGTTGTCAACAATTCATTCCAGATGACTTCAAATGCTACTTGCAAGAATCTCGCACCATCGAGGATTCCACAGAGCCATCAGCATCTTCTACGCAATTAGTTCCCCCTCCCAAGTTTTTTTATTCTGTAAATGGAGTTAGAATTTATTGGTGTAAATGGCATACCCGGGCTTTGATTCAATCCTCAAGCTGACATATTTTGGTCCTAGTTGAAGAGTAAGTCCTTATTTCCAAACGTGACAATTTATTTCAAAATTTGATTTTATTTTTTCCTTGTGCTTTTTTGACAAACTTAAGAATCCTGTTGTCTGGTTCTTTTGTTTTATATCTAACCAAACATATTACATTCTCATCTGTTTATGGGTAAGTGGGAGTAATGAAATTGTTTACAGAATTTTTTTCTAATTTTAAGATATTATTATCGATTTTAAGATTAAAATGGAGAAAGTGTCAGTAAAAAGGGTCCTGTGAAGAGGAAAATCCGAGAAAGAGGAAGTCATTCTTAAATTTGTCCAAAAATAATAATAAAAGTTAATGAGATGTTGTGCTGGACATAAACAAAAAAGTGTTGAAGCATCTTAAATTCATATTCTTCCTTGTCTTTATTATGTTGCCTTATGTGTTTCATCTAATATCTTTGTTCATGTTTTTTTTTTCCAACAGAAAAACAAAATTTTTTCTGAATGATTTGTTTATATAAGTAGTCTTATTTGAGAATTTGCGGCGCAAGTAATTAGTCCATGCTTCTGCTCCAAATACGAATATATATGTTCATAGATATTATTGTTAACATCGGTATCATAAAAGAAAAGAGTTATAACCGAAATAGCAAATTAATACAATGCGAAATCCTTGACATAATCTCCAACAGTGCGTCTGTTTGGCGGTACAATTTTCATATATAATATCTTCCAAATAAGTTTTATTGAAACCCCTTAGAAACTCTATGTAACCTCGCATTTTAATTACGTCTGATTAAAATGTCTTTAGGCTTGGCGGCTAGAGACGCTGGTATATTTTTTGCAGTATGTATGTTGTTCATTATGGAGAGTGAGTGGAAAAATCTTGTGCGTTTTTTGTCTAGACTTAAGCGTTCAAACTCTGGTGGTAGAAAGGGCAATTGGCTGAGGAAACAATTCCTAATGAGTATTCTATGGATTTTCGAAGCGGTAACTTTGAGTCCTGTGTGATAATTTCTCTTCCAGTGTGTGAGTTTAAGAGAGACGAGGTTGAGGGGGAACATATGCCAGTTAATGCGGACTGGGCCATTTGTTTGGGGGAATGGCTCAAACTTCTTCTTAATTGCACCCACGGTTTCCACGTTTCATGCATTGACACGTGGCTTCGGTCTCATTGGAATTGCCCTCTTTGCAGAGCTTGTGTAGGTCATGATGACACAGTCTTCTGATTAATTTGTGTTGACAATCACTTTTGAGGAGAGTTGTTCATAACATGGCCAATCCTTTTGCATTCTTCTAAAGTTAGACTTATCATGATTCAAACTTCAAGTATCAAGAATTCTTTTTTTCTTTAAAAAAAAAAAAAAAAACTTAAGTGTCTGAATTAAGCCTTCACATAGTGTGTCGGAATTATAGGTTGGAAAATTAAATTTAAATGAAACTCGTCTTGTAAACTTGTTAGAGGTGCCCAATTTAGTTTTATCTAAAAGGGGTTAGCAATGTGAGTAATAAATTTGCAATAGTTTGAATTGGAATAGTTAGAGGTGCCCAATTTAGTTTTATGGGTAATAATTCCTATAACATGGGTTTCTTGTTTACTTGTTCATTTGAGGAGTAGGAGTACAAGATAAAAGTATTTGGTCTAAGCAGTGACTTGAGGAATCTACCATAAATACGCAAACTAGGGATTGTGACCATACTTGGTAGAATGGAGACGTAAATTGAACAGCCAAAATAATCTCATTTTTTTGGACCATCAATAATTTCTTTAGAATTGGGCATTTTTCCAAATTATTCTGCTTATTTGTATTTGTATCACCGTACCATATCATCTATACTATCGTAATTACTAATGGTAATGTGTATGAGGAAGCATCTCTCTGGCCTAATACGAGGATATAAGTAGTGCCAGCAAGCGGATAGTGTCACATGCCTACAGACTACAGTATACCACAACTTTGAAAAACACACTTGATACTACACGTATATTAGGCTCTTGTGCCAAATTGACCAATTCATACAAATGAGAGAAGACCAACATCAACATTCTTTTAAACACAACATACAAATGGCCGAAAATATTGGCTTGGCAAACCTAACTACTTTTTTCGTTGTGTCAGGTAACCATTTTTCCTGTTGCTAATTAATTAGCATTATCAGTGTTTTAAACACTCTTAAAGTGTTGAGAACAATTCTTAACTTTTTTTTTTATACACTCTTTTAAGTTTGTTGGGAGGCAACCTCGGCGGGAGAGGAGATTATAGAAGATGTGCTGTGAGACAACAAAGGTCGAAGAAGGAAAGACACTGGAGAACCAGTTGAGGGTATTTGACTAGAGAAAGAAAGTGTTGAGAGGGAATTTCAGTGTGGAGGACTTCTTGTCCTATCACCATCTCATTCAATCTTATATGCCTTATTTGTATGTTAAATGGTGCTTCAAAATTAAATTCAGTATTACCTCCTGAATCTTATTTATAAGAAACTAGAATAAAATACACTACAAATAAATAGGACCAGAGGTATATAATTAGAGGTGACGGTGGTATATCCAGCATTGAAAAAGTTGCTCAAAAACTTACATTGGATAATAATAACGGCCCATTTACTCATCAAATTTGAAATTGTAACAATGTAAATATAATTCCAATTGAACTAAAATACACCAAATAACAAACCGCAAAATTTAGAACTTAACCTTCAAATGTCTCCCTTTCAAAAAAAAAAAAAAAAAACCTTCAAATGTCTCCCCTCAATGTTCACAAAACAAACTACCATCTAAACAGAAATCGACTTTGGTGAGGCCAGGAATTAGTTTAGATAATTCCAATCTTGTTGGCCACATCCAGGGCGTCATAATCAGGTGTCAACCGGACATAAGCCTTCTTGGTGCCGTCGGGCCTGCAACAGAAAAATCTAAATTCAGAAGAAATGATTTGTTGTAAGTATCAATGCAAGTTTTTCATACAAATTTGTTGTTTCATTTGCATGTTATGGCAACATTGGGTTTCATATGCCACATTTCAAAGTTTCCCTGTGCACAACATGAACCCGTTGTCACACCAGCATGCCACAAACCAAAAAGCACAAAACATGTATGTCTCAGTAATAAAATTCACTGCAAGCATACCATTGTCATTAGCAATAAAAAATCATCAAACAAATTCTAAAAGCATCACTACATAAAGACTCACCTGATTAAGGTGTTTACTTTCTTGGTCTGAATATCATACATCTTCTTGACTGCATCCTTGATCTTCTTCTTGTCAGCCCGCAAGTCGACTATGAAAACCAAAGTGTTGTTGTCTTCAATCTTCTTCATTGCAGACTCAGTTGTGAGAGGATACTTCAATATCTGATAGTGATCAAGCTTGTTCCTGGGTGGAGCACTAATGCGTGGGTATTTAGGGTTCCTATCCTTTTTCAAGGTCTTTGGTCGATGGAAGGTAACAGATGTTCGGATCTTCTTGGTCTTTTTCTTTAAAGTAGCACCTGACTTAACAGCCTTAGCAGTTTTCAAGGCTTGTGCCTTTGGATCAGCCTTCTTTAAACTATCAGCTGCATTAAACACTTGCTCTAGTCACACATCACACTCCATACAAAATAATCAAAAGCTAACTACTTTTTAAACAGCATAATCTTCAACACAATGCAGATAATTACCTAATTCCATTCCAGTAACACTGGAAGAATTAACCTAACAGCACACATAGAAATACTTAATCTCAATCCCTACAACATTCATGGAATCCCTAATTTTCATTATCCAACAGCGAAAACAAGGTTTGACTTTGACATGTGAGTACCTAATCAGAGAGTAAATATAGATGCTTAACCACCGGCTCGCAATTTTCATAAGCCGGATTTCGAAATATTAAAACAATACCTTTAGGAGCCATAGGTGTTAAATCTTCGGGAAACCCTAAAAGAAAAACAACACGAACATAAGACTCGTTATATGAACTGAACCAGACGGAGAGACAATGGGAGAGTATAGAGCACAACCTGCGTGTAGGAAGCAGAGGCACCGGTAAGTTCTAGGGTTTGGTTCCGTCTTATACACGGGCTACGTATGAAATTGTTTCGGTTAAGACCCATGGGCTAGCCTAGCTAGGCCCATTGACAACATTCGCGTCTAAACCCAAGACGACGAAGATTATATTTTCAGTCTAATTTTTTTTTGAATATTTGTTTAATTTAATTCGTTTTTTTTTTGTATGTTTCATTAATAATATAGTATCGAGTTAAATAAATTAATAATATAGTCCTATTTTATTATATATAAACTTAAATAAAAATAGTAAATATATACATCAATATAATTCCCATTTGATGTTTATTTTTACATCGCGATAAATAAAAATATTTGCCAAAGATTTATTTAATTTGATTTTTTCATGTTTCACTAATAGTACTTAAATATTATTTATATGCATAATACTATATCCCCACCCTGCAACACATGATATTTTTATTTCTTTCATCTTTTTATCTATGAAATAGCATTTGTTTCAAAAAAATAAAAAGATAAATATTAATCAATTTAAAATAGATTATATTTTGAGTAAAATGTTTCAACATCATATCAAGGCTAAACACAAAACTAGTATAAAAAAAATCCAAAACAAGTGTAAAAAAAAAAAGAATTTATCTGCATAAGTTATTTTTGTCGCACAGATAATACGAGGTGTCAGCTCAAATGACATCTCATGATAATTGTTTATTCTCATGTAAGAGGCGTTAATCTAAATTTTGAGTAAAAAAAAGTATTTTGAGTAAAAAACATTAATCGGTTTATATATATATATATATATATATATATATATATATATATATATATATGACCCAATATTTAATAAAAAAAACATTTAGTACATTATAAATATTTTAAAAATTCAATATTTATATATATTTTTTTAAATGATTAAGTGTATTGAATTTTTTTAACTAGTATTTTTTTAAGGAACTTATTTTCAATATAAAAATAAAATAAAGCAATGAAATATCAGGCAATTTAAAACTTTCGAGCAGCAACTGTACGTACAGGAAACTGAATACAATTTTCACAAATGAATTTCATCCTTTAAATAATTTTTTACACTATATGAGATTCTTTTTTCTTCTTTTTTGCTGTAAGTTTTTGTGTAGACTATGTGTTCTCCAGTGAGTCTCCGTTATTTACAGTAGAACCGTTGAATCCAGGTAATGATCCTTGTAAATCAGAGCCATAAATATGACCCATTTTGGTCCTTTTTGTTTCCAGGTATCTCTTGTTTTCCTCTGTGATTGGTGTCAACACAGGAACTCGCCCTACCACTGCCAAACCATATCCTTTAAGACCAACAAACTTTGCTGGGTTGTTTGTCATAAGCCGCATTGTTCGAACTCCTATATCCCTCAAAATCTGCACATTTTCATGTTTATTAATTTATCAGCACCAAGATTAGCTTATTTTCGAACTAAATTTTCTCATTTATAACACCAATTGTTTGAAATGTATTCTTCCATCAAATTACTAAACTTTTGATACATGTAAAGTTTATTACACTTTCAATCAATTAGAACTGTGCAAATTATATGAGTTTGTGGTTTAACGTTTGAATGAACGGACACACATTTCAAAGCAGTAATATGTGAGAAGTAATAATTTTTTACTTTTGCTTGAACGGCGGTTTAAAGGGTGCACAACGGGGAAACAAACATAGCCTATATGATGGGATGATTAAATTTTCTCCATCAAATAACTCTTTCTTGCTTGAAATTAAATATTACAAGACACTAAGAGTGGGTTAGACAAGAGAGGTTTAAAGGGTAACATTAAAACCTTGGCTCATTATTGATTAATTTAAAACACATAGTATAAGCGAGAATGAATGGATGATGAATCTGACCTGTGCACCAATCCCATATTCACGAGCATCAACAGCTAAGCCGAGTTCTATGTTTGCTTGGACCGTGTCATGACCTTGATCCTGCAAATTATACGCTTTAAGTTTGTGACCAAGGCCAATGCCTCTTCCCTCATGACCTCGAAGATACACAACTACTCCCCTACCTGCTTCTTCTATTAACCGCATTGCCAAATCTAACTGGTTGCCACAGTCACACCGAGCTGATCCAAATATATCCCCAGTTAAACATTCTGAATGTACTCGTACTAGCACATCTTGTCCATCTCCCATGTCTCCCTATGTATATTTACAAGACAATAAGTAACTGATCATAAGAGATTATAATTCAGAAAAAATCATTCAGTTTGTTTTAAGCTCTTTCTTGTACATATATTCCATGAAAATCAATTAACAAAGTTATGCTTCACCATACAGACTCTTTATTCATGAGTGTGTTAGCAGCTTTGTAGAGAAAGTGAATGGGATACTCATACTACAAACAAGGTGAAAGTGTGAACCCCTTTTGTAGAGAACTTTCTTACCTTTACAACAGCCACATGTTCAGTTCCATCCAACTTTGAGCTGTAGCAATATGCTTGAAATAGGCCCCATTTAGTAGGCAGGCGAGAAACTGAGGTTCTTTCAACCAATTTTTCTCTCTTTCTCCGATACCTTGAAGAACAAGTAAACAGATCACATCATTAAGTGAATTTGATTAGCTTATAAACCAATTAAAGTCGAGTGTTGAATGCAACTAGCAGAACTTAGAAATACTAAGAAGGAATAAATATCATTTACAATTTCTCGACCGTGAAGGAAAGGTAAATTAAGGTGATTGATTACTCACTTACCTTATCAAATCAGTTATTGAGACAATTGGTAAGGTGTATTCCGATGCTAACTTTCTTAAATTGAGCAAAGATTGCATAGAGCCATCATTTTCATCAACAAGAGCCGAAAGAACAGAAATTGGGGGCAAGCCAGCCAGTGCAACTAAGTCCAGTGAGGCCTCAGTGTGACCTGCTCTTCTAAGAACCCCACCATTTCTGTACTTAAGAGGAAACACATGACCCGGTTTTCTGAAATCCTCTGATTTGGACTCAGGAGATGACAGAGCAAGAACAGTTTTCGCTCTATCAGCAGCTGATACACCCGTAGAAGTTCCAGATTTCACATCCTAAGGTAAAACAACAGAGTTTCATAATGTCAATTGCAATGATCTCTGTTGAGCTTCAGATTGAAGCACCAATCTAAGTAACTTGATATAGATAGGATTCAAAACTTTGAATATGATAATACATACCACTGTGATAGTGAAGGTGGGAGCAGAAGAGTCCTCATCTTCAGTCTCTGGTGACATTAAAGGGAGGTTCAGTCTTTGAAGATCCTCCTCTTTCATGCCAACAGAAACGATCCCTGATCCGTGCTTAATCATGAAGGCAATATCCTTGGGACTAGTAAGAGATGCAGCCATGATAAGATTTCCTTCAATATCGCCGTTTTCATCATCTACCACAATCACAAACTACAAAAGAAAATTGCACCAGTTGTCAGGTTATTCATCAAACGTACACGGTACACATAAACAAGAGAATTTATATGTGTACTTCACTCATACATTAGCTTATTTTGGAGAACAACACCTTATTAGATAGCTATTGAGAAAAGAAAACATGCAATAAGATCCTGTTTGAATGAGCTTTTACCTTCTGGGACAATATTTAATTTCATTTTATTATCTCTGCTTTTTGGTAAGAATCACAAGTGTATTATTTATTTCATTTGAGATGATTTTGTTTGAGCTAGGTAGAACCACATATTGAAGATGGGAACTTGAGATCACTAATAAAACTGGAAAATTAACATATTTGCTAGACAAAATGACTGAGAAATTGCGCAGAACCAACCTTGCCTTGGCGTAATGCATTAAGCGCTCGTTCAATGGAAGAGTAGCCTTTAGAGGGACAATCTGGATCACCTTCGGCATCACTGACAAAGAAATCAGTGGTTTCTGGTGTTAGTTCAGCGTCTAACGTTTCAAATGAAGCTGAAGAAGACTCGTTATTATTTAAGGCACCTAAGAGGGAACCATTCTCATTTCTCTTCAAATTACTATCGTCAAACAAGTCTTCTACTCCAGCAGCACAACAAGCTGAGTTCCAGACTTTGTTCTTCCATAGGCCTAGTCTTGCACTGTGATGAATACCGTAGGAACGATGCAAGCTGAGGATAAATTAAGAATATTTAACTTGAATTTAGAGAGAACACAAGTGTTACGTAGGGAATGTGTAAATACCTTGAGCTAGTGATGACGTGGGAAATCAAAGGATGAGCGAATGAAGCAGAGTCCATAGGCTGGGACTTGAAAATTTATTCTCAGAAACTGAAACACACACAAATTTGTGTTCTTATTTCATGTAACGCAAAATAATATACAAGGAAAATAGGAAAAAGAATCCACCTCTAGTTATGGATGTGATTCCACAAGGAACCGTTATCCAATATTTCTAGCTAGTTGTACTTTAGCAAAGACTAAGAACCACAACCTTTTTGTGCATAATAACGAGTGGTATGAGTATGACTATTGCCTAGCGGTTTGTCATCTTAAATAACAATTGCTCTCATTTGGTTAAAAGTTACTATCAGTGAACTAGTACACCAATGTTTTAGAGATCCCATTAACACCCTTCATTCCTCTCTTTTTGTCTCATCAAGTATCCATTACCTATCATTTTTTCTTCCCTCTCCGGGTATATTAGCTTATGGAGTGTTCAAGAAATATATTTTTTATTATATCTAGGTTCTCTTCATCTCTCTCCTTTTCTCATTATATAAATTGTCATGTCTATTAGTTTCTTTTTATTTCTATCTCTCAGTTCCTTCCGCCCATTGAAATGCACATTGAACATTTTTCATTGGTTAAATATCCATTCGTAGTTGTGTTGTACAAAAATCTTTCTTATTATATGACTTTACTGTTAAAAAATTAAGAAAATACCATTAAAATTTTTATTTTTATTTATATAAATTGTTAATAAAAATATTTTTATATAGACATTCAATAAAATTTAATTTATTGTCATACCATAATAATAAATAGAATGACGCGTTAAAACGACTAGATCTTATTTTATGATCGTATCGTGTAAAAAATGTAATAAAAATTCATCTATATATCAATATTTAGAAAAATAAACGTGTCATGTGAAAAATGAAAATCTATACATCTATACTTATAATAAAAACGATATTCACATTTGATTTTTACTTTTGACTTATGTAATTTTGGTGTTGTATTTTTTAAAATTCACAAGTTTCATCTCTATATTTTAAAATAGAGATATTTAATTATCTTATTTTTTAAAATTCATAATTTTAATCTCTTATTTTAAAATAAAAACATTTAATCTTTTAGTTTTCTAAAATCTGCGACTTTAATCATTCCATCAAATTTAAAATGTTGATCGGTTAATAAATTAACATGATATAATTCAAAAATTTAGTGATATAACATGCGATTATTTATTTAATTAACCTCATAGTCTAAATTAATCTTTCAACAACCAACTTTTTTCTTTTTTAAGGAAGGATCAAAATTACATATTTTTATAAAATAAGAAGATTAAATGTTTTTATTTTTAAATTGGAAGACTAAAATTATGAATTTTAAAAAATATAAGAACTAAATATCTCTATTTTAAAATAGATGAAAAAAATTAAAAAATTAAAAAATAGGAGAATAAAATATTTAAGCCTTTACTTTTGTATACCATACCCTTTGACCGCTATAAATCATGTATTGCTTTATTTGAATTTTATTTTCTCATTTTCTTTCCAATCTTTGGCATCTCCCGTATGTTTATCTTTTAACTACTGCTATAATTATAAACCACATATAACTTGACACACCTTTCTTATTTTTAGGGATAAAATAATTGTTAAAACACACAGAAATCTTAAAAAAGAGTCAATAGTAAAGATGTAGTTAGTGAATCAAAGAAGCCGAATCAACTGAAAGCAAAATTGATCGAAATCGAATTCTTGGTTTGGGGGGAGGGGTTGACACGTCCAAAATGGAAAGGGCTTTTTTCATGGCAATTTGGCAAACAAAAGAACAAAACAAATCCGTGTACTATACCGTATTGTTGATGATGGTGAATGCAAGCTGACGTGGCAAACCAGTTCTCTTGCTTTTATTAATCTCACAGAAAATGATGCCGGAGAAAGCGATGCTTATGAATCTCTCTCTCTCTCTCTCTAACAGAACCCAAAACAAAACAAAACTAATGCTATGTCTCAGTTAGTTCTTCTGAGTCTCCGAGGTTAAGAGTTGAGCTAAGACGCGACACACACACCTCTCTAACTCTAACATTCAAAATTCGATGTCGGGGTTTTGATCCCCTAGCTGAGGTCCCACAGCCTCTTGTATTGTATTGTGTTGTATGTATTTGGGGTATGGCGGAATCATCCACTAGTTCTGCTGTTTCAGTTGATTCCATTTCCAGAGACAACAAGTTCTGGAAAGGGGCATTTGCTGTCGCTGGAATCATGCTTACCCTCGTCACCTATGGTGTCTTGCAGGTTTCATTTTCTTTAGTTCATTCATTTACTTGTCGCATCTATCTCTTCATTTGTCATAACAGTGCTAGGATCTCTTTATTTTTTTCTTCAATCTCGTTATTATTATTGTTATTATAGAAATGCAGATTCTGGGGGGCACTGTGGTAGTTCAAAACCGAGTGAAATTAGTGATCTCTAATCGTTTCTGCACATTTCCTTCACTGGGTCTAACTCTTCTTAATGAGTCAAATCTTGAGCTTTTAACAATGGCTGCAATTAACTTAGTAAATATACTCTTGGTTTGATAAATTAGAATACCATTGCTAGGCATCCCTGGACAATACGTTGTTGTACATAAAAAGAGACGGGGGGGGGGGGGGGGGGGGAAGGAATAGTATTAACAACAAACGTTCACCTAGTGAGATAAGGCTTTTGTTGTTGTACAAGCAACAAACATGATCGGGTTGCTAATACTCTTGGTTGGAGTAGTCATACTTAGTAATTTGATGCTTATTTTGCTGTATAATTTGCATACAAGGTACGAGTGGGTTCATACAAATTAGACCAGGATTTCTTTCTTTTGAATGGATAGTTCATAGTAGTATCAAAGTTCTGTCAGAGTCCAACATTTATCCAGGAATTTACATTAGAAATTTCTTTCTTGCAACAGGAAAAGATCATGAGAGTGCCGTATGGAGCAGAAAAGGAGTATTTCAAGCATTCACTGTTTCTTGTTTTCTGCAACCGCATCACAACATCTGCTGTTTCTGCTTGTTCTTTGCTGGTAAGTGTATGCAAAAATACTGTCACATGCTTGCGTAGGTTTGATACATTTTGCAGTGTTTCAATTAAGGTGTACCTTTCCTGTGACTACATTTTTCTTCATAATTTTCAATGTTTCTTACAGGCAAGTAAAAAAGCAATGGACCCAGTAGCTCCCATTTATAAGTATTGCCTTATCTCGGTATCAAACATACTAACTACAACTTGCCAGTATGAGGTAAGTGTCATATTTTCTGTTTGCCTGTAAGCTCATAAAAAGTTGCTAATGTTAATGGTTACAAGTTAGCAACCATGTTTTCTGGAATAATCATATTTCTTTTTACAGGCCCTCAAATATGTTAGTTTTCCTGTTCAAACCCTTGCCAAATGTGCAAAAACGATACCAGTTATGGTAGGTCAAACTTTAATACTATACCTAATAATCTAAGTTGCATTTATGGTGATGAGTGGCTAATTTATATATTAATTATATTACATCGCTGGTATTTGTAAATTTTTTTAGAATGTGGGTTTGGCCTAACTTAACCCCAAAAGTCAACTCACAGAATGAAGGTTGCTCCCAACTTATATATTATATCTTGGCACTATCTCTAGCCGATGTGAGACTTGTATTTTTTCCAACACGCTCAAGCACTTTTGGGCTTAGTGTATGAATAATATGGTGGGTGGTTCGTTAATGGATCTAGGATAGGCTCTATACCATCTTAGAATATGGGTTTGACCTAACTTAACCCCAAAAGTTAGCTCATAGGAAATCCAAGGGGGTAAATGAAGATTTTCACTAATGGGTTATAAGCAAATCATATGAGTGAACTTGATACCACACTTTAACCCAAAATCTTATGGCTCAAGTTTATGAGTCTTAACCTCACTTATATGGTGTTCAACCTTCTCATTCCTTCCTGATGTGTGATTTCATCTAACACTTGTAGTCCAATAATCTTTACCTCAAGTGTAAGTCTCTTCCACATGATAGTCTCTCCCTCAAGCAGAAGTCATTTTCAATCTATGAGAATCCAATGGTGGCCCTTAGAGCTTAGCCATGGCTATCCCAGTTCATCTAGTCAATCTTGCAAACATACTCTAGTACCTTGCACCGTCGCAACACTTGTGGACCCACTGTTTGGCCTCAACCGTCAGAAAGACTTTCGATACAAGAGATCTCCATGTCCATGGATCCATCACTGTCATTTACTCGTCTGAGCCGGTCACCAAATCAAATCATCAGCTCTGATACCAATTGTTGGGAAATTCGAGGGGTAAACACTGAGGAGATTTTTACCAGTGGGCCATGAGCAAACCATATGAGTGAACTTAACACCAAACTTTAACCCAAAAACTTAAGGCTTACGTTTATAGGTAGTATCCTCACTTATATGGTGTTTATTCTTCCCATTCTTATTTAATATTGGTTTTTTCCTCACACTTGTACTCCAACAATCTCCCCTTTATAATAGTGCTTTATTGTGTAATGTGTGTCAAGGATGACCATACTAAGCCTTTATTTATAATGAACAAATAGGATCAATATTGATTAAATAGGATCAATCTAATGATGAGTAATAAGGACTAAATCACTAATTACTATCTAATCATAAATAACAGAATAATATGTAATCTTAACAAAGTTGGTAGTTGAATCTTATTGTTTGACCTCACAATTTTGCAATCATTCCATTATCTTTAAACATTTGGTTCAAATTGGTCAAATACTTAAACTCAATTCTCTCTCTTTCCCACTGTCTTTATCCTTTTGTGTGTCATGCAGGTCTGGGGTGCCCTCATTATGCAGAAGAGATACCAGGGACCTGACTATTTGTTGGCTTTTTTAATTACCCTTGGTTGCTCAGTATTTATCCTATATCCGGTAATTACTGGGTTTTTGAACCAATTTTTTTCCTACTGCTTTATTATCAAATTCATCATTGGTCTTTATGGTTTATGCAATCATTTTTTATTGAAGAAATGGCAATGAATACCCATATGCTACCATATTAGCGTTCTTCAGTGATTTGATGTTGCATGTGGGCGGCACTGTTATTTCTTTTGGTAATAAAGAGGACTTTTGTTGAAGACATGATAAGAATGTTCTGTGAGTGAGGATATTATTATCCTTTAATTCAAATATCTCTCTTCTATTTCCATCATCTCAACCAAACACAACATTAGACAAAACCCAAAGAAATAACATGGCTTTTGAATTGTCCAGAATCATTATAGAAACACTCCTAAGAAGCTTTATGCACTATTTTGTCCAAAGACTTGGAAGTTCTAAACTAATAAAAAATTTGACATTGTTATCTACTTAAATAACCAATGCAAATAAAGCATGACTCTTATTTTTATTCGTAGGAATTGAACTTAGGTACCAAGGGGTGTACAACAACTCATGCACACTACTCACCCAATTGATTGCATTGATCCATAGGGAGAGAGTCAGTTCTGATAGAATACGCACTTTTGAACAATTGGGTTATAAACTGAGGGGTTGATATTGTGTTGTTGACTCGCAAGCCTTACCAGATTCTATGCATGTAATTATAACAACTGAGAGATAGTTTTTGTTGACAAATGTGTCTTTTTTTTGCTCATGTTCCATTTGGAAAGCATAATTTAACAAATATCACTTTCTTACTCTTGATTGCTGGCATGATTCTGCAATAAGCTAAACTCATGCTTGTGTTTTTTTAATTGTAGGCAGGAGCAGACATGAGTCCTTACAGTAGAGGAAGGGAAAATACAGTTTGGGGAGTTCTCCTAATGGTTGGCTATCTTGGGTATGCCACAGAACTTAATATATCTTTAAGTGTGTGATTTTATATGTTAAAGGGGAAGGGTCCAAAAAGTAATGCTACATCCACTGGTTGTGACATGGAAGGTATTTTAGTTGTCCAACTGTTCTCAATGTTGGGAAAAAATTAATTAAATTATCTTGCTCACCTATCACTTTGAATAATTTCCTGCATATAATTTTTATTTTACCTGGCTTTCAATGTTCAGAGTTATTATGGGCAACTACATAATCATTATGAACATTTTTGGTTGGTTTGAGCTGTACTGGTGATTTGAAGCCCATTATATAGCTAAAATCTCATTTTGAATTAGTTTGTACTTTTTTACTTTCAGACTCTTGAATGCATGCTTATACCAACTTACTTTAAGAATATATCTACAAAAATGTTTCACATGCTAGTCAGTCATTGAATCAGATTCGAATTTTTCATGTATTAGGTTTGATGGCTTTACAAGCACATTCCAAGATAAGTTGTTTAGAGGCTATGACATGGAGATACATAATCAGATATTTTACACAACATTGTGCTCTTGTATTCTTAGCCTGACAGGTTGGTTTGAAATTTTTTTGTTGAACCTTATGGCTTACACTGTCATACATTCTTGCCTGGTAATTTAATATGAAGATTTGTTGGGGTTGTTGAGGACAAAGCTTTATGATAGATAAAAATTTCTAGAAGTCTTGATGGTGTTTGGAAAACATATAACTTGTAACTGATCAAGGATGAACTTATTCAATTCAATAATGTTTTGCCCTCAAGCATTTAATATGGCAAACTTTCGATTGGTTTTTTTGCTGTTTGGCCTTCCTTTCTCATTTCTATACTAGCTAGCAGTTCACCATGACTACCAATTTCAAAGCAAGTATAAACTATCTTCACATCCAATTTTCTGAGTTAATCTGACCTTTCTCTAGACTTGTTTGGAAAGTAGTTTTTTTGTTTTTCTGAAATGTTGTTCTCTTATATTTTTCCATTTTATGATTATTTTTACTTCATCTTTGTTTCTTTTCTCGCTTCATAGTTAGAAATCCGTTCTTTTGACATTTGATATTTTTATTTAGGTCTTATCTTACAAGGACATTTAATACCAGCTGTAGAATTTGTTTATAACCATCATGATTGTTTCTTTGACATAGCATTGCTTTCTACTGTAAGTAAACTTCACCCATCTGTTTTGAATTTTATAAAGCATTCTCCCTTTTTATTTGTCTTGAGATATTTTTTAAATAGATACCAATCCCTGGGTCTATAATGCTTTTACAATTATTTTTTCCTTTGGCTATAAAAGCAAAACCAAAAATATTTCCCATTTTCTTCATCTTCTATTTCACTGAAGAAATATTTGAACTATTGGATTTCACAGGTTGCCACAGTTAGTCAATTTTTTATTTCATACACAATTCGCACCTTCGGTGCTTTGACATTTGCAACCATAATGACGACAAGACAGGTAAGTTGCGTAGATAAATCTATTTTTCATTTTCCAGACAATTGTTTTTTTTTCAATGTTTTTTTTATTCTAATTGTTGCAGTTGGTGAGCATTATGCTGTCATGTGTGTGGTTTGCCCATCCTCTTAGCTGGGAACAGTGGATTGGAGCTGTAAGACTCACTTTTTACCTTTACTAAACATTATAATGAATTGAGTCATATTGCACTTGCACTCTAAGATCACACTTTTCTTTATCCCTACATGCACCTATTTTGAACCATGCGTAGATGGATCAAAGCTTACACACACATTAGATGTGTGATCCAATGATCTTCTCAATGAATTTTATGATAAGCATTGTAATAGCAGTACACTATCAGGTCATTGTCTTTGGCTCCCTTTATGGAAAAAGCTTCTCGAGGAAAATGCCTCAAAAGACAACCTCCTCCATAACACTTGTTCAAAAGGGGGATCCAAATAATTTGAAGGACAATCCGTGACAGAGATGGAGGTAAATTTTCCTGAACTGACACCTGCTAATGTCTGCAGTGGTGATGTGGCTTCAGCTTTAACTTCAGAGTTGGGCATTCAATATTTAAGATCATGGATAGTTTCATTATACAGAGTTGGTTTGACTTAAAATCCAGTCAGCATCAGCTGCTGCTAGATGTGCAGATTTTGGAATCACAGTCATAACAATAGAGAACTTAAAAGGATTTTAACCCCGTATTTTTTGGTAGGGGAGATCAATTATAGACTGACTAGGGCCAAAAGATGCTTATAGATTGATATATGTACAATGCATTTGCTCAAGCAAAAGTTGTTACTTTGTTCTGTTTTTCAGAAATGTGTAGTGGAGAGAAATTTGTTTGTGGTAATTTCCAGGATCCGTTATTTACTTAGTGTAATTGGCAATTTTATGGTGTTATTATCTATAAGCATACTTTGCAAAATTATAACAGGCATAGATTGTACTAACATTAGGGAACCTTGATTCCCAAGTTCATTCTGCATGCACTAAGTTGTTTTTATGGAAGGAAAATGCTAATTAACTAACTTGGAAATAGTGATTCCCAAGAAATTTTCCATATTGGCTTTATTACCTGGTGATCAGAGAAGTAAAACTATTCAAGCTTATACTGAGGGAAGAAGGATAGAGAAATTGGAGAAAAGTAAGAAAATTGTTGAGCCCAAACGACTGAAGAGGGATCAGGATGATCAAAAAACTTTTGTATATCTATGATGTCTGCAAGCATTAAACACTTCATCCAATCTCTCTATCTGGTAAAAAAAAACAGTTTATTCATTGTTAGAAAGACTCTACACATTACTGAACATTTTACAAGCTTTTAACAGGGAGAATAACCAAGAAACATTGTGTGAAGAGTGTGGTCCATATAAAATTAATGATTTTCAATAAATTTCAACTAATCAAGCAAAAAGTATATGGAAGAGAGTTTAGAGAAACTCTGGCTAGCATTCAATAAAACACTTCCATCTTCATACATTTTCTTTTTGTGTGTTGGTGAAGAAAAGCCACATACGCCCATTCAACCTTTACAAATGAGGTTTCTTAGAATTGATCTAAACATATTATTTCTAAAAATGTTTGAATAACAATCAAACATTATAAAGATTCTATAGAATCTTATTCCGGGGAATGAGAATTTTCCCTATGTTAAAATGGCTAAATGTCACCTGTGTATTTATTTGTTTTTTTTTTCACATTCTCTTTTGGGCATCCTGCCCTGTGTCAGCGTTGGGGTAAATATGATCATCTCAGTAATATTTCTTTTAATTCTAGGCTCAAGTCCAATAATTCTGTTTTAAACCATAAATTAACGATAAACAAAAACCAAAGAATAATTTTGGGGTCTATTTTAAAACTTAAGATTGATTACGAAGTCTTACATATGAGCATGGCTTGGTTTTTTTAAAAATCCAAACCAAAATAACTAGTCTCAACTCCAAGTCCCCAACCACGATATGCTTCCACCGCATCTGGAGCACTTTACGATGGTGGTTCGAATGTAGTAATTGTTTTTCATGTGAACTATGAAGCCGATAACAAAGGCTAGGGAGCTTCAATGCATTGAGTACTTATCTTCATTGCGGAGAAGCTTTTCCTTTTCCTCTTCCTCTCATTCTCGTCACTTTCAATTTCGCAATGATAAACGGAATCATCTGAACCCAAAGGCCCTGTAAGTGAGGGTAACAATTTAGAAGAAGCCATTAATGTTTTATGTCAGCAAAAGCGCGTCAAGGAAGCGGTTGAGTTGCTCCATCGCTCCGATCATCGACCCTCTTCGCGCGTGTACTCCACCCTCATTGCCGCTTGCGTTCGCCAACGAGCTCTTGAACTGGGTAGGAGGGTCCATACCCACACCAAAGCTTCTAGCTTTGTTCCGAGGATTTTCATTTCTAACCGTTTGCTCGATATGTATTCCAAATGCGGGAGCCTCGTGGATGCCCAGATGCTGTTTGATGAAATGGGTCACAGGGATTTGTGTTCTTGGAATACCATGATCGCTGGCTATGCCAAACTAGGTCGCCTTGAACAAGCTCGGAAACTGTTTGATGAAATGCCCCAGAGAGATAACTTCTCTTGGAACGCTGCAATATCTGGCTATGTCAGCCATAATCAGCCTCGGGGAGCTCTGGAGTTGTTTAGAGTGATGCAGAGGCATGAGAGGTCGAATTCAAATAAGTTTACCTTGTCCAGTGCCTTGGCTGCTTCTGCTGCCATTCCTTGCTTACGTCTTGGGAAGGAAGTTCATGGCTACTTAATAAGAACTGAGTTGAACTTGGAAGAAGTCGTTTGGAGTGCTTTGTTGGATTTGTATGGCAAGTGTGGGAGTTTAGATGAGGCTGGGGGTATTTTTGACATGCTTTGAAGATGGAAGAAGAGAAGAGGGGTTTTTTGTTATTCAGAGACTTGATGCAGTCAGGCGTTAGACCAAATGAGTATACATTTTCCGGAGTTCTAAATGCATGTGCCGACCATGCTGCTGAACACCTGGGAAAGGAGGTTCATCGGTACATGATGCGCACAGGGTATGGTCCGTTTTCATTTGCTATAAGTGCCCTTGTTCATATGTACTCAAAGTGTGGGAACACTAGAGTTGCAAGAAAGGTGTTCAACGAGATGCATCAGCCAGATTTGGTATCATGGACTTCTCTAATTGTTGGGTATGCTCAGAATGGTCAACCAGAGGAAGCACTTCATTTCTTCAAATTACTACTCCAATCAGGTACCAAGCCTGATCAAATAAAGGGTTAGAATATTTCCATTCAATAAGGGAGAAGCATGGATTGATGCATACTGCAGATCATTATGCATGTGTTATTGATTTATTGGAACGATTTGGCCGGTTCAAAGAGGCAGAGAATATCATTGATAACATGCACATAAAGCCTGATAAATTCCTTTGGGCATCCTTACTTGGAGGATGTAGAATACATGGAACCTTGAACTGGCTAAAAGAGCACCAAAAGCATTATATGAGATAGAGCCAGAGAATCCAGCTACCTATATCACTCTGTAATATCTATGCTAATGCTGGTCTATGGACCAAGGTAGCCAAAGTTAGAAAGGATATGGACAATAGGGGGATAGTGAAGAAGCCAGGTAAGAGCTGGATTGAAATTAAAAGACAAGTGCATGTGTTCTTAGTAGGAGATACATCCCACCCAAAAACAAGTGATATGCATGAATTCCTAGGAGAACTCTCAAAGAAAATTAAGGAAGAAGGCTATGTTCCTGGCACAAACTTTGTGCTACATGATGTGGAGGAGGAGCAGAAAGAGCAAAATCTTTTTTACCACGGTGAGAAGCTTGCTGTTGCCTTTGGAATAATTTCAACTCCCACAGGAACTCCAATCAAGGTTTTTAAAAATTTAAGAACTTGTGTAGACTGTCACACCACCATCAAATATATATCAAAGATTGTTCAAAGAAAAATAATAGTGAGAGATTCAAATAGGTTTCATTGTTTTGAGGATGGAAGCTGCTCGTGTAAAGACTATTGGTAGCACTCCACTTCAACAGACATGCCAAGCATTGAGTGAATTGCTGTCTTTGATCCATGATTCTGACAGAATATGCCTTTGACAGTATTTGCATTGGTCAGATTCTTTTTCCTCCTTTCCCTATCATTTAAATGGTGTTGCTTTCAAGCGAAATTGTTAGATTCCCCACTGCAACCAGATATGAAATGTTCAATAAAGATTGAGATCTACATTATGCAGGAATGACCATTGAGACGTCTATAAAAATGGAATCTTAGAAGTATTTTTTACAGATATATTATTTATCTATGGATTATGTAATAACAATAATGGTGGGGGCTGTGTATTCAAAATTACAGTACTGACCACAGGCTTGCATTAGGCTTGGCATCCTTTGTTTCCGAGTTACTGAGATGGAGGTAAATTATTCTGAACTGACGCCTGCTAATATCTGCAGTGGAGGATCAAGGACAGTTCCATTATACAGAGTTGGTTTGACTTAAAATCCAAACAGCATCAAGCGCAGCTAGATTCTTGGATTTTGGTATCACGATCATAACAATAAAGAACTTAAAGGATTTTAGCCCCGCATTCGGTAGGGGAGATCAATTATAGACTGACTAGAACCAATTGATATTTATAGATGGACATATGTACAAACAGATATTTAGTTGTTACTTTGTTCCGTTTTTCAGTCATGTGTAAAGGAGAGAGATTTGTTTGTGGTAATTTCCAGGATCCATTATTTACTTAATACCGTAATTGAAAATTTTATGATGGTATAATCTATAAGCATACTGTGCAAAATTATAACAGGCATAGATTGTACTAACATCAGGGAACCGAGATTCCCAAGTTCATGCTGTATGCACTAAGTGGTTTTTATGGCAGGAAAATGTTATTTAACTCAGGAAAAAAAATTGATTAGTTAAAATTAACAAAATAAACATGTTTTTTAATTTTTTTTTAAATAAAATAGTAGAGGGTTATTATTTTGATCATATGGGTGGATGGAAATTGTTTAGCTAATTTATTTCCAAGATTTTACCTTATTTCGGAACAAAAGCTAGAGGCAGTGGGGAAGTTGGGGTGTTGGAGAGATGAAAGGTGGTGTTGGGAACTTAGGTGCAGAAGAGAGCCATTTGAGTGGGAGAGGGAGATGCTTTTACAACTGGATCTAGTGTAGGTACTTAAGGATGATCTTGATGCTTGGATTTGGTTGGATAGCCCTTCGTGGAATTATTCCACCAAGTCTGCGTATGATCTCCATTCACAGGAGGTTGAGGTCAAGCATCTTACCAACACTTAGGCGGAGATTTGGAAGCTTAAAATTCCCAGCAAAGTGGAATCGGATTTGGTATGTCCTCTATGTAGCCAACATTTCCAACCAGCATATCATTTATTCATAAACTGTGAGTTGGTTCAAAAGGTGTGGCTAGAAAGCTACAGATGGATTTCATAAACTGTGATATTTAATATGCAGGAAATTAAATTTTTGGTTTGGTCTTGGTTACAGTCGTTGACAGGAAAGTTCACGTACTCATGTACAATGGAGTAGTAATATTTCTGCATGTCTCGCGGGTTCATACTAGGAGCACTGTGCAGGAAGGTGATCGAGCACCTTTCTTATGGATTTGGGTATACGTATTTGCTTGGTTGGCAGAGCAGAGTGGAAAGCTTCTGCAGGATAGTTAGCATACACATAGATTAGATGCTAGCAGATTGGTTGTGTGGGATGGGATGCAGATTTTGTTTGGTAGCTGTTTTGTTGTAGAGATGGGAAGGTGCTCTGTTCCATTCTTTTGGTGGTTCGGTTGGCAGCCTTGTGGTTAATTGGTATTAGATTATACTGATTGTAATACGTATTAACCCTGTTGCTCCAACTAGTTTTTATTGTATTGAGACTTTATAGGTACCACTGGTACTAGTTCAATGAAATTGTTTTTGATGATTTATAAATAAAAAAAAAAAAGTATTTTGATAATATGTTATTAGTTCTAGAGAATCTCTATATGTTTCGGTTTGAACTGGCGCATCACAAAAGATTGCAGGGTGTAATGGAACTCCTAGACCCAAATAGTCAAATACAATCCGCTACTTCATTGCCTTGCGTTGATATAATCAGAAGTTATATTTAACAGACGCATCAAAAAGTAATTTGTATTTGAAGGTGGTCTCCATTAATTTAAATGGCACAATTTCTGTCAATCTGTCAGATTCATACATTCAGATGCTTCATTTATTTCCCCCAACAATTATCTTCGGGCTACAAGATATTTCTTGATCATAGATTAATCCCATTGCAAGAATTTACAACTTAAAGCTTCATTTTTAAATGCGGTGCTAAGTAAGATAAGATGATTGAGGAGCAGCAAAGCACGGGGGTGCACTGAGTGGACAATTGCTTGTGACTAATTATTCTCTCCGACCAAATAAACATCTTCAATCACATTCACGAGGATGGTTGATTTTCTTCATTTTGAAAATAAAAATTACTGGAATTAAGCTCTCTTTTTTCTCCAAATGGAAACGTTTTGAGGTTGAAGTATACATGATTTATTTTTCAATTAAACAAATGTTTGATTATTTTATATCATGAACATCGAACACTTTTTCTAATTAGTACATGATACATCTCTTTGATAATTTCATACATAAAATCAACTTTTTACATAATCTAAAATAATTTGGCCAAAAAGCAAATTAACATATCCAGACAAATATTTTTCACGAAAATCAATTTTACACAATTTGTTATGATTTCATTTTCACGACTCCAAACAAAATAATCTAATCTTTTAATTTTCTTATGATATTATAACTGTTGACATGAAATGAGCAAGATTCGCAAATTTTAATCTAAACAGAATTTACGTTCACTTGTTCCCTGTAAGTTAAATTCAGATCTTATCACTCGTTACCACAGTTCCACATATTGTACAAGACCCTACCAACATTTTTGCTGCCGATTATGGCTCTTGGGTTATATCCTAAACTAAACCATCTTCCATTGCTGAATCAACCTTGTTTTCAACATAAGTGTCCTCTTCTAGTTTCTACCCATCCTTGGCTAACAAACTGGACTCTTTCTATTCGGTATTGTTCTTCTCAGCCAACCAATCTGCTATCCCTTCAGCTAATGTTTATGGAAATAAAGAACATGCGCATTCAAGGAACCACATGGAAGATTGACAACAGATTGCAGCTAATGAAGCATGATTAAACTCATTCAGGTCGCAATGCAAAAACTCTGTTTGAACCCCATAACACCCTCATGACTCCTAACTTAGTTTCAGCCTCTGCAAATGTGTTGCCAGTGGCTTCTGATGGATAGGGTAGCCGCATGCCTTTATCAGATTTGAGCTCACTAATATCCACAACATGGGCAGATAATTCCTCCAAGCTCTTACCATACCACTTACCGTGCACCTGAAACACTTTTCCTCTGCCAATTTCGTCTCCTCGTACACCAACAAGCACAACATTTTGACCTGCATTGCAATGACCAAATTCTGGAGAACCAATATCAACAAACCGAGCCAGCTCGGATTTATTATCACCTGAAGCTATTCTCGCAACATGTGATACATCACCTGGACTGCCAGGTGAGTCATAGGACCCAGGTACTGGCCCTCTCTGCTTCTCTGGGACAGGATTGTCATCACCTGCTGCTGCTTTAACATCCCTAGCTGTGCGAGCTAGCCTAGCTTTTCGATTGTTCAACCTAATACAACAACAAACATGAAACTCGACTACAAATCAAACCAGATAAAAATAAATTGACCTAGCTATGATGTATGTATGCAGTCAATTGCTTAATATATTTAAGGTTTCACAACCAAGTAATGTGTCAATATCTACAAATTGCACAATAATATTTAAGAGACGAGTAAATTGAATGCTCTGCCCCCCCCCCCCCCCCCCCCTTTCATTTCTGGACACAAAACATTGTTAAAATCAAATAACAAGATACACTAGAAATAAGATCCGTACCTTGTATTAGTTTACAGCTTTGGATAAGATTATAAACGAGATTCAATATAATTTGGTAAAGACACCATGATATATGACTTCATACTAGATGTTCGACTATGTCATCTGATATGTATAACAAGAGAAACAAGCAACAACTTGACAAACTATATGATGATAAGCTACATATAGAGGCATACCAATTTTTAAGCTGTGAAGATGTAACCTCGGAACCCTGGAAAACATTACGCAAGAAAGTATCAGGAAAATATGTCAATTAAATATTACTCAAAAAGTTTATTTGCATTTAACATACATGCCCACTTAATTTATCAGCCCATGATTGAAGTGAAGCTGCATTTCGCTGCATATCAGGCTCATCTTTGAGTGCCCTCTCAATCAGCATCACCTGTTTATCATTCATTATTGTTCGTTTTCGTTTTCTCCTTTGTGAAAGTTCAATCTTTTCATCCTCTGGATTTTCCTCAACTGCAGTTCTTTTAAGACGCTCATTTGATTTTGAAAGCTCTCCATTATCCATATTATCAACAACATTCTTTCCTTTTGCAGAACTACTATCTGAACCACTTGTTTCAACATTCTGAGCATCCTTGTCCATTTCTCTAGCTCCTCCGGATGCAGTTTTACCAGGTATGCCTTTATCATCTACCTGATTTTGCTTATTTAGGCCCTTGCCTTGATTTGTTTCTTCAGCTCTGGTATTATGTTGGTCCATGTCTGGAAATGCAGAATTCTCAGACATTCCTTCCTTGAAGTTACCACCCTTCTTATTAAGACTGGCATGTTCTTTTCCAGTTAAAGATGGCGGGCATCCCCCTGCACTCTGTGCCTCCTACAGGAAATCAAACTTTTCTCAAGTTACTGTGTTGACAAGCTACATGGTAACCAAATAATCCAATTTGAGAATTGTTTTATACGTTTATTTTTTATTTAACAGTTTAAGGCATTTTCTAGATCTAAAGTAGGTATAACTTTAATTACATTTGTGAACAAAAGTGTAAAAACACAATGTAATCATTGAATGTGTTGGTAAAAAAGAAAGGCTTGCAAATACCTGATAATGTTCATTCATGTTGAATTTAGAAAGCTTATCCCAAGATAATGACTCATCAAATTTGCTATCCTGAGTTTTACCCAGCAGAATGATATGGGCACATTTATGCACAAAATATAAAATGATATTGAGTAAAAGAGAAAAAGAAATAATCAGGGGGGAAAAATATTAACAGTTCAAACTATAGGTCAAAGATTTACTTGGACTTGATTTTCCCCAAATCCAGTAGATGTAAATAGTGATTGTAATTCGCCAAAAAACACTCTGCAAGCAATTCACAAATCAAAGTTACTTTATAAACTTAAACATGACCTTTACGATAGTATAATGCTGGACCTTAGGAGCTAAAAGATTTACAGAAAAATCAATGCCTTGTATGCTTAACCAGGGAGTTGAAGTGAGGCTGGGAAGGGGGTAAAGGAAGATGAGAGAGAACAAAGTCAACAGAAAAAGACAAAAAAATTACAATAAAACTCAATTTTCAAAAACATTTATTGTGAATAGTATAAAACTGAATTCATTAAAATTCTGGTTTGCTTCTTGAAGATTGAGAGTTATCATCAGCATGATAGTTATTCTATTAATCCTTGTTTCTCTTATCTCTAAATAAATTGAGAAGATGGAAATGTAATTATTTAAAATTTTAAAATATTTTTTATTATGTAAATTTAAAAAGAGTAGATTGAAGTAACCTAAACTGGATTAAAGCTAATACATAATATGTATAAAAATGGTACATGCCCCAAAATCAGAAGAGAATGTCTATTAACTCCATCTTGTGTAGACAACAAGCTCTCGGTTTTGGGAAAGAAAACAAAAATAAACAGTTCAATCCAACATAATCCTTGAAAATATTTATTTAAAATAAAACTAAGAAGGCACTATTCCTCAGTTAGCTTTACAAATCTCTTCTCAGTTTTAATCAAGTGGCATAAGGAGCTGCCAGTAATGCCATAATGCTCATGCGTCACACACACACACTTATGCCCGATACATGAGTAACCACAGTCAACAGTTTAAATCAGTCATGCTAAAGTCAAAGTGTCTAATGCTACAATGAAACTTAAAAGAAGGTGATATAACCTTAAAAGTTGCACATCCTCCACATTTAAGAAGTTAGGAATCAGAGATTCTGCATGACTTAACAACGATCCTACAAAAGAAAGTTACTTATAAGAAAGTAATCATATATTGCTCATAATTCCACAACAAAAAATTATTTGAGAATAATTATTACGGAGGTTCTTGCTAGCAATGGCAGCTTTAGGAGCATCAGAAGCAAAAGAAAACCCAGGCAGCAAATTAGATAGATCCATTTGCAAGCACTCCATGACCTTGAGAACAAAAAGGTTCCTCTCCTGCTCTGGGGATTAAAATTACGGAAAAAAAAGGATAACTGAAATGTGGAAATACATATACTTGTAAAACAATCAAATTTGGCCTAGAAATTTTGGGAATATTGACAAAGAACCAACCTTCGCATATGTTGGGAACAAAACAGTGAAGATTTGCAAAGAACTTGACAAATAATGATGTCCTATGATGTGCATAAGAAGCCTTAGGCATGCTGTTAGGGATTAGGTTGAATTCCAAATTTGTAGCATTTCTTACATCCGGTGAAGTATTATCCAAAATCCATCCAACTGCAGCAAATATATCATATTCAATACTTGCATCCTCCTCCGTCTCTGAGAGATTAGATGAACACCAACAGGATAAAAAATCTCCATGGGAGAGCGAAATTATTGCTGTCAGGACTTTAGTCTGGAATCACATGCAAAGGAAACAATCAAATTCCCGATTGCTGAATGTACATCTAACAAATCAAGGAAAATATTATAAAGCATTGGTTACAAATGAAGGATAAAACAAGAGGTGCATAATATCTTAGCATTTGTCTTGAATTAAATTTAGAGTAGTTTTACAAACAAAACAGAATGATGCTTATACCACCACCTAACACTATTTTTACAGCACACTGGATGTGTAGTGTCAATGATACTAAAACAAATTAATTCTATAATATAAAAAGATAGACTTACAAAACAAAGTATCATGTAAGATCGAAAGTTTGAATCATCAGAGAAGATGTCAGCTAGACGCATTGCATTGAGCTGTACAAACCCCATTGGGAAACTTCTGTCAGCAGTGAGATGCCCAGGATCTCTTCCAAAGGCTTTCTTCAACAAGTCAAAAACCTACATCATCATAGCATGTAATAAAGACATTGATGTGCTTAATGGAATTGATGCATACTGCAGGCCACCACAGAACAATGTTAATTTAAAGATTTCCCGAAGAACTTGACTTACTCAATAATCCATATCATATGCTTAGTACTCAGAAATGTAATCCCAGTTTATAATGAAATCATGGAAGTGGCAGGAAAATTTGACAGTAATTTACAGGCAACAATTTTCATCAGTCATCAGGAAAATCTCACTAAAATAACAGCCCTTTGTCTTCAACAATTTGCATTACAATCCAACAGCAGAAAACTAACCTCTAATGCAACAGATTTAGCCAAATCTAAACTTCGTACTGAGCTGGCTACTTCATCAAGATAAGAAATGCTTTCTGCTTCACACAAACTCAGCAGCTGAGTAAAGAAAGCAATCATAGTATTGTTAATAATATGCATAAATTATAAAGCAGATTAAAAAGAAAAAATCTTCTATTTGATCCTCCAAAATTAGATGTGTGGTAGTCCTTTAAATTTTTGTCACCAAATTAATTCCTCAGATTTAAATCATCACCATATTAGTACTCCAAATATTTTGTCACCCTATTAATCCCTCAATGGTTTAACCTATCACTAAATTAGTAGTCTCAAAAATCTACAATCTCATCGTATTTGTCCTTCTTAAGGACTAAAGTGGTGAAAAAAAAAGAATCTGAGGGACTAATTTGGCGACAAATTAAATCTTTAGAAACTAATTTGGCATCAAAATCTTGAAATGACTAAAATGGAAACAAAAAAGAATCTTTGATAGACTAATTTGGTGTCAAAAATATTTGGAGGACTAATGTGATGACATGCATTACTTGATACTTCACAGGATCAAATTGAGATTTTTCTGTGTGCACTAAAGTAAAATGCAGGGATTTACAGCAAATTTTGTCATTGAACTTACAATAGATAGAATTTTAGCCTTTAGCCTAGAAATAGCTGCCATGATCCTGGATGGAAAAGATGGCTGAATGTGTAACTTCAAGATGGATTGAGCTAGAAAAAGAATGCTTCCCTTTTCACATAATTCCTGTAAGTAAATGAAAAACACGATGACTTGAAGCATCAATCACATAGTAAATGCAGTTATATGTATGTATAGAGCACAAAGTCCCATCAATCAACCAAATCAATGCAATAACTTGAAGCATCTCCGCCACTGACTACGTTGAAAGTATCCAGTTTGTCAGATGGAATTTCCAACACCTAAAACTCTGACTCTCCCTCTAACGATATCTACCTTTAATGGTGCAACACATTAACTTGGAGTTGGTAGATTAGCCGACTTTAAAACAGAATAACAAAAAGCAATTCATGGAAGAGTTTGGAACATAGAACTCAAAGCATTTTATGAAAGAGTTTTAAAACCTAAAAGTATTCAAGTTGTAAGGAGAATAATAGAGTACACTTTTAAGCATAATATGGGCATAAAAGCAGGGCTGCTGATCAATCTGAGTTCCAAAACCTAAAAGTATTCAACTTGTATGGAGAATAATCAAGTATACTTTTAACATATGGGCATAAGAAAAAGGTTGTTTATCAATCTTACATAAAGAAATGAGAACATTATTGTTTGTATAGCACTAGCATTATATTGTAATTTCTAAAACAGAAATATTTAACTATAAACCTCATTTTTGACCTTTCTTAGAAAGCTTCTATTCAGTTTAATTAAATAGGTGAAGGAAGTCACATGCGTAACAGTGATATTTGACAAAAAAAAAATATGAATAATATTATATAAAATCTATTCACAAATAAAAGCCCATAAAAAAAAGTAAATATGGAGGTAGGCCACTGTTCCATTTTAGAAACCCATCTAATATTATCAACAGAGGTGTCAAGGGGTTATACCATCAAACAATAAAAACTCATGGTTAAGCATTTATATCCACTTTAAGAATAATTTAGTTGTGATGCTAGAGAAAGGTAAAACTGCTCAGTGCTCAGACAGTAGAAAAGATCTAACAATACTTTGTTAGGTGAAATGGGAAAAAAATAGAAGGAAAGAAGTGAGACACACGCAGAAAAAAAAAAAAGGCTAACAAATCCTCCTTAGAAAAATTAATAGGAAAAACCAACAACCAACAAAATAAACAAAACGATGTGCTAAGCACCATATAGATCTAACATAGAGACTCCTCAACATGTGCCAGCCAAGCACCAAGAGTCAAAATGCCCAAAATTGAGACGCTGCTCCATTTTTGGTTGTTTCACAATTAAAGGGGAGAGAAAAGGGTGGCTTTGAAGGAAAGTAAAAGGATGTAAACATGTGGTGACGTTTTCCTTTTTTGAATATTTACATAATCTATACTTGAAGGAATTTGACGTGATTTATTTATGGAGCTATCCAATTTTAATAAGTTATATAATGACTGAGAGGGACAAAGGATGCAACCAGGCTTTCATTCCATACAGCCCTCATCTGCAATCAAACATTAGAAGAATTTCTTCATATATAGATTTAGGGACACAGTTCCCTCTCCAAATTTATGAAGTAAGAATGTAAGATTGGTTTGGGAACCTTATTCTTAAGCAGGCGCTCCTTAAACATTTTTTGTTGGCATAATGACTGAAGAAACTGCAGAGAAGCTTCACACTGCTGACAAAGATAATAAACCATTTGTTCTGCTGTAAGATTTGATTCCACAGAAATATCTTCATGATATGCTACCAGTGCATTCTCAAGAAAACTAACAATCATGCGAACTGATCCAAAAGCTGCATCCATAAATATGTCAACCTGTCATATAATTTCACGATTAGCCATAGCACAAACAAATATTATCAGAAAATAAGTAAAATAATATTGCTAAGAGACATATTTGTCAGATGTAATAAAACCACTCATATGCTTTCACCCAACAGCTTAATCTTTTGGGGAGAATTGGTTCAAAGCGGAGGTTAAAAGAAATTAGCTTACCAGAAGGAAGTTCTAAATGATGCAACAACAGGATTGAAAGAAATGCCTACTTAAAGTTGTACTGTCTGTCCTTTTTACAATAATAATCATTTTTTGACAACAAAAATTCCTTTTTTCAAGTTAGAAAAAAAATATAAATTTCAGATAGACAAGTGAAATTTAAGCAAAAGGATTTAAAAGAGTCATGACAATATAAAAAGCTTGTTTTTATCAAATTTGCCAAATGGACACTAACAGAATACTGTTTCTGAATCAAGCGTACATGGGGTGGAGCTGTGGAGGTGAAGTTGTACCTTGGGGTGCGCAAGCAATACATGAACAATATCTTGCCATTGTGTTGAAACAAACGCTGTTAAGAGATGTAAATTGCATGCTACGAGAGTTGAATGCA
Organism: Glycine soja; assembly: GCF_004193775.1. Lineage (NCBI taxonomy): Eukaryota > Viridiplantae > Streptophyta > Magnoliopsida > Fabales > Fabaceae > Glycine > Glycine soja. The sequence goes on from NC_041016.1 coordinate 3,296,929, forward strand.
TAAGGTGCATATAACTAAAAGCACGGTATTCCTGCAACATAAATGTAAATCTCATTATAGGTACACAACACAGAAGATCAAACTGTAAAGAACCGAACTATGAAAAACCTGTCTGTAACCACCAAGAACAATTAGCATGTAGAAAACCAAGTCAGTCAGCTGTTCCATCATTTTCACATCATCTAGCAAAATCTGTAATTATATTCCAATACAGAAATCAGAATCATAGTCTCATTTTCAAAACAGCAATATACACACACACTGAACAAACAGTGCATAGGATTGTGAATACAATTCCAGAAAAACTCTACAATGCTTATATTTCTTTGCCAAAATATGGCCCCATATTGATGTGAACTGTTAGGAAATTAACGGAATAATAAAAAATATTACATCCAGGAAAAAAAAAATTGCTACCTCCCTCACCCCTTAATTTTTAGACAGCAAAGCATTATTTAGTGCACGAGTCTCTTTGCCACACAAGGAAAACACAAAAAGCTACATGATGAGCAGAATATGATAAATGTTAATGGACATTATTAATATTAACCTGCTCGAATTTAGAATTTCGGGAGGCTAATTCACACAAGGAATGCAATAATCGAATGCCACGTAATAAGTATCTGAACAGGGCTTCATCTCTAACACCTGACATCAGCAGTGTAGTAAGGTGCAACGGAAGGGATCCTGCAAGCTTTTCCATATCAATCTGTACACATTACGACAAGAAATTACAATCTGATAAAACAAGATATCAAATAGCATTATGATGCTGAGTATGAGACAACCTTCAGCAATGATCCTTTTTCAGTAAGGTAATGAATAGTGAAATTTTCAGAGTCCCTCAATAATTTATTAAGATCCAGAGCAGTAACTCCTTGCAATTCCTTCAATGCTGATATCAAGCTTATTGCCTGTTCAAGTAAATAATAAAAACATTCACACTCCAGCCATTGAGAAGGATAATGGGGGTAGGAGAGTCTCATGGATCCAAGTTATATTTAATTGATAATTACTTGCCTGTGCAGCACTGCTTGATGATTCTTCCTTAGCAATCCTCATTCTAGAGAATTAGTAAGAAGACTGAAGAAACAAACATTATGTCATTATTGAGATGCAATAGAAACAAGAGTCACATGCATAGCTCAAGCAATTAGTATGCATGTGCATGACTTGTAACCCTAAGATAATTGCTAACTTTACATTTTGGAACAGAAGTTGCCAGTTCATGTCAACAACACCAGGAAGAGCCATCTGCTGATGGCAGACATTTGTTGCACCTAGAACAAGCTAGTATTTCATAAGAAAAAATGTGTTGATGAAACCCAAGAATTTTAACTATTTTTTATTGTTGCATCTTGGTTAGTCATCAAAACACACATGTAGTTCTGAATTTGAGATTGACCTTCAGTATGCAAAGTTACAGAGAGTGAAACACTATTCACCAAAAAACAAATTTAGCATCACAAATTCACCTTCAAAGTTTTAACTGCTCTAGAAGAAAATGCTTGCTTATTTGATATTCACTCTTTCATTTTTACAAGTAACCTTTTTTTTTAATCAAAATAGTTGCTTCAATCCCAACTATGTTGGCACCAAAGCAACTCAATAGCACACACGGCATTCTGGAAATATATCAAGGCAAGGAATCTCTAAAATGCAAGGAGCCTTTATATCACACACACTACAAGTAACCTATCAAGGCAAGGAGCCTCTAAAGTGGTGATCCAAATAAATCTATAGAACTCAAGAACTCTTAATCCATTATTGTCATGTGTGTTATTGATGCATATCTTCCATGCCAAAATGCAGTTTTCAGTTCATGATTCCAGCAAAACAATGGGGGGGTCCTATATCTAGGACTGACATCTATAACTACAACCACAGTCCACAGAGACTCAAAATCATTAAAACATCACCTGTTATAGGTTTAAAAAATAATCATTTTCTTACAATATCTCATATAAGTGAAAAATACATGTAGTGAAGAGATTTAAAGACACATTTATGTGAAACCATTACAACACCTTCAAGGAAAAAAACAGCAATCAATAATATGTTTTCAAGATATTTAGAATTTATTCAAGAAACTTTTTACATGTCTCCATTTATGTAACTTTATTACAAATTTGAGCAAATAGCTAAAGCGATACTATTTAGTACCCAGATCAATTAGACTTTTCGTATACTAGACAAAACTTGTAATTTGACATGAATAACATTCAGCTAGGTCACCCTGCAATCTCCTAGACAAAACTTGTAATTTGACATCAATAACATTCAGCTAGGTCATCCTGCAATCTCCCCCTTATGGAATATATTAATTAAATATTATCTTATAAACAAAATCAATTAGAAATACAGCATCGGGCATTTAAATCCCTTAACCAATCTGTAGAAGACATTGATGTCGCTCAAGAGTTTCCTAACCAAGCAGATTATGCAAAATGTTCTTCTTTTGCTTTCAAAAGAAGATGATACAGAAAGAATAAAAGAAATAGATTCATAATTCTTACCAGCGTTTCCGAATTTGATAGCCTCAATAAAACCACAATCTAGGTCACAATTCTAATCATGGGAAGTTTCACAAATTCGATCGTGAAAAAATAGTGACAAGAGCAAAATTGATAATTATCAAAGGTTGAATATTGACCTGTATGTATCTGCCAGTGTTTTTTGGCACCAACAGAAAAGGGGTGGCAGCACCACTGAGGAGGATGAAGGGTTAGTCCAATAGGGTTTAGTCGATGGGAAAGTATCAGCGAGTCTTCTAGAATATCTACTCATGTATGTAACTATTAATAATCTACAACTATTAATAATAAAAACTACCTTATTTAATATATATTTTATTAGATAATTTTACTCTTAAATTATTTTTAAAATTTTAAAATTTTCTTTTAATCTATATTAATTTTTTTTATTTTTATATTATTAATTTTTTATTGTTTTTATATTATTAATTTTTTATTTCTTATTAACTTGTATTTAATTTTTATTTTTTTTATTATTTCAAAGATTTAGAGAGGTAGTGGATGTCTTTCTTCCCCTTATATGTATATATAAAGTACCCAATTTCTTTCCTATTCTCCTATGCTAATATATACTTAATTAGCATAACACTTGTAGTTTATGATTTTATGTTGCACGCGAAATTTAACTATATACCTATATTAAAGGAAGTCGTTGGAATCTTTGGTGTCTCCAATGCACAAAAATGTCATAAGTGGCTTTTTTTTTTACTTTTAAGATTTCTATCTCTTGTTCATTTAAAAAAAAATAACATGAACCTTTGAACATGTAGAGGCGCTAGTTTCAATTAAAAATCTCATGATATAGATATAGTATTTAGGAATTTACATATCATCTCGCCTATGAATTTTTAAAGTCTATGATAACTTGTACGTATCCCTTGTATTTTTTAAAAACATAAGAATTTTAATTCTTTAATCAATGTCAAGTATTCATAGCATATGATTTTCTCAATATTTTTGTTTTTATAAATAAAGAAATTTTATTAAAAAGAAATAACAAAGCAAAGGAGACATGACATCCTCCTTTACAAAACTGATAAAGCTGGAAAAAAATAAAAAATAATATATATATATATATATATATATATAAGAGAACGCCAAGACTAGAAAACTTCCACATCTATCAAAGAAAGATAGGCTATGAAAAAATTATTTACCGTTGCAAGATAAAAGAATTAGACTTCTCCTTATATATCCATGTATAATTACCTCTAGAAAAGCATAAAAAATATTGACTATTGAGTCAATGCCTTAATACACAGTTTTTGTGGATGGCTATGGTCCTAGTTGATGATTCAAGGAATAAATTCTGAACCCAAGTTATGGAGATAAGGTTAGGGATATTGGGCACCCAGCAATTTTTCAAAATGTCAAAAATGTTTTTATGGTATTTTTGATTATAAATAGTAGGTTGTATTTTTTATTATAAATAGTAGGTTGTATTTTTCATTTTTGCAGTGTCATTTTTTATTTTCACAAAATTTCTGTCACGTAGTATAAGTTACTTCCGTGAAGGACGGTTTGGAAATATATTTGGCCTCCGGTGGTGTAGGTGTGTTTGTGAGGAGTATACAGTGAATTTTGGTCGGTTTTCATCGTCGAAAAAGGAGAGGTAAGCAAAAAAAAAAATTACATACCTACGGTACGTAAAAAAAATATTTTATGATATGGGCAATTTTTTTGGTCAATACGAATTTTAAAATATTTTTTTGTAATAAAAAAATCATAAATAACAAAAATTTAGCAATGACAAAAATATTAATTTTGTGATATTGTGGTATAAACAAAAATACTGATTTTGTGATATTATTTTATAGTGGTATAAAAAATGTATTTAGTAATTCGATTGTTAAAAAAATTATAATATATATAAACTTTTTTAAAATTAGATTGCTTAGATTTTAATTTAGTGATTAATTAAAAATAATTTATTTCAAAAGCATAACCAAATTAATTCAAAAACAATGGAATAATATTAGACATGATAAAATAACTATTATATATAAGAACATGATTGCAAAAAATTTATAATCTAACACATGATAAAACAACTATTATATAACTAGATTGTTCATAAGTCACAATAATGTTCTAAGTCATAAAAATGTTCATAAACATGGCCAAAATAACACATGGTTAATGGTCGGATTAATGAATTCAAAGACTATTTTTATGTCAGTTGTCAAGGATAAGGTTTCACATAAATGTTTTCATCCAGCTCCAATTTTAAGTGTCTTTCTCCAGTGATTGAACACAAGCCAACATTCTGCAACGTCATCCAAATACGAATGAGTCCAGCCTTTATCTTTAAGAAAATAATACATGGTGTTTGGAACGTCCTAATATTAAGAATAATGTTATGTCAACAATTTATGTTATGAAATTTAAAACTTAAAAAATAAAGAATTGCTGACAACTAAATTAGAAAGTTGCTTACCAGACTGCTGCAACTAACTTTCTGCGGAGTGAGATACACCTTGAAAGAGACAGAATTTGACACTTGATGGAATAATGAGTGTCATCTTGGGAATGATTTGGGCATGCTACTGCTCTTGAATATAGTGAGAAAGAATACATTCTTACCATAATGAGTTAACGACACTTGATGATATGCGGTCACGTGATAAAAATCTCTTAGTGTTGTCCACCCTGCTACAATGACTAGTTTGTCCAAATCTTGATTGTAGACAACGGTATGAAAATTTCCATCCTCGTTGATGAAACGTCGTAAGCGGTCAAGTACGTCCTTCCACCTGACAACAAATGACAAACTAACTTCACCGTAAATCTACATTTGATATAACAAAATAAGGTTAGTTAGTTACACAAAATAATAGAATAATTATATGTTAATTAAATCAAAATGAAGATGACCTGGTCCTTGGCGCTAACGGTGTTTAAAATAGTATCTGGTGGAACCACGACCTTCAACGTGATCTTCGCCATTTCGCACCATTGTTCGTGCTCTTCATTTGTTAATTCTGACATAATTAACATTCAAGCATGATATAACAAAATTGGCATTCAATTAGCAATTGTGATAAACGACAATTCATTCTTAGCAATTGATAGAATTATTAATCTATTAACTCGACATATATTCCAAAAAAACCATTCTTAACAATTGTAAAAGCTAACTATCTACATACATGTCACATGTGTAAATAAATGTATCAATATGAAAGGTAGAGATTCTTACTAGGCAGAGTCGCAAGAAACATCTCCAGTTCCTCCTTAAGGGTGGTTAACTGTGATGATGATGAAGTAGAGTTTGACATTCTGAAATATATTTAACAAAAATCATTCTCTAAAAAAGACTACCAATTTGACAATTTTTAAAAATATGCTTACAATCTTTTTTTTAAACTAACTAATATTTCAATTTTTTATTTTTCTTTTAATTCATTTTTAAAATAATTACCAATTTCAAATAAATTTTAAATTGTCTTCCACTCTTTTTTTTGGACTAAAAAACATTATAAAATATCTTATATTTTGTTTTCAATCACTTATTACAAAGAAATAATATTTTCAAATTTTTAAAAAAATATTTTCAATTATTTTTTTACCTAATAACTCATTCTCTAAAAATAAGTAACAAATTTCAACTTTTCAAAATTATGTTTTCAATATTTTATTTCAGTGAATATCATTTTTAAATATTTAAAATTTTCTTTTCAATCATTCTCTAATAAAAATAACAATATCTAACATTTTCACTAACTAACATTTTTAAGTATTCAATCTTTATTTCCACTAACTAACAATATTTAAAATTTTTAAAATAGGTTTTCAATCTTTATTTTCACTAACTAACATTTTTAAGTATTTTTTTTTCCAATCATCCCCTAACAATTTCCAAATTATTTCAAATATGTTTTTATCTTTCTTAAAAACTAACTAACATTTTTAAATATGTTAAAATTATGTTTTAGTAATTTTTTTTTGTACTAACATTTTCATCTTTCTAATGTTTGTTTTAAAAATCTAATCTAATCTAAAATGTAATCTAATCTTACTACTAACTAACATAAACATTTCTTACATAAATTTAATAATAAATAAATCATTCATAAAATCAATAATAAACAAATTAATGATTCATAAATCAATAATCAACAAATTAATCACAAACTAATAAAATCAATACTGAACAATTTATAAAATAATTAACATATAAATATTTTTCATTTAAATTTTTTCCTACTTTTTATTCTAATAAAAATCAATTTTTTTTTAAATGTATGGGTTTTTCACAGATAGCACGCATGCATGCAAGGAAAGCGCAGTGAAGAAGAAGAAAAACTTCATGAACAACAACAATAAGCAACAACAAGTAACAACAACGATACTCAGAACACTGCCATCATTCAAACAAGTAGTGAACAAATTGAAAAACTCAAAAAATAACTTACCTCGAAGGAGAACCAACGCAGAAGAAGAAGAAGCACGACACGAACACACCAACGCATCACTGCACAAACACACCGACCACCAGACAAACACACCAAGCACTGAACGAACTCACCGAGTACCACGCAGCAACGGACGAACTCATCGAGCACCAATCCTTGTAGGAAGAAGAAGAACGGGCAACCCGAAGAGGAACGAGGAAGCTGAAAAGAGGAAGAAGAAGCGAAAGCATTCAGTGAATAGTGACTCGTATGGACGAGTCACTATCTGTTTTTATAGTAAAGGGTGAAGGACATTTTCGCCCTTTCACCCGAGTTGTTGGGTGCCCAAAGCAACTCCCAAAGCTTAGGGATCAAAGGGTCTAGTTATGTAGGTTGCTTCATGGATTGACCCATTTGACCGCAGGCTTATACCAGGTTGGGTTGGTCCACATACTACATACGGTATAAGATTGCCCCATTAAGCCTAAAAGATGTTCTCCTTTTGCAAAATCTCAAAGCTTCTCTCTAATGGTCTAAGCTTGACCCGTTAAGTCAAAAAATGAACTCATTAGTGCAATTCTAATATTTTCCCTCTTTTCTTCTCATTATTCATGCATCTGATTTTAGCAGCCATCATTAGATTCATTACCCCCTTCATTTGCAAACACTCCATCAACTACTTTACAAAGAGTTGAGTCTAAAAATTTTGGTAGAGGAAGATTGGACAACATAGCAAGATCCAGAGGTCATCTCATTGTTGATGACCCATTAGCCTCAGTGGGTTAATCCAATCCAGTGGTTCTAGTGGTTGTGGATCGGTTAGGCTTTTGAAAACTAAATCCCCATGATTGTTGCCAGCTCTTTCCTCCTCCACTTCACCATTGTGTTATACTATCCACAAAGACCTCCATCACAATGTTATCCATAAGAGGCCTTAAACATCTACACCTCCACTTGGTTACCCTGAAAATGATCTTCATAACCTAAATTCTCCCTTTTATTTTCCTTTTGTTTCTCCCTTTCCATTGGTGGATCAACTTCTTTTTCTTTATAAATGTTTTGGTGTTTGTTTCTTACTTTCTTTCATTGACTTTGCTTCATAGTTCTCTTTTTCTTTTCCACCACAAAAATTTTGGTTCTTGATCATGGAATCTTTACTTCTTTTTGGCTCCAAATATTGCAATGGTTCATTGCCACACTGTCACTCCATGTATTTTTCAAGTGTTATCATGTTATTGGCCACTTATAGACCATCTTTGGAAGCAATTCCATACGAAAATTGATTTAATTATATTAAACTCAATTAACTACATTATTTAATGAACACTTTCAAGTCACTTTGTTGACCATTCATCCATCCATCATGAACAATTGTATAACTTGAGTTCAAATCAAGGGATTCTCATTGGCAAGTGATTTAAAATCCATGTATAAATCCTTTTTGAGATTGGTTGTTTGTCCTAACCTTGGAATGAGCTTCCTTTCTTGACATCCATGCATAGAGGTCAGACAGTGAGTCCCATAGGCATTATGGTGGTGTAAGGTACTAGAGCATGTTAGTGGCAATGGTTAGGCGAGCTGGGACAGCCATGGTTAAGCTCTAAGAGCGACCATTGGATACTCGTGGAGTGAAAATGAATTTCACTCAAGAGAAAGACTACCATGTGGAAGAGATTTACACTCGAGAAAGAGATTATTGGAATACAAGTGTGAGGTAAAGTCTCACATCGGATAAGAATGGAAAGGTTGAACACTATATGAGCGAGAAGAAAATCCATAAACTTGAGCCTTAAGGTTTTGAGTTAAGGTGTAATGTCGAGTTCACTTGTGTGATTTGTTCGTGGCCTATTGATAGGGATCTCCCTAATATTTACCCCTTTGATTGCACAATAGATTGATTGAACATAGATTGATGGGGATCTAACTAAAGTAAGTTGATTGATGTGAATAGGGAGGGTGTAAAAGGGAAGGCATGCCGGTGAATGACAATGGATTGTGTTGGGGGAGGGAGCTCTTAAGTTGTAATTTGTTCAATTTTTATGTGAGCCCGCCAAGCTAAGGAAGGTAGCACAACCAACCCACTTAAGGGCAATATGCATTGCATAGACATCGCCGAATAAGATTAATGGAATGTGTTTAGGAAAATAATTAATAATAAAATATAATCATTAAAGTATAAATATTTTTATAATAGTGTGATATTTCAAATATATAATAGTTAGGATCACACATTTTCTATAAAAGATTAAATATAAAATTTTAAAGTCTTCTCATTAAGATTCATTATCATTAAACAATTTAATGTTAAAAATAAATATGATAGTTTTCTCAACGACTTGTTGAACAATAAAATATAAATTACAAAATGATTTCAAAAAATATTAAACAATTGTTGAAAAAAATAATATTAGTTACAATAATGAAAACTTGTCAATTATCTATTAAACACCAACATTTAGATTACAAAACAGTCTTCAAGAAATATTTTATTTTATTTTCATTCAACGAATAAAAATATTTTTTTGATTTTATTTTTTTCATATGATATTGGTATCTAAAAGAGACTTTAATAATCATGTTTTGACAGTATAAAATAATTTTATATTATCATACAATCATAAATTATTATTATTAAACTTTTTAAAACAATTATTATAAAAATCAATAAATTTATCATATGTCAATTATGATTAAATAATGATATGAATAGGTTTTATACTATTGATGGATAATCCATTTTCTCTTTAAAAAAATTAAAATTCATGAATATAAAAAATGAATGCACATATTTAAACCTTTATTTATAAGAATATTTTTTTTTAAGTATTTTCAAAATTAAAACAAAAAATAGTAATAACAAGATATTCTTATAATTTTTTTGTATAGATATATTCATTTTTAAAAACAATGACAAATTCAAATACACAAGTATTAAAACTATTCCATTCAGAAAAAAAAAATATTAAACCTGTTAAAATTTATTACGTAGTATCATTCTTCCCCATACTTAGCAATGAACAAAAAATACATTATAGAGTGTGCATTAAAAACTTATCATCTATTAAATGTCATGACAACTAATATGATTTATAAAGTAAATGAATAATTAAGAAGAAAATGAATAAATTGTTCCTAATTTGGGGAGGTTTTTTATTTACATTTAATGATAAAAATATTATTATTTTTAGTTTAAATTTAACTGTTTTGAAAATTAAAAACAATGAAAACAAAATATTTTTTATTTTATGTTTCAACATGATATTTCATTTTAAAAAGTAAAATTTTAATTATAACAAATAAATGCATGAATTTAAACATTTGTAATTATAAAAATATGGATTTTTGGGGCAATTTTTTCAGCCTAAATCAATAACACTTTAGACAATTTTATTTTAATTATTTTATTTATCATTCATTATATAATAAAATACTAAAAATAGTATTAATTACTAGGACACTGAACACACAGTAGATTTTTAGTGCATATTTTATATTTTTTTATGTATTGGGGATGGGGAGAGGATAATGGATTTCAATGACTTCATTATTAAGTAGTATTTGAATTTCAGCATACATTAATAAACTATTTTTAATGTATTTGTTATATTTATAAATTTATTTTTTTAAAAGCAAAAGAATTATATGAAAAAATAAATACCAACAATTTTTTATTGTTTTTTAGTTTAAAGACAATTAAAGTATAAATAATATTTTTATAATTACAAATGTTTAAATTCATGCATTTATTTGTTATAATTAAAATTTTACCTTTTTAAATATAAAATACATTCATTTTAAATTTTCATATATTTTAGTATATTAATAAACTATCTTTTTATAAAAAATGTTGTTGATCCGAGTGATACTGGATTCGATCTTCTTAGACAAAGTTGTATAAGTAAATATTATAAGAAGTAAAGTTGAATTGTGATTTTATAAATTTTCTAAATCTTTTTCACAAATACAAAGTTATCGTCAAAAATAACTTTGAGAGACAAATAACAAATTTTTGCAATAGCAATAGATTGAGCTAGACAATGAAAATAGATTTTGTAAATAAGACATATTTTCAAAAAACAAAATTAAATTTAAAAGTTAAAGATAGAGATATGAATGATAAGATACATAAATTTATATCAGTTCATCTCAAGCACCTGAGACTAAGTCCAAGTTATGGATAAACTATCAAGTTCTACTAACTTTTTAAAAGTTACAAGTGTATTTTTCATTTGTCACTTTTGCTCTTACAAACCAAGCAGATCATCAAGCTCGAATAATCTAGACTTTTTTGTCTTATCAAGTCACTAATTCTCAATTGTCTCAAAGACGGATATATAATATAAACACTTAGTCTTTTCTCTAAAGATATTCAAAGCCATTTGGATGGAAAGAAGGTGCTTGGAGAAAGAATCTCCCTAAAAATGATTAGTCATATTTTTTTTATGGATATTCCATACCAATAATATGAAAAAATAATTAAACTCTTCTTTATATATATGTTGTTATGAGTTGATTTTATTTTTATTGAGTTATGCGTGTTATCTTAATCTATTGAGCATTTAATTTTTATTCATTTTAAATATACATTTTAGTTCTAATTTCAAAATTAATTTTATTTAACGATTAGTTTAAATAATTTATTTCTCGAGTTTCTCAGACCACACTCGTTTTATCTATATTTGTATATTTTTAATTTCTTTAACTGCTTATCTCTTTTAATCTATATTTTCATCTTTACTTCTAAATTGAATTTTAATATATTTTAATAGAAATTATCAATAATGTAAAATAATCATATATTTATTCTCATAAATATAAAATATAATTTATGAGTTAAAAAATATTTATTATGAAATTCAATTTTTTTAGTTAAAAATATATTTCTTTCTTTAGTTTATAATGCTTATATTTTCTACAAGTAAGTCCTAATTTCAATAATAGTTTATCTCAAGAAAAACCTCAAACAAATGGCTTAATATAGTTTTTGAAATTTCGAGAGAAATCCCATTAGTTTGGTTTTTTCCTCTACCATACAAAGAAAAGTACTAGAATCATTTCTGTAATTTATAATTATCCATAATCTGAATTTAACAGTTAGTTGAAAAGAAAATGATTCGAATTACCTACCTAGCTGCATTGATTGTAGATGAGAATGGGATAAGGACTAGTAGTGGTCCCGTGGATGATGACTGTTACCTTTAAGTGCCACTGCCACTCCTCCTTTTCTGTTACACTTAACTTTATAAATACCCACCCCACCCGCGGTGTTTCTACGCAGTGAATACAAGCCAAAAGAACAACATGGACAATGATCTTTCTCCTCAGTTGCCCAAGAAAGTTTACGGTGCCAATGGTGGCTCCTACTACGCATGGTCCCCCTCCGACCTTCCCATGCTCCACCAAGGCAACATTGGTGCCGCTAAGCTTGCTCTCAACAAAAACGCCTTTGCTCTTCCTCGTTACTCTGACTCTTCCAAAGTCGCTTATGTTCTTCAAGGTACATTCATTTCTCTATTCCTTTTGAACTACGATCGTTTGTGTTTTTGATTTTTTTTTTTTCTACAACTCTTCGGAACTCGTCTTTGTCGTTTTGCGCTACGGGGATTTCTTGTTTTCGATATTAGTGTTCTGAATTTTTTATGAATAAAATTTCCTAGATGCATCGATGTATGAAGGTAATTTGTCTCATGGAATCATATAATTGCTTAATTGACTGGGAATCATTTTTTTTTCATATTGGGATCCTAGATTTCCCCCTTTATTTAACACTTTGCATGGAAAAGGTTTTTCACACTCTGATCTAATTATAAGTTGTCTTATGCTAAGATTGTTAACTTTTTGCATATATATACTTTAACTGATTGATAATATAAATTAAGCAATTACCAATACGCAATGTGGTGTAGCATGATTAACAGATAACTCTGTTTCTTAACTGATTGATAATATAAATTAAGCAATTACCAATCCGCAATGAGAGTTGATTTTTGTTTGGGGAGAAATTCTTTAGATAGATGTCAGTATCAATATTTGGATCAGTATTTAAAAAGATTAGTTATCGTATCGTACACTGTGGATATCATGTGTTCATCCAAAAAGTAATAATAAACTCATTATTTTAAGTGGTTATGTATTTTAGATTATGAATCTATGTTGTTGTATTGATTATTTGTGAACTTGTGTTCTCCACTCATAGGTAGTGGAGTGGCTGGAATAGTGTTGCCTGAATCAGAAGAGAAGGTTGTTGCAATAAAGAAGGGTGATGCCTTGGCACTCCCCTTTGGTGTTGTGACCTGGTGGTATAACAAGGAAGAAACTGAGTTGGTTGTTCTGTTCCTTGGGGACACTTCCAAGGCTCACAAGGCTGGTGAATTCACTGACTTTTTTCTGACTGGTTCCAATGGAATCTTCACTGGCTTTTCCACCGAGTTTGTGGGCAGGGCTTGGGACTTGGAAGAGAGTCATGTCAAGACCCTTGTTGGAAAACAACCAGCCAAAGGGATTGTGCAGCTGGAAGGAAACATCAGCCTTCCCGACCCTAAACCGGAGCACCGAAATGGCATGGCCTTGAACTGTGAAGAGGCTCCATTGGATGTTGACATCAAGGGTGGTGGAAGGGTTGTGGTGTTGAACACCAAGAATCTTCCCTTGGTTGGCGAGGTTGGACTAGGGGCTGATCTTGTGAGGCTGGATGGAAGAGCCATGTGTTCGCCTGGATTCTCTTGTGATTCTGCTTTGCAGGTTACTTATATTGTCAGGGGTAGTGGCCGGGTTCAGGTTGTTGGTGTTGACGGCCGTAGGGTTTTGGAGACAACCGTGAAAGCTGGTAATTTGTTCATTGTGCCAAGGTTTTTTGTGGTGTCCAAGATTGCTGATCCTGATGGACTGGAGTGGTTCTCTATCATCACTACCCCTAAGTAAGTCTTTCTTATACTACTTCTTTACCTTATTGTCAGTATATGTTACTTGTTGTTAACTTGTTATACATTTCATTGCAGAAGCAATCATCCGTTTGATATTCTGTTTATTGCTTACATAGATTGAATATTTGTCCTAACCAAATTTTTTTTGTCTATCTTCGTGTTAGGAACCTTTTAAATTTTACTAATCGACACATAGAACCCATCATAATTCATAAATTGAAAATTGCTGATCCTAATATACTTGCAAGGAATTTTATTTGGTTGGAAAATGAAAACTCAATTAGTGAACAACTATTCTGTATTATTTGCATGAACGTTGTAACAGTTGATTGTTAAAGGAATGTTAGGTAGCATCAACATGCAATGATCCTTTTACTAATCCTTTTTTTTTTTTTTACTTTTGGCAGTCCTATATTTACCCACTTGGCAGGAAGTTCTTCCGTGTGGAAGGCTTTATCACCTTCGGTTTTGCAAGCTGCTTTCAATGTAGATCCAGAAGTTGAGCAACTGTTCCGTTCAAAGAGGACTGCCGATGCCATTTTCTTCCCTCCACCAAACTAGATTAAGTATTCCATTGTTTGCTCGTAAAGATTCCCCATCCTCATCCCGTCTTATCTACACCGGAAAATAAAAGGGGAAATAATGTCTTGTGAAATTACTTTACTGTTTAAAAGTATTTTCTTTGTTAATTAGGAATTTCAACTTTCGTTCCTTTTTTCTTTTTACCTACCTCTATTTTGATCCTTTTCATATTAATCGAGCTAGTGAAGGTAGTGAAGATAGATTCCTAAAAAAAAAAGATACTGAAGATATAGATGCTTCTTATAAAAAAAGTAGGCTAAATATAATTGTTTTGCAGGTCAGGGCAAGAGAAAACAATCATTCATGAAACAAAACAAAGGACAATATCACAATTTAGAAGGCATCTAATGGAACATCGTATGAGTAATTACTAATGTGAAACTAACAAAGCTTCCCTTCACACAACCAAAAAAGTGTAACAGCCATACAAATGCAAGCCTTAGCGAGTGGTGCAAGAGGTTTAAACATGCTGACCCGTTTGCTTCAAGCAATATTTCTTTTTTCATCTCAATATTTACACAATAATTAAGGCAATTGGGGTTCGGAAGAAGATAAACTAAAATAAAATTAACATAAGTTAAAAAGCAAGCAGCAATATCCAGAATGGTTACATTACATCAGGAACCAAATAAAAAAAATAGCAAAGTTTTTTGAAGCAAGAGAAAAGCCCGCATAAACAATATCATTAAACCAAAATATAAATTATCATCGCAATGGTACGGAACAAATGTGGAAATTAGCCGACAAGCAACTAAGGAGATATAAAGTGAAATAGATGATTAAAGGAGAAGAAAAAAATGAAAAACCTTATGAGAGTTCAATTCTCTTTTGACCACAAAAACTAACATTCTAATCGATAAACATTTGGTGATGAAAAAAATAAAGCCAACAAAAAACTATCATAAAACCTGTGGTAGTAGTGAGGCGGACAGTATGAGCTGCGTCGACGCTGTCTTCAAAATCCATACAAATGCAAGCCTTAGCGAGTGGTGCAAGAGATTCAAACATGCTGATCTGTTTGCTTCAAGCAATATTTCTTTTTCATCTCAACATTTACAAAATATAATTAACGCAATGGGGTTTCGAAGAAGATAAACAAGATAAATAAAAAGAAGATATAAAGAAGTAGCAAATTGTTTTGAAGCATGACAGATGGCCGTATGACAGAGGACTATCTAAAGAGTATGAGAACTTAGAAACATTTTATGAGTTGAAGGGTCTAATGGCAATGTTTAAAGCCAAGTTTCTACAAGAGATGATCAAGAGGATCAAGAATGGATTACTCATCAAAGACAAGGAAATAGAAAATTACAAGGAGCTGAATTATAATACTTCAAAGATTGCTGAACAACTTACTTAGCAACACCACCTCGCTAAGCGCAATTTCACTTTGAGAAGAAATTATGCTTAGTGCGAATGTCCCGTTTAGCGGAAACCTTCCGCGAGAATTTTTAAAAACTTGTGTTTACTTGTGTAACGGCTTCAAGCTTGATGTAGATAGGCCTTAAAAGGTGCATTTAAGGGGTTATTAGAGACTTAGTTACCTTCTTATGCCTAGTCTTATAAATACTCAAAAACTCTTAATTTTGGAAACTTTTGCATAATTAAAGTTAAGTTTATACTTAGAGAGAGCTTTAGCCTCTTCTTTGGTTTTTGACTGAAAACCAAATTTGATTCTTAGCAAGGAAGCTATTTTTTTTTATGAATCCTCCTTCGACTGATCAATTCTTCACAAATCATGACGTCATTCTGTTCGCCTTCTTCATCTTTTTTATCTTTTCTATTTTTTGTTATTGAGTTCTTAAAAGATCATCAATAGTAATCTTGAATTTACATCCGATTCGAACTAAGCATTCATGGCTTGAATTGCATCACATACACAATATCCTTAAACCAAAATCTAAATTCTCGTGGCATTCCACATTAGCAAACCATAACATATCATACAACCCATCCCTAAAGTAACGCTGGCAATTTGAAATGCGATGTTGTATTCAAATCATGAATCCTCTCACGTCGTCCATTATTCTTGTGTTTTTCCCAGAGATCATACTGCATCTTTTTCACTTCATCACTAAGACACCGATACGCATTTGACACCATCTTAACATTTCCTCGGGGCCAAGGGCTTTGTTGTTATCGAGATGAACCTTCAGAGACAAAAGAACACATCCTCACCAGTGCAATTTCTCTTCACTCCCAATATCTCATAATAGTTTCTCTTCATCTTAATCTCTCTGATAATTGAAATTCGCTCGCCATAGTTGTTCTTGTTCCCATTCATTGTCCCTAGCAAAATTAGGGGAGCGATCAATTCGAGAGTTATATATATGTCACGTAGGATCTAAATTTAAGACTAAAAAACAATCAATAGAAAACATTGAAGACGCCAGAGAAATAAAAATTACCTGACAGATTGAAGGAGAAGAAACATAGAGGAAAAAAGAGATCAAAGTTTTTTAATTAATAGATTTTAACTTCTATTTTTTGTTATCGAATATTTATTAGTTTTTTTTGTAATTTTTTTTATTTAAGATAAGACTTTATTTTATTTAACTTTTTTTTTTATCTTTTTTCATTTATATTGTAAATTTTTTTAAAAGATATTTATAAGGTGAGGTTTTATTAAATTTACCTTTTTTCACATAGGATTTTTTCTCTACTATTTTCTTATTGTTTTACCTTTTTATTAATGATATACAATAATTTTATTTTATTTTTATTATTGTTTTTTTGGATATTTTATACATAAAAAGCTACAAGTGATTGAAATTAAAAAATTAAAATAGTTTGATTAAAAATTTAAATTTGATCCAATCCATTTCAATGAAAAACTGTATAAATTGGATCGATTTTTATTTTTATTTTATTTTTCTTTTTCTTTGAAAAAAGCATTAAATAAATGGTAATTTATAATAAACATACATAGAAAAAGATAATTCAAGATATTAAATATCTTCTTTATAAGTAAATAAATAATTAATAGTAGTATAATTCTTCAAAATTATATACTATTAAATGTAAATTTACATAACTTAATAATTATAATTATGTACCTTTAATCAAATAGTTATTAAAAATTATTTTTCAATCAAATAGATTTTTCACAAATAAATATAAGTTATGTGATAATTTTATAAATATATAAAAACTAAAAATATAAACATGAGTAGTAACATAAATTTATTCATAAAAAATACATATGTATATATAATTTCGGTTTGGATTGGATTTCAAAATCGAATTTGAAATTTGATCCAATACAATAAAAAATTTTATTTTTTTTCAAAATTTGATTCATTAGATTTTTGGTTTATTCATTTTTCAATTTTTGGAATCGGTTTGTTCGATTTTGATCGGCTTATGAACACTACCAATGATTGTTGTCAAAAATATAAATTTGTGATATTATTTGGTTATCATAAATATTATTTTAAAATATAAATGTAATGAAGATATGATGTTTTGAAATTATATATTAATTTTTTTTATCATATATTTTAATTATGTAAAATAAATATTTATTGTGTGCAATATATAAACTAAAATTATAAAATGATTTAATTATTTATTTATAAGAAAAGGGGGGGCCGGGGGGGGGGGGGGGGGAAACAACACCGAGAAACCATCTGATTTATTGGAGAAAGAAAAAATATAAAAAAAATGGAAAGTCTATTTCTTTCGTTGTTTATATATCATTGTCGATTCTGTTAAAAAAAATATCACTGTGGATTATAATTTTCGTGGTTGCAATTGTTTTTCTTATTTGTTTCACGCTCCTATTTGTAACCTTTTTTATAGTTGTGGAATGATATACAAATATTTTTTTAATTTTAACCACTTTATCAATATCTCTTATTTATTTTTATCTCTCTTCTCTTCATGTAACTTCATAAATTCTATGATACCTATTATTTTTCTCTTACTTTTATCTCTCTTTCTAGATGTTACAAGGTTAACGGGTGTCCTTCAACGTTCAAACATTTTTCTTGTAGTTATACCCTTAATTTCAGTACAGGAAAAAGTGAAAAAGTGGGGAGGTGTAAGTTTTAACGTGAAAATAACTTAAAACACGACATGTCAAGACTCGAGCATGTGAGGAATCGGAACATGAAGTGCAGTTTAATTATATTCTAATTTTGCGAAAGAAAGTTTGTCCCTCTTGTAGCATCAAGCGAGATTAAAATTGCCATGCAATAAGAATGAGGAAAAGTTTAAATCTTTCTTTTCATTCAATTTTCACTTCCATCCTCATTTTTTTTACACCTTCACAAAGGCACAAACTTTTTGCAGCTTATAATAGTGAGGTTTTAACAAATTTTATCATTTGTTTATACTGAGGTGAGGTTAATCATTTGATGCCAGTAATTAATCCGTTTATGCATGGGTCATAGCCTCATAGGTGTTTGTTTATTTTCAACTTATTCTGGCATTTATTTTCCTTTTCCTGCTGTCCATGATTAGTCAAGGAATTAAAAGCAACCAAACGGGCCGCTGAGGAAAGTAATTCGACAAATTACGAGTTAGATAGAACTCTCTCTCCACATCATGTTTTTAGTCTCATAAATTGGTTAGATTGATTCAGATTCCAAATTAAAGCAAAAAAGATGAAACACAATAGGCGTGAAATATTAGCCCCACCACTGGCAAATTCGCTCTAGACCATGCAATCATAAAGTGTACTCTGCTTATTACTGTCGCATTGGTGGGTGGGGAGGTACAACATTGACACTAAAAAAGCAAATTGAAGCCACTGATTGATACTCAAGAAGCCTGAATTGCAGTAACCGTAGGATCCCTTACAATAATTCTTCTTTATGAGAGCTGATTAGACTTGAGATGCCATCGTATTAATAAATTCTGATATTTATTTATCCATTTAAAATTATAAACAAAGGTTGCATATATGTTAACATTGATGTAGAGAAAATTAGAGTATCTTTAATAAAAAAAATTTGGAGGATTTTTTAAGTGAATAAATTATTTCTTACAATTTCATTTTTATTGAAATAAATTTATGGAGTAGGGAGAGTTTTTAAAAAATAACATTTGTATTTTTTTGTAAGAAATTGTTTTTAACAATAAAAAATAATATTTATTTAACACATAATAACACTATAATTAAATCATAATTAAGTAAAAAATATAAAAATGTGAATTTTTTGAAGTTTTCTAGAGTTTCTTATTGTTGGAGTAAAAATATATATGAATTTCTTACAATAATATAATACTATGGAGACTATAAAAAATATCTTAAGAAACTCACTTAAAAAATACTCATTAGTTAGAGATGCTCTTAGGGTAGGTAGCTTAATTGGATTCTAAATTGTTATTGTTATTTTTTTAAAATACATTTTCGTTCTTATAATTTAGTTTTTTTTTTTTGTTTTTAGTCTTTATAAAATTATTTTTTTTGTTTTTAGTCTTTAAAAATACTTTAAATAGAATTCTAAAAAAAAGCATTATTTAAAATGTCATAAGAATGAAAAATAAACAAATATAATTTACGAGGAGTAAAAATAAAAAAAATTATAAGAACTAAATAAAAAAAATAAATTACAAGAATTAAAAAGATATTTAAGTTTTCAAAATCGCATATATTCTTCATGAGAAATAGGATTGATCAAAACGAGTAAGATAAGATGATTGAAAATGTAAGTTTTCTATTTAAGGCAACTACTTATTACCAAAGCTCACGTCATGTTCAAGTGATCCACATGTTAAGTGGTCATGACCCATCAGCATTGACAAAACATAAATCATTAGATGAAAAAAGAATAAGAAAACAGAAAGAGTTTGGTGGAGAATGTGTCCCAAACCAGCGTGGCCTTGAGTGCTGCCGGCTACCACTGACTCGCATGCATTACCTTGTCTCCGATAGTTTGTTATCTAAAAAGCTTAGCTATCATATTCGAACCAGTGGGGTAAAAATTAAAGTAGTGTGTAATGTAGCAGAACAGGTGTACAAGGTTCTCACTTTTATGGTTTTGGAAGAGATGGAGAAACCCAATATTATTATATTTAGTGCTCAGCTCCAAGGTATTGAAAATAACACCTTTTCTCTTTTTGGAGAGCAGCTTTTCTTTGGTGCTCTTGGTTTGAATTTCCAAATTTTCTTCGAAACAGGTTTGAGGTCAAAAGTTCATCAAGTTGATAATTTGTCCTCCACAAACAGGAACACATTAATAGACACTAACTAATAATCACATGCATATAATTAGTTAAGATAATTGCTGAATGGTATGAGTACGCAATATTTTTATGCTATATTTTGGTATGGATAAAACTTAGATGTACTTCTTAAAGTGCTTTTAGTGGTGTACTCCAATCAACATTAAAGTTTCATTAAGATAAATTTCAATATAAGTTAAGAGGATGAAATATCATTTCTGATTCAACAACACTAATAGCACGTAAAGGACCTGCATACAAGTTTTTTTCTTCTTCTTTAGAATAGTCTTTAAGCGGATCTTTTTAATATGGGCTGGAGTAAGTTAACGAGAAAGAAGAAATGGCAGCCAAAACCTTAATTAGAATTAATGTGCGTCTTTTATGATGAACTAAAGAAACATTGTGGAGACACAAGACTTACTGAAAAACAATTCAACTTGAGCAATCACCAATCAGTAATAAACACTAATTAAACACCAAGAAAAAGCTGCACTCAATTCATCCATCAATCTAACTAGACAACAAACATTATAATTAAGCTTGACAGGTCATCAAATTTTGTACCCAATACAAACTATTACATGTTCATGGCCTAGGTGTACCGAACAACAGAGATAAAAAGGGGCAGGGAAGAAAAAAGTTACATGTTAAACTTTAGTCAACTCACGTTGACCATTTAGACTTACATCGGCATTGACGAAGACAATGATGGCAAAGATGATGTCGAAGATGGCCATAGCTGTGCATTCTTCACCTTGGACACACTTGCCAGAACCCCTAATGGTGTCACGTGTCCAATTATTGTTACTTTCTTTGCCTCCATGTCTATACTGAATGATGTTACTCCTACACATATAATTAGTCAATTATATATACATATTAGATTCATCAACATATATCTGTAAGGTAGTGAAGAAACCATAAACCCCACAAATTCACAATCTGTTAATACGTAATACACTATTGCGTGGATAAATATGTATCAAGATTTATATCTAATCAAGAATGTGGAAATTATTACTATTATGACCATCTTTATTTGCATAAACTTCTTCACAAGAAACAAAAAAAAAAAAAATGAATTGAGATTTTTTCATTAATTTAACTTTTTTTTTTCTCTAGAAACTAAGGTGGATGTGTAACTGACCTTCCATTTTTGAAATGTGTTTTGTAACTTTTCTTGCACAGGCCTTGCAGTGCAATGAGACCCTCAAAACCACAACCTGGTTCTGCAGGGTGGTCTTGTGTGAGTTTGAAGGGATTTTATCAGACTCAGACACCCAATCACCGAGGAGATATCTAGTTGACGATGAATCATATAGGTTGTTAACTTGAATGGAGCCTGTTCTGCGAACATCGCCGTTTTGAGGCTTAGGATTGATAGGCAATAATCTGGATGAACAAGGGACACGAAGTTGGCTTTTCCTTGGAATACCGGCGTGCCTTTTGGTGCTTCTGCGCACCGTGGAATGATGATCCGTAGTACTAGAGGTTACTGCTGTGGAAGAAATGGAAGAGCAGAACAGATTCATTCCTTTCATTGCTAGCTATGTGATATATATTTGTGAGTCGAGATGAGAACAATGATTTGTTGATTATGCTGTGGATGAATAGAGTTTGAAGAGAGAGCTAAGTGAGTAACTTGTAATTAGTGTTAATACAAGAGTCAAGAGCTTCCTAGCTAGTGAGACCAACTAATATACTACTTGCTTTTAATTTTGAAGTTGAAGGAGGAGGCAAGGGAAAAAGGAAAGGTGAATGAAAAAAAAAAAAAATAGCATTATGTACGTCCCACTGCAAAGTATTGGGCCAGTTCCTTTGAAATGTCAGGGCTTGTCTAATTTGCTGTGACATGATTACTACCTAAAGTTGTGGAAATATTATTAGGTAGTCTAACACATAATGCAGTTAGTTTATGATAAAGATTAGTATCATCTAATAATTTCTCTTTTTTCAAGGGACAACTAACTACATTATGGACATATCATTGTTAATTACACATAGGGCTCGGTTTGTTCGGGTACTTTTCCATAAACAACTTACATTAAATAAATTACCACCCTCTTTTGAAATTTTGAAGATTGCTCGTCTTTACATTCAATTCTTGAATTTTGAGCATTAGCATTAGGCATTTTAAAGGAATGAAGCTGTTAAATTGTTGCATATCCACCTTTATCATTACCAACTTTTGTCTTAGTTTATGACTTTTTCACGTTTAAACTAGACCATTGTAAAATAAATCATTACAGAGAAGTTGCATCCTTTGTCAGGCAAAAGGGCATGCATGGCGCATTTATAGATCAATGATAACGTGTTTTTTCAGCTGGTTCCTGTATCCTCACTGTGTTGCCCAATCTATTATCACAATTCACATCTGTTCCCTGCCATTATTAACCTTTATTTAAATGAAGTTTACTTTCGTCAGGCTGGTGTATCAGTAATTTTTATTGTTCCAATGAAATCAAACTAATCTTGCAAGCCTGTTAATGATTCTTTTAGAGCAAGATTCTTTATTTGTTTAATCGAAAATAGAATAAATACGCAAAAGTAATGCGGATAACGTACTAGTGCACATGGATTCTCGTTAATTTCTGCACTCGTTCTTTACCAGCTTAGACTGTTTTAAGGTCCTTATCCGATCCTTATTTTAAATACATTATATTGCTTTAGCTGTGGTTCAGACAGTGAGGTTTAGATAATCACGCGTTTAAAGATGTGAGTCATTCAAATTTCTATTGGTTCCTCTCTTTATTTCATGAACTAGGAATATGCAAATCTTTAGATAATGGAATTGTAAAATGTGGAGGAGACACAGTATATGTCAAATCATTCACAATTTTCAGCATTAAGGCCGCCTTCTCTTGAGGATTTCTAAAAATTTCGTTTTACATGAAAGTTGAAACGTAAAATGCCCATTTCGTGTGATATATAGTAAGTATTAAATGCTATTTACAGCATCAAAGTGGATTCTGGGAATGTTCAACCTTTAAAGATTATTTTTTTTTGGTGCAATGTGAAACATTGTTTAGATCCCACTAAAACCTTCAAAATGATATTTTGTTTCAAAATAATCTAAAATTATAATGTCCGAGCCCGGGATCTCTAGTGTGTGAGAGTAGCGTCATAACCAACTACACCACCCAAACTACACTTGCTCAAATGGCTTTGTGGATAGTTTCTTATTGTTCTATCATGTGTACACATTCACAATTTCACATGATTCATTCACTTTTATTTTCCAATTTTTTAAATCTTTCTTTTCGTTTCTTATTATATCAATTGACATGTCTATTATTTTCTTTTAATTTTTTTATATCTCTCCTTTTCCACATAAACACCCCATTTTTAGGGTATATATTTAACATTTTCCTTTCTCATCCAACAAAACGAAAGCCTAGTTAGTTAATGCTATGCAAATAATTTTTTTATTAAATGAAATTTTAATTTTGTAGTGTGCATCCATTCATTATATTGGATATATTGACATGGTAGTATAACTTAAAAAAATATCTAAATGTAAAATAAGTCATACGTGAAAAATAAAATATTTGGATTCATTTGTTACATATTAAAAAGAAGCGATTCAAATATAAAATAATGTAATAATTTTTTTAAAAAATATTTTTTAAAAAAAATCAGGAGTTAATTTATGTTTGTTTATAATCATAAAAATCACTTCAAAATAAATTATTTTTATGATAAATTATTCAATAAAAAAATAATAACATTTTAGATTCTTTTCAGTTTTTTATTATATAAAAAAGTTAAAACAAATAAAAAAAAAGTGATTCGTTTATTAAAAAGTAAAGAGTGAAGAACGGGATCCAATTTGAGCTTTGACCCAGAAAAAAGGCCCAAATTCACTTGATACGTTAACAGGTATTATGTTTTGTCCCAGATTAGGGTTTTAGGGACACAAAGTAGCAGAGCAGAGTAACCAGCTAGGTAGGGTTTTCTCTTTCTCACGTTCCTCTTCGCAGCGCCACAGTAGCTTCGCATTAGCAATGGGTACATACGATTAAACTTCTAACTCTGCAGACGTTTCTACTACGTTGTGATTTCCTTCAATGGCGTTACGATTTCATTCATTCATTTTTTCAAATTTTGTTTGTTGAAATGCAAAAGCGAGAATCAAGGTGTACGAGCTGAGGTACAAGACAAAAGCAGAGCTTCTGAACCAACTGAAGGATCTCAAAGCAGAACTCGCTCTCCTCCGCGTCGCTAAGGTCACCGGCGGAGCCCCAAACAAGCTTTCCAAAATGTACCTTCCTTTTCTCTTTCATATCAAATCCCCAATTCCTAATTGGATCGAAATTGTTACGAATTTGAAAGTGTATTTGGATTAGATTCATGGTGGGAAATAATCAATTAAGTTTTCATGGTGAAGGCAAAGCAACAAATAGTTGCTTCTACTTTTTCATGGTGTCACCATGATTCTGTGGAGTAAAATTTATTTTTGTGTGTTATCCAAACTCACTATGAATGTGCTTTGTTGTGTGTGGATGCAGCAAAGTGGTTCGGCTTTCGATAGCGCGGGTGCTGACAGTGATTTCCCAGAAGCAAAAGGCAGCGTTGAGGGAAGCTTACAAGAAGAAGAAATACCTTCCTTTGGATCTGCGTCCCAAGAAGACCAGAGCCATCAGAAGGCGCTTAACTAAGCACCAGGTACCTTTCATTCCTTACTCTTCCAATTTATTGCTTTTTATTTTATTTCTATTCTATTGCATTTTCTGTTCATTATGCTATGACTGTGTAGTGTCCTCAAGTTACTTGTACTTCTATTGAGTGTTGAAATAAGTGTCTAGTTGATAATCGTTGATAAGAAAAAATAAATAAGTGTCTAGTTGATAATTGCTGTTTCCAAACGTGTCATAGATCAGTGTTAGCCTTGAATAGAGCTGAAATGCTCAAATTTGAAATGTATTTGGTGACTACTTTGAACTTTTCTGAATATCAAATTGTCTTTGGAGATGTCATCTTAATAATCTAGGCTTCAGAAAATCAACCAGATAGTCATGACATTTTAGATCTCATCTCATCTAATAACTATTTTTTTCCTTTTCTTTTTTTGTTATAAATAACGATTATAAGTTATCCTTAGGGGAGCAATATACGATACCATTGCTGTTGTTTTTTGGTCACTTAACGGTGAAAATTTTCAGAATGAGATATTTCTGGTCATATATGGTTCTTAGTACGTACCTAAATGAATTTGATGTGTTCCTTACAGGCTTCATTGAAGACACAGCGTGAGAAAAAGAAGGAATTGTATTTTCCAATGCGAAAATATGCAATTAAAGTGTAATGTTAGAACCAAATATGATGATAATTTTGGCGTCACTTTCTATTTGGTATTTGACATACAATTTTTTTCTGGCCATTCAGTTTTGATGCCGTTTCTTCCTAGTTTTCTTTTAATCATCATGAAACTTTTATTAAATGTTCGCTGGTCTTACTCTGGCTTTTTTTTTTTTAGTCATACATGAAAATTTTCAATTTCTTGCATGCACGGTCTCTCCGCTATTCTTCATTATTTTGTGTACACGATTCACCGGTTAATAAAATTCATAAATCAGTTTTATTAATAATGTATTGAAGGTTCATTGTGGAATTTTTCTGCATACCAAACTGACCCATAGTTTTGACTTTTGACAAATGACTCTTTTCTAGGACGTAAATCTGAAACTGTCCAAGTAATTGTATTTTGACTATTTTCAGTGGTTTAGTGAATTAATGTGCAGACCTTGTTTCTCCATGAGAAAACTGTAAATGTCATAGCTTAACGAGTATAATATCTTTCTGTAGCCCCGTTTAACAATAACATGATTTAATAGTTAGGGAAACAAGAAAAAGTATTTCGTCTTATTATTTTCGGCCGTTCCAATGGGCTCTCAGCTAAATGGTGTGTGAGAGCTCAATTTCACCCGGCCAAGATATAATAGTTGGGGCAGCCTCAAGGTTTGACATGTCTCTTTTACTCATGATCAATTCAGAGAACTGCCCTAAATATCTATATTTGTAATGATAAAATATGTTTTGCTCTCAATATTTTAAAATAATGGTTTTAGTTATAAAATTTTAATATGTAACTTAGATAACCAGAGGTTAACTACTTGGGGGTTGTTATAGTTTAACAAGAGGTCTCATTTAGTTATAAGAGTACTTTCAACTCAAACGAAAAAAACAAGATTATTATTGGTGGAAGATACTTATGGTTTATATAAAAAAAAAAACTTAAATAAAAAATTGAAGCTTCGTCCCTATGAAAAAATGTTACTTTTGCTAAATGTGGAGATTAAAAATGTAGTAGCATTAAATTTGGGACTAAAATCAAATTTCAAAGTATTTTGAGGGATTAAATTTATATTTTGTCCCATTTGTAATTGTGAAATTGTATGTCACCATTATAATCCAGGTTAAACTACAGTTAACCTAACCTAGATAGTTTAAAAAGTCATGCCATATGGAGGCTTATTAGGATGACTTACAATTTCATGGATATTTAAAACGAGGAACATTTTAAAAATGGTTTACAGCTACAATTCATCCCCTAAATAAACGAGAGATACAACTCTAAATTAATGAGAGATACAACTCTACATTCCAAAGGGAAAGAATAAATCTCTATATTAGGTTTTTTTGTTTGTTTTAAAGTTAACCTTTGTATTAGTTCGAACATTATTATATTTTTTATTTAAATTTATTTGGGTTCTTTATTTTTTTAATAATTGTTTTCATTTCATTCATATTATGTATAATAAGTGTTGTCTCAAATGGAAGCACATAAAGTTTATCAAAGTGATTCTTTCATATTTGAGGTATATATATATTTTATTGATTAAGGAAAAAGACTTGTAATTCAACTTTAGCTTTATCTAGTTTAAATTTAGTGAGATTTTTTTATTAAAAAAATAGTTGATTAAATTTTTTTAAAAAAATAAATAAATTTGGTCCCGCGACCGATTGTGTTTTTTCTACTCAAAACTCTTGACATATTATCTTCAATCTAAATATGAGGGCACTTAAGTTGGAATTATGATATGAAATAATTTTAAAGATTAAAAGTGGGAAATTTAGTAGAAATTTGATAAAATTATAAGATATAAGATAAACTTTTTTTTAACAGCAAAGATTAAAGTTTGACAAAGAAATCAAAATAATAAAAATATATATATATTAAAGTGAAATTTTAAAAATATATTACATAAGTACTAAACGAATAGGAGCAGTAAATTATAAACACATAATAATAATAATAATAATAATAATAATAATAATAATAATAATTAGTCACAATCTATTATTAACGTCCGAATATATTTTTTGTACTTTTTATACTTTCAGGAACTAAATTTTGCATTTTTATTTTTGAGGGACGCATTTGCATGGAGTAAGAAGACGAAAAGTCAATAAAATATTATAACAAATATGTTCATACGCTAACAATTCACTTTGGCAATGATTTCAGTGATAAATCTGTCTCTCCGTATCACGTAGGTTATTTTATTAACGCTAACGGACGGAAGTTAACGGCAGGATATATTTATCGCACTTTTTACATGTTTAGGGACCAAATTTTATATTTTCATTTTTTAGGGATACATTTACAAGCGAATTATACGTTGAAGGACAAAAATGACTATTTACCCACAAATAAAACTCACCTACTAAGCATACGTGTGGTAGATAAGTTATTTGAAATTGAAGTAATAAAGTAGGCTTAATTCTTCGTTTTCCATACAAGTTGTGGCATGCTGATAACTATTAACCGTCCAAGGCTAACAAACTTGACTGCTTACTTAAAGGTTAATGGCTTTAATTAGATAGGCGGAAGTAGCCCCCAAATATGAGTTATGTTATGGAGGCTTTTAACTAACCCCATTTTTTAATAATTTGGAATAGAAAAATTGACCTCACAAACACATTTGACTGGAATTAAAAAAAAATAAAGAAAATTTTACGCTGAGTAAGAATAATCATCTTATATTTATCTCATTTTGTTAAGAATATATATATATATACTTCTCTAAAAAAAAACATTTACAATCGACAAGGTAAACAGTAAACACATGTTTAAAACCTTAAAAAAGTTTGATGGTATGCTTGGTAGGAAGGAAAGAAAATAGAGAAAAAAAACACTAATAATGATACATTTTCTTTTGTTTGGATTGAGAGAAAGCAAGCAATAAAAATTGACTTATACAAACAAAAATTTAAACTTTTATTTCCTTCTATTCTCTTTTTCTCATTCCAAATATAGGGTGAAAGAAGAAGAGAACACAGACTAAAAGTGCTTGGTTGCTTTGGTTGACTGTGCTTTTAATTCCCTCTGAGTTCATTTGCACGGGACATACATTGGCCATTGATCTTCTATTTCCCTTTTATTCGAAAAAAGGATAAAACAATTTGCTACAAATTAAAAAAATTCACAACTCTGATTTAATAAGGGTGAGGCATTTAACATTTTTACTCTCGAGCCTATATTCTTTATGAGTAACTATTAGTCGTTGAACTCATAAAAAAACCTATTAGTCGTTGAAAGTGTATAACATTGTTATTTTTTTTAGCTATAACAAAGTCTAACAAAAGTGTGATATAAGTGATTATATTAACATATATTTAAGGATGAAAATGATTATAAGTGATTTTTCTGACTGCTCACATTAATAAGAGTTTGTTGTGAGACAAAATTTATTTATGTGAAGTTAGAAAAATATTTAATTTAATTGCTAATATTTTTTTTGGAAAATATTAATTTCAAAATAAAGGTAAAAATATATATTAAAAGAGGTAAGAAATTAGGAAAATTCTTCAAAACCATTTCGTTATAGAAAAGATCCTAAAAATATTATGATTAAAAAGTAACTCCTAAACATATTTTCATTCAAGATAATTATTTTGATTTATTTATATAGAAAATTAGATTAGATGAAACATTTATTATTTAGATATGTGCAATAAGTTCACTAAACTAAACATAACAATAAAGACAGGTAAGAGACTAAGATATTTATGTATAGAAGTTATTCACATCACAACATTAACAAAAGAACTTTGTTTATACAAAGAGACTTGCATAGATCAATAAGATCATATAAATAAGAGAGACATAAGAGATAAAAGAATGAGAAATATAAAAAATTGAACTTTGATCATTATAATTTTTCTCCCACAGTTTAATAACTGTATTGTATAAGTTGACTTGAATTTTTTATTAAACATCAGCAGCAAGTAAAGAAGAATAAGTTGACTAGAAAAGATAAATTTTAATTTGTATGTATCCTTCTATCTAAAGTAAAACTTATATTGGTTATTACACGGTTAAATGAAATTTAATGATATCTAATTTTCATAACATTTGAAAGAGAATATAACTTTTTAATGAAAAAAGATATTTCATGAAAAAAGAGTATATGTATAGAACAATTTGAATGTTAAAAATTGATCCTTTCATGGTTAAATGAAATTTAATTACATATAAATTATCATAACATTTGAAAGAATTTAGACAAAGCTTATTTGAATTTAAGAATAAATTATATTTCTTGTAATTTATTTTTAAATTTGTTTTTATAAGTTTCATTTTTGTTTATAATTTTAATAAATTCGTGATTAAATTTATAATAAGGGTGAGGTTTTCATTCAAAAATGGATAAAACAACTTGCTACAATTTTTTTTACCCTCGCGATATTTTTTCCAGGTAGTGTCCCTCACTCATTTTTCAAATTTTGAATTGTAATAATTATTATTATTACGAATGCGTAATAGCTTTAAATTTAAATTAAATGATAGTAATTACTATTATTTTTAATTTAAAATAATTATATTAATTATTGCTATTATAATTATGTTATTATTTTCAAAATCATGTTGAATTTTATTTTAAATTATAAGAAAATTTATCATCTTTTATATATTAATATTATAATTAAATAAATTATTATCTTCAAATTCAAATTATTTTAAATTTTTTTATGCTTTTTATTATTTGGGTTTGTCAAAATAATATAATGATGTAATCTTAATTTATATACTTAAATAATTTTATATAAAAATATTTATTTCATATGCTTAAAATATTAATTAACTATTAGATGAAATATTTATATTGAGATGTGTACATTAGGCTCGTTAAACATAACAGTAGAGATTAAGATATTTACGCATAGAAGTTTTTCACAGCACAATGTCAACAAAAGAACATTGTTTTATAAAAAGAGACAGAAGAGATAAAAAGGACAAGAAGAAATAAGAAGTTGAACTTGCATATTTAGAATTTCTCTCCCTATGGTAACAATTATATAAGTTGACTTGAATTTTTTTTTTATTAAAACATCTGCAGAAAGTAAAAAAAAAAAAGAAGAAGTATAAGTTGACTTAAAAAGATAAAATTTAATTTTATGTATCATCCGCGTAAAATAAAATCTATTTTGGTCATTGCACGGTTTAATGAAACTTAATGATATATAAAATATCATAATATTTGAAGGAGTATGGATGTTTTTGTATGAAGAAAATATATTTGATGAAAACCTTCTCCGATTCACTGATGAACCAAAACATTGAAACCGCTCGCGCCATCATTTCCAAATGGGAACTTATTTCTCCTTCTGACCAAACCGCCCCTCTATTCAGCAACACACGCCAAGAAGCCAAACAGTACCTTAATTACTGACCAAACGCTGTCAAGATCGCCGTTGGCACTCTCTTTCACGGCGAGAGAACGCTCTGCAACTACGTCTTCGGTTCGCCGGAGAGGAAGACCGCGGAGAAAATGTTCAGGACGCTGGATTTGTACGAAGCGATCTCTGAAAACCGTCAACAAATTGAGTCCATCTTCTCCTCTGAATCAACATCCTCCATCAGATCGCAGGTACTTGCTTCTCAAACGAGGCTCGGCGAGGCGGTTCGGACGATGTTAAACAACTTCGAATCCGCGATTCAGAAGGGATCCTCCAAGATTCCGGTGCCTGGTGGCGAGATCCACCCGCTCACGCGCTACGTCACGAACTACATCGCGTTCCTCGCCGAT
This sequence comes from Glycine soja, assembly GCF_004193775.1. NCBI lineage: Eukaryota > Viridiplantae > Streptophyta > Magnoliopsida > Fabales > Fabaceae > Glycine > Glycine soja. The sequence continues at coordinate 3,328,566 of NC_041016.1, forward strand.
TGGCCGCAAAATCTGTTGCCGGAGTCTTACTACCGTAGTCCCGATTAGCTGAACGGATGGCGTGGTTGATATTAGAGCTCCTCTACAAGGAGGTCCGCAACTCAAACCTAGGGTTCATCCTCGGGGAGAATTGGTTGACGAAGCATGAATTGAAGGTGAAAGAGTATGCTTCCAAGTACGAGCGCGTGGGAAGGAAACGGTTTTTAACGTTAAGCACCTGCAATGCAACTATGCATCTTGAAAGATGCGTTTAAGATCTTTGTTCTCTTCATTCTCTGGATGTATCGCTCTAACTTTATACTCTTGCATGCTCGTGTTTGACGGAGATGAAGCAGCTGAAATTTTAACTCAATTCGCTTCCTTTTTCTTATGTTTTTTATGCCACTAAAGTTATATGCGCATCATATATGCTACACAAAGTAAATACAGTATGATACCATATATATTATCCTAGAGATTATTATTTATTGAGAATCAAACATTGAATAATATCAAAACTTATCTTCTGTTCTACTCGTATCAAATTATAATATCGTATCCTAGCTTATCATGCGCCAAATTACACTAATGAAATATATATATTCATGTTATTCCATAACAGTATTTTAAATTTATATATTTTGTAATCTACATATTTCAATTTTCAAAAGTTTATTATCATGTATTAATTAAGTATGAGGGGGGTTTATGTAAGGTTTAAGAAATAGATAACATTTTGTATAATGAGACAAAACTAATGGAATTAATACGTGTGTGTATATATATATATATTGAACAACAAGCCTTAAGAAACTCGATTGCTTTACTTAATTTATTGGAGGGTATTATAATAATTTATTGTTTATTTTTTTGAAATAATAAAACCGGTTTCTCTCTCCTGTTCACTCATTTCTCTCTCTTCTACTCTCTTATCTTCCTTCCGGCCGCAGTAAAACGTTGATGGTTTTCAATTTGCCAAATGCCAAAACTGCAAGTGCCACACTGAAGTACCATTCCTCATCCAAAGAAATGGTGTTTTTCGTCAGCCACCAAAATCAAGATTCATAAACAATGCTCACAAAATACATATCACCGTTATTTAATCACAAAAACCATTCTCTGCCATTATTTAATTTTACCATATAGTTATGATATTAAATTAGATAGTAATAACGAAACAATCAGAAGCTAGAACATTAAAAAAAAAAAAAAATTGTCCCTTTCTCTGCCTATCAATTGCCAGGTTTGGTTAGTCATGGCCGTAAAGTCTATGAGGGAGCTAGATGAGGACGTTGGGGTTAAAGACGAACGGGAAGCCATGGAAGGATCTTACAGGAAGCCAGAAAGAATACTGTAAATTGGTTGCAGTAAATGAATATGAGAGGAGAAAGATTAGTTTTTTTAAAAAAAAATAATAAGTAAAATCACTATGATATCCTTAAATAAATTTATTAAAACAATATAAAGTATTAACTAGGTTTGTATCATACCGAAAAAAAGAGTATCTATGCTTAGCAATCTTTTATATATATATATATATATTAGTTGAAAATGTCTTGTCCTTCAATGCCTAATAATTGCGGCGTAAAGGAAGTGTTTAATAGAAATAAATAGTCAACTATAGTAAGCAAACATAAGGTAGATAAGTTATTTGAAATAATAAAGTAAGCGTAATTTCTTTCTTGTTTTCCCTATTGATTGAATTCCATATATAAGTTGTGGCTTGCAGTTAACCGTCCAAAGCGAACAGACTTGACTGCTTGTAGGTTACTAGAGCTTTAATTGATGGGCGAAAGTAGCCCCCAAACATGAGTTGTGTTGTGGGGGCTTTTAACTAACCCTATTTTTTAATAATTTGACTAGAAAGAATTGACCTCTTGCATTTGAGTAGAAATAAAAATAAGTAAATTTTACGTTGAGTAAAAATAATTATATTAAAATTTATCTCAATTTTATTTGGAATAGATTCAAATGTAACTACTTCACTTCAAACTTAATTTTAATTAAAAATAGTTTCATAAAACCAAAATCGTTCAAAAAAAATCGTAAACGGCGAGGTAATGAAACGTTTAAAACATACCAAAAAAGAAAGCACACGTTTAAAAGAAAGAGAAGAAAAGGGCTTGGTTGCTTCGGTTGACTGTGCTCTTAATTGCCTCGGAGTTCATTTGCATAGCACACCAGTTGCCCTTCAATTTCCCTTTTATCCGAAAAAAGATAAATTATTTGTTACAAATTAAAAAAGAAAAACAATTCTTGAATATCCTCGGCTAAGAAGAAAAATAAGTGATATAATAAAAAAAATATGATCAGTGATGTGATATAACAAAAAAGAGAAATTAAAATTATAAGTGTTATTAGGATGTTTGTAATTTTGTATTTAATAAGTATCCAAAAATCACAACTCTGGGCGAGGCTTGTTATATTTCAGCCAGCTTGAGGCCATATTCTTCTATATATTGAAGAAAAGGTTAGCAATGCGATTTTTTAATATTTTTTATTGATTAAAATTTACAAAAAAAAATAATATTTAAGGAGTCTTTTTTATGATTTTACAGTTTCAAATTAATTTTAACTAATATATTATATTAGAAATTAAGAGTGCGTTAAAGAAAATATGAATAGGACGCACTTCATTTTTATATTATAAAATCCAAAATTGAGTACTTATTCTAGAGAATGAGATTTTCATTCTCGTGATATAATGATCTCTGCACATAATTCATAAGAGTGAGTTTGTTATGGTCAACTTTTAAAATTTGTTTTCGAATTAAATTGTTATAATTATGAGTATGTTATTATTTTAAATTTAATTGACTCACGTTTTATATTTTTTCTTTTTCCTCATTAATTACTTATTGGTCTCCAAACACAATTACGAGAGCGAGATTAGTTTCATATATTTATATTTTTTAAAAATTAAATTGATATTATTAAGAGTATGTAATTTTTTAAATTTAAATTCAAACTAAATTATAATCTAATTTATATTAAATTAATAACTATTATTTTAAATTTTAATTTAAATTGTATTAGCTATTTGCTATTAACATAACAACAAAGACAGATAAGAGACCCGGGTATTTATGCATAGAAATGATAGAAGAAATAAAGGTATGAGAAGAAATTGAACTTTCATATTTACGATTTCTCTCCCATTATTAACAACTTGCATATGACACACCAAATAAAAAAACCACAACTTGCATATAAGTTGACTTGAAATTTTTCAGTAAACATATATCAGCTGTAATATTCAATTTCAAATGTTATAAGCATATATATAATTCAATTCCAAGTCGAATGTTTATATATATATATATATATATATATATATATATATATATATATATATATATATATTATTCTTATGTGATTATGTGATATTGAAAATGATTAATTTTAATCGTTAGATTAAAACGAAATATAGAAATTAAAATATTTTAATTTCAAATTAAAATTTTATTTAATTATAAAATCTCGATAAGATTTATAAAAAATTTTAAAAATTTAATTTATGATGTCTTAAAATATCTAAAACATATTATCAATAGGACCACTACTATCATGACCATTTCTACCATAATTGTCATGGTCATCACTATAATTATCTATCATTACCAACATGACTATTGTCGTTATCATCGTCACCGTCATCATCATCATTGTGATTGTCACCAACATAATTATTGTTGTCGATAGTGACGATGAGGATAGACATGTTAGTGACGACGATCATGATAATAGTAATAGTGATCTTGACGAAATTAAATATTTAAGATATTCAATTTTCTATTTGATAAATCTCATGAACAAATTAAATATGATTTTAATTTAAATTAAAAATATTTTAATTTTAATTTTTCATTTTAATGTAACTAATGAGAATGATTATTCTCGTTCTCACACCCACAAAGAGAATCATTCTCATATATATTGTGTTTCTCTAAGTTTTGTATCAAATTTCTCCTATTTTAGACTTATTTAATTATTTTTTACTGGCTCTAAAATAGTTTGCTTTTTAAAGTTGACATATGGATTACTGGAACCTTTTTTTTTCGATAAAAGGAACCTGCTATTTCAAAACTATGTGAATAATGCTTAATGTATATTATGAAATATGAATCTCTAATGAAGCACAAATAGCTGACCAAGTAACTCCAAATAGCTACCAAATGAGGACGACCTACGAACAAAATGCATTAAACGAGGGAATTGGTCCAATTCAATTAACTCGAAAGGTTAACATGTTTTACTAGCAAATTTGAAGTTATGTATTGTGCATGTATTTTGTATAAGAGTGTGATCCTATCTACTGCTAAAATTAAACGTTCGAGTCCACTATTCCGAGTGTTTGATTTTTTTTTCTCCTGATCAGTTTCTAAAAATTACTATTTTACAAAACAGCTTTTAAAAAATAATTTTTAGATATAAAAGGGAGAATTAATTTTTAGTAAGAGAAGAAGATGAAATGGTATGAGGAAAAACATAAATAACAGAAAATTAAAAGTATAAATCAAAATAACTTAAATATTTAAACAATTTTTAATTTTAAAAACTAAAAAAGGAGTATAGTTTTCAAAAATAAATTTTAAAATTTATTCTTATCATATAGATTTTTTATTATCTAGAATAAAAAATAATTTTTAAAAATTCGAAACAAACATGCCCCAAATTCAAAGTTTTCGGTGGTTTTCAATTTTCTTATAGCATAAACAAGTATAAAATTGTTTTTTTTATATAAAAAAAACAAGTATACAATTTCCAATACAGTTTAGATTGAACAGATCTTGACGCCTTATCACCATTACTTCGTATATCTTACAAACCAAGCTAGTTGACTCAAATCGTTGGGATTATAATTAGGTTAAATTATTCTGTAGATTCTCATATTATTATAATTTTTTAATTGAATTTTAAATTTGTAATTAAGTTTTTTTTTTAATTTTTTGTCAAAAATTTGATAAACTTAACGAAATATTATATTATATATACATATGTAAGTGCCAAATGTTATTCCATATAAGCTCAAATGGTGTTGCCGTGCTCCACATGGAATTACCCTACCCCAATCATAAAACATGAATTTCATATTGATTTAGAATTTGTATCTATGTGTGTAGATGATCAAATATTTCATTAAATTTAAGAGATTTTTTCACAACAAATTAACATGAAAATGTGATTACGAATTTAAAATTAATATAGAGATTAATTAAAAAAATTAAATACAAAAACCTAATTAAAATTTTTGTAATAATAGCAGACATAAAGACTAATTTAACCTTATAATTATAATAGTCGTGAGTTGATACTAAGAATAAATGATTCTGGTCTCCTTTCCTTTTACATTTCTTACACAAAACTCTATCTATTTTTAAAGTTTACATAAAATCTATTTTATTTTATAAATATTTATATTTAATAAAAATATTTTTTATATAAATTTAAGAAGTAAATTCTTGTTATAATTTTACATTTTTATAAAAATCTCTTTTATATTTTCAAATATCATAAAAATATCTTTCCATTTATAAGCATTATGATTAAATCTTTGTATTGCGGTAAAAAATTAAAATTCTTAAATGACAACTAATTAAAATAACTTAAAGGGATAACGATAAAATATTATATTAAAATCTTGAAAATTATACTCTTTTTTATATTTAAAATAAAAATATTAATTTAAATTTTTGTGATAAGAAATCTAATAATAACTTAACAACATAAATTATTAATAAGATAGAATAAAATATTTTTTTCAAAATATTTTTCAAGAAATAAATAATAAAAACATAAAACCATATTTAATTGATTTAATTATGTATTACTAATTCACATGATTAAGTATTTATTAATTTTTTTGTTGCAATAATTTTGAAATAATCATTACTACTATATATACTTTTGTCATTAATAATATTTAGTTTATATCTTATTAATTTTAAGTTATCTTAAAAATTGTGATTTAAATATTAGTAATTTCAATTTTTTACTATTGCAAAGTATTTAGTTTTAATGTATATACACTATAGAATAGTATGTATAATGTTTAAGAATAATTTTGTGTAGGTCTAATAAATAAAAGGGCTTTTCTGCAAATAGATGGGTAGTAAGAGTAATTTGTTTTGTTATATAATCACCACTTCCTATTGTTTTTCCTTGTGAAACTAGTTTTGAATTTTTTGAGTAATATTTTGAATTCAAGTATTGTGGATGAAAAAAAGTTGAGAGAAAATATATTACAAAAGTAATTAGTCATGCTTTTCAAATATTAATTATAGTAAAAGCTAATTAATATTTCGCATCCATACGACTAAAAAAAAGTATTAAAACAGAAGGAGAATTGTAACTGCCAAATAATTATAAGTACCATTTCATAACATTATTCACATGTATGTTACATTGCATCCTATTGAAATGTAGCTGTTACGAATATATTAGGAAAAAAGAAAGTGGGGAAATACTCAGTCTTAAACATTTCAATAGAAAAATGATAACTACAACTGTAATAAATAAACCCGACGGCACCAAAACTAAATAAGCAGGACTAATTCTTTCGTGCTAGTTCGTTCCTTGCTTCACACCAAAGACAGAGAAAGAGTTTCAAGTTCGAACTTCGAAACCAAAGCAGTAAAACTAGATCAGCACGCATAGATGCACCAAATTAAGTCTAGTACTAAAAAAAAAAAATATAAAAACAACAATAATAATTTATTATGAGAAATGGAAATGACTAATCACAGTATTTTTTTTCTAATTTAAAAAAACAGAGACTCATTTTTCAATTTTCAGATATATTAATACTCTTAACTAATTGTGAAATTTATTAATGAAATACTTGCTCATTTTTTTTATGCAAGTGTATGCATTTTTTAAGTCATTCTTTATTATGAGTTATGTCATTAAACATAATTATCAATTAAATTATTTTATTTTATATAAAAGGCAAGTGGTAGTATATGATATATAACATATCCAAGATGTTTCCTAATTAATGACACGCTTTGGAAGATTGTGAATTGTGTATTGGCGAGATCTTTATTCCCTCCCTCCCAGGTTACTCATTCTGTTGTGGACCTTGTGATGGCCTAGCGTAAAAAAAGAAAAAAAGAAAAAAAGAAAAAAGATTCACATTTCAGCTTCTACCGCGTTTGCTTATCGCTTTCGTTACGTCTTTACTCCCCTCACGAAGCTATTCATTCACATCTACAAATACCCGCCAAACTGAGCCCAAAACGACCAACACAAACAAGAAAAGGAATCATTAATTCTTTCCGTTCCAGTAGTAGCAGTTTAGTTTATTTCCTCAACTCAAACTAAAATGCCGAAAATGGGACTCAAAAACCTGTTCTTCTTCAAAACATCACCTTCGCCACCTTCCTCTTCTCCCACAAGAACCTTCTCCGATTCACTAATGGACCAAAACATCGAAACCGCTCGCGCCATCATTTCCAAATGGGAACTTATTTCCCCTTCTGACCAAGCCGCCCCTCTATTCAGCAACACACGCCAAGAAGCCAAACAGTACCTTAACGCTGTCATGAGCCTGCAGTCCACTATGCAGCACCTCGTCGCACTGGATTCCTCCTCCGACACCCTCATCCAAGCCCACTTCCTTATGCAACTCGCCATGAAGAGACTCCAGACCGAGTTCTATCGGATATTAACCCAAAACAGAGACAATCTCGATCCTGAATCTGTCGCCTCCACCGATCACCGGAGCAGCAGCGTCTCCGACGACGGCACCGATTTCTCCGACGACGAGTTCCGCTTTGCCGGTGACTCGGTCTCCACGGTTGCCATGGCGGACTTGAAAGCCATTGCGGAGTGTATGGTTTCCGCCGGCTACAGCAAAGAGTGCGTCAAGATTTACATCTTAATGAGAAAGTCCATGGTGGATGAGGCACTGTACCATTTCGGAGTGGAGAGGCTCACTTTCTCTCAGATTCAGAAGATGGACTGGGAGGTGCTCGAGTCGAAGATTAAGTCCTGGCTCAACGCTGTCAGGTTCGCCGTCCGCACTCTGTTTCACGGCGAGAAAACGCTCTGTGACTACGTCTTCGGTTCGCCGGAGAGGAAGATCGCGGAGTCATGTTTCGCCGCGGTTTGCAGAGAAGGAGCGGAGTCGCTGTTCGCATTCCCGGAAAAAGTTGCCAAGTGCAAGAAAACGCCGGAGAAAATGTTCAGGACGCTGGATTTGTACGAAGCGATCTCCGACAACCGGCAACAAATCGAGTCCATCTTCTCGTCGGAATCAACCTCCTGCATCAGATCTCAAGTCACTGTTTCTCAGGCGAGGCTCGGCGAGGCGGCACGGACGATGCTAATCAACTTCGAATCCGCGATTCAGAAGGAATCTTCTAAGATTCCCCTGCCTGGCGGCGGGATCCACCCGGTCACGCGCTACGTAATGAACTACATCGCGTTCCTCGCAGATTACGGCGACGCACTCGCCGAGATTGTCGCCGATTGGCCTCAAAATTCGTTGCCGGAGTCTTATTACCGCAGTCCGGATCGCGAGGGAAAGAATCGCTCATCGGAGATAGCTGAACGGATGGCGTGGCTGATATTAGTGCTCCTCTGCAAGCTCGACGGAAAAGCTGAACTCTACAAGGAGGTTGCACTCTCTTACCTGTTCCTGGCAAATAACATGCAATACGTCGTCGTAAAGGTCCGCAACTCAAACCTAGGGTTCATCCTCGGGGAGGATTGGTTGACGAAGCACGAACTGAAGGTGAAAGAGTACGTTTCCAAGTACGAGCACGTGGGATGGAACAAGGTTTTTCTGTCGCTGCCGGAAACTCCGACGGCGGAGCAAGCTAGGGCGATCTTGGAGTGTTTCGACGTCGCATTCCATGATGCGTGCAAGGCACAGTTTTCGTGGGTAGTACCCGACCCGAAACTGCGAGAGGAAATAAAAGCTTCAATAGCTTCGAAATTCGTTCCAAGTCATAGGGAACTCTTTGAGAAGTATCAGGTCGGGTCAGAAACCGTGTTCGGGCTTACACCCGATGATTTGGAGCATAGTCTTTCTGACATTTTATCGGGTAGCGTTTCGTCGTCGCATTCTCCTTCACCTCCACATCGCTTCAAACGCCCGTGAAGTTGAAGCACGCGCCGGCGAATGTAATGGGCCCCACATCTGTCGTTATTGTTTTTTTGGCTAATGGTAAAAGGCAAGAATGTGGCCCAGATAAGTGTAAAAGATTTTTTTTGTGTTGAATGACACCATGGGTGGTATAGTACCTGAAATCCTAGGTGTGCGTAAATTTTTATTTTACAACTTTTTTGAGTTATAAATCAGTGAATAACCCGTCATGTATAAAATAATTTCGCGGGAAAGATAAAGTATATCATGCTTAAATATTTTTATAATGTTGTACAAAATATTCGTGTAACAAAATTAGTATAAGAATAAATTTCAAATAAATAAAATTATGAATTTAAACGTTAAGAAAATACATGCAACATTACTATATACAATCGAAGTTAAAACGAGTTACATTATTATTGTATATGACTATATGTTTCAGTACCGATTTCAATAGTTTAATTTTCCCTTGTAACATATAAAAAAATCAAAGTTGAAAATAAATGGTGTTACCTAATTACCATAAGCCAGGACAGTAAACTATTTATTTATTTAATTTTAAAACTAAGATTAAAAGCTTCAAATTATTAAAAAGTATATAATTTCAAGTGGAATTTATCTTTCAATTATTTAAATGAAATTTTACTCATTAAAAAATTTCATAATTTTGTTTAAAACTTTTTCCAAACAATAATAAATTCAATTCATTTAATTTTTGTGAAATTTTATTACTTTTAAATTTAGATCATATAAAACTATTTTACATTGTATCATCATTAAATTATTTTTTATGTTAAAAAATAGTTATTAATTTTTTATCATCATTAAATACGTTTTCTCTCACTTTGTATCTCTCTTTATATATAAAGTTTTCTTGTGAACCTAGGAGATAAGGAGAGAAAAAAAAAAGCTTTTTACCGAATAAAAAATGACAAAAATAATTGTCTAATAATAGACACATGAAAAATAATAAGAAGGAAATGAAAAAGGAAAATAACATTAATCAATCAAAAGAATAAATGAACATATACGAGATATTTTTCTTAGAAAGATTAAAAAAATATAACAAACACTCTTAAAAAAATATTCATTATAATATATTAATACTTTTATTTTAATTTTGCCATAATAGTGTAATCATTCTATATGTAATTTTTAAAATAATTATTATAGAATCAATAATCTTACTATATATATAATAAGTTATTATTTGATAATGTAAAGATATTTATACTATTAATATATTTTAATTAAAATATTCTGTAAAGACATAAAGTAAAATTTGACTTAATTTATAGTTAGAGTAACCTTGAAATGAATGAATGTAAGTATTTGTCTATTTGATATGTTGATTATGTTCACAATATTTATGCGCTCGTCAATTGGGCTAGTTAGGTATAAGTTGCATAAACATCTAGGACAATTAGAACACTATTAAATGCAATAATTGTGACGTATGTCGTCAGTGATGAATTGTTAATTGTTGTTTTTAGAAGATGAATTGTTGTGCTTGCATTCTTTTTTAAAAATAACAGCAGAAGTACCTACAAAACAACACCTAACTATTTTTTTTCTGTAAAAAAAAACTTTTTTTTTTCAAACCAAAAGTATTCTTTAGAAACCTGTTAGGATCTTTATGAACAATAAAGTTTTATTTTCAAATATTTAATACAGCCACTTGAGACCACATTTAAGTTGGAACCCATGCCTATCCAATTTTTTTTTATTTTAATTTCGGCAACAAAGTTAAAAAGAAATTTCCAAGCTAATCAAAATCAATAATTTATCGATAACTTGGGAAGCAAAACAACCTAGTTTTCATAGGAAAAACAGTTTTAAATTCTACACTTTATTTTAAAATTCAGTATCCACTATTAAAGTAACATTTATATAGTTAAAGAAGATAAGAAAAATAGAATTATAAGTGTAAAGAACTTATTTTTTTATTGGTTTTTAGCCCTATATATATATTAGAAGAAAACATCATTATTCTTCCCAAAAATAATATTAATAAGATGATAAACTAATATGTTATATAGGTATGTCACCCGATGCATACCCCTAGCTAATTTATTTTGTGCCAATTTTTTTTATAGGTTTGGATTTAAGAAATTACACTTTTGCAAATAAAAAACACTTGATATATTTTTAGGATGATTTGAGTGGTCGCAATTCCGATCTGATGTACGTAATATATTCTTTCAAAAAGTATAATATTTTAAACAATTGAGTATGAATGATGCATTCTTTGGCTCAATGGATTGTGTTTTATATAATATGATATCATATTTATATTAATATTATTTATCTTGAAATATATTATATAATATATATTAATAGTAATTGTATACTAGTAATGCTTTAATTATATATTAATATTAAGACGTGTTTTAATTTTATAAATAAAAGTCAGTACGGAACTTCCGGTGACTTATTTTATTTTATGTGAACGTATAAATTAAACAAGTTTAATGTCAATACAATAACTAACAGTGTAAAACACAGTTTTATAGTATTGTTATTTAATTATAAAATATTTTTAAATTATTTTAAAATAAACAAACTCATCGGACATGATAAATTGTAATTGAATGATTATGTAAAATATTTTATATAATTAATGTATAATTTATTTTTCTCAAAATTAAATCAATTAAAATACCTAGCTCCAGTCAAATAAAATTAATAATCATTAAACTGCACCAATTTACCTAATTTATCCATTTAATTGGTTTATTTGAATTTATACTAACCCTCCTACCGCAAATAATAGAGATTGTTAGGTACACCGATCCCTATTTTCCTGTTAAATTTCTGGAGCCGAAAGCAACGGAAGCATAGCAATGGTGCTCATTAATCACTCTGCAGACTTCAGAAATTCTAAACCAATTAACCAAGCTGTGGAAAAACTTCTGTGGAAGATCAATTACTCAAGATTAAAGTCCAGGAGGGGACAAGTCAGTAGTGTTGGCAATATTGATTAACTGATTAAATGTTTCGATTTTTTATAGTTTTGTGGACATAAGGAAAGTGCCAATTTCTCCATCTTTTTGTTCCGTGTGATTTCTTCACCATTATTCGTTGGCCACCACAGATGGTTAATCAATTAATCATTTAATTGCTAAATTATTGTGAGTTGTTTTAATTTGTTGGTACATACAATTTCAATATCCCAAAAAGAAAAAAATCGAGGAAAAAAAAAAACTGCACTATCAACGTAAAATAGAGGTAAAGAGGAACCGCCAATTTCTCCATATACTTGTACGGTTTATTTGGTTCTTCTGTATTATTTAATCGTGATTATTCACTGGCCAGCATAGATGGATAATTAATTAATTCATAGGAAGGCATAAAAATACAGTGCTTTTTAGATGGAAATACAACTCTCGCAATAAAAACTTTCTAATTATTGATTCCTTACAAAATTGATGTAAACGAAATGACTGGAGATATTAAACATTTGGCATATATTTAATTGAGTTTAATTACTTGTTTGATTTTTATATCTTTAAGATCTAGATCTGTACGTTTTAGTTATTATGTCTAAAAAACACTCATTTTAGACCACATGAATTACTGGTTTAAGTTTATCTATCAAAAAATTATCTGTTAGCGCAAAAGTTAGTTATTGAATTATAAATATTTAGCTAAATAATATATTAAAGTAGTTAGAAAAGGTAAAATTACATAAAGGATAAAAATAATAAAATCTTATCTTATATAGAAAAATTTAAAAGAAAATCTAATAAATATTTAAAGATAAAAAGATAATAAATATAAAATATTAGAAATGAAATTTTTAAAAATACTAATTCAAGTTGTATTTCAAAATCATTAAAAATGGCTAAAAGAACTTGTTTATCACAGTGAAATAAAATTTTCAATCAATAAAATAAACTAAAAATTAACTGATTATTTAATCTCATTTAATTTAGTGATTGTTATAAAAAAAACTGTATGAATAAGGCAGTTTAAAAAGTAATGTGTTGGGACTAAATTGGTTTAAAAAGTATAGTGTAAGATTAAAATATAAAGATTAAACGAGTAATTGTGTTTTTTTTCTTTCTAAATCACATATACATGTTATATAAGATCATTCTATTTGAATTAAAAATGTCAATAGTAAGGTGCAGTTGCATCCTTTTTAATGAGATTTTTTAAAATTATTTATAAGGCTTTTAAACTCGGTAATTTATATAAGAAAACTTAAATATGTTTCACTTAAATTAATTACTCATTAATAATTAACTTATAATTTTTTCCTATCGTTTAATCATCATAACAATTTTTTTCTTAAAAAATAAAAATAAAATCATCGTAACAATTTTCTTAAAATATTTTAATAACACACAATTATTTTATAAATTATTCGCTTTTATTGGATGGTTTATTAGCAGGTTTATTTTCTACTCCGCAAAAGACGTTATTTAAAAGTGATTCTCTATTGTTTAAAATAAGAGTTTAATGATTATGTATTAAGAGCCATTCAATTATAAAATACGTTTCTATTACTTTAAAATAATTATTTTAAAAATCAATTAATTATTATACATAGTAAATTATAATTGAATGATTATATAAAATTTTTTATATAAATTTTTTTATACTATATTTAAGCGGTTTTCTTTCTTTTAAATTCATGTCATTTATCAATATATTTCTTATATAACACACATAAAAAAAATTACACTGTTGCATAATCTTTTTCTCTTAATAAAAGGAATTCTTTAAGTGGCTTTCTTTTTTTCTTTTAAATTCGTGTCACTTATCAATATATTTCTTATATAACAAACACATAAAAAAATATTCTAATTTAAATTCACCCGGATCAAAAAGCTAAAATAAATCATTTTAGGCCTTATAAAGTTATAAAAAAACGGATTGACACAAAAATCAATTTTCATCAAAAGTTCAAAACAAAATATTGAAAAATATTATGCTTTTATCAGGACACCCACATCCACACCCAGACGTGCTTTATCATTTCTCAATTTCGCCACCGCTGTTTTGTTCTTTGACAATGGTATTTCCCCAACAGAACACACTCTACACAATAAAAACTTAATTGATGCATATGTCCTTTCTTGTTCCCTGGTAGCTTCTTAATTTTCGAAATCGCTATTCTATTGGAGTTTCATTTCGTTTATGGATGCAATTTTCCTCCAACTTGACCAAAGTGGAGAGCGTTCAACTAAGGAGGGTCCGAACCTTTTCAATTGGATAAGGGTAACAAGAACAACAATAATTACAATTACTATGTTTTTTGTGGTGGGGTGTATGAAAAAATAAGCCTTTTCAATTGGGGTGATCATTCATCTATGGCCACGAATGCTGTTGAAAATGGGTGGTCTTGATCATTCATCTATGGTCTTGATTTCCGGTGAGAATTACTATATTGTATTCTCTTGGGGATGAGTATGAAATGGCTAGATTAGAAAGGTGAGAAGACTAAGTTTTTAGTTCATGGTGACAACAACGTAGAGAGTGTCATGGTTACCAATGGCAAATGACAAGCTGATGTGATGAGGATTAGAAATGAGAAAGCACGTGATTCACTGATCATAATTTTAATGAATTGATTCTAGTCATTAGATTAATTTATTTTAACAGATTAGATTTGATGTAAGTTTTAATCTCTACACTTGGTGTAAACATATCCTATCTCTCTCTATATTTAGGAAAAGGGTTGGAAGAGTAATAGTCAAGGAAACATGAGACCCAAAAGGGAAGATCATACCACCAGACATTTGGTGGATTTCGTATAATCCTCGTTAGAAGTAGCTGAGTTGGCAAAATGTTAGTGGCTAGGGAGTAGATGTTGTCTTGTCTAGGAATATTTCATTTTTGTTATGTAGTGTTGTTTTCGTTTTATTTGACATCATCATTGTTGATGCTTATATATAGAATCATAGCTTGTAATGGAAAACAAAGAAAAATGATACAAATTTCCTTTTCTTTATCTTGGAGGTTACCTAGTCCTCGAAACTAGGTTTTTCTCTTCCCTCTTCTTTTCTGTTCCTAACAAAGAGAAAGAAGATGTTGATCGAAGTTAAAACCTAAAGATTTTTGTGGAACCGAAACCTATAGTCTTTTTGTTATTAAAAACCAATTGTTAAAACTTTTATTTTGTGACCGCTAGGAACAACTGGTATGCAGCAACAAGAAAGCGGGCCCAATAATGAAAGGCCATCTAAGCAATGCGAATGACAAGGGATTGTTTGTGTGCCACGAAGGTTTTGATTGAAACTGCAGGCCCAACTTGATTAGCGCACCTCACTCTATGAAGGATAATCGCATAGATAAAAAGAAAAAAAGAGAAGTGGGAAAGAACTTTATAATAGTCACGACTCACGAGCCTTCAAACAAATTGGATGCACATCTATAAAGATGTCTTTGAGAAGTGAGGAAATCAATGTGCTAGTTTTCCAAGCTAAGATGTGTGCCAGTGTGCCACATCTATTAACCATATTGCTATATGGTTGATGAAATTCCTAGGAGTATGGACTACTAGTTTTTGACGAATGTTATGGGTGTGACTTTCCCTTATAGCTAGTTTTTTTTTTGCTTTGTTGTTATTTCTTCTTGAAAAGAAAATCTTGTCATAAATCACATTGATTTAAATTATATGTATGCAATAACGTAGGGTTTAATGTAAGTGTAATATATTTATAGTTTGTTTTGATGTAGTTTGATTTTGAACGTGAGAATTGAAAATTAAACTAAATCAAACCATTCTTTTAAATATTACATTTAAAAATATTATAATAAAAAATGTATATATTTTATAAACAAAATAATATAATCAAAATTATAAAATAGTAAAAAGAAATATTAAATAATAATTTTACTAAATAAATAAATAATAAAAAATAAACAACACGTACAACTCATTAAATATAAGGATAAAATGTCTTTTTGGATACATAGGATAAAATGTCTTTATAATTTCATTTGTTTTCTTATTTTTATTAATCTATACAATACATGTTTTTATTCTATCTCTATTTTATTTTTATATTATATTTTTTCTCTTTTTTCTTCTTCTCTATTTCTTTCATTCACATAAACATAGGGTTAAGAGATTCATAGCAATGAATCATCAACGGTCACTTACAATAATGATAAGATACAATGTTCTGAAAAAAACAAAAAATAAAAAGTTAATATATGTATTTTCTAAACTCTAAATAAAATTGTTAACATGGGTTGGTACATCTAGTCAAGTCTTGTAACTTGTGTTCAATTATTAGATTTTTCCTGTTGATGGGCAATATGAGAAGTTTTTTCCTCCATCTAATAGTTGGGCTTTGGTTAGAGTTAAATTAAACGGCTCCATTATGTAATGTGCAATGTTCGGCATTGCCGCAAATTCTGGACAACTAGTTCTAAAACGAGTAACTATAAGTTCAATCGGTGTGTTGGATGCACCAAACACAAACAGTTACCCATTCAAGGCAACCTGGTAGAAATCCACAAATCACTATTCTTTTTAAGTCCTAACTATTTATTAGTTTTATTCTTTATAATTAAATCACTTTTTCAAACATTAAAACGTAATAAAATTTAGAATTGACAAAATTAAATAAAGACTTTTTTATTTTTATTTTTTGTGTTGTCTAATAATGTCCATCAAACAATATAGATAAAAAATTATCTTATAACTCAACTGTTTATCCTTTACTGCTATTCGTGTATTATATTTCAAGTGTCCCGTGTTTTGTATGAATATTAATTTTTTTTTATATATTTTTATGTATTTTTCTATTAAATTTAATTAACAAAAAATATATATTAATGTATACACACAATAGTTAACGATATTAATATATAATAAAATATTAATTGTTATAAAAATTATGCCAAAATTTTGTATTATATATATATATATATTATATTTTCATATAAATGCATCAACTTTGTGTTTTTATAAAATTTGATACTTTATAAAAAAATGTATCTCCATGAATTTTATTTTATATTCAATATATTTTCTATATTTTTTTATTAATAATTTTATACATTAATGTATACAATAGTTAACGATATTAATATATAATAAAATATTAATTGTTATAAAAATTATACCAAAATTTTGTATGATATATATATATATATATATATATATATTCGTATAAATGCATCAAATTTGTGTTTTTATAAAATTTGATACTTTATAAAAAAATTATCTCCATGAATTTTATTTTATATTCAATATATTTTCTATATTTTTATTAATAAATTTATATATTTTTAATTGAAGAAATTTATACATTAATCAAATAAGTTAATTATAAAATCTTATTTAATTGAATAAATAGGAAAAAAAGTTTATTTGGACTAAAAACGTATTAGAAATGAGTGAATGTTATTATTCAAATGCATGTTCTTTAACATTTTAGCATATTTTTATCAATTAAAGTTTAAGTATGATTAAAAAATTTAATATTTTCTTTTTATATTTCATTCTTATAATTTTAATTACATGATGCAAAACATGAATTTACCCTTGGTTGTAAAACTAATATAACTTAATACATATTGTCTATAAAAGATATGTTGTTAACTAAAAAACACCAGTAATTAAAAGAAATGAGATAAACTGATTGGTCATTCTTCATAGTACATTATTAAAAAAATATTATAATCATTATTAAAAAAATACTAAAAGAGGAATCAAATAATTGATCAAGAATAAAAAATCCAAAAAAAGAATTGTTTGTATTTAATAAAATAATAATATATCTTTAAGAGAATGAATAATAAAATAGAATATATTTACATAATAAAATAAGATTGATTTGAATTAATAATTAAATTAAATAATATCATTTAATACTTTTTAGGAAATAAATATGGAATATCAACCCTTCCTTTGCGTGACGCAAAATATAGTTAAACAGAAATACAAACTAAAAATGGAAAAAAGGAAATGATAATTTGAAGATAATAACTGGTGTGTGGGATCATGAGATCTTACGGTTTTGCATGTGACAGATATAAATATCCGTTTCTTATTGTTCAGATTGAAAAGGTGTAGGATCTTACTAATAGTAGTGAAATGTATTAAGCTTCTACTATGCAGACATACATGGACCGAATCTTAATTAATACTATCACATGCTAACTAACACATTTTTTTTAAATATATTTATTATTATTAATATTATTATCTGAATTCTATTACAAATTATAAAGTTTTATAGACCTTAATAAATTTTAACAAACATTATATTCCGAGAGTGATTGAAAAAGAATAACACTCTTCTAAAATTAATGAAGACTAAACTGCAGCACCATGGATTATTCATTACGAGGGCATCTTGATGTTTTTGCAATGTTCCGCTCTACATTTCCTATTATCTTCAATGGAAAAGAAAATGATAGTACCAGCATATACCGTAAGATGTGGATTGATGTATACATTAAACTAATTTGCTTCTTTATCATTCATAGCAGACAACGACATGGAAACTTGGAGAGAAACAAAGAGATTAATTACGGCATTCTTCGTAGTCACCCCCTCATTAATTTGGCCGGTAGTGTTTGGTGATCTTTTAGGGCTTCTTTCAAGTTTTCCACAACTTTTTTTCCACCCAAAAACCAAAAATTCAGGCCAAGTTAACATGAGTAGATTTATGATTTCTCATAGCATGTACATATATGAATATTTCAGGCATATATTAAAGAGGCTCAAGGTAATATATGCGCAATGTATATGTTTAAGTAGATTTATGACTTCTCAAAGCACATCGACTCGGTTGTAGTCTGAACTGACTGAACATGAGTTTAGGTAATATAGGCGCAAAGTATCAAATAAACTAATTTCGAAAATCGTAGGAAGTGGGAAAGCGTATCAACCAAATTGTTACGAGGTTAGCTTCATCTATATAACGATATGATACCGCAGGTCTGGTCGTCTGGACATCGAGTTGGTTCAAAATTATAAGTGTTGAGTGACGTAAAAATGAATATACACATTTATAAATTGTGAATCATATGTTGGTTTATAAGAGTAAAGTCATCGTGCCTATATAAAAAATTGTCAATAAAAATTAATCTAGTTGATAAAGATCAAACTCATTTCACAATAATACAGATTTAAATTCCACTACTGATGTGAGGACCTTATCAATTGATGGGTGATTTGTAAATATTTCTATAAACACTTATTGAGCTTTAAGATATGTCCTCATGATCTTGGTGAGTCCCAAAATCTAATTTATTTTTTAATTTTTCTGTAAAAAAATGCCTATAAAAAGGGTAATATTGTTGTATTACATTATCAAATATTATATTATTATTTTTGGATCTTATATAGAAGAATCTAGTTTACAGTTTATTTTTTATAGTTTATAGTTCGATTCCTTCCTTTGAAAAAAAAAAGTTTAATTTGATTTGGTTTGGATGATCAAAGAGAACTTGAAACTCAATCCATAAAAAGACATTAAATCCAACACCCTTCAAGTGTTCTATCTTAAGTCAACTATCATCCACTCCATCTTAGATATATCTCAAATACATACAAAATGACATTACTTATAAATAGGAGTGCTCACATGGGTTGGAAAGGTTTAGGTATAGGACAAAATTAAATTCAAATTGATTATATTTAAATAGATTGATTTGGTTTGGATTTTAAAAAAAATCATTTAATTTGTACCAAACCAATATGACCAAAATCAATTTGATTTGTTATTGTAAATCCTTAGTATCAGAGTTTGATTATTCCCTTTGAAAAAAAAAAGTTTGATTTAATTTGGTTTCGATTATCGGATTATGATTAAAAATATAGTTATATTTTCAAGTTTTTATCTCTACTTATTGTCTATCTTGCATAAATATTTAATTCATGATATTAACAGAAGGTAAAAAAAAAACATTTTTTTGTTCTTAATTAAATATCTAATTATTTATTTTATGTAACATTTAATGAAGCTGTCGTGGGCTCAAGGATTTAATTGCATCTGTGTTGACTCCAATCAAGAATCATCCTTGCTATAACTTGGTTGAAGATATTCGTGCGGTGCATGGGCGTATTAGCAATGTTTCTTGGAATTGTGTGTTTAGAGATGCTAATCAAGCTACGGATGGGATGACAAAGTAAACTTTGAGTATTACCAATGGTTACCATGTTTTTGAGACTGCTCCGGATTGTATTTATGGTGTTTTGAGGGATGATTCAGTTTTGAGTTTGTCAACCAAAATGTCTTTAATCCTCTGATTTTTTATTTACTAAAAAAAAGACCGATAACTTCATTCATGTTCATAGTTCGATCACATATTTATGTTTATGAAAAAATATTTATTAAAAAATTAGTTCCTTAAATAAATCTTAATATTTTGAGGAATTAATACTTAGAATTAGGTGTTTGATGTGTATTGAGTGTATCATGACAATAATGAAAATTGAATATAAGTTTTCATGTTTTTTATTGATAAATTATTAATTTTTATTAGTAAAAGACATTAAACTTATAATTATTTTTCTCTTTTAATCATTCAACCTACCATATCTCTTATACCTCTGATAATAGTTTTCATTCATTTATCCCAATCTCCACTGCTAGGCCTTGGGTAAGTGTTTGACTTGGCATAGGTAAGTTGACTACCTCGCTGGAGATTGTTGGAGCAAGATAAGTACTTGAGAAAAAAGAAGATCACAGCGCACTGAGTCAAAATTATTGGGCCGGAACATTATGCTAGTTGAAATTGTGGTCGTGACTGTTGGATGTGGGTTACATATGCAATAAACTAACTAGGCCTCTTTTTCTTTTACTAGAGTTGTCTTATCATCTTCTGCCCGTTGACTTCAACGATAGAACCATAAACTTCTCCGGGTAATAACTGTTAGGTTCACGAAAGACACAAATAAAATTTTGAAAGCTTCTGCAGTAAAAAAATAAAAAATTGAAAGATCATTTGTTTTCTTTAACTTGCTTGTCCTTCCGTTGACTCTATGCAAAAAAAAACTACTTAAGCTTATCCATGCATTAAATTGTTAGTGTCAGATAAGGTATGTATCGAGGTATTAAGTGCTGAGTTGATTTAGTTAGCTAGGCAACTATTGACCAAGTCTTGATCGAGTTGTGTGGATATACTTTAGGATAAAAAAGGTGTTAAAAAATGAAAGTTGTGAAGATTGTTGCATGAAGTTACCAATGGTGGTTACCAAAATTTATTAGCAATTTTGTTTCCAATGCCTTAAGGGTTGATTGTGTTTGTACTGTATAGCTTTCCTAGAGAGGTTTCTGTGCCTTAATAATATTTTTTCATTAAAAAAAACACTTGTCTTTTAGGCAGCAAAATTTTAGAAACTAGTCGATAGAAAGTTTATCTATAAATAGTAGTTTATATAATGTTGTAGGGGGTTGGATCTTTTGCTTCAAGAGACAAATCAATGAAGCCTTAGCCTATTACACATGAATACGCCGCTCACGTACGCAGAATCTTGGACACATTGAGAAGCCAATGTGTGTAACTACTCGCAGCCATTTAATTCAAGTTATTTTTCTCTTATTTTCTTTCATTTGGCTTTTATTATTTCTTTTTCATTTTCAATCGAACATGCCTATGCTTGTGGTCACCAGACTGCAACAAACGTACATCGAACAAAAAATGCATTGTAAACTTATCAACTTGTCGATCCTATTGAGGACTGGATTCAAGTCACACATCACCATAAACAGATATTCAAATCAATTTTTGAAATTGTCATGCATGTATGTGACTAGAGTTTCTAATTACCTTCAGGTCGAGTTTAAACTTAAGGTTATAACAAAAGGAACCATAATATAAAGCACGTCATATTTTTTTTTTTTTTATATACCAATGAACTTATTAATATACTAAGTGAAATTAAGCACAAGTAGTGCTCACTTTAGCTAAAAGAAAACCCCACCTGACACCTCAATTATTGGTAAAACTTACACGGCATCATTCTTGAATATCCAACGCAGCAACACATACGCTCTTGAATTAAAAAGCCAACTAATTTAATTTTTATTTTTATAAACAAATGCTAATTTGTTAGAATGTTAATTTTGTTAACAGAAAAGATGCGATTTTTATTTTCTTTTCTTCTGCCTTAACTATCCAATAATCCACTTTTTATCTCCCAAAGGCAACTAAATTTCAATAACAATAACGTATGTAACTTGCATATTGGATGTTAATAAAAGAAGAGGGAGAGAGAGAATTTAGAGTGAAGAAAAAAGAAAAAGAAAAAAATGCAACAGAGGGTGTGAAAAAATGGGAGGAAGGAATAAAAACTGAATGTAAAGGAAAAAGGAAGT
The DNA here is from genome assembly GCF_004193775.1 of Glycine soja. Taxonomy (NCBI): domain Eukaryota; kingdom Viridiplantae; phylum Streptophyta; class Magnoliopsida; order Fabales; family Fabaceae; genus Glycine; species Glycine soja. The sequence goes on from NC_041016.1 coordinate 3,350,931, forward strand.
AATAGATGTTGTGGCTCCCCATTTCATTTGGAAAAAAAGTTGCTCATATACTAAAAAATGGGGTAGAGAAGGTGAGTGTATAATAACAACTCATTTCATTTGTGTGCTAATCACGTACGCGGTACGCCAGACATGATCTGTATAATGATTTTATGTGGGGAAGATTACTGTGTATTCTGTTCCACTCTATCTACCATATTTCTTCTTCCTTAAATGTGGATAACTATATCGGCTAACCTACTACCACTGGCCATTTTCATTTTGTTGTAGAATTCCACAACTGCTGCAATTACAGCGTAAACTAGCTGGCCTTATATATAATATAATAATATATAGGCTGCTTAAAGAAATTAAAATGTTGATATAAAAGGTGTCCTATTATGGAATAAAGACTTACACACCAGAAAAACTATTCCTAACACATGCTCATAGTGTGACTAGTGCTTGCTTTGTTTCTTGTAATAAAGGTTGACACGAAAGCTTCAAAGAGATAAGTTTGTTGGGGGTTGAGCTAGCCAGCCAATTAGTTATACACTAAACTAAACTACTGAGTATTGACATTTTGACTCTTAGGCCTCTCTACTCTTCACACGCCCCACTCATTCTCTCATTGCTCACTCTCACTCCCTTGTTATAAAGTGTCACACGTTTATTTGAATTTCAAACCCATCAAATTCTTTCTAACTCTTACGTCTGTTTTCTCTGCTCTCTCTTTCTCTAATGGAGTTCCTCAGTTTACTTTATGGTGCTATGGCATTGTACTTCTGTTTCCTGATCTGGAAATTGTTTGATCAGAGAAGGGACCAAGAGTGCTACGTATTGGACTACCAACTTTACAAGCCAAGCGATGAAAGAAAGCTTGGAACTGAACGCTGTGGGAAGATCATAGGGAGGAACAAGCACTTGGGTCTGAATGAGTACAAGTTCCTCCTCAAGGCCATTGTCAACTCTGGCATTGGTGAGGAAACTTATGCCCCAAGAAACGTCATCGAGGGTCGTGAGGCAAATCCAACATTGGATGATGGTGTCACAGAAATGGAGGAGTTTTTCCATGGCAGCATTGAAAAGCTTCTTGAAAGGTCAGGAATTTCCCCCTCACAGATTGATGTGCTAGTGGTGAATGTTTCTATGTTCGCTGTTGTTCCTTCCTTGACTTCAAGAATCATTAACCACTACAAGATGAGGGAGGACATAAAGGCCTACAACCTCACTGGGATGGGGTGCAGTGCTAGCCTCATTTCCTTGGACATCATAAGGAACATTTTCAAGTCACAAAAGAACAAGTGTGCTCTTTTGGTGACTTCCGAGTCTCTAAGTCCAAACTGGTACAATGGCAAGGACAGATCAATGATTCTCGCCAACTGTTTGTTCAGGACCGGTGGATGTGTCATTCTCTTGACAAACAAAAGGTCCTTGAAGCAAAGGGCCATGTTCAAGTTGAAGTGCTTGGTGAGGACTCATCATGGTGCTAAAGAAGATTCCTATAGTTGCTGCAATCAGAAGGAAGATGAGCAAGGAAAGCTTGGGTTTTACCTTGCCAAAAACCTCCCCAAGGCAGCTACAAGGGCCTTTGTTGAGAACCTAAGGGTGTTGTCACCCAAGGTTTTGCCAACTAGGGAGCTCCTCAGGTTCATGATAGTGTCCCTCATAAAGAAACTGAGCCAAACTAGTTCCCTAAAGTCCTCAGGTGGTGGATCTAGCAAATCCCCTTTGAACTTCAAGACCGGGGTGGAACATTTTTGCCTCCACACAGGAGGAAAGGCTGTGATAGATGGGATTGGAAAGAGCTTGGATCTGTGTGAGTATGATCTTGAGCCAGCAAGGATGACACTGCACCGTTTTGGTAACACTTCAGCAAGTAGCCTGTGGTATGTGCTGGGGTACATGGAAGCCAAGAAGAGGCTCAAGAAAGGTGACAGAGTGTTGATGATAAGCTTTGGTGCTGGCTTTAAATGCAACAGCTGTTTGTGGGAGGTAATGAAGGATCTTGGGGATCATACAAATGTGTGGAGTTACTGCATTGATGACTACCCACCAGAGTCCTTGGCCAACCCTTTCATGGAGACCTTTGGTTGGATCAACAATGTTGAAGATGCAACCAACTTCAAACTTCCAGATTTGTTTCTCAAGTAAGGTTATATTGTTGTAGAGAAATTCTATATTATCTTCAGAAGTTTTAAGAGTTTTGATACAGTTATTAACAAATTTTCTATGATGTATCAAATTCATTGTTCCAAAAATATAACCGTATCAAAATCCTTAGATTTCTCTGGATACTATAGCAATTCTTTATATTGTATCACATTTTAGGAGAAAGATGAAAAAAAAAAATAGAAAAAAGGGGCAACTCCAAATTTTTAGGTCTCCTATAACAGGCATTAATATTTGTCACACCATATGCATCTGGATTAATTTTTCTGTAAACTATACTTATTATTGATGAATCCCTCAAGGGTTCATTACCCAATAAGGTGTGCCGTTTGAATGAAGCCTGGCACTCTGTTAAAAGGGAATTGTGGTTTCCTTTTCCTAGTTTTATTTGTTTTAATAGGACCTGATAATACTTTTTTGTTTTTTGGTAAAAAAATATTGTACTTCTTTTTTAAAATATATAATTTTCATCAATTTGTGTCGTGAACTGGTAGGACGAATGGATAAAGAGTACAGGGTAGGGTGGGGTTGTGCATGGATTCTTCCTTTTTATATTTATTTTAAGATAGGCATAAGTGTAAAAGATGCTAACTACCTGGCCCATTATTTTAAGGTCACGTCATATTTAATGCAACTTATATGGGTTATATATTACATCCTCCATTCCTGTCAATTTCAATTTCCTCTATAGATCGATTGTCCGTTTGTCTACGTTCCTGCTGTGCCATGGATTTGAATTTGTAAGGGAACGAAAGCCCTGTATGACATACCATTTTTTTTTAACCAAGTTGTAAAAGAATTCAGGCTTGATTAGATTTTTTAACCTTCCAAAATTTGAGATTTTTAGTCTAATTATTTATTTATAACTTTTATAGAAATTTTTACAAAATATTTTTTTGTTAAATAGTTATTCTATTAGTTTTTCCCGTTGTCTGTTATTTTTATAACTATTTTAATTTCTTTACATATCACAAGCTTTTCTTAACTTCAAATAGATAGGTTAGCCTAAGAAAGTTGTGTTGTCAACTATTTTAAACTTTTTAAAGAAAGATTAATGTTAATGAATACAAAATTAAAGTTAATTTCATAATCATACTAAAAATTAATATATATTGAAACAATAAGTACAGAAAAAATAATTGTACGTACGTCCTTCTCATGTGAATTTTTTATAGTAATCTTCATTGTTTAAACATAAGAAGGAAGTATGATTTGCGAAAAAGTTACATTTTAAGAAGTATTAATTACAATTTGAATGCAAAAGACATAATCACATAAATGGGAGGTTTGAATTGTAAAAGAAAAAGGTTTAATGTGAACTCTACAAGAAAAGAAGAAGGGTTGTAATTAACACTCCAATAGTAAGGCAGTATCAACATGTTTCCCGGCCCCGGCATGGTAAAAGTAAACTGACAAAAAAAGGAAAAGTCTTCCGTGCAACACTCAGAAGAAGGGTCCCCCGCACCATGAATTGAATATGATATGTTGTTGAATTTACTGTCAAGTACATAAACGGTTGGACATAGTTAGTGAGATCAAGACTTGCAGAATGAAAAACAGATAAATGCATGCTTGAAAATTGTGTAAAATAGTTTATGTGGTCCCTGAAAAGGTAGGAATTTGCAAAGAAACCCTAGGTACGTAGCTTCTTACGTGTTCTTCTCCTCCTCCTTGCTGTAATGTAACAGTGACATATACCCTCCAGCCAGCATCACTGAAACTAAATCATCTATCAAGCACAATCTGTGAAGGCTTCAAGCATTGGTTCGTCGGTACTAGGTTTTGGGGGTGCAATTTCTGGGCCATTCGTTACTTCCATTAATAAATAACTCAATATGTCAGGCATAGGGACATCCAAGGATGGAAAATAACAGCATTTAACCTACCTTTACGATGGTGAATAAAAAATGAAGGAGGAGAGAAAATTTTAAATCTTGAATTGAAAAAGTCAATTTTTGAATTTTTTTCAACTAAATAAAAGAAAATATGTACTTATTCATATTTTTATTTCTTTAATGTTAACAGTCTAATTTATTTTATTTATTTGTTATTGATAAACTTATAGTGGGTATCTAAACCTACTTGTGATGTTTGGGAAGAATTCAAATCTATTAATTTCTTAGAAGTTATGGGGTGAATATGGAAAATACATTAAACTGTCTATAACTTGTAATGCCAAGCGAAATACCCGGACCACAATATTGAACAATTGGTCACCAATTTAATGTTACAAGCACAATTGCCGATTTGTCATAAAAACAGGTATTTGAAACGGATTTACCCATCACCGCTAATGAAAGTACTGAAACCGGTGTGAGAACTTGAGCAAAGCACATTAATTATATATGGTTCATTAGTAATTGGGTTTTGAGTTTATGTTACGAAACATTCACATACATAAGGAAAAGCCATGTGATGGACCCCAGCAAGTAACAAATGGACAACTACTACAGCTGCAACTTGCCACAACAAAACATGCATTAAATTTCCAACAGTTTATAAGAATTTACTGTCATCCTTGAAACGGCAAGGTAGGGTTTAGTACGGTGTTTGTCCATCGTATTCTTTTCAAACAGCAACCAACTTACCAGTTACAACTTGGTGAATTATTTATATATTCGCGTTGTTACTTGCTTTCCTTTGTCAGATTTCATAAAATAAATTAAATTACACCCAACAATACATGCCTGCCTGTGATCTGAACATAGCCCACATATGATCGATATGGATTATATTTTTTTGTATATATTGTATATTCTATTCATATATATATTATCTCTAATTATATATCAGTGTTCTTAGAGTATACTCCTATTTGTTCTCTGATGATAACATATTTTATACAAACGAAATTTGTTAGAATATTGAAACAGTGTTGGAGATAATTAATTAGGATCAAGATCTCCTGCAGTTATTTTTTGAACAGCCTGCGTCTCAGCCATTGATTTATATTATACTTAAATAAAATGTTTATGGAAAAATATAATGAGAAAAATACTTGGTGAAAGATGAAGCCGCATTCCTCTTACAGTTGTTTTTCAAGGTGTATCCGCATCCGAGTAGTAATTAACAAAGTCAACAGAAAAATGCTCTTTTTATAATCTCGGGAAGAAAAGCTTCATACATGCTGGTATACGTAAATGCATGAGCATGATTGAGAAAAGAAACAAAAGGAAAATGTTAACAGGTCCACTCCAATTTTTGGTGTATACGTAAAGGGGAGAAAAATACTCATATATCAAGTGGAACAAGGTTTCAGATAAAAAAAGTGGAAAAGGTTCAAATATTTTAAATAACATTTTATATTTAAATATTGTAAATAAAAAAATCATTTAAAAAAAACATTTAAGATGATCGATTAAATTTGTCATGAAAGATTAATTAAAAGTTAATGAATATTTTGTATCTATATTATATTATTGATATAAAAAATTTAATAGTTTTTATCAATGACTAATATCTTTTAAAAAAAAACTAATTGATTATGCATCTTTAATGAGGATCTCGTCTTGATTACCAATAAGGTCTAACTAAATTCTTTTAGTAAAATACGTGAGCTTATAAATTTTTTGATATTTGTTTTTTATATTTACAGATAAAAAAAGAAAATAAGATTGCACAACATGTACTAAATGGGTAAGTTAATGATTGAAAAAAGAAGAAGCTAAGTTAATAACATAATTCTAACTAATTAATTGCGGCAGGAAAAGAGCATTAAAAGTAGTAATTATGAAGGGAGAATCAACTGCACACCAATAAACGTGTGACATCGATTTCTCTACACAAACTCACATGCCTCTTCATTAGCCAATCTAAACTAGTAAATGATAAAATCGCAAGTTAGGTACAACAGTGTTTTGTGGTCTAGTCAATTGGGTGACAATAGTGTTTAGGTAAGGTATTAGTCTATTACGATCACTTCTTCCCAAAATCACTGATATTTAAAAAATTTTAGCATAAGAAAGTAATTATTTTAAGAAAATTAATTTATTGGAGATTAATTTTACTAAAATATTATTATTTTTTCTCTTAATTTCAATAAATATATTATTAAATCTCCTAAGACAACATTATTTACTATAAGATAAAATTGAAATATTTTTTTTGAAGAGAAATTAAAATATATTGATGTAATTATGATAATTATTACATTATTTTATAACTTCTATAATTTTTTATAATATTTTCTTAAAACTAACTATTAGATTAAAATTCATTTCATATATACTTTATATATGTAAAATTTCATATTAACTTAAAATCATTTATTATTTCGTTCATATAAATTAAAATTGACATAATATAAACATTTTAAAATATATTAAAATATAAATAATTTGATTACCTTCTTATGATTGTTTAATTTTGATAAAAATTGAAATAAACAATCTTAATAATATATAAATATAATTCAATGATTGAATCAATAAAAATCATATTTTATATCAAGTTATAAAAATTATATAATAACTCTCAAAGTTATATCAATGTAATTTAATATTTCATCATTTTTATATATCTTATTCAAAATTGAGAACATCAATCAATTTGAAATTTTTTGAAAGGCTAAAACTACAATAATTTTGAAATGGAGGAAGTAATTTATTTCAACCTTCAAAACAAATACACATTTCTGAACTTATATTACTAACATTTTCCTTTTTACATACTTATATTACATGATAGGTAGATAAGCATGTTTTCATGTATGCTACTAGGAGTTTAGTACTAAGACATGTATATGTAACATATGTTGAGAGAATAATTTTTTAAATAGATTTCAATATCCTGGAAATTATTCTCCCTGATTCCCAGCAGAAAAATATATCACCCATGAACTTATATTATGAATAGCACATAGTTTTTAATTAGCGTTTATACAAGTATTTTTTAGATACTTATATACACAAATTTAAATCTATTATTCAGTCTTTAGTTAAATGAAATATGTTATTTTATCGTACATTAATTCTTTTTTATAATCCAATGCTTTTTCTAGAACCTCTAGCCAATATTGTTTCCTTAAGGAATTGTTTTGGTGAGTTTAAGGTTGGCAATGACTGGAAATAATGGTTAACGGTGAAGGATGAGCTGAGTACTGCATATGCTTGTTTAATGTTTAATGTTTAATGTACAGAGAAATTATTGAGAGGGTGAGAAGGGGTTGATAGGGGGAATTGGGGTGAGGACAATCGCGTTCGGTGGCTGCAAGAGGCAAAGGAGGTATAAGAAGGAGGTGAAAAAAAAAAAGAAACTTTCTCTTAATTATATATATATACACGTGCTTAATAGAAAACAAAAATTATCCTTTAAAAAAATAGAGAAAAATTATACTGTTTTCATTTCAGAATCATTTTTATGTTTTTTTACGAAGCTTCTGTTATTTTAGAAATTTAAAGTATAATCAAGTTTTTTCCAATTTATTAGATGTATGTTTTACAATCTATTTTTCTCCGCGCATCGTCTTTTTTTCTTTTATTAATCATATAGGAAGTTAAAGAAGATATATCAGATGAAATAATAAAAGAGGGTCTTTTAGTAAAAGTATCATAATATTTTACAAAAAAATAAACATTTTAAATTTATGCATATTAACTTTAAATAACAATAATTTTGTAACAAAATGAACAGTTTATGAAGAGATATTAAATAAAAATACATTTAATGTTATTACAAATATAGAAAAATGTATGAAATTGTCCTTTCTTAAAATAACTTGAGAAGCTGAAGAGGACGTCACGGGGTGTAAATGATTCTGCTGAGTTGTGTTGTGCTTCTTCTGCTTCCAAATCAAAAAGAAAAGAACAATAACCTGCAGCAAACCAAGAGCACGATGCATGAAAAATCCTAAAACATTAGCAGGTTGGCACCAAATTAATGAGAAGCAGTGAGGGGGGAAAAGAAGAAGAAAATAATGGGCAAAGAGGGGAACAAGGACAATAATGAAGATTTAGTTTTTGTCAGATAAAGTGTAAAAAGAAAAATTAAAGTAGCTGTTCATTGGCATATTTTGCCTTCTATAAATGTTTTTAGTGAAAATAATATATTCCCCATATATTGAATAATATTTGTATGATTAAACTTACTATATATATGTGTGTAAATTTTTAAGTGATTATATAATTATTAATTAATTTTTAATATTGACCATTGTTATATAATTATATAGTCTAAATTTATTATTTCTATTTCTCACTCTTACTCAATAATTTTCCTCTCCCAATATGCATAGTTACACACACACACACATATATATATATATATATATTAAAATACTAAGCATTTTCAATGATATTTTTACTTAATCATTTAAATAAAATCAAAATTATATTCTAATTATTTCAGTAAATAGAAATTGCTGTGATTATTTTTTTAAAAAAATATGTACAACCGTAAAAAGATAAACAGTATGGAATAGAAAATATTAAAACATCAACTAATGATTTAAAATAAAAATATGATTTATTAAAATTTTAATGTATTAAATATAATATTTTTATGAAATGTTTATATTTTTATTACTAACAAACAAACAGAGTAGCATGGCATGAGTTGTGCAATCAATTCATCACCAGCTAGCATTAAATGTTTGCAAACCAAGGTAGCCAACCACTTAGCCGAAAGCACGAAATAAATTATCATGCCTTTGGCATCCGGTGGTTTCTAGAATATCTTGAATCATGTTTGGTGGTACATTTTTTTTTTTAATTTGAATAGAATTTTTGTTTTAATCATATTATCAATATGAAATATTAATTATTATTTATTAATTTTTTTAATAATTAATTTTTATATATAAAAATTTGATTTATTAACTTTAGTATAATTTTTTTACCCTAATAACTTTTATAAAAATTGAGTTGAATGTCACTCAAATCAATAATTTGTTTGTTTTATTTAAATAGAATAATTTTTATTTGGTTGTATATTTTTATTAAATGCTCTATTTATTAAATATAAAAAATATAAATATTTTTTATTTTCAAGATATTAAATATATAATGTTGATTTCTCGAGTGATTTGTTGGTTTGGATTTTAAATCTCAAGCTTCAAGTCCTCGGTTTGAAACTAGCAGCGTCCAAACAAAACATTATTTCATCTATATTTCATTTGATTTTTTTTTAATTAACGTTAATTTTAAGTAACACAAAATATATGAATCGACTTGTATTAGGTTATTTTAACTTAATTGCTGATTTTGAGTTTCAATATTAGATATATAGTTGCAATAAGAATACTTGTAGTCTCCATTAAAAAAAGTAATTTTAAGTAATTTAAAAGTGACAATATTTATGGATAAAAAAATTAAAAATTATTTTATTATATGATTATATAAAAATCTAAAATATACAACATTCTGTTGGTCCCGTAGAAATGGATTCAAATTATTTTTTAAGCAAGATTCGGAAATACTGTACACCTATAACATGGTAAAAAATGCAAAAATATATTAAGTATTTTTCTTAATAAAATAAATTTATTTTTAGTTACTTAAAATCAAATTTAAGATATGATGATAACATGTTTCTTATAAATTTAAAATTAATTAAAAATTTACCCTAAAATTTTTGTAGTTGCTAGCATTTTTAGTTTTAATTTCTGCACAAAAATATATGTTTTAAAAATTATATAAAAGTATTTATGAATTAAACTTTATCAAAGTTATAATGATATTATATTTAATTTCTGTGATTAGAATAATTTTTCGTTTTAGCCAATATATCAAAACGTTTTACACTTTGTTAGCGTCCTCGTAAAAACAACTCTACATTTTGATATACAAATATGTATCTATTATGGACATAAATTTGCTTAAAAAAAACTTGTGGACCTAAATATTAAGTTTTTTTTTTTATAATCCATAAATATGGACATAGGGCTGGAAAATGGAAATGGTGGACTGGATGTACCCAATAAGAGGCCCAGTAGATTCAAGGCTGTTATATACCCAATCAAAATCTTCTGCATTTCAGCCAAAAAGTCAAAAACATTTTGGTGAAACACATAATTTGTTTCATATGTGATGTTATCAAGGGTCAAGTGTTGGTTTTTATATAAAAACTTCGTATCCATTCGCCAGAGGCTATTCGTTATTATATAAAAAAATAAACAGGAATAGAGGAAGACCAGAAAAGTACTAGTTATGATATTATACGTTATGTGAATTTTATTTATTTATTTGCAACTACCATGACTCCTGGCTCCCAAAAACATCGGATTACCACCTTCAAAGCTGTAAGTCTTAGATCCTAACTTTCATTGTGGTATTGTTCGAAAATCAGAAGATTGAATTGAAAAGGGATAGAAATATTTGCATTTTTTTCACCTCAATGATCAAGGAATGTAAATAATCACACTAAGGCTCATCAATTTATCTTTTGTTTCATTATCTTTTATAACGTCACATTGTCATATTCATTACTATAAATTAATGCGGTAACCAGAAATGGTGATGATTTTTTGTGCGAATTTAACTGAAGCCTCCTTAAAATTACGGGAGCGGACTGCCTTGGTAATATTTTAATTTTATCACTAGGCTATGGTTTATGGTGGGATATATATCTCTTAAAAAAATAAAATTGGTGGGACATATATCTTGGTACTCATTAATATAATTTATTGCCTAAAAAAATTAATATAATTTCTATGTTCAGGAGTTATTGTCGGCTTCAATATCAAAATAATCACTTTAAATCCTATACTTAAAGTGGAGTTATTACTTTCAAGATCAAACAAAGCATTTTAATATCAAACTGATCGAGGTGGAATTTGAGTGAGGTGGGGGAAAATGGAGCTTCAGTGGCAAGTGGGGACTATGACGACGATGGCCACCCCTCTCGCCATTTTTATTTCATCTAACATTGTGTAATCTGATTTTTCATTATTCTTTAATTAATTTAACATGATTTGTAAGAATAATATCTAATAATTTTCATATAGGATTTTCAAAACGTGATTTGGAAAGCTATAATAGTTGGATGGATGTGAAAGCTACATCAGCTGTGAAAACCCGTTATAGATTTGGAGGATTATTGCAAGCAGTCCATATATATAGCACCTATTTTAGTTATATATATATATATATATATATCATGCTTAATTATCAATCAAGATCTTGCAACAACAGTTATTTAATTATTTATGATGACTACCATGTCAATCTTTATTTTTGCAAATTTTTAATGTGCTCTGAGGATTATAATAGCACACTGTTTATGCTATGGCACAGTAACATAGTTTTATACTTAATTAAGTTGATAATATGCCAACGAGCAAGGAGTGAGTCGCGCAGTGCGCACGTGCTCAGGATGCTAGCTTCCTCTATTTGTTTCATTTCACTTACCTTGCTGTAACGTTACTTGGTTCCTTCGTCCTTGGCCAATTGCTGATTATATATAGAGAGATATAAATAATTCACTATTTAGTAGCTAGATTACGACAGAAAGAAAATGTAGCATCAATCAACCACATGAAAAGTGTTATTCGGCGTCTTGTTTGGATGTTTGCACACCATATATATAATAATATGTGTATTTTCACTTTATTGAATTGAAGTGTAATAGTTAATTGAGATGAGCTCAATGAGTATATAATAGTTGACTGCGATGAGCTCAGTTTGTTGCAGATACTGGAAATATTACCTAAACTGTAGTTTCAACTAGATTAATTAGCGTTGTAGGTAACTTGATCCAAACATCGCATTTCCCCTGCAACATATATATATATCTTATTTAATAGGATTAGTGTCGCATTTTCTTTATAAATCATTTGGATATATAATTATTCAAATTCATAAATGAGGTCGCTGAGAGGAGAACTGAGTGAAAGGAAGGTGCCTAAGACTTGTGGTATTTGATTAGTTTTACAATAAATTTATTGGAACAAATATGTTTTATAACTCTTCCAAATACTTTCAGTCATAATCTGTTTTTCAGGGGATGAAAGACTTTACTTGTGTGGCTAGATGGTATTTTCAATATCAAAGAAAAATACTATATAGAAAAACCTAATATCAAGTATATAACTCCTTGTTTTGATTGCAAATATATATATATATATATATATATATATATATATATATGAAGTATTTCAAAATTCATACAATAGTTGTTCATGTTTTCACACGTGGGTCCCTCATTTACTCGTCTCTCTCTTTATCTCTCCTTAATTATAAACTTTTCTGAGTGCCATCAGTGCCGGAGGCTATCACGGGAAGGGAAAACATGCGTGAAATCAGTTTAATAATAGTTAACTGAACTACTAATTATAACAAGTCAGTTTCATAAAACTGAACTTAAAAAAAAGTTCAGTTCAGTTTCCATGAGATTAGTTCTGTTTTTTTAGTCTAATTTAGTGTAATTTTTAAATATTTCAGTTGAATTCAGTGTTTTTGAAAACCGCTAGTTGAGTAGTGTTTATATTATTACAAAGGTGAAGTGTGACCATTTACTATTTTTTTTCACGGTCCATTTCCTTTTTTAATAGTAGGATATTTGTGTACTCTAATAGTGAAACCTTTCTTCTACATGAAGTACTCATCTCTCAAACCACCCCATGTGTATATTTTTTTTAGAGTTGTTATGGTAACGAGAAAAATTTAAAGGTCTCTTTGTTTTAGTGGAAGAGGGAACGAATAATTGTGAAACTATGGAAATTAAACAATGATAATTTGGATTCTTCCACCGTTTGGAATGGTTCACTGGATGAAAAAAAGAAGGCATATGTAGGTATAATTGAAAGATGTCTTCGGTCTAAATTAGAAAGGAATGGAGAGAAAAAGGTTATTTTGTGCACACAAAATAAAAATATTATTATTTATATTATATCCGATTTCTTATATAAGGTATTTATTTCTTATATAAGGTATTTATGTTATTTTATATACATTTCTTTTACTATTTTTTTTTCATTTTATATCTCATATCAAGCAATTTTAAAAAAATATTTTAGTTTTTATTCATTTTCTTTCTTTCTCTTTGTTTTTTTCTTTTCACTTTGATCAAAACATGCCATAAGGATTTTGGTACAATTTTTTTTATTCAATAATAATTGAATGACTTTAGACATATACAGTGAAAAAGAGATAGAGAGAAACAGAGAACGCTTCATTACATTGTGTTTGGATCGGAAATTAAATAAAGTGGAAATCAATAGAAAGAAAAGAAAGAGATTGAAATGACAAAAATAAAAAGAAATGAGATAAAAAAAATATATTGTTTGGATGGATGGAAATAAGAAAGAAAGAAGTGAAGGAATTTTTTTTATCTGTTTAGATGAATGCAAAATAGAGTGAAAAGAAATAAATGTTATATGAAAAATATTTTTATACAAATTAAAAAATATTCTATTATTTTTTCTTAACATGAAATTATTTAATATAATTATAATGTAAAAATAATTTAAAATATTAATTATCACATCTTTATTATATATATTAATTAAAATAGACTTAATCTTTTAGAAAGTAAATGTTAAAATAAAATTAATATATATCTTAATAAGGTGTAAGTAAAAATAATAAATTATGAAAACCAAATTAATATAAACTTTTATTTGTATAAATATGAATAATGGTGATTTAAAGCTTATTTGACGTAAAATAAATTGATTTTTAAAATTAAATTTAAAACTCAGTAACCTGTATCATGACAAAGTAAATGAGAAGTCCTTATCAGTAACATGTATCATGACAAAGTCAATGAGCTGTTAGTCTTGAAGAATGAAGGACGTTAATTAGCGAATGTTTATGTAAATTTATTTATAAGTTCTGGAAATTACTAATCATAAAACCACTATCGCTAACGGCTACACAACATTTTACAACCTACGTACAGAGCCGCTCTTATTCCTATATTACACAATACACAGCTTCTAGCTATATTTTTTTTCCTTCTAAATCTCAATTTCTGTGACTTCTCATTGTCATATACATAAAAAGTCGAAGCCTACTATGGATTCGTTTAATCTATAAGAGCCTAAGCCACATCTTTGTTTCACTCAGGATCCTTCACAGGTGAAAGCTCATAGTTTGTTTTTTTTTTTTTTCCTATTGAAACAACAACGAAATTCAGTTGCTGTCCAATTTTGTCCAAATCATCGGTTGAAGAACATGAAAACGTATCAAAGACGACAAAAGAAAGAAGTTCACAGTGCAAACAAAATATTTTGCAAATGCTTAACGTATATATATGTATGTATATATACTTGTTGACTACAAAAGTTGACATTAATTGTCCGGCTTAGTAATAAATCAACCAATGGCTTTCATGAAGCTCTACGGTTAAAGCAAAACCAATAAAATAACTTGGTCCCTAAGATAGCAATCAAGCAGTCGCTTCATGACATTATTAACAATAAAAAAATGCTAGCTGGGTGAATCTTTTATAATTCCAACAAACCATTGATCTTCAAAATGTGTTTCATAGTAATAATGATAGAGATCCTAAATTACAGGTACTTATAGGACATTACAACACTATCAATTATCACGTTATATATTTTTCATTTTTCTTATCACATGAAGATTTATATATATTACTTATTATACTTTTATGTTTGGTTCTCTTTTTTTCTCTACGTGTTAGCATATGACAGTGTTTATATATCATTTTCCTTATTAAATTGCTGAATAGTGAATACAGCCAAAGTTTCAAGTTCTAAGCATTCGATCACTTTCCCAGACATAACCTTAAGAAACCATAACATTCCTTTAAATCCAATAATAGAAAGGTCGAAGGAGAGAGGAAAATAAAACATGCATACACTCTGCACCATTTAATCTCTTCATGATGCCACATGGGGGCAAATGTAGGAGCCTGCATGCTACAGCACACCAATGCTTATGCGTTGTAGCAGTGTCAAAGAACTCGTTTCTCCCTGACCAAAATATCATACTCAAATCTTATAAATAAATTTGTTTCGTCCGAAGGGTGGATGTGAACGGACTCTCAGGAAGTATTTGGTAATATTCCACTATATTCATATAATCATACTGTTTAAATAAAAGCATGCCTAAGCCAAGTTTTACCTCATTGTGGATTCAAGAATAACGAGAGACTGGTAAAACCGTAAAACCAAAAAATATACAAATGAAGAATAGATCATGCAATTAATTACAGTGAGACGGGTCACCGAAAAGTTGTTCCTCCATTTGCAACAAAATATGAAATAAAGCCCAAAAAGTTCATTAATCAGATTATTTCTGTAATTGACTCGTACGCTCATACATTAAACAATCCGATTATTTTGGTACAGACGTTGCAATTCAAATTAGCGGGTACATGACTTGTTGACTTTCATTGTCAATATATGACTTTTAGTGGGTACATGTCCAAATCTCAGAATTGGATCATTTTCTCTATTCTAAACATTTGCGTATATGTACACACAATAACATGCGGAAGTAAAACAGGAGAGAAAATATAAATAAGAAACTCGTCTGTACTAAAAAAACCACAAAAACAGTCCGTTGTCCCCAAAAAAATGGAAAATAAATTGGAGCTTGTGTATTTTTAAAAGTAACGCATCAAACTAATTATAAGATTAATTTCGCATAATTACATTGCAAGAGCACTGCCTCGGAAATATGTAAAAAAAAAATATGTTGTTAACCATGGCAATATCTTCACTCGCGCCACTAATAATAATTCAATTGCGCGTGGTTCAGTTATTTCCGTTTTTCTTCATTGGCCACCACTTGAGGTTTAGCCTCTCTCTCTCTCTCATGTTCCCTTCATGGCAAGGCTATATTTGATTCTCAAACATATATATTCACATTTTTTTTTCTATTGGAATCCCGACATCATCACAACCTTTACAAAAGTTGCTTCTTTATGGGTGAGCTTGGTGCGTGTATGAGGATCTGCCTGTGATTTAGATTGGCATAAAGTTGTTGTTAATGTTGCTACATGTGCGTTTCATGTTTCATTTCATAATCCATGCTCTTCTAATATCCTTGTCTCTTCCTCCAAAATATTCATATTTATTGGCTTTCTAAGTTTCTCATGTAACTTTTCCACACCTTTTTATATATATCATATCCTGAATGCTGTTCCTTACAGGGTGTGCTGCCAAGCTCTTGCCTTCCTGAAACCTCCCCTCAAATCTCATATTTCCATGGCTTTCACGGTGAGGGTTGAGCTTCTTCCTTCAACCCCAGGTCAATTTCATTTTCAACCTTTTTCTCTTTGTGTTTCTTTCACATAATAATTATTCAAGGAATACTTCAACCCAACAATAATTGCCCTTTTTTGTCTTTTATCAAATTCTGTGCCTGAGGTATGGGTAATGGGGTTGATTTGCTTCTTTACAATCTCTTTCTCTTTAAAGACAATGATAATGCAATAAGAAAACATATTTAGGTACAATGTTTTTAACCCCGTTTTTCTTTCTCTTTTTCTTTTTGTGAACAGACACGGGAAGAACAGAAATCAGTTTTTTTGAAAGATAAAAGAGATAAGAAATTAATAAATAAAAATACTTATATTTGACAATGATTGGGATGATCCTCCCCGTTGAGATGCTGTGGAATGAAAGATGCTAGTGTTGATCTGGGATTTTGGAGAAAGGAAGAAAAGAAGGTTTTGATATACTAATAATTAGAGCATCATAAAGAGTAGAATTTGATAGGTAGGTGAAGAAGCCAATATGGCAACACCAGCAATGCAGGCAGTAAACACCACAAGGAAAAAAATGACAAAACAATTGACAGGAAAAAGGGATGATACACCTTTGCATTCTGCAGCAAGAGCAGGGAATTTGGCTGTGCTGAAAGATACCATTTTGGAAACTGATGAGGCTGAATTGCATGAATTATTAGCCAAGCAGAATCAAGATGGAGAAACGCCTCTTTATATTGCTGCTGAATATGGTTACGTTGATGTAGTTAGGGAGATGATTCAGTATTATGATCTTGCTGATGCTGGAATTAAGGCTAGAAATGGTTTTGATGCATTGCACATTGCTGCCAAACAAGGGGATTTAGGTAATGTGGTTGGTTTGCTTTATCTCATTATCTTGCTTGTTTGATTTTAAGAGGGAATCTCAGTTCTCTTTGCCTTGTAGATGTACTTAAGATCCTTATGGAGGGTCATCCTGAGTTGTCGATGACTGTGGATCCATCCAACACCACAGCTTTGCACACAGCTGCAATTCAAGGGCACACTGAGATAGTGAAATTCCTATTGGAAGCTGGAAGTAGTCTGGCAACCATTGCTAGAAGTAATGGGAAAACAGCTCTGCATTCTGCTGCAAGAAATGGACATTTGGTGGTTGTGAAAGCACTTCTTGAGAAGGAGCCCGGTGTTGCAACGCGGACCGATAAGAAGGGCCAGACAGCACTTCACATGGCAGTGAAGGGACAGAACATTGAGGTGGTGGAGGAGTTGATAAAAGCAGATCCCTCATCTATAAACATGGTTGATAGTAAGGGGAACACAGCATTGCACATAGCAACCAGGAAAGGCAGGGCTCAGGTAAACTAGGTCATGCTTGCCATAAATTTCATTAGAAATTTACTCATGAGCTTCATGTATTTATAATGTTGTGATGACAAGTGAATGGTGATTTAGATCACCACCCCTGCTGTCGATGAATTTGTCTTTTCTATGATTTGGCTCTCCGTAGCAGTTCTCACAGTATTCTCTAGTAATCGCTACAACTATCAGATTGAATTATTTGATCCTGAAACAAGCATCTTAAGTTACACATTTGGTACTTGAGTTCGTTCGTGACATCAATGGAGATTAGAAAAGAATCCAGGAGATTTGGTTCATGTTTGTAATGAAATCTGGTATATTATTGCTATTTTGACCTAGTATGCATTTGGCCCCTAACTGCTTATTGTCCTCCATGTCATGAAATTCTGATGCATTGTCTTCATAGAGCAAACTAGGAGCCAATTTTGTACATAAGATTTGAGTAGTTTTCCAGTTCCAATAACTATAGATACGAAAGTGGCAAATCTTATATTTAGGCAACATTTTGATTTGTTATATAGGGTGTACTAGGGAGTGGAGTTTTAGAGGGAGAGGGAACGGAAGACAATTGTTTTTAAAAAGTGAAGTTATATAATATTTATAAAAATAGTTTAATTTATTTATTTTTTGAATGGAGTTCAATTTCTATGTAGTGTAAAAAAAAATTAGATCCTTAACTAATAAAAAATTATTGATAGTATGACTTTTAAGATAATTATTAAAAATGTCAAAACATAACAATTTGTAACCGTGTAGAAACCTTTTAAACATGAGTCATGCTTACATATCTTAATTAATTTATTTGTGCAGATTGTAAAGTTGCTTCTAGAACAGAAGGAAAATGTTACAAGTGCAGTGAACAGATGTGGTGAAACAGCAGTAGACACTGCTGAGAAAACAGGAAACCATGCCGTGCAAGCCATTCTTCTTGAACACGGTGTTGAGAGTGCAAGAACCATAAAACCCCCTCAGGGCACAACAGCTACCACAGCCCGTGAGTTGAAACAAACGGTGAGTGACATAAAGCACGAGGTCCACCACCAGTTGGAACACACACGCCAAACCAGAAAACGCGTTCAAGGCATTGCCAAACGTATAAACAAAATGCATGCAGAAGGACTCAACAATGCTATAAATTCCACAACTGTGGTGGCAGTGCTAATTGCCACCGTGGCATTTGCTGCTATTTTCACAGTCCCTGGCCAATTTGTTGATGACCCAAATAACATTCCTGCGGGAATGTCCCTTGGTGAAGCAAACATAGCCCCCCAAGCCACGTTCATCATTTTCTTTGTGTTTGATTCCATCGCACTGTTTATCTCTTTGGCTGTTGTGGTGGTGCAAACCTCGGTCGTGGTTATAGAAAGCAAAGCAAAGAAGCAGATGATGGCTGTGATTAACAAGCTGATGTGGCTGGCTTGTGTTCTTATTTCGGTGGCATTCTTGGCACTGTCTTTTGTTGTGGTGGGAAAGGAAGAGAAGTGGCTGGCCATAGGAGTGACCATTATAGGGACAACCATAATGGCTACAACGTTGGGTACTATGTGTTACTGGGTCATTAGGCATCGCATTGAGGCCTCCAATTTGAGGAGCATTCGGAAATCTTCGTTGCAAAGCAAGTCAAAGTCTTTTTCAGTGTCGGCTTTTTCAGATTCTGAGCTACTAAACAGTGAGTATTATAAGAAAATGTATGCGATTTAGAGCTTACCAACCCTGTTCCTAATTCACTCTTGCTGCTTCTTTTTAAAAAGCACAGGGCCAGATGGAATTATGTTCAACTAAAGTGGAACTTAAATTGTATGTCTCAAGAAATGGCTAATGCTAATAACATGCTCAATAAATCATAATAGTAAATAGTAGGTCCCATTCTTAATAAATAAGTAAACAAGAGAGCGAAGTGGAATATCTAACTATCGAAACAAAGCATGTATAGTTGAACATTAATTCATTCCGCATCATCCATTTCGATCTTCTCTGGCAACTTGCAAAAATAAACAACCAAATCAGCTATAAACATGTTTTCGTTTAGTTTTGATCAACAATTAATATATATAAAAATGTTAGTAACACACATTTTATCATTTTATGATTTTAATAAATTTTAACCAACAATAATACTTTAAAAAATATACTAAAATATGTTGCTATTGCTGATACGGTTCCAATGATTTCAAGATTAGTACAACTCAAAACTCAATCATTTTCCTTATCTCTATTTGTCTTTGAATTCAAATTGACTCCCATAGTATATTTGGTAGCTAAGTTTCTAAAGAGAAAGGGAATAGACAAATTTTTCATTTCTCAGCCATCTTTTTTTTTATAAAAAAAATATAAATTTTTAATTTAAAAGTAAAATATTTAACCTCCATCCCTTTCTCTCCAAAACACAACTCTCAAACATAACCATATATGGTTTAATTCAACCATCTGGTAATTTTATTTGCGATGCTCAGTGAATCGCTTGCCTATACACTTCATCATCTTCGCAGTTTAAGAAAGTACACTTTAGGGGGTGGAGGTGGGGTTATTTATTGAGTCGTTGCTTTCTCATGAACACATCTGGTCTTTGTTATGGTCTTGTGAAATAGTTTGTTGATGAAAGGTTCGGTTGATTGAAATAGCCATTCAGATCATTACTTCCCAGGTGGTCATGTAAAATGTCTGCAGCTGTCTTCGTATGAATAGTGTTAAAAATCATATTCCCAATATTTTCTCCTAAGGTGAACATTCACTTTTAAAGCATAATAACCATTAAAACTAAAATCAAGAGTAAATTTTAATGAGTCTATAATGCTAATACATCAACTGTTAATTTTCCCATGAATGTTTTTTACTTTTTTTTATCTTTAGAAAGAGCTCCGTTTCAGAGGAGTTAAATGTTTGTATACGCAGTAAAGAGCTAATACTAGACACCCAAGAGTCGGGTGAATTCCTGTGTGCACTGGGCAGATATTCCATATCTGCCACTTCCAGACAGCCAGGTTATCCTAACGTCCATTATTTTAACTATATTATGGCTGGGGTAAAAAGGATAACAGCTCTCAATGCATCAAGATTTACGAGAATGTAAGAAAAACGCCAAATTGAAGGAACGCTAATGATTCAAAATGACTTGCGTCCTAAAAATTAAATCCATAAATAAAAACTTTACATTTAAGGTTTTCTTTTTCCTTCCTCAATGTTGAGGCACAGACGGTCTCTTTTCCACCATTTCATAATGAAGAACAAAATTATCCTGCAAGAAGGCTGTCCGTTAGAGGCCTAAATTATTATATCGGAAAAAAAATGATAATATATAACTTGGGGTGCGTGCATGTGTCCATGCAGTATGAGTACAAAAACAAAAACAAAAACAAACCTTCCGGACTGTTTCAAATGTGTTTGGATCAAAACAGTGGTAAGATCCTCTCTCGTATGTGTTTGTTTTGACAAGCGGCTCCATGTTGGGAACTCTTATAAACCATAAACGATGCTCTTTATGATAAAACCAACCACGTTTGTAACTGCCAGCAATAACCCACCCTTGTTAATAATTATTGCTATTAATAAACACACACACAGAATAACAATTTAAATACTCTACAGACTAAAATAATTCAGAACTAAGACCAAATCATCCAAAAACAACACAACAAAAAAGGGTGCATGTGAGTGAATACATACAGTTCATTTGCCGCGTATAGTTGTGCTTCATCTTTGGGCATGCTGCAATAAAAGATCAATTTTACTTAATTATAATATCAAGCAAGTCAATGTGAAAGTGAACAAGATCAGTTTTCAAAAAGCACCTGTAAAATATGTAAAACAAAGTTTCCACCGAAAACTTTGAAAAATAACCTTGCTGCATAACACAAAAAGACTTGACCTCAATAAAACACAAAAGATAAGGGCAATGAAATTATAAAGCAAAATAAAGAACATCTCACATGAAGAGCAGGAGGCTGTTTAACATAATAACATTGTAACACACTGAACTCTGGATCACCCTTGGCTGGTTCATCAGACCACGGGGACCGAAAAGTCTTGTAAAGGTTTTCTGATGAATTCAAATTCAACCCAAGTGTTGTAAGATCAATCCCATGAGCAAGATATTTCAGGTTAGGATCACTTATATGGACTACACTGAACAAGCCAAGTGCACCAAATGGATCTGGACTAGATTGAGCAGTTTGCATAGACTTCATGCCCTGATCCCTAAAAGACTGATTTGCAGCTGACATCTGCTGAAGGCGGAACTGGGACTGGTTCTGGTGCTGTTGATACTGCTGGATAAGCTGGTCATATGAACCCATACCAGAAACCGTATTTGGAGAATTCAGAGGCCTTAGTCCAATGCCAGGAGGCCCACTGGTCTAAACCAAAAACCAGAAGTCATAAGACTGTCAGGAACTTGCTTTGGTGGGAATACAGAATTTCACTGTTTCAGTGCAAGTTATATATAAAGAGATGCATAATGCATTCCCATACAAAAGGAAGTGCCCCATTTTCAGAAGTAGAAAATTTGCTGACCTGGGAATGATATGTTGAGTGTGAAGATGGAAAAATATCCGTTCCATGCAGATGGAGAAGATCTTGATTGTTTACAGATGAAAATGAGACACCATTGCTACTGACAGAAGGGGCATGCTGCTGTTGCTGTTGTGTACGATGTGATGGATATGATCCTCCCAAACTGAAACCAGCAGACCTCCCCATCTGCTGCAGATTAAAGGCAAACAAGATTGAGAATGGATTTTGATCCATTAATATTATTATAAACATAACATGAAAAATGTATATAGAAAAGATATCTTAATTTTTGGCAACATGAAACTCACGGAGAAATGTTGAGATTGCATCATTGACACAGTATTATCATGAAGTTGTTCTTTCTGGTACATATCCATAGCAAAATCTGAATTACCACCTGTGTACAAATTCTATGGTAAAAAAAAAATGCTGAAGCCAAGTGGCTAACCTCCACTCAATTAGAGTTCTCAGTTCCATGAACAAACAACAAAGTTAACCAAACAAGCCATCCAGGATTCATCAGTGCAAACTTTAAGACATCGTTAATTCCCTTACAATAAAACAGGAACCATTGAAGCATCTTCACTGAATGTATGAATGATCACAAAGATATATACCATACACAGAAAGCATGTAGCCCTTATTCCTATCAAAATCAGAAGAATGTGGGACAAAACACTGATGCATACTGCACAACGTTAAGAACCACATGCAAACACCTAATGAAGCAAACATCCAGAAGCCCTTCCACAAGAAGCTGCATAAATTTCATTTTACGAGTACTGTTATACGTCTAGCTATATACTCTGTGATAATGAATGTTGGACTTTAAGGGGACAACAAGACAAAAAGATGAGAGTAGCAAAAATGATAATGTTACAATGGATGTGAGGTCACACAAGAAAGGATAGAATACAAAATGATTGTACACAAAAATATTGGTGAGGCACCGATTGAGGGAAAGATGACAATTTCGTTAAGGTGGTTTGGACAAGTTAAAGAAGTTCACTGGAGGACCAATGAGGAGAGTACATTGTATGGTTTTTAATCCTGTGAAAAAGGGAAGAGGGAGACCAAAGACATTGGAGTAAGTTGTTAAAGGAGATCTCATGGTGAATAATATCTCCGAAGATTTGGTCTTTAACCAAGCTGAATGACATCATGTGATCCATATAGTTGACCTCACCTAGTAGAATAAGGCTTTTGTTCTTGTCATCTCCAAAACAACAAAAATAATATGATTAAGCTGCTAAATTTCCTACCAAGAGATATATAACTAATTAGTTCACATATATTAAACAAACAATATACAACACCTTTGAATCCTGGTAAAGCTGGGAAGTCTTCATTTTGAATACTAAACTCTTGGTTTTGTTGGACAATGGGAAGACCCTGTTTTCGTAAAGAACCTGAAAGTTATAGTTTACATTATTCTTTTTTGTAGAAGGTGAACAATGTATCAAGCAAAACAACATTTTCCTTCACACACCCAACTGTCCTTGAGGCCCACCAGCAGAACTAGGACGACTGGTCAGTTGAGGAAAGTCATTGATGTCAAAAGGTGTACTGTCACCGGAATTCACATCATTCAGCATCCCCATAGAGTTCAAGTTATTTACTGTTTGAACATGACTTTGTGAAAGCGGACCTCCAGCACTAGGATAGGAATTTCCTAGCATTGAAATTACCTGTGGAGATCCTGAATCAAAAAGTGGTTGCACCACAAAGCAACATATTTAATGTATATATCAAATACACTCAATATTAAAGGGAACTAAATACTTAACATCCATCAAATAAATAAATGATTCAATCAAACATTTTATATAAATCTCAAAGAGAAGCAGTTCTTCAACAGGTATCTCTATCTCTAGTACATTTTGCTACTTCAGAGACAGACAAATATATAACATTCAAAAATGACAGCAATACATAAAATTTATCTCATTTGGCAGAACAAAGGTTCTGTACAGTGACATAAAAGAGAACAAATATACAAACAAGTGTAGGACACGACAAGGACACTATAACAAAAAATCACTGGACACGACAAGGACACTCTGACATGGCCAAGGTCAAAAGTGTAGGACACCGCATATACACACAAAAACTCTAGCAAAAATCTAGATTGATAATACTAACTTTTTTCTTGTGATAATGAGTCTCAAAAGAATATGAAGAGATATTCAACAATGGAAGAACTTAGTCACTTAACAAAATATCCCAAAATAAGAAAATGAAGTTATATCAATTGAGAAAGGTATATTCACCTTCTTAAACAAACTTTCTAACCTTTTTCTATGATAACAAGCCTAAAAAAAAGTGAGGTATTATTTTTTAATATTTTATATTATATTTCAAGTTGACTTTTCTAAAAATTAAAAATTGAAAAAAAAATTAATAATATTAGGGTGGGACCATTCATTTGGACGTGCCCAAATTGTGTAGAGATGTCGGCATAAGTGTCCAAACCGACAAAAGATAAACTTTTAATTGGACACTTAATGAGAAGTAACTGACACATAAAACAAATGTCGGGGAGGTGTCATGTCAGAAACGTGTCCAACAGTATGACACTTCAAACATAAGAGGTGTCTTTGCTTCTTAGCAAGCAACAGCTAAGGATTATTAGAGTTTGGATAAAATACTATTCCTTAATCCTTACCACAAATCATATATAAAGAAATTAAACTTCAAAGAAAACAATTTAAGAAAAACATGTCTAATGATCACAGCTGAAGAAATGTTATGTTGACCAGTGAACATTACAAATTAGTATGATATGAAACATTCATCCTTAAAACGGCAGGAAGCAATAAATTTTGCTGGATAAAAGTAATTTTAAACATAAAAGAAATGTTACAATACAAAGTTTGCATTGCTTTAATATCAAAATTCTAACTGTTTTGAAGCAAAACTCAACTAAACATAATCAGATATTTCTTACAAGAAGATTTACACACCACTTCAATACTCTTGTGACTATCAAAATACATACCTTGTGGAAGCACACCACTCATCAATCTATTTTGTCCTTGCACACCTAAACCACCAGATCCAGTGTTTCCACTTAAATTTAGACGAGAAGCAAGACCTGGAACAGACAATCCTCCAGAGCTTATCCTCCCAATGTTCCCTCCACCGACCATGTTTCCCATCGAACTAGTGATTCGGGGACCTGCATTTCCCAAAATTGGGGATACTCCCAATCCTGGAACAGCATTTCGGTTACCAATTGCAGCAGAAGTTGGAAGAATCCCAGGAATAGGACCAGCAACTCCATTTGTGCTACTATTAAATCCAGGATTTCCTACAACACTTATACCTCCTCTGCTGTTGACTCCTGAATGTCCATGGGAGCTTCCATGAGATAGCTGCAAATACGATTGATAGACAAATGAAAACATTTCAAGTTATACAACAGCAGAAACAAAATGACAGACAGAAGAGTTAAATATGCTCAAAATTTCAGGTATTACTCTCAAGATGTTAAAAGTTAAAACACAAATGAGTTCACCTGTGACAGAGCAACAGGTAGATTATTTGATGCAAATCTTCCACTAGAAAGGCTTGCCGAAGGTTGCTGAACTCCTCCCCCAGTTGGAACACTATTTATTGTTGAGTTTCTTGATGTGAGTGTACTGGGCATATTGGGTACATTAAAGTTCCCATGAATGTTGTGCAATCCCTGAATAGAACCTGCAGCAAGAACCTGACAATGATATAACTAAGGGGAGGAGAAAAAGGATTGACTCTAGCAAAATATCCCCACCAGAGTGATGAAAAACTGGGGAGGCTACACCAGACTGACCAGAGAATGACGTAGCAAAAGAACGCCCAGCACCATCCGGAAGATTTGAAGCAGACCCATTCAGAGAAGACTGCAAACAGAACACTGTTACAATTTACGTTGAAGATAGATACATTCCAGAAGTGGAAATCAATATCTTACAAGAAACAACAACTAAAATTCATGTTTTGGTCTTAAAAAAATTTCCTGTTTTGGTCCTTATTATTTTACTTTTTTAAATGACAAGAACTAAAATGAAAATCTTCTAACATAAGAGGAACCTATATTAAAATTTTATAATTTTATAAGGACTGAAACAATAACATCAGGGACTAAAATAAAACAAAAAATTATTGGGACCAAAACAAGAAAAAAAAATTAAGAGAAACAAAATGAAAACAACCCTATACTACAGGGACCAATAGGTTATTTAAACCTAATTATACGTTGTGCCTTGATTCAACGGGGAATTCATATTTTAAGAAATTAATATTTGAATTGGATTTTAAATTTCATTAGAGGGAAAGCTCTGGCACAACGGTAAAGTTGTGCCTTGGTGACCGGTTGGTCATGAGTTCAAATCTGGAAACAACCTCTTTGCATATGCAAGGAGAAGGCTGCATACAACCCTCCCCCATACCTTTGCATAGCAAGAAGCCTCCTAGCAATGGGGTAACATTAGTTTTAGTTTGTATTATATATTTTACTTTGACTTATCTAGATTTTTTTAATGATTAGTAATAAATACCCTTTGGGTGCTTTATTCAGACCTTTAGCATGATTATAATATTTGGCATTTCCTTTTCCTCTTCCTCATAGAGCATCTGAAGTCCTAGTCAGATTCTGCCCCAGAGGAGTACTCCAAGCTTATTGTTAAAGGCAGAGGAGGACTCTAGGTCTATTTTTCTACATGCTAGTGTGCTACTTTGATCCTCAGATATATCTTAAATATCCAAACTCTGGTTTATCAAAATGTCTGTGAAACATTCTAATCTACACATTAATGTGAAACATAATAATCCTATAGCATGTCAGATTGATGTTTAACAGCATATTTCGGCCAGATGTAATCCCCTAAACAATTCAAATCACACAATCATGCAAGAATGTAAACAACATGTACCAAAGAACAAGAAACAGAAATGACAAGGAGATTAAACTTGAATTTAATTAAAATATACAAGCAAGAACTTCAGACTAACAATTGATGGTTGAGAAAAACAATCGCACACACCCCATCATATAAGACACTTCAATCTAGAAATTAAAAAAGAAAGAAAAGAAAAACATATTCAATTTATGAAGATGAATCAAAATTCTCAATTATAACAACTTGGTATCCATGAGATAGACTATCGAACATAGCCTCTTGCTTTGCAGGACATAAGGAATTACATTAAGTAAGCTCGACATTGCATAAATTTCAATGCGTCAAGCCAAATGTCATCACTACACTGAAAAACACCAGTCCCTTTTTTTCTTCAATAGATGTGTGAACAATGTAAAGTTCCTGTCCTCAAAACCAATCAATAACCTGAGTGCAATAAAATGCCAAAAAAAAAACATCAGATGAGATAAGATTCAGTTGGAAGGAAGCATCCAACTCTATAACAAACTAACAGAGTAAGCACAACAGTTCATACAGTAAAATTTATAGTTACATTCGGCCTTAACCCTTATGTTATCAGATATAAACACATGTTTATCCTCTTTGTGTTGTGGTTTAAGGATGTGCAGACTCTAGAAGCAAAACATGAAATCAATATGCAAAATTGCAAAGAAGAAAATGTAGTTGAAACAGAATGCGCAAAATGATGAAGGACTTGAGACAAATTAAGAACAAGTAAAATTACAAGGTTTGAACAAATGCAGCATTGATCGATACAAAATTCAACAGAATTACATGTCCTGGTCCCTAATCATCAACCACAAATTCAAGCAATTCCACGTAAATTGATCGACAGACGAATTTTACAGTCCTGGTTCCGTTCAGATTGAAGTGAAAAATAATAAAGCCACAGTAAAATTCAAGTGCGGGAAGTGTCACAGAGAAACCTAACAGCGAGCGAAATAAAATTGTATGAGTGATTAGTGATGAGAACGTTATGCAGTGACGGTGAAGGAGGAGGATCGGAATGAAGAAAATGATGAAATTGGGGATCAAGGAGCGCGAAGAGGAAGAAACAAAAGGGAGGGAGAGAGTACCTGAAGAACGATAAGGTTGTGATGTGAGTCAAGGAGCCCTAAATCGGAACCAGAAAGCGATGGAAAGAGAGAGAAAGTGGACAAGCGAAATAGAATAGAAGAAAAGCTTCGCTCAATTTGCAAAGAGCTGGATAGTATCCAGTTTAATTAATGTACACCTTAGAGGATTAAAATGAATGGCTGAGATCAACTCATCAAAACTCACCGTATCATTTATCTCATTCGTTTTTCCTTTGAACATTCACTTCTGGTGACTCTAGTATAGCTCTCTGCCTTCTATCTATGCAAATGAAATCTTTCGATTCTCCTCATAACATCTATCTATTTTTTGTTGTTATCCCTCGTCCAAAAAAATGTCGGACGCGTTTCAAAACAAAATGCATAAAATACAACAGAAAAACATGAACAAAATGATAATCTAACAGAAAGTTAAAAAAATAGAAATGGTAGGTTTTTAATGATTTTCTTAAAAAACTAATACTAAACATCAAAATTTAATATTCTCATTTAAGATTTTTGAAAAAGTTAAGAAATTGCCTTATCAATTATTTCTTTAAATAAAAAGTGTATTCACAATTATTAAGATTGTGATAAAACCTCAATATGAGTGTATAAATTGATGATTCATATGCGGCGGGCCTAATAGGGATTTCAGATTTGCTATCTTGGTCCTTACATGATTTGCTATCTTGGTCCTTACATGATGTTTTTTGGTTGAGGCATAACTTTACAAGTCTAGTTGGGGTGCGGGGATTGGGCTAAGGCACCCCAAGTTTTATTAAAGTTCCAATTACATCAATCATAATCGGCCATTGATAAAATTAGGCGGAAAATGAAAATTATGAATTTGTCCCTCGCCACTCGCCAGCTAAACCATATTTTGCAAGTACGTCCACCACTTGGTTTGCTTTTCTAAAGATATGGTTCCAACCAAAAGTCCCCCCTCTAGTTTGAAACTCTCTAACAGTTTTCACTAAACAAAATGACACACAAAATGACACACGAGAATTATCACATCCTCCATTAATAAGGCTCATTCTAATTTTGGAATTAGACTCAATGATTGGGTTTTAGACCACATTATCTTAATTCCCTTTAGGATGACCCACACTATCTGAATCAAGCTTCTTGTCTTCCTCATCTCTCCTTGGTTTGAGATTGGCCCAACTCGATGCAGCATCTTCCACATGATTGACATTCGTTGCATCATTGTGTTACGCGGAGGCGAGTGTGTAGAGCTTGACAAGTAGGCTTTTGGCATAACATTCACAGGCTTCAACTTAGTTTGCTTTGATGGTGACTATGTCCCCACTTTGGTTGGGGAACTTCTTTGCGAGATGAGGTGTTGAGACGGTCGTGCCTAGTGCATTCAACATCGTTCTGTCGACCAAAACGTTGTAGGAGGCATCAATGTCGATGACGACATACTAGACGAGTAACATTCTCGACAACTCTCCTCTTCTGAAGGTGGTCGCCAGCTCTGCTACATCATGGGTGTGGACTTCCCCCCTGCAAAATCGATTAAGGGTTCAGGATGAGGTTTTATGAGTTTATGCGATACGTCTAAACTTTAAAAAGTGGACTAAAAGAGTATGTCGGTTGAGTTGCCTCCATCCATCAGGACTTTCATGATGTCCCAATTGGTGATGCTAACCATAATCATCATTAGGTTGTCTTGCTCGGGATTGACCCCTGCAAAGTCGACATCGGTGAATGTTATTGGTGGGATTGATCTCCTCGAGCTCGCTGCAGAAATGTGGCTCACGCTTTTGATGGCACACAAGTGCCTCTTCCGAGTTGACTTGGTGCTACCCTGCCAGCGAAGCCACCTGCAATGGTGTTGATGACTCTGCGTCTCCCCCCCTTTCCCTGACTGTCGAGGTGCCGACTTGATCTAGCTTGGCATCGATTTGTTCTAGCCTGTGGTTGTGGGATTGTTGTCCTCGACCTCCATGATGACTTCCTTGGCCCTTGCCACGACCTCGGTAACTGCCTCTATTGTTGTTAGGGGTGTAGGTATAGTTGGCAAAGGCACCTTCCTGCATCAACTCCTTTATCTTGTCCTTCAAGGCCACATACTCCTTTGTGGTATGACTGGAGTTTTGATGATATCAGCAAGTCTTCGTTATGTCGATCGAGTTGATCGACCTGGCTAGAGGCGGTAGGGATAAGATTTCCATGTTGAATGCTTCCTCTAGCAAACGTGCTCGAATGACGTTAAGCGGCTTGTAGTGTTGGTACTTTGGCGGCTGGCTGGACTTTTTGAAAGATTTGTCCTAGATGGGCTTTGTTCTGTCCTTGTTGTGGTCATCTTTTCTCTGCTTCGTCGAGCGTACCTAGTTTGAAAGACGGATAACTCCTCCATTTGGATGTATCTCGTGGCCCGTGCTCGAAGCTTGTCCAGATCCTTTGGCTGCTTTTGACAAAGGTTGTCGGCGAATGACCCTAGCTTAAGCATCGTGATCATAGAATGTAGCGCAACACCAAGGTCGAGGTCTCTTATTCAAATGGAGATGGCGGTGTACCGCTTCATGAATGACTATAGGGACTTGACATTAAGCTAGCAAAGGTTGATCAAAGTGACAGATGTGGTGTGGTGAGGGCAACTGGTTGTATATTGTGCTCCGAAGCGCTAGGCTAAGGTGAAGAAATAGTTAATGAATCTTGGGGGAAGGCGTTTGTACCACATTAGTGTCAGTCATTTGAGGGAGGTGGGAAAGACCATGCATATCACCACGTCATCGTTGGAGTACAAGTTGACTTGCATGGTGAATGCGTCTAAGTGTTCGTCCAGATCTGAGGTACCGTCATATCATTCAATGTTCAAGGGTTTCTAGGTGGTGGGTAGGGGAGTATCCATGACGTCGTCCACAAAGGGTGCCAATGAACGACGTCATTATGGATGTTGAGTGATCTAAGTCGAGAGTGGATTGGAGGTTTCTTGTGGTAATTGTAGGAGGAGAATTAAGTGCTACTTTCCTAGGTATGTATCTCAGCATGGGTGGGTGGGTGGTGGGGACGGAGAGCGAGGTGGAGATGGTGGTGGTGGGAGTGGGGGATGTGGGTGTTGGATTGTAAACTGGGCTTTGAGATTTGCGTTCTCCTCTTTTAATCGTCGCATGTCTGCCTCATGTTGTTGCCTCGAGGCCTCCAAATCGACCTTTATTTTCTTTTGTAACTACTTAATTTGTTCTTGAATTTCCCATATTGTTGATGTCTCGGCTCATGTGGATTGCGTAGATGAACTGGGATCACCTCTCCTTGTTGCAACCATTTTGCAGTTGTAGGACATTTTTCCTTTACCCCATGGTGGACGCCAAATGTTCTTGCTGAGTTCTGATGAGGTCCGATCAAGCTATCTGGTCTTCTTTTTCTCAGTGGAATCTTTGATCTCTGATGTTGAATTGGAGGGAGGTACCTGCAAAAAGGGATTCCGACGAGCAAGTAAGTGATGTTCTGAGGTGTTTATGTGTTTATATGTGGGATTAGTAAAATGTACTTGGTGGTCTTGCGCTTAGCTTTATATATACATGTTCGATTATGGGGAAGTTACGCTTTTTCAGGGGCCACATTGGGCCACCGACCAATTACTTTAGGGGGGCATATCGATCGTGTAGACTAATTGCTCAGGTGTCGTGAGAAGCCAAGTGCTACCACAATTCGGGTATGGACCAAGTTTCTCGGGCCATACAGTACATAAACTAATTTAACTCAAATATGCTTTTATTGTTTATGGAAAGAAAATACCTACTATATTCTTTCGTTATTAGCCCTCAAAGAAAAGATAGATCAACTTTGATGTGAAGAGAATAATGTGATTCATATTGGTTATTTTTGGTAAAATTAGCTGAAAAACTAATTAAAAATTAGAAAGTTAGTTGTGAGTTGAAAACTGGAAAATTAATTTATTAAATTATAAATGTTTGATAAAATTAGTTGTTGAAATATGTGAAAAGTGTAAAATGATATAAGTAATAAAATCATTATTTGTTTAAAAAGGATAATCAAGAATTTAGATGAATATATTGAGAATAAAAATGAAAAAATATAAAAAAAAACTACAAGTTAGTGTTTTAAAAAATAATACTTCAAGTAACGTTTCAAAAAACATTAAAAGCTACTTAAAAAATTTTGTTTATCAAATAGTCAATCAAACTTTTTAGCTAGTAAGAAAAGCTAAAAATTAACTAAAATGACTCATCGAACATAGTTATTACATGAGGATGATTAATAAGAAAGTCTCTAAAGATATTTACATATTAACATCATTGTCTGCTTTTTTAAGAGTTTAATTTTAATAAATAGTTTAATGGTTATACACTAATAATGTAAAACATTTTTATAGTGTCGTTTCAATTATAATTTGTCATTAATATGACTTTTAAAGTAATTATCATAAAAATTAAGAAACTTATCATACATGATACATTGTGATTGGATGATAATATAAATTCTTTCATAATGTTCCTATAAATTTTGTTTTCTTCTTTAATATATTATTGGTTTAAATATATATATATCGTCGAGAAGTATTCTAAATATAAATTTTAAGTAGTTATTATAAAAATTATTTATTATATATATGATAATTCATGATGACGTGATATTATAAAAAATATTTACAGTACCATGTAAGAGAATGATATATGAGAATAATTTTTTTAAATAAAATATCATATTTTTTTGGTGAATCTAAAATCTCCTCCATTATCATGATCTATTATTGATCTGTAACCATTTGATGATAAGTCACCTCATTTTTCTTTTGTAATAAAGGATCGGATATTTTGTTGCGTGTTTTTCTCTTAAAAATAATATTTATTATTAACTGAAATATGTTAGAAAAATCATAAAAATATGTAAATATACTCCACGTTAAATGAGTCTCCACTCAATGTTACAATTTTTAGTAAATTTTAATGAATAATAAAATAATGTTAAAAATGTATTATTAGTAACACTCATCAAATTTTAGAAGCAAAGACCTCTATCAACTACTCTTTTACAATCTAATGTTGAAACTTAGCTGAAATTACTAGTCAGTTAACTGCCTAACAGAGTTCTTAAATTAACCACCAGTTCACCACTATTGTTTGGACCATCCAAGACTGTTTGGAACTCCGTGGTCATAAGTTTGCTGATTCAACGTTTCCAATTCATATTTTTTTCCTAATAATCTTCGAGGACGGCATTTCTAACAAATTTAAATCAACATAAAATAAAAACCTACAAACCAAGCATTATTTATTCCAATTAGAAGTCAGTCAACAAAACCCCCTTTTAAATTATTAGCGAGAAGGCTTTCAACTTGATTGTAACAATTTAGTGAGAAAAGACTATAGTGTAAACTCAGCCACGTTTGGTATCATGATATGATACTAATTAACTTTCAAGCCTGACATAAGTAATTAGTATAGTTCATGCCTTCATGGCTTAAAAATTTCTCGTATTTCTCCATAGACGCAAAATCTCGGGACGAAAAAGGGTACATTCACAAATTACTTTTAAAGGGAGTATGATTAAATAATAAGTTAATTAATACCAACTTTTAGAATTTTATGTTTTTAGTGGAGTCTGAGAAACTTCAATTTTAGGTGATAAGATTAGGCTTGATTCAATTTCCACTTTTGTGTTTCAATTTCCCTACAATTTGGAACTATTACCATATGAACACTTTCACACCGCCAGGCACGACTTTCCCTTCTATTATTTGGCTCATCCATTATTCCATATTCACATGTAAACGTCCCTTACTTTAACACAATAGTATTAAAGTTCAAACTACCTTACCAAAAAAACCAAAATTGGCAAATCAATCCAGTGGTATTTTCTTTCTTAATTGTCCATCTGTTTTCCTCTATATTCCTTTAATAATTATAATTAATTAATTCATATTCCTATTTTATTGCTCTGGAACAACTTACCTAAACACACTATACCTGACCTATCTCAATTTGTTTAATCTCTCCATTTGCACAATTGCATCACACATGCTCTCACCGAAAAATCTTGCAACCAACCCTTTTGTGTGTTGACCCTGCTTCCACCGTTTATTTTCCTTCGTCCGCTTTATATATTTTTCTATTTTTAAAAAACCGAATTAATAAAAAAACAAGTACGAATGAATATGTCAAAAGTTAAGGTTGTCATCGAGATCATTCCAGCTTGTGCCGAGCTAGATTCTTGCTGAAGTGGATTTGTTCTTCTCCTGTCAGTATCTGTATTAAAGTTTCTTTCAAAACCACAAAATAGGGGCTACTTCAGATTTTTCTTATTGTACCTGGTTTGGTTCATACTGGTTCTGCAACCTCTGCTGGAAACCATAAGAGTAATAACAAAGGTGCCATCTTCTGTCTTTGTTATCCCCCTTTCTGTGTGTTTGACTTGTGTAGTTTTTTGCTTGATTAAGTAGAAGACCAATGTACTTTCTTTTCCTGCTTGTACCAGAATCTTCCTACTTCTTAGGCTTCAATTAGCTTCAAAGAGAGAAATTTTAGAAAGGAAAAAAAAGTATATCCTTTCATTTCTAGATGCCACAATGACTGATTGGAGAAATATTGGTTTCTTTATATGTGTTTTATCAATCTTTCCGCTTGTATGCTTCTGTGCCACCTTTGTTCCAGTAGATAATTATCTTATAGACTGTGGAGCAACTACGAGTACTTCAGTAGGTACACGCAATTTCATAGCAGATAACAAGGATCTCCTTTCCACACAAAAAGATATTGTTGCCACTACCTCCTCAAAATCAGCTACTTCTTCCTCTGATGATTCATCGCTCTATCAAACTGCAAGAGTCTTCACTGCTTCCTCGAAGTACACTTTTAAAATTAATCAAAAGGGGAGGCACTGGATCCGTCTCTATTTCCTTCCATTCGCTTATGAAAAGTACAATTTGCGTGCTGCAGATTTCACTGTTTCCACCCAAAACCATGTCCTTTTCAGAAGCCTCAACATGCAGAAAGATCCTGTGATGAAGGAGTACTCAGTGAATGTGACCTCCGACTCCCTTGTTCTTACCTTTGCCCCTTCAGGAAGTTCCATTGCTTTTGTGAATGCCATTGAAGTTGTTTCTGTCCCTGATGACCTAATTGTTGATGATGGTTTTGCCTTAGATCCATCAGTAACCTCTTCTGGGTTGGTGACACAAGCACTTGAGACAGTTTGGAGGGTTAACATGGGTGGTCCTACTGTGACCCCTATAAATGACACCCTTCAAAGAACTTGGGTTCCTGATCAAAGTTTCCTTTTGCAATCCAACCTTGCCTCATTTTCTTCCAATATTAAGGGTGTTAAGTATGAGAACCATGGGCAAGCAACAGAAAACACTGCTCCGCCTACCGTTTATGGGACTCTCACACAGATGAACTCGACCTATGATCCCCGTAATATTTTCAATGTAACATGGCAGTTTGATGTAAGTCCCGGATTTCAGTACCTTGTTCGACTTCACTTCTGTGATGTAGTCAGTAAAGCTCTCAATGAACTCTACTTCAATGCTTATGTTGACTCCAAACTGGCTGCTTCAAGTGCTGATCCCAGTACTACTAGCAATAATGCTTTGGGTGTTCCATACTATAGGGATCTGGTTACAGCCGTGGCTGTCAGCAAAACACTTCGCGTAAGTATTGGCCCTTCTGAGGTAAATAAGGAGTACCCTAATGCCATTTTGAATGGGTTGGAGATCATGAAAATGAACAATTCTATGGGCAGTCTTATCCCAGGAGCTGTGGCTATTACTTCTGGCTCAAGTTCTAAAAAAACTGGCATGATTGTGGGTGTGAGTGTTGGGGTAGTTGGTGCAGTTGTCTTGGCTGGAGTTTTCTTTGTACTGTGCAGGAAAAGAAGAAGGTTGGCACAAAGGCAGTCAAAGACATGGGTTCCTTTATCCATCAATGATGGAACTACTTTTCATACCATGGGAAGTAAATATTCTAACGGCACAACACTGAGTGCTGCTTCAAACTTTGAGTACCGAGTCCCTTTTGTGGCGGTTCAGGAGGCTACAAATAATTTTGATGAGAGTTGGGTTATTGGCATTGGTGGTTTTGGTAAAGTGTACAAGGGAGAGTTAAGTGATGGCACAAAAGTGGCAGTCAAGAGGGGGAATCCACGATCACAGCAGGGGCTTGCAGAGTTCCAAACTGAAATTGAAATGCTTTCTCAATTCCGTCATCGCCATCTAGTGTCTTTGATTGGTTATTGTGATGAAAGGAATGAAATGATCTTGATATATGAATATATGGAGAAGGGTACTCTCAAGGGTCATTTATATGGTTCAGGTCTGCCAAGCTTAAGCTGGAAGGAGAGGCTTGAGATATGCATTGGAGCAGCTAGAGGGCTTCATTACCTTCACACTGGCTATGCTAAAGCAGTTATTCACCGCGATGTGAAGTCTGCAAATATCCTACTTGATGAGAACCTGATGGCTAAAGTTGCTGATTTTGGATTATCAAAGACGGGGCCTGAAATTGACCAGACACATGTTAGCACAGCTGTTAAAGGTAGTTTTGGGTACCTTGATCCGGAGTATTTTAGGAGGCAACAACTAACAGAAAAGTCAGATGTATATTCATTTGGGGTAGTTCTGTTTGAAGTTCTTTGTGCAAGGCCTGTCATAGATCCAACACTTCCTAGAGAAATGGTAAACTTGGCAGAATGGGCGATGAAATGGCAGAAGAAAGGACAGTTGGAGCAAATCATAGATCAAACACTTGCAGGCAAAATAAGACCAGATTCTCTAAGGAAGTTTGGAGAAACTGCTGAGAAATGCTTGGCTGACTATGGTGTGGACAGGTCTTCTATGGGAGATGTCTTGTGGAATTTGGAGTATGCTCTCCAACTTCAAGAGGCCGTGGTTCAAGGTGATCCTGAAGAAAACAGCACCAATATGATTGGAGAACTCTCTCCACAAGTCAATAATTTCAACCAGGATGCAAGTGCTTCTGTTACACAATTTGCTGGCTCAAGCCTCGATGATCTGTCTGGTGTTTCTATGAGTAGGGTGTTCTCACAGTTGGTGAAGTCTGAGGGTAGATAGATGGTTCTGGATATCCTATCTTATAAATTTTGTGGGACAGTACTCTTCTGTTATAATTTTTGTTGTTTGTCTTCTGATCACTAGCTCTCTGCCCCGACTCGGAAGATTAGGCTCTTCATATCATAGATTTGTAAAGAAAGACTGAGTTAATGAAATATATATGTTTGCTTAATTGGTAATCAGAGAATCTACTTGTTAAAACTCTGGTTTCTCAGGTTCGAATTGAACTGTCTTGAAAAGCCAGTGTAAGTTGTGCAACTGCAACCGCTCAGGTGTACCTTATCAGCTGGAGAAAGAGCTGAATCAGCAAGTGTGGCAAAGTTCTCTGATTAAACTGCCATATAGAGTTAGGTTAGATGTTTTGGATTTGTATCTTTTATACTTTTTGTGACCCGAGAGGGTATTGTAGGAGTGGATTTTAGGCAATTTCCAAGCATGGTTTTTTATATTCTCAGTCATTTGTTACCTCTACTATATTTCTGATGTACTTGCTGTTAATACAAGCTACATGGTTTATCATATTTTCTGTCATTTATTTCCTCCAATTGATTTCTTATGTATTTGCTGTTAATACAAGCGCGGTTAGAATCTTTGTGCATTGGCACAAGGGATGCCAAGTCTGATGCAACAAGATAATACATAGGGAGTAACTTAATGGCACTATAGGAAAAAGCTGTAGTCTGCATAATAATAAAGCTTGTTATTGTTTCCCTCCTTAATATTGCTATGCCCAACACCAAAAGAACATATTGTTACCACAACCAATCCCGAGCCATGTGTCTAACCACCCCAATCCTTTGAGTTTGTGGATACCTTATTCCAGTTTTCAAATCTCTGAGAAAATATTTTTAGTTTTTATTTTATTAATAATTATAAAAATATCACCTCTTTTTTTATCAGTCACCTCATTTTTACTTTGCTTTATATTCTTAAATATTTATGTAGGAATCAATAAAAATAATAGAAAAACTCTCATGAAAATAAAAAAATACTTTCACTTCATAATTGTTAGCGAAAACAAAAAAATTCCTTTTTCAAACTAAATAGGCTTATGCTTTCATTTTTTATTTTACTAACAGAAAAAGTATTTTAATCTTATTTTTTTCTTTATTTTAAAATTTTTATGAGTACTGAACCCTATAAAGACTTGGTTAATCTTAGAAAATATTTTGTTTTTATTTTATTTTTTACAAATAATTTTAAAAATTTACTATATTTTTATTTTAACTGTTTATACCAAAAGTTGCAAAAACAATATTTTGTCATCTTTTTTTTTCGTTTATATTATAATTTTTAAAATAAAAAATAAAAACATCACTTTTATCATTATTCATAAAAAAATCACAATTCAAACAAATCTAAAATATTGTTTTCACCATTTTATATATAAATTTTAAAAAAGTTAATATAAAAATATGATAACATTGTTTATAAGGTTTTTTTTTTTAAATGTCTCACATAGTCTCTAAAAAAATTGCCTCACAAAAAATGAATGATAAGATGAGAAGTATATAAAGATAAAATGATCCGTGAACTTAATATTTTGTAGTTTTGAAATAAAATTGTAACATTGAGTTCACTATTACTAAACAAATTTATTTACTAAATACTCAAATAAATTTTTCAACTAGTAAAAAACTTTAAAATTAGTTAAAA
The DNA here is from genome assembly GCF_004193775.1 of Glycine soja. NCBI lineage: Eukaryota > Viridiplantae > Streptophyta > Magnoliopsida > Fabales > Fabaceae > Glycine > Glycine soja. The sequence goes on from NC_041016.1 coordinate 3,389,759, forward strand.
TGTTTTGTCAAACATAATCATAATTATGTATTTGTTATTTTTGTGATAACAGTTATTATGATTTAAAATAAAAATTAATTTCAATTTTACGTGTATAAATAGTAAATATTTTTTATAAAAAATATTACTTATTAAAAACTAGGCTTTTAAACAATTACAAAGAAATGTTTTTTTAGCTCTACTTAATAGGTTTCTAATCCATTTCTACATAGATTTTTGGATCCTTTATTGTGCATGAGACTTAATTAAAGATTTAAAAGTATTTTTAGAGATCAAAATCACAATACATGTTAAATTCAAAAAGTTAATTTTTTAATATGTGATAATCAAGTGGATGAAAAGGAACATAGGTCACTTTATTATTGAAAGTGTCAATATAGGCGTATTCGTTTGATGGAACTACTTCTCATACCATGGAAAGTGTCAATATAGGCCTATTCGTTTGAAAGTGTCAACATAAGTCACTTTATTATAGCACAAAGGCAGTCAAAGACATGGGTTCCTTTATCCATCAAATGATGGAACTACTTCTCATACCATGGGAAGTAAATATTCTAATGGCACAACACTGAGTGCTGCTTCAAACTTTGAGTACCATGTCCCTTTTGTGGCGGTTCAGGAGGCTAGAAATAATTTTGATGAGTTGGGTTATTGGCATTGGTGGTTTTGGTATAGTGTACAAGGGAGAGTTAAGTGATGGCACAAAAGTGGCAGTCGAGAGGGGGAATCCAAGGTCATAGCAGGGGCTTGCGGAATTCTGAACTGAAATGCTTTCTCAGTTCCGTCATCGCCATCTGGTGCCTTTGATTGGTTATTGCAATGAAAGGAATGAAGTGATCTTCATATATGAATATATGGAGAAGGGAACTCTCAAGGGTCATTTATATGGTTCAGGTCTGCCAAGCTTAAGCTGGAAGGAGAGGCTTGAGATATGCATTGGAGCAGCTAGAGGGCTTCATTACCTTCACACTGGCTATGCTAAAGCAGTTATTCACTGCGATATGAAGTTTGCAAATATCCTACTTGATGAGAACCTAATGGTTAAAGTTACTGATTTTGGATTATCAAAGACGGGGCCTGAAATCGACCAAACACATGTTAGCACCACCGTCAAAAGTAGTTTTGGGTACCTTGATCTGGAGTATTTGAGGAGGCAACAACTAACAGAAAAGTTAGATGTGTATTCATTTGGATAGTTCTGTTTGAAGTTATTTGTGCAAGGCCTGTCATAGATCCAACACTTCCTAGAGAAATGGTAAACTTGGCGGAATAGGCGATGAAATGGCAGAAGAAAGGACAGTTGGAGCAAATCATAGATCAAACGCTTGCAGGCAAAATAAGACCAAATTCTCTAAGGAAGTTTGGAGAAACTGCTGAGAAATGCTTGGCTGACTATGGTGTGGACAGGCCTTCTATGGGAGATGTCTTGTGGAATATGCTCTCCAACTTCAAGAGGTCATGGTTCAAGGTGATCCTGAAGAAAACAACACCAATATGATTGGTGAACTCTCTCCACAGGTCAATAATTTCAACTAGGATGCAAGTGCCTCTGTTACACAATTTGCTGGCTCAAGCCTCGATGATCTGTGAGGGTGGATAGATGGTTCTGGATATCCTATCTTATAAATTCTCTGTGACAATATCTTCTGTTATAATTTTTGTTGTTTGTCTTCTGATCACTAGCTCCCTACCACGACTTCGAAGATTAGGCTCGTCGTATCATAGATTTGTAAAGAAAGATTGAGTTAATGAAACATGTATGTTTGCTTAATTGGTAATCAGAGAATCATCTTGTTAAAAACTCTGGCTTCTCAGGTTCGAATTGAACTGTCTTGAAAAGCCAGTGTAAGTTGTGCAACTGTAACTGCTCAGGTGTACCCTATTAGCTGGAGAAAGAGCTGAATCAGCAAGTGCGGCAAACTTCTCTGATTAAATTGCCATATAGAGTTGGGTTAGATGTTTTGGATTTGTATCTTTTATACTTTTTGTGACCAGAGAGGGTATTGTAGGACTGGATCTTAGGAAGGGAGAAAGAGTGAAAAAAGGGTGTGCATTCAATGCAAGCAATACATACTTCAACGTTCACATCCATGGAGAATGAGAACAAGTGAAAAATTTTATCCATCATGAGACAACGGACACTTAAATATGAGACATATATGTGTGTGTGACATTGCTGTAATTTTGCTCGAAATTTTCGTAAACCATATCTTCGACCTTTAACATTCCCTCCCGTGTTTTGTTTTTTCAGAAAAAAGAAAAAGGAGGGAGAGAAAAAAAACACATACTTCATAGTACATAGTACAGTATAAAGCAGCAGAACATAAAAAATAAAAAGTAAAAACCATGTGAGATTGGACTAGAAATCATGAAGCACATCAACCTTGGCAGAGCAGGGTAGAAAGCTCTGAAAGATTGAGAACGCAGCATAAGTGACATCCGTGGCCCTCATGAGAACCTTATACTTGTTCTTCAAATTTAATTTATTTCTGACACAAACGACCTTCTCCTTCAGTTTATCGAAACACTTGAGGGTCTTCTCAGTGACACCCACTTTCTTCTCCCTTGAGAATTTGTAACTCCTTAAGTACATTTGCCGACACGAGAATCTATCAACTACCTCGGATTCTGGCCATTTGTTGAGGTTTACGAAGGTTGGCCTAAGGGGAAGATGTCTGTCCTTCACACAATCTAATGCAAACAGAGGCCATAAGTTTCATGGGTTTTGGAAAAGATTAATTCCACAGCACAGCATAACACTAACTTGAAGCTTACTATAAAATTTTCAGTCCGAAGAAACAATATTGTGCAATAGTTTTGTATAAGATAAGTGCGTGGGGATGTGACAGAATCAGTTTTTAATTTATCCAACGGGATATGATATTCCTTGTGAATCTGTCACTTGAAATAATCTTTTAATACTATGAGTGGTCCTATTCTGTATATAGCTTATATCCTAACGCATTAAGATATGATATTGCTTGTTCAAGGCGTTCATAATCGTTTTCTGATTTCGTGTAAGCTTTTAATGTTCTCATCAAATTCTTCCTCATCAATTTGATTTTTACAAATCAAATTTTGCAATCAAGAAACAGTTTTGTGATTTTGCAAAGAATAAATTTAAGGCAAAATTTAATCTGATAAAATAATATATGAATGTAAAATAACCGCAAAAGGGATATTAGATTACTATAATTTTCATCTTAGAACATACGTCATGCTTCCATATTCGTGCCCCACTTTGGATTTAGAAGTTGCAAGCACACGACCAAATCCAACTGGGCCAAAATTAACCATACTTTAATTGCATTAGGCTTGATTGTGTACAGCTCATAATTGTACAAATAAATAGGCTACAAAAGGTGAAGAAAAAGAGGTCCAACGCACAGGCAGCCCAACGCATTAAATTGGCCATTTTCTGCACATGAATGATAATAAACAATGGTGACTAATTCTATTTGCAATACTTTTTTCTCTTCATTTTGCACTTGCTTTTTATTTCAAGTTTTTCTATACAAAATAAAAAAATAAAAAAGTTCACATAACAGGTTCCAAAATACTTACATGAAAAGATGCAGAAAGAAAAAATGAATGCAAACATTATTAACCACAAAACAATTTAGCACGCATCCCTCCCCTGCAACTTAGAACTAAACATGTAGCTGAATGTCCTTCAAAACCAGCAATAACGTGAATGCGCAATGCTTCAATGTTGTATGCTATAGTTTCCACTTTTCACAAGGAAGACAATTTTCACAAGGAAGAACAGGAAGAAATATTTTGAGAAAAAGCAAAACATAATTAACTTAAATAGAAACTATAAATTGATTTACGAAACGATTTTTAAAAGCCAAAATAATTCTACATTTCAACGGAGTAGTTACATCACATAATTGACACCAACAAGTAAGCATAAAATTGCTCCTAATTTTCCCCATTCACTACAAACACCACCATAAAAAAAAAAAAAAAAACTACCCCAATCCATGCCTCGTTTGTTTTTCTTGACAGCAAGACTTTTCCCTGGCGAGGAAAATCAAGCAAAAACCCTAACCACCAAATCCGTAGAGGGTCCTTCCCTGCCTCTTAAGCGCATAAACAACGTCCATAGCCGTAACGGTCTTCCTCCTAGCGTGCTCCGTGTAAGTAACGGCGTCACGGATGACATTCTCCAAGAAGATCTTGAGAACACCGCGAGTCTCCTCGTAGATCAAACCGCTGATACGCTTCACGCCACCCCTGCGAGCCAAACGACGAATCGCTGGCTTCGTAATTCCCTGAATGTTGTCGCGGAGAACCTTACGATGTCGTTTTGCTCCTCCTTTTCCCAATCCCTTTCCTCCCTTTCCACGCCCAGACATCTTGCTGCTGCTTAAAACCTCGACTGAATCGAATCGAATCAAATCAAAATCTACACACAAACCAAACAATTACTAATCTTTAGTAAAGGGAAATAAAAAATATTGTGGTGGTGGAAATGATTTTCGATACGAGAAATTAATTTACCTGTGTTAGTGTTGTGATAGGATTCAGGATTCAGGTTCGGATGCGGATGCGTTTTATAGGAAGGCAAGGGCATTGTGTCGATCCGTGTACCGGTTTTTCAAGCGCGTTCTGAACCGTTGATTTGGTTGCTATGTACGATGGAGATGGGAGAAGAGACTTCATTTGGATCGGTGACGTGGCTTGAGCCGTTAAATGAAAAAGTGAATTTTGTGTTGGCGGGTTCGGTCCCGCGGTTAATCTTTTTTCGGGCATGGATTGGGTGCCGCCAATGTTTTACTATAATCAAATATCAATTTTCCGTGTAAAGAAAATTATTTATCATATGAATTTTATGAGAACGCGCGGGTGAATTATGAAACTAGATATAAATTTGTTAAAAATTTTGACATTTAACATTTGCAAATATTATTATTATTAATATTATTTGCATTCTTCTTCTGTTTTTTTATTATTATTATTATTCCATGCTCATGCGCTACCTATCAATGCTTTTGTTGCAGGTTTAAGCTTTCTGTTCTCCATCAATGCATTTACAGCGTCTGAAGGTCTAATTTTTATTAATTTAGCTTAAACAATTATCCAGTTCCTATAAAATAAAGTTGTTATTGTTTCGATCTTCTTAATTTGATTTTGCAATAAGGAGAAAAATGTGTTGGTTTGAGTGACAGGAAACGACTTAAATCCCTTGTGTAGGGTGGGTGATATTGAGTTTGACATTGATATTTTTTTTTAACGTAGGGTACCCTCAATTAGTACTAATTTATGAGATATTGAAATTTATCTAATGGACTAATCTCTTCTACAAAATATGCATGACATTGAATCTCTTGATTATTACACATGTTTAACAGATAAAATTATATGATATTGGATAGCCATACCATCTAATCATAAATATATGTATTTGATTGTGAATGTATTCATTTTCTTCCTATATATACAAATTTAAATTTTGTCCAATGCAATTTTACTATATGACTCACTCGACCTCATTCGTTGAATGATTTTGTTAGATTATTTTTTTCACCTCATCTCCAACTAATTTTAGGCATTGACATGAAGTAATAGTATTGCCATATAATTTTAGGTATTCTATATATAATTTTTTTTCCTCAAACAAAGCTTTCTAACTAAAAATTAGACGTGAAATTCACAATATAAAACAAAACTTCCAATAGAAACAGAGAGAAGAAGATTTTGACAGATATTTTGCCAAGATCAGTTTCATTGTCAGTTACTCATAAGAGCAAGTGAAAGTAGCTTTCGGAAATCCCGGACCACATCCAAAGGTAGCCAATAAGTAGGAACTATTTTATTTTTACTTAGCCACTATATAGTAGGAGGTTGTTGATACCCTATCCTAACACCACGTTGCTGTTCCAATAAGTTTCCCTTGAATATCATTAAAGCTTGCCTTTTAATGGAACATTTAGTCACTTTATGTAATTTCGCAAATCAAGTCTCTCTCTCTCTTTTTTTTTAAATTATTATGAGTCTTTTTATTTTTCAATTGTATAATTTTCATCGTCTAAGTAGTATATATTATTAACTTAATTGCTAACAATACATTCTCACACATTTCTTATGAGTTAAAGTTTATTGAAATTACAGAGTCATGGATGAAATTCATTAAACAAAAAAAAAATGAGATTTACACAATTTTCAACAAAACCATGTGTTGCTTACATTTAGACTCACGTGATAGATACTCCATGTTAATTCTAATGTGGCCTGGACACAAGTGAAGTATATAATGACACCTTGGGCTGGGCAATTTCTGGCACAACACCCAAATTGCAATTCCATATATTGGTCTCTTGGCACAATGTTGTCGATTTTCCGGCAATACACGTTCGACGACTCGTTCTCGCAAGTGTTTGTGTCGGCGAAATTCCTGAAGGAGTACCAGATCGCCCTGACCTTCGCCAGCGACTACGACGACGAGGGTGCCCCCACCAACGGCGTTTTCCGACCGACCTGGGACCTGAGCAAGGTCACCCCCGAATCCATCGCGCGCTTCAAGGACAAGAACCCCAACGTTGACATCAAAGTCTTCATCAGCATCGGCAACCGCGGCACCCAACACCCCTTCAAACCCTTAAACAACAAAACCTGGATCGACAACGCCACCGAGTCCCTCACGCACCTCATCAAGAACGAAGACTACAACCTCCACGTGGACGGCATCGACGTGCTTTACGAGCACATCGATGCCTCCCCCGGTGACTTTATCGAGTGCGTGGGACAGCTCATAAGGAACCTCAAAGAAAAGGGCGTAGTGAGCGAGGCTTCTATTTCTCCCTCGTTTGCTCTGAACGAAGAATATTATCCCTTGTTGTACAGCGCTGTGTCCTTCTTCGTTGACTGGGTCGATTACCAGTTCCAAAGCGAGCTCAAACCAGTGTTCGACCCAACCACGTTGGTGAAGCGCTACAATGAACTAACCAAGCTTTATCCCAGAAGAAAACTCTTTGCTGGCTACAGCGCCGAGAACGAGGACTGGGCCACTCTGTCGCCGATCGTCTTCTTTCTCGGTGGCATGGACATTCTCAAGAAGAGAAAGGCTCCTGGAGTTTCCATTCATTACCATAATTACTATGCAGATGCTCCCAATAAGGACTGATTTCATTCACTCTGCTACTATCATCTTAATTGCCTTACTCCATCATATATAAATTGTGTTTCTTATATTATTTACTTTCATGTAAGACCCCATCCAGGGTAATCGAATCAGTTCCATATATATTTATAAAAATAAATTGTATCGTGCGTAATATGGTATGTATATATATATATATATATATATATACAATTAATTCTTGTTCTTTTAATTTGTTTTTTTCTTTTTATATACAATGAAACAAGTTTTTATATATCACTTAATGTTAATAAAACATGCTTGTCACCATTGTAGATTAAACAGACCAATCCACATTCCGCAATCCATAAGCACGTGATGACACAACTTTGCAGCCAGCAAAAATTATAACTCGAATTAAGTTGAAGTTTGAAAGAAAGAGAGGAAGAGAATAAGAAAGATAGAGATGATGTAATGGCGGAATGTGGATTGGTCTGTTTAATCTACAATGATGACAATCTGTACACTTCATATATTAATTGTCTCTGCAACCAATATCTCTATATATTGTAACACGAATTAATTATATGTTTAGTTTAAAGAACACTATAATAGCAATCCATCAAGGAAATATTAATACTATATTTGAATCGATAAAAAGGAATACAATAAAATAATAATATCAGATTCTGTTGTTTGGATGATTTAAAATAAATTAAAACATTTTTCATTTCTATATTCTATCCAATAGTTTTTTTCTTTTTGTCTTTCTAATTTAAGATATGAAACGAAGTAATCTTTTTTATCCTGAAAATAGTTAAATAACAGTGATTCTTACTAAAAATATCAGAATAAGTTGGATTGGAGCCTAAATCAAGAATGTAGTAAACAAACCCTAAGCCTGCAAATGTAGAAATAAACGTCATTAGTAAATCTTGAGAGAATGGAAATTACCATTGCGCATTAGAAACACCATCTCCTATCAGTACGCAAACTCGCTTATATAATTAGTAAATCTCTACGGGTCCTTCACATGTCCCTCTCTTCGATAGACCAATGAAACTGTAATTTTGCCTGAAAAATGCCAAATGACATAAAACGTCTTTTGCGTAAAACGACTGAAAAAAGAAAAAAAAAATAGCAATGAACTTTGTCAGGTAACTATTTACTACTTTTTTTTTTACCAATTCAATTATAACTATTATGAAATATGTAATTGGTTTCTTTTACCACTTCAATAATATTCATATATTTTGACGTTCATGTTGATTTGGGTTAAGAAATACTTTCAAAGGTTTAAAAGTTAGAAAATGATTTAAAAATTGATAAAATTTAAATGATTTCATAGAATGTAAAATTAGAATTTGAAGAAGTTTCTGATGTTTTGGTTTGTAAGTTTTGAGAAGAGTTTTTTTAAGAAATTAATCATTGTTTACAGTTTAGGACTTTCTGTAGAGTTTAGACCATTAATCTAATTCAACATTCATAATTTATTTCATTGGGTGCTCACTTCTTTAACCGATAAAAAAGAAGGAGGTATAAATAAAAAAAAAAAAACCACTAGTAACATAGAAAGAGTAAAATAGTACTCTTTAAGTCTTAATGGGCAACCACTGCTTTGTCCATGTATAGGCCCACTTGGAGGAGAAAATGGTGTTGCGTCCCAAACGAAAATACCCAGTGAACTGCTAGGGGCATCCAGCAGTTTTGCTGGTACACCCAACATAACAAGGAAATGTCGTTTTTGCCTTTTCATAAGTCCAATACGGATTGCTAATCCATAGAAATCGAACCTATGACTTTCGCGTTATTAATACTACCCATCTTCTTCCTCCGTGCAGTCACCATCGCCGCCTCTGTTTTCCATACCAACTCTGCCACCATGCTCTGCACCATGCAACCAAGTCTCGCACCATTATCAACTCCGCCTTCCAGGCTGACTGGGCCTCCATGCCCCGTGCCAATGCAACAAAACCAATCACCCATGCTTGCTCCCCACCTTGCTGCCAACAGCAAGCACCACGTGACCCACGCGACGTCCTGCATCTTCAACCAGCTCGATCACGCTCGTGCCCCACGCGCCGTCCTCCATCTTCAACCAGCTCGACCACGCTCGTGTTGTTATTTCCCTCGACAACCTCTTAAGTGTTGTTGTTCATTATGGTCGTGCAACGGCTCCACATGACAATCTTTTGGAACATATAGACATGACACTGTTTTAGATGGTAGTTGAGTCCTATGGGTCTGCCATGGTCGCACGCAAATGCCAACTAGTTGCCTTTGCACTATGCACAACTGCGAAACCAGGTGCATTTCACCGGAATAGACCTTGGGATCTCGATATTGCTTTTAGAAGCCATGATTTGAAAATCCAACACCTTGAGGACAAGGTGTTTTTGATGGGACAATTAATGTTAGGAGGGACAAAACAAACCATCAAAAGCACCACTAAGGGCACAAACCCCTTGGTGGTTTCCCTTTAACATAATCCATTAGAAGGTGTTGAGCTATCAGGAGGATACTGGTTCACAGGGAGTATGTTGTTGGCATGTTGCTTCCCATTGTGCAACACTTCATAGTAATGACCTTTTGTTTTCGTAGCAGCACCCTTGGCTAGTGCCTCTATATAAGGGATGCTTAGTATGTAATAGAGGACAGCAGAAAAACAATACAAGTTTTCTTCCTTATTCTTTTCTCTTATGGAGGTTCCTAGCCCTCGAAGCTAGGCTGTTATTTTCCGTGCTTCTGTGCATAACAATAAACCTATCCTTTTCCCTTATGAAACCAAATCATGTTAATATGGGTTATGTTGAATGGTACTGGTATTATTTTGTTGCCTTCCCACTATCATGTATCTCACCACAACCACAAGTCGCCTACCAAAGTTGATATTTCCTCCTGCTTTTCGTGTCCACTTAGAGTTTTGAACTTTCTTGGTAGGAGAATAAATACCGCTAATCAACCAAATTTGTTAGGGATGTTTGAAAAATTAACTCCATCCAAAATTCCAAATTAACTCAAACTTTTTTCATTAAATCGATTTAATTAGACGCATTATTTCTTCAAATCTAATAAGGTCTCACTCCTTATGAAATTGAGTTGGTAGGAGTTTTGGTTGTTCTGTTTGGGAGGGAGTGGACGACAATCTTAGTAATTTGTCTTCGAAGGTAAAGCATCCCAAATCTTAATTATCCCGCTCTCAATCATTTTAACGAGAATTCTTTTCTAAATGAAGTCACTTGAGAGTGAATATTGATATTACAAATCTACAATCTAAGCATAACCACTTTTCGATCTGAAAGATATTTTTGTGTTTAATGTTTTGTTTTGTTTTGTTTTTCAATAGATATCATGGCTACTTGCATAAGTACAACATAGGATGCTAAAAAAAACGCTATAATAGTGTACAACATATATTAAGCATCAACAATGATAAATCAGAAGAATGACCCAACCGGATGTAACACCCGAATGATTAGATTTCTTTGAGGCCATTTTAGAACCTAAAGGCCCAAAGCCCTCTTTTGGGGGTTGCTATTTGCCCAACAACATTATTTTTGGCCCCTACCAACATTCTTAAATTCCATAGATATAATTTTCCAAAATTTTGTTGTGTAATGTACAACAGAATCATGATTTCATTGTACTCTTTGTTTACACCCCCACTAGTTTAGTGGAAGTGTAGTTCCGTTGTGTAGTTGGGTGTGTGGAAAAAAATGAATAACGGAAACACGATTTTGTCATGCAAGTGGGGACCAATTAAGAAAGTATGATTCTATTGGATATTTTTTTAAGAAAAAAAACACAATGAAAGTATGAATTCTCTGCATAAATTGTTACACAATGAATCACTATTCTACTGTGGTTTGCTATAAAGGGTGGGGTGAGTTCCAATATGGGAGGAAAGAAGCAAAAAGACATTTTGGTATTTGCGCATTCATAATAGAGGCCAAAAGCAATTTTGGAGGTGTGAATATCAATTCCCCAGTCTTTGCTCAAATAGCTGTGATAAAGGCCCATTTTTTTTTTTTTAAAATAACTTTTCTTACTAGGCGGAATGCATGGGCTCATGGACTTTTCAACCCAAAGCTGAATTGTGTGAAATTTGTCAGTGGAGTATTCTTTTTGGGGGGTCACGCGTGTGATAATTTTTTAATGATAATACTAAATAATTTGATATTATGTCAATAAAAAAAATCACATTAAGTGTTTTAGTCGAAAATGTTCACATTGGTATATTAATGTGCCATCAAATAATTTCTTATAATTTTTTAATTAGTCTCTCAAAAATATAAAATTTTCATTCAAGTTATGCTTCTATACTGCATTGTCATCAGTTAATTTGACAATTAGTTTGCATTTTGAACAAAAATAATTATAAATTAATTTAGAAAGATTATTATAAAAGTCGTATTTTTTAAAAGAATGATTGAAGAATAAAAATATTTAAAGAATTAAAGTAACAATGCCTCTTATTTTTAAAGTAATACTTATATAAGATTATATTATTGCCCTGCCAAGGCCCTGAAAAGCTAGGTATAAAAGTAAGAGAGGCTATTAACTAATAATAACAATGAAATCAACTGTGTCCGGGTCTCGCTCTAGTCTAGAATATACTACTATTGCATGCGGCTGGGTTTTATTTCTCTGTAATACGTCGTCATGATCCCATAAACAAGTGTAAGAGTCATGAAATAAAAAAAAATGTTATCCTTTCATATACTTTAAGAATGCTGGGTTCATATATATATATATATATATATATATATATATATATATATATATATATATATATATATATATATATATATATATATATATATATTTTCACCAACAACATTCAACATAGATGATTAGAATCTTTAAGTATGATAACAATAGAGGTATGTCAAAAAATTCATCATATTTAACGGGATTGTAATCGAACCTAAATTAAATTATTTTTTTTGAATTAGTTTAATAAAAAATAAGTACATTATTTTATAAAATCAATTTAATTAATTAAATTTTTTTTACAAAACCAATATGATTAATCGAATTAATTTTCATTTAAATATTTTTATCTAACAAAAATTATTTAAAAATTAATTTGAAATTGGTTTGACTCTAACAACATTAATTTAAAACTTATTAAAAATTAATTCAGTTCATAATCAGTTTTTTAAAATCAATTTTGAATCAATTTCTAAATCTAAATCAATTTGACTATTTGAATTAAAATGTTTAATCTTTTTGTCCAACTAATTTTTACATACTCCTAACTAATAATATAAAGTTCGATTTCCTGATTATACATATGAAGAAAACTATAGAAAGAGATAAAATTCACTTTCGAGATTCGATTCCCTTATCATACATATAGGAAAGATTTTACTCGAAAAGATTCCCTTATATGACTTCCTCTCTAAAGATATATTGTTTCAAGATTAACATATAAGATCTTAATAATAAAAAATTGTTGTATTAACATTAATATATAGTTATATTATATACAATAGGATTTAAACTATTCTACGGCCACGACCTACAAGTATTGTCCAGTTTGACAACAATATGTCAACCGTTATATGTATAGAAATACGTATATGAAGTCTCTCTTTTTTTCAGATAAAAAGTTTAAACACTTTTTTATTTTATTATTATTCTGCCTCAAATCAATAGGCAATTTGATTGAACATTTATCATAGAAATTATACATGTACTAAATAATACTTATATCGCCTTTTTGATTCAAAGGTCACATATTTCACGATAAATTGTCAGATACTATCAAAATTGTAAATAAGAGCCTAAAAATGTCACTACTGCTTTTAACCTCTTACTATATTGATTAAGGAAAAAGATAATATTAATTAAGTGATATTTAATATATTAAATATTTAATGCTGCCGGCCCTCGTTAGTATCCTGCTGACATTAACTACCTTCATTCATTTATACTTCAATCTATACCAAACATTTCCTTATAAAAATTAATTATTTCATCTGTAGGCCTGAGCTGAGAAATAAACCAGGGAAAAAAACGGGGCTTTTGTTTTTTTTTTTTCTTTAAATATCGTACATTCTCAGTCGTTATATAAAATGATGATGTTAGCACATGGGACTATGAGAGTGCTGCTATGATTTATATTATACACCATTACTCAATTTATATATTCGTCCCATGGAAAGCATGCTTCGAACTTCATCAACTTCCTCGAAAGCAAAATCAGACCAATATATCTATTTATTTCCTTTTTCTTTACCTAGCTTGCTTGTAGTCTCTAATGTCTCTATGCCCCTTCAATCGTAATTACTTGTGCTTTGTGACTTTGTGCAATATTCGGTGGTATCACAGTCCACATACCCCTTCAATTGTAAATACAACTAAATACTTGTGCGATAACATAAATAATATTCGTATTCCAAATCTATTTATCATATTATTATCATCATTACTATTATTATTATTATTTCTGGACGTAGTAATATAAGATTTATTTACATTTACACAATTCAATATTTTTTTTTATGTAAAAAAGTAATTTGAATCAATTATACTATTGAAGAATTACCATTTATTTGCATTGAAGTATTAGAATTTTTTCAATTTTATTTAATAAAAAGTTGATTATAAAAAAAAGAGAAAGAGGAATGTTGTGTTAGAAATATAGTAGAACCTTTGGAAATTCCATATAATTAAAATATAGAGTCAGAGAGCATGCATGCGTAATTGAATCAAGCCAGGTACGTAGAGAAGAAAGGCTTAGACGTAAGGAATGCTGGACAGTATGTATGGTTCTTGTTAGTTTGGGAACTTTCCGAGAGCAAAAATAATACACTCGGAGAGCAAAATTTTGAGTCAGAAACGGAAATGAATTCTCTTCATTCCCCCCTCTATCTCTTCCATTTTATAAGTTTTTAAGATAATGAATAAAATGGAGATAACATATTTTATGAAATGTGACATTTAATTTATTATCTCCAAAGCTTAGTAATAGAAAAAATGGAGAAAATCCAAATCCTCCGGAAACAATGAAAACCTCGTCATGTGGTCAGAGAAGGGGGCATCTGTTCAGAAAATAAAATAAAAGGAGTGACGTGAAGGATACGGAGCATAGACATAGTGTATGTCCCAAGTAAAAATACTGAACTGAAGGGTACGAAGCATAGACAAAGTGATACGAATTATAATTCGTATTACTTTCATACTTAGGTTTGGATTGGATTTAGATGGACTCAAGTTGTAACAAGTGGGGCGGTGGATACTGCATGAACATATACACTTTTAACGTATGAGATAATTTTATCATAAACTTTTCTTTTCCACATGATCTGATATTATTTTAAACTACTGAAAACATATATTGCTTTTGAACATGCTTACATTTATCTTTATTTCTTCACTCTGCATGTTTGTATTTCAATCTGAAAGATTTAAAAGTATTTTTAATCTTAAAGTAATAAAATTTTGAAACATTTCTCATTATCCAAAAATGTACTTTGTCATTATGTCTCCCGGACACGTCTTTTGTATAAAACCTCATGCAATAATGCACTGATAGTAATATAATTTTATGAAAGATATAAAGTATATGTGTGGATTCTTATTTACAGTTCGTTAAACATATATTCACCCTTTCTAATGTAGGAAGCGTAAAAGTGACTCTTTTGTCTCACTGAAATGAACGGAAGTTACGTTAAACATAAGTGTTTTACAAACACGGCATAAGACATCAACCATAAACTGAATTTATGTGAAGCTTTTATATGTAGTTATCACTTACCAGGTACCCCTCCCCCGTTGGTTAATTTATTAAATAGAGTAATTTCTCACGGATGTACATACTAGTATTAATTTACAAAGTTTCCAAACACCTAGCTAGTTCAGGTGATGAATTGAATTCAACCTTGACCAGTCTATGAAATTTCCTAATTTATTGAAGACTCTTATTAACGTCTCAATGTGAAGATGAATACGATCGTTTCGAGTCGTTTTTCAGGTTAAACATCTTTGCACGCTAAAATAAAGTTATTTTTTTTCTTAATTCTGGTTTAGTAAAAAGAAACAAAGACTTTAATTAATTCAAAATTCAATCGAAAAATAAATAAATCTCATAAATGATTATTTCTAGTAAAGATCAAAGCCAAACCAAATCAAAGTGATAGTATCAACTATCAAGTTAGACCGTTGCAGTTGGTGGCAATTGCCCAATAGGCATTTAATCCAATTCATACTCCATTTATATAATATAATCAATTATTATAAATACGAATCAAAAATAATTTCTTACTTTCTATAAAAATAAAAATAAAATCTTACTGTTACTACCGTTGAAAATTAAATCCAAGTCACAAGGTAGTGTAAGAGAAATTTTCAATCGGAAGTGTCAATCCTGCATCGTCCATTTCTTTACCAGTTTAGTGGCTGCAGTACATGTTTTCATGGAAGGGAAAGGGTAGGATAAAAAGGAAACCTTGATACATGTCATTAGCTTGGATGGTGATTTTGACACACATTCTGAACATGATGGATAAAACGAGAAATCTTTCCTTTTCTCTCCACGCCAAATTGCATTTACTCAACCATAAATCAAAACAATTTTGCATAAAAAAATCAAAACATTTTTTTTACATGGTTTTCGATCTTGACAATATTCTTTTCAGGTTAAAAACTTATTTTTCTTATTTTAAAATAGGTAAACATTAATTAATAATTATCTTTAAGATGTTTGTCAATAATTTATAAATAAAAATATTTTAAATTTTTAATATATTAAGTATTAAATTTTTATTAAATACGATATTTTTATTTCCAAAATAATGGTAGAACATCCATTAACACTATATAATTAATACAAGCAATTAATTAAGATTAATTCAACATGAAGAAATTGAGTAATTTGTATAAAATTATTTAAAGCTCCAAAGAATTTAAACTAAGTTGAGTGAACTTATTTGAAGGTTATTTTTTTGAAGCAGACTTGTTTAAAGGTCTCCCACACATTTAGTTTTTCATTTACAAGAATTGACTTTTAGACTCGACATTAATGTATATGATAGAAAAAATCATACAAAAAATAAAATCAAATATGGCTACCACGTATTATTCATTCAAAAAATCTAGGTATGATATGATACACACACAAAAAAAAGGAATAAAATGCTAAAAAAACTGTAAGCTATGTAGAGAAGATTAAAATATATAGTCTTGAATCTTATATTTTTTAGTTGTAGTATCTCTTTCTCTTTAAAAATTATGTTCTTTCATCATCATATCATGTGTATAAATAATATAACATTGAGTTGTAATAATTTAATCAATAATCTCAAATTTGAGTTTGAATATGTAATTTATAGTTGTGACACATGATTTTGTTTTCAGAAGAAAAAAAAAAGTTGTCGCGCATGAAAAATATGTGTTCTTATATACATTGTTTCACCCTTGTTTTAACATTTATCTTTCTAAATTAATATTAGTCTTAAACTTCTTTGACATTAACTTTTTGTTTTAAATCTCACATGGCTGTAATTCTAAAATAATTTCTTTTAATTATTTTATGTTAAAATTTTCTCACTCTTCTCAAATTTATCCTTATACTTCAAATTAACACTTTTTTTTTAATATTTTTGGATTAAAATTTATTTTTATCCCCTAAATTAATTTCAACTATTTCTCTCCCATATTTTTAATAACAGATTTAGAGTGTTTTTTTTTTTAACTCTTACACATTAAATTAGAGTTACTATTTTTCAACTATGGCAAATGTCATTCTTAACTTATCATCTCTATTTTTTTAATAGATTATTCACATTTTTTTTATATTTTTAATAATTTTAAGATTTTGTTATGTATATGCCTTTTAATTTTTGTCTAAATTTAAAATAGCGTGCAAAACACAAATTAAATTCTTACCAAATAATATGAATTTAAAACATACTCGGGCATAGGATGCTGTCAAGCATCAAATTTAGAAGCTACATAAGAAACGAAAAAGAAGAAAAAGGAATGCAAGATGGAATCATACAAACCAACTGGCATGTGCCTCATTCTTTATCAAGTGGGGTAACTTCTATAAGTATACTACCATGCTAAACCCCACTCTGTCTTTTCTTTTCTGAGCCACCAAACTTCCTACTCCCTTTCATCCTAGTGCTTTCTCTAACATATTAATTAAAAAAAAAAACTTTACACACAATTTTCCACCCCAATTAGACACCAACTTTGCATACTTTTATTATGTTCTCTATTGAGAAAGACAGGAACGAGGAAGATTTGGACATTATCGGTCACTTAATTATGCACCATCTCAAGTCCACGGAATCTCGATCGAGAGAGATATATACTTCAAAGATTTCGTGTTTTTATCTTCTATAGGTGTGTTTGAATATGTGTTAATTTTGGTTTAATAGCTAGACATATAAATTCACATTGAAAGTACTTTGAAAAATGAAAAGTGAGAGTGAAAGTTTAAACGAATAAAAACACACATACATTATATTCCTATAATTTCTGAAATAATTTTTAATTGAACAATAATTTGTGAAAAAAATTTATCTGTTTTTATTAAATTTCATTTCAATTATCTTATGAATTATTTAGTTTTTTTATTAATATATTTTGAATTATCTCTTTCTCTCTTTTATAAAGATGAGAGAAGATGAATAGATTTCCTAAAGAATTAAAAATAAAATTGAAAAAATATTATAGTTATACACAAATTTAATGTTAATAATTAAATTAATAAACATAAATTAATCAACCATATCTTATAATAAGACACAAATAGAATAACAAATATCTCCCGAGTAATTTTCTAGCAAGCAACAAATTAAATTTTGCAGTGGGTCCTTGGGGCATGCATTCCTCCTCAGTGATAGGAACCCTTAATCCCTCCCCTTTTTTGTAGAATTTTCCAATTCTTTGAATCATCATCATAATAATAATACCACGCAATAAGCGAAGAAGGAAACACCTACTTCTTCTAAAACAGTGATTAAGGACCCACTTCTTCTAAAAGTATTTCTATTACCCAATCTAAGCGCACTTAAAAAAAAAATTAGAGTTGAAATAAGCGAAAGATAGAGCGCATTGTTGGCTTGGCTCTTGGGTTGTGAAATGATTTTTCTATTGACGTAGCTTGTCTTCTTTATAACGGTCGGATGATATGATACGAGAAACGTTCCACGCAGACGCCGTCATCCTCACCCTTTTCCTGCTCACGTAATTTCAAACGCTCCGTAACGGTTTACTTTTGTCTAATTGCACCACTTTTTTTGTTCCTTTCAGCTCGCCACTCCCTCTGCTAATATAATCTTAAAGCAATTGGTTTGTGTGCAGTGAGTAGAGTCTTTGACTTGACGATTTATCACGTGAAGTTCCGTTTGAAACAGAACACACTAGAAGGCCAAGGCCGGCACACTGTAAGTTCCGATTTCAGTTTCACACCCGATTCTTCCTTCCTTCTCGATCCGCACATTTCATTGTTCTTCACACTTTCACTCTTCCATCACGCTGATCGTACCGAGAGTGATCGCGATTCGCCGAACCGATTTAGAAAGTGGAACCGCAATGGAGGCAACGCAGAGAAGATTAGGTGGAGGAATGGTGCCGGTGTCGCCGTCGCAGACTCCGCGCTCCAGCGATAAGCCGGTGCGAGATCTGCGATCTGCGGATTCGAATTCCAACAGTCACAGCAAGTATGACAAGGACAAAGGCGTCAATGTGCAGGTCCTCGTGAGGTGCAGGTGAGTTTGACTCGCTCTAACTCGTCGCTGACTCGGTCATTTAGATTGTTTTAAATTTTAATGCTTCACCGCTCCCAAACTGAGAAAAAGTTCGGTGTCGTCTTTGCAGGCCACTGAATGAAGATGAAACGAGGCTGCACACGCCGGTTGTGATTTCGTGTAACGAAGGTAGAAGAGAGGTTTCAGCTGTTCAGAATATCGCCAACAAACAGATCGATAGAACCTTCGCATTTGACAAGGTTCTCTGCTTCTTGCTTCTTTTTTTTTTTTTTTAAAGAAGAAATTGTTTGGAGTTTTGAATACTTGAATTGTTGCGGGATGGTAAAATTGAGGAAAACATTATTCCGATGAACTGAAGACTCGAGTTAGGAGAGAGAAAATTCATTAAATGTGCGATCAGATTTCCAGAGATAACAACGTTCGGGAATTAAATTTTGAATATGAAGTTCTTTAATTATTATCACATTATTATGTACCTACTCTCGTAATCATGATATTGATAAGGAAGACCTTACACGTTTTTCTTTTATCCTTGTTATCGGAATAAAATTATCCTGTGTGATTATGCTGATTTTGGTTTGTTTTGGCGTAGGTGTTTGGTCCTAACTCTCAACAGAAAGAACTGTATGATCAGGCAGTGTCTCCCATTGTGTACGAAGTGCTTGAGGGCTATAACTGCACTATTTTTGCGTATGGACAGACCGGGACAGGGAAGACATACACCATGGAAGGAGGTGCAAGAAAGAAGGTTATTCGTGTCACCTCATAGGCTCCTTATGGTGTTTTCCTATTGCTTTTTATTGAAATCTATTTTTTTCTTTGCTTCTTGATTCTGCAGAATGGCGAATTTCCGAGTGATGCTGGTGTCATCCCAAGAGCTGTGAAGCAGATTTTTGATATATTGGAAGCTCAGAATGCTGAGTATAACATGAAAGTAACGTTTCTAGAGCTTTACAATGAGGAAATAACAGATCTTTTGGCCCCTGAGGAGACTTCAAAATTTATAGATGATAAGTCTAGGAAACCTATTGCTCTAATGGAGGATGGGAAGGGGGGTGTTTTTGTCAGGGGTTTGGAAGAAGAGATTGTTTGCACAGCAAATGAAATTTACAAGATATTAGAAAAAGGTTCTGCAAAGAGGCGTACAGCTGAGACTCTTCTTAACAAACAAAGCAGCCGTTCTCACTCCATATTTTCTATCACAATTCATATTAAGGAATGCACTCCAGAGGGTGAGGAAATGATTAAATGTGGGAAGCTAAATCTTGTGGACCTCGCAGGCTCTGAGAATATTTCACGTTCTGGTGCAAGAGAGGTACAAATGATTAGATTTGAGTTGCCACATGCATTTAAATGGTAAAATTTGACAATACTTCAATCATGGCCGATAACTTATTGTAGTCAGGCTGTAGGAATATTGATAATGCCAAAATTTGTGTTAATCCCTTCACATTTCAGAAATTGAATTACCATTTGGGCGTTGTCTATTTAGTCCTTTTCATTGCTGGCATCATCTCTGCCTAGTTCTGTCACATTTGTCTGGAAAAAAAATCATAGCTTTAGAGCTTCACTAAGAAGAAGAAAATACTTGGCACTTGCAGGGTAGAGCAAGGGAGGCTGGGGAGATAAATAAAAGCTTGCTTACACTTGGACGAGTGATTAATGCTCTAGTTGAGCACTCAGGTCATGTTCCATATAGGTATGAGTAACTGCAACTTTTCTTGTCAATTCTCAATTTCATTTTTTTATTATTATTTTCTGAGTGATTTTATTATTAAGATATATCTTATTATTATATCAGAGATAGCAAATTAACCAGATTGTTGAGGGATTCTTTGGGTGGTAAAACCAAAACGTGCATTATTGCCACAATATCCCCTTCCATTCACTGTCTGGAAGAAACCCTTAGTACCTTGGATTATGCACACCGTGCCAAAAATATCAAGAACAAACCAGAGGTGACTTTTATAGTTGCTCCTTTATTTTGATCAACCTTTTGCTCCTTTTATCAGGCAGCAGAGCATATCTAATAGTTTAAAGTTGCTTATTTTTTCAGATTAATCAGAAAATGATGAAATCTGCAATGATTAAGGATTTGTATTCAGAAATTGACAGACTAAAGCAAGGTTGTTGACTGTTCCCATATTAATGTAGTTTCCGTCCCTTTATTTTTTCCTTTGTGCTCTTTTTTTCTCTAAATAGAGAGAAAAATAGTATGTTGGTTACTTCTTTCTCACTTTCTCACACTCCTTGATGGTTCAGTGCTGAAATGTAGTACTTTTCTATTTATGTTACAGAGGTGTATGCAGCAAGAGAGAAGAATGGGATCTATATACCACGTGATCGCTACCTTCATGAAGAAGCAGAGAAGAAGGTTTCCTCATAAGTGTTTTAATATAAAATAGAATACTGTTTTAATTTTGGTAACATTCCTAATCTTAAATTTTTACTATTTTCTCTAGGCCATGACTGAAAAGATAGAACGCATGGAACTAGAAGCAGAGTCTAAGGATAAGGTATATTTTGTTATTAATTGTACTCCCATATTTATTATGATCATTGATTCTTGGCTATTGAAACAATGACTGGCCATATGTGTGTAGCAACTGGTGGAGCTTCAAGAACTCTACAATTCTCAGCAACTTTTGACCGATGAATTGAGTGTTAAACTTGAAAAAACTGAGGTAAAAGTGGCCATGCTTAACTGCTTCATTCTTTCGTTCTGGACTTTTGATCCTTTCAGGAATTTAACTGTTTATATCCTAACATAAACTTACACCTGACATCTGTATTTTCAGAAAAGTCTAGAAGAAACTGAGCAGTCATTGTTTGATCTTGAGGAAAGGCACAAACAAGCAAATGCAACAATTAAGGAAAAGGAATTTTTGATATTAAATCTCCTAAAATCTGGTTAGTCATCTGTAATTGTTCCATTTGTGTATTCCCTATTAAATACATTTTCTGGGTTGGTTCAAATGCTACTCGTCTCATGCCTTTGGTGATAGTATAAGGGTTCTGGGTTGATTGAATATTTTTACATGTGCAAAACATTATACTTCCGATCTTCTATTTTCAACAAATTTTCTATACCTTTTCCAGAGAAAGCACTTGTGGAGCGTGCAATTGAACTGCGAGCGGAGCTTGAGAATGCTGCATCAGATGTGTCAAACCTCTTTTCTAAAATTGGTAAGTATGATTCTCTAGTGGTTTTCTAAAACTGGAGAAGCACATCCCTCTAACTAACATCAGGGTTGAAATTTCCCATAAATTGCCTTTTCCAACCTTTAGAGCGGAAGGATAAAATTGAAGAAGGAAACAGAATACTTATCCAGAAATTCCAGTCTCAGTTAGCTCAACAACTTGAAGTGCTGCACAAGACAGTTTCAGCTTCAGTAATGCATCAAGAGCAGCAACTGAAGGACATGGAGGAGGATATGCAGTCTTTTGTATCAACGAAAGCAGAGGTGGGTTAACAAAGGATGCAATTGTATTTATTAAACTTCACTTTTCAGATTTATGAACTACTACTCATTTTGGTATGATTCTGAAGGCTACTGAAGATCTTAGACAACGGGTAGGAAAGTTGAAAAACATGTATGGTTCTGGTATCAAAGCTCTGGATGATTTAGCTGAGGAGCTTAAAGTAAATAACCAGTTAACTTATGATGACTTGAAATCTGAAGTAGCCAAGCATTCATCTGCCTTGGAGGATGTAAGTGGTCTATTACCCTGAAGCCGATTCTACTCAGCTGATTCTACTTAAGATTTCTGGCTCCATTTAACTTAATTTACGTGCTTCAGCTTTTTAAAGGAATTGCCTTAGAAGCTGATTCGTTACTAAATGATCTTCAAAGTAGTCTCCACAAGCAAGAGGCCAATTTAACAGCTTATGCTCATCAACAAAGAGAGGTCCGTTATTTTAGTTTATTTACTGAACTTCTGTGTTAGAGATCCTGAAATTTATGTTTATTTTTTTCCATTCAGGCACATGCCAGAGCAGTGGAGACTACACGGGCAGTATCTAAAATAACAGTGAACTTTTTTGAGACAATAGACAGGCATGCATCCAGTCTGACCCAAATTGTAGAAGAAGCACAATTGGTCAATGATCAGAAATTGTGTGAACTTGAGAAGAAGTTTGAGGTGATTGCAGTAGTGCCTTTTCTGAGAATTACATAAATCATGATCAGAAATTTTTTGCACTTGTTTTTTTTTTCTAACCTTTGATGCTCTCCTCATTCTTTACTGGGTGAAGGAGTGTACTGCCTATGAAGAAAAACAACTACTGGAGAAAGTGGCAGAAATGCTAGCAAGTTCTAATGCTAGAAAGAAACAGTTGGTAAGATTTGTTTTTAACCTGCTAAGTTTACTTATAATGTTGTCAATGAGTACTTGAACATAACATTGCTTTTGATATTTATCAGGTTCAAATGGCAGTCAATGATCTTCGAGAAAGTGCAAATTGTAGAACCAGTAAACTGCGGCAAGAAGCATTAACCATGCAGGATTCTACTTCTTCTGTCAAGGCAGAATGGAGAGTTCACATGGAAAAAACAGAATCCAACTATCATGAGGATACTTCCGCTGTAGAATCTGGGAAGAGAGACCTTGTGGAGGTTCTTCAAATCTGGTATGTATGAGCGAGAACAATGCTTATTTTGTCTCCAATATATTCTCTTCTACTTACCAACTGCTGTACTGAACAAACTGCAGCCTCAACAAGGCAAAAGTAGGTTCACAACAATGGAGAAAAGCTCAAGAGTCTTTGCTTAGTTTGGAGAAGAGAAATGCTGCTTCTGTGGATACTATAGTTAGGTAGGTTTTGTATTCCTTAATAAGATGAAAACAGTTGAAAGACAATACATTTTGTCAACCTTTTTTTTTTTTTTTTTAACTTTTGCTATGTATGGCCAGGGGAGGAAAGGAAGCTAATCATGCCCTACGTGCCCGATTCTCCAGTGCTGTATCAACTACACTTGAAGATGCCGGAACAGCAAACAAGGATATTAACTCATCCATTGATTGTCAGTATTGTGTTATATCTATGCATCATCATTGTTGTCTAGGTAGGTAATACCATGAATGTCATCTGACAAGTTAAAACAAAATGCAGATTCGTTGCAACTTGATCATGAAGCTTGTGGGAATCTGAACTCTATGATCATTCCGTGCTGTGGTGATTTGAGAGAACTGAAGGGTGGTCATTACCACAGTATTGTAGAGATAACCGAAAATGCAGGGAAATGTCTTCTCAACGAATACATGGTAAGAAAGAGACTTACTTAAGGCACCAACTATGTACAAAATATTCACTGGTTACCGGACTCTAGTTTTTTTATGTTATTTAAATAAATTACCATGACATACAGGTCGACGAACCATCTTGTTCAACACCAAGAAAGAGACTCTTCAATTTATCTAGTGTTTCATCCATAGAAGAACTAAGAACCCCATCATTTGAGGAATTGTTGAAGTCATTCTGGGATGCAAGATCTCCAAAACAAGCAAACGGCGATGTTAAACATATCGGGGCATATGAAGCCGCTCAATCAGTGAGAGATTCCAGAGTTCCTCTTACTGCTATTAACTAGGGACAGTCAAAATTCTGTAAATAGCATAATTGTTCAGATGTAAGTCCATAAAATGATATATTCATTTATTTTATTTTATTTTTAAATTTTGAAAAATAGAGGAAAAAGGGCTAATCTGTATGCGAGGCCGGAATATGTAAAAGGTTACCCTTTTCTACAGTAACCTATATTATTGATGTCATCTGAGATTGGTACGTACTACATAATATATGATTTTGGAGGTGTTTTATTAATAAAATTAGGGTATTCCAAACTAATTTTTGACGTTGCCATGTCCACAAGGGATTATCTCGCATTGAAGACAACGAAGAAAAAACTTTGTCGATGAAGTTTTGCAATGTAATAATGAGATACTTTGTCGCACATGGACAAGCAGTACATAGTACGCATAATGTTTGAAAGGAAAGGAAGAAGCCAAACGAAGAAAGATGTGAACCACCAAAGCATTTCATTTCATCAGATAAAGGAAGCTTTGGTGGTTGGCCTAAATACGGGTGTTGGATAATGCTTTGTCAGGAATAAGAGACAAAAAGCCAAAGCTAGGGAAGGGGGGTTTGGTTTATACAGCCTGGTAACATGTGAAGAAAGAATTCTCTTCTCTTGGGTGTTGTAGGGTAAGGAAAGGGAACAACTGAACGAGGTTGGAATACTGATAATTGGGTCCCATGTTAAGGCCGTCTGAGTGAAAAAGCTGCAGCTTCTTATTAGAAAAACAGTTTTTTCTAACACTCTACACACCAGGTTACATTAGGAAATTTTTTACCATCCTGATATTATTCCTTTTTTTAATGCTATTATTTTTTTATTCGTCAAAATAAAAAATAATATCAAAAAATTTATATGTCTTGTTCAATCAATGAACTAAATTTACTTGATTAACACTGTTAATCTGTATTGTTGTTCTTTGTTTTTCTTTTTATTCCTTTTTTTCTTTAAAGAACTGCATAGTACATTCACATACATTGAACGTGAAAACATCATTATTTAACTTTTATTTTTACTATAAGTAGCAATTGGTTTTGATATTCAACAATTGTTTCTGAGATTGGATGTAATACACAAACTGAAGGCACTTTACTCAAAAGATAGCTTTTCTCACATTTTTAAAGTGCTTTTGTAGCTTTAGTTTAAATAAACCATCAATTTATTTTCTGAAGTATCATTCTCTAACCTAAACTAATGAAATTATGTATGTAATTTCTAAAATATTGAACGTTTATCAATTTAGTCTTTGAATTGATATATTTTACTAACTTTCAAGGATTAATATGAAGAACTTGTTACATAGTTATAATACCAGTTTAGTAAAAGTCTATTTTATCCATTATTTATATATGTCTAAATACAAATAATAAAGTAGTTTAAATATTTTTGTTAAGAAAATTGTAAACAAAACATCAAAAAGTAAAAAATTATAAACAAATCAATTCAATTTTTTTCATAATTTATAAAAAAAATGTTTAAACATTTTAAATTTTAAAAATTAACAAAACAAGTACACATGCAACAAAAAAAACACAAATGAAATCATATCATTAAGAAATAAATTTAAACTAAAATAACATCCTTCCTTTAAAAAAAAACTAAAATGTATGACACATTAATTATTTTTTGATTTAAATATGTTTTGGATTCTTGTAAGTTTGTATTTTTTCATTTTTAGTTTTTGTAAGTTTATTTTTTTTAATTTTAGTCCTTGTAAGTTAGCATTATTTTAATTTTTGTTTATGTAAGTTTTTTTTTAGTCTTTGCAAGTTTGTGTTTTTTAAATAGAGTCTCTTTGATATTTCAATTTTTTCATTGATAATTCTTGTTAATTTCTGCTTACGAGAGTAAAAAATAAATGAAAAAACAAATTTACAGAAACTAGGAACAAAATATTTTACAAGGTTTAAAATTGAAAAAATGAAAACCTACATGAATTAAAAAAAATATATTTTTCACAACAAAAAAAAATGAACATATAAAAATAAAAACATATTTAAGCGTTATTTTTTCACAAAAATACTTTTAATTAAAGTATGTTGTAGAATGTTTGTAAGTTTTGTTCGTAAGGGTAGTTTTACAAATAATAATTAATTTAAGATAAATTTAATATTTGTAACTGAATTAATTTTTTAATTATCATGAATTAGTTGATTGAATTTTATAATAAAACTCGAAGAGTAAAATAAATAAAAAATGTAAAAGGGGGCTTATCGACTTCCCTAGTCCAACGTATATAAAAAGATTATTGAGAAGTTGGTAAGACAGGAGCTAATTTACTTGTGGTTCTCTAAATTAGCGTATTTTGAAAAATAATGTCATGGGTAATTGATGAACCGTATTGGAAATTAAACCAAAAATGTAATGTTCATATAGGATATTAAAAAAAAAAAATTAAATTGTCAAGACATTTTTCTAAACTTTATTTTGAAAATTCTCAATTTATTGCTTCATATAATCTTCTTATATTAATTTTTATTTTACATTTTTTTACCTTCAAAATTTTAATTTTAAACAATTTCTGTAGTTATTTTTAAATAAATAACAAAAGTATATTGATTTAAATTACAATAAATTAAATAAAATATTAAGAAACTCATACATGAGAAAAATTTAAATGTTCAAAGAATGTTAAAAAATTTAACGATATATCGTTAATAATGATAAGTAAATAAATAGTTACATTAATTCATTGTAAGTTTTTTTTTTTTTCCTTTTCTCGACCATATTTGTGCGCAACCTAAAGCAGAATCAATTTATCCCGTCATCTCTCCTTCGTCATTTGTACGGTATCAATTTTTTTTACAAGTAAATGGATAGCTCATTCCAAACTACATGTATAGCTCTGGTTCCATTTGTCAAACATTGTTCTCAAGACTAGATCATCCAAGCAAAATAAAAAAATGAATCAAGCAATTGACCAATAACGTCTTCTGTTTTCCTTCTGAGTGTAATTATTATGTTGTCCTGTTCATTTGGGTGAACAGATTTATTGGATGTACTGTCATCATTGTCTTAATTGAACCATATCTATCTACAGATAAAATAAGAATTTTGCGATGCAATACAACAACGCCACATCGCTCAAGAAGGCTATAGATCATTAGAAATTTCAACCCAAAAGGTATTATTTATGGGATGTAAAGCCGTTAAAACATCCAGCTAACCTAACCAAATTCTACAATCTTCAACAAGATCACATTCTATTCTATTCTTCGAGATCAAATCAATCAATATACAAAGGTACTGTTGTGGCACAGCTACAACCAGCATGACCGAACTCGAGTGCCCATGGACCAAAAACCTACAGAAAGATGTATATATTGCATAAGTATTAATAGATGCTCCATTGCTATAATTTCCTTTCAAGTAAAACACAGCAGAAGGAAATTAATCGATAGGAACAATAGAATATTAAAAAAAACCAAGCAAACTTCTCTAAGGTCTGTCTTTGAAATAATTAGTGCCATTGTGCCATAAACAAATGTGTTATGAGATTTTAGATAACAAGTAGCCAAACGGAAAAACGAGCAATATACAATCAAAATAATACCAAAATGAGGTAAATAACTACCTGTAGAATTCTTCACAACAAGCTTGCACTTAATAGTCCAACGGGCCTTTCTCTCCCAAAGGATTCATCATCCAAATCTTCATTTGTTGAATTTTCTTGGCATAACTCTCGAGTAGGATTTAAATCAAGAGCCTCCCAAGCCATTGAATTACCGTCACAAGCATTGCCTTCTTCAGAAGCACGATTGACGTCAACATGTGCCTCTGCATTTGGCCTTGTATCAGTAGGCAAAGGTTCCATTCCCTTATCATCATCAATGCATGGTGGTGGATCCACATTGAGATCTGAGCACAAATCATATCCGCTTTGCTCCCCAGTTCCAGGACAGGCAACAGTTACTGTTCCTTGATCAGATTGATCTGCAGCATCCTTTTTCTGCCTCTTCCATTTCTTTGTGGATGAAGTGCCATCATCCTCAAAATCTTCTTCTTCTCTTTCTCTATGCAAGTAAACCCACAGTTTCCTTTCCCCATCAAATTGTACACAAGGATCACGTTCATAATGCAATCTATCCAAGGCTCCACTAACTACTTGGTTAATTTGTGCATCAGAAACATCTTCAACAATATATTGAGAATCTCGAATTAAAGTACAAACATCTGCTCTAGTGCCAATACTTCCAGGTAATCTAGCTGCAGCATCTCTTACAAGACAAAGAATTGTAACATGTGGTGGTCGATCACGTTTCAACATAAAATGGTCTCGGGCTTTTGATGTTGGCTTACCACCACATCTTCTCAAGGGTGCCACAATAGATTTTTTACCATCAGCTGCAGTATATGAAAAGGCTCTGTCAGGAATTGAGTACCTGAGAACCTCCTCCTTCCTAAAATAAGTCCTCACTTCCTCTGAGCTAGGTCTTATGGTGTTAAGACTCTTCTGAGCCCTCAGATCCCTAAACCTTTCCTTCTCATCAAGGTTGACTTGCATCAATTCCAAAGGCGGAGCAGGAAGACTTCCTATTTGTTGAAGAGTTTCCTGACCACATTTCAACCAATTGGCAAAGGAATCAACCAACTTGACAAGCATCTTATGAGGAAGACCCCAAGCTTCAGGAGATGTCACCTCCTCAATAGTATCATGGTCAGGTGAATTATGAATAACTGGGCCAGTCCATGACCAACTTCTGGTGGATTTTTCATAAACTGCTAGTACCTTCCAACCCTTTGCTCCCAAGGGTGCTGTTTTGGAAGAAAATATCTTCAGAACACCTCTGATCAAATCCTGCAGTGGCTCTTGTGTCTCAAGAATGCAAGGATCACCAGGGTTTGATCTCACACGATTAACAATCTCCTGAACAGTAAGAGAAGGCATGTTCGGATGGTCAGCAGACTCACAGTTGGCATCCGTCTTGCTGTTAGAAAGATCACCATTTGTAGTAGTGCCTTCCTGTGCTTTGTTCAGCTCTTCTCTAGGTTTCCCCATTTCTAAATCGTCTTCTGCATGTGGACTAATCATTGCCATGCGGACTGCTGAAAGAAGATGTATAATAGAAAATGAAAATCCAGTATGAACTGTTGGTGTGATCAAAGTGAATGTCTTTTTCTGTGGCTTGGTTTCCAGTTCTATATCTGCTGTCCCCATATCATTAAGACGTAATTCAGAATTATCCATTTCTGAACTAACCATCCCAGCCTCTATCTTTTTCTTCGACTTTCTTTTTGAATAAGTCAAATCATTTGTCAGGGTGTTTGACAAAAGATTGCCATCTTCATCTCTTCCACCAATGTCTACTACCTCATCCTTCATTTTTCGCTTCTTCGTTGCAGAGTTGCAACCAAGCATTGGTGCCTCAGATCTCTCATTTTGATCACCCTTGTATGCAGAAACATATTTCTGTCCTTTCCTCCCATGCCTACTTTGTCCAACTTCATTATTATCCACAACCAACCGTCTTCTTTCAAGTGAGTTGTCCTCATCACCAGCATAATCATGCAAATATTTAGACCTCAGAATGGAATGATCAAGGTCAGTTCTCCCTTTCTTCTTTCGCTCAGCCGTGTATGCATTTGATGAGGGCATGTCTAACCTTTCAATAGGATCCCCTCGTATTCGGCCATTCTTGCCTGTCTTGTATACCTGTCTCCAATCATCATCAGCATCATCAATCATATCTGATCCAGAGGGATAGATTTCTTCAATAAATTTACCAGCCTGTTTCTGAAAAGGACCACCATTGCGTATTTCACCCTTCTGCTTTACTTTTGAAAGGTAATTTTCTACACCATGCATTTGCCCCCGCTCTGCAAAGCCACCCTTCTTTTTGGATTGTGTTATTACATGTGGCTTCAAATCTGAAACAAATTTGGCCTTCTTGGGATCTAGGTGAGACTTCAACAATTTTGTGCGAGAACCAGCAGCAGTACCCATCAAGTAAGCATATTTGCCCTGTAACAAAGGAGTGTTATCATCATCATCACCCAACTGTTCTGATGAGTCTGATTCAGTTTCTTCACCTCTTAAAAGCATATGACTACCCCTCAAAGGCATTGGATCTTTTTCTCCATTCTGCATAGAAGTCCCTCTTATCTTCTCCTGCAATGATTTTGCCCTGAAGTCAGAGGATAGAAGTCTGTCACTAACCTGTGGCGAGGAAGATCTATAAGGAGTGTAACTGAGATCCGGAGACTCTCTCCCTGCCTTCCATTTCTTGCCCTTTCGATACCAATCATCATATTTAAATGAAGAATCCATACCAAATTCCTGTCCTGGTGTTTCATTGCTATAGAAAAGTTCATCGTAATCTGCTGAGTCCACCATAGTGCCTTTAAGTGATAACTGTGAACTCCTCACTCTAGGCTTAGCCTGATCACTACCAACAAATTGTTGAACATTTTCTAGATACTTAGAATTTCTAGAATATTCATACAAACCTTTCTTAGAAAATGGCTTTGCCGGGAAAATTTTCATATCAGAAGATTGGTTTGCATTTCTAGTGTATCCATGTAGATCAGTCTTTGAAGACAGAGACAGACCCATCAAATTGTCAGTATCCATCTCATCACCTCTCAGAAGGTCATTCCTCTTTCCCATTTTCCGAAAACTAGATTTGTCCATCAGGTTGCTACGTGATAAATTCCGATCTTGATGGACTCCATATGACATTTCCTCGTTATCACCATTCCACAGCTGATCCCTCATCCTGTGCATTGACCCTGAATCATATCCCACCGACTTATTCTGTTGAGAAAGAGCAGAAGTTGAACCATTTAGCCCAGGATTCACATCCAAAGCATGGTAGACAGAAGACGAGCGACCAGTTGGGTCCTTTACTGAAGGTGGCTTTGAACCAGCCAACTTGAGTATGCCTTTAGGATTTTGCTTCCCATACTTCTCTTGCTCCCTAACCACTGATCGTCCTCGTGAATGGATATCTAAACCAGGACCCACCCCATGGAAAGGATAGCGCCCCGTTTTCTGTGAAATTTTCCTATCCTTGTTCTTCCTGCTCCATATACCTTCACCGGACTCCTCATCTGAAGAATCAACTTCCAAATCTTCCTTCTCATACATCAAACTCTTTTGACTTCTCATAATGTTCAGGACACGCAGCCTTTCTTCAATACTGTATCCCCTACAGTTAAGCCAAGCATCTCTTATCTGACAAAGATTGCTAACCATGTTGTTCTGATGCTTCCTCAACAGATGATAGTGCTGTCGCTTCTGAAAAGAACTCAAGCCCTCCTTGTAAAGTGCAACTCTCGGCTCACACAGACCACCCTTCAGCATGTCAAACAACTTCTTAATGGGACTCTCAAAATGCAAGTTACAACCAGTGAAAACCTCCTTCAAGGTCTGAACAAAAGTCTCTTGATCCATGTCAGGAAGATACTTAGCAAGTTCAAACCTCTCCTCCTCACTCAAGCAGTCATTCCACACATCCACGGACAGTACATCTTCAAGGCCAGCAAGATCGTACAGTTCCAACGGAATGCTGCAAGTCTGGTTCCCAATCTGGCAAAACTCCGCCCCAGTCTCACCCAATTCCAGCAAATCAAAATCATCAGACCCCGCCCCAGAATCAGCATCATCAAACTCATCATCGTCGTCGGATTCCACGGCAGAGTTACGCCGCCGAATCACCTCTTCGTCACTGGACATACTTTCCCTACTTCGAGGAGAACACTCGGAATCAAGCCTGGACGCCTTAAAGCTGTTCTTCTCAATTGCCATGAAACATAACACCACAAACTGCCGCAAAAAAAAAAAAAAACGCGTTCACGGACCCAATTTCAAAAAAGTCGAACCCCCCGCGGAACAAATCTCAATCAAAACCCTAACAAACGCAACACCACAAATTCAAAAACAAAACTAGAAACCAATCTCAACATCCTCAAAACAATAACAACAACAACAGTTATAACAACAGTGAAACCACAAACACATTTAAAAAAAAAAATCGAATTTAGAATAAAAAATCACGGAATATGTGAAATAATCGGAAGCGAGGAGATTCAGAAGGGGAATATGGGAATACCTCAATCGCGTGAGAAGAAGAGTGGAAGAAGGAATTGAGGAGAAGACGAGGAAGTGGAAGGAGACATGGAAGGGATGCGCAGTGCGAAATTGGAGAATGGCTTTTGGAAACCCTAAGGAAAGGGGGGAGGGTGTGAAAAAATAGTTATATAGTGAGAAGAGGGAGAGGAAGAAAGGAAGGTGGGGAGGGTACGAAGAAGACGTAGATGACGTGGATGGAGAGGGACCGTTTGATGATGGGGGGCAGCGAAAAGACCAAAAACTCCCACCGCACCAAACAGGGATGAACGCAGAGAGTGAGGCCGCAAGGAAGAAAAGTGAGGATTTAGAGAGAGAAAGAGAAGATGACTGAGTGAGTGAGCGAGCGAGGCAAGTGAGCCAGACCGTTGTGTTGTGAGGGAGTTGCCACTCTACCATGGCCCCACTCCATTCCAACTTCTCACCGTTCGATCGCACGCGTCAGATCTAGATTAACTGCTATAACCTTCTTCACTTCTTTTATGCCTTTTCTTTTTTGTTTTTTCTTAAATATGATTTTAGTTCAGGTAAGTTAATGTTTTATTTTTGTAAATTTGTGATATTTTATTTCTTTTTAATTTATATTTTTTTAAAATTTTAATTCATATAAACATGAATTATAGGAACTATAAATCAAATGATTAGAATCTTATGGTCCATTTGGTTGGAAGAAAAGAAAATTTTCAAATTTTATTTTTAGAAGTCAAATTCCTTATCTGTTTCTTTTATTTTCTCTTCAGCCAAACAAAAGAAAATGTTTTGTAATTTTTATTTTTTTCTTTTTATTTATTCTCCAACCAAACATAGCATTAAAGAAATTAAAATTGAAAAAATATAAATTTATAAAGATTATAAAACAATTTAGAAAAACCAAAATTCAAAAAATATTAACTTATAACACTAAAATTAAAAAATAAATTTATAATAACCAAAAATAAAAAACATATTTAATTTTTTTATCCCTAGACAATCCATTTCCTTTAGTCCATATATAGCCGACACCAAAGGGAACTGCACTGAATTAGTGGAACTGCAAAATTCTATTGCTACTTTGCTAGTAGTATTTTTGCAGTCACTGAACACGGCTGCCTTCTGTTTTTGGGTGTTTCATTTTGTGAGTTGGAGTAATTTAGGTTTGTTAAAATTAAATCTCATATTTAACTGTATTTGTTTGGTTTGATTAATTTAGGTTTGTTAAAATTAAATCTCATATTTATATTATATATTTTTAAGATTTATTTTTATTTACTGTATTTAATATTCATTTTTAATTTTATATAAATGTAAGATAAAAAATATTCATTATTTTTTATGATTAATTATATTTTTTTTAATATTTAGTTTTTCTATGATTACTACATTACATATTTTATTAATTAATATAAAAGTTACAAAAATAATTCACCGAGTCATTAGACTAATTCAGGTTGAGAAAAAGATACATTCAAAAATTAAACTAATTATAAAAAGCCTAACTTAGAGGTTTTTGAGTAAGATGTTAGCAGGCTAGAAGGTGTTAGTAAGAGGGTTAGTGGAAAAATCCAAAGCCTTTTATTTTCCTGGAACATCCAACATTAGGAACATCCTCTCTAAATCCTCCCTCACTTTTCTCCTCTTCGTCTTCTTGTTTTCCCACTCAAAGTGAATTGATCCTCTTCTGGTTGAAAAATATTTTCTTATAATTTAAAATTTAAAATAAAATATTTTTTTTAAATCAGTCTCTTTTAAATAATATTTTACCTTTTATATATTACTAGTCGATTAAC
The DNA here is from genome assembly GCF_004193775.1 of Glycine soja. Classification (NCBI taxonomy): domain Eukaryota; kingdom Viridiplantae; phylum Streptophyta; class Magnoliopsida; order Fabales; family Fabaceae; genus Glycine; species Glycine soja. Next base: position 3,423,979 of record NC_041016.1, read on the forward strand.
TCCTATCTTTTATGAAGATTTATTTTACTTGGTAAATATCTTTTTATCCGTTGAGAGTTGTTGCAGCACGTTGAAGACTTTCAGTTTCAATTCTTTTCTTAACGTTACAAGCTATTTGTTGGCACTTTAGTGGTGCTTGAGCTTCGGTTTTTCTTAATGTTACTGTTCCTTTTTTGTTGCTGCTCGTTGAAGTTTTTTGCCTGTATATATCTGTTTCATCAGCAACAAGGAGATACAAATAGCACTATGCTGGATACACTTATAGAAAAATATCATTTATCTATTTTTCTTTTTTTATAAAATTTTATTATTATATCGATATGTTTTGGAGTATAATTTTATGATTCGAAATCCTTTGATTGCACTCTATTAGATCATGTTTTTTTATTTATAAGGATAACGCATAGTGCGTTTTAATCCAAATTTTTTAAAACTCGTATACCATTAAATTTTATAAACTTTGTATATATTATGATTCAATTTGAACTTAGTCTATGACTATACTTATTATTTATGACTTCCTAATTAATTATTTATCTAACACTTCTTCACATAGGCTATGGAGATCATTATAGTGGGTAAGTTTACTTCTTTTATATACTTCATCATCATCTTCTATGAGTTGGTCATAGAGAGACTTTGAACGAATCTAAGTTGTGAATTTGCTTTTGGATGGTTTAATTTGTGCTATGTAGTTTGAGTTGTTGGTGGATTAAGGCAAAGCTCACTCCTTTGCCTCGAAGTATCTACCTTTCACTTCTCTTCCTAAGAACCTAAGATTGAGGCTGCACGAGATAAGGGAAGCTCAACTTGCTTATGTGTTTTGTTATTTTGTATTAGTCTGAAAATTACTTGAGAATAGGTTACAGTGTATGAAAATGAATGCTAGAGCAAGTTGGAGTTTTTGAGCTTGGAATCATGTTTTGTGATTGATTGATGAATGTTGATGAAAACTTTCAATTTTTGGAATTGTTTTGGGTTTTGTTTTGTTAAAATTGATGGGAAACTGTTTAGGATTTATTGAGGAATGAATTGGTTTTCGAGAATCTGAATAATGGAAACTTGGGAAGAGGACAAATCAGTTCGCTCACCGATTTTGCAAAATTTGTTGGCGATTTGCAACAGGGAGCAAGGTTTTGTATCACAAATTTGTTTGGTGGGTTTTTGTGCTTGATGGACAGATTTACAATAGAAGTCAAGGTTGCTCTCTGTCACAAATTTGTTGGTCTAAAATTTAGATTCGTTGAACATATTTCAAATTTGTTAGGCAAACTTCAATTCCACAAAATGAATTTACCTTTGGAAGTCGGACTTAATTTTATTGAGTGAATCTAGGATCCATTAAGTGAATTTTTTCCTGCAACACCTTTCCATTTTGATATTTTAAATATCAAATGTTCATAACTAAAAAGTATATTCTTGACGAGATAATTATGCTATTGTTGAGATTTCCCTTTTTGTTTAAAGACAATTGAATGGATCTTTATTCGTTGATCCACATGGATGAAGGTGAATTCTGTGTGGTGTTTTTGAGATGAAGGAACATGTTATTGGTATATGTTCTTCAAATGATTATTGAACTTGTATATGCATTTATACATAATGCATGGTTGATGATGTATCCCCGTGTTTAAATGAAATTCATGTCACCGTTTTTTTTTTTTTGCGTGTGAAGATTCATGTCATCTAATGTCGTTAAAAATTTAACTGTCAATTAAATATTGAACTAAATTTAATTAATTTCAAAAGTATAAAGATTTGATTTGAGTAATTGAAACATAAGGATTAAAATCACCCATTTGACAAAATTATAGGGGCCAATAACACAATTAAACCTTAAACCTTTACATGATTTGTAAGTAGGTAGTAGATTTAAAAAAGAAACATTCATAAAAGTAGAAATTGTTTTAATTAACTTTTATAGTTCTATTTTTATTTTTTATATTATATAAGTTACTTCTATTTTAAAGAACTTTTCATGCTTGTCAAGCTTAATTTTTTTTAAAGAGAAGTGAAAAAGAATTAGTCAGGTATTATATGAGTCACAGTACTATAAGTATTTTATTTTCCAAAAAATGATTTAACAATACAGATTTAATTTTTATGTTACAAGGCATGTTGTAAATGACTCAGCATTATTCTAAAAATATACACAAATTTCCACACCGAATCCTTGATGGTCCCAATCCCTAATCCCCTATTGGAAGGCCATGCAGCTTAAGTAGCACCAAATCTAAAAAGAAAATATTGTAGGTCTTCCAAATTACAATGAACATGATTAAACTTTGCACCGCTGAAGCAAGGGATTGAAATATTCCATTAATTGTTCAAAATCGCAAAGAATTCATCATGTATTTCGTGAATGCCCTATAACTTCATCCTCCAATCCTACAGGCCACAAGATAACATGTTAAAAACTAGCCAATAGAATGAAGTATAACGACAACATATACAAACAAAGAGAGAGAGGGAGCTAGGAAGAAATTACCTTTCAAAAAACATTTGCCTGTAGATCCTCTAGCCCAGGATCTATATCTTTGCCTTCTTTTTCTTCTTCAGTTTCTGGTAAGAGAGGAGCATCAAGCTCAGGAGGTTTCTGGTAAGATAAGTAGAAAAATCACAACAAAGTTATACTAGATGTTGAAGATCGAAAACATTGTAGCAATCACGGAAGCTACTGTTACACAAAACTTAGAAGCAATTCTTTAGGTACTTTTGATGTTGTTCTCCAATCAAAATTAAAATTTCATCTCAATAACCATTGTAATAAAAGTTTACATCAAAGATTATAAATTCCTAAGATGAAACTTTTAGTTTAATTGGAAAACAGGCAAAACCACCTAAGGAACTATATTTAAGTTTTATCCAAAGTTTAATCACTATGTTACCATGCAACGAACTAGTGCCCAATTGACACCCCGGAAGAAAGGATGACGTTTAATTTCATTTGCTCCTTCGCGTGAACCCAATCTGTCTTTTGGATCTCTCTGCAACAACCAGTAAATTAGCTGCTTTCCCTGGAGACTTACCTGCATCAATTATTGCATATTAAAACATAATGCATATAACTCCAAACTCAAGTATGACTGAATATTTGAATGGGATTTTTTTAAGAATTTGATGTGAGCCTTCTATTATTTTATTTTTCCTTCCTTCAAACCTATGAGGACTTTATTATTTTGTAATTAGCTACATTTGAATATACAGCTTAAATAAATACTTATTTGATAAGCTTTAATTTATCAAATGAAAAATTATTCATTGGCTTAAAAGCTAATATTACTAGACTTCGGACAGTAATGGTTAGTTTGAAGAATTTTTTCTAAAGGTGAATTTCATAACTCAGATCAAAATTGAAAATTAGCTGTAGCAAAGCAACGTCCTGTAAGCAACAAATGTATAATAAGTTAGGAAGGATAGCACTCACCGGTTTACTTTTGGGAAATTTAAGATCCTTGTGAAGAATATTTGCAAATGTTTTTTGTCTTGTCTTCCCCCGAAATGGCGTATACCCATAAAGCATTTCATATATTAGAATACCTAAAAAAAGTCATTGAAGTCAACTGTCAAGCAATGTGATATAATTTTAATTTATTTGAAATCCCTTTGTGTGTAAAAAAGTCCAACAGTCATATGATATTGGTCAATGATTTCAATTAATCACAATATTTTAACAGGAAATTCTACACTCCATATCATTAAATTGGATATGCATGGCCTTGGGGTTAAGAGAAACGCAACAAAGGAAAATGGTTGAGAATATTAAAGAGAATTATAGAATATGCATAAAAACTGATTTAGTTGTCTATTGAAACATTAATATCCACTGCACGAATTAAATGTTAATGCATTCAAACTTTCTGTATTGATTTTTTTTAATGTTAGAAATTTATTTTGTTCAAAATTGCCTATATTTTTTTATAAGAATAAGAATTAAAAATTACCTAGAGCCCACCAATCCACAGCACTTGTGTGACCTGAACCAGTTATAATTTCCTGCATAAAGTTGAACTCAGTTACAACAAAATCTAAGTAAATTTCCAAAGAAGTTCAAATTGCAATAAAACTCTCTGTATGTTGCGTAGCCACCAACATCCCACCCTTAATTACCCTTAACAAATCAAAAGGCCTCTAAAGGAATAACAATAGTTCGTGTCTAATTCGCAATCTCTTAAAACAGTGATTGAACAAACAGAACTTCTTACTCCTATTGGATTCAACTTGATCTTAAGCATTAAACCATTATTGTCTTTTGACATGCACTACACTTAAAATATAACGAATCCATCCATGTTACAAACTTGTCAGTCAAAATTCAAGTTTTACAATTTTGCCAAGTATTTGCACAATAAAACATTTAAAAAATGTGAAGTATTGATTATTGATTATTGATTATACGGGCAAATGCATTATGTGTATATTAATTGGTACATTCAACACAATAAAATACGTATTTGAACCATGCATATTGAACCGTAGTTTTTTGCTGCTCAATAATAATGTATAGTATGTCCAGGGAATAACAAACCGGAGCAATGTACTCTTCCGTTCCAACAAAAGAATTTGATGCTCTCACTGGTTCTGCCATAAACATTGGAACCTCTTGACTTTTCTGTTTCTTCTTTTTCTTCTTCTTTGAATTGGTAGCTGGAATTATAAGCTACAAAGAGGGAGCAAGACGTAAATAAAACTGTTTTAGTGGCCTGAAGTAAAATTTAATTAAAATAGTATTGCTTCTAATTAAAAACTACACTATCAAGTTATTGTCTCTATAATACCTGTGGCTTGCTAAATGTTAAACATGACAAATCAAAATCTGTTAGAGACACATGCCCGTTGCTCTTGAGTAACACATTTTCTGGCTTCAAATCTCGATATATTATCCCTGTAAACTCTCACCAAACAATGTCATATTAAACTTAGTTCTAAAGCAAGAGTCTTGGTATACATCAGAACTTTTTTACTGGCAAGATTTCTTGCAAGGACAGAAATTTTGTGATGTAAACTGCTAGCACGTCAGCATATGAAACTTGATGACTTGAAAGAGAAAAAAAATATTGCAGCATGATAAGTTCATCCCAGAGATTTTGAAATATTTTTGTCAATAAACATCTCCCAAGTTGCAAGAAGTTTCATGAGTTAAAAGAGAAGGCAACAACAATGTTATCGTGATGCCATATGCATGTATATAAGCCGAGTAAGAGTTTACCTTGACAATGAAGGTACTCCAATGCGATCACTACCTCAGCTGCATAAAATCTATAAATATTAAGAACTTAATGTCAGTAAAAGAATAATAGTGTTACAGGACATAATTTATTATTATTACTGGGGTAGATAACCTTATTTTAACATGCAAAAATCATTTCCAACAAAACTCTTCCATCATTATATCTACTTCATTCCATCCTCTTAAAAGAAACTCTAAACTCTTGATATATATATATATATATATATATATATATATATATATATATATATATATATATATATATATATAAATAAAAAAATATTAAATTATACTGCTATAACTTTTATAATTATTATATTATCTTGTAATTTTTAATTGGATAATATTTTTAAGACTCATTATTAGATTGAAATTTTTTTTCACATAAATCACATATCCCAAATTTTATGTTAATCCAAAATCACTTGTCATATAAATTAAAATCAATGTAATATAAATATTTCAAAATATAATAAAATAACACAAATAATTTTAATAATATATAAATATAAATTAATGATTAGATAAATAAAAATCACATTCTATATTAAATTATAAAAATAATAAATAGTATGTAATTTGATCCTTCCTCTAAATCTAAGTTATATATTTATAAATTATGTATATGCATTTGGATAATTTACCTCACGGCATCTTCCTTTAGAACCTTAGTTGGTTGCCGGTCAAGAAGCAGGAATAATTCTCCTCCAGGACAATAATCAGTTATCAAACAAACGTGTGTTTTGGTCTGCAAGTTCGAAATATTTGACAAATTCAGTAAATAGTAAAGCAGCCACGTGAATATCCATGCTACTCTTTAACTTCAGAATTAAATGTAATAGAACAAAGGCATTAATCCAGCTCAAGACATATTGGAACTCTATAATTCCTAAAAATATCCTAACGTTCTTGCCAGTTATTCTAATTGATAAATAATTCATTGTGTTACTTATTGAAAAGTAGTATTCGAGTTTCAAACCTGAAAGGAAGCATATAATGCAGGTAGAAAGGGGTGGTCCAACTTGTCAAGAATTTCTCTCTCTGCGCAAGCTCTATGCACCTGTGGAAAGTGTATAAAGCCCATCCTATTACAAAGAGTCGTAAATGCTGCTATAACTTGATTTACACAATTAAAATTAGAATAATAACTTTGTTACTTTAAGGTACTTACAGAAACACGGCTATGTAAATATACTGTTTCAGTGAACTAATATTTTCATGTTGAGAATTGAGAATACATGCAATATGTAAAAAAAAAGTCTTGTAGTTCACAATCACAACCTTGTTACGATTGAGCATAACACCCTTATCCATAGCCTTCATGGCAAAATATTGACCAGTTCCACGTAGCTCCACCAGATGCACGCTGCAAACCAATAATATATGATCATATTCACTGCCACAGAAGCTAGCTTTGGAAAAACAAAGGGACAGAAAGAAACTGTCTATCACCCAAATAAAAAAAAAAATAAAAAAATCTAATTAAGATCTTAAAATCTTGAGCTCACTTGAATTTTCAGGTAACTAGAGAGACTAATTCATCTATAAGGTTCTTGTATATGCAGAAATTCCATTAAAGAAAAGCTAGAATTATTTGTAGAAATGACGAAACCTTAAAATAGTATCTCAGTCGTATGTGGCTGTATGCAGCATCATAATCGTATGACTACAATTTGTTCCACACTTGACAATTAATTTAACGTCCATGCTACCAGTGATAGCAATTTTGAAATAGGGAAATGCAATAGAGAAATAGGGGTAAAAAAAACCTGCCAGTATCTCCTGACCCCAATGGTTTAATTGGCCTAAAGTGCTTTAAGCCTATCTGTTCTCCACTTTCTAGGACCTGCAAAACCAAGTTCACAGAACAATTTGTAAAATTAACATAAATTGCATCAGGCATTCATGAAGTGACTAGGAAAATCCAAAATACCCCATGGAATACAGAAGGAGCTATAATGGTTTCATGGCATGTTTACCAACTCAATAAAATAATCTCCAATATGACTTATGAGTGAAAATTATGATCACTTCCTACATCCCAGAAATGTAAAGAAACTACAGAAAGACAAAGAACAAATAGATAAGTTAGCACAACTGTCAAATGAGACTTGAAGTATTTACCACATCTATCCATCGTATGTAACTTAAAGTCGAATACAGTGTAAAAGAAATCCAAAAATATTAAGCAGTTAACAAAAATAAGATTTAATGTGATTTTTGATCATTATGTTTCGTAATTGTTTTATTTTGATAAATTAAATTTTAAAAATTTCATTTTAATACTTTATGTTTTTGAAATGTATCATTTTAGTTTTTTTTTATAATTTTTTGATAGAAATATTAGTATTTTGTTAACTTTTAAATTTTAAAGTGATTTAATATCATTTTTGGTTTAGTAAATTTTATAATTATTTTACTTTGATATATTCTATGTTTTAAAATTTTTATTAAGAATGATAATGAAAATTTTAAAATTTAATGTATCAACGTAAAACAATTATCAAATATAAGACAAAGTGTAGAAATGACAAGAAATTGAATAAACATATTCTCAAATACGAAAGTAATACCTTTTGGATAGCTTTCCATGCAGGGTCATCCTTCCTATGAGGTTTCGGGTGAACTGCTTTTGAATGATTTGTCCATAAATCATCTGGTTTCTGGAGAGCGCCAAAAGGATGGTCATGTCACAATTGAAATCAAAAGCTCTATAATGACAAAGATAACTAACAGCAGCAGATGTTACCTTGTTAGCATCCGGAAAATCTCTTACCGCCTCATCAACATTTTCTGCCGTTTGTTTGACCTGAGGATGGATTTCAAATGTACTTGTTATAACTCAGGAAATACAAAGCATAATAAACAATTTGAACAAACTTTCCTACTGTTATATGGAGGAAAAAAAAAGAAGCTCATAATAGATGTAAAAAGTTTCAGTCGAAATCATAATCCATCATAGGCTTTAGAGACTTTCAAATTAAATTTAAAGCCTCTTATGAAAAATAATTCTTATCAAAATTTAATGCCTGAATTTGGATATTGATGTTGTTGACGATGATTTGAGATAATGTATGTGTTAATGAAGCATTAGAATAGGGACCAAACCAACTGTTCTCCCTCCTTTGCAGTATCTTCTGCGATGCAGTTGTGAAGAGGCTCTACATGTTGACTACCATCAAGTTGAACACCAATAAAATACTGCACTTCTCCCTGTTAAACCAAGAAGGGAAATAGACAAAAGCTAACATTCATATTCTGTTAATGTTAAAACAGGTGAAAAGAATATGATCAACTATCCAAAATTAAATTTGCAAGTCAAGATTTTAAAAGATGTAACATCTTTAGAGGACTATCATACGCTGTACCTTCTGGTCACGCATAGGTTGCAAATGAAACAGGTTCCAGAACTTCTTTCCTGGGTTGAACAGAGAAATCTTCAATAGCAAGTGGAATAATAATCGCAACATTATTGATCTTCACGTTAAATAGCTATATATCCTTTGTACGCTAAGAAAGATATTCAGGATTCTAGAACAGGAAATTATTGTGAATTGTTTCTTAACGGCTAGTACTAGTTCAAGTAAATGTTATTCATTAAAAACTTGGAGATAACAGTATTTTTTTTCTTCTTTATAATAAACTACATATGTGATATACGAAATAATCCTATAATACTTATAAATTCCAATCTATATGAAATTAGCTTATGAAAGTGGTTTTTCCCAGAAGAAAATCAAAACCCTTACCACTCTTTGTATAATTGATCAGTTGCACGGTAACTTCTGTTTGATTGTCAATTGCCTCTCTAATTTTTCTCACAGTTGCCGGATCAGTTTCAGGTCCTTGCAGAAACCTAAATAGACAAATAGCATATAAGGTAAATACCCTGAATTTGACATTAATTATAGAAACGATATTTTTTTATCATTTCCAGGTAAATCAATATTATTAAATTTTCAGAAAGGAATTTAAATTGGAATCACCAGCAGCTTCCATCTAGCATAAGTATACTTGACGTGTAATGTCATTCAATTTAAGGAATACCTGCAGTTCCTTCCCAAGATTTCTTCACGGCTATATTCTGTAAGCTCTAAGAAGCTATCCGATGCAAAGATCTGAAAAAGTAAAAAGCAAGTACAAACTTTACAGTGTTACATGTTCACCTCCAGTACAAGAATCCAACACAGAACAGAATTAGAGAAACACTTTTTCAGTACTGCGGTACAAATGATTCAGAGAGTCTTACTATAGGATTGTCTGGAAGCCTTGGATCAGTAATGACAAAGTTTTTCTCGATACGTTCAAGCGTGGTAGCAAGATCAAGACCTTTTCGCTTTTCCCTTTGCTTTTCTTTGTCATCTAATTCCAAACTATCAGGCCCTTTATCATCCTCACTCTCAGAGCTGACATCCTCAATCAGTTCATTATCCATGCTTTCATCATTGGACTGACTTTTCCTCCTGAATCTGTAGCATACAAAGATAGCAGCACTGTGAATTGTGTTATAGGATGGATGAAGTTTTTTAAAAAACTGTCAACAACCACAACCATGACAACAATGTCAAGCTTTTGGAGTTTCAGCGACAGCATTGTGACCGCGCTGAGAGTTTTATAAGTTAAAACCTTGGATAGATCATGTATACATAAACTGGAAATAATTAATTATATAGTTGTGATTATCTCAGGTATAGAGAAAGAAACATTAATTAATAAGATAATTAAATAACAAGATATACCCCATGAAAGAACGGCGCTGAGAGTTTTTCTGTTTACTTTCAGGCAGCTCACTGATTCGTTCTATTGAAATTCTATGTCCTCCTTCTGATTTGCGTCCAAATGAAGCTCCACTCTCAGATTTTCTTCTTAATGTTTGTTGTGCTTTCTCTTTGTCTTCCTCTTCTTGTTGTTCTTGTGGTAGTTTTTTTCCTTCCTCAGCAGATCTAGATCCTGATTTTCTGATGGAGGGACGACTTGCGGATTCACTTAATGCTCGGGGGCGTTTCATGGCCTGCAGCAACTCAGTTACTGAACTTGTAGCCTTCTCTTTCTGCCGTGCTGCAATGCAATGCATGCAGTAGGACTAGCTGTTACGTACGTAAACACTATGAAAATCTATTAATTAACTACTACTGCATGTGCATGGTATATATGGTCAATCACATGGTTGGACTTCCATATGGTCAATTTGATCCATGCTGAATGTTTTCCATTTGGGTTTGTTGTGTATGTGTGTATGCCAATTGAACTGGTCTTTTTCCTTCTTTTTTTGAGGGTTTTCACTTGGATTGATATTGGCTTCTCTCAAAGTTTAAAAAACCCAAATGGGTAACAATGTTAAAAAAACCGGAAACTTCAGGATTCAGAGATCATCGTTAACTAGAAAGGATAACAATGTGATGTATCCTGTCAAAACTTTAGGACTTGCGTTAAACCATCAACAATTTGTTAGGCGCGGCATAATATGACTATATGAGTGTGGTAATGTGACAGTCATATATCTAAAATCTAAATAGACTTGTTCGTTGCACAAACAGTTTCTTTAGAACTTATAAGTCATATGTTTATTCCTCCTAAGGGAAAAGCATCGTGTACCATAATTTACTTCTAAAAGAATAACATAAAACATTCTTAACTTTTTTTTGGAAAAAAAATTAAGTTTAAATTCTTTTAAGTGATTTATAAAATTTTAATGATTTTTCATTTTTTAATATATTACAAGAATTAGTTATATTTTCCTCCTTTATAAGTTTTAAAAAATCATTCTAATTTTTTAATTTATACTTTTTAAATTATATATATTTAAAATATTCATGCAATGTATTTAATACTTGTTGATATATTAAATTGAAAAGTGAGGCCATTGGTACTCTAATATACACCATTTTTTAGTTTGTTTTCCTTTCCACTTATACCATTTTTAAGTTTTCTATAAAAAAAATTAATATATTTATTCACACTCTATTTTTATTTTTTCTAAGTTTACCCTTGATTAGATTTAAATAAAAATAAAATTATCGAACTTTACTTTCCTTATGTATTATATGAAATACTAACGGAATGATAAAAAAAGTGAATACATTTGAATTTTTACTTTCTCAAAATAAATAAATAAAAAGCGATAACAGTGAAGAAGTAATTTGAATGGTGTTTTTTTTAAATAGTCTCCAATAAATAACATATTTAATGAATAATTATGAAAGATTAAACCTGAGAAAAAAAATTATTTATTAAACCATTAAATTTAACTTTGTTAATAAAATAAAAATATAAACATAATAAAAACCTTCTTTTTAGTTAAGTAATTTAAAATTTAAGAAATATAAACAAAAAGACGAGAAGGGATAATATAGTGATTTTTTCTTTCTTTTTGGTTTATATAATATATAAAAAATTAGGAACTATTTAATTAATTTACAAATTCTAGTTTTAATAGTAACTAATGATAATGTAACATTTTAATAGTTAACTTGTGCATTTGCAAGTTCATAATGCCACTCTATGCGACTTGGAGATAAGATTTTTAACATTCATACTTGTTTATCTATACTTTCTTATTTAATTGTAGCTTTAACTATTTAAAATATAATTTATTAATTTATTTCTATATTAAATCTAACTTTTTGGTCAGTTGTGCTAAACTATTTGCACATCGGTGGTTACAAAAAAAAATTGTGCATTTAGTTTTTTATTTATAAGCAAATAAAAGTTATAATTCATCACATTGTATATTATGATATGAAATAAAATATTTTGTCTTCCTCTTTTTTATGTTTTTATTTTATTTTTAAGATTACATTTTTTATAAACAAAAACTAGATAGTAAGTTTTGTAATTGAAAATTTGAAATACATTCTTTTAGTCCTAGCTTACTCTTCCAAAATAAATTGTATTTTTAAAAAATTTTAAATAATGATGCATATATTTTCATCATTTTAAAATACAAATATTTTTACTTATATTTAGATTCAATATAATTGCATAAAGAAATATATTCAATATAATTTCAATCAATTGTTTATTTTATAAAATTTTATTTATATTTTGAATTTATTTCTAAATATTGTGTTTGAATATAACTATTTTCTACAAATTCCGAATTACATTATCAATTCACTGTTATTGACCTGTGGTTTTCATTGCTACTGTTTTTTCATTGTCCTTTCTTCACTTCAAATTTTTATGTATAAAAGAAAGTCATTTGTGTCATTGAATTACTATTTCTTTTCATTGATGTTTCAAGCAAGATTGCTAAGTTTCTAATGCTCACATATTAACTGTATGGTTTTACTTTGTTGTGAGTGTCAGTAATAGATTCAATGGAGTATATCATAAAAAAATGTGAATGATTATTGCAGTGGAACTGAAAATGGAAGATTTATCCAATACCATCATATCGAATCAAGGATTCGGGCAATCCATTGGGACGTAGCATCTTCTCCTTGGACCCCTCCGTATGCTTGCTAACCTCCACTTGCATTCTGCCACAATCACCATGTCAAAGAAAAAACACGTTGGGTAAGAATCCCGCTATATATGCCACATACAATCAATGCAAAGGCTCCAATCTTTAGCCACATCCAGAAGTGTACAACAACAAAGATAAAAGTAGGCCATTTTGGCCCAAATCTAAAAAGGGCTTACATTCACAAAATCACACTATAAACAATGATTCTTTCATTTTGCGAGGCTTTGAAAGTGAGAGCTTAGTGGATTAATCATGTGTTTGGATATAATTTTTGTAAAATTGATTTTGAATCAATATAATTTTATAAAATTGATTTTAAATAAATATAAATTAGTTGTAACACATTTTATCAAAATATGTATTCACATGTGTTTTATCTTTTATTTGAAACACATTTTGTGACTCAATTTTAAGATGATAAAGAATTTACTTTTTATTGCTTCAATAAGACTTGAGTCTAAAATTCAAAATCATGTTTCTAACACATAGCACATCCAATCAACTTATTGGTCAATGCAAAAATCATGTTTGACCCCTTCAAGACTCAAGTTTAAAGTTCCAAATGTATATTCAAACATACTCTAAAAAATAACTTTCATAAAATAATACTTTATCAATTCGAGATGTGGAAACTATAATATAGATCATTAGATTATACATCATCAAGGTTAAAAGAAATATACACATGATTTTTTCAAGTGATCATATAATTACCAACTAACTTATAATATTGAATATATATAATTATAACCGTATGGTCTATATTTGTAATTTTTATTTATGATAAATTAAGTAGTATTCTCCCACCTTATATGGTTATTTAATTTTCTATTAATTAACTGTAATTCTTTGCGTATTCTTTATTCACCTTTGTGGCATGCTAGGCTTTCAAAAATTAAACATTCCATGGTTAAAATTTCCTCACATTCATGGCAAGCAGCTTCCCCAACCAAAAAGAAAGAGAGAAAAAAAAAAAAAGAGTTTTTAAACGAATCCAGAGTTGACATATACGGTTAAGCATAGTCCTCCATATATGGCAGTTTCTAAATGCAAAGAAAACGATATATAGAGTGGTCCTTATCAGAGTCGAAGGCGAAATGCATGCAGCTCTCGCGCCCACACGCTCTCTTTTTCTTTTTTCCTTAAAATTTGCAACAGACACCTCGTGTGCCATGAGCAATCTAATGATTGGTCAATTTTGGTCCCAACGAAACCCTTCCACTAAGCTAATTAAAGATGATAATAACAAACCTAACAACACATAATCACACGATGGTAATCCAAAATTAGACATTGATGAATTAAATGAAATGTTAGCTTACCCAATAAATTTGAGCACTTTGCCATCTTCATCCTTGATGGGTGAAATAGTGAGAAGGTTCCAGAAAGGTGTCCCATCCTTCTTGTAATTTAATAGCCTTCCGCAGTAAATTTTCCCACTTTGCAATGCTTCCCTTATCTTTGCTACGTCTTCGGGATCCGTGTCCGCACCCTGTAAAAACCGGCTGGACCCACCCCACCCACAAGTAAAAATCATTATTGCAGTTAGAACTAGGTAACATTTTCTTAGCTATGCTCATAATTTGCTTCATGTTAAAAAAAAAATCATTTGGTTCTCATGTGTCGACTATTTATTTTAATCTTTTCACGAACAATTTTTTTTTAGTTTTTTTCTTTTTATTTTGTAAAGGTTTTGCACATTGTTAGAAAGCTAACAATATGAAATAAAACATTAAAAAAATATAGAGATTAAAACAAAAAAAATCGATACACATACACCGACTAAATAGATTATTAAACTTTTTTAAATGTGTTTTTCATCTCTCAATTTTCATTCAAAAATGGTTTTTAATCCCTATATTATAAAAAAGATAATTTGGTCTTCCTATTTTTGTACAAGAACAAAATTTAGATACTGTTTTCATAGTATTTTATGTCATGATCTCTAATTAAAATTAGTGTTTATCTTAATAATTTATATTAATATTTAATAATAATATTAATTTCTCATATTATTGAAATTAAATACCAATTTTGGTTGAAAAATAAATTAAAAAGACCTAATAAGCTTTTTTTTTAAATTAGTGGATTTTATTTCTCATCCTAAGTTCCAAGAAAAGGAATGAAGTTCATTAATTATAAAAAAAAAATACGAGAATGAAAATGATTGTTTTTAAATACAAAGTTTCAGACCAATTTTGATTAAAAATTGAGATAACTAAAACATATTTTATCCTTGTTTTTCTCGTTTTGAGTCGATTTTTTAAAAACTCTTCATGCATTCTAAAGAATCAATTTGTTTAAGTACGATTTTTAAGTGTGCATTCCATGCACTCCCAGATATACTGTCTAATTAAAAACCATCTAATGTACTGTATGATATTTTAAGTATTCATCCTTGCAAATTTATGAAAGTTCAAGAAGTGTATGTGAATTAATTAAATTGTAAAGAAAAATTAAGGTGCCTACCAATTTCTCCCAATAACTTCCTTGGACGTATAACCTGTCATTTTAAAGAACCCGGCACTCGCATACAGGATCGGGTAATCGGGTTTGGTAGCATCCGAAACCACGAAAGTCTGTTGAAAAGCCGACAAAGCCCCCATCACATCCTCCGATATTCTCGGAATCCCTCCGCCGCCGCCGGAAGAGTCGCCGGAATTTCTGGCGGAGTTCTGAGAGTTCTTCCTGGACGACGAAGCAACGGCGGCTAGTTTCGCAGCGTTAGGTTCCTCGCCGCCGGAGTTCCTCGCCTCCACGCCCTGCGGCTTGCCGGTTTCGGTGTCGGTCCGGAGCACCAGACCCCACTCCGCCGCCCTCTGCGCCGCCTCTCCTCTTTCTCCGGCAGACGGAGCCGCCGGATTGATGGCCATCCACGACGTTGCGGCGATTTCATGGCGCGGTTCTTCCGACTCCGTCCACGATTTCCAAAGAGGCTGTGAACGCACGCACACGTTGGTTGAAGTTGAAGTTGAAGTGTTTGGGTTAAACACTTCGAGTGAGCCACGTGGATCTCTCGGAAATGATGATCTCAGTGATGATGTTTTTTTAGGCGATTTTTCTGACTGCTCCATCGCTACCTACCTTACTTTCTTCCCACTTTGCTCTAATATATGGCAACTCTGATACAAATTAAAATTTGTTCGTTATACTAACATATACTAATAATGATAATGCAGACACAAAATAAATTAATAAATGAATAACGATTCCTTATTTGAATATACTTTTTGTTCTATAGGAAACATTCTTAATTAAGTGCTTTCTAAATCTCAATTGGATTAGGACTTGAAAATATGGTCTCATCTTCTGGGGGCCATGATATAAGGGTAGTGGAGACTTTGGAGAGCGATGGTGTTGTGTACTGTGATACTGTGGGACTGGACTTGTAGCGAAAATAACTTGTGGTGTGGGGTTTGTCTGGTAATTTCAAATTTTCATTTAGCTAGTTTCTGTTCCTTTGGTAGTTGCATCATTGCAAGAAATTTTAATGGCCGCACATTCTTTAGGGTATTTTTGTCAACTGAAAATGAGATCTGATCGAACTATTGGAAGAGGGGGAGCGTCGAATTTTCTATCATTGGGACCTTAGGTTGTTTTCTAATTATGGCAATAATAGCAGTTAACTACTCACTGAATGGGCCCATAGATATTAATCAACACGTAATGGAAATGAAATTAATGAAGCAAATTATCTGGGATGAAAATTAATGAGAGTAGGAATGTGAAAGTTAAGTTGATGCCGCAAAGCAAGCGCATAATTGAAAATTTGTAAGTAATATCACAATTAAATAGTACTAGTACTTTTTGCCTTGTAAGTTTTTAGAATTTGTATTATTGTTATTATTTGCAAAGAGTTTAGTTGGGTATACATAGTTGACAATATGACCGTATAATTAATACAAGATGGAGTACTAGAAAATATATACCTCAAGTTGAGTTGAGTGAATGGTGATTATGGTGGATCAGGAAGATTGAAAGTGTGAGCTAGTTGTGCTGATCGATATGATGGGTTGTTGTGTTGTATTCTGCTTATTCTTCAGACGCATTACACTTGATTGAATGATTGAGAACTTAACTTTTGTAGAAAGAAATGGCAAGAGGACCTAAATCATTGTCAAAAAGGTTTGGCTAATGGCTACATCTTCCTGCACTGTTTTTCACATGGCTTCTCACTTTCATGTTCTGAATCATTAGGATTTAGAACATCCAATATATATTATTACTTTCAGGAACTACTGGTTGCTCTTTTATGCTTTGCTTTCCTATATATAACCCTCTTCCTTCAAACTTCAATGATTTGTTTCTACTCTAGGAGAATCAGGAAGTTGGGTTGGCAAGCATATATATATATATATATATGAAAAAAGCAACAAATTAAGAGCAGAGAAAGAATGAGTAAGTCTCTTCTCCATCTCACTCAGGCACGTTGCTCTTAATTTGCATGCTCTCCCGACCAGTGTGTTCAGAGGGAGAGACTTTTGTGCTTGTGTCTTGCGTTAGTTAAATTATGGCAAAAGATAAAAACAAAAAGAGACAACCTATAAATAAATATCTACGAGTCTCGGATATTTAGAAAATATATACTAACATTTATAAATTATATATATATCTATCTTGCTCAGAACTGGAGCTTGAATTTTAACACCTCCCACCCCACCCACCCAAATGATAGGCACATAAAGTGGACACGTGATGCCATGTTGGTTGATGCTGGACGATGTATGCCTCCACCACAAATTATTATCATCAATAATAAATAAGTGTAATAATAATTTTCCTATAAAGTAGGATGGAAATGGAGATTTGACGTTTCCCTAATTCCTTGTTTGACTGGCCACTCCATAATTAGTGACAGGAAGCGATCGAAGTAGCTCTTGAGTCTTGATTCACCATCAAATTCTTAAAAGGGGAAATTTTTAATTAGTTCCATGTCATAATCATTTCAGGAGTTCAAGAAATTGAAGCACCCATGTCACAGAACAAACTAGTTGTTAATTATATATACTCCGTACTGATATTTTTCTTTTCTTTGTTTATAGAATTTAGAAATCGAAGCTAAAGCTGTCCTTCTAATTTCCAATCCCATTTCACATTTACAATTTTCAGGTTGAAATGTGTTGGTAAATACGGGGTAAAACACCTTAAGGCATTAGGTTGATGTTAGATTTCGTGAGTCTCTTCGAAATAATATGCTCATGTACGTTTGTAATTTCATCTTTTTTAAGTGTGAATATATTTACATAGTTTTTTTAGGTGATATAAAAAAGAGCTAGGCACAAATTTACACAGAATAAATCTGTACTTTTAGGACATTACAAACGAAATATGGCGTTACTTCAAAAATACGACTTTGCGTTGGCAACCCCTATACCATGTTTGGCCAATAAATCAACCACTTGGTTGGCTTCATGTAATACATGTATCCAAATAACACTCCTTAGTTTGATGTTGATAAATATTATGGATCTTTCACACGATATATATGTTTCCCTCGATAATGAAACTAAAAAGGTTTTTGATATAATTACAAGAAGTCCATCCCTAATTTTGTTATGCCTTAATACTCACCATACAAGAGATTTCCTTACATGGGCCCATGCACCACCAATTTTACCATGTCTTAATTAATAATACTCATATAGGAGTTAGTCGCCAAATCGCACAATCCATAATGAAAAATACAATGGACTAAAATATTGGAGAAATCTCTTTATTGATACACTACGAGTAGATACAAATGAATTCAACATCCCATCTAATTCATCAAAATCTCAAGGCTTTAAGTTTTCAGGAGTCTCCCACTTATATTAATGAAGACTTCTTACTTATATTTGCTAAGCTTTTGCTTTTCCTATTTTAGGAGCAAAGTTATTAGTTAGATAGCATTTTTCACTATGAATACCTATGTTACCATTTTCGTTTTTCTTATTACAAGCAAGGTGAAACGAAGATCAAAATCAAACCATATTGAAAGAAACAAAGAGAAATGAAACACTTTAATTAAGTGGGGGCACAAGAGGCTTAGCTAAGAAAGAAAGATTGAGATGGGGATGTTAGTACGTAGTGGGCACGTGTAGGCCCTTAACCATGTGAGGTGCTACAATCATCTTATCATGTTGGTCGCATTTAGGTGAGTCTGGCAGTGTCATGTACCTCTACTTAGTGTTGTTGCTATACATATTTCCTTTCTAGAGTGAGACCATTGTATTGCTACATTACATAAATAGGTAATTTTGAAACTTGAAGCGGTTCTGTCCTTGGCATCCATCGCTTGCTAGCTTCAGAATAATGGGCTCCCTTTGGGTTAATTATGTCTGTTATATACCATCATCTCACCCTCCGTACTTACTCTTGCTAATTCTTCCTTTCCAGACAAGATCTTTTTTGCATTATCCCTTTTTACGGTAATGGTCCATCACCCTCTGATCAATGCCATCCTTATTGACTCAAAAACAAATTGAAATATTATAACACTTATACACCACCCACCTCGAGCAAATTTAGGTGGGATCTAACAAAACTTACCTATTCTTTTTTGTTTTAGTTATATTATGGAAAAACCTAATAAAATTCGTAACTTTTTTAAAAATTTTGAGCGAGAACAAAATTTGCATACAATAGTTTAGACATTTTTTCTATACTTTTATTAGTATTAGAGAAGATATTTCCGTAGTATCGATTAAAGAAAAGATGATAAAAATTCAATTGAGTAACTTTGTACACATACAAAGAATGCCTATGGAAACATCATTGAGAAAAACAAATGGTATATTTTTTAGTCATGAAGAAAAGGAAAGAGATTAAAAAAATACATTAATTGGAAAATTGTTTCGAAAAATCTCATACTAAATACTAATATTTTTTAGAGTTGGTCTTTAACCAAGTTTTTTTTTTTTACATCTTGTTTTTAACTAAGTTGAATAGTATTGTATGATTCCTATAACAGACATCACACGTTGAAATAAGACTTTTGTTATCGTTTTAGTAGTATATATATCATCCTTGCATTGCATAATAAAGTTAAATTAAAAATAATTACTAATAACTTTTTTATGAGATACAGGGTAACTAGGAGAGATTAAAATCCAGGGGGTAAAGCAACAACTGGTTTGTCAGCTAACAGGTGTAGACTTATAAAATTAGAATTCACTTACAAAATCTGGGACTGAATCTGAGAAGATAGACTGAACTTTGTCAAGTTATCAGCAGCTAGGTTGGCTTTTCTTCTAACACGAGAATGAGATGTCTATTTTCTTCACGAGAGGATAAGCTGAATGCAAAGAGGGACAAGTGTGGAAAATCAAAATGACAAGAACTTGAGAATCTGATTCAGCAATAATATTTCGAAATCAAATAAATAATAATACAATATATGTTAAATTATTTTTTAATGTAATGGGGAAAATATTATTAAAAATGATCCAATAAAACATAAGCATAATAAGAAGATAATTTATCTGTGGACAATATAAAATATCAAGGTGAAGTGTAAGAAAAATAATAATTACTAATACAATTAATAAAAATTTATAACTATTGATTACAATAAAAAAAAACTATTTTCTTGTTGTTTATCTTTATAAGAGATACAGTAAAAGCTAGTTTTAGTAAATAATATTTTTTTGTAAAATAAAAAATTAAAATAACTTTAGAGCTAACAGCTAGAAGGAATCAACCTAACACGGTCTTTGATTTTAATGAAAGGCTCTGTTTGGAGAGAGAGAAAGACACAAGATGCATGTGTACCTCTCTAATAGAAACATCCACCTAAGTTCAAGGTCCATTGTGGAGAATCTTTTCATGTACGGGCTATTTTCTCGGCATGCCACGTAGGTTCGGATTGGGCTTTAATATGGACTGTATGCTCCCAATATATTTTGGCCCTATTCGTTATATTCTCATCTCTCTTATTTCTAAGTTCACATCATAACTTTTTTTTTTAGCTTTTCTTGTAATTATAACAAATAAGTTTCTATTATTGATGAAAATAACAAATAAGTTTCTATTCGTTATATTATTATGTTGAAAATATTATTCAACATAAACTTGTTTCCGTCATTTACATAATAAAATAAATTTGTAACGAAAATAGTTTTCGCAACTCCTTTGTGAAGTTGAACTGATGGATGGAGCGAGGAGGCGCCATTAGAGGAACTCCAGGTGAATGGATCTTTGGATTTTCCCATTTTTATGGCCCTGAAAACTTGCTGTTAGCCGCGGCTATGGCTTTAAGATAGGGATTCTCCAATGCTTGGATGCAGGGTATAAACACATTCAATGATTTTGAGTGAATATGTTTTAATATAAAAGATATTGAATTAAAAGTTTATAATGTAATAACAACTAAAATACGCAATTAAGAACCAAATCTGTAAAATTAAATATAGGAATTTAAATCATAAAAAATATTTTATAAAAACTAAAAACAGAAAATAGGTATATATAAAAACTAAAAATATATTTAAGCAAAAAAAAATGATGAATTAAAATTCATTCAACATTGTTTTATTAATTATTTTTTTGTCTTAACTCTCTAATCTATCAAGATAAAAAGATTCTAGCTAATTCAGAGTTCAACTAAGAGGTAAGTAAAGTCTCATTGTGTATTGTATTAATTATTATATATACTCATTAGATTATATTTTATTATTCTAAAATAAATGTTTGTTTAGAAGGGGAAAAATAAATCATTAACAAAAAAAAATAACTTCACATATGCTAAATTATTAATTTATTAAATTGCATTCTCTCATGCGGGCATTGATAATTGAGTTATATGTAGAAATATAAAAACTATCCAGCAAACGCACATGTCTCAACATTGTATACTAATTTTTTTATCCTGCATTTTCTGTCTCTTCTTTTACATTTTGTATTTATTTTTTAAAATTGAAATTTCACTGCCCTTGCTTTGCACGGCTCAGTGTTCTAGTTTATTCTAAAAATATATATTGAGTTATTTCACTGTTCTTTTGACATTAAACTATTCAACGTAAACATCAAGGCAAATTCAAGAACTTAACCAAAATATAGATAAAGAAAAATTTGTGTTGACCAATATAATGCACTGTCAGCCCAGCATCCACTAAAATCGCATTCAACTTCGCTTCTAACCACAACAAATTTCACTTAGAAAGCACCAAAGGAGAACAAAATAGTAAAAGTGATACCTTCTTTCCATTTCTATGATCCGAACAATTCTCAGCTTGAAGGTTTTTTCCACCACCATCTACAATATTCTGAAAGGAAATTGAAGATCTAAGACTAACAAAAACAAATGTACTCTTCTTCCCATCAACGCATGCTCCACACAGGCTCCAAAAGCATCATCACTTGGTTGATCCTAATCACCATTGTACTCTACACCCTTTATTCTTCCAACATTATCCTCTTCAACAATGACCAACAAGATTGCCCCACTATCACCACCAATTTAAACGAGGCTACCCAAGAAAACCTTCGGGTAAGTACTTACAACAATACATCCTCAAAAACTATAGCTACCGATGATGAAAGTGTTGAAAAGAAAAAACCATTAGTAGAGAAACGACCAAGAGAGGATAATGATGACGACGAAGAAGAAGGAGAAGAAAAAAACAAAGAAGAAGAAGAAAACAAATCCCCCGTGGTAGTTAGATTAACACCCAAGCAAATGTCTGAGAGACAAGACACTGAGCTTAAACATGTTGTCTTTGGGATAGCTGGTTCCTCCAACCTATGGCACATTAGAAAAGAGTACATTAAGATATGGTGGAGGCCTAAGGAAACTAGAGGGGTAGTGTGGTTGGATAAAAAAGTGAGGAGTCAAAGCAATGAAGGGTTACCCGATATTTATATCTCGGGGGACACTTCAAAATTTAGGTATACGAATCGTCAAGGGCAAAGATCAGCGTTAAGGATATCAAGGGTTGTCACTGAGACATTCAAGCTTGGGATGAAAGATGTAAGATGGTTCGTGATGGGGGATGATGACACGATGTTTATGGTTGATAATGTGGTTAGAATTCTTTCCAAATATGACCATAGACACTTCTATTATATTGGAAGCTCATCTGAAAGCCATGTTCAAAACATTCATTTCTCATATGCCATGGCATATGGTGGAGGAGGATTTGCCATAAGCTACCCTTTGGCCCAGGAACTAGCAAAGATGCAAGATCGTTGCATTCAGCGCTACCCTGCTTTGTATGGCAGTGATGATAGAATTCAAGCTTGCATGGCTGAGCTAGGGGTGCCACTCACAAGAGAACCTGGCTTTCACCAGGTAACAAAATGATAGTAACCCATTTTCTAATATTGTTTTATTGATACATTTTTTTATTAGTGGTTAAAGTTTATTATAATGAAAAATCATGTAACTTGTTGTATAGAAAATGAGATCAAACAGTTAATCATAAAAAAATCTACAACAAAAAAAGTGTGTTAACAAATAAGTTGATAATATTTATACTAATATCATATGCCTCCCCATTATATTAAACAATGTTATTAGAAGACAGTCCATGAGTGCATTTGACAAATGAAAAAAGTGTATGAGTCGTTCTGATCTCACTAATAAAAATTAATGAATTACCAACTAATATTGGTCAATAACTTTATTTGGTAGCTGGATGTAGATACCAAATAGAATTATGGGATTTTGCATTTTGTAAATGAGAATGTAGAGCTATATGTTATACAGCGAAACTTGAACAAAATCTATAACGGAAGGTATAGTGAAAAGTGTGTGACTAGTACTCTTGTGTTATTATTATTGGGAATGCTTTGTGATGTTAATTTCCTTGGCTTGCTTATGCAGTATGATGTATATGGAGATCTACTAGGCCTTCTAGGGGCACACCCAGTGTCTCCACTTGTGTCACTGCACCACCTTGATGTGGTGCAACCAATATTCCCAAGGATGACAAGAGTAAGAGCCCTGCGGCACCTAATGGAGTCTGTGAATCAGGACTCAGGCAGCATAATGCAACAATCAATATGCTATGACAAACAAAATTTTTGGTCAATATCTGTTTCGTGGGGCTACGTGGTTCAAATCTTGAGGGGAGTGCTGTCCCCTAGAGAATTGGAGATGCCATCAAGAACCTTTCTCAATTGGTACAAAAGAGCTGATTACACTGCATATGCATTCAACACAAGGCCTGTTGCTAAACACCCTTGTCAGAAGCCCTTCGTTTACTATATGACCAACACTCATTATGACTCCACCACAAAACAAGTTGTTGGTGTTTACTCTCGTGACAAATCCAAATCCCCTTTCTGTCGGTGGAGAATGAATTCACCAGACAAAATCACCTCTGTTGTAGTTACAAAAAAACCAGATCCATTGCGCTGGAAAAAGGTAAAGATGCTTTTAAACTCACTTTTCCACACACACACTAACACTTATACAAACATAACATACTATGAAATGGCACTTTACACTTGTTTGCTAAGACATTCAAGCGCATGTTTCAAACAAGAGAAAAGAAAGAAGCCATTCATGTTTTTGCATTATAGGCTTTCCCTAAACATAATTGACTTCATTGATTCACGTTGAAATGGATCCTTTTACTAATTGAATGATTTTCTTTTTTTGCAGTCACCGAGGAGGGATTGTTGTAGAATATTGTCATCACGTAAGAGCACAAATACTCTATACATATGGGTGGGCAATTGTCAAGAGAGTGAAGTTACTGAATTATAGCATTGTGAACCCTCACATTGTTTTGTTTTCAATCACTGTTTGACATTTTTGTTTCTAAATATACTTCAAGTTAGATAGAAATAAATGAGTACAGAAGATGGAAATTCAACTTCGAAATATATTAATTTCCAATTTTTAGTCTCTAGTTGTACCAAACCTACTCCGCACACAAGTATAACTGCTTCATTTGACTAATGTTTTGTCACCCTCTACACTATTTCTTCCTTTTTTTTCACTCTGTAAATTATACAAAAGTAAGAGAAAAAAAATCTGTACACTTTTCTTGGTGTAGACACCAAGAGATAGGAAGAGAGAAAAAATGTGTGATTGATAAGTAGCGTGAAAGAAGAGAAGAACAAAGAAAAATGAAGAGTATCAATTACGTGTTCAAAAATCAGTACTTTTATGCAAAACATATTAAAGAGTGTAATTGTCTTTGAATGTATCTAATATAACACGTTCTTATTAATGTTTTCTGATGTGGGAGAGGACAATAAAGTCTTCAGCTTAACAAAATGTTTGTAGTTTTATTTTATTTTTTATTAATAATTATAAAAAATATTACCTCATTTTTACTCAACTTTTTATATAAATATAACAATATGAAATTTTTAAAATTCTCTCTGTATAACCTAATTTCTCAAATTCTTGCAACTTAAACTTCATATATCCCTCTTATACGTGTCTTATCCAAACACATTCAAAATCACACATAAAAGTTAATTTTATTATTTATAAAAAAAAAAAGATTCATTTTATAAATCTAATGTTACTCGTTTATGTATATTTATATAATCAAGGGAAAATATTAACAATTTTCAATCAATGAGTCGTAATCTCCTAAATAAATCCCAGCTCACATTAAGCAACGAGAATACATCATTCGGCCCATCAGAACCTATGACCTATAATCATATTTGACAAATAAGTTACTTAATTTTCTTAAAAGTTTATTTAACCACAAAAAATATTAAGCTTTACACCATCGAAATTAATTTTTAAACCAAATATACTAACATAAATCAAGAAACTGACGTACGTAGACTGCTAACATAAATCATTCTGCGCAAACAATTGGTATATAGTGTAAAGATAGTGATGACCCAGGAACTGCAATTATCATTAAGATCAAAAAGTGGATTCTTGTGGCAGAGGATAAATTCTAAAAGATGGAGCAAAACAAAAATTCCCGAGGAGAGGCATCCATCTTGAATACAAAAAAGCCAGCCCACATGTACACCAATGTTAGAGGAGCCAAAAAGAAGAATCTTCTTTATATGAAGCAAAATTGGATAACTAAGCATTTTACAATATGAATATCCAAAAACACATCACATTTCTAATCTCCAGAACTGTCTGTCTCAGAACCATTACTAACAAAATGTCTATGACCATCACTTCTCACCCTTGGAGAAGCTACACCTTTTCGAGAGCTTTCTGTCTCAGAACCACTACTATGACCATTACCAATACTAACAGTTCGTCTATGACGACCTTCGCTTCTTGCTCTTGTCTCAGAACCATTACAAACAATTCGTCTATGATCATGGCTTCTTGCTCTTGGATCAGAATCGTTACTGACAGTGCGTCTATGACCATTGCTTCTTTCTCTTGGAGAAGATAAACCTTTTCTACAGCTTTGTATTGAATGAACTTGGGGATCGTATTTCTGGGATGCAAGGTAATTTAGAGCTGTAACCACATCAGTTGTTTCGGGCCGCATATTAGGCTGTTCTTGAACACACATGGCAGCAATAGCAAGAGCTTGGTACAAACCTCTTATTGGATACTGACCTTCAAGCAATGGATCAACCATCTCACAGAATCTTTTACGGTTTTTGAATAAAGGCTTTGCCTGCAAACAAATATACATGCATTATAAGGTAGTGATTTTGGAAAGGTAAAAAAGTTGTCAGTTTACATAACTTGTCAATGAGAAAAATAGATCAGCAACTTTAAAAACAGAAACTTCTCTTCAACGTCATCAAACAACCAATTTGAAAAGTAGTGTGTTTGGTGGTAATAAGGATAAATAAGGAGCTCAATGAATTAATGTTTGTAACAGTATAAAGGCTAACTGAGTTAAAAATAATTACTGCAAATAAGCAGTGTCGTTGCAGACTAGCAATCAAAATAAAAGGGCTCAAAGGAACAATTTGGGATTATCTATCAATCAATGCTAGTACATTTGAGATTGTGTACTGTAAAATTTTGCATTTAAATCAAAAGTAAACACAAATAAAGATATCAAGTTACAAAGGGCGCCACTAGTTCACTTGTAACACATGACAAGCAAAATCAACTTGTTTTGTGTATAAAGTACTTCACCAATTATTGTGTTATATTCATTGACAGGAAAGGAAAACGAATGCAATAATCTGTCTAGTGGCATGACTATTACATGCCAATCAGACTCTAGATTTAGTAAGCACTTTACAAGCAACTTCCTGCAGGAGAAGGGCTTATCAAAGCTTCCAACTTTCTTATTATCAAAACTTAACTAATTTGAGTATTCAAGTTTATCAAAGGCATTGACAACAGATATGTGTAGCAACATCACAACAGATACGGATTCCAACTTGGTAAAAGATCATTGACATACCCATGCAACTAGATTTTGTTCTTTAGCAGGTTTTGTATTGTCGATCGCCTTCCTGCCTGTGATGATCTCCAAAAGAACAACTCCAAAGCTATAAATATCAGACTTGAACGTCAATTGACCCGTCATTGCATAATCTGGGGCACAATATCCATATGTTCCCATAACTCTGGTTGAAACATGGGTTTTATCACCACTTGGTCCTACTTTCGCCAAGCCAAAATCAGATAACTTGGAATGATATCCTTCGCCTAACAGGATATTGGAGCATTTCAGGTCCCGATATATGACAGGAGGTTTCATTTTATTATGCAAATACTCTAAGCCTCTAGCTGCACCAGCTGCTATTTTCATTCTTGTATTCCAGTCAATCGGTTTTCTACCACGCGGAAGATCTGGCAAAATGAGAGAAAGAAAAAGATACAAACCATGGGGACAAAGAATACCATTGCCAGTACATTCTAATCTATCCAAGGTTTTAAAAAACAATATGCGACAGTGATTTTGGCCGCAACATCAAAGTTTTTAAAGTCTCCACGATTACAATTGCGGCCACATGAGCGACATTGTCAGCAATTTCCCTCAATGTTAAGGATTGCTACAAACCCACAACTGCAACCACAATTTAAAACCTTGATTCTATCCAACAAAAAACAAGATATTAGGAAAACAGAATATACCGTGCAAATGATTCTCCAAAGATCCCAATGGCATATATTCGTAAACCAATAGCCTCTGCTCTCCCTCAGCACAAAAACCAATTAACTTGACCAAATTAGGGTGGTCTGCCAAACTCAATGTCAACACTTCAACAACAAATTCCCTAATTCCTTGAAGCCCATGAGGATCTAGTTGCTTTATTGCTACAACCTACACGAACAATAACAAGCCTGATCATAAACGTGCAAGACATGACAAGAGCTGGATTAAAACAACATAATTCTATTTCATTAATCGTTATATTAATTTTGGTACCTATTTTTAACGAACCTGGTTTATTTTCTCTATGCGCCCCTTATAAACCTTGCCAAACCCTCCTTCACCCAGAAAGCAATCTGACCTGAAATTCCCTGTTGCAGCTGCAAGCTCAGCAAAAGTAAATGTCTGTGCCCGGTAACTGTTAACTTTTCCTTCATTGGAAACCTCTTTTAAATTCAAATTCTCCACGTCCAGAGATAGCTGATCAGGCTTAGGATTATTATCTTCTTGTTTACCATTCACATTCAAATCAACTTTGACCTTATCTGCAAAAAATACACACACATACATACAATATTAATATCACGTGAGGGAGAGAGATCAAACAAAACGTCACGTAAATTCATCCAAGGATACCAATACCATAAATAATAAAAACCCTACAGCCATCAAAATTTAAAAGAAAAAAAAAACACAAAATGGCAAGCGCCACTTTGGATTATAGATCGGATCATTCAATCAACAACAACAACAAATTTTTTTTTGAAAAAAAAGTCCCATATTTTGGTTTATGGAACACGAACAATTTGAGTCCCTTCAAAATTATTCAATCCACGTTCAAAACTCATTCTAAAATTTCCAGAAGCGGTGACGCGAGAACGTTATTGTTGACCAACGAAAAAAATTGCATTATTAAACAGAAATAAATCAAAACCAAATTCATATTTTTCTTCCACATGTCAGAACGTAACAATATTTCCTTGAAAAAATTATTACAAAATGGAAAAAAAAATATCAATTTGCATCGATGAAAAGAAAGACCCTTGATCAATTCAGGACAAACCCACGTCCCAAATTTCAATTTTTTTAATAATAATGGTGAAGGTTGAACGCGATCACAAACAATGGGTCATGGGTGAACCTGATTCATCTCTGCTTTAGTAAAATGCATGAGAACATTAACTAATGAAGATCCATTGGCGAAATTTACCAGCAGCAGTATGTTTCTCGTTGTGATTGGTGTGCTTCTCGGCGTGATTAATGTTATTGTTGTTGGTTTTTTTGCTTGATTTGCCTGTGCAACGAAAGCAACCCATGTTTTAATAATCTCCGTCTTCTAAGGCTTAAACCGAAGAAAGCCCAGAAGAGAGTCCCCAAACATGAAAAAGGAGTGTCACGAACTGTGTATGAGAAAAAAGAGAGAGAAAGAGAAAGAGGGTCCTAATGTGGTGACCATTTTCCTGGAGCTTTAATATATTCTGTTCTGGGTGTCTCCAAGGTGAAACACGGATTGTAAAATCAAATGTTCTGCGTTACCAATTAAAAGAAAACACGAGAAAAGTAAAGGGCATTTATGTCCTTTTTGTGGGTTTCAAACGCTAAACCTAAAAGGCCTGTTTGGGTAGTTCAGTTTAAGTGCACCACTAAACTAACATTTTAGTTTTTTTAAAATATATTTTCATCCATGTAAATATAAAAACGTTATAACCATATAAAAAATTATCATTATAAGTTTAAATTTATCTGAATTTACATTAAAATGACACATTTTAATTTTATAAGTATTAAAAATCTCACATTAATAAATTTTAA
This sequence comes from Glycine soja, assembly GCF_004193775.1. NCBI lineage: Eukaryota > Viridiplantae > Streptophyta > Magnoliopsida > Fabales > Fabaceae > Glycine > Glycine soja. The sequence continues at coordinate 3,453,476 of NC_041016.1, forward strand.
ATATTTTTATATTTATGAGGATAAATAGCGTATACTTTTTTTTACGGAAATCATTTCATTAGTGAAACTTAAATGTATACCTCTATAACATTGTTACATTAATTATTATTGAAACAAAATATTCAAATAAACACTGTTAGTCAATATCATTACAACACTTAATAAAAAATCAAAAGTGCAAAATTTTTATTTGAAAAGGTAATAGTGGCTTCTCATGTGATTTTCAATACAATTTTCAAAATAATTTAGAATCTATTTAAATAAGTCATTGAAAATAAAATTCATCAATCACATTAGTGTAAAATTTTAAAAAAGTGATAATATTAAAATATATTTAGACATTTAAAATTTCTTAATTCCTTTATTTTAGTTTTTTCAGTATTTTTTGAACTTTACAAAATAATCACAGGCTAAGAAAATTTAAAATTTGATAATAAAAAGCTATTTTGAATAACTTATAGTAAAATTAAAATCAACTGCTTTTTAAAAAAATATGAATATTTTTTATGCTGGAAAAAATATGAATATACATAAACATAAATTAGATTACGATTATATTTTTTTTTTGAAAAAATGAAAACTAATGACTAGATTATTTTACGTCATAATCACTTGTTTCAATCTTAATCAAACTAGTCATTAATTTCAATTTTCAAATGAAACAATTAAGATTTCCAAAAATTTATTTAAATTTTCTTAATTGTACAAACTAATCATCAAATCACACTTTCATCACAACTTCTATATCTATCCGACTCGGTGTTAACTGTTGAAAATTAATACCAACAAACAGTATTTTGATGACGTGGCGGGTTTTAATTGAGGTTCCACGATTTTGTGCAAGCTGGTTTTGTCTTTCGAACTACACGCCCTCGCCACCGTTCGATTGGTATCAAAAGGAAAAGTCAGCGTCTCGAAGGAATCGCCTTCCTCCCAAACGACGCCGTTTGAAGTGGGACCCGCTGTCAACGCGCATGTGCGTTTGTTTTGTCCCAACGGTGATCCACGCGTTCCAGCTCGATCACGGTAACGAAGCTAACAAATGTTGTAACTGAGCCTGGCAGCACTGAATCAGTGCTCCTATTTATAAAACGACGTGTGTTAATAGTACATTTATTGTTGGTTGAACGCGGTGGCGGAGGGGCATACTTGTCATAAAACTTAAATAGTACCTGAATTTCGAGGGTAGATATGTGTCAGCCATATCACGTTCTGCTTTTCTTGCCTCTTAGTTTACCTTTTTGACTTTGAAACATAAATGCAAATTTGCTGTGCCTTTCATTTTTATTTTTGGTTAGAAGCTAAGCAGGTTCCTGATTATTATTTTTTTTCTTTTTTGTGGAGGATAATGTATAGAACTAGTACAGATTAAAAACTATATTAATTAATACTGTATTTTTCTTTACATTAAAATTGTTTTCCATTTTTTACAGGAAAAAAATTAACAGTGTGTTTAGTTGGTTAGAAATGTTGAAGAAATAAAAGGAAGAATGATAAAATAAGTGGAAAATAAATAAAAATACGTTTGATTTAATAGAAATAAGGCAAGAAAATAAAAAAGTTTAAGGGTCACACCTTTTTTATTTCTCCACTGAGATGCGCAGAAATGCGAAAAAAAAAGTTGCATATTTAACATTTTTTTATGCTTTTATTTTTTACGGTTTGAAATCGCAAAAAATGATATAAATATTCATATAGCTATTTAGGTTAACGATAGTTTTAAAGGCCACAAAACTTTAAAATTAATGTTTTTAAGTAATAATTAGTTATAATCTTTTTTAGAAGAATCTGTTATAATCCTTTGATAAACAATTGTTAAAAGACTATAATACAATATCAACATGGTACATAATTAAGGATGGATTATGTTATTTTTTTATTTTATTTTTCTTTTCCTTTTCTCTTGATTCTTAAACTTAATCAATATTTTCACTCTATTTCTTAAATTTTAAAATATTTATTTTTTATTTTCATAATATAATTCAAAATATTGATAATGGATAACTATTTTTATTGTTGTCATCATTTGATTTATTATTTCTGACTAGTTGGAAATTCAATCGAAACATAAATAAAACTTGATAAATGATTATTTTTATTAAAAATTAAATTCAAATATTATTCAAATGATTAAATCTTAACTTCAGTATATTAATCAGTTTTGTCTCAATCACCTAGTTAATAAATTAATTTGACAAAGACAATACATAATACAATCTAAAAATAGGCAATGATATTATTATTATACTAATCAATATAATGAAAAGTATAACATCTACTTAAATATATGTTATTTTTTATTTTAAATTAGTTGAAAATATTTTAAAATATAATATAAAATTAACCGTTTAATATGCACAGCAAGAAAAAAAACTAAAAAAAATGTAATTTACATAATTTTTGAATAAAATTACAAGAGTTACAACTAATTAAAAAACTAACAGTGTAATTATCAAAAAATATTTTTGTCCATTAAAGAGAATTATATTTCATATAAAAATATCATATTGGTATATGCATACTTATCTTTGTCATTTATAAATATTAATTATTTTATATAATAATGGTTAAAAAAATAAGATATTATTAATCATTATCCTTATAATATTGATTAAGAAACTAAAATAAAACAAGTATTTAGTGTGAAAATTAGAGAAGAACATAAAAAATTGATAAACAACATAATTTTATACATCTTAATAAAAATCTTTCTTTTTTTTTTATTTCTCAATCAACACTCTAAAAAAAAAACTCGTTAGAATTTACCAAAAACAAAAGTTATACATAACTGCAATTTTGTATGTTCGGCTCAATGATCTTAAATAACCATGTACTATGATATATCGTCCCCCAACCTCAAAGCTTTGGGCAGCGATATTTTATCTGATTAGTAGCAAAATTAGGATTTAGCAATTCAATACTTCAAGGTAATTTCTGAGGTGATATTCCATGCTTTTTTAATGAATAGTATAAATTAGTTGGAATTTTATATTTGCTTCCGAACATTTATTATTATTTTTTAAGACATCACTTTCGTAAAATTCTACCCAAATATAGTTAATTTTTTTACGTCCACAATTTTGCATTAGAATTTCTGTGGCAACACTAGAAATACGCGGTCTCAAAGTCCTAAGTTGAGGACCACTTCATTCTGCTTACTTAGCTTAATTAAAAAAAATAATGAAATATTTAAATAATATATACTAGTAGTATATTTTTTTTGTCAGCCAAATATATATATAGAGAGAGAGAGGAAGCAATATAAATAATTTTTTTTGTCAATATCTAGGTCCAACTCTAGTACGTACTAGACTTTGACAGAATGTCACGATGAGAATTAGTAAAATCTAGCATTAATGCAAAGTTAAGCACAAGATTTTATTTGACTTTTGTACAATTTTATACTGTTGCTTAACGTTTACAGCTTTAAAAAGTGTCTCTATAGCTCATCTCACAATTATTAATGAATGATGACTTCCATTGCAATTAACCTCTTAATTATAACTACTCCGATTTAAAATCTCTGCAACCCTTTCCGTTGATTAATTTAACAGTCGGACACATAAACATAACACATATATAAAATGTATTTGTTTCAACTAAAAAAAAGTTTATGAACTATTCTTTTTTTCTAAAACACGTGAAATGTATGGAATGTTTTTTACTTGCACAGGGGATTAAAATTGGGTTCAAAATTACGTTAAACTTTTTTATTGTTGATGTGTATTTAGATTAATTTATTTTTCGAAGTAGTTTCTTAAGAGTGTTTAAAAAACAATTATTTCTTGGCAGTGGATTTTAGTTGCGAAAACTGACGGGGATTTGAGTTGATGGATGTTAACACTAATGGATATTATTTCTTAATAGTAATGTGATAGTAAAAGAAATATATAACAAAAAAATGAATAGATAATGAAGAGGAAAGTTGAATAGAAGTTAAACATTTGTTTTTATTATAGGAAAATGATTCTTATATATTGCATAGGTGTTCATACTTTGAAAGAGATAAGAAAAGTTTAAATATAATATTATTATTTCTATTTTACTGAATATTTAATTTTCATGATTCTATTTTAAAATTAAGATAGTTGATTTTCTTATTTTTAAAAATTCATAATTTTGGTGTTTCTATTTTTAAAAATAGAAACATTTTAATCTCTATATTTTAGAAAATCTATAATTTTAGTCACCATATTTTAAAAAATTTACAACTTTGATTTAATATTTAATTTTGTTACATTCTATTTTTTTTATTTCTTAATTTATAATTAATTAAATCATTTCTTAAAAATATCTAAAATGAATATGTTAGGTTTAGAATTTATTTAGACCAGAGACAAAATCGATAATTTGATCAAAATTATAAATTTTATAAAATAGAAAAATAAATGTCTCTATTTTAAAATTTAAAGACTAAAATAAAAAAAATTAAATATCTTAATTTTAAAATAAAGGACTAAAATTATGTATCAAACAAAATAAAAATATCATATTATATTTAAGGCTAAGAAAAATATATAGATAAATAATATGGCTGATAATGTGATACTACAGAAGAAAAAAAGTTAAGAAGTAATGATGATATATTTATAATTTGTAGATGTTCAAATATTTTACTCTGTTATATCTTGAATGGCGAATGTATTTTAATTACAAGTTTATTTATACTTTTGGTTTTCTCGTTATTTTTTTTGTGAATTTAGTTTTTTTTTCAATTTAAAAAGATTAATCTCTCACTAATTTAATTGTGCAGTTTTTATTCATATCAGGGTGTAGACGTGCTAATTTTATATTTTTTTTTATCCAGAAATGTTAACTATTAATTATAACCCATAATATTTTTTTTACCTTTTTTCTTTAACACTTAATCAATCTATACCCGATAGGTATTCAATCCCCTGAATATCCCGGAACTTTTATCAAGAGGGTAAAAAAATATTAGATCATTCTATTTGGGGTGATTACGATTCATTATTTTTTATTTTATTCTTTTAACTAAAGTTATAAAAATTTTTATAATTTTAGTTTAATTTTTTATTTTATCTACGACTTTCAAAGTCAGACAAGTTTTCTTTTATAACTTTGAAGTCATATTTTTTTTTTTTAGTTTATTGTAAATACAATTTAAAAATAGTTGTTAAATTAAAAATAACATAATACATTAATATAAAAATAACAATATAAATAAAAAAAAACATAAAAAGTAAAAATTATATTAGTGATTTACTTGTTTTCATATTATATCATTTACTTCTACACAATAATTTAAATTGCATTCACATTTAATTCATCTACAAAACAAATCAAATTCAGTAATATTATTAAAAAATTATATAAAATTTAAATATACAAAATATATTAAATAAAATAATATTAAAAATATATAAAATATTTTAAATAAAATAATATTAAAAAAAATACAACATACTAAATAAAACCATATAAAAAATATATACAAAATATTAAATAAAATTAATAATAAAACCATATAAAAATATATACAAAATATTAAATAAAACTAATAGCAAATAAAATTTAAAATATTTATTTAATAATTAAATAAATAAAATTATTTACAAATTTTAAAAAAATTGAAAACAAAACAATAATCCTAAAACAGTAAAATAAAAAAAATAAAAATACCAACTTTAAAGTCATAAAAAAAACTTATAAAACTTAAAGATAATAACAATTATCCCAATTTATCTCATTTTTTATAATAATTTAAAATTGACCCCAAATGAAAAAATTTATTTTTTTTTTATCCCTTTTGGTAAAAGTCCCGAATACCCCCGTAACATCAGAGCACCTCACACATAAAAACTAGTAACAAGCAATCCAAATGCCCCTTTCTCTTGGTACAGGTAGAGGCCGAGGGAGTGGGAGGGCCTATCCCCCAAAATAAGATTTTTAAACTTTTATAGTATTATACATAAAATTATTTTATTGCCCCTTTTTTACTTCTTTAAATTCTCTTTAATAATTTTTGTTAGCACGTTTTATCTAAAAATCAAAATTCTTTTTATTTTTACTTTTGTCAATTTAATAATTATATTTAGTTTCTTATACATTTTTTTTATCTACCTCAATTGATGGAACAAAATACACTAGTTATTATAAATTATTGATACTATCTTTAATTTTCATGGATAAAAAAATATACTCTTTTGACTTTCGTGATCACAAGTTTTTTACATTATTGTTATTTTTCTTACTTTATGCTATAAGTTTATTTTATTATGCTTTTAAATAATTTATTCTACATTTTTTTAATTGAGTCTTATAAATAGGAATATAATGAGTAATAAAATATTTAAAATAATTTATAACATTTACAATGCATGATTAATACACTCTTTTGGCTTCAGCAATCACAAGTTTTTTTCCCCATTATTGTTACTTTTTCTGCTTTGTACTATGAGTTTCTTTTACCATGCTTTTAACATTTTTCATTCTACATTTTTTTATCTTGCATGTTATTTTTTGTAATTGGATATTATAAATAGGAATACATGAGTAATAAAATACTTAAAATAACTTAGAACATCTACGATATACGATTATTTAAATAAGTTGCTTATCTTAAATATATGAGTCCTACAATATCATACAGATTTAAAAAATTTATCAAAAAATTTAGCCCAATACTAAAATTGTTAGAATGAGTACTTAACTTGAGTTACATTAAATTTTATAATTAAAAAAATGATTCTTTAATTTGTAATAATGAATTAAGCAACATATTGTTAAATCATTTGTTCCAATGGTAAAAACTTGTTAAGTATCGTTTGGTTAATTTTAAGTAACTGCATTGAAAATGTTATTATAGAAAAGCTAATTTGCAACTAATAAAATAACTAGTTTCTTTTAGAAATATTTTATTAGATTTATAGTTTCTATTTTTGTTAATGATATATTTATACTTAATTAACTTATCGGAACATTTATCATGTGTTATTCATTTAACAAAGTATTTTTTATGATTTGTCTTGTGTGACTCAAATATCTATTTTTAAGATATTTTGAATAACATACTTTGAATATGACGAATTTTCCTTTTCACTTAACTTAAATGATTTTTTTTTTTTTTACTTTCTTTTTCTATTGCTAACAATCTTTAGATGCTTATGTGTTAGTTGTACTTGTTAATTAGTATTTTTCTTATGCTCAACACAATTCATATATTTCTTTTTGGTCATAAAAAAATATTAATTATATATTAAATTTCTTATAGCATGTAAAATTTTACATATTTTTTTAAGTTATGATTTTTTTTATATTAGTCCCTTAATATAAAATTTCTGGCTTCGCCCGTGGGTACAGGGACATTGTGTGTACAAACCAGATGTTCAGTCTGGTGAATTCAAGAAACACAAGGAGCAAAGCAATAGGCACAACCAACCGAGTACCCCCTTCAACAATCGAATACCAATGGATGGAGCACATCACATGGGCTAACCCTTAGTTAACTATGGATTCGTCATTATCCTAACAAAACATTTGTTTAAGCATAGAAAGGTAATTATGCACAAAAATTCATAGGTGTAAGGCCCAATATAAATTTATATAAATAGGGGTGAGTTTCTTGAGTTAAACATTGTCCAGTTTCATTTATTACATTCATTTATAGATGTGTCATGTGTGTTGTGTTTTAATTTAAACCTTAAAATGATGAAACAATCGAATATTAGAAGAAAAATATTAAAAGAGGAAGGACATCAAAGAACAAATTATCCTATCTTCTAACTCTGGTTAACACAATCTTATAACTCCGGTTAACTTGAATGTGAAACAGACTATTTTTTTTTTTTTTATACATGAATGTGAAATAGATTAATAGAGTATTGTGTGGATATTTTTCATTAAATATGACTTATCAAGTTAATGAATATAGAAAATTAAAAAAAAAACAGTATTATGTGGATATAACTAAAATTGGTTTTAAATGGGTTCAAATTGAACTCACTTAAAAATAAATAATCTAATTAAATATTTTTAATTGCACCTTTAAATAATAAGAGAATAAGTTGAATATAAAAAATAATTAAACCTTAAAAAATGACGATAATAAAAATGTTCAATTATGTGTTGATTATACACACCTCACATTTTTTACGCTAATGAAAATATGAACCAGAAAACAATTCATCCATCGTATATCATAAGCCGTCCCATAAACGACGTGCGCAAGTGTCTCATCGATCTCAAGTAACGTTTCTTAATCAAGGACAGATCATTAGAGATCAAGTTATCTAGAAACTTCTGCTATGTAAACATTAGCAATAAAATGTACCTTCAAATCATGGAAAATAAGGATGAGAGTGAAATAGGAAAGGGTTATTTAATTATATCCTCACCTCCACTGCACGTTTGTTAGGACAGCAAATATATTGCTTAGATAATATGAGATTAATTTTTTTTATTATAAGACAAGAAAATTAAGAGTAAAGTGGGTTTTTTGTTTACGGGATGGAGGAAGAGACACCGAGAATACATTGGTAATTGGTAGTTGGTAGTTGGATGGATATTGACGAATCTATTATTAGCTAGAAATGAAAAATGATGTGGACACTTTTTTTTAAGTTTAATTTGGTTTCGTTGGACCTTGTTTTATATAAAGGTTTTTATGAACAGTTATATCATGGATGCGACACGTACACAGTCACTTTCAAAAGATTATTTACTTTAAAAGTTATATCATAGACATTATAATTTACAAATAAAGTTTTCTTGATTTTCTTTAAGAATAACTTGTAAACTAACTTGAATATCATATATAGATATATTATGCACAGGCAGCATAGCCAATCAAAGTTAATTTGATGAATAGGATTGAGCATGTAACTGGACATATGTTACATATGTATAGTGTAAACTCTATAAAAAAATACGTCTAGTGTAAATAATGCAAATATAAGCGAACATGCATCAGAGTGCAAAGAAAGAACAAAAGGAAAGAGTGTAAAGGGTGATGAAGAAATTCAACTTTATACAATAAATTTTTTGAGAAAAAATGTAAAAACAATAAATAATAAGACTAAATTAATTTTACATATAATTAAAATAATAAGAATACATATTATTTAACATATATAAAACCGTGAATTTGTTAAAAAAAATAAAAACTAACTTTAAAAAAAAACGCAAACATAAAAACTAACTAATTAATAATTTTTTTCTGTAAATGCAGAAAATTATGTCAAGCATTCATTTAAGTGCGTTAAATGCTTGAGTCAAACTTTTCAATACTAAGGCAATATCAATGTAATTCATTGTCAAGATACATTTTTTTATTTATGTAAGAGTATAACAACTCAAGCGTCAGACTTAACCCATTTGAACCTTTGTTAGAGGATCATATTGATACCACAATTCAACAAACAATTTTTCCATTAATAATTATCTCAGGGAAATCAAACTTATCAAACCTTCATTTTGATATCAATTGTTGGATCAAGTTCTTACCACTAAATTAAAAAATACAATTAATAATTAGGATTCAACTTATTCCACTTAAGAGTATAACAGTCTAAGAGTTATGATCGATTATATTTGTCACCTACCTGACAATTGATGTCACAACCCGACAAACAATCATAAATAAAATTTCAATCATTTAGATAATTTATTTTAAACATTATATTATAAATAAATAAAAAGGAAAACTTTTATTAACAATCATGGAATTATAAGGCAAATGGTGTTTAATTACTTTCTCTGGGTTTGTTTTTTTAATCTTAGTGTATTTTCACTAATTTGCCTTTTTGTTTTTGTTGTTTGACATGAAAACTATCACAATTTGCCAAGCTTACCATGTATAAGGAATAAGCCCTCTATCAACCTTTAGAAATGCAGTCCCAAATTTGATTAACTGTACTCCATACCGGACCACAGTTGTAATATTCTTAACATGAAGGAGAGATTTCTATTACTGCTATAAATGCAGAATGAGTCTTTTTCTTTCAATAGTTATATTTTTTTCTTTCTAAAAGATGTTTTCAATTCTTAATAAATATTTAAATTTATATTTATTTTTTGAATTATTTTTTTTACATTGAATCTCTAATAAAATAATAATTTTATTTTTAATTATTAATACTTTTTTAGTTTCGGTTAAATTAATAAATTTTATGTTTATTTCCTGATAAAAAATAAAAAAAACTAATAAAAAAAACACAAAAATTAATAATTTATTATGGACTAAAAAAATGTGTCAAAAATCAAATACAGAGTTTTTGTTTTACCATGAAGCAAAAACAAAAAAAAAATTATTAGATAAAAAATATAAAATTCAAATATTTATTAACAATGAGAGCCTATTTTTTTTTCTCAATTTGGTAAGTTCTGAAGTTCTTTGCGTTTTATCTTTTGATATCAAGGCCTTTTTAATAGAGATTTGTATGGCATTCCCAAAGCTAACAAGAAAATCAGACTCAGTCTTTTTAAAAACAAGATGAAGTATTTTTCATGATTATCCTAAGGATATTTTTTTTCCATGTTGCATTTGTAAAATATCTTTTCCACAAGGACAAGGAGATTGGATCTAGCCATAAGAAAAATAACTCACTTTAACTTTATTGATAATGAAGTACTACTATTATTTTTCATGTTTTTTCTTTTGCCATATTACATGTAAAATATCTTTTGACTTTATTTATAATTGATTTCCATCAGAAAACTTCATTGATAACTTTTAATGAAATCTTTCCTTTGATTATGTTTTTCAAATTATGAGAAAATCTGAGTTGAACTCTACTCAAAACAGCATAATGTTAATGTTGGTAGCATGACAGTATTATACAGACGGAATTCTCTATGCTTGCATATTCTTTAATTCGAATAATACAAATTACGTACTTAAATAAACTTCCAATTTTGTGATCTTATACTTCTTTGACACTTTTCTGGGAGCATTGTTTTCTAAGTTTCTTATTCGTACTGATAGAAATGTTTTCCTAACTGACAAACATAGTGACGCGTGTCAGATTCCCCAGGCATGCTAGTGCTTCTGGCACTTGTGCACTAGAGCTTATGGATTAGATCTTCTGCATAAGCTTAAGGCATCATCATCTACTGAAATTGATCATATTCCTTCAAACAGAAACCTTTAATAAGTGTTGAATCATCTAACACTGCAACTGCTGTACCTCCACATATGCATGATGACTTGTGATGGAGAGAAATGTTTCTCATTTTTCAACTTTTATCACAGTCAGTTCATTTGGTCTTTTTTCTCTGTAATAGGCTAAGATAATGTTTGTTCTATATGACTAAAATTTGATTATGACTTTTTCACTAAAAGTACTTTTTCTTATTGTTATTTGTTATTGTCTATCTTATAGAAACAATGTTAAAATTAAGTGCATACTGTATATAATTGGAGTACGTATTAGTTTATTGATACTGATCGATAGCCAGGTAAGTGCAGTTTTCACTTTTGCCTTTAAATCTGCCTTTAAACATAGTGCCTTTTTTTATTAACTAAACCGATATGGATCGACCTTTTTATTTAGTAAACCATCCATGACTGATGATTAATTAGTAATTAATGAAGGAAAATGTTACATTATGTTACTTTGAATAATAGGCGTGAATTACCCTCTCAATAAATAAACAAATAAATGGGTTAAAATTCTGTCTTTATCTTACAACAGCATCAAATCAAAGTTTCATCACTAATCAGATATTTAGTGTACGTTTAGAGTATATTTAAAAGTATCAGGTTAAATTTAAGAGAATTTAAAAGTATATTTACTTTTAAAGCAATGATTTTTCCCTTTATATTTATAAATTTAAGTTCACAATTATACATAAAAAATTATAAAAATACTTTTCAAACTTTAAATTAAACATAGTCTTAGCGCCTGTTCGGATCAAGACACTTGATTGAGTTGTTTCATTTCCTTACACCATAAATCTAATTTGTAAAATCTTAACTTATTGAAATTTACTTAATGAAAAAAAAAACACTTGCTGTAATTTTTATTTTTTTTGGAAAGCGCTGTAATTAATTTTGAGTTAGGTTAAAAGTAATAAGACAAAATTGTCCGGAACCTAATTAAAGAGGTAGATTAATTTTGGGTTAATTTGCATCAATGAGGTAACTCTACTGTCATCCACCAAGAAATTCTGGCACCCCAAACCCTAATTCCCGCAAGGGGTAGCACCTGTACAGCCACGCCAATCCACTTCAAATGGCTTCCATTGAAGATATTTAAATCCATTAATTTACATGTCAGAGCATAGGTAACAAAATTAATTACAACTTTATGCTGAGACCGGATCAATTTGGCCGGTTCCTTTAGTTATAAGGACGTGATTTTAATTGAGTTTTTAAAATATTTTTAATCAAGATTTTTAAACACGTACGGTGATAATACGTGGAAAAAATATATTGAATGTTAAAAAATAGTTGCATAATATTGTGTAAATGAAAAACTTAATAATAATAAAAAAATATGAAGAATATGTTAACCGCTATCTTTAAAATAAAATGAAGAGTAAAAAAATTATAAGGAGTGTTGTAAAAAAAAATACCATAAATTCTAATGCAAATATATAATTCCCATACTTTTATAATAAAATAACAGAGAGAAAAGTCAAATTTAAATTTATCTCCTTTATTACAAAAAATATAAATATAAATACAGTGTACAAAAGTTAAAATTTAAAAGTGAACATACCATATTACTCAATATTCATCGTCATATTATATTTGCTGCTTGAAATTGGATTTATTTTTTTCGTCTAGGAGACCAGGGTTACATATTTTCTTCGAAATAAGTAACTAATTAATTTATTCAAAATCAAATATATCTATGATATCGTAGGGTTAGTTCTTTCTCATCACTAAAAAAATAATCAAATAATAATCACTAAATTTAGTGGTAAAAAATATTTTTCTATTGTTAATTTTAGAAATAATAAAATTTTAGCCAGAATATAAATTTTTCTGTTTACTAAATAAAGTGCTTAAATTTAAAACTTTACTAGAAATCAAATATTTAACACTTAAATCAACTTTTGGTGGTTGAAATTGTGTTTCTTATATTCAGGAACGTTCGCAAATTTTTCTTTTTATAGAAATGGCAAACACCATTGAATATTACAAAAGTCAGAACTTGCAACCTTTTTGGCTACATTGCATGCATGTTGGGTGAACAGATTCTCCACCATCATTTGAAAGCTAGAGCCATGGGTTGGGCTAAAAGAGAAGTGTTTGTGCTTGTGCACCACAACCAACGGTATGGAGTATTGATCTACAAAAAAGGAACTGTTACGCCACATTGAAGACGACCTAATTTATTTAATATTCTTTTCTTTTTATGTCCTTCGGGTGGAATTCCATGGGGGCTATATACTAGGTAGAGCAACTAAGCAAATGCACCCACTTGCTGGAATCCAACAAATATTAAGAAACTTAAAATATACATATTTTTATTGAAAGATAAAAAATTATGTTTTTGATAATTTTTTTATTTTAATTTCTTGACCAATTTTCTGAGAATACTGATTAGTAAGACTTTTTTTTTTCTTTCCTGATTCCTTTCTAAGTTCAGAGCGAGGCATGCTGTATACTACACGAGCAAGCCATTACAGGTCAATGATATCATTAATCAATAAGATATTAGTATTAATGTTCAATGATAATATGATATCATGAATTAGTAATTGACAACAAAATCAATGTCCTTTAAGCTGCCATGGTATATTTGTGAATTGTAACATCCGACACTAATTAAGTAGGTGTTTGGGAGGAAGAAAGCTCATACTGTAGCTTCCGCTCTAACTCTAAGATGTTATTTTTGGGTTAAGGTGAGGTTAAGTAGATGTCGCCTAATGTTATATCCTCCTGCTCTATCTTAATTTCTATAAATCATTCTACTAATTTTATGATAAGTATTGGATGAAAAATAATTATATTTAATGTCTTGGAAATATAAAACTTATTTTAAACTTTCCATAAAAGATAATAAGAGGATTAGTAAAAGGATAGAATATGAGGATTTAGAATTATTCTTTTATAAATGCTCACGTAACATGTTAGCTAAGTGTTTGTACTTTATTGAGCACTTCTTAAGAATTTAAAAATGAAAAAAAATTAATTAAAAGTGAAGTTTTTTTTTTGGTGAAGAGTTTTATTTTTTAAATGTTAAAAATATTAAAGTTAAATAAGACACTGGCGGACATGATCGTTTTAGTCAGAAAAATTATATTGATATTAAAATTTTATATTTATAACAATAACAAATTAATGAGATATCAGTGTTTTGATCTTCACTTTTTTTAGACTTTTTTTCTCTTTAATTATTATTACAAACCATCTAGTTATTCTCTACTTCAACTTCTCACGTCCATATGTTACATTGATTAAAAAAAGCGCACCAACTATCTAATTAGAATGATTTTTATAATGAAAAACGAGAGAGAAATATAAAATAATATAAGGTAATGAAAAGAAGTAATATATATATATATATATATATTATGAAAATTTATTACGTGAATACCAGGTACAAGTAACATTATTCTTTGTTTTAAGTATATCAATGATAACCTAAAAAAAAAAATATCAATGATGGATTTCTGTTTGCATGTTAGGATGGAGCAAGGGACTTGAAGGAAATATAAAAATATACAGAAAGAATACGTGACTAATTTACAGCACAGACACAATATTAATTCCATGCATGTACAACATAGACATGAGTCACATACTCACATGGCTAATTTACGGCACAAAATTATCTCATTTCTCTCTTCCCCCCCCCCCCCCCCCCCACTAAAACACGTTTTAACACCACCATTCAACAACTGGCTAAGGTATTTCCATGGCCATTGGAGAATATAGCCACCTAAGTCCATAGTGGCCCACTCCATAACTCCACAGTAACAGCAATTAATATAGCTGGCAATAACTCCTATATATGTACACAATTGTACTTAACTTCCATACTAAAATAGCAAAAATTAGTAGTAACTCACCCAAAGTAGCCAATTCATGGATCCATTTAAGTTCACAACCATGCATGAATAGAATCTAGAACATCATCATTAATTTTTAGGTTTCAAATTAATAAAAGTTTCAAGACCCTGAAGGCATATTAGACAAAAGTTGGAGTGAAAAGAAACTTGAATGGAACCTCATTATTACCAAAAAGCAGCAGCACAATAGAGAAAAAAAACAAGAAGATACACGCTACGCTTGTCTGGAAGAATCTACATATTTCACACATAATAAAATCATGTGAATAATATATATCTCGTTCCCAAACTCCAACCAAACGATCCATTCTCATTAGTATTTATGGTCCACGATAGTAATTTAAACTATGATCAAGCTGACAAATATGAAAAATATCCAAACAACTTTTTTCTTTCTTTCTAATTTTAACTTAAAAGTATATTATAATTTAATAAAAATTTGATCAAATCAAACGCACTCTAAAAGTGCATTACTAATGCCTAGATGCTGGCTATTGCTTCATAGACTCCCATGTTGTTTCCTGCACTATTTCCGAAATGTTTTTTAACCTTTCAGAATGATTTTTTCGAAAGCCAAAACGGAAGAAATAATTTTACATTTTGGAATAAATATTCTAGTAGGAAAAAGGAAGTCGAGAAAGTATTAGGCCTATGCATCAAAAGAGAACATGGTTCTGAAGCCCGAAGATAATACGAAAATTGGGCTGAAAGGAAAGCTCCAAGCCCACTACAAAACAACAATCCAATCCAGGCCCAACATTTTCAATGACTACTCTGCAACACCCTGTCCCCTCTAACGACGCCGTTCCAAACCTGAACCACCGCCGGAGCAAGAAAGATCGAGACAGAGAGTGATCGCAATGTTGCGACACTTAAGCGTTCACGCGCCGCGTTTGGCGCTGAACTACAGTACGAGGTTAGTTCACCGTGGCAGCAGGCAATCATTAATGACACGCGCATTCTCGTCCTCCGCTGCCGCCTTGTCGCCGCCGTCGAAGGCAATCGTGTACGAGGCGCACGGTGACGAAGTTGGTGGAGGTTCCACCGGTGGAAGTGAAAGAAAACGACGTGTGTGTGAAGATGCTGGCTGCCCCTATTAACCCCTCCGATATAAATAGAATACAGGGCGTTTATCCGGTGCGGCCAGACCCACCAGCAGTGGGTGGGTACGAAGGCGTTGGAGAGGTTCAGTCTGTGGGTTCCTCAGTTACTTCTCTCTCTCCCGGTGACTGGGTTATTCCCTCTCCACCCTCTTTCGGTGCTTACTCTTTCTCTTTTTTTTTTTTTTCATTTTGCAATTTTTGTTACTCATAATTGTGTCTTATGTACAAATCAATAAAAAATAATAAAAGAGAATATTAAAAATAATTAATGGTACATTAAAAAGTTAAAATAATTAATAATTATTTTGATGTACTTTTTTTGTTGGACAATTATAATGGGAAGCCGCGAGTATTATATTTTGAATATTTATTTTTGGCATATACAGGGACGTGGCTGACTTATATTGTGAAGGATGAGAAAGTTTGGCACAAGATAGAGAAGGGTGTGCCTATGGAATATGCTGCTACAATTACTGTTAATCCCTTGACTGCACTTCTCATGCTTGAACACTGCGTTGCCTTGAACTCAGGTACTGTTTCTTTTTTTACTTGCGGTTAGTGAGTGGATTAACTGGATGTTTGGTTTCATGTTGAAATATCAGTTAACATGATTTTAGGAAAATTTTCGCATGTTCAGCAAGATTAATTCTGGGTTGAATCAATTTCGGTAGTTTTTGCGTCGGATAAAAAAAAGTTATATGGAATTTTAACATGCTTTTATAATAAAAACATCTAAACTCAATTCAAAATAATTTTGCAAAATTAATTTCATTCAAAATCAATTTATGAACGCTCATGCAAAAACAAACTAAAATTTTGTGAATGTGGCTGTGGATGTCAACAGGAGATGCTATTGTGCAAAATGGGGCGACCAGCATGGTTGGCCAGTGTGTCATTCAGATTGCAAAATCGCGTGGCATTCCCAATATTAATATTATAAGGGACAGGTGCTCATTGGAAGGTTTTTTGCTAGTTTTGTTATTAGCTTCTATGTATTGTTTTGGGTGTTTGTTTTGTTCATTACAACATATTTTTTGCATTTTTTAAAAATATAATGTGATTATTAAGATATCCTTCTTATTCCCTCCCATTTTTTAAAAATTTGATGATGTCATATTCTGTTTGAATGTTTTGGGGTTGGGTATAAATGATGGTAGTAAAGTAATCCAGGCCACTTAATCTTTGTTCTTGAAATACTTATGAGTTCATGAACCTTCTTATAGGTCCATATTTTTAGCTTATTAACCTTTGCCTTTCACAAGCAAGATCTAACCTAGCAGTAAAAAGAGAGTCAAAAAATGAATTTTTAGGTGTGTGCAACTTCTCTTTAGTGTATGCAGGGCATACCAGTCATGTTTATAAACATAGCTATTCATCCACTGGATACTTTTTTTTATTTGTTTTGAGTGATGTAAGGCTCTGTATAGTAGACCCTATTAAGTGAATTTCTGTAAGCAACTTTAAGACATAATTCTAGAGTTGTGGTTCTTTTGTGCTGGGAATCTGTACTGGATGGTATTTCTTATTGAAGAATTAATGAAATATAGATATCAAGATGCCCAGATATTTGCATGATTGGGTGAAAATGAGTTTCTAGTTTACCCATCAAATCTTCAGATGCCTGTTTGGATTGGATGACTAAGTCGCCATATTTTTTGGTAATAGAATCAGAAAGTACAGAATTGAGGATTTTAGAATACCTGCACCCTTGGTTTGAAATGATACCTCTAAGGCATAATATTTGATTGATCAAAATCAGAAAATGAGTGGGAAAATAGCAAAAAAAAATCTACTCATGTTGGACCATGAACATTGGGAATTGAGATCCCTTAATTTCTTAACTTGTTAATGGTCTAACCTTTCAAACTAGGGTAGCATATTGATCTAGTTAATTAAATGTAACCATAGTGTAGAACCACATATTTGCAGGATCTTTCCTTGAGGGGATTCTGGTTGCAGAAGTGGTTGAGCACAGATAAAGCTCAAGAGAGCAGAGGAATGATAGACAGACTTTTGAGTCTTGTACAAGAAGGAAAGTTAAAATACGTGTATGTTTTCTATTCTACCTTTCAAATATGGGTTGGATTATATTCACTCAATACGGTCAAATTGCTGTTGAATGTTCTCACATTTCTGTTTCTCATTCATTTGACTTACCAATTTCATTTAATGGTCGCTCTGTTTGCAGGATGGAGTTGACTCCGTTTGATGATTTCAACACAGCATTGGATAAAGCTATGGGAAAACTTGGGAGCCAACCTAAGCAAGTGATCAAATTCTAAAAGTGATGGTGTTTATACTATTTTCTGTTGGATCAAAAATTGTTCTGGAATTTCCAAGAAAAAACAATCTGGGAAGGAAAAGGACTTCTTCAGAGGGATCTATGCTAAGATTTATAGTGCAAGAAATAAGAATTAGAATTTAATTTTTATACATTGTGAATGTAAAAATTTTACACTGTTAACTAATCAAACTTGTGTGCCCCTATTTCTGAGCATTTTATTATTTGTAAGATTTTGCTCTTATTAATGTTTTCGTTGACTTGTCTTCTTTATCCTTCTAAAAACTAAGCATTTTATTTATAAACTGTAATAACTTTTTATCAAGGATTTTTTTTTTTTTAATTTTCACAATTATTTTAATCAAATGATTGTTTTCAAGAACTTGGTCGCTCTGTTTTTACATTGTTAACTAATCAAACTTTTTTTTACCAAGTTAACTAATCAAACTTGTGTGCCCTTATTACTCAGCATTTTACTGAAAAGGTTTTGCTCTTATTAATGTTTTCATTGACTTGTCTTTTTTAACCTTCAATAAACTAAGCATTTTTTTTTTTAAAACTGCAATAACCTTTTATCAAGAACCTTTTTTTAGTAATTTTGACAATTCTTTTTATCAGTTGAATTTTTCTAATATATTCGTCAATATTTATAATTTCGAATGATTTTTTTTCCTCTAGAACCCTTTTTTCTTTCATTTGTACCCATTTTTCTTGTGTGCCCGGAAGACATCTCTCAAGGAGATGAACTGTTTTAGACGTAGAAAAATGTCTATACAATTAAAAGTCAAATATAATCAACATACTACCGTGTGAGATTTGGATAGTTCATTGTACCATTTTAAGACAAAGGATAACAAATGAATTTTTTTTTTTTGAACAATTAGCAATAAAGAGCATACGAGCAATGTAAGAAACTCGGATTGCTTTGCCGCAGCAAGTAAATAATGATTTGAAAACATTTAATAACTATAAGCTTTAACACTATGACCAGAAATTTTCAAGATAACACAACACGAGGAGTCCATGAGGATTAATTTTGTTAACCTAAAAAGTAAAAAGGATAGATAAGGAGCGAAATATCAAATGAGATTAAAAAAAATCTCAAATCCATTTATGTCATGCACACGGGACGCCAAACCCATCCAAATTGAATTCTTGGCAAAATCTTGGGCAAAGAAGCTCAACCCTCTCACAAGTTCATTGCAAAGTTGAAGAGTGCTAACAACACACTACTCTTTCGGGCATACTTTCCATTCTTAGTTAAAATTTATTGAAAATAAAAAAATAAAGTGAGATCCATTAAAGAAGGAAATCCACAATATGAATTAGCTATAAGTTACTAGCATTTCAAGAACTCTTTCTAGGCAATGTGAAACTTGTTTCCTTGGAAAAATCAATCTTCTGAAATGCTTCAAATCCCAATATTAATAGTGAAATCCCGTCCAATCTTGAAAAACACTACCAGCTCAAGAAAGCGTAGCTAAACTAATGCTTACTAGAAAAAGCAATCAACTAAAAGCTCTTGATCATGCAAACAAACACGAGCCATTGAAAAAAAAATCAACTTGACCCAGTGTATCATGATGTAACTTATATTCGCTTTAAATGAATCCCAATATTAGGCCATAAATTATCCTCTTTTTAGAACCCTTGCCTTATAGAATCAAAACCTTTGCCACGTAAAGCAGACGGTGGCCTATGAAGCGCATTCGTTTGCCAATATGTAGTCCACAGCTTCTTCTACAGTGTCAACCACCTGCAAAAGCGAAGTTGCATTATGAATTTATAATCACCACAAGGTATTTTCCTACAGAATGAGTGAATGAGAACGTTAGTCACAACTTTAAATCATCAGTTCGTCACAAGGCTACAATATAGGGCTATATTGCCCTGATTACAACTCCCCACAAATTTCAAATTATGCTTGGGACAATTCAATTGAAGCCGTGTTATAATCATAAGCACATTCCCTAAGAAACAGGTGCTCTCCATGGATCTGGTGACATAATGTAAGTATTTCATAAGCATCAGTCCTCCATCTATTTTTCAAAAGGTGAAAAAAATCGAAGACCCAAAAACAAATAATAATAACAATACTAATCTTGCTCATCTCGGTTCTTTTTTGTATGTCTAAGTCTAACTAAGATTGCAAATCCATTTTAGTTTTGATCAGGCTACCACTAGTTCCCATTATGGCACTAACAGCGGAAGTAAAAAAAATGCCTGTCTCTATCTTATGTCTCCAAATATCCATGACCACTGCAGTCCAAATAAACTTAAAGAGTGAAACAAAAAAAGGTGCAAGTATTTATGATTTTTTTCTAGAGAAACATAACGAATTACCAGATCTGCTGAAAATTTGTCATGATTTTCCTTCCCCTTGAAAACCACAGTTCTGGTGAGAATAGAAAACCAAGGATGCCCAGTCTGAAAATTCAATATTTTCATTAATAGTATCATTTGTCAGCAGATAACTTTACCCATCCCACTTGTGAAATCCAACTCCATGAGACATACCTGTCGTGCACCTCTGATATCGACTGCAGGATTATCTCCAATCATGTAAAGTTTTTAAAATATGAAGCGCTATCATGATTTATATCATAGAAATCATCATAAAGTGACGCCACTAGTTTCTCTAACACAATTTCTGCATTCTTGAATACAGATGAATGTGGTTTGCCAAAATAGGTATACCTCAAGGAACAAGGGTGAGTCCTGCACATAGAGCTATTAATGGTTATAGATAGATAGAGGTTCTTAAGAACCTAAGTATGAATTAAATCTGCACCAATGTCATTAAACTAATTTGGTTGCTATTTTGATATTATGCTTTAAATAGCTTCTTCTGTTTGCATGAGTGTATTGAAGTATTCAATTTAAAGGAACTAATGTAGTGAAGACGCATTAACAGTTAGATAATAGGCAGTCTTACCTATTTGAAGATGGATTCTAATGCAATCCTGAAAGCTCCCATTCCCAGACGTTCAGAAGGAAATTTAGTCTACCTTTTGTGGGACCTTGTCAGTAAGTATAGTAGTATAGAATTTTAAAAGGGCTCCATATGATCTGTATCTTTCTGCAAGACTTATCCATAGAAAAAATTCAACCACCCTGAATGAAAAGCCTTGGTCATTCACAGATCCATCAAATCCATGTCCACGCAAATAAATAAATAAAATCAAATCTAAGAACTTCTAAAAACCCAACGTAGAGAATGTATTTGTATTTGTTCTCACTTATCAGAAACACAAGCCAAGTCATAATTCAAATATGATTAAACTAAAACTAGTAAAATTGTCAGCAGATTGAAAGTCTCAAGTGTCAAACTCAGTTGTATGCTTCTCTTAATTTTGAATCCTTGTAGAATTGATAACTGCTAAATAATTGTATTTTGATAATAGAAAATAAGGCAAAATTGTCTTTAAAAATAATTATTTAGCAGTTATTTGCGCTTAAATATTAAAGAATTGATGTTTTGTTGAATTTTGGCTGCAGATATAAAAACTGGAGGTGTAACAAGCAAAAAGGCTAGAAAAATTGAAGAAAAGAAGAAAATCTGAAGCAGGACCAGTCCAATACGCGCGCTGAGCGCGCGTTACGCGCTAAGCCCATGATCCAACAGAAGCGCGCGCTAAGCCTGCAACACGCACGCTAAGCCCGCGATCTAACAGAAGCGTGCGCTAAGCCTGCAACACGCGCTAAGCCCGCGATCTAATAGAAGCGTGCGCTAAGCCTGCAACATGCACGCTAAGCGCGCGATCTACACGCGCTGAGCGAGGGGGTGTCGCGCTGAGCGCGCCTACGAAGGCCCAAAGCCCACTTCAACAGCTATAAATAGAGAGCCAGTCCAAGGGACAGACACCACCACAGAACCCCCTCTCCTAGGGGTTTCATTTATTCCCTTTCTTTCTTTCACCCCCTTTCTCATTGTAAAGCCCTCAATGGCCATGAGTGGCTAAACCCTTAGTTAGGGCCTGGCAGGCCTAGAAGCCAATGTGATGTATGATGTACTCTTCACTATTTATCAATGCAATATCAGGTTTTTCTTTCCTATTTTCTTTTTTGTTTTTATCTTGCATACCCATCTTTATATTCTATTAGGGGTTAGATGCTCGGGAGAGGGTAACTTCTAAATAAGATTTAAAGAAGATATGCATGCATTAGTTTTAGGGGTTAGACGCTCGGGAGAGGATAACTTCTAATAGAACAAGAAGAAAAGATATCATAATAAAATCATTGCTAGGCATAGAGTGATTGCATTATGCCCATGCGTCAAAGCAAACATCTAGAATTAGAACTTCATGCATTTTATCTGTTGAGTCTTTGCAAAGGCATTTGGGGGATAGATAGGTAAAATAGGCTTGTCATCGTGAGGCATCAGGGGCAAGTAAATGAATAGATGTGGGTGTGATAAAATCACCTGAATTGGTAAAGAAAAATCATAAACTCATACATCCTAGGCAGGCTAGGCAAGTCAGTTCCCAACATTATCTTATCTTGACTTTATCTTTTTCTTTTATTTTAAATTTTAAATTTCTTTCATCTTATCTTATCTATTATCTTTATCTTTTATTTTAAATTTTAAATTTCTTATCTCTTGCTTTTAAATTGGGTTTGCATTAATCTAAGTACAAACAAAGTCTCTGTGGATTCGACACTCGGACTTCCGAGAACTTTACTACTTGTGACGATTTGGTACACTTGCCAACGAGTTAACAAGAATGCAAGTATATAACTATATATTATAGCATTTACTTTTCCTGTGTCTCTTTTTTGTTTGCTTCTTTTGATTTCATTTCATTTCGACAAAGCCAATGCCCATGAATAACCCAAACACAGACCACTCTCAATTACTTTTTCAAGATATAGCTATGTGTACATGATATTATTATATCTAGTGTATTAAAATCTAAACATTGATGTAGTCTAACACTAGCTCATTTTTGTCTATTGAACATCCACCAAAGCAGATGGCTTTGATCCCTGAACCACCATGATGTAACAAAAAAACAATGAGCAGTTTAGTTCACTGAGAAGGAAGAGACCAAAACCACTTATTATCTAATTAGTAATTGTGTTGTTTAATTTCATACACAAGTCATGCTGCTTTTTGAGGAAAAAATGATTGCACAACGACTAAACTTTCCATTAACTTTTCAATGCTTACAGTATAAGCTGTTTGATTATATTATTGCTCTTCCTAACCTGTGGGATACATTTAAATAAGCCAAAGAATTTCGTAACCTGTACATCCATCACTAAATACGTAGGGAAGATAAAAGAAAGCCAGATCATATGGATCACTCATAAAATCTGTGTAACCTGAATGTCCCTGCTCCAATCAACAGGGTCACTAACTACAAATGCTGCTTGAACCCTTTTAGAGAAGACATCATTCCTTGGAACACTCTCATTAAACTTTGCATTCAATGTAGCAGCCAGCTTGGTTGTCCATTTCTTGTATGGAGCCAGTGGATCAATGTTTTCAAAGCACGAGGCATATTCATCAATTGAAAGAGCATATCTGAAGGCAACAATCAACAAGAAAATAATGATAAGACGGTGAAGATGATGTCAGATTGCTTACTCAACATTTTTATGAAACATCAAACAAGCCAGTTATCTTAAAACCTTACTTAAAACCATATTCTGTCATCATGGCAGCAGGTTCCCCCTTTTCCCACAGCAACAATGAGATTGTTATCAAATCTGCGTGAAGTGAAAAATTTATGAGATAAACATAATGCAAGGAAGTGAAAAATTTATGAGATAAACATAATGCAAGGAAATGGCACGAAGAGCCTAAACTGCATGTTAGTCTTATTGGTTTCAACATGTAAAATTCAAGTGTAAAAGATGGTTTCAGCATGAAATACTTATTTGCAACCAGACAAGATGCATATGCCTACCTCTTGAACAATTGTTTAAATGGAGAATGACCCAGTAAAACCTGCACAGCAATCAGGTTTGGGCAAGGGAAGAACATTTGGAATGTCAACAGAATTTAGGGCAACAATGTGAAATGGCATCACTTGCGACTGTTTCAGAGACAGGTGCATGCAACAAACAAACTGGAAAATAAAACCACAAACATATAAAGGATCAGTTTGGATAAACTTCTCCACAAATACTTCTAGGAGAAAAAAAAATTAGAGAAAACGAAATAAGCTTCTCTATAAACTAAAATTAGCTTATGCATAAGCTAATTTATAGAAGTTTTCTCTTATCAGTTTCTCCAAAAGTTGATTTTTAACTTATGCACAAGTTAATTTTAAATTAAGGGGAAGCTTATTTCATTTTTTTTTTATCATTTTCCTCTCCTAAGAGTGCTTATGGAGAAGTTTATGCAAACAAACCCATGTTATATATCACTACACAGGGGAAGAAGAGAAAGAAAAGTCAATTACAATAGATTATCACATATTTCCAAAATCAACAGTTCTAAATCCACCGATCAACACAATTACTGAAATGAAGAAAGTACCAAATATTTTCTCATGATCATAAGACATCTTTTTCTTTCTCATCTAATGCGTTCAAAGGATATAGCAAGACTATTCCAACGTACCTGCGAAGGTGTGACCTCTATACCCAATAGTTTACTTAGTTCAAAAGCTCCTTTGCTTCAGGATAGCCCCACCTACATTAAAACTTGAAACTAACATTAAAAAAATTGGTGCTTAATTTCAAACAAATTATTAGCACGGGCCCGGGACCAGTCTTGTAGATAAGTCATTAACTGAACCACACTGATGTAACAAACAATTGTAAACAGAAAATATGAAAATAGAAGAACTCACTGTTAGTGAGGAAAACATAAGGGATTTTCAATCTACCTAACAATATAAACAGATCAACAAATTCAAGAAGAGAAGGTAACAGTGAATAAGAAATGGCGGAAATGAAACAGAGATTTACTTTCTTTTTTATTAAATTTTATAGTGCAACAAAGGCATCCGAAAGGTCCCCTTAAAAACCGATTCATAAGGGGGTGGTCTACCCAGCTATATAAGCATAGAATATGACTGTGATACCATATTAAATTTTATAGTGCAGCAAAGGCATCCGAAAGGTCTCTTAAAAACCAGTTCATAAAAGGTGGTCTACCCAGCTATATAAGCACTTACATGTTCATGAATTATCCGATATGGGACTATTCTTAACATTTTTTTATTTTATTTATTTATTTGGTTTACCATCGGCGCCGTATAATTTTTTCAGTGCACCGGGAGAACCACCGCAGGGGAGGTTCCGAACAAAAGGACACCGTCGATGTCGAAAGCGATGCCGAATGAAGACCTGCTAGCTCTACATCAGTAAACGCATTCGAAACCATGAACTTATGAAAGTGATGATACAACGCAAAAAGAGAATGAGCAACGTGAGATTTCACGATTGACGAACCGTTCCGATCGGTGAGAAAATCCGAGTGAGAAAGGATACGAAAACGCAGTTCGCTTTGTCGCAGTTCGCTTTGTCGCTTTGGTTAAGAGTTGGAAGCTCATTGTGGCAAGTGGCAACGGTTTTCCCTTTCAGCAAATTCGGAATCAGCAGAGTATGGGAGCAATAGTTTATTGCTCAACATCCAGAATCGATAGCTATTGTTCGCCAATTAGTTGCTTTACGTGTCAAACGAGTATGGGGTTTATACACCGATGGGCTTAGCCCATCTTACTAGGCCCAACCACTTTAATATTACAATTTACATCAACAGCACATTTCACATGAAAGGAGTTGTGCAAGCATATTCAATAGGCTTAATTAGAGGTTTCGGATACGGGTCCTACATACACGGTCATGTTAAATATTTTGGGAGAGAATTTTACTCTTTACTGTGATCCTTTTTTCGACTCCAACAAAATTGTTTGAAATATTGGATATGTGTTTTAGAAAGAAAAAAATCATAAAATATTTACATTGTATATTTTTCTATAAAATCATGACATTTATAGCATAAAACACAATTATTAATAATGTTATAATTATTTAAATCTTACAATGATTATAACATCAACCAATAAATTTAAAATCAAGGCTAAATTTAAGCACATTTTAGGGAAATAAAAAGCATACTTAAGTCATTAAGATATCATGTATTCCTTTCAAGAAAAAAATTAAAAATGTGATTATGTATTAAGGGATAGCATAGAACAAGTGATATTAAAACTTGGCCTGCCGACACATTACCTATTGGATACATAGTGGTGATGCTGGCAAGTCAAGCACACAACACAAGTCCTACCTCACTAACTTGATATCATTGAGTCTGACGTAATTAAAAAGGAAAATGCTTGGTGAGGAAGGTAGGGCTGCGGCTGGAAGCTACTAAGTCAAGAGTTTTCCTGCAAGGAACAAGGAATCTAGAAGAACAATGATATATTTATTAAATGTCCTCCTTGCCCGCGTTAGCTAATAATCGCGAATATCATTGCTGCCTACAATTTCCATCCTTTTAGAAAACATTGTTCACACGCAAGGAAAGAAAATACCAAGAATCTTCTATACCTGGATGAATGGATCAGTTAGACAATTACTACAAGCACATTCATTGATGGAAGTTTTCAGGTTATGTGTCAATTGAAGTTATTTATTACTATTATCTCTATTAATGTCGAAACTAACATAATCCAAAGATAAACTAAAAAGAAAGCGTAACAAATAATGAGAGCTTCTGAATTAAAAAATTTGGTAGTTATGAATTTGAAAATATATTGATAGAAGTTTATTTGAGTACATCTTTATGTACAGGAATTCTTATAAGTTGTTGACAAATTTTGAATTCATGATTTAAAGGGAAATTTCCATATACAAGTCTGGTTAAACCGTTAGACGGCTAGGGAAGTTGAGGATGTTCAAAGCGTGATAAAGCAGCTTGTTACGATCAAATGTCTTGTAAACTACTAGTTGAAGAAGCTTGAGATTGTGACAGACAAATTGCAGTCCATTTAGTTAGGAATTATTTTACACCATTGTAGTGCTTAATAATTGGTTCTTGTAGCTTCATCTAATTTATTAATTTTTACGGCAAAACATCAATAACAAAAGATGAGTGAAAACAACAATGAAAAAACAATGTAAAGCAACACTGGAAGCCAAGAAAAAAAAAGAAAGAAAAGTCGACTAATTAAATTAAAGAAGGGTCGTGCCCTTAAGTTTAGATATAAAAAATAGCATAAAAATTATAATCATCATAATTTTATACATCTTAATAAAAAAAATTTAATCAATATCGTAAAGTTACGTGTTAGTATTTGTCATTAAACATAAAGCACTGACATTAATGGTGGTGCAGTACTTCTCTGTGTTTGTCGTCAATCAAATTGTTTTAAAGTCAACACGCATGGATTTTTCTTTCTTTCATTTTTTTACGGAAGTCTTTGCCAACGAGTATTAAAGAGTACAAGGTAAAAAATATTTTATATATATATATATATATATATATATATATATATATATATATATATTAATAGTTTTAAAATATTAAATATTTGATACAGCATATTTTAACTACAATAAATATTTTTTAAAATACATTTTTCTTCTTTGTGCGTTGCCCCATAAAATATGTGAAATATTTTCATAATTTATGTAATTTATTTAGAGGACCCAATTGATATCCATATTTATTTTTAGGAAAATAAAATTAGTGTTTAGACTTTATTTATATGATTAAACAACCACTGAATCTTCCTTTCAAAAAAAAAAAAAAAAAACAACCACTAAATCTTGCAACTGTATATATTTTCACCATAAAATATCTTATCAATGTTCGTCTTAATTTCAACCTTATAATTCAACTATTTTAGCAAATAGAAAATTATTTACTACTAAAAAATGTAAAATAAGTGTGAAAAAAAATGTAACCGTTTTTTTCACAATTTTTAAATATATAAAATAAAAGCATATGAATTGTGTGAAATAAAATAAGGAAAACAAATTAATTTTATAGTTTAGAGTATAGATATTTTTAACTTTGAGAAAAAACTGTGTTTATCTGACGCTAAAAAAAGCTTTATTTTCATTTACAGAATTCATCCTTATCCTTGCATTTTTATTTAGCGAATGTTTGGTAATAATTAGTAAATTGTGTAGGGTAGGTACGTAGATTGGCTGATCTACCCTAATTTTAATTTAATAGCAATTTAAAAAATAATAATTAGGGATACATTAATATTCACTTTATTTTTTTATATGAAAGTAGTAAGGAATGGAATTAGATGGATGAGAGTATGAAAGAAATACAATCAAACAAAGAAGAGAGATAAAGTAATAGAAGATGCGATGAAAAATAAAGGGAAAGTGGGATGAAAAAAAATAGTTGAATAAGTAGAAAAAAAAACTTAGTTTTAATATTTTTTTTCATTGAAAGTAATGATAAATTTTTATTGGGAATTATAAGATGATTATTTTCTTAATAATACGATTTATTTTATATATAAAAATAAACTAATATTCGAATCTTAAAATATTTCATTAAAAGACACACATCAATACCATCTTTATAAGAAAATTAAAAAAAAAAAAGAAATTTCAAATCCTGTAATTTTTAAGAATAATCCTTGCCACTGATTTTTTATTCAACCGCTACAAGATCTACAATTTGGACAATTGTTTATACTTTGAGTCTCGATATGTTCACGCCATTTCAGACCTCAAACTTAAGTGGAAAAGGCTTAAATATCTTGAATCTCATTTCTACGCGTCACAATGGATTTATTTGTGTAATCTAATTTTTTTTAGGCTAAAGACAAATGCGTCCTTTCTTTGGTAGACTTATTTCTTTTTAATTTTTAAAATATAAATTTAAATATATTTTTTATTCTTACAATTTAATATTATTTTATTTTTCATTTTTATCGGTTAGTTTTTATTGTAAAAATAATGATTTAACAAATGAAATAAATAATGTAAAAAATACTAAAATATTAAAATGAAACCTCAAATTAAATATTAAAATTCATAAAATTAATATTGTAATAAAGTGAAGGGTGGAGCCTAAAGAAAGATAGGAGAGAAAAGAGAAATAAAAAAAAGAGTTTGAAAGTAAAGGACAAGTAGAGATTGAGACATGAATAAATTAATACTAAAATATTTATTTTTATTTTAATATGTAATTAAAAATTTAAATATTTTTTTATTCTTAGAGATATGTAATTTTTTATAAATCTTAATCCTTATAAATTAGAATCATTTAAATTTTTGTCTTTGTAAATTAATGATAATGTGACAATTCATATCGATAGATATAATGTCATCAAATGATTTCGTGTCATAATGACATTATTAATCTATTTGACACATCATAGTTTATGTGACAGAACTAACAATAAGGATGAAAAATAAAAAAACATAATTTGCAGAGATTAAATTGATTTTTTAAGAATGAAGAACAAGAAGATGTTAAATTATATAAACAAAAAATATATTTAAGTCTTTAATATATCCAAACAAATGAGATAAAATTATTTTCATTTTCAAATTTTGTCAATCTATACAACATAAATTTTCATTTAAATCAACTTCGATTTTATTATCCTATTTTTTTACTCCTTTTGAACTCATTTATAAGAAAAGACAATTTAATTTCACACTAATTAAAAAATTAAAAAAGTTAATTAAAATTATTTAATTTTATTAATATTAAGTAAGAAATAAGAATATTTCTAAAATACTATTTTTTGAAACTTAATATAATGAATAAACAACAACCATTTGAAAATAAAATTAAAATTAAATGAAAGATATTTTAAAAATGATAACATTAAATTAAATAAGATAAAATTATTTAAATTTATTTATATTTAATTCCAATATATATATATATATATATATATATATTTACTTATACACGTGAAAAGAGTATTTATTTTGTCTATATTTCCACCCTTACATCCAAGCATATTGTTAGAGAACCACTTTAGTAATTTACTAATTTGAGCAATGAGTCAGTTAGGTATGTTAATACAAAAGTGTCCACAATTCTGAATCAGCAATGGTATTTTTTTAATAACTAAATAATCATTGATCCCATGTGCGTCCCGTGCTCCTTGAGCCTTTTGTTTTCCTTCCCTTGTTCAAAGATGGAGACGTCTATGATTAACAAGCTCCGATGGTCAATAAAACGTTGTAGGGTCAATAGAAAGGTATCGGAATAATTGGAATTCTTCTTTCGAAGTTCGGAAAATCAAAGAATAGCGGATAACTATAAAAAGAACAGGTCTAACATTACCATTACAATGAGCAATTAAATACAACTAAGGCATCAAGCCATTAAAAAGAGATAGAATTTGCAAGCAAAATCTGGTACAAAATTTTATTTACATCATCAACAACTATACATTACAATAGCAATAAAAATACAACCAAGCCTTTAAAACTAGGTTAAATTAATTAATTTTTTTATATATATAAAAAAGAAACTTTTTCTGTACAATGGGGGAAAGAAGGTTTTGAAATCCAGAGCAGAGCAGAGAAGGAGGCGATGTCAGGCTTCGGAAGTGTAGCCACTTGGAACAACTGGGGTTGTGGAGGTTGAGCTGAGAGGAGCGGCGTCCTTCTTCTTCCGACGACCGGAACACGACAACGCCGCCGCGACGCTCTTGAACACCATCATCTTGATTCGACCTCTCCTCGGCTGAACCATTTGAGTGCCTCTTGGTGGATCCATGGGATCGAAACAGAATTTTTGGGGGATAAAGAAAAGGAAGAAGCTTTCTGAGTGGCTGCAGATTGCATAGTGAAGCGGGATTTTAGAGTGACTTTTATAGAAGAGGTTAGAGCTTGTCGCTGACACTGTAGAAGTCTTGTGGCTCAAGTTTCGTCTTTTTTTCTTTTAATTTGATTATTTGATTATTGATTATGGGATTTCGGCTTCTGTGGCATATTTTGCTGTTTTTGAATTCACATTTGGCATCCGGACGCCTCTTTAAAACAAAAAGTAAGCTTCAATTTAATTTAATACTATTACTTAACTGTTTAATTTTCATAATAATAAGTATTAACTTCGTACTTATATATAAAAAGTAAAAAATAACATTTTCTTGATCATAATTATAAAAAATATAAAAATTACTTTATTTTTAAATTTCTTTTTTATCCTTAATGATTATTATTTTTTTCATAAAGCAAATATGCTTATTGAACTATCAACAAAATAAAACACACTCATTAGTTAATTTTTTTTTTTGAAAAATAATCATTTCTTAAATCATTTAATAATCTTAAGTGATATTTTATTATTATAGAAAATATCTTTTTAAAGTAACATATACCTATTGTGAAAATGTATTTTGAAAACTATTATCATAGTTATAAAAATATATTTTTAAAATAGGTGTATGTTATTCAAAAAAAAATTCCGGAATAAAAATGTGTTTCAAAAGGGGTGTACTCTTTTAAGGAAAAGTTGTATGATGGATAACTAAGAAGTAAAAAGGGGGTTGGGATTGTACTTGGCAAAAACAAGGTGTGAATAGCAATGGTAAGAAAACCCCATCGGTTCACCGCTAAAAGAAAAATAGTTTGTACTCGTAGTCAGCTAAAAAAAAAAAAGGACGAGACTTGAAAGTTTACCCTCTTTTCTGTTAAAGAGAATGAAGAAGAAGAAGAAAAAATGAAATTTGAATTGAAGAGAAAGTGTAAAAGATATTTTTTTTTAAGTTGTTTTAAAAAACTAATCTTATCTGTGTTTTTTATTTCACTCATCCGAACCATAAATTAAAATGAGAAATTAAAGAGTGAGCATTTATGTATAAGTCAGTTTCTGAAGTCTGAACAATTTCCTGCTACCAAGTGTCATTAAACTAATCAATTTGTATTTTGTGTTGATGCACGGTTTCTGTCAACTTCAATTGGGTGTCAGCATTAAATAGTAAATCCAGATAACTCAAATTAATGAAATGAGTCCTAGTAAAATATGCTGGAGAGAAGATATGGAGTATCAAATTATGCACTGTATTGCACATTTACACTTATAAAATAGATTTATTTATTTACAGTTGAATATAAATTTATAAGCAGTTTTTTTTTTTTAACTCATTGATTACTTATGAATATTTGTATAAGGAAGTTAATTACTTTTCCAAATCCGTATAGAAGATAAAAAATAAAACAAAATAAATGTGAATTACGAAATGGCTCAAGCCCCTTAATTAATTGCCCTACCACATAATAATGATGACGGAATGAAGGTAAAATTAATAAGTAATAAATGTTCTTCATAGTATTTAAGAGTTAAAAAATCGTAAGAAGAACTTTACAAAATCATTGGACAAAAAAAAAAAGAATCTAAGGATGATAAGGAAAAGCGATGGACAATGTTTCATTTTAAAATCACACCTTCTGTTTTATTTGATATAAAGTTTAAATTATTTTAAATATTGATGATTTTTTCGCATTAAATGTTAACTTTAAGGTGCATATTTTCTAAAATAGTAAATATGTTTTTGCTTACAATTTGAATGCTAATGAAATATGTGTGTGTATTTTTTTTATATTTAAAGCTGATCTCGTTGATTTTATTGAGTAAATTTTAGTATTCTTTGTGTAACAATCTAAAAAGTTCAGTAAAATTAGTTTTGATCAGCTAGAAGATAAATTTTTCAAAGAAGACATGACAAATTAATTTGGGTCTTGCTTGACAGAATTAGTATTGTTGTTCCATCTTACACTTGCAAAAGTAGATACATTAAAATAATAAATGTTGTGAAGTAATATAAAGTACATTTTCATTTATCATCTTTTTTTACCTCGTTTTTTTTTTTACATTTCAATAACTATATATTGGTTTTAAAACATCAAAATATTTTCACCAAACACTGTAACTTTACCCTCAACGCGTTAGCCGTTAGGTAATTAAATCATATTTGTCCTGCATAATTTAGTAATGTGCAAAAGCCCAAAGGTACTATGAAAGAAAATTAAAAAGCAAAAGGTACTTTTCGAAATAAAATTGTAATACGGTCGTCGTCATTACTATTATTATTTGTCGTAGTGTAAAACCCGTTCCCAGACGCTTCTTTTCCCGAATTTTTATTAATTCAAAAAAAAAAAGGTGATCAATTTTCGAACAGATTCCCCGTCTTAATATTGAATTAATCACCCATGGCGGAAAAAAAATCATGTCATGTGTTTTTTCCGGAGCAACCAAATTGATAGGCAGAACCGCAAAAATAGCAAACCAAGCAAGACTAATTTGATAATAGTTCTTTCTTTTTTCTGGGAAAAGTTTCGTAATAATATTATAGCTGCAAGAAAAAAGTACATGCCATAACATACGCAAGGCGAGTATCCTAACTAAAGCATGAAGGATCCCTCAAAAAAAACTAAAGCATAAAGGAAAACAAAGATAAAAAGACAGAGTAGGTAGCTCCTCTAGTTCTGTCATCTCTCTAAAACATTGGAAAAGAACACTAGCATTAGCAGAGTTTAAAGAAAAGTTCCTGGTCAACCAGCAAAAACATTGGTTAAGCCACGTACAAAAGCCCACTTGATTGATTCTAGGTGACATCGGAGGAGTTGGTCTCAGAGTTGTAGCCACTACTTGGGGGTGGGGTAGAAGATGCATAACCTGAACCTGAATTCACACCATTTCCAATAACGTTTCGAAGCGATTCCCCCGTTTTTGAGATGGTGGAGGCCACTGAATTCACAAGGCTAGTAAAAATTTGAGCCTTGATCTGACCTCTTTTCGGGGGAAGGCTCGCTTTCTTCCTTTGAGGTGTTTCTGACATTCTCTGTAGTTTGGGTCGGATCTGTGAAAACAAGAAACAAAGAGCAGGTTCGGTATAATAGCCTCTCTGAGAAAGAGAAAAAAACAGAGGAACAAGAAACAGAAGGGTTAATTTCTGTCGGTGTCTAGAGAGTTTTACTGCATATGTAAACTCAGAGAGGGGAAGAGGGGAAGAAGGGATGGGTTTGGGACTAGCTCTATGGAATGTGAGAGAAATAGTAATTTATAAACGATGGTGTGAGGTGTATACGTACGTAGGGCTACGGAGGAGTGAAATTAACGTGGTACATATCCATTTCCAAGAGTAAGCCAATCCAAACGTTCCACGTCCATACATGACACAAGCGTAAGGAAAAAAGGTTATGCTTTCATCACCATTCACCACTCCACTTTTTGCATGCACAACAACTAGTTTAATTGACCTTTTCCCCCCTTCATTTGTATTTTGTGCTAGTGTACGACGGAGACGCGAAAAATATTAAGGATAGAAAGTCATCGTTCAAGTTTTAATTATTGAAGGAAAAAAAATGTTACAAACTACATTCATTTTTTCTTCTCACTCTTCCATTCATCTAAATAAATAAAACATATTTATCTTTCATCCTGCTTTCTCTTCTTATTTTTTCAACATTTTGCCTATAAAAAAAACATTTAAAATGCCCCAATAATCTTTTTTCTATGCTTGCTTAATATAATCCTAGAAATAATATTGTGCTCCAAGTGTGAATAGCATTTTTGCCTTTTAATTTTATATTGGCCTCAACAGTCTTCACTATAAAATAGTAAAACTTATAACCCGTAAAAAGTTAAAAGATTTCTCAACCAATTCAAACTTCATCTCTCTCTACGACTCTACAATGATAGCATCATTCATTGAATTGCACGACGATTTCGTGTTTAGATTAAGAGCGCGCACACACACACACAAATGTATCAACATAATAGCAATAAAAGATCGTCTTTCTCTATATCGACTTTCTTTACAAAAAAATAAAAGACTGAAAAATTGGTGAGACCCACATTGTTTGCTTTCTTTTTCCGTACCAATTTCTTTGTGAAACCAAATGGAGAAGATTCTCTTCTTTTTCGTCAAATTATTTCTCGCCATTTTCATGTATACTCAACAAATTAAGTGTGAGATGTTTAGTGTGAACACTTATTGCCCGTATATTTAAATTAGCTGGGCCAAATACTTCTAGATTGATTTGACTCTATACTCCATCGGATAAAGAAATAAGAAGATATTAAAAAGTAAATAATAAAATACTCATGGAAAGAGAAGGGCCAGGCAACAATTACTCCATGTTAGCATTTGTCCCAACATCGTCAAACCTACCTAGCGTTTAATTTTAACATACATAAAAAAAAACAAATTTTTAGTTAAAGTTACTTTTAAATCATTTTTAATCACCACAATTAATACTCATTACTTTTTGGTAGATTTCTGTAGCATCTTTATAAGTTTGAGTTCTTTAAGCTAATTATGAGACTTATTTGACGAATGGATGTCAGGCACATGCAACATCCATGTTTCAGGTCGGTGCAGAGCATTAGGTCTTTTTCTGATGCAGGTGGAGTTTTCAAGTGGACACAAGTGTAGGGAGAAGCTAACCAAGCTGCACATAAGTTAGCTTGTCATGGGCATTCCTTAGTAGACCATGTACAGGCTTTCAATTATGTGCCCCCTTTTATTTCTGTAGCTGTTATGGCTGATTTAAGTTCTACTATTTTCTCACGTGGATTCTAATCTATGTTGAGGGGTGCTTTGTCCCTCTCATTCACACACAAAAAAAATGAGACTAAATCATCTTAAAGTTGTATTATTTATTTCAAATGTGTATATATGAAAAAAAAATTATTGCATACATGTATAATATTGGATATATATGCTGGCATGAGCGAGTACCACTGAAAAACAGGACCCCAACTGGATTGCTTTCTTTACGAATAATAATGGAAAATTCCTTTCATACAAGGATCGTGGCAGCTATTGGCTATGATGCAAAGTCACGTGCCTAATTTATGCAGCGTGACAATTTCCTCAGAGTTTACCTAGTATAAAGTCTATCGACTCTATCCTCTTTATTTATGATGAGTTCTGATTCTTCTGAAACTGACAAAAGAGCAATCGCCACGGCACTATACAAGTCAACTTTCTTTATTCAAAAGCCGCAAGCTGGAATGTATGGTTGTCTCCCAAGATCACAGCTAAGAAGATCTAGTTTACAGATCAATCTATGACTCTGTCAATGAAAATAGTTGGAGGAGTAACATTTAAAAAAGGGGTTCTGTAGTTATCTTTTAATAGCATACATTACAATATGTAGTTGTCTTATTTATAGGCATATAAAGATATTGAATATACTACTAGTAGAAGAAATCAGAAACTAATGAATTATACAGAAAGTACGTGTTCTGTATTTTGCTTTATAGTGATCAAATACATCAAGGAGCTGGTATATATAGACAGCGGACCGATCTAAGTCTAACAAACTAATTCAAAATATGAAGGTGATATAAGGTTCCTTATAACTAAAAAATAAAACAGAAATCCTATCAGTAAACAATAGCTAATTAAAAGATAACAAAACTGCTACATCACTAGATGAACATAATCTTATCTTTTCTATAGAAATTTATTAAAGCTTGATTATTGGAGAGTAAGAATAATCCACATTTATAGAGAAGCTAACTCTTGTGCTGATATGTTACTCTTAGCTGCTGAAGCAAGGTTCCATTGTTCGGTACAAAGGCAAGCAAGCCTTAGCATTAATAGCAAGATAGTGAAGATGATGCAAAATAAACTCAAGTTAAAAGCAAAGGAAGTAGGATAAAGAGCATTAACACGTGTGCATACTGCATATGCCAACGAGAGGAATGATGAGTAACAATATACATCCCAAGATAAAGACCAAAGCCAATATTTGAATACCACCTTTACAAATTGCTGGAGGATGTTCCTTTAAATGCTCCCTTATCCTCATAAATGAGTAGTTGCAGAGAAAATTACATGTTTAACCATTGAGCCATTCCAATTTCATTGTCACGAGTATAGTTACACAGATAAGATATCGGTGTACCATCAGAAAACATTTACCAAAATAACACCACACTTTTAGTAGACTTTGCTGGATGCCAACAAATAGATGAATAACCGTGACCAACGACAGGACTTTTTATCCACTTTTCTTTAAATTTTAAAATAAAAAGCATCAAAACATCAACAAACTCTCCTAGGTTATGTTGTTGATACCACTGTTAAAACACTAGTATCTTGAATGATTAGTGGTTGCTGATTGTACATCATGCTCTTCTAGCTATATAACAAACTCCTCATCGCTAGTCGGATGGGGCTGCTTCATATGATTGCAAGTTTGTCATTTTCAATGGTGTGCTTGTTCCCAGTCTTAAGGATCCAATATATGCATACATAGTTCCTCCTCATCCTAGGTACTTGTGACCATGCATAAGGTTCAACATATGGATCCATAGTACAAGTGAAATCGGAGAAAATTGTATTGTTGCCATTTTCGTTTCTTTCTTCGCAGTTAGTGTTATTCAACAACAATCTGGACTCAAGACGTAGCTGGACTGACATTGTTCCAAAATAGCTTGCATGAACTTTAATTCACAATATGGATAAGCATTTTATGAAATAAATACTCACAAATAGATCATGTTCTCTTAGTTAAAACTTAATTAGGCAGGAACCAGTCCTATCAGTACTAACCATCCATTATGATGGTTAGCAAGGTATCGTAGAAGAATCAACATAGTAGGTAATAGTAACACATCCAAGTAAAATACTTGGAAGATAATAATGTATTTGAAATCAGTTATTAGTTTCACGTTTGATCAAATTGCTGATTTAAATTTTTAACCCTGTTGCTCTTGGCTGGGCAGTGGGGATGATGGGACCATCTGACGCAAGTAAACAAGTCCCACATCTGTCAGAACTTTGACAGGCAGCTGAAGCTCACTGTATATAAGTTGAATACTTATACATTTCAAAGCATGTCATTCTCGGTCTCTTGGATAAGATTAAGTGTAGTATCTGTTATTATCAGTTTAATATCTGATACCATCACAGTGGCTTGCTACTGGGGCTCTTTGTTTGGCCAAAATATAATGGGCTTCCTGTGGTGTCTAGTTTTTGATCGATGGTGCCAGAATAGTTATGTGTTGTCTTGTTCTTGATCCATGGTGCCAGAAGAGTTGTGTGTTTTTGTCTATCTTCATAAGAGTTATGGAATTTGTTGCTGGGACCCATTATGTGACTGACATGATCATTCTTACTAAAACTTTTGCTAAGACTAAATTTTGTGGCTGAAATGAAACTTAAAAAATAAACATTTTTTGTTGTAATTTTTTGAGGGAAAGAAAAATGATCTTATGCCCCTAGTTTTCCAAATTTTGCAATAAAAATAATGTTAGCAGTTTATCAATTCCTTTTCTTTTTTCTCTAAATTCCAACACACCAAAGCAAGTAAAAGCAACATACATCCCAAGCCCTGGATAGAACCAAAGTACCAAGTCTAATCCCACCTCTACGAATTGCTCTGGAGGATGTTTCTTTATATGATCCCTTATTGTATTTAATGAGTTGCTGCAGAGAAAATAACACGTTTAATCCCTTGCATAATGAACAAGCTTGAGCCAGTGCATTACTTACATCAACCCCCTGAAATCCAACGAACTTCCATGACAATGGTGTCACTGTCACTATTACTCACAAGTCACTACATTACACATACAAACACACTTTATTCAAACCTCTTGTCCGGACTATACTTGAACTGCTCCAATACAACTTGCTTTTTACTGCTCCAACATAAAAACAAATACAACAAAAAAGACAATGTTCATATGGGTGCTTGTGGGTGTTTTACGTGTGCTTTTTACAAGGGAGAGTATTAGCCAAGATTCATAAAAAAATGAAAGGTTTAGATATTACAAATATCATAAAAAAATATTTTATAAGAACTAAAAACAAAAACTAATATATTTATAAGAATGAAAAATATTTAATTTATTTGATTTTAATATTCAATCATATATAAGAAAAAATTGAAAAAAAAAAGAAAATGATGATATGACATTATACACATGACTTACTTTACCTACGTTGTAAAGTCACATAAAATATCGTTAACCACATCATTATTTCTTTAACAAATATTAATATTAATCATAAAGATAAAAAAGCAAAATATATTTTTTTCCTCTCTAAAATTTGAAAAGTTCAATTTTAGTCTATTAGGCGTAAGTATAAAAATTTTACACACATTGACATAGTATCAATTGATCCCCTCTCTATTAATTCACTGTCATAAGAATAATATTAAATGATTCAATCACTATTTAGTTTCTTTTCCAATAATAATCTCTTTTTTTTTAGTTGTTAATGCTTTCCTTTCTTTTTTTTTACATTTTGTAAATAGATAAACGCAAGAGGAACTATACTGTCTGCCTATGCTCTATACCAAAGAAATAAAAAAAAAAAAAACGAAAATGAAATGTAACCTAAATAAATAGGGCACGTGATTATAAATAAAAAAATAAAAAACAGGGCACGTAACGCTGGACGCTGGTTGCCCCCAAAAATAGCGTCTGGTTTTGGCGGGAAGCAGGGAGAGAGGAAAGGAAAGTAGCGAAAAATGGCGAACAAGCTCATCAACCAGATGGGATTGCCCAAATCCATTGTTAATATCTTCACTGCTCGCAACATTATCACCGCCAAGGTAACCAATCATTCCCTTCTGCTCAGAAACTTTGCTATATATGTTCGAATTTAAATCATTCACCTAATTGTTAATCAGAATATAGATCCTGATCACTTCAACTTCGTCGCGCGTTCGAAATACCTGTCCGTTTAGTCGCTGATTCTTTATATATGCACAGCCTAAATAGCTAGGGTCTTTGTTTGTAACTAGAATCGCGGATTTGAACTTCATTTTTTTATTGACAAATGTTATTTGTTAGTATGGTTAGTTTTTGTTAGCGGAGCATTCGACCTCCCCTTCTTTTCTCGCTTCACCGCTAAACCAACCTTATATCTCCTTCGTTTTTTTTTCTTGTCTTTTTTATTCAGTTACCTCGATTCAATTGAAAATAATGATGCATTTTTCTTATTTCTTTTTTTTCCCCCCTTAAATCTCAGGATGCATTATCTCACACTGAATTTGAGTTGATGGAATTGCTGGACGTTGGGAAGGAAGAAGTAACATCCGCAATGGCTCATGTTAGTGAAGTCGTGTGTCCACCGTGCCAAACTGTACAGATATACACGCTCTACTTTCTTTCCTCTTAGATTTTATTATTATTATTTTCCCAATTTGTCCAGAAATTACTGAATCTTGTGGTAATACTTTATAGGCATTACTTCTGTTGGAGCAGCGAGTACTCAATGAGAGTTTGGCCGGTCATCTTTCCACTCGTTTGAAAGGTTTGGATGAAGCCTTGTGCGGTGGTATACCGTTTGGTGTTTTGACAGAGTTGGTTGGTCCAGCAGGAATTGGCAAAACTCAGGTATTTTGGTTTTGTAACATTTAACATATTTATATTCATACCAGGATGCCTTTAAGATTTGGATTATGGTGAAGTTTCGAGTATATTTTCTGTAACCGTTGACTGGGATGAGTGGATTTTATGTCGCAGTTTTGCTTGAAGCTCTCACTGCTGGCTTCATTGCCCACAAATTGTGGAGGCTTAGATGGCCGTGTGATATATATCGATGTTGAATCCAAATTTAGGTCAAAAAGGTAGTTGAAGCTTCCAGACAATGTATTTGTTTTTTTTTTCAATTGTATGATGTTATTTACGGTTATGTGTTTCGATGGAAGAAAAATTACAGTAGCTTCCACTATTGAATTTACTTTTTCTTTTTTGTCTCAGATTGATAGAGATTGGAATAAACAGTTTTCCTGAGATATTTCTCAAGAAGGGAATGGCACAGGAGGTATGCAGGTTGTTTCTCTTTTTCCTTTCTTGTTTGGGTGTTCTATCCCATTCGAACTTCATCAGGATTATCTCTTTACTTGACATATTGCAGATGGCCGGTAGAATTCTGATTTTGCATCCTACATCACTTTCTGAATTCGCTGAGAGGTGAGAATTTCCACATGAATTTGTTGTAGTTATTCCCAGCAACAGCATGGATGGTAAACAGAATCAACCGAAGGATATCTAAGAACTATAAGACAATTAGGTAATGACGTGCTGTATTAAATAGGTTCAAAAGATGAGAACTTACTGATGTTTAAGTTTATGTACAACGAAACCCATGCAGTCTTAAAAAGTTGAGGCAATAATTTGAAGAAATTTATGAACACTAGAGGATGGTAAAAAAAAATATCAAAGCTTTAATTCAGAAGGACATAGCAAAACTAAGGCAAGCAAAATGGGATAAATTTATAGTTTTGCTCTTTGGAAAAAGAAAAAAAAAAAAAAGAAGACCAACTTGTTTTGATATAATAAAGGATTCAATGGTTGTTAATTATTGTAGGTTATGTATGTGTCTGAGGTAGTTACTTTTTGCACAACTCTCATTTAGAAGGGCATGGTTTATCGTGATTAGCCTTCAGAATGGATTGGAGTGCTACTAGAC
Source organism: Glycine soja (assembly GCF_004193775.1). Classification (NCBI taxonomy): domain Eukaryota; kingdom Viridiplantae; phylum Streptophyta; class Magnoliopsida; order Fabales; family Fabaceae; genus Glycine; species Glycine soja. The sequence continues at coordinate 3,495,184 of NC_041016.1, forward strand.
GGTTTTAGTCAATGCCTTTCTTTTCCTTGTTCTTAAATCTGATTTTGTCCTCTTCCCCAGTTGCAATGGGTTACTGACACATCAGACCTACTCTATCAAGACTGTTTTTGTCCCTGGTTGGAAAGAAATGCATGTTAACTGAAAATAACTTACCATTGATAAATCTTTAATTTTAAAATCTCTAAGTAAACTGTATCAATGGAAATATGGAATTTCTTTTCTTTCGAGCAAAGCTCACCACTAGTTTCTATGCCAATTGGGGTTCTGTTGTTCTTAAAGGTTGTGTCTGATTCATGACACTCTTAACCAATCTACAAATTTTCGGTATCAAACTCATTGCATATAACATGCTGCAGATTATGCAAGAAGATCTGTCATAGGCTCATAGCTCCTGTTTTATTCTGCCTCTTTCTAGGTTTCTGTCAGACAACTGAAACTATTAATATACTAATGTGTTAATACTGTCAGTTTGCACCAGATCAGAGTATCACTCCTCCAACAACAAGTGAAATTGCTCATCATTGATAGCATGGCTGCTCTAGTTTTAGGGTGAGCTTAGCTTTTGGTGAATGATTGTGAATAATATGGTCAAGGATGCTCGGTTCAAATGTTCATCAAAATTGTGATTATTCTGATAATATCCTCCTGGTCATGAATGTCTCATGTATAAAAATTGTTCAAATTTTCTGTTCAGTGAACATGATAGTGAGGCTTCTAGACAACAAGCATTGGGTTGGCATGTTTCTTTTATCAAGTATGAACCATACCATCTTTACTGTTTTACATGCAATATTTTTGTAATTAGGAACTACATGTTTCTTCATTGAGGTACTGATTTTGAAGGCATCTAGGTCACTTGCTGAATTTTCACGAATTCCAGTTGTATTGACTAATCAAGTAAGATCTCAAATTGGTGATGAATCTCGCATGTATTCCTTTCAAGGTATGATGAACAAATTATATTTTGGATTGGTTGATTTTAAGCACCTAAAAGAGAAAGGTTTTTATAGGGAAAGAAAATATGGATAGCTTTGAACTAGTAGATTTATCATATTGAAAATAAAAAAATGGAATAGATAATTTCTTTTCCTATAAAAATCTTCCTTTTAGTTGATTAAATTAGCCCTAAGGGTATAGATAGCTTTGAACTAGTAGATTTACTTTTTAAGCAGCACAAAGCCACTCTATAATAAAAGATAATCCTGCCACATATGATTCTCATCTGGTTGCTGCTTTGGGAATTAACTGGGCTCATGCTGTGACCATCCGCCTTGTACTTGAAGCCAGATCAGGTTGATTAATTTGCTGTGTTTTGTGTTTTCTTTATTTCAAAATGTATTGTTTTTTAAGTGCTTGTGTAGATACCACCTGGACTTAAATTGTTGGAGTGGGTGGGGATTTGGGTAGAGGTTGTAAGTTCAAGCCATAGGATGATAGGAATGACTTCCAAGACACCTAAGACACATTACTTAATAACAAATTCTGTTGTCCTTGGAGTCTCTACATCATTATTTGTTTGAATCAGGGGAGGCTAGTAATTAATCTATTGTTAATTATCTTTCATTCTGTTTGTAAAAGGAGAATGTTATGCAGATGATTTTTACTAAATGTCTCCATTCTTGGTTGAAATTCTGACGAGTTTTGGTTAAAAAATATTAAGTGATCCGAGCTTCAAGAAAGCAAAAATAACATTTATATGAAAAGAGAAAAGGAGTTAGGTATGAAGCACAAAATATTGTAATTTACCAGAGTCTGAATAATTTTGATACATAACACTCATCTTGTACTCAAATTTATATTAATGATTTTGGTCATTTATATTAGCTTATGTTAGATTCAAAACAACTTGTAATTTAAATATTTAAAAGAGATTTTGAAAAAAAAAAGATAAAAACCAAATATGTATAGGGTGTCTTGGTCAAATACTGGTGTAATGCAATTTTTAAAAGGCCAACTTAAAAACAATTGGGTCTAGCTTACCAACACAATACAAGTATATACGATTATTTTAGCAACCACCATTTGTTTATTGAAATATATGATTGTGTCTGTATTACATATTTGAATCTCAAAAGTTCAATTCCTCGCAGGTCAAAGGTTTATTAAGTTAGCAAAATCTCCCATATCAGCTCCTCTGGCTTTCCCTTTCAAGATAACTTCATCAGGGTTGGTTCTGCTGGATGATGAGGGGATAGAAATGAAAGGGCCAGAAATAAACACTATTCATTGCCAAGGTTTGTCATTGAGCACTCTTGCCGTTAGCTCCGCTGAATATATTTTGCGTACAAAAAATGCTTAAAAAGTTAAAGCCAGAACTTCTTAATTGAATGGCATCCACAACTCGTAGCCTCTTTTCTATAATCTTGATCATCATGGAAAAAAAGTTCTTGTTCAGGTGGAAATTTATTGTATTAAATGTGCCAAAAATGGGGTCTTGGTATACTTACGTCAGTTGTAAGTCTTGGTAACTTTGTGTGTTAAATTTTGTCAATCTAACTGGATTATTTCATATAATTCAAGAATTAATTGACAATTCATAGATCAATTTATTTGAGTGTATAATATGCTAGTTAAAATATAAAGGAACATCTACGATTATATTACCTGCTTTCGAATGTCAAAATTATCTAAAATTTGGTATATATGATAACGATAATATCACATTAGTCAGTGATTGCATTAGTTAATTCTACATGATATGAAAAGGTAATTGATGGTGAAAGCGCATTGCCCACCTTGTAATGTAGTCACTGTTGAAAACATTGTTGAAAAATATGCAATTTTAAGTTACATATTTTCCCTAGGTTTTCCTTTGTCTTCTTTTGGATTAATATATCACAGTTGAAATCCTGACTTGCCAATTTTCCAAGTTTCATGAAAAATATGCAGGAAAAATGCTTTCCTTAATTTTTAAATGGTAAGGCACCAATAATAAGGTCAGTTTGTTATATGCTTTTGCCAATTAGAACGAACTATCAGAGCTATGGTTGCATCTTAAAAAGAGAGTCGAAAACCATAAATTGAGAGAGTTTGGGAGAGTTAACTATATTTAAAAGAAGTGAATCTTTCTTACTTTCTTACATTTTGATCTCACACAGGTATTTATACATCACACAAATATAACAAACTCCACTAACAGAAAACTAACATTTGTTAGGACCACTAACAGATTTCTGTTAACACAACTGACAGCACTGGCTAATTTAGATAAGTCTTACTTTCATCCTCTGGCAAACTCATGGGGTAGGATGGGTGGACCCTGACCTGAGTTTGATTGTGCAACACTGAAAAGAGTTCAAGGGAAGAGGTTTGGTTAAAATGTCTGTGTTTGTCTTCTTATTAGAAGGAATGTGATGAACAAGTTGACCCTGCTGAACTTTATCTTGGACAAAGCCAAGCACTAAAGATCCAATTCGAAATGCTTGGTTCTGGAATGTAAGACTGGATTGGCAGCTAGGAGCACTGCACTGCACAGAGATTATCACGATAAATCAGGAGTTTCATGTTACTTTTGCCAAAACCATTATGGCAAGTTAGCTCTAAGAAAGATGCAGTTCCGAGGTCAAAATTTTCAGTCATCAATATCAGAGCCCCAATAATAATCACAAGATGCAGTGATGTTAAAACCTAAAAAGTAGGAGACTTAGTGAGGGTAAGACCATGAAGGCATGAAGAGATGCCACTAAGATGCAGGATTTCTCCTAACATCTTGTCAGTGAAGATTTAATGGTGAGTACATGTATTGGCGCACTTTGTTCACTGCAAATGAAAATTCAGGTCTGGTTACAATCACATAGTCCAAGCTGCCAGCAATAGTGGATAAAGAGAAGGATATCATCAAACAGATCACCTGCATTTGCAGAAAATTTTAGTGATAAACTAGTTGTCCATGTAATTTTAGGGAAGGGGATTGTTACTGACATTAACTATCGCACTTTTTTCAACACACTTTTTTATTAGACTTCAACCACTGTGTACTATCTAAAAAGTGTTAAAATATTCAATCAAAAAGTATGTTAACGCTTCTGCTTCGGGAAATAGGGACTGAAGAGCGCTGAAAGAATAGGGAGTGATTTATCTGCCAACTTAACAGGGACCATGGACACTTGCAACTTGTTTTGGGAGTAGCCCAACGTTGAACTGCTGATCGCAAGTATTATATATCCATACCAAAAACAGGCAATTGCTTTCTGCACTCCTTGAATTTGCTTCCCATATTGCTTTCCTGAATAGTCTGGAAGCATATGGAAAGTGCAGGAAGCAATTATGGAAGTGTGGAAGAAAAAAAAAAACACCCCAAAAAACATGGTCGGAGACGAAAACATGGATCTGAAGTTATAAGTTTATCCAACATTGGGTCATAGATCCGGCTTTTTTTTGGGAATAAGAGGCCAAAGCCCAAGAAAACCAATTGCAAAGCAACTAATTGAGGAGTAGAAACTCCCAAAAATAATAGTTGACTAATCTCAGGAGGTTGCCTATCATAGATCAGCAGAGCCTCCTCTTGAGGACAGAGCTAAATTTGCCAATGCATCAGCACAAATATTTAATGTAAAATCAAAATATGGACTGACATTATCTTCATAAACTTAACATTATTTTTCTATAATTAGATTTGTCTTTCTTTTCTATAACGTAATCGTCTCACAGTAAGAAAAATGGAAATATTCTAATCCAACGTTAGTGGAGATTGAATAATTATTACAAAGGGATGAGTGTAAATGGAGTGTAAAGGGGAGCAAAAAAGTATATAGTGGAATATACATCTAAATTAAAAGGCCACCAATAGATGTCCACAACAAATTTTGGGCTTTTGTAGCGAATGTTACTCCCAAGTTGATCATCAATTGGTGTGTAGCTTTACTTTCCCTGAATGCTATGTAGCACATGGTTTATTCTAACTAGCAAGCACGGATTATTCAAACCGTGTTTTAAATCTTTTTAATCAATATTTGTTTAAAAACAATTTCAGCATTTCACATTTTCTTTTTCGTACGAATTCTTGCATCTGTCTCTGTAAATAGCAACGTTATTTATAAATACACATAAAATGTGAAAAATAGTTTTAAAAATTATTTAAGGAAACATTGTTTTGTTTTGGAGTTTAATTTATATACATTGTTAGAGTAATTTTTTTATTTTATCAACTAATCATAAATTGTGGTATGCATTCCGTTATTTTAGTTTTTTTAATGAAAACTTTGATTTTTTTTTATCCATGAGAATTGAAGAGATTGTCAAGAAAATTTAAAATAAGTCACATATTTTATTCGATCAACTAAACTATATTTCCTTTAAAAAAATCTAAAATATTAAGTTAAATGATGCAGTCTTGCGATGTGATCTAATCTTATGAAATAAGACTATGATGTGTATGCAAGATCAGGGATGAAGCAATATTATAAGATGATAGTATATGTTTGTTTTTCGCACAATTCATTGATTATTACTGTAACATGTGCATAATTGATTGTGAAGGCTAAATGCCATCTGATTTAAGATTGATAGATATCGGTTTCCTAAATACACAAATCTAGAAGCGAATGACAATAAACTCAAAGGTGCAGCATGTGATTCTCGATTAGATCAAAGGTCCAAATCCACCAAGTATCTTGATCTTTAATAACTTAGGAATTGCACACGCACCATGACAATGACAACTTTTTAATTCTGTCTTAGTTTGATTTTGATTAACAATAATATCTTGCCATTTACTCCATCCAGATTCAATTTACAAGTCATATTTTCTAATTTCCTAGAGAACCGAGGAAAGAAAACTTTTCAATCATAAAACCAAAAACACTTGGGACATGACTTCTAGCTTTGGTTTCTTAATTGAACTAAAGTACTGGCGACAGCAAAAAAAAGATTCCACTGGATTTTGCGTCTCTCTCTGATTAGCCTTATAATATTATGTCACATGATTTAAGTTGGTTGATTTGGCCTATATAATTTATTTGTTCCTGTGGGTGTTGTTGCAAAAGGTGAATCATCCATGACGCCCAACGTTTTGACTTAGTCAGAATTAAAAACAAACGAATGATTTTCTGAACCTTGTCTAATGTGTCTTTGAATCTTGTTTAACTTGTAAGTACAGGTACAATCAACATTACTTAAACATTATAATTGATTAATACTACTGATGTGGCTCTGTTCTGATTGCAGCTCTTGTTTATTTATAGATTGGGCATCTTAATCTCCCCGAAATATTATGCTCCATCAATAGTTTAAGTTAAAACCAACGTTATTCAATTTTACTATAATATTCCTAGTGGCATCATATTCGCAGAACATGATCAACATTTTTATACTATTTTTGTCAAACTTGGGGATGCTTTTGTTTAGTTAATTTTATACTTCTGGTTGTCAACTTTTGGTGTGCGTACCTTAGCAGTTTGGTACCTGCTAAAATATTTTGTCTTAAAGAATCTCATTTAAGATAAATTTGTTTTGCAGTTAATGTTTCCCATTCCACCATCTTAAGAGTATATTATGATAAAATACGCTATCCACTGTCAAGTATCATGAATAAGAAATTGGTTAATGTAATTTTATATTGTCATTAAATCATAAATAATTATATATAATTAGTTTATTTAACTTTTATAATAATTATTTTAAAAAATATATTAACTATAATTTTTAATTAGTTGATAGAATAAATTTTTTTACATGAACATTGTATAATCATTAAACTTGTATATTATTGATTTGCTTCCCGTGTTAAGTTTTGTTCAATTAAACTTAACATGCGTATATTTCTTTTTTAATTTCATTTGCTCACCCTTTCTTCTTGCCACCCTTATCCCACCATAAATATTTAAATTAATTGGCACTTTGCTTCTTCTTTTTAATCATCGAACATGTTACAGGCACTGAGGGATCCGATAATCTGGTAGTCATGAAGTTTCTTAGGAACCACATATAAAAATAAATAAAAATGAAAGAGCTGTCTTTGTTGGATAAATATAAAATATTAGTGTCTCTAAATATGAATGACATATTATAATTTTTTTCTTGTAATATTTGTGTGAACTTAAAATCCCAACTCGAGTGTTTGTGTCAAACTTTGATACTTAGGTTTTATATAATTTTGAAAAATAGACCTAACATTAGTTATTATGTAAGTGATAATTTAGTTCAATTTATTTTCAAGAAATGATTGTTTTTTACTTTTAAAAAAAATAATAAATCACGAAGCATTTGAAGATGGCTGGTCGATCATTACATCTTCGTACTTTTTTGAAGTGAATTTGCTTCATCGAAAATGAAAAAATTCTGATGCCGTCACCTTTCTTTATAAATAGTAGTAAGCATTCATTGAGGCTAAGAAAGTTCAATTCTATCCCATGGATATTAGTACTCACCACTCAATCTGTAGAACAGAGAAACATTAATACACACCCAAATTGTGTGTGTGCATAAAGTTTTGCTTTCAAATTTTAACAACAAATTGCTTATGGATCGGATTATATTTTATAAACTTTTATTCATCAAAATGTTATCAAAATAATAAAGCGGTATATATCACATCACAATATTTAAAAATTGACCATATCTTCCACAGATAAACAATTGTATCCAAATTGAAAACATTCATGATAACATTAATTTTTAAAGGGTATTTTGTCCATACTTAAAGTTTGAAGTCGATATTACATGTTACAAACCTGTTATATTCATAATGAATAAAACCAAAATCTTTTTATCCATAAATATTTTTAAAAAAAATAATGAATAGATTTCTACAAAAATATGGAAAGTGTAAAATAAAAGTCTAATGAATTTTATTGGGAGAAACAAAATTTACCTAATGCTCTCTATATTTTAAAAAAGATTAATCTCTTATTGTTGTCCTAAATATTTTTAATGTATAACTAAAGCAAATAGCCGACAAAACGAGTTAATTGTATAATAACAATCGCTGCGATTAATAATACATATGTCCTTAAAGAAATAAAATAAAAAATACACATGAATCGGATAGCATATTTTACCTCCTCCCTCTTTTCCCGTATGCCGCCAAAATTCACACACAAATTGAATGCACCTGAGTTAGGCCAAGTCTCGAGTGAAGTAACTTTTTCTTTGGCCGTATATTTAAATTTTATTGATACCTTTATTTATATTATTTGAAAATTTCTTTCTTTTCTCACTGATTGCCTTATTCTAATTTTTACAAATAATAAAATTAAAATATTTTTTTTTATCTAAATCTCTTATCACTAATTCACCCCCAATGTCTTGATTGACCATCTTTTTACTATTATATACAACTAAACTCTATAATTTTGTAGTTCACTCATTGTTGGACGGAATGAATGTTTTTATTTTAAACTAACGTCTGATTTTTTAGTTGGGATGAATATTCGGATATCTAAGTTGAAAAGGTTTTTATTATCCGAATTTTCTTATGTGAATTATCATTACATGATGATAAGAGAATATTTTAACCTCCATAATGAAATAAGAATCGAGTTTAGGCATCTACATTTTAACAAAGTAAAGAATACCTAAACCTAAAGAGATAGTTGAGTGAAACATGACATTATCTTATATGAGAATCAGAATGTGATCTAATTATAAATTAAAACATGTAATAAGTTTATTATTTTTTATAATAATTATTTTTAACATACATCCCTAGAATATTTTTTATCAGTTGATATGTAAAATCCTTTGCACTTATAATATATGAAAATTGAATTCAAATTTAATTATTTTAATTTAATTTAATGATCATTGTAATTTAGTTCATAAAAATAAAAGGAAAAATACATTCTTACTTAGTTTAAAAGGAACAAAACTTATGTATAATATCTTAAAGTTTGGGTTAATAATAAGTTTTCAACTTTTGATTTTCAAATACTAATTAATTTTAAAACAAAGCATGTTCATTGTCAAATTGACTTTTAACTATTTTGTATAATTTTTTTGCTCAAATCTTAAAATAGAAAAGTAGTGTTGACTTTAGGTTTTAAGATGCAATTTTTTTTTGTTTATTCCAAAAGCCTAACACGCATTACCATTTTTCCCACTACTTACTATTAGTATTAGTCTATTGTTATTATCATTGTTTCACTTTCACTCATTACTCACTGTAGACATCATTTTTACCTTTATTTTTAATTAATTATTATTATCATTTTCATTGATATATATGGTCGTTATTATTATTATTATTATTATCACAATTACTTAATCACTATTACCATGAATGGTTTGATTTATAAATTTAAATTTTGAAAGTTAATTCATTGACAAAGTTAACTTGAGAGTGACTCCAAAGTGGCAGTTCAATTCATTGTTAACGGAGTCAATCACATTCATCCCTATTGGTCTATACTCAAAGCTATCCATCAATGGTGGATGAGAGATTGGGAGGTTAGTATTGTTCACGTATATAGGAAAGCTAATATGGTTTTGATTGTTTGGCGTCTTTGGCTCACTGTCACAAGATTGAGTTACATGTTCTGTATGTTCTGCCTGTGTGGTGTTTGTATTTACTTTCGAAAGATGTTATAGGTCTCCTTTTGACATGTAGAATTATTCTATAGGTAGTTTGTTTTGGGCTTTGATCTCATTAGTAACAAGAAAAATAATAGTAGCAATTCAAAGTTAAGAATAAAAAAAACAAAACATAAAACTAAAGTAATTTCAGTTTTAGAAATTTTAAAATTTAAAATTAATACCAAGTTCGAACATGCCCTCAAGTGCTTGTAGTATCATTTCTAATTAAAGTTAGAGTTTGATGTTAATAATTTTTGCATTAAAAGACAATAATAAACATTAATGAAAGTTATTGATGTGAAACTTTAATTTTAAAAGTTGAAAAAATGCCACTAACACTTAAAGAACAACACCTTTAAATGTATTTTAAAGAATTTTAACCTTTTATTTTTTTCTCTACCTTAAAAAAAATCCGCTCTAGTTTTCTATTTGTTCTATCAACGTTACTTGTTCCACTTTATAGTTGGATATAATTAAAATAGCATTTAAAGAGGTGGCAACTTGCATGTAGTTTGTTAGGTTCGTGCAAATAATGGAATTTATGAAGATCAGCTGGCTAGTTGTCACGTGTAAAGGATAATAAAGTTCTCTTGTTTAGGATACACTCCACTTTGTAAGCAAACCTTATTTAGATGGGTTGAGTGAGGGGGATCAATAATAATGGAGTAATTAATAAGAGAAAAATGAAACATTTAGTATTAAATTTTAACACAACTCGATCCTAATCTCTAGGAGCCATGTCAAGGATATACTATTTTTTTTTGTTTAAAAATATCTTTTTATATTAGAAATGATATATATATACATATATATTCCTTATGAAACCATTTTTTTTAGTTTCAATGAATCACAAATGTGAGACAGTTTATTCTTTTCTAATCCAGAGAAGGCCGATCATGTTTATTGCCGAAAGACTATAAATACATATAATATCTACGCAGATAAAAAGGATGAATTATCCTGATTTACTTGCGATGTTTCATAAAAATAGTTAATTTCTTCTGAATAATTATATACTCCCATATAGTGGTCTGTGGAATAATTATATGAAACATAACAATATTATTCGATTTGAATAGAATGGTCTAAGAATACATGTGATTGATATAAATAAATAAATACAAATTACTATCATCATGGAGAAGTGAAATAAATAAAATTAACTGAAATTCTTGAGGAAGCACACTCAATTTTTAGTGTTTTAATTGCTGAATTTTGCTGCAAGGGGTACCTGCTTCGGTGCCTTGGCCAGTTAGCCGCCACCTTAATTTCCTTTTAGAAACAAACAACATATTTACATTTATTTAAATTATAAGAAAATAATAAGTTGTAAAAAAGAATCTCCTTTGATTTTGTTACAATATCATTTTATTTTAAAAATTTAAAATATAAAATAAGTAAAGTGCATAATCGACACTAAAAATAACAGTAACATACAAGAAGGGAAATTTGATATTTGGCAATGGCATAATAGAAGAGGGCTTATATTCTTGAAATTGGGTATGTATATTCAATCTAAATCCTAATGGCAGATGATGTCCTTGATAGTGACTGCGCCTTATCTTCTTGTCTTTGCAATTGCATATGCAGGGCACAAGGCACACACAAATGGAAATCAATCAATCAATTATTATATATACTATAACAGTCCAGGCACATAAACAATATGATTCTTAAACCAATAATTGGGTTACGTAAAGGAAATAAATTATTCAACTAAAATAAGCAAAGTGGAAAATGAGAATATAATAATAGGAATAATTTTAATTAAAATAATCCGAAAATGGAAAAGTTTGACGAAATGACCTGATAAGATATTGAAAAAAATGCCTTTCCATGAATGGAGAAGAAGCCTCCACGTCTCCCTATGCTTAAACCTCGTACATCTTGCCGACAAGCTACACATCCAAATGCAAAAGAAAACCTAACACTATTTAGCATTATTCAATTCTGACACTTCTTTTTTTAATTAACTTTAAACCTTACTGTATTCGTGCACGTTAAAAGCTTGTACTAGTAATTTGGAAGGTCATTTATTCGGCAAATTACTTTCATCTCTGCCGAATTTCGTAGATCCAGTTATATATATATATATATATATATATATATATATATATATATATATATATATATTTCTGTTTTCGTTTTTATATATAAAAACAAATGAAAATATTTTTAAAAAAATATAAGAAATATATGATCATTTTCAAATACATTATTAAATACTAATTTCTCTTTATATTCTTATTTTATTTCTTACAAAGATTATTAATAAGATAAGTCATACTTATTAGTGAAAATGATTAATATCATTCAATGGATAATTTCATAATAAAATTTAAATTTATGATATTATTAATTAAGGACTAATGATATACTATAATAAGTGGATAATTATATTCTTTACTTATATTAATTATTAAGAGTTTGATTCCTAATAGCGTGCATAAATGGAGAGACAAAAATTATTTGAATGATTTTTATATTTTAAAAAAAATTCTCTGACAATTGATTAATAGATATCATTAACCTTCTTCAGTAATATATATATATATATATATATCCTTAACCTTAAAAACCCAAAGGTTTATCAGTGTCACCCGATATGCAAAGGTACAGAGGAGAGGAGGGTCATTATACGTTATTTTATCTTTGCACGTGAAAAGAGATTGTTTTTATCATATTCATGTTTCAGACAAATTGAATTCAAGAAATACTATTGTGACATTTTCTTAGTAGATAGATTAGAAGACTAATACAAAACTAAGGGACAAACGAAGAATAAAGGCACAAAAGAAAAAAAAAATTATTATTTCACCAATGTTTTGATAACTTTCATCACAATATTATTACAAAACCTTGCTTTATGCCCTTAGGAAAAATAGTAATTAGTGTTAGTATTTATACAACTTTAATTATTAGAGATATAGTCAGGTGTGATGGTAACAAGCATGAATTTTTTTTCCTTGGAATGAGATTTGAATTCTCTCAGAGGATGAATTTCTTTAATTTTTTGCAACGCTTTTAATTTTATAAAGCTCTCACCTCAAAGTTTGTTTAGGATTTAAAATATTTTAAGTCAATCTTGTTTCATCCTTGTGACGTAATGACCACAAATGTATGCCTAATTGCTTGTGACTCAAGCACTCAAGATGTGAATTTTACCCTTTTAACAATGTCAAATGGCAACACTTAATAATGAATAAACTAAATTGGTTGATAACTTATAATTCCATCGATTATTTTGTTAATTTGCTGATTATTATAATGTTAGGACTAAATTAATTGATAATTTATAATACCAGAGACTAAATAGGTGATTTACTCTACAATTTTTATCAGGTGGACATAACTTTAATTACTAAACACATGAATCAATTATTACAGGGATATTATTCTAACTAAACCAACGACCTTAGGTTTCAATCTCATATACATAATTACATTAAATGTTAGAGAAAGAAATCTGTCATCAGAATAATCATTTGAAGTGATTGATTTTAGTGAAGAAAACTTATAATCTCTAAAAAAAAACTACACACAACTCTAAAGAAATTGGTAGAGTAAAATAAGACAATTTTTACATCAAACATATATCATACGTTTAAATTCTCACTTATCTTTTTAAAGTGACGTAAATATAAGTTTTTTCACTTCAAACTTAAATGTTTTACATCAAACATATATGAAAGTATCCTTTCCTAAATTTTTAATAATGTTGAAAAAAACCTTTTCACACACAAGTCAGGATATAAGAAAGTACCCTGCAATAAAGGGATGTGATTTGGTGAACTAATACCACCTTCGGAAATCTGACTTGATCTTCTATGAATGACTACATTAATAAAGGACAGGACACCATTTAAAGTACAGCTCAAGGGCAGGGCATACACGTGTTTATGCAACATATGCCTGTAGTTGTTAGAATCGTGTCTATACAGAAAGTGCGTTTCCAATCACTATATATGTTGAAAGTGGACGTCATAAATATGTGGAACACTAATGTGATATGTAATAAATAAAAAATCAATTTTTTAATACCACTCGTTATACTCAATTTTATCTAAAAGTAACATTTCTTATTAAAAATAAAATACTTTAAAAACATTTTATTTATATTAATAAGGAATTTCATATGTTTAGATTTAAAGATTAATGATAATATTTTAGAAAAATATTAAAACCTTAATATTAACTCATAAATGTTAATAAAACTTAAAATTAAGTATATTGCTTAGAACCAATTCATTGTAAGCATTGAAAAATAATCAATATGAGTTCATGTTAGTTACGAAAGTAATATTAAGTTGACAAATGCTAATTAATGAGTTAAGTACGTTGGTTAAGAAGATTAAAATATATTTTTTCATTAAAAATATTATTAATAATTTTTTTATTAATTTCCAATTCATTGTTCAACTGAATTTCAATAAATATATTATGTTGAATTCTTTAACCAGTACTTTTAAGGGTATTAGTTAGTAGGATCCATAAAAAAATAATTCTTTCCTCTTGTAAATATTAAACTTTCAAATAAAATAATAATAATAAATAAAAAAATAATAATGTATACACTTATAATCTAACATTTAGGTTAATAAAAATATACTTTATACATAATTATTTGACTTAATTACAAATTTTACTTTGTATTTTTTATTTTTATGAATTTTATCTTTAATAAATTAATTTGATGTGCTGTTCCTTTAACTTTTTTAAAAAAAACTTTTAAATTTTACCTTTTGTGATATGCTAACATAACCATAAAAATTGATGGTAAAATTTATCTTTAATAAATTAATTTAATGTGCTGTAGCTTTAACTTTTTTAAAAACCTTTTAAATTTTACCTTTTGTGATGTGTCAACATAAACATAAGATAAACATAAGAGTTGAGGGTAAAATTAAAATTATTTTTTTTTACAAAAAGTAAAAAAAACGTAAAATTTACCAAAAAAAAAATAAAGACAAAACATGCAATTAAGTCAACACGTCATGTCATTTCAACAACTAAAGGTAAAATTTATATTTTTTTAAAATGAGATAAAATATATTAAATTAAATTGTTTAGATAAAATTTATCATAAAATAAAATAAACATGTAAAATATGTAATTAAGCTTAATTATTAATAAAAATAAGAATTGATGCAACTTATAATTCAACCCTGACTGATGGTGTAGGTGTCAGTATATATTGTTGCATATTCTCATGAGAACGTGCAGACAAGCAGTAGAAAAACATTGAAAACAAGTGTTTGTTTGTATTGTAGCGGAGGCCAATCAACAATGCCTCGCAGACAAGAGAAGAAGAAGTGGCAAACCACTCTCACCCATCCAAAACCAATCAAGATATACTACGTTTTTTCTTTTACATTCTTGTATAATATAAACACATTTTTGTTTTTATAATTTATATAATACAGTTAATTATTAAAGTGAGATTTTAATATTAATTCAAGAATGCTATTAAAATATTTTAAAAATATACTAAAGTTTTATTCATTTTTATGCTATTTTTTCATCAAAGTTAAAATAGTATTCCAATGATCTAGATCTATGTCAGTTTTTATCGTAGAGATATTAAAATAAAATTTTAATAAAAAAAATATATAAATACTTGTAATATTATATTAAATGTTTGTACGTCCAAGACGCAACTTGGAGCAAATGGACAAAGGCCCATTTTTCTTTTTAATGCCATTCATTTGTCCACACTATTTTACTTTATAAATAAAAGAATTGTATTTATCGCAAATCTCCACTTTTGCACCAAACGAGTCATATTTGTTCACAAAATATATAAAAAAAAAACGAGTAAAGAATTTACTATGTTATCCACGCACTCTCCTTTCAAGTTCAACTCCACTAACACCATTAACACCCACATTATTGGTTGTTTCTTCTGTTTTCCTCTTATATTTTTTTACAGTTTTTTTTAATACGTTCAGATTCTAAATACAAGTACTTTTTAGTGGAAATTTAAATTGTGATTCACAACAGAGAAGCTAATTTCTTTTAGTAGATTCAACCCC
The DNA here is from genome assembly GCF_004193775.1 of Glycine soja. Lineage (NCBI taxonomy): Eukaryota > Viridiplantae > Streptophyta > Magnoliopsida > Fabales > Fabaceae > Glycine > Glycine soja. The sequence continues at coordinate 3,510,726 of NC_041016.1, forward strand.
CTTGATACACATCATTGGTGACTATATAATACTACATGGGATGAAGTATCTTACTGTTTCTACTAACTCAAATTTGATCAACTACTCTTTTCACCTAAACCTTAAAAGAATTTTCAAGTCAAACTACAATACCCAATTGATAATTAAAGTCTGAAATTTTTTTTATTTAGTTATTATTTAATACAAATTTTTAAATGACCGTGATTGTAAGATTTGAGGATAAAACTCTGTTTACAGAGTTCATTCAAAATATTCAAACTTTTAGATTTTGTAGTACCAACAAACTATGAATAATATTCACAAGGAATCAACAAACAGCACATATACTATGTAAAAATGTGATTTTTAATTACGTTTTTTTTATGGAATTTTTAATTACGTTTTGACCTTTTACTCAAACAACTGATAGAAGCACTTTATTGTTAGCGATGTTTATCTTGCACTTGTCTATTTTCCTGTTTCTAATTATATTTTAATTTTTATATATAATAATGACAATGAAAATCAAACCTAAATCCTCGTACATACTATCTAACTATGCAATGAGTTTCTAATTTCTAATAATTTCTGGTTTTCTTGTTTATAGAAAAATTCAACGATTTCACAGCTATAAATATGAACAGTTGGGATAACCAAATTTGACCCAAAGAGTGGAGGGATGGGAGGCATAGAGGTAAGGAATATGTGTAGGAAAGGATGACACGTGTTGTTCGATAATTGGTTGGAAGACAAACTCAAAACCGGATATAACCGGTTCAAAATGTCAAATCAGACTGGTGGGGTTAGCTCATAATAGTATAATAGTCAAGTTACCCGAATTGGAAAACAATGTTTTCCAAAAGGTTCTAAGGTTGGAGGATTACCCTAAGAAGGAGTATTTAATAATGCGACTAAGAAAAGATTGTTATTTCCCTCAAATTCTCAGTGTTTTTTTATGTCACCTTGTCTTACTCCTTAACCAAGTAGCTGTTGTTAGGTGCTCCTTTGTTTGGCCATATTACGTCCTTGCTCCAGAGGAAAGTTCACGAAACGATAGTGAGGCCCACACGCAGCTTTCAACCATTATTTTGTTCCAAGATTAGACAATACACCTTATAATACTTTATTCTATCATATCATAATATAAAATATTAATAAGGTCACTGAACTTGATACTTAATAATACTAAATTAATTAGGGATTACTTATTCATATAATAAATTTTTATAGTATTATATTTTTTATTTCTTTCTTTTAAAACAATATTTCATTTCATGTTCATTTTCTTTTCTTTTCTTTTGATATCTCTTACTGTATAAGATTTTATATAAAAATTTGACACCAATATAATTTCTCAATTAATTAAATTAGCCATAAAAAAACCTGATTGATTATGACGTTGGTGATAATCTACAAATTTTTCGTTAATACTCTCTCTGTTCTTTTTTATTAGATATTATTTTTTAAAAAAAGTATTTTTTAATTATTTCTTACATTAATTATTTTTTATTAAAATATTATTTATTATTTTAATACATATATAATAAATACTATAAATATTTTCTTTTCTTAGAGAATTGAAGAAAATAAAAGTTTAAGGAGAAATAATCAAATTCATCCTAAAAGTATGAGATGATGATAAATTAGTTTTTGAAAGATAAAAAAATTAAATTAAATTTTTAAATGTGTGAAAGGAGCGATAAATTAATCTTTGAGACAATTTAATACTAAAATAATTTCTAATCTTCCTAATTTATTATGTTATCTTTAAAAAATATAACTTATTATTAAATTATTCAATGAGCATTAAAATTTAATAACAAAAATAATTTTACAAATTTAATGATAAATTTATCATATATTTTTTACACATTTAAAAATTAAATTTATATTTTTTATTTTTCAAAAAGAACAACCTATCAGCATATCATATCTCTCTAATTTTGCTATTTACCCAAAGTTTAACATATTGAGTTGGTTAGAGTTGGCTATACAGATTCTCCTCTCACTAGCTTTTGTTGAGAAAAACATATTGAATTTGCAACTCAGTCAAGGGTGAATAATATAAAGCAAAACTTACAGACTGGTTAGATTTACGCATGTCCGTTTCAACTGGGTAAAAAGTTAAAGATTGCTCTGATTTTTTTCGTCTACGAGTTGGAATGAACCAATTATGATAGCTATGCATGGAATCCTCTGCCAACACATTCAAACAGTTTACATATTTTATTTCCACAAACGGTAATATGCACGTGCCTAAAATGTTACAAATAGAATGTTTGGAATGAGGAAAAAAGAGTAAAGAGAAAAGAAAAAAAATTAAATTTAAATTGAAAGAAAAAAAAAGTTTTTACAAGTTAATTTTTCTTTTCACCTCCTTTTAATCCAAACAAAAGTCCAAACAAAAGGAAATGTATTGTTATCCATGTTTTTCATCTATTTTCTTTATTCCTACCAAACATACTAGTAGAGTACGTTGTAAATAAATGTAGTTTTTAAAAAAAAATAATTTTAAACAAGTAAAAATAAAATAAAAAATACTTTTTATGATACAATTTTATATTGTACTTATTTGAATTCAACTTTAAAGACTGATTAAATATTAATAAAACATCAAAATCAATAAACCTAAGACAATGTTTGGACTTTGGTCCTGTTTAAAGGGTATATTTTGTTTTAAACATTTTACGTGATTGTTTAGTGCGTTTTAGGCAAAATCAAACCCGTCTTCCAAATTGGATTAAAACTCCTTTAACGTGAAAGAAATATTCTATTACTTTTCCCTTGAATAAAACTTCATTTGTATGTATTAACAGAAATATTTTAACTTAATATATATTTTTTTATTTTAATAATATGAGAAGTGACGCACTTCGAAATAATTTCAAAATTATTTCGACACATTAGGAGAATTATCTAAATAAACCAATGGAGTATCAATAAAAGGTATTTTAAATAATTATGAAAAGTGATGCACATGTTTAGATAATACGCCACATTAATGTTCATTTAATAATATGAATACCCATGGTTTTGTTGGTAAAAATTTCGACGATTAAATCTTCTTTTTTTAGATATTATTATTATTTGATTAATCAAGTGGCGCTCTGTTCCGAGGATTCCTTTGTTATTTGTTAGCACTGTTTGATTTGATGTGTCCATTTTGCTCGAGCTTAGCGAGGGAGCCCAAACAAATATATTAAAATGTTTTTTTAACATATTAAAATGGAAAATTGATCATTGTTCATTATTCAATGCAATCGTATGCCTCCTGCACAAGTTTCGGGCAGGGTAAGAGTTGAACATTTGAATAGACTTCAATATACGTTTTATATTGATAGTTTATAATCATTAAACTTTAAATATGATCAAATAATTTTTTTATAATACTAAATAAAATCATAAAAATATTAAAATAAATTAAAAATAAAAATAAAAATAACAATTTTAAGTACTGAAGTTTTAAATGCATTAATCTAAAAGTTCAGTAATGTTTAAGTCGAAAAAAAATGATTTACATTTAAAATGGGGAAAATCACAATTAGAAAAATCAGTCTAAAATAATTTCTACACCCAAAAAAATATAAAATAAGTTAGCTAATTTAATTAAAATTGTCGGATTCATGCAATTAATTTGATTAATATCCCTAACGCTATGTAGTGAGTTGTTCTGCATTTGTACCAACACAACTAACCGTATTTTGTTTGAAAAAAGCCCATACAATCTTAAAAAAGAAAAGGTGTACAACTTAGTCAATGGAATATAACGAGCCTTAGACTTATAAAAATCAATTTAAAAAAAACTTTAAAAAACATGTTTTTAAGACGTAAAATCTGTTTATTTTTTTTAGAAAAAGTAAAAAATTATAGACAAATATATCAAAAAAATAGAAAATAGTTTATTTTATTAGAAAATCGTTTTTTTATAAATAATTTTAAAAGAAACGGATTCAATAACTCCTGCAGATGTAAATTAACAAATACCATTATTTCATCTTAATTTATTTCCATTATTATTACTGAAGACAATCGAGAAGCCCATAAAGACTAGTAGTATGTTAATTTCTATATCACTCCTTTTCAGCTCTTACCTATCAAGTTTTCCTTTCCATAGTTGGTTTGTTCATAAATCTCTCATTTTCATATCACTTCCTTCCCAATTTTTAGTTGCTAATCCATAAATCATTCATTTTCAAATCACTTCCTAGGCGTAGGTTTATGATAAAAGTCCTCTTTTTGTTATTATTGAAGCCCATATGAAAGCTCATCCAAAAGATACCTATTGGTAGTATAATCTCATGACTTACCAATACTAGTATGTGAAACATAATAATAACCCGCCTAAAACACACAATTGAAAGATAATGATAGGTATGACAATTGAGGTAAACCAACCATTTGAAAAATCTCCATCCATGTGATTAAAAAAATGTTTTGTCTAATGTAAAACGGAAATTAAAGACAGGTAGCAGGCATGTGTGTGAAATGAAGTAACTTTCTTTCTGTTAAAGATAAAAAAAAAAAAAAGGCACGTGTGAAACTACAATAGGGCTTCTCAGATATCCCAAAATTATTGACATTGATTGTCATTAATTGTATGAATTCTTATTAATTATAAGTTTTTCTTCCTATTTTTTGGTGTTTGTTCACTAGTTTGTTGTGTTCAATTTTATAATTTTATGCAAATACTGCAGCAGGTATTTTGTCATACAGAAAAGTTTTTTTATACATATCAAATTTGTAAAACTTTGGCTTTGATTTATTTTTAATAGAATTATTTACATGGCTATCAATTCGTATCTTGTCAGTTATCATATTATTGAAAGAATTTGAATTTTAAAACAAATGTGTTCAACAGACAAATTTTTCCAAATGATAAGTTTAAACACGACAATAGAATAATTTTCTTTAATATTGATAATGGATAGAATATTACATAAAATATATTTACTTGTTTTTCAAAACAATAGCCGCATATCTTCTTTCAAACTTTACATTAAATCCTAGGTCTACATTCTCTTCTTTTATATCGACAATATAACCTTTCATTTGCATTTTTTATTTATTATTTTACTTATATTTAATGGAAACATTTCTTATCTACTTAAATTTTACTTATATTTTTCTTGTGTTTTTTATATTTAAATGATATCAATTTGAAGTAATTTAGTATATATAAAAAAACGTGTGTGTATGTATATATATAAATATATAAGGTGAGAACAAATTTTATTGAGAGAAGAGAGGGTCTAATATTAAGCATTGGATCCAATATTTATGGTTATTAAAAAGTCATGTTACCCTATCTTCCATCTTCCCACAAACATCCCTTTCTCTCTTTCAACTTTTGTGTGGTATTTGCTTCACCCTTCCGGTTTCATTACGAACACCGTTTTGCTGTGGTGGAGAAACAAAGAACGATTTAAATTCACGCACTCATCTTCCCTCTTCTCTCCCTTCTCGTTCTTTTGCATGCAACACCGTCCCCGCGCCTTCAGTTAATTTCTTTGGCCTTCCTTTCAACAATTCCAATTTTCAAAGTGTTAGTTTTAATCTTTTTTCCCCTAGCCTTCTGTTTATTTTTTTCAGAATTTTAATAACTATTAATGTTTAAGGAGTGAAACAATTATTTAAAAATATTATTAATAATAAAACATAGATAAATAGTTAATTCAATAAATTTATTGGTTATTAGTTTATTAAAATGACATGAGATCACTTATGTGAATATAATTATGAGTAACAATTCTTATTTGTGTCTGGTTAAAAGTGGGTATACCTGTCCGTCAGCTTCACTATCACGTCTTCTTTTTAGGTTTCAAAATCCTTATATTTTAACAGTAAATGTCTTTAATGACAAGAATGAAGTGACCCCCAATGTGTTGGGCCATTAATTCATCGAGGTCAATCACATAACAACCCATGCTATTAAAGAAATAAATAACGATTCCAACCAGTGCCAAAAGAATAAAATAAATATTTTTAATAAAAAAACAAAATAAACGTGTGTTAGTAATATTTTAGACCAAAATTTCTTTTTAACTGTACCAAATTTGATCATTTATATTTTAAAATCTTTAATTTAGTATTTTATATTTGTAAATAGATTATTTTGGTCTTTTTCATCAACAACATTAAAATGTTAACAAAAGTGTCCTACTTAGTGATGATGTTTCCATTAATGTTGATTGGACTTAGGATGCCGCCATGACGTTTTTAAAATGATTTTATTTTGATATTTTATGTTTTAAAATGATTTTAATTTAATTTATTATGTTTTTAAGTGATTCCATTTTTGTTCATTATGTTTATGAAAGGTTTGGTTTCGGTCCTGCACATTCCATATATATGAACCTATTGTCTATGCCAAAACTGTCAAATTACTTTAAATTTAAGTACAATTCAACATGATGCACAATATCGTGGTGGGGCTAGTACTGGTGAATAGTTATATACCTGTACCTTTATCCGAATTTGGTCGCAACAATTATTTCTCATTAAAGTTGCAACAAGTTCAGAGTTATTTATCATGCTAAATTGTACAAATTGGGTTCTTCATGTGTTACGAATGTGAAAATTTTAGTCCCGTTGATAATCTTTCGTTAAATAGTTACCAAGTTTTGCTGAAATAACACTGAATAGTGATGTGTCTACTAATGTGTTACTTAATACACATGCTGGTATATCTTAATTAATCTTTTTGTCTCTCGAGTATTATAGATTATAATAGATAAAAAGTGTAACTAAATCAAATTAACATATGAGACAACAAATATGTCATTTGTTACATTATCATCTAGTAAAATATAAAAAAATAGAATAAAGACGTCATAATTACACAATTCCAATATTTAAAAGATGAAATTTACACAATACAAATTAAGAAACAAAATTTGTATATTTGTATGAAGCTTATCAGTACGTTTGTTTACATGCATTTTGGGAAGAGAAAATAGGTGAGAGAAAATGTGAAAGTGAGTGAAGTTTTATGTTGTTTGAAAAAGAATACAGAAAACTATGATGGACCCATACTGTATGGGCCATACACAAAAAAAATCTCTCCTAACATGAATGTCTTGTTTGATAAAGAAAAAAGAAATACGATGAATAAAAATAAATAAGAAATAAAATAAAAATAAACAATATGTTTGACTGAAATAAAAATAAAAGAATGAAAAGAAGACAAAAAGATGAATGAAAATAATATACTACAAATTTTAAAATTAATTTAACTCTAATTATCGTATACCAAACAATTAAATAATTTTAATTTCTTTTCCTCATAAAATGTGAGAGAAGTAAAAAAATTGTGGAATTCATTAAAAAAAATTAAAATGACATATTTACCCTTTTATGTTATATAAATTCGTTATTAAAGACAAACATACAATATATATTCACTCTTCTTTCTCTTCAACTTTTTCTCTATTTTTCTAAATCTAAAAAGCTTGAAAATCTCCTACAGTTTACTTTTTTTTTTTTCCTGATCTTCTCTCCTCCTCTACTTCTTTTTAGACTTCTCTCCTCCTCCAACCGCATGTAAAAGAAAAAAATGTTTGTGTATAAATACTTAATATGTTGATAAACATTTAGAAAGACTAAAAAAAAAATTATAAATATAATAAAATTTATGATAAATAAAAAGGAAAATAAAAATAATAAGAACTATTTAAAATAAGAAAGATTTGTGTATCATTGCTACTCTGTACAAAATATCTGCATATGATCATTGCTACCAAAAACGCCCTTATTACTCCCTATAACAAGAAACTCAGCGGTTAGTGGTGGACGGCTGTTTCCGTCGATGAGACCACAACTCGACTGTGTAACAGGGTAATCAAAATAGATAAAATAAAAAATATACTTCCTTTGACCGGTGACCGTGCGAACCGGTTCGAAGTTGGAACCATGAGAGAGATAATGTTTATATATTCCATCATCTGTTCCGTTTGGATCCTCTCACCTCTCTCTCTCTCTCTCTCTCTGGTGCCATGGAATCCGGTAGTGCCCGATGTTTATATTCTCTCTGGTTCTGAAATCATCGCCGAGGAAATAACAAATGCAACTTCCAAACCTCGCGAAGCTTCCTTCACACACTTCCTTCTGTGAGTTTCCTTCTCTTCTTCCTCCTCCTTCTCTCTTTCCGGTCGCCGGAAACTTATCCGGCATAACCATGCTCACCGGAGCCACCGGGGAATCTTCTAATTCTTTTCTCTTTGTGCTTCTATTCCGCGCAGATTCCTTGTTCGTCGAACAAGCTCTTTAACATTCCATCACCACAACTTCCTACCTACACCTTCCGATATTGCATCTTCAACTGTTTAGGTTACATTTCACACGTAATAATTGATTGTTTCTTTCGATTGGATCGGTCGGAACCATCGCTCGAAGAGAATCTCCGGTGACGTAGAAGCAATATCAGTTTACTGTATGTATTGGTTCGGATTAATAATAATAACGAAAAAATAGAAAGAAAATCAGAGTTGAAAATAGCCAGAAGAAGATTAAGCGCGATGTTGGATCTTAATCTGAATGCCGAGTCGACTCAGAACAACGAGTCGCTGGTGCTGTTGGACAAGTTTCCCGAAGCTTCGTTGGGAACTTCGAATTCCTCCGTCGTGAATGCGGAGGGGTCGAGCAACGAGGACTCGTGCTCCACACGCGCCGGCGACGTGTTCGCCTTCAGTTTCGGAATCCTTAAGGTGGAAGGCGCGAACGAAGTCGTCGCCACGGCGACGAAGGAGCTGTTTCCGGTGAGCTCGGAGAATTGGCAGGGGCAGAGTTCGACGTCGTCGTCTCAGGCGAGGAAGAATTTAATGGATCTCCCGCTGGATCATCAAAACGGTGAGGTGAAGGTGGTTCAGGTTCAGCCACAGCCTCAGGTGAAGAAGAGTAGGAGAGGTCCAAGGTCTCGGAGCTCTCAGTACAGAGGAGTCACTTTCTACAGAAGGACCGGAAGATGGGAATCGCATATCTGGTTCGGTCACTTCACATTGTTTAATCAGGCGTCTTTTGTATATTTGACTATTTTCCCTTTTTTATTAGGTTTTTGTTTGAAGGAATTTTAATTTTCTGTGGAATTTGACTTTGGTTAATCATGGTTGAATTGAATTGCATCTGACTCTAATTTGTTGTTTGGTGTAGGGATTGCGGGAAGCAAGTCTATTTGGGTATGGATTTGTATTTTTTACTAATTATTCTTTCCATTTATATTTGAATTTATTATTCTATGATTTGCTATTTTTAGCGTCTTTTTTATTAGATTGGTATTGGGCATTGTAGGTGGATTTGACACCGCTCATATTGCTGCTAGGTAAAACTTTTTGGACATAGTTTAAATATTCTTTATCGTTTGATTGGTGTCTTCCTTAATTGACTTGGAATTTTCAAATTTAGGGCCTATGATCGAGCTGCTATTAAGTTCAGGGGACTTGATGCTGATATCAATTTTGATCTCGTTGATTATGAGGAGGATCTAAAACAGGTTGGAAAACGCATAAGCTTTTGGTGAATTTGAATCTAGATGGAACTTGTGATTGGTTTTTTACTGGTTTGTTATTGTTTATGATGGACAGATGAAGAATCTTTCAAAGCAGGAGTTCGTGCACATACTTCGCCGCCACAGTACCGGTTTCTCAAGGGGCAGTTCGAAATACCGGGGAGTGACACTTCACAAATGTGGCCGTTGGGAAGCTCGAATGGGACAATTCCTTGGCAAGAAGTGAGGACCTACTTTTTTTTATGTTTACTATAACTGATGTTGTGGTTTGTTATGTTTGTAGGATTAGATATTAGTACGAATCATTAGATATTAGATATTAGTACGAATTCAAGTACCTATTGATTTCAGTTTTTACCTATTGGCATAACTGAAGTACGAATTCAAAGCGAATTGTTTTCGGTTTGGTAGTCAATGGATCTTTACTCTTCAGGCTTTTTCCATGTTTGGAGGAACATGTCTAGGATGCCTGTTTCAAAGAAACAATTGGCGGAGGTGTTTTTGTTGTTATAGAGATTGCAATGCTTTCGTGCAGGTATATATATCTTGGGCTATTCGACAGCGAAGTAGAAGCTGCAAGGTCCTAATGATACATGAATTACATTCTACTTGCACTGATTTTTTTACCCTGAATTATCAAAGCTCTTTACGGTTCCAACCAATATATGTCTCCCTTTTGATTTTCTGGAAATCAGGGCTTATGACAAGGCAGCTATCAAGTGCAATAGAAGAGAGGCTGTCACTAACTTTGAGCCAAGTATATATGAGAGCGAGATGAAACCTGAAGCTATTAATGAAGGTAGTACTTCATAGCATGATACTTTGAGTTATATTTTATTTCCAATTGATTGTCAGTGTTAAAAAGAAATGTTCAATGTGAAATGAGGTTTGTATTTGTCTTCAACACAGGTGGCAGTCACGACCTTGACCTCAATCTGGGCATAGCAACCCCAGGACATGGTCCCAAAGAAAATAGGGGCCATCTTCAGTTCCAGTCCATCCCTTACAACATGCATCCCGGAAGAAGTTCAAGGGTATATAGTTAAACTTTACATCTTCATTTACTTTAAGCACGGAAGCAAAGGTTTATATCACATTATAACCCTTTATGCACTCAAGCTAGTTCTTTAACACTCTTTATAGGTCATGAATGATAGTGTTATTGAACACATTTTTTAATGGAAGCAGTGTTCTTCTGTCCTTTGTGGGTTCACCTTGTTGGGAAACACCAACCCAATTTCCCTCTTTGTAAACTCAAAATAGACACTTGGCGAAAATGAAAAAAAATAAGAATTCAGAGTAGAAAAATGATACCAAGAATTTTAATGTGGAAAACTTTTCAATGTGAAAGATAAAAATCAATGACCAAGCTAGTAAATATCTCCATTATTGAATGTAGGATTACAATGACTCTCTCAATACAAGAGAATATCTCTCAACTTCACCCAACAATAACGATTTACAATTTCTCTCAACTCTTATCAAGTGTGGTGGAAACTAAAACTTTCTTTTTCACTATCACTCTTGTTTTGCTTCCCTTTGAATGGGATGATATGAGATACTCTAACTCTTTACAAGACTTCCTAATTATAAAAGAGGGGTGTGACTTCCTTCAATCTTCACTTTTCTAAGTGGAGTGTGTAAGTCTAAAGGCAAAAGAATTTAATTCCTAGTCCTTGGAAAGTGTTCCACAACTTTTTATACATGCCTTGAAATGTGCTCCTCAATTTCTTATGTATTTAAATTTATATGTTTACTTGAATGTGAATCTCACCTTAATTATGGAAGAATTTCCAACACACCTGTAGCTTATTACGGCCTACTTACTTTACTTTGGCATTGTTGACCTTTGTGAAACATGTGGTTTTTGTTTTTGTTTTGTAATTACCTCACGTTGATGTCTTAATAATGGTCATGAGAAGGTGCGTTCTCTTTATTTGCAGATGGAGACTAATGTTAATTCGGTTATTGGTGATCCTTCTTTGAAAAGGCTGGTTGTAACTGAAGAGCGTCCTTCTGTATATTCCACTTTCTTTCCCAATCTGGTTAGTTCAAATGCCTGCTACAACTGATTACTTATTTTTTTACTAAATGCTTCATATAAACATTCACGATAATTTCCTGTTTTGTGTCTACCTTAGAACAAAGAGGAACGTTTGCTTTTGATTTTGACATAACATTCGAAGTTGAGTTTTATGCTCGGGGAATCCTCTTTACATACTGATCTTTGTCAACTTTTGGTGCAATCTAAGTTATCGGGGAATTCGTCTTTGTTTAGTATATATTTGATTGATGTTCCATGTCACTTATTCTTTTTTGACATGATGAGCTGTTCCCAAATATGTTCAAAAAACAGATCTTGAAGTGGTGAGTCTATAGGTCCTTCTGATGCATAGATATATTCTTGGTAATGAGCTAAATTTGGAATATGGCTAATAATTCAATGACAAATACCATCACAGCATTAGGATAATATTTCCGTCAACATTCCTTTTCAAATTTGTATCCTATTATATGGAGGTGATTCTGGTGGATGATGTAACATTAACATTGTGCATTAATACGACTTGATACCATCATTTGCGTGTTTTCTTGCACAGGAAGATATTTATATGCCTATCTTTGAATTATTGTTGAAATATTTGACAGGAAAGAGCAGAGAGAATGGGCATAGATCCTTCAAAAGGAGTTCCAAACTGGGCGTGGCAGACAAATGGCCAGGTTAATGCCACCCCAGTACCACCGTTCTCTACTGCAGCATCATCAGGATTCTCAATTTCAGCTACTTTTCCATCAACTGCCATCTTTCCAACAAAATCCATGAACCCAATTCCCCAGAGCTTCTGTTTCACTTCACACAGCACACCAGGTAGCAATGCACCTCAATTCTATTACGAGGTCAAGTCCTCGCAGGCACCATCCCAGCCTCTATCTTGTAATACAAGTATAAATGGTAGCCCACCACACAAGTTCTGAAGTTCAATTCTCAAAACGACAGTTAAAACTTTTTTTTTTTTTTTCCTGTTTGCATGATTTAGGGATCGGTACAATGTTGTTGCTCATGGTATGTTTGTATGTGATGAAAAGATTTTTTTCTTCAGAGAGAAAGTGAAAAGAAAAAATGCATGATGTGTTTTAAAAACAAAATTTATTTTTTATTTTTACTTTTTATTTAATTTAAATTCTTAAAAAAAAATCCGACTCAAATATCTTTCTACTATCTAATAGACTATTATTCGTCTATGGTGACAATTAACCATATTTGTCTTATAGGCATTTTTATTTATTTTATTATATTAGAAAATTAAATATATTATTTCTTCTGTCCTTAAATAATGTCCGTTTTAGGTTATTTTACACAAATTAAGAAAAAATAATAAATAGATAAAAGAAAATAATAGTCTTATAAAATTAATTTTATATTATCATTAATTCATTTAAAGATTTTGTTGTCTACTATTAGTATTGAGATATAGATAAAAAAAATAACTATTTTTAAAAAATTAAAATGAAAATTATTTTGAAACAATTTTTTTCTCTTATTAAATCATTATAATTGGAAAGGGAGTAATATTTTTAATAAAATATAATTTATTAATATTTCACCTATGTATTTACCTATTGATTCTAATAACGGTTACAAAGTGGATTAGGACCTTTTAATTTATAGATGTGGATATTTGACCTATGAGCGAGGATACCCCAAAATTAGAAGAAAAAAAAAGAAGGAAAAAAGTTAGACAAATAAAGAAGAAATTTTAACAAAAAAGAAATCAAGTGACTTAGACATTGATAACTTTAAACCAATCATTCGAATATTGGTTAATGCGTAATAAATCAAACACTATTTGAAAATTATTAGTCTGGTTAGAAATAAAATAATCTAAATATTTATAAAAAAATTTATTCTTATTGAATCATTTATATCTATATACATTAGGACTCCATCTATAAATCTCTTTGTTTGAGAAATAAAAATAAGAAGATTGAATCATTTTTTCTTCATTTAATAATGATACTTTTGTCATAAACGATAAAATGCTGTATTATTATAATAACTTGTGTAATTAATATTTTCCGTAATAAATGTTGAATACCTGAAAAAGTAAATAATCCAATTAAGATGGAGAAAGCAATTTTCAAAGTGAAAAGAAGATAATTAGTCGTTATGACTTCACTCGCACTGAATTTAGTTTTTATTTTTTTTTAATATCATTTTTTTACCCGATGGTTATTTAGTTTTGGTCACTACCGTCTACCATTTAGGGTATTGCTAGATTTTTTTTTCTACTAATTCATATTTTAGAATTTTTACTAATTAAGATACTTTTTTTTACAAAAGATTAGCAGCGTGTTTAGTGCATTTTTTTTGTTGAAAAAAACTAGTTTTTTAAATAGCTTTCTTTTTAAATTACATCTGATATATTTAGTAAAATTATTGAAGTGATAAAAACACTTTATGGTAATTTTCTTCATCATAATTCAAAAGTAGAATTTTGAAAAATATGATTAAAGTTGTCAATTTTTTTTTAGCTTTCCCCCCTAATCAATATTTTAAATACAAATGTACTATTCTAAATAATTACATTTTTATAGTTTACTATTAAAAAAAATATTTTTTAAATAATTTAAATGAAATAGGTTGTCCTAAAATCACTTTTTACTTAATATATCCAAACATAAAATTTATTTTATATAATTAGTTATAATAATAATTAATTGTAATTTAAATATTTTTTGAGAACTAATTTATACACTCTATATACATTAGTCCTTATGATTTTCAACATTAAAATATTAGGTCTTAAAAGATAAAATTCAATTAAACAATTATTATATCCATATTTAAGTATAAATTATATAATTCAAAATTAAACAGGATGAAATGAAAAGGAGTAGTTATTATTATTTTTTCGGGTTCACATAAGGATTTTTATTTTCTTTTTGCCGTTTTTGGATTTTATTAACAAATATTGTTAAGATATTGATTAATAAATTAAAATAAATATTTAAAAGAAAAAAAAGATGGACACTGGTTAGCCTTCTTCATGTTTTTTTTTACAACTAAGTAGATAAAGAAGATTGAATAATTGTGGGATATTATGATGAGTCAACCTGCAATTTTATTGGAACGAGGATTGGCTATGTCCAGTGAGAAGGAGCAGTGGGTGACAGAAGTCATTGCTTATATTGGTCACAGAGCAGCATTATTACAATTATTCAAGTAATGAACCGTATGAATGTTCATGTGCTATCTCTGTTTTATTGTACGATCGGAACAGAGAATCAATCAGAACAGGCTCTATCATTGTGTGAGAAGGGGGGACCAACCCTTGTTTTTGTCTTCTTCCTCCTATTAACTAGGTGTTCATTTTTAGTAATTTTCACATATAAACATGAAATATCCTGCAAAGGTTTCATTTTCCAGTACTATAATAATAACAGCTACAACCCTATCCCTATAACTTACTAGGTGGTAGGGACGTACTATAGAACGGGATTTCTTTCTTAACGTACTTCTTGCATGGATAGTAATTATCATTGGTGACCGTCTCAGTCCATTGTTATGAAAGTCAAATATCATTTTCCTTATCTAGAAGATTTAGAAAAAGAAACATTATTAGTACTATTATATTTTTTTATTTTACTGTCTTATTTTCATATTTTTTTTTTATGTTTTAAAATTTTAAAGTTTAATTAATATTTTTAAAAAATATGTTCTTATTTAATATTGACTGCTAGTGATGCAAGTATTAAAAATTAAGGTATTAAATAAAAATATTTTAATCCAAATATAATAATTTTTAGTTTTATTAAATATTTCTTAATCCATGTATAATAATTTTAAACATAAAAATATGAAAAAATATAATATTCTTTATTTTACTATCAGTTAACTTTTTTATTTCTTTTATTTCTCATTTATTATATATTATTTCTCTTTTTCTTTTCAACTATATACCAAAAAATGAGTGTAAGTTGAAGAATTTCCAAAAAGAATCCCTCTATGAAAAATTGAAAGGTACTATTATTGGTCCAGTGACCATTCCAGTCAACGAGTTTGTCAAGTCTTGTCAAGTTGAAAATGAGAAGAGAAGAGAAGAAAGATACTCGGCAATCCTACTTTAACCATGATATTATCTGCATCTACATGACAATTAGTACATACTTGTTCTTTTTCTGTTTTTTCACTATATATTCCACCAGACAAACTTTTCCAACACCAATCTTTACTTTTACAATACTTTTGTTTTTGACAATCATAGTCTGTCTTTTGCTGTCCCATCGGTATTTATAATTAAAGTAAGATTTTCAAAAAAAAATAAAAGGATAAAATAAGTGTACATAATTAGATTAAATAAATACAAGTAATTATATTTAAGTATAATTTTTTTTTAAAAATAGAAATTAATTAAATAATATAAATTAGAATTTTTATATTAAAAGAATGAAGATTTTGTTTAAATTTGTTTTTTAAATTCAACTTTAAAATATTTTCTATTAAGTTTTTTAAAAATGAAAAAGGCTCGTTCAAACCAATTCTTTGCCCAGTTTAATGTTGATTTTTAGACTGGTTCAACTAATTCTTTATCATATCTCGTTGATTTTGAAATGTTCCAATTTTTTAAAATATTTGGATCGATCATCAAATCAATATCGGACTAAATTGATTGAACAGATTAGGCCAGTCAAAATTTCTTTCTAAAACGTCAGATTTAAATTAAAATGGAAAGAAAGACAAATATATGAAATTTTTAGACGAATTATTATCATTTAATACTCATTATGAAATTTTTAGTTTATTTATTTTAAAAGAACTTTTTAGTTTATAAAACATATAATGTAATTGTTTTATAATTATAGTAGTAGTTTATTATTTAATAATTATTCAATACTAAAATAAGTTTAAGTATTAGCAATTTGATCACGGGTTAATTGTAATTAAATGAATCAATTTAACACAGACACAGAAAGGATAGGGTGTTTGCACTCTGGTATGCAGTGTGCGACACAACATTAAAAACGGGTGGCTCCAAAGAGGACAACCCGATTTGTGGGATTGGAGGACCAAAGATTTTCTGATTGTTTTTATTTTCGTCTATCTTTTTCTTTGGGTGGGCCTTTGTTTCCTCACATTTGTTTGGGTGTTTGTAATGTTGTCTTATAGTTGATGCACATATCATAATGAGTGAAAGAGATGGAATATAACATTAAATAAAATGGGGCATACATAACGAGATGGAATAATAAATGATGATATTATTGAAGTAGTTCACAGTGAAATAAAAATAAATAAATAATTAACGACACTCTCTAAGTTTGATCGCGGGAGCCTTGTTGTGGGGTTAATAGTTTTTTAGTTCCTGCGTTTTAGCTTTGGAGGGACTAAGTTATTTGGAGATTGGCAATTGAATTACTTTCATTGTCTTTCTCTTTTAGTAACTTGGTATATATGTTTCTTTTTCTTGTTATTTGGTATTTTTGGTGCCTTTCTTTTATTAATATATATATATATATATATATATATATATATATTCAATAAATTTTTAATTTTTAATAAATTTCAACCAATAAAAAATACATTTGAGAGAGTATCACTATCATTAGTTGAAAATAATCATGATAATAAGGGCATCTCTATATATTTTATTGGATCTTTCCATTAAGTACAAGCTCTTAATAAAGACAGAACTGTTGAAATGCAATCTTGATAAGTGAACATGTTGCTTATGTAAGCACTGAATTCTTATTTATTTTTGTGTCATATGTTAGCATATGTCAGTTTTGTGATAAAAAATGAAAACTGAAAATATGATATGGAAGGATGTGGGACCAATTTAGAAAAGTTTTTAGAGTTGGATAAAAAACTGAGTTACTCAAATTATAAAAAGTAAATATCAGTGAATTGGAAGTGTGACACTCATTTGAGAATCTTAAATAAATAAATAAATAAATAAAAATTTATTTGTATGGAGATGACCTAAATAGAAAATATTAAATTTTGTCCCATATTCCAATTTTTTTTTTAAAAAAGAAAGAAAGGTATATATACATATAAGATGAAAAACTAGAATAAAATTCAAATGATAACTGTTTAATTTTATTTTAAGATCGATTAAGCTTTTAGTTCTTAAAAATTCATAATCTTTTTAATTGGTCCCTCATTTTATTTCTAAAATAAGTTTTTATAAACATTTTTTCCTGCAAGATAATTTTTTTGTTATTAGTATTTTTTTTTTTTGCTTTTTCTATTTGTTCCCTTTAAACTAGAGTTGACAATAGACTTAATGAAATTACACGTTATGAATAGAATTTCGTAGGTATAAATAGGCAATTACACTGTAAATTGTCTAAGTAATATTTCCATCCCATCCCACCATACCCATACCTATACCTATATAGGTATATATCATTGAAACGCGTGTTAATAATTTGTGTTCTTTTATTCAGTGGTATAAAATTTAATATCTCATATTTTAGATATGAAATAAATCATATTTAAAAAATACTCATATTGTGCTCAATAAATAACGAATCTGAAAATGGGCAGGAGCCGCAGGAGCACTATTAAGGACCACTTTCCTAAAATGTGGATATGGGTCTGATAACTCTAATATCCCGTCCAAATCTTATTTATTATCATCTTTTGCATTGAAACTCACATTTTCTATTTTATCTATTATTTTTGAGGTATTTACAGTAAAACTTGTGACGTTTAGAGTAAACTAAAGCAAAAAATCGTGACATTTAGAAGGAAAAAATAACAAAGAAATGGTTCTTAATAGGAAAATAAATAAACACAAATTTGTGAGTGGAATAAGAAAAAATATTTCATGAGATATTTTATTTTGAAAAGAAAAAAAAAACAAGAGGCTGAATGAAAAAGTATGAATTATTAAAGAACTAAAAAATATAATTAATTCTTCTATTCTCATTTCATTTTGAGGAGGAAAAACAACTAATAATTATAATCATTATATTATCAATGCGCTTAATTACCTAATTAATTATTTTATAATCACAATATATCCATTTTAATAAGTGTGTTTAATTTTTTTAAGATATACGAATTGCCTTAAATAATTTTAAATGGAGGGAAGTATGTTACAGAAGCACACCAGTCAGCCATAATGTGCTTACAGTCTATCATGCCAATAATCCAACATTACTCCGTAACGATGTTATGACAACCGAACAACATGCCGCTTCCTGAAAATCAACTACACAAAAAAGGAAAGCATGGACCATTCAATGCCAATCTAACAAAATGGACCCTAAGACTCAGTAGAGATTACATGATGCAACATTGCGAATCCATCCTTTTCTCAAAATTATGAATCTACACTCAGTTTAATCCATATATTTATACTTTTTTTTTTGTTAGTTAATCGCGGTATTTCACGATTTTAAATTAGACAAAATGCATGACATATCAAGTGATATTGCCACTTATGTTTTTTAATTAAATGATTTTGAATTTGAATTATAGTTGATTCTTAAGTATGAAATAAATGATATTAGGATAATAATTAATTTTTGAGTATGAAATAAATCGTATTGAGATAATACTCATCTTGTATGTATTCATTGTTCTACGAAAATTAGTTAATACTTACAACAAAGATAACTTTATATAAATATCGTGTTTAAATAAACAATAGTAAAATTAATTTTGATTAAAATTGATTTGAAAGTGATATGATTTATATTCAAATATTTTCATTAATATAATTTTTTTTTCAACGCAAAAGTTAATCAAAATTATTTCAATTATTAATCAGTTCCAGACTTAGAATCAATTTTGAAATCTTTAACAACATGAAATCAACTATGTAAAAATAAATCTAAAATCTAAAATCAATTTTAGATCCACAATTAATTCTCTAAAGTCAAATCAAACACACTTTATTGTGGGACTTGGTCATTTGTTATTTGATTTGTATCAAAATTCTTATTGTATTGGAATTTTTCGAAACTAACAAATATGGTATTAAGGTTTTCCATCTGTATTTGTGTTAATTACTATATAGTGTAACACCTTCTACCCCATACATATATATACTAATAAAATGAAAAGAAAATCATAATTAATTTAAAAAAATTAAAACACATTAAAAAAAATCCTTTCAACAGGGTAAAAGGCTCACATCCACTTTCTTTTACATCATATTCAAATTTGTTCAAATAAATAATAAAGTCATCTCAGCTCAAACAAGGTTGTCTAAGACTTCATACAATTAATATAGAAAACTTATACCCCAATGTCATATCTTATTAGAGCATTGTATCCCGACGTCCTTCAGCACAAGATTTCTTAAAGCTATTCACCTAGTCATTTGCTCCTTTGAACACAAAGTTCAAGATCATCATAGGATCAAAACACAAACAACACACAGGGAGTGAGTTATCACATTTCTAACTAATGGAGAGAAACAAGATAACACGTAGGTATAAATATTATATAAACAAAATAAAACTTACTTAAATATAGCTCACGTCATTTCACCATTTTGTCGCCCAACATCACATCATAACACAATACATCTCATTCATTTTCACAACATTCATGTACTCAAGGGTCAAAATACAATATGATCAAGTCAATCAATATTGATCAATACACAAACGTTATGCAACATCTACACTAAGACTCAATCCTATATGTAATGTGGTATCATGTCAGGAAAAAACCTCGTCGGGCGTCTAGGAGTACATGACAAGACAAACCACATACTAGCAAGTCAGGTTACTCTTACTAGGTAAAATCATAGGGAGACCAGTCAGGATCACACTATTTTGCGAGAATGCTCCAACCATATGGGATCAACATAGGCTTAAAGGAACACTCAAATCGGGTGTATTTACCTCCAAGGCCTACACTCCGAAGAGTTCGTCAGGGTTTCTCCCTCCTGATTCAGGTCCAACCCAGAAAACATTTTTGCACACAGACTCTATCTATGAATTGTACAAAACACACGACTCCTCAATTGTTTTCAAAATAATTTTAACTCGTCGCCCTTAAAAGGGTATTATAGTCGTATGATTGTACAATTCATAGTTCACAACTCAATGCACACAACATCTCAATGCACAAATATATCTCAATCACGTACATACTCAATTTATCACATACACTTGATCTCAACCACAATGGTATAATCTCAATTTAACACGTTATCACAACTCCCGAATCATATACACTTTACCTATGAACTATGTAATACACACAACTACTCAATTGTTTTCAAAATCATTTTAACTTGTCGGGTTCCCACAGTGGATCCCATCACAATACTCGTCGCCCTTAAAAGGTCTTACAATTGTGTGATTGCATAGTTCATAGCTTACAACTCAATACACACATCTTAATACACATTTATTTCACCATTCATCACAGGTTCAATTTATTACATACTCACAATTTGAATTACCATTTCGCAATCTCAATATAACAATTTGTACAAAAGATTTATCACAACTTGGGGAGTATAACCCCTCACATAATTTCACACAATTATATCAAAATCAATTAATCTAAATTATAGCTATAAAAAAAGTGAAAACATCAATAACACTCAATTTTATCAACCAATTCAAATCAGAACATCAATATTGTATCTATAATCATCAAGGAAAAAATTATAATTCAATAAACATCCCAAAATAATCCTCAATTTAATCCTCTAAGGATCCCTACACATGTTCATTCTAACCCCAATTACGATAAAATCATCCCTTACCTCTAAGCGGGCTCATGTGTGCATTGTGACAACAATAGCGACACCTCTAACGATTTTCTAAGATTCCTCAAGTTTTTACTCTGATTGGTCTCACAGGGTTCCCAAACGTCAGAGAGAAGAAAGGATTGAGGCCTTCATTTTGTATTGTTTCGTGCGATTCATTTTTCTCTCTCCATGAACATTATTTCGCAAATCCCAACAGTGAAGGTGTGGGGAATTGAATCGCAAATCACATATCAAAATTTCACGATAATCCAACGGTTAACGAGTCTGGAATCATAGTTTTACTGAGACAGTTTTGAATTTTTACGGGAAAAGAAAAAGCTTCGACATATTTTCAAAATTCCCAACAGTGAGAATGTTCGAAATTGAGTTGCGAACCTGGTGCTCAAATTTCACGACGATTCAACGGTTAATGAATCCGAGATCGCCATTTTTTCTGAAAGAGGTTTGGTGGTATGCAAAAAACTGAGAGGGTTTTGAGAGGAGGAAAAGGAAAAACGAAAGTGAGAGGGAGAGAAGTGTAGAGAGTATCGTCAGTCTCAAAACTAACCTAAAATGTCTCTATCTATAGCTAGGGTATTCATGCCTATTATTTACTTTATTTATTTTTATTATATAATAAAAAGGAACTCTATTTTATATTTTATCAAATAAATAATTCAAATAATTTTTTTTTCTTCAAACCATTATTTTAATATAGTTATTTCTCTTTATTTATTTAATTATAAAAAACTCATCATTTTCTAAAACTTTATTTATTTTACTAAAAAATCACGAAAAATAGGATGGTACGTAGTGTAGTGTTAAGAGTAAACTAGAAGACAAGAAATGTGCTAAGGATCGCAGTACCATTATGCTGATGCCTCGGGTCTTTAGGGTATATTTCGGTAAATTTAAAGGGATAAGCTAAATATAGATAGGGCAATTTGATGAAAGAACTCCGTTCCTATTATTGTTGAGGTGTAAGTTCTTTCTGTTATTCAACTATGCACAGCTTGAGCCTTCAAAACACTGAAGCACAACAACTTCCGGGAGGATACTCATCCGACTTTCTTGATTTTGGACTGCAGAAAATTTGGTGCAAATAAAGTTTAAGCATTTTGATTGACAGGCACATAACCTGCCCAATCTTATGCAATTGTTAGACTGGAATCTTTTAGCACTTATCAAACTGTATTTTGGACTCTCACCGGCATAATACTGCACTTACTATGTAAGTCATTGTACAAGTTTTCGACTCAACAATGGTATTCTTATAATTGTAATTATATATCTACATTGTATCCAGTAGTTATAGTTGTTTTCCACGGCAACTTCCCTTCTTTTCTCTTCTATGTGCCACCCGACAAAAAAATGTTCCCAATGCGTAATGTAAAAAACTGATATAACCTAACACATTAACCACCCGAAATCAATCCTTTGGCAAATAATATTTATCGCCAAACTCAACATTACGTAAAAGTACAGTTGCACATTACAAAAAAAAAAAAAAAAAAAACTGACTTGCATTAACAAAGCCATGTAAAAAGTCATTCATTAAGTGGCATGAGTCACACTCCAGTAATGCTGTTAAATATTGCCTGATAACCAGTTGCAAGATCACAAGACAGGACAATTCAAAGGAGATAAACAGAGCAGCAGGACAATTAGCAGAAACCATGAATGAATATATAGCTTACAACAACAAACTATTACACTGTTCTGTTGTGTTGTGTGTGTGTGTGTATAACTAATAACTGGGATTATAAAAATTACGCACAAAGAACCAACATTAGTAAAAGATCTCTAAAAAAGTGACTAGATCTGCCAAGATAGCAACAGAGTTACACATATCAGAAGGGATTTCCAACATTTACAAAGCGATCTATTTCACAAATCAAGCCTCTATCTATATCCACAATATGGTAAAAGAAAAAATTACATTAAATAGGAGAAATTATTTGATAGTCAATCAACAGGTTTCCATGCTCTGTGCTAAAAAGAGAAAACACTCAACTAACATCTACCTGCCAAATAGACCACTTTCAGATCCATGATTGATTGCTTAAATCTCAACGCGGTTTGCTTCCGCAAATCAAGAACTACACAGAAAAGGGATGGAGATTGAGAGCTTTATATTTCAAAAACAGAACAGCAAAGTCATATTTCACATATGATAAGATAGAGTCTAGAACCATATGGAGGACAATATTTTTTAATCTAGTATTGGAAGACAAGTAGTTGAAGACATTTTCGTACACAAAATGTACAATGTCTTTTAGGAGGAAGACTAAAATCAAGAACTGGACCATAAAAATTAAAGCAAGAAAAGAGGAAGCTTGAGATTTGAATGATTACCAGCTGCAGCTATAGCCCTTCTTGAGAGTTTCATCATTTCATAGCCTAATAGACAGGTTATGTCATGAGCCAGCCCCATCACCTTCGACAATGCAGAAAAATTCTGTTTGTATATTTCTGACTTAGCTTTACCATGGCCAATATACCCAACAATCTCAAATCCCAAATGCCCTGTTGAACAGATCCATAGAATTCGGCATTCGATATTTTGAATCATCATATCCTCTATAAAACTTGTTAAATCCAAGTCTTTCATTTCTCAAAAGCTCTGCCACACCCAGACCATTTCCACTCGGCACTTCATTCCACCCATCCAATTGGCCATTTGACAAGATTGCATTTCTAGGCTGCTGCAGAGACAACTGAGGAAATGAAGCCAGATTACTAACTTGTGATTGATTTAACCTTGAAGAAATGCCATAAGAATCACCAAACTGAGAAAAGGAATTCCCAATTTCAGAAAATCGAAGGTTTTGATGTGGTGAGAGAGATCTTTGCATCAATAATTGAACTCTAGCCTCATTTTCAAAGTAATTTAACTGTTCAGGGTAATTGGATCGCATATCCAGCACTGGGCTGTTTTGTGCACCTTGAATTCTCCCTTTAACAACTGCCAAAATAGCAGGATCCATAAATTCAATGTCTCCTGGATCACCAATATTTCCATTTGAGGGTGTTTGATATGAATTTCTCAGTAAGAAAGAAGGGTCGAGCAATGAATTCCCTGTCACGGGCATAACAATAAAATGAAACCAATCTGCAGAAAGACATGTAAAAGTAGAATGAAACAAGAACTAACCAGAGAGGGAGTCAAAAGCCTGCCCCATTCTCTCAAGGGAAGAAAAACCAGGAGGTGGTGCCCTGTTCGGAACAGAAAATCCTGGTGGTGCTGAAATTTGTGCTCTTGAAACAGCTGAAGAACATGATAAAGGAAAGTCATTACATCTCTATACAAAGAAAAGAAGCCTCTATAAGCTGTCATGCCATTTTAAACTTGGTGACATAACTCTCAATGAAAGTCAGTGATCTACTATAAACCACCACAAAAATTGTACTTAAGCAATACAAGTGTACTTAAGCAATTTTAAACAGTTGACCTTTCACTATTTTTTTTGGCAATACAAGTGTACTTAAGCAATTTTTATTCTCCCAAACATGTTAAAAACTCAATTTTTGTTAATCTACACGCAAGTAAAATATTGAAATTTTATGTGCAGGGTACCATTAGTTATAAAGTCAGCTCTTGACTATAGACCTATCCCTAGTTAGTTCTGGAAAATCCCACCAAAAGTAAGACATTTTTCAAAATACAGGTTACTCAAGAAGAATATTGAAGCAAGAATAGCACACAATAAGACAAGCATGGCAATGAAAAGAACAGCAAAAGTACCAATGATAAGAAATGTTGCTCTAAAAGCTACAATAGCCAGTTTAAATAAGCTATTATTACTCACCTGAAAGTTTATTGTTTGAAGCAATAAAATGGCCACTACCAAGATTTCCAGATTCCTCGAGGTTATTGGAGGGGATGCCATTTGCAAAACCCAGCTTGTCCAAAGAAAAGTCTCTTTCCACAAAATCCTGGATGAGTGAACCATTCTTTGGAAATTGCTGGTTGGCACCAGAAGATGGATGTACATTAGCTTGGAATTTGGATTCCTCCTGTCTTGCAAAAGAAAATCTAGATTGATTGTTACTTTGAACTTTCCAAGAACTAGATTTTTTTAAAGGACCATTCTGGTTGTCAGTGTTGTCACCCAACAACTTGGCCAAACTCTCATGTGATGTTAGCGAGTCATCCCAGGCATCAGACTCCATGGATAATATATTTGAAATTATACTGCTTTCACCCTTGTCCATAGCGGCGTCACTTCCAATATTAACTGCATCACTAACTAATCTTCCAATGCGTTGCTCATTTCTTGCATCATGGAGGAACCCATAAGAGCTGGTGCTGATCAATTTATCAGAATATTCATTGCAAAAGTTATGTGCATGTAATAATGAGTTATCCTTGATTTTATCATTGGCATCTAAAGAACCAGCATTTACAACATTACATGGTTCACCACACTGCAGAAGATGAGGACTAGAATGATTTGAGACATTAAGGAAACTGGCCGATTCGGGCAAATAAGAACCAACAACTTCTGGATCCTTAAGTATCTGATTATCAAAAGTTGTTACATCATCTTCCACTTCAATATTAGCTGATACTACTTGAGATTGAGATTGAGAATCCAATGACAAATCACATTGTTGCTTTAAATTACAAACCTCATTTTCTAATGCAGCAGCTTTACTGTCTGCATTTTTAATTAGTACATCTTTAAATTTGTCAGTATTATACTGTGATTCTTGAGATTGCATAGATTTAACCAACACATTATCAGGTGATCTGCTAGTTTTGGATAGGCTGTAATGTTGTTTATTTTGGGAATTTCTATCAATGTGAACAGAAGACAACTCCTGGGGAAAATTCTCAATCTCTTCACTGGTAGAAATAACTGCTTCCTCAGGACCAATGCTGCTTGGTTGTCGAGTGATGTCAATAGAATTAGTTGTGTTTGTTGCAGTAAAGCTGCCTCTATCACTATATCCGGCTAATGGTAGAGAAGACACCTGATTGTTCAATTTCATGGGTGAAAGAGAAACTTCAGAAGCCAAAGTTCTTTCTTCAGCACTATCCAGGATATCCATGCTTCTATTTTGTTTAACAGGTTTCAATAATTCATTTTTTACTTGAGGTGTCATACTATGACTCCCATCACTCGACAGTGGCCTCTTTGTAACATCACTATTTAATGAAGCCTGAATAGTGCATGCAACAGCAGAGGAAAAGGGTAGGGTGCTGCTGATTGTATCAGGTTTAAGCTTGGACAGTCCATTTGGACATAATAAACCACAAGCAGCTGGCTGACAATTTGTAGCCCGTATACCCCTAGCAAACACATTGATTGAAATTTTTAAAATTATAAATTTAAATTACTTAAACCTTCATTGCTGAATACAATTATACAAATATACATTACCATGCTGCAGCTGCAGAAAGAGCTATAGGTCTCCCAGAAGTTCCATTAGGAGGTGAACCTCTTACAATGCTAACAGAGGTCTGCATATGATAAAAATAGAAAGTTAGTACCAACATATTCAAATGCAGAATGCACAAACTAGATTTTCCAAGCAGTATAATGTAGTAAAAGCTACTAAATATCAAATTAGCACGCAATAAAGATATGGTAAAAAAACACTCAAAAAAGGAGGCAATATAACAAAGCAAGAGTTAACGAAAGCATGAAATAAAGGCCCTACACTTGATGAATTTTTCACAATTGATTTTCCTGATGAATTATCCGTGCAATCATCCAATGGAGGAGGCAATACATTCCCTGATTGCCGTTGCATATTGTATGCAGCACCAGTAATTTGTTGAACACGACTTCTTCAAAACAACAAAGCAAGTGACTAGACCATTGTATGAAAAGCACTACATGCATTTCACAAGAGATAATATGCAAAAAAAAAAACTAGGGAAATCTAATTTGAAATGACTGTATTGTGAAGCCCATTTCAATTCATCTACTCCTATATTATAACTAATCCCTATCTTGGAGAATGAAGTTCTCACTCTTTTAATTATAAATTTTTTACACTCTCTTCTCTCCTTGGGAGTTGCATTTCACACACATTTGCAACTAACCAAAAAATATCTCTTTTTATTTTGATTTATATTTAATTTTCTTAACCACCTATCCATTTCAATTTTAAAATAACCATATATTAAAATCTAAAATTACTTATTGTAACTCCAAAATATAATTTCTATATTTAAAATATTTACTTATTATAAATTATAATTAAAATTATATAAAAATATATATATATCCTGCACAAAGCACAAGCTAAAATAGTAATTTCAAAAGCAAATCAGAGCAACCTAGAATTTAGTGATTCCTAAAGACAAAATAAAAACTCATCGGAATCCATTTAAAACATACGTGCAGCCATTACTAACTGCAGGAAAAAAAAAGCTTGCCAATTGCCCTTGAAAAAGAAATGTTTGAGGCGTTTCAATTATTTCAAGGAATGGCTTTCTCATTTATTACTTCCTTGATTTTCTAAGCATTGAGGAGTAAGGTTTCATGTTCTTATAAATATTTAACCAGAGTCAACATGATATTCTAGACATGCCTAAGAAAATAAAAGTTTCAGCTATGATCCTCATATAGTTTAGTATCATAAAGGTATGACAGATGACACATCCATCAATGTTAATTTAAAACTGAAAACTAATACGTAATGCTTACATGACCAGGACAAGAAACATTCTTCTTAACAAGATAAAGGTAAAGTACTCTCCTTTACTTTATCCAATCATAGCTGGATCATATAAACAATAGATTCTATCTTTCAACAGAATCATAACAAACCTTGCATGAAAGTTCATTTAAGATAAGAAAAATACCTAGTGTATGCTGAAATTATTTCATCTTTTGTGAAACTATCCTCATGAGAGCCAATCCCATGCAGATATAGACAATCTGGATTGCTGCAAGGCTGGTCATCAAGATCTATTCCCCAATCAAGCTTTAACTAATGAAAGAACAAGTTATAATTCAAAAGGAATTAGTAATTTTCAAACCATGTTTCTGAGCCATGCATGACAATATTTAGTGGTTCCAAAACAAGCCCTGCAAAACACAAACCAAAAACATTGAAAACTGATAAGCTAGAATTGGATTACCAGAGGCTAATCACCTTGAATAGCTTCAGTAAATCCAGATAGGTACCTTAAAGGTCTACCCTCCAAAACGAATCCATGCACATTTTGAATGCATCGAATTGCTTCTTCTTCTTTTGAATAAGTAATATATCTGGGGCAAAAACTCTTTCAGGAACTGCTACAGTTTTATATTATAAAGAAAGGTAAGCGGACATAACAGGGAATATCATGGAGAGGTTGAAGGCCACACAAATCCTGTTTTTGGTCGTCTTTTAACAATTGAGCTTTAGAATGTAAGAAGCCTTTTCTATTTCTTTTACTCAAGAAAAGATATTGTTTTGGTGAAGTCTTTTTGCTCGTCATTTCCTTCCATCCAGTGTGGATCTTAAGGAGGCCAAAACAAGGAATTTGACTCGTGATAGAGTAGCAGTCAGACAGCCACTATGGACCACAACAATGAAGTGCTCCACTACAAGCAATTAGGATTGGCCATGAGTCACTATGCTATGCCCCTTGATAACTGTTGTGCATAATTATACTTTGTAATTAAATCATACAAGAATTGATGGATTTTCCCTCTTTTATTGCTTATTTTTGTGTGAATAATCATGATTTTGACACCATTTGAATTTGTATCCAATAGGTGCTTAAACTGGTAAAGTTATATTGTTTGGTGGTGTATTTGTTGCAGAAACACAAAATAAAGCTTGGAAGACAAGTAGGAGTGGGAATAGGCCAAGCCAGGCTTTAAAAAGCCTGAGCCTAGCCTACAATGAATTTTTTAGGCCTGAACCTGGCCTATAGCCTATCAAAGGCTTTTATTTTGGCTCGGCCTGACCTTTTTAAAAGCCTAACCTGGCCTGATAGCCTTTTTAAAAGTCTTCTTCACACTAAAGGGGCACATGACTCACACCTAAATTGAGCAGTAATGTGTAATCAAAGTCTGCTCGTTTAAAAAAAAATTAATTGTACTAAAAAAATAATATAAGTATAAATTGGTACAAAAAAAATATAAATATATATATATATATATAGACTGGCCTATCAGGCTTATAAGACTTTTTAATAAGCTTAAGCCTGATCTATTTAATTTAATAGGCTTTTAAAAAAACTTGAACCTAACCTTTTAATTAAATAGGTCAGTCCAGGCCAGGCTTTATGTAGGTCAAGTTGTAGGTCCCTGTAGGCCGACCTGGCCTATTCCCACCCCTAAAGACAAGTTGAAGGTTTGGAGACTCTTGCTCAACGTACCATACACGCCCAACACAACGCAGACGCTTAGCGGGCAACACTCGCTTAGCGCAAAGAAATCACATGAAAATTCTGATATCACGCAAACGCGCGCTTAGAGCGAGGTCACGAAAAATAACAGAACAGAACTGCATTTTAAAGGAGAAAAAGGAAGGGGGAATTCATCATTCATTATTATTCAGTTCTCACGAAATTATTGAGGATCCCATGGAGAGCAAAGGCTAGGACTCGTGCAAGAAGAAGGGAAATCACCCATTAGAAGTCATTTCGTCCATCCATCTCCATTCTTTTCCACCTTCTTCACTCCTCATCACCCTTTTGCAATTGTAAAGTCTCTCATGACAATGAGAGATTAAATCACTCATTGTTGGAAGTTTAACAACAAAATACTCTTGATGTAAAGATCCTTACTATCTATTTAATGTTATTTCAATTTCATTATCTATTTCATGTGCTTAATTTCATGTTTGTGGTTTGATCACCCATATTCATGTATGTGTTTTAAGGTTTAAACATCGGAAAATGTTTATCTCTTAAGAATTGGAAAAGGGACATCTAAATAATTCAACTCTAGGGATAGAATGGTGTTATTTAGCCTGTTATGTTATACACATCTCCATTAATAATGCAATTTAACTAGTTTATCTTTTAAGAGATTAAGAGAAGAATTAGATAAATTAGACTCTTTCATGTGAGGAATCATAACTATAGTATATAAGTAAACGTGGGTGATAATTGGACTACTATTAAATAGAGAAAATCATTAGCAGTACATCAAGAATAATTTTGGTAGGCTAAATCCTAACATATCAGTATTCTGAATCAACTGTCACTTCTTCACTTCAAGTGTTAGTTTTTCTTCCCTCGCATATGTTAGATAATTAGTTTAATTTTATGTCAACTTATTTTTAATGTTCCATAGCATAAATTAATTAAACTAACTCATTAATTGCTGGGAAATTGGATAGGCATAACTCTGAGTACAAACAAAGTTCATGTGGACTCAACACTCGGATTTCTGTTTTACTTTACTATTTGGGACAAATTGGTGCACGTGCCAATAAGTTAACACCGCTATGGGGGCCACCACTATTGCTCCTAAGAATCCTGCACAATACCACTAAGAAAAAAAGCTAAGCTGCATTGAAGACAACATAAACTTACACACTACATGTATTGTTTGGAAACTGCTGAACAACACCAGCTGTGGTTCGAGACATTGACACTTTTAAGACCTTCCCATACTGACCAAAATATTCTCGCTGCTGGAGGAGCTGCACAAAGATAAAATAAAATATTAGTAAATTTACATTGAGAATAAGAAAAAAATGAGAAGGCAAGAGAGGGGATGGTGGCCTAAAAACAAAACAGATACACAAGACAGCAACTATTGAATTTGAAAGCATAAGAGGTAAAAAATTTACATCTTCGTCTGCCAGATTGAGAGGCAATCCCACTATGTAAACCAGGTTCCGCTGAATTACTCGCACACTACTGAGTTGCTTCCGTGCTTCAGAAGATTTTGACTTTGCTTTCTGGTTCTTCATCTTTTTTTCCATATGAACTTCAGCCACCAATCTAAGTAAGGATATAATTAACAAGAGAAACACGCCAATAAGGCCTAGTTTGGCAGCTTAAACAAGTTTCTCAGTAGTAAGACAAAGATCAGGGAAACAAAAATCACAAGACTTTTGTTCTATCATAAATAAGGCCTAGCTTAAACAAGTTTCTAAGTAGCTTATAACTGGTATTTTCTTTTGTTCTATCATAAAGACAGCACAACAACTACAGAGTTTCTAATATATATAATATATTATTAGCATAATATGATTGCTTATTTAGAGTGTAGTTTGAAGATATAGTTATGCAAAATTGCAAATGCATGCATGCTTAATTTAAAAACAAAGAAAGGGCCTATGAAAGCAACACAACATTTCAAGCCTACAGAAATGTACTGTTAACATAATAACCTCTCACAGTTTGCAGCCATCCCAACAATCTTTTCCTTATCATATGGAGAACGACATGCAGGACATCGTCCCTCTGTGTCATCCTTCTCAGCCATTTCCAGTATGTGATGCCAACACCAGACACATATCTACAGTCAAGTAGAGATAAAAAAAATTAGTATTCACCATTAGTGTTTATGATACAAAATTTTTCCTCAGAAAACCAAAAATAAATAACAGCACCTGTATCTTAAACACATGTTGATTTACAAAAGATGAAGTAGCACTTTATTCTAAACAGAAAAAAAAAATCACAGCTACTAAATAAATAGTTTAGAGAGTAACTCGCACAATTCAGTCAATATGCAATAATCAGTAACACATTGTAGAATTCAATAATAAATGCCACCTGGCAGAATTATGAGCTGCATAAAATACAACTAAGGATGGAACAAGACAGGGAGAGAATAAACAGTGAAGAATGTCAAATGTTAAAAGACCAACAGAGAAGAAAACCTATATGGACCAAAAAACCAAAGCAGTCAGAGTGACAAAAAAATTAAGTAACCTTAGAAAACACAACATATTATATAAAAACCTTCAGACTATTGCCTAATAACAAAAAAAAACAGAGAAATAGAAACAAACCTCATAACCACATTTGCATGGTTTCAACTGCTGATCTGTCAAATCCATCTCTTCAGCACAGAGAGGACAAGTCCTTTCTCCTTCGTCACTCATGATTGCCTTGGGTAAAAATTCAGTAAACCAGGAAACACGTGTTACTGACATAAAAGCCAAGCAAACACTGCTACAAGCGGAAAAAGTCTACTTTCAGTGAACTAAATACTATTTTGCCTCAGGAACCCAACAACAACTATGATAGTGCAAATTATCATCTGCCCCTTAATAACAACGTTTTGCACTGTCACACAGTCACTTTAGGAAACTATAACAAAAAAAATCAGGAAAAAAGTCATGCATTAGACAATATGCGAAATTCGAAATACAATTAATTAACAATTAGTCAATTACACAAGGGAAGTGGACTACAACCGTAAAACACAGCCTCAATTCTTATACTTAAATTCAAATAAAAATAAATAAATAGATTGAAGCACGTCGCTGAGAAACCTCAGATCAACTAAACACTAATCGGAGCATAAAATCAGACAAGCAGAAAGGGAATAAATGGCAATCAAAGACCTAACCGCGATTGTTCAAAGCAAACAAAATCGAAATCCGAGAAAATCCGAAAAGTCAAAGCTGGAAAGTGAATTTAAATATTAGAAAACAGCAACGAAAGGACAAATTGATGAGCGATAACAATGATCGGTGAAATCAATCTAAGAATGCATTAGGGATCAATACAAAAATTTGATTCGAATATTCGATGGAGAAATTAGGGCGACGGATTGGAGCTCCATAACTCACAGTGATGAGATCGTCGGTAAGAGGAAGAGATTGCTCGAGAAGAAGCGCACGCACGCACGCACGATAAGGAAGACGGACGCACAGGCAGAGAGCGAGCAAAGTGTAAAGAAAACCACAGGGTGTATTTTAAAAAGAGAGAGAGAGAGAGAGAGAGAATAAGGCTTTGTTTGGATGGGCCTTTTCGGCTGCTGCTTCTCTCCTTCACGCGTCGTTGTCGTTCCAAGTATTCCATTTTCTAACTCCGTTTCATGCCCTTCTCTTTTGTTTTATTTACTGCGACGTGCCCTTTTTGCCCTGTTGACTCTCTCCTACCTTTTATTGATTCTATCTGTTGCAATTTGTCCAACTCGAGTTTACTGTTTCAGTATTTAGATTCTCTACGGTGCGTGTGTGCGTTGCTAAATCCTAAGCCCTCGTTGTTATGTTACACGTGCTCGACTTTTTTTTTTTTTTTTATCAAACGGCTGTGATTGGTGAAAAGCTCCTTTCTTCGTCATCAAAAGAGACACGGAGTTCTTTTTGAATTAGAATATCATAATCTTGATTGTTAAAATCCTAATTGAATTATTTATCTATTTTCAACTCTATTTTGGACCAATAAATCTTTGGATTTTAGCTTATGTGACATTAGAGGGTATGGATTCCTTTATATTACTCTTTCTGTTCGGGTATTACCGGTATCCTTCAAAATTTGTTTTTCTTTGTCCAGCAAAAAAAAAGAGGATATGATTTCTTAAATACCACCAAAAGCATCTCACACGGAGGTTTTTTTAAAGAATTTTTTATAGTCAAAATTGATGGTTATGTTCCTGTGATTTGAAGGAAGTGGTTAATCAAGAGGAAAAAGAGAGAGATGTTAATCTAATATACTAATCACAACTCAATGATTTTAGGGATGTTTTGCACTTGCGTAACTTGCATGATTGTGGATGTAAGTAAGGGTGACACTTTCACATGACATAACAAAAATGAAAGAATGGCTAACATACAAACATAGAAAACCTATGTTTACAATAACTCATCAAGCAAGGTATACATTAAATCATTACCCAACTTTTGTTAATAGTTTTTTCATCGACTTTGTGCTACAAGAGACTTCAAAGGAAGATCATCAACTTCAAAGAATCATGGACACGAGAAAAGAAGACGATACATTCAGATAGCAACACTATAGGCATGGGACACTTAAGCCTTACCATAAAAAATAGTCAATTGTTTTGAAAACAGAGAGACTAATGGGGTTGTAAAGAAAAAATATATAAAAATGTTTAAACAAAAATGTCTTTGAAATGTTAATTCTAGGCCTTTTTTTATTATGTTATGCATCATTTCCCTTGTCAATCTATATAAAGTAATCTCAAGTCACACGACCACATTTCTGTTGCATTTCCATTAATTATTGATCAATATTTTGGTGTGAAACTTAATTTCAACGGTTAATAAATTATGAAAAATAAATGTAAGCAAATAGAACTAGAAAAAAAAACACATAAACTAAAATACGAAGAAGAAATTTAATTATGTAAAAAAAATATTGTTATAAAAATATAACTATTTAAATATTCAATCTACAAAAAAATATTTAAATTGATCAAAACTTGTTTCAATGGTGATTTGTAAATGTGTCTAATATTGCTTGAACAAATTTGAGTCTCAAATGAAAAAAAAGGAGTAAAGACCTTCATTGAATAAATAATTAATTAAAGAGTAAAAAAGATTGATTTGATTTGGTATAAAAGTTTTTTAAAAAATGTTTCTAGATTGTTTGAAGGAAAATATATAATTACTAGATAATGACATTGAACGGGATTATTTTTTTGAAGGTTGTTTGGCTAAAAAATATTTCAACTGGAAAATATTAATCGATTAGTTAAACCTATGAAAATGAATTATAACTATGAGATTATAATGCGATACAGACATAGGGCGACCTTCCTCCTTAAGTCCATATCCATTCTCATTTTGGACAAAAAATAAAGTTATACCAATTTCACCTTTGTAGTTGCCCTTATTTTATTTGATTTAATTCCCTTTTGTGAAATTTCATTTTTTTATTAAATAAACTATATGTTACGTTTTTTTTAATGAGACGAAAGAAAAAACCTAAAACTAGCATTAATAACCATGTGGAAAAGCAATAAAACTTACCTACGCCATTACAACAAAAGAAATAAAATGAGAAATAACCTAAAAAATTTGACAATTTAAAGATAAATCAAAGTTAGCAAGATTGTCCACTACTTGGTTCCCTTCTCTCAAAGTGTACTTTTTAATATTTTAAATCAAACTAAATATGGATGATAGGAAGGACATATATTGCATAGTAATATAATAGACACCTAAGAATCAAATTCCACAATAAAATGCTTGAATCCACAATTTCATGCTACCTGAATTCCAATCATAATTCGAACAAAGAGGCTTATTAAAATAAATGTTTTTTAATAAAAATTAGTCATC
This sequence comes from Glycine soja, assembly GCF_004193775.1. Classification (NCBI taxonomy): domain Eukaryota; kingdom Viridiplantae; phylum Streptophyta; class Magnoliopsida; order Fabales; family Fabaceae; genus Glycine; species Glycine soja. The sequence continues at coordinate 3,546,102 of NC_041016.1, forward strand.
AGTAAAATAAACAGACACTTTATACCTATAAGTAAAAACAAAGGACGTATTTTAATACCCTTCTTAATTATATAAAAGTTCTTATTCAGTTTGTTACATATTTACAACATAATTTTCATAAATAAATTAATTAATGTAAATACGTCCTTTTTATATATAACATGGATGATATTTATCCAACTCCAGTTGTAAATAAAAAAACACCAAAGCATAAAATTAATTTTGTTGGTGTAAAATATTTTTGTTTTTTATTTTTTTAACAGGAAAAAATATGACACGCTACAGCCCAATTTTTTTGACATGGACTATAATGTGCATATAAGCCCACAATTCAGGTTTGAGTCCAGCAAAAGAATCGTATTATCTCGGGCTTTGTTATTCTCTTTAGGAAGTTGCTTTCCACACCTTCAATGTTGCTTTATACATCCCTTTTAAACTTCCAGAGTATCCGGAATGTAAAACTACATTCCGGAAAGGCCTCTCTAAAATGTAAAAATTTTAGATTCTAGACTAGGTGCAAAAAGAAAATGGAGAGGTGCAGGAAATAATTTCCTTTCACTATCTTTGATTGTCTTTCCACCCTTTAACTTTTCTTTTTACAAAAATATGTTTTTGGCAGAAATTAGTTTCTACTTTCTTTTTTAAGATGTTTTAGTTTCTACTTTCTATAGTGTATTTATGTTATATAACAAACAAACAAACAAACGTAAGACTATCTTAAGCTTCAGCTTAGCCACGAACAACTGATTTAGATGCATGGGGTGACCCGTTGTGGTTAGGGAACTTTTGTTCTATTAATTATTTTATTTTAAGTGATTGGAAGATATTTTTTAATATATACTTTTTATTAGTTAAAATTTATTAAAAAATAAAAAATTATAAGTGAAGCTCATAATTGATTAAAAATAAGATTTATACATATTTTATACCTGTACACGTCATAATATCTGAATATCAACTAGAAAAATCCCAGATTTTACAGCTCTGCACACTGTTTTCCTAATGGTGTTTACTAGCACACGTTTCAAACATGTATATGGTACTGCTTAGTGGAAAACAGTGAAGCTAACATCATTTAGTGTTTCAATGGAATTAGTCAGCCAAAGCAACCAAACCCACTTCTTTAAGCTCTAGCTAATGTTGCAATCTCTGGAATTTCCAGGAGAATCCTCTTCAGAAGAGGCATCACCATCTGAGAATCCTAAAAGGTAGCCCTCTGCATCTTCTTCATCACTTACAATATCTGCCCTATTATGTCTTCTTTCAATATACGCCAATGTCTGCCGCCTCTGCAGGCGAAGAACATGCATTATAACATCAGGAGTAAGGGTTACCCGTGATCGGTCTTCTCTGCCCTGTCTGTTTGTCTCCATTATCTGGTCACACTTACAACAATCAGAAAACTTGCAATCAAGAATGCAAACAAGGTTTTATAAACAAAAGTAGCATATGAATTATGAAGCACTAAACATATCCTATGGCAAAAAAAAAAGGGCATTGAACATATCTTTGTAACTTGTAAGTAAAGAAAGCAGTTGAGGAATGAAAAAAGGATGAGGGAAAAAAATATAGACAGCAGAGATAATACCTCTTTCACATTCGCAGGAAGTGGAGGTATATCATTCCCTAGAGGAGCCCAGATTTTCACATTTTTTTCTATACCACAAGTAGCGAGAATAGGTATATGTGGATGGGCCTCAAGTTGATTTACAACATGTTGATCACCTACCATTAATCTCACCAGCTTAGCTTCCTTCTTCTTCCAGATGAATATATGGCCACAATCAGAACCGCTCATGATGTATTCATCATTTGGGCCAAAAAAATTCACTCCTTTAATTGTCTGTGCATTTCTGTGGCCTGAGTAAACTTGGGCCTCATGAATATTCTTCGGATCCTCAGATGTAGCAGAAGAAGGTGAGGAATCTGAGTGCACATTCTTTTCAAACAGATAGATGAGCTCATCATTATAAGAAACAAGGAGTTCACTAAAGCTTGAGTAAGCCAATCCAGTGATATGGACATTATTTGAACCAATTAAGTGACAAGGGCAAAATGTGTTAACAGGTCGATCTGAATTTCTTGCTGAACCCCACTGGCATTTTCTAATGTCATAAACACGTGCATATTCATCAGATCCACCGATAGCAAAGTAATATGGATTTCTAGGGTCAATCACAATGGAATTCAACCCTACTTTGCTTAGAGTCTGTTTATTGTTTCCTATTGACGAGGAACAACAGAAAAGTTTCGTAGCAGAATTACTTCGCAAATCAAACTGCAAAAGAAACAAAACTTATAACTGTTTGAGGATGGCATAAAGGGGAGCTTCAATGTGCAACATGCTATAATACTTGACTAACATGTTGAATAAATCCATCTTCACCAGAACTGTAAAATATGTGGGCACTTCCAGGCTCCACAGCAAGCTTGTATACACAACCATGGTGCTTCCCCAACATTGTAGTGTCAACTCTACCATCCTCCCAGAGAAGGCCAAGCCTTACCTGCAAAGGAAAAATCAGTTTCCAATAGAGGAGACTCAAGCAAACACTTTAGAAAAGCATAAGTTAGGTTGAGCTTAAATAAAGAGTGTAGACTATCAGTATGGCAATTTTTAATATCATTTGGATGACAGACAAAGAGGCATCATATCTTGATAAAATTAATCAATAGAAGGAGAAAACTCATACAAACAGTTTTGACTTGTTATGCTTGATTATGGTGGCATTCTATTTATGTTTGGCAGCATTTAGTAACTTGTGGCATATTGCCTACTTGGACAGGAAAATAAGCTATATATCGCACATAAAATACAAAGTACAGATTTTTGTTAGTTCCACTTCCACTTGATAAATATTAATGATAAAACAAACAAATTGGTCAGCTAGTTTCATATCTATTTCCAAAGATAGAAAATATATATTAAGCTTTTTTTGTTTTGTTTCTCACATATATCTGAGACAATCTTGTTCGAGACACAATAAGGTATTAAATGTGAACACCTGTCCTGGTAGGGATTCAAATCTTGATTCACCATGTTCTATGAGACTAGTCCATTCTGCTAGAGTCAACCCCTCCATCTGATGTTCTTTTAGCATAATAAATATATTTAGCTAAAGAGCATCATAATAAGAATAAAATAAAAAGACATAGAGTACATGATCAAATGACACCCGTTTAATTGTTGCTAAAAAAGAGGAAGCACGGGGAATTGGAGCCTGCTATTTTGGGGCTGAACAGAATATTTGATTAGATGCTCACTGTGACAAATTTATTTACCTGGCCATCACCGGCAGAAGTTACAATTCGGCAGTCATCGGTGAATGGAATAATCTTTGTCTGGAATATGTTGTCTGTGTGGCCAGAAGGGTATGCAAACAATCTAGTTTTGGATGCCCAATTCCAAAACATAACTTGTCGGTCATCAGAACCTGAGACCAGAAGGTCACCAGTGGAGTTAAACTCCACTGCATTCACACACCCTTCGTGACCATCCAACTTCCCATATAAATCCAAGCTCTTCACAAGGACCTTCAAGTGGAAACAAAATAACCCTCATAAGACAAATAATAACATGAACTTTTACACATTATAAAGCATTAAACCACACAAGTCACAAGCGATTCATAGCATGGGTTTTTTACTTTCTATTCCTTGTATTGTACCACAAAGAAATGCAAACACTCGGCGGTGATTAATGACATAAAATGGGAGACAAAAATGAAAAACGAAATAGAGAGTGAAATTGGCAAAACCTCGGAAGCTGAAAAGCGACGCGCGAAACTGTTGGGATGAGACAAACCTAACTCTCTTCTGAAAATATCTGTAAAGCCATGTGGAGGACAAGAGTTAGAATTAGTAATTCCCCGATGGTTATGGAGATTTTCCATTTCGATGAAATTTTCAGAGTCTGCTGCGTCTACTTGTTGAAGTTGAAGTGGATTCCTTTATGAGTGAGGAAGACGCTAACTTAGGTCGTCATATGCAATGCAATCGCGTAGACAGAGATTGTGATTTTAATTTTAGCCCTTTCGGCTTTTACTTCGATCAGTCATGGGCTGGCACAAATGAAACAAAGGCCTATAATATATTTGAGTGTTGCTAGGTACACCCAGCATTATTGCTGGTGCACCCAGCATTTAATTAAAATATTAAAATTACCCCTGTGCATTTTTCGCATTTGTGATGGGTGTGTGTGAGGGTGATTCGTAAATCGTACGGATCAATTTGATCCGTAAGATTGATACGGATCAACTTGATCCGTAAGCCTTTTACAGAACAATACGGATCAACATGATCCATAAAAGTCTTACGGATCAAGTTGATCCGTAAAAAGCTTATGGATCATGTTGATCCGTATTGTTTCATAAAAGGCTTACGGATCAAGTTGATCCGTAAGGTTTCTACGGATCAAGTTGATCCGTAAGGCTTTTACAGATCAACTTAAATGGCTTACGGATCAAGGATATTTTCGTCATTTTACCTTAAGTGCTGGGTGCACCTAGCAACACCCATATGTTAGGCTGGAGATTCGATCCAATCTGGAATTAATTCTAAGATTTTTTCAGAGTAGTGCTTTAAGTCATTTTTTAATTGTTTAGATATAATTTAAAATTTAATTTTGGCCCACATGTTTTATTGTGGTTTTTTTTCTTCTAAAGATAAGATATTTTTACAATCGAAAGTTATGACACTAGGAAAGATGAGTAACATCTCTCCCACAAATATTGTTCTATTCATATAATCAAAAATCAAATTATTATCATATACTTACAGAGCCCACACTACCAGTCTTTTGTCTTGTGTCACACTTAGTGGTTCACTTTTTTTTTAATCACCTTGTGGCTCACATGCTTTATTGTTAGTTAAATAACATTTATAATTTATTCTTGTCCATCATTTTTTTTAGGTTGAGAGAGGTTTAGAATGTGCTTGGTAGAGAGGGGTGAAAAGAAATGAAAAAAGATGAAATGAGAGTTGAAAGGGAGTGTAAAATAAAATGATGTAGTAAAGATTAAAAAAAGTGTAAAAGTAATTTGATAGGTAAAAAAAGTAAATAAAAAAGTGAATCAAGAGGAATAATGAATTATGCATTTTGCACAAACTTAGGCTAGTATTGAAAGTGTGTGAGAAACTAATTTTTCTTTTGTGCTCTCTCGTGTCACTCTCTTCCTTCTCTTCTATCACGCACCAATATGATTTATCTCTCTCCTTTCATCTCCTTTTTCTCAATTTGGAATGAAAGTTACATCCTATGGGTCTCACCTTTTTTTTTTTCAAAAAATGTCACCAGTATTTGATCCCACCAAAAACCTTACGAGTGTATTTGGATGGAGAAATTTAAAATTTTGAGAAATTTTAAATTCTAAGAATTTTAAATACTTCAATTAAAATTCTTTTATTTTCAAAATTTTGTGTTTGGATAAAAAAAATTAAAATTATGAGAATGAAAAAAGAAAGAGAAAATATGGTTGGTGTGCTAGTTATAAGTGTTTCTCTATGCTCACACCCAATCGATATTTTAGGAGCTTAGACGGTGTTTCTTGAAGTAAAAGAAAATTGAAATTCCATATTTTTAGTTGTTTAAAATTCTGTTTTAAAATTTCAAAATTTTAAATTTCATAAAAAGCATCAAAACAATGAATTCTAAATTACAGAAATTCAAATTCTCTACAAATTACTTTCCTTAGTTAAAATTCTCTATCCAAACGTACTCTACATGCATTTAGAATTTTTTTTCATAAGAACAAAAAATAGTCTAATATTTTCTCAAACAAAAAACTATATAAATTTTATTAAAAATAGAGTAAAAAATTTAAAACAATAAAATTTAAAAGAATAAAGTGGGTAAAATTAATATCAATTTATTCTATTATATCTTTTACAATTATTTATATTCATCTTATTAAAAAAATATCTTACTGGAACAAGATTTATCAATTACCTCCATTATCTTCCATGTAGATCTATCACTGCTCACAACTTTCACATCAAATTACTTGTAGCTCCACCTATCAAATACACCCTTAGATTTTGACTAAAAAAACCCACCAGTTTCAGTGGAAATTTATAGTGGAATTACATATTTCTTACCTACCATTACCTAAAAACTGAAATCAAGTTTTGGCTTGGCAGGAGTGGAAGACTGATCGGTTGGGGCAACAACCTATTTTAATTGATATATGCATGTACATTAAGCATAAAATAATATAGATTTGAATATATACTTTATCAATAAAATGTGATAATTTTTGTGTTTTTAAGTTTTTTTTATTATCGTACAATAAAATAAAATAGAGTCGAATAAAATGTATCATTCTTATTATTTAATTAAAAATAAGTACTTACATTTATGAATAAATATAAAAAATAAGTACTTACATTTATGAATAAATATCATCTGCATAAATAGTGTAAATAATTTTTATATTGTTATTCAAAAAATTATAATGATAAGTTTATTGATTTTTTAATAATTATTTTAAAAATTATAACAACAATAATTTTTTATTAGTTGATAGCATAATTTTTTATACTAATTATGCATATAAATTTAACTATTACTAAATTCATAATAAAGAGAACTTTTTTTTCTCTGGTCCCTCAAATTTGCCGAGATGATTTTAAACTCTAAAGCAACCGGAAGCTGATCTATTTCCATCATATTTGTTGGTTTGGCCTTCTCCATTCTATTCTGGTTGAGTCCTCTCTTATAGAGGTTACCTGAATGGTAATTTTTCGAGTGAAAAAATTATTATAAGATAAATAATAAAGTATGCGTTGATATTTCTTTTTTGTAAGTCCACATATTTACTAGAAAGCAATTCGTTGTTACTTTCCCGTTCGTGCCATTGAAAAACCAAACACTAAACCAAGTTAAAAATATATTTTTTGGGAGGCATTTGAAAAAAGCTATATAAAACAAAAAATAACGTGACTTTTAGAAGCTCTTTTTAACTTATTTTGATAAATTTCTTGAAAAAACCTATCAAAATAAGTTATTTCCAATTTATTCCAATAAATTTCATAATCAAATCATCACATAAATCCTTACTTATGGAATAAACACTTAACTAAGTTAACTAAACAAATGAATAATTAAAACAAATATCTCTGCATTTTATTCAACTTGGGGGATGGTGGAAGTAACATTTCAAATTGTAAGTTGCCAACTGGGCATTACACAAGCATTATACAGATGACATTATTCAACTTCAGATGTCTGTATTTACTTTGATCAATCCTTAACAAAAAAAAATTGGGGCTCTATAACTTGTCATCTATCAATACAAGAAAATTTCAGAAGATTGGTTATTTCCCAGCAAAACCTGCCCTACATCATGTATATATATGTATGTAACCCCAAAGAACCAAAATCCAATAGCTACACTCTGATGGATCCCTGCTCCTCTTTACAAAAATTACTCTAAACAGTCCCTTCCCTTAGCTCTTCCGTTTCCTATTCTAAGCAAAAGAAAAATAACAAAAAATAACTATAAAGCAAATATTCTGTTAGATACCTTCCATGATCATCGGCAGTGTGATCTTCTTACAACCCCGTAGCCATGGGAAAATGAGCAGGAACTTTTTGTTGCCAGGTCAATATCAAGCAGAATATCATCAAGCAAACCTAACAACCATAGCCGCCAAATTTGGTTCCGACACTACAAATTCTCATTTTATGCTCCCTTCACTTGTGGAAATATCCTTTCTATATAGTTGCCATGAAACCATACATATGAATGGATCAATCGTCATCCTCTGTTAAGGAGGCAAATGAAAAAGGCCTGAACTTGTAGCCATCACCATGGTAGAATTTATTTTGAAATTCTACCCAGTGAAGCCTCAGGGCATGAAGAAAAGCACTAAGACTCTCCATCATTAGTAGTATAAAGGCAGTTGCAAAGGCAAAAACGGTTAGCCCTATCAACCGAATGACAAGATTGTCATACCTGTTTAAAATGTAACCAGGAACGACATTAATGATTAAAGAATAAGATTAATAAAAATATAAATGCAACAATGGAATACAAACATTACAGATATAGATAATTCCATCCATGCAGCTCTCAATATAACTAAAATTTCTACGAACTCCAGTGAAGTAAAAGTAAAAATAAAATATACATAACACGTGGACAATAGTTATACTCCAAATATTAATTAGGTACCAATCAGAAGCCACTAATCCAAACTAGCTGGTGGCTGATGCAGTATACAGTAAAGGTAGAACCAGTATTTATTAGTATTTATTAAATTGTTCCATCGGCCAGAATTTTCATGATGATTACATTATAAAATAAAGGTTTAAAATTTAAATATACTTTTGGTTCTTGTATCATACCCTTTTTTGGTTTTGATCCTTATATTTTAAAATGTTCCTTGTAAAATTTATTTTTTATTTTTAAGTCATTGTTATTTTATTTTAGTCCCTTATAATATATCTATTTTTTTGTTTTAGTCCTTATAATTTTTTGTTCATTTTGAGTTAGGCACTTTGGAAAAAAATGGTAGGCACTAAAAGCAAATTATTCACATATTATAAGGAAAAAAAATAAGTATTTTACAAGGACAAACAAAATAGCAAGGATAAAAAACATTACAAGGACCATTTTAAAAACATAATTTTATAAGGACCAAAATTTTAAAAAAATGGTATATTACAGGGACCAAAAGTCTATTTAAGCCTAAAAGAAATCACGAACACGTTATCTTCTACTAAGGGAAGCACGTTGATTTGTTAAATATTCCAATAATGCTAAACAATACTGAAAAATCTCAATAAAAAGGTTGAAAGTAATAAAACACATTTTATAAATCAAGCTTACCCCCAAGCAAGAAGCAGGACTTTCTCATAGAAAACAGTAGAAAGTTCTGAGTGAGCCAAACTGCAATTGGTAATAAAATCAGCCAAGGAACAAAAATCCATAATATAGGAATTCATTGCGATGAAAGAGAATCATGACTGAGCAAACCTTAGTGCCCAAAGACGAAGATATGATGCTGTATTAGAAACTGAACCTAGAACAAATTCAATGGCGTGGATCATTTGGTGAACAAAGACCTCACTGAAATTGAATTCTTCATGATGTTGTCTGGCAGAATCAGGTTCAGCCTCAAGATCCACCTCAGAGGTATTCAGTATACCATAACTACGACCTTGAAACCTCTGTATAATGTCATCAGGATAAAAGATTAATAATCTTGATAAACTCCTTATCATCACCTCCTTAATTACTAACTGCAATGAAAGTATGGAACGAAGAAAACTATAGCCAGAAATGCTGTCCACATAACTGACAGGAGTTATAAGTAGTTTAGCACTAAAGCATATTCATTCCAAAGAAAATCAATCTTATAATGGTTCTCAAGAAGAATTGATTTTTAAAAACCTTATGCAGAATTCGCAGCCAAAAAGGGGAAACTCAGACCACAAGCACATGTACATAAGTGCGATAAAGTGGTCTGGCTGAATAAAATTATAAACTTTCAAGCAAGAAAACCATACACAAGACAGGTAAAAGCGGCACCTCAGTATGAAGCTTTTTTAGTATAAAAGGTTTTGGAAAGAGCATCCACGGAACTGCAATTACAGCCAAAAGCAATAACACAATCTGCACATCAAAAGAAGTAATTCAGAATGAAGAAAAAACAGGAAACTGAATTTGTAGGATTAAGCAACAATGAATAAAAGAACCAGATTCATACTTGAAGAGGTCTTTGGCCCCAGAACAACTGATTCTCGCCAAGATTGTCTGTGGGGCTTAAAAACATGTATATCATTACATGATAAAGGTCTGCTTGAGAGCCAGTACACCACTTGATAACAATGAGAACGGAAAGATACCCAAATAGACTGTTAAGGAAAATCATCTGTGGCACAAACTGGTACCTGATAGCAACATAAAGAATAAGTTAAATCAACTATCAAAAGGATAGCATAATAATAACTGCACAGGTCAGACAGAAGAGTGGGGCACCTTATATCCAGTGAGTTTTGAAAGAAATGAGCATTAAAATAACTCAATATAATTCCTAAGTTCATATGTGCCACACCAAACAGAATGGACATCTTCATCTTCAAAGAGTTTAGGAAAGACAATTCTGATCGACTTCCACGCCAGCTGGGATCCACACCAAACGGGTATGGATCTTGGTATTTGATTAACCCAATAGTATGTGCATCCCTGATAAAAAGGTTAAGAATGATGAAACATCACACAGCACCAATGTTAAAACCTTGTAGTTTACCAAAAAAAACAAGAACTTGCAAAATAGGTTCCAAAATGTTAATTCTCGGCACCAAACTTAAGTAAAAAAATAAAAAATGAAAACTTTAATCTTCTCTGTTCTGTTTCAAACTCGTTTAATTTCATGTGCATGTGTTGTGCACAGTTTGATAAGTTATTAAATATTTATTAAAATAAAACATCATTAAGAATTTTTTCAGAGAATTCCAGCAAAAATTTCAACCTCAAATCAAAATGCATTTCATATGTTAAAGTTTTCATCAATTCTATTTACAAAAAGAATAAATTAATACAAACAAATTAAATATTAAAAGAAAGAATACTCCCAAAATAATTATTTAACTAAATATCACGTATGATATAACCCCAATCCAACGACATGTATTTCATAAACCCACAAAATCATCATCAACACAAACTTTGATGTGAATGATCACATACAAAATGAGCATGGAAAAACCATTCAATTGTGTGGAAAAATTGGCGGGAAAAAATCATTTAAATGGAAGAAAAACAGTCAGGAGAAAAGTCATGCAAAAGAGCAGGAAAAATGGGAGGGGGGAAATCTGGGGGAAATGGGCAAGAAAATGGATGAACCGTCAATTATATATATATATATATATATATATATATATATATAGAGAGAGAGAGAGAGAGAGAGAGAGAGAGAGATGAGAACATGAGAGGAAAGGGAAATGTATTGCATCAATATGTAAGCCATTACATAACTAGATATTAAGACAAAAAAACATTTTAAGTATTTAACTGACATCAAAATCATAGACTCGAAGAGACAAATAGAACACCTGCATGAACTATCACGGCATTTGTAAGCCGATGCACCAAATATGTGAAAGGGAACAGAAAAGAATTCATTGTAGATTAAGCCACAATAGATTGAAAACAGTGCCATTAGAAGAAGCACATAGCGCCCACCAAATAGCATCTCCATAAAGCTTCCAAGTTTCTGGCAGAAATTAAATAAAATTGTTAGGTATTAAAGGCAATGCCAAGAGCAGAATAAAAGTATAGGATATTTTGAGTCTCTACTTGCACTTGTATGGACTATTTAAAGTTATTTCAATTCTCAAGATATTTAGGGGTAAAGAAATACCTAGCACCCAAAAAAACAAAATCCACCTTATAGATACTGATAGAACCTGGTATTCACACTGGAATAACAGGGAAATGATAGAGTAGTGCTCTTTTTGTTTTAGGGGGGTGAATGATAGAGTAGTGCTCTATATATACAGTAACAGAAACAAGATGAATAGCAAAGATAATGGAAAAACAGAGATAAAATCAGAGAAGTAATGCTACTCTGCCCTATTCCAAACCCTCCCAGAATCCCCTTACACATTTTATGCCTATTCTGGTAGCACTCCCTCCCTCCCTGCCTCATATTCCCTCCACTCCCAATACTTTCCACACTCCTCTTTCACCACTGATTTGCTGCCCCCTGTCCATTCCGCTAGGCTCCTCTCTAACAAACTCCACCATAATTCCCATCTTGCCCTTATCATTTCTGCTTCTCTTTTTTCTTTGGTACACCAAAAATGGGGATTTGATCACAATACTAAACACTAAATACTCAGCAGCTAACATATAAAGCTTCATTAACATTATTCTTTGAACACCAACCATGATGACGCTAGTTAAAGTTAGAAGAAAAAGGAACATTAAACTGTGATATATCTCAACTAAATTTTTTATCAACACAATATATCACATTCCCCTTATATATATTTGGCTTGATCCTTCCATCATCATTATCAACAACAACATTACTTTGGGTACATTTCCATTATTATTTTATTGCAATACAGTTAGAATGAATTTACCTGTGTGCTGAGCTTGTTTTGACGTGCTATAAGAACCAATGCTCCTAGCAATAGGCAAATTCCATGACCCCAGTCCCCAAACATCAAAGCAAATAGGAAAGGGAATATAATAGTTGTGTAAACTGCAGGATTTGCTTCTTGGTATCTTGCAACACTGCCAAGTAAAAGGACTAATTAGGAATCTAATCGGCTGTCATGGATTTATTATATAGCTAAGAAGAAATAGCTAGTAAGCTAGATAATTTGTATCCACCATGGTACATCCCTAGAATCAATCCAGAAATTTAAAAAAATAAAATCTTCAACCAATATAAACATACCATAGTAATACCACATGATTTAACTGCTAAGGAAGTTCTGAAACCCCTTGGACAGAAATTCAGATCCACAAACAAGTTTAAACTTTAAAAACAGAAAAAGGGTGGAGAAAGGAGACAATTCTCACACCTTTCCTGTCTGCAAATGTTAATTTTGTAAAGTACAGAGATGAGTAAATACTTGAAATGTTTCCCTCTTCATTCCCAATAAACAAAGCTTTGTTATTCTTCTTCATTTATCTAATCACTAAAATACCCCACCCATAAGACAATTCTAATTTGTTGACTTCATTTGGAGATTAGTAAAACAAACTTCACGAGAAATATATTATCAAGAACCCACAGATATAGTTTTATTTCACTGAAAGTTTATCTATTCACGTAATAAGCTCTACATGTTAGAGGTAGAACATACACTAGCATATCACGCAATTTTCTAGCTACAGGAAAAACAATGCACTATAAAGCACTCCTAAAAATTACTTCAAGACATTTAGTAATTCATGTTCCTGCTACTAAAGTAACTAAACACAGCCAATATTTAATTAGGCTCACCCATATGCATCAACAATTTCTTGATATGGATTTGTGAAAGTGTTGGTCCTAAAATATGTAGGTGGTGACTCCACTGCATCCATTGGATGGAAGATTATGCCAACTTGAGAATTGCTATCAAAAGTTGCACGTTGCAGTACCTCCTGCATCTGGAATATCATTAAATGCAAACTCTTCATTAGATAATGTTATATTGAAGATGTTTTCAATTCCTCAAAAATTTGGGAAATAAAAAAATACCTGTGTTTTTGCAAACAGAGGACACCAGCCCTCTCCAACAAGACATTTTTTTGTGACATCAAAGTTTAACATGTTCAGTGTATCATACACAGCCTTCTCTCTTCTTACCTAGGACAAAGTGATAAGGATGAGATCTATTGGTTCAAAATAGATATCCATTACTTGTACATGTTGATCAGATATTAGGATTGGTTTGTAGTTAAAACGCAGTCAAAATAAATATCTCACACAACAAGACATGCAGAAGCAAACTCTTACCATGTTTATCCATTTTGCTAGATGGTCTGCAACAGAAGCTAGAGCCTTGTTCCGGTGCCTAATCCCAGCTTCCAAAGTTGCCTCTAAGTCCGTAAGACGTGATGAAACCTGTACCCGAAAATAAACTTTTCAACCATAAGCTACATATTTCCAACTCTCCATATTTGTAGTCACAAAAGGTGAAACATAAATCCTCATCAGGAACATAAAGCAAAGAGTACAGTTGAATTCAATTGAATATAAAAACTACTTTTATCACACTCATACTACCTGATAATCCTGAAAGGTATTGCTAGAAAAGAGCCCCTGAAAAATTGATGGCAAAGCATACCAAAAAACTAAAGAGTATCTAAACAAAACTTCTTGGATTGCAAAACAAGATCCCTGGATAAATAGGTATAAGTATGCCACTAGTAAAAAACAAGGCTGTAGTTCAAGAGCAATGTGTGAAGTTCCAAAGTATTTATAGCTTAACAACAACAACAAAGCCTTATCCCACTAGGTGAGGTCAACTGCATGGATCACATAATGCCATTCGGCATGGTTTAAAATCAAAATTTCAGAAATATTATTAAAGTATTTAGCTTAAACAACAGCAAAAATATTCTCTCACCAAAACAGTAGCAATAAGAATCCCAAATTTATTTTGAGTACACTTTGCCCATATGTCGTAATGATAAAATATACATAATTGATGAGACCAAAAATAACATCTTCCTAAGCCAAGCACACTCACCTCTCTAGTTATTTCCCTCTGCTTACTAATATCTTCAGGAACAGGATAACAATTTGCACCAAATGCCTCACAAATTTTCAGAATCTTGGTTCTTGCCTGTTCCCCAGAGAAAAACACAACGAACACTGTTTTTTCAATCTGAAAAGAAAATCACCGGAGTCTGAGTCATTGTGCAGACAAAGAATACATCAATGGGAATATAAACCAACTGGGAACATGATAGCTCACAATGATAAATGCAGATTGAAAAGGGAAAAAAGGAAAAAAAAAACAATTGTCAATATTCTTAGAAGTAATAAGGAAGAAAACCATCTCGGCTGAAACAGGATCCATGATTAGTTCATCATCCGGTGCCTGATTGAAAAGCATATTGCCTCTCGTAGCACGAAACAACATCCTTTCAAACCTAAGAACCTTGGATTTACAAATAATCCCACTGATAAATCTTAAACCAGACGAGTTTGATGACTGAGGCCTCATTTCCTGTAATATACACAATTTAGAATAGTGCACTTACTGGATGAAATAAATTTTAGATACTAGTAACAGTATATGCACTTATGAAGGGTGATAAAGGATGCTACAACAAACCTGTTCAAGCAAAGATCCTGTCTCAACATAGGCATCATTTGAATATACATTCTCTTGTAGTTCTCTTTCATCTGAAACCGCAAGGCTATGTTTGGAAACAAGAAAACCACATGCCTGAAATTTACCCAAAAAAATATAATGAATACATGACCGAAGGCAACAGAAGGCCTAGAGGAAACATTTCATTCATTAAAAGAACAGGATGCCTTCGTGAATTAAAAACAAATACAATACTGGAATTTGATGGAATACATTAAAAACCAAAACAGATAAAATAATATAAAAAAATACATAACTAATGCTAAATTATGATCAGAAAGACCATTATTTGCTAACTGAATTTTAAAGGGGGAAATTAATGTAACCAAAATAACAGGGAACACAGAGACACCTTCAGTACTTTAAAATTACCTTGGCTGGAATATGCTTACCAAAAAATATCTAAGGAAAAAAATACCTTTTGTAATACAATCTTGAATTCCTGGAGTTCATTATATGATTGCTGAAGTTTGTCACTGTTAGAGTTCATTTCGATCAGCTCATGTTCATGTTCAGCAAGTTGTATCTGGCATAAAAGAAAGCCAACAAAAAGTATATTGTCAGATTTAAGGGTGAAAATCCTCAAGCAAGCTGGCAAAATGCTGAGTGTTATTGTTGATAACGTGACAACATGTAACTTGAATGCTACCCCTAAGACAATAATCATATCTGAGAAAAAAATGAAAAATAGAAAGAGACCTCTAAATCCTCCAAGTCTATATCTGGTTGCAATACAGTACGAGAAGAAGACATTAGGCCAGCTTTACTGATTTGATCCTTGAAGAATCGAAGCTTTCTTGACATTTCTGCACATCGCTTTACCTGCCAAAAGAGAAATGCAGTTAATACTAGCAATAAGGGGGAAAAAGAAAAACATTATCCCAATCATGATTGTAACAGTAAATCCAATCCAAATATAAACTAAAATAGGCAACAAACTCAGCACAATTTCTATAAAAGATAGTCCAACCAGAAAAAAGAAAATCTAACTCTTCTCCCAAAGTTGAACCTACTTCTTCAGTGTTTTAAAATCAAAATTTGACGATTCAGGTATTATAATCTGATTCACGTGAAGTAACCTACTTTATTAATTATTCCTTTTTAATTTTATTTTTTTAAAACAAGTCGGGTTTTATTTAGTCATAGAAGGACATGGTGTAACAACTTAAAAGAATTGCCTGCATAATAGAGAAGTCTCAAATCCCAACTGTAGACTAATATACATAATATAAAAATAAGCTACAGTTTCAAAAGATTGCAAAGATTCAAGGTATTCAGAATGCGACAGGAATTCTCATTTGTGCAATGAAGATTACCTGATTGACAAATGTTCTCTGAAAGGGGCTTTTATCAGCATTTAACTGCAAACAAGAAAACGGTGTCCATAAGAACTGCAATCATGACAGACCATAGAAAACTTTTACACCAGCAACATCCAATCAATAAAATTTAGAAGGCCAAAAAGTATTTCTACTATACAAGGAGGGAAAGAAATTAGTTTGAACTTTAAATATTTCTTAAATGGCCATCAAAATTGCACCCAAAATATCTTTATAACTAGGGACACAATTTTATATGATATATGGTATTACAAAGATGCATCATTGAAAAGTCAAAAAATATCCACAAGTGTTAGAGACAATAGATCAGAATTGGAAAACTAACATAATTCCTTTTTTAAATTCAGCATATCAATAATGCACAGCCTAGATCTTGAACTCAAAAGTGCTACAACTCTCAAGACATAGCAATTCTCACATGTTGTGTGGACAGAACTCCACCAGTTTTTAACCAACTATTGACAAGAGTCCAATTATAACATTCTAAAACAGATGCTAATGACATAATACTTATAACAACAACAACAACAACAATTCTAAACAAAAATAGTCCCTAACACAATAAGACATGAGTAATGAACATGGTCAACCATAAGGGAAAGCATTATGTCCTGAATTACTAGAGGAATTCAGAGTTAACTACAGTATTTGAATATACATTGACAAGATCTAACTTCACAGGGAAGCCAATTAAGCAAGTTTCAAAAGAGAGCAGTGATCTACTAGGTGGATGCAAGTTGGAACCCGAACTGCAATCATCATATCTGAACCAATTAGACAAGACATTAACTGCTTTCAACAAGGATGAAGAAACACTATAGGCTCAGAACCTAATCATCAAAAACTTATCTAAGTCATCTTATCGACATTTTACGTGTTCCATAATCCATATAACCAACATTAGACTCAAGAAGCCAGCAATGCAACTAAGTTCACACCTCCTAAGTCTCAAACCATAATTACATTAAACATTTCAAGCCACACGTCATAAAATCACACTTAAACGCAGGATCAGTTAGCACGAACTGTTGAACACGAAAGATCCAATATCCGAATCAACGACACTGTCTCGTCAACGAATCCGCGCACCAGCAATGGATTCCTTCAAATCTGCATTCAGCATTGAATCCTGCAGTGCTGCATTTTCGTCATTCCTAGACGCCCGCACTCAATTCAACTAACACTCGAACGAAATAACAGACTAATACAAGCTACGCAGTAACGCAGGCATGCACAAACGCGAAAACTCCACACTCAGCTCAAAGAACACCTCGGACACGAAATCGAAGAAGAAAAGAAGCGAAGGAAAATCGGAATCTAGAGGAAGCGAGGTTGGATCTGGAAGAAAACTTACGTCGCGGAATTGGAGAAGGCCGAGTTCACCTAAATAGGAGATGGCGCGGTGCGCGGACTCGACGGGGATGATGAGCTGAACGAAGGTCATCTTCTCCGATCGCATCAGATCCATCGGCGGCAAGTTATCAATGAACTGCTCCATTTTCTCCATCGAGAAAATGGATCTTTCTCTAGATCTGAACCGTGTTTAATTTCGAGAAGAACAACACTCTGCTTTCAGTTTCCCTTCCACGACTGTAATTAGAATTGGAAAAATTCGGTGTCTCACCAAGTCTGTCGAAAAGAAGAAAAATAAAAAGTGGGACAAATATTTATATATATAAAAGGCTATAACTATAAGCGGTCGTTGTTCTCAGTAAAAATTCCCCAACCTTGTCCGGCACGAATGCAGAATGCACAGGGTGACTGAACGGTGCGGTCATATGTCATAATTTAATGGCCCTGTAAATGTAATTTTGGCGTAATGGATAAATGTAAAGGATGACTTTTATTAAAAAAATTAAAAAAACGTTATTTCTGTTTATTTTAAAATTTTGAAAATAATTATGACTAAAAATATTATTCTTAGTACTTAAAAAATGTGTTTGATTATACTTTAACATTTTTGGAAATATTTTAAAAATTTTAAAATAATGATTAATTGCATAAATCCAAAACTTTAAAACAGACGCCATGTGTGTCAAAAATGACCAAGAAGTTTTGGTGTGGATTCAAAGCTAAGCCACTTTTGTTTTTAGTTTATTTAGAACTAGAATTAGACTATTTTTTGTTTTTTATACTAGTAACTAGTAATATTTTAACTTTGTTTTTCAGCAACACAATGTATCACTAGTTTTTTATTTGTGTATTGAATGAGAATGAAAAGTTGAATCAAGCATTCAGTTATATGTACTCAATATTAGCCCATATAAAAGCATCAAAAAATATTAGCTCATATCAAGTACCATGACGAAATATATTAATTTTATTCCCGGGGTTGATAAATTTCATTTTTTATTCATGTGAAACAAAATAGAAGAAGAGGGTAGAAAAAGAGGATGAAAATCTTGAGATTTATTAGTTTGGTTTTTTTACTGTAGAGTTATTAGTTTTTTTTTTCTGAAAGACTTATTAGCTATATACATAAGATTTACCACTTTTATAAATACAGTGTACCATAAAAAATTTAAAAACTACATGGTACTCACTCTCGAGTTTTTTTTTTTAGAGGATACTAATTTAAAAAACGTTTTTCCGTAAAAGTTAAAGAACCTATTACTAAAATTGATACCATTGTATGGAGTGGCCGAGCTTCGACAAAAAATTTGAGAGAACCAAAACAAAATTAACTAAAATAAAACTTTAGCCACTTATTTATATTTTTAAATTTTTAATTTGGTATCTTAAAATTTATTCCTCACACCAAATTAGTTTTTTTCACAAATTTGATCAATGACACATGCTAAACTATAAAAAAAAATATTACATCAATCAAAATTGACATTGTTAGCATAAATAATCGATTTAGTCTAACATAAACACTATAAGATAGTAAAATTTAATAAACCAAAATTAAAACCTAAAATATAAATAAGAGACAAAATTTCAATAATAGTCAATTAAAGTAAATTTCTACATCATTTAAATCCAAAAATTCTATACTAGTTAATTTCACCACAAAGCTCCGCCCCTTGATTTTACATGAGTTGGTAGATTTTTATTTTCAGCGTGTACAATTCATTGATCAAATTAAAATATCAAGACGTTCATGTAGGCATGCATGACACTTTTAACTTGCGTCGCTGAAAACACCTAGTCAACAGGACACGATTTGTTATTGGGTAAGTTTCATGGAAGAACAATGATGCGTGCGTGTGTATAGACCACTAGTGCAAGTTAAAGATTCACGATGAAATAAATGAGCTATCGCTATAAGGACATAAGTGAAGCAAAAGAGAAAGGGAAGGGAATAATGGTTGTAAGGGGATGATGCGTGCGTGAGGATTTTTGAAAAAATAAATAAACTTTGTTATCCATTATCAGATCAATGTCAATCTTTAATTTTTTTTTCTTTTTTGCTTTAAGTGCTCCAATGATTCAGATCACCCGTCATGTTACTTAAAACTTTCAATAAACTTTGCGTCCACCCATGAACTACCTAAAAGAAAGCTTTTGAGAAAATGCTCTTTTCTTTCTGTTAAAAATCAGCAATACTTAAATTACTTATCCAAACATAAAAAAAAAAATTAGATTGTAAAGGAATTGTTCTACAAAAAATTCAGCAAACCCAAAAACATGAATAAATGTGA
This sequence comes from Glycine soja, assembly GCF_004193775.1. Classification (NCBI taxonomy): domain Eukaryota; kingdom Viridiplantae; phylum Streptophyta; class Magnoliopsida; order Fabales; family Fabaceae; genus Glycine; species Glycine soja. The sequence goes on from NC_041016.1 coordinate 3,565,916, forward strand.
CGTTGTTTTCAATTTGATTGGTTGAGAATATTGTTAAAGATATAATACAAAATTATTTATGTATCTTTGTAAATTTTGTATTCATGGTACATAATTAAAATTTTCTTGACCAAGTAATTTAGAATTTGTTCTTTATTAATAAAAACTTGAAACTTAACACAAGATAGCTTGTCTAAAAAAAAATGACTGATTTCGTGATTCAAATATAAATGACTCTTTCGAGAAAAAAATGAATTAAAAAAATAATATAGAAAATCATTTTTGTGTTTTACTTAATAATATTAGCCTTCGTTTATTTTTGAGAAATTGATTATTTTTTCTGCTTGCACTTTTTAATTATAGAATTATTAATATGTTTCATGTTTTCAAATATTTGTACAAGAAATTGAGGGGGAAATGTCCCCTTAAAAAAAATAAAAGAAAACTTATACCATAGAGAAACATGAAGCCCACAACGGTTACTGAAATAAGCATGGGCTCCAACTGATACGTAAAGCCCATGAGACGACGAACATGCTTTGGGCCTGGCTAGGTCTTCTCAATAAGTTTTCACCATATCCTGGGCCAATCCAAAAGAAACGGAGGACACCATTTTATATAAGTTACTGTACAAAAAACATTTTACGCACATTTGCTAATATTTTGTAGATTAAATTTTGATCTCTTATCTTATTTTTTATTCAGTTTGATATTTTATTCTTTTAAAAATTTATTTTAATCCTTTTTTTAATTATCTTCTAACATATTAAAATTCATCTTTTATCTTTTTATGTTGAGGAACCCTTAATAGTCTCTAATTTTCGCTTATTTCTTATTCTCATTATATATAATTATTTATAAGTATGGAAAAAAATATAATTTATTTATAATATTGAATCACCAAAGTTATAAAATAAATTCAATTTTTTTTATCTCATTTCAGTTTATAAAAATATTTAAAATGATAAGAAAATTTATGAAATTATTACCTTAATTTTTAAGATAATATTTTTTGAAATAAATTAAAATATGAAACAATAATTATTTAAAAATATATATAGTTACCAAAATTTTAAGTTATGACCAAGTAATTAAATATGTCATTGTATAGTATTATTTTACACTTTTCACCTAATTGAATTAACAGTAGTTTTACTAGATACTTTCAGTTTATTTAGCTAGCTTATTAGCTTTAAGTTTTAAGATTTCAGTCAGTTCATTAATTTCCTAGCTTTATGGAACATATCTTTCACCAGACACATATAAAATCAAATCAACAAAACCCGCATCGCAATCTGATTTGCATTCGATAAAGTTGCCGCTTGAATATATAGCAAATCGTCAATAAATCACAGCCCACAAGTTTTTCTTAAATTAGAATGCAATTTCACGTTGCTGGCACTGGCGGCATATGAGTGCATTTTATGTTAGAAAATGATATAGCTAGAACAAAGTGGACCATAAAAAAATTTGAATGATGCACATGCGTGTAAGCATTTCTGTAATATCTGTATTCTGTAAGAATTTCACTTAATATTCCCCAAACCTTTTCAAAAATCTTATGAATAAAATATTGTGAAACGGACAACATACGCACGCATGCTTGGCTTACGATTTTTCAACTGACGCAAACAAAATCCCATAAGGCCATAAGAAAATAATGATGAAAACAACTTGCACCGACACACATCAATGTCCGTTTTCTTAATACTCGTCGCATAAATTGTTAATTCATGATATCAACAATAATCTATTCTAAATTCTCTGTTGAAAAATGAAAAATATTGGTTCATGTAAGTAAAATTGTTGAATTCGTGGCAATATCACGACCGCGTGGATAGGGAAAACTTGCTGGTGAAGACTATCCCCCCAACCCCATCCCACCTTTCTTTTCCCATTGAAAACTTTTCCATTTGTCTTCTGTACTTTGCATTATATTATTGCATAATGAATTTAGGGTGGTTTTTCCAAGTTAAAAATATATTAATATATTACACATTTTAAAAAAATATTTATTTTTTAAGTATTAAAACATTTTAAGGTTTGATGTTTTATTGTTATTTGAGGTTTCAGTAAATGAGCAAATTATTTTTTTCTTATCGATAAATATTAACCATTAGTATTGTTTGTTTTTTTGGTTAAAAAATTCAAACTCATAATTTTTTTTATCATTAGAGTAATTTTATATCTTTAAACGAACAAATTTTTTTTTAAAAGAAAAAAAAGTTACTTGGTGTCGTGTGACATGTCTTGCATGGCTAACATTTTCTTTGTTAATTTAAGTGTGCGTGCACCAACCAGTAGGGCAGTAGCCACGTTGAAAACCAGGGATAAGTAAAGGAAACGAGTTTGGAGGTTGTAATTGGAAGTTAGCAATAATGATGAATAAGGGAGATGATCATAACACTGCTTTGCTTTGCGGATCATGTCAATACTACTATGAGTATTCAACTATTTTTTATTCATCATTTCATCACCTAACTCCTCAACCATGACTTGTACTCTCTTGAGTCTTGATGCGTCTATTGCCTGACCTCCATCATTTTGTTCACGTGGCAATTATCATAATTCACCAAACATTCCTACTCTTTTCTGAGTTGATAATACTACGTGGTTTTGTTTCATTGGAAGATTAATATATAGTTTAAGTTTGTTTAAACAAATATAAAGTGTAAATAATTATTTTAATGCTGTATATTGATATAATTTACTTCCTAAAGGAAAATACTAATTTAATTTCTAAATAAATAAAAATTACCATAAATTCATCCTTACGTTTATCGACTATTTTATTATTAAATTATATGTTTACTAATTAATTTAATATTTAATTTTATTTTTTAAAATCAATTTAATATTAAATTATAAATTTTAAGAATTAATTTATTATTAAATTATACACATGACGTAATTGTTATATTTTAAATTTTTATGCCTTCAAGTATTAAATTAAAATTTTTATTGTTTCAAAAGACTAAATAATCACGATTAATAAATTCTTAGTGACCCCAATATTAAAAATAAAAAATTCTTACTAAATTTGGTCACTTTGATTTTTTTTAATAGGGAATATTAATCTATCATTTATTTGATAAAAGAAAACAAGGGAAAAATATAACGAGTGAATGTTGCAATTGAGTCCCACAACAATTTGATGTTCTTTCCAACATTGGACAGAAAAAGGAAGGGAATGAGTTATTTCCTACTAAAAAGATAAAAATAAAATACTATTATTTATATCATTTTATTTAATGTATTTATGTCATTTTATAGATTTTTTCACCTTATATGCATAACCAAGATAGTGAAAAAGATTTTTTTCTTTCTCTTAATTTTTTCTCCAACCCAAGCAACCTAAAAATATATCTTGCTTTCTATTCCCTTTTTTTTTTACCTTTCACTTTCTTAACTAAATTATTAATACCCTTAAGTGTTATAGTTGCAGTGAAAGCGGACAAGAACTTCAAAGAAATTTCTTTTGGAATGCTTCTTTTCACTAGAACCTACTAAATAAGGAAACATTCACATTATTCAATACAATAAATAGTTGTATAATCATATTCTTATAGACATTGACTATTTTAGTGTAATATCGACCTATACTCCAGAACAGCAAGAAGTTAATTGGTAGGTTTTACTGCATCTTATTTAATTCACATTATTGCATTCAATAATGGTATTTTTTTTTAAATGTTTCATTATTTCTATAAAAAAAACTACCTTTATGCAAATGAAGTTTTAATTTGGGTTTTTCACTCTTTCTTTATATGGTGTAAGTGGAATATAAATGGAGTGTTTTCTTTTGTTTTGTGACATACCTCAAAAGACTGTAAAAATTAGTCAAGACTAGAATATAGTTTGTGTTAGTACTAGATATTCAAGAAAAACAATAATTTATCATTTAAATTTCCAAGTAGAATTTAAATATTCTTAATGTATATAAAGTTGGAGGTTACTCATTTTTTTTTCTATTTGTATGATATCAAAAATTAAAAACATGCAAATGCCACCATCATATATTCATGCCTTCATACAAATATTGATTATTTCTCTCACAAATTTCATTTTCATGCATATGACCAGATCAGACCTAACATATATATGTAAATGACCTAATTATTCTTTATAAGTAATAAGGACAAAAGTGTTACATAAAATTAAAACTAAAAATTAACTAAAGCAGCTTGAAATTATTAAAAAAATACAAATTCACAGATCTCTCAATTATGTAATAAGTATTAAATATCTTTATATTTCCAACTTTTTTTTAATACTCTCAAGTTTCAACACATTAAATATATTTATATTTTTATCCACTATTTTTTATAAAATGTTAAGGAAATTTGTAGAAAAGAATTATAGGAGGAATATATATATATATATATATATATATATATATATATATATATCATGTCCAATTTTTTTTTCACCAATAATAATTTTCAACCGATAGATGGAGACTATTTTTTTTTTCATACACATGATAAGTAGTGAAACTCTTATAGCATGTTTAAGAAATTTAACTATTATTAACTGTGCTCAACTTTGTTAATTGTTATATATAATATTTACAGAATGAGAAATATCTATTGTCATATGCTGCTGTAAGTTCTTTTCTCTTGATATAAAGTATAAACTGCGATATTCGTTGGATAGCCGCAGTTTTGGTGGCACGTGTTCGGTATACACATTTTCTATCTTCTCGACGGACCCACCTCTCGCCGACAACCCAAATCTCCTCGCCCATATCATGCCTCCCACTCCCGCCTCCACTCTCCATACAGCTTCCTATTGGATCGTATCAGCAAGGAGGAAATAACGTAATTTTTATTAAATACCATATACATATATTTGTTTAATCATCATAGCATATCATTTTTTAAATTTTTTATTTAATCGCAGATAAACATAACTATATTTTATTTAACAACACAAGAGGATTTAAATTCTTCCTTTTTATTAGATTTCAACGAGAATATGACAACATAAATGAACTAGTTAACATTAAACAATTAAAAACTTGCTAAAATATTATTTTATAAGTACGTAGTTTTACGGATAATTAATAATTCTAATTATGGTGCTAAAAAAATACTACAAAATCATCAATCCCGTCTCATCCTCACCAATTGACATTGACACTGTCCGTCACAGTTTTTTTTTCGTCCCCCAATTTTAGTTTCAAGCATACACAGTTCTATTTCCACGTTCACACTCATTAGAGCATGAATATAATAAACTGTTTAAATTTGGTTGTGTTAGTAACTTAGTATATATATACAAGTTCCTATGGTGTAAGTGAAAAAGGTGTTGCACTACTGCACTAGAAATTGAATTTATTAGAATATATATATTCAAGTAATATATTTGCTAATGAATTTTGTTTTCAATTGGAAGTTTTAAGATTTCTGGGTTTATTTAAGAAGGACTACCCTAAAAAGGTTGAATTTAAAGGTGGGGAGCGGTAATTAGAAGCAAACAGTTTCGTAAGTTTTTTTTTAGACAACACTTATATCTAGCACTTTTGAAATCTCTTGAATAAGTTAGAATAATTTTATACTAATTGATTCACATATTTAGTGGTAAACAGTTTCTTAAGTCTGAACATACATGTAACCATTATCTCCTAAAAATATTGAAAAATGTGTAATTAATATATAAAATTGTCTTTTAGCATATAACAACCTATTTGAAATTTGAAATTACAATGTAAAAAAAGGCCTTTGTCCAAAATTAATGAAATTTATCCTTTTTAGCCATTTACTTTAACATTGCAACATTGTTTATTGTTTAATTTATTGTTTTCTTTTACCTCTTTAATCGCTTATCACAATTGGTCATAAGAAATCAACAATTGATGACTAGTTATTCTCATAGATAGTCAGTGCAACACTCACACCAACATAAAATTATCATACCTAATGAATTCTAATCACACTTAATTAAATTGAGGTTTCCTTCACTGGATCATAACCAACATATATAATTTGCGATGAAGATGAGATCTTTTTAAGATGGAATCAATTTCTCTTTCAAGGAATTTGTCCAACAAGTGAACTGGGGCATAATCGAGCTCAACCATTGTGGTCATCACAATTCTGTCGATGGCTTATTTTCAACAATAATTGACATTTCGAGATCGTCTCATCCCCCTTAATTAGGGGATTATCTTAGAGAAATTATTTACTTTTATTTCTTGAATAATAAATGAGTATTTTGTACTTCAACTTAGAAACTATATATATATATATATGTATGTATGTATCCTCACCATCTTCTCACTTTTTTGTTTTTCTTCTTTGTAAACCTATCCTACCCATGCTTAATTATTGGCAATTAGGGAAAATTAAGCTAATGTTGATGACAATAAAACTTAACAAATCAAATGACATGTACCAAGTTATGAATTACAACCACACACTTCTTTGACTAAGATAGGCTGCCTAGGGTGACCAACAACAGAAAAATGATTTAGAATGGAAAATTTTGTCATCAAAGAGGACATTTTACCTTTAGAAGCATTGGCCAACAAGCAATAAACATTGGTTGTCACTAAGCTTATGGCAAACATAAGCAAAATCGTTAAATTCTCAAATCTGATCTTGTTCCTGCAATGGCTTATGACCTATAAGATGTTGAAGATAGCCGCTAAGATGAGATAATGAATTTGTTGAGACCAATTCTTAGAACAAAATTTCAAAAATTTCCATTCTAAATCATTTTTCTGTTGCTGGTCACCCTAGGCAGCCTATCTTAGTCAAAGAAGTGATTTGGAATACCCCCCCTTCCTGGTTGGATAAAGTGCAATACCGATAGGGCCTCTAAAAGATCTTCTGGGTTAGCTGGCTGCGGTGGGATCTTTAGGGACAATAGTGCTACAATCATGGGTTGTTTCTCAGCAAACCTGGGTGTTAAGCATGCTTTTTTTGCTAAATTAATCAAAGCCATGTTAGCTATAGAGATTGCTTTCAGAAAAGGATGGCGTAGTTTGTGGCTGGAGTGTGATTCTATGCTTGTTGTTCAAGCCTTTTCTTCTAATTCCGTGGTTGTTCCTTAGACTATTCGGAATAGATGGAAAAATTGTATAGTTATAACTAAAAGTATGCGTTTTGTCGTGGTTCACATTTACCGTGAGGACAATATACTTGTGCAGATAGATTAAACTCTTATGGTACTTCTTTACAAGGTTTTTTAATGGTGGATCTTATCCCCACTTTTATCTCAACTGACTTCACTAGAAATAAAATAAGTCTTCCTAGTTATAGGCTTTCATGGGTTCGATTTATGTCCCCCATGTCTTTTTGTATTTGGTTCTTCTATTTAATATATTTTGGCGACCTGTTTAGCTTGGACAGTGGAGGGAGTGCTGACCTGGTTAAAATATCCTTCACTGCTCTTTGCTCTTGTTGGTCTGTTTTTGTTTTTTGTTTTTTTTTTAAATTACAACCACACACATAGATTATGTGAGTTTAAGAAGTGACATAGTTATTTTATTTTTATAAAAATTACATAAATAATTTGCAAAGGATAATTTTATTAGAGTCAAGTATTGTTTTAATAAAGCTTTTTCTTAAAAAATTTAACATAGCTACATATTTATGCTTCAATCTCAAAATTATCAATTAAATGGATACAATACTGTCATAGTCAATCTAAACATAAATAGCAAAAGTGGCAAGAAGTAAGAATGCCATGTTCAGTTCTTAACGGAAATGCCAATACAAACAATATTACCGTGTGAATCGTGCCTTGGGATCTTGGGCACAGTTTTCATCACCTAGTCACTTACTTTTACTTTTTCTATCTGTGTTTCCTGTATTGAAATAAATTTGACTAGTCAACCAACATATCTGACCCACCCATAAGATGCATGACCCACCATATTTTGAATCAATCTTTGATTAACTTGGTTATGTACTTATTTTCAACATTAATTGTTGTCTTCCATGCAATTACAAACAAATGTTTATGTCAATCAGCTTATTAAAACAACACAGGATACAAGTCTAAATTTTCACAGTATCCGACGGATATTATTAAGAGTGCGACGTCCAAGCATTTGCTAAGTTACACTAGCGATCTACAAATGATAATAATACACGAAATCATATTAACAATATTTTCTAAATTAAATACTATTTAATCTCTAAAAAATATGACTCGGATCGTATTAGTCACTAAATAACCGCATAAAATAGCCAATTCAGGCTCAAAGTCTTAATATTTTAAAATGATGAAGATAATGAAATTTGAACTAGCTTAAAACTTAAAACACGTAACTTAAACTTCTTATTTCTAACTCGACTCTAATAAGGTTCTCCAAATATTGTGTCACAAAAAAAAGGTTCTCTAAATATGTGTTTTGGACAAATGAATCCTTGCAATAAATATTTTAGACTTGAATTCGGTTAATAAAATATAAATTTAAGGATTAAGTTAACGGACCAAATGTCTATAAATAATTTAAGAATAATTTTTATTATTTAAGGATTAATTAATATGATTGAAATTGTCTTTTTGGAGTTAGTTTACTTAGGTAGTTTTGGGTTAGGATTTTTTTCTCATTAAGAGAAAAAGTCAAGTCAGACATTGTTTTAAAATAAAGTCTAAAATTTAAAATAATTAAGGAAAAAACTTCAAAATATAACTTTTATAAAAATTAATTAGAAAAAAAAAACTTAAAAATCTTTTAAAAACTCGTATCAAATGCTACCTTATTTGATTTTTTTCATTATCCATTCTGAGATTCCTGTCCCGCAAATATTATTAGGAGAGGCATAATACCCAATTCAAGAACAATTAAAAAATAAAATGTCGTCCGGTTTCCTGTATAACAAATTAATATAGGTTCTTACTTTTCTTTTTTTGAGGGTTGAGACCTAAAATCCCCTTTGATGTTTATTTTAGTTCATTGAATTTCTGACCATCTATCACATGCCATGCATATTTGTTCCTCCTTATATATTTAATCCAATTTTCGGGATTTGGAAATAATAGCTAAAACTTACTTATATTATGTTACTGAACAAGCATTGGGTGGATTGCATGTTCAAATCTTCTTTGTAACTAGAACCTAAATGTATTTTTTTTTCTTGGGTCGGCAAACAAACTTAGGCTTAAAAATTTATAAAATCAAAGAATAGCTGTTACTTTCCCTCTTGTTTTTGAATAAAGAATAAGTTCCAAGATATATACAGATCGCTTGTGGAAAAAGGAGAGAATACTTTTTCTACCAGCTAAGCGACAAAATAAGCACCATACATGTGAGGAAGGATTAATTAATTATTTGTAGATCAATCAAATAAATTAATAATAAGATGAAACTAATCATATTGTCATGCATCTGCAAATAACGTGAATTTCAATTCTATAGTTTCTCATATATTTGGCTGATGAGCAGGATCTGAATATGTTGTTTTACAAACATACTATCTTGCATGCATTTGAACAACTGAGGGGTTTCCGAGTATTTTTCAAGTATGCTCCAGTGAGTATAATTAATATTTTGTCCCTATAAAATTCTTAGTGAGCTGAACTTAACATTTTCTGATCAGTTACGTACTTGTTAAGGAATGAATGAATTCAGATATGCCAATTATTTTTTTCCGGCTCAAACTTAACTTGCAAGTTGCAACTACTATATGCTGGGAGATTGACAGATTGTTTTAGCCATCATATCGGCAATATTGGATATCATTTATAAATCCCAATGTACTGTACAAATTTTTGAACTAGTGGAGAGCCAGAAAGGCATCATCATAAACAATAAATAACCCTTAATTAGCTATGCCTATGATAGTAAAAAGAATTTATTAGTATTTCGTTATCGATCCTTTAAAAAGAATACATTGGTTTTGGTGTGAACTGACTACAGTGGGAAATTATGTCTCTTAAGTTCCAATTGAATAAGTGGGAGTTAAGACATGTCCCTTGCTTGGGCAGATTATAATTCATCATGATCAGATTCAGGGTATGAGGGACCACCAGCATCCAAATTAAAGGGCCAAAAGACCCAAACCAAGTAAAGCAAAATTGACTGATCAATTGAGAGAGTGTGATGACTCACTGGTCAGGTGGCTAGCATAGCTATTATGAGAATATGTATGTACGAGGCACAACGTGTTCCATGTAACAAATTAAAACCATAAAAGAAGCAAATGGGGGTGAACAATACTACTACTATACTAATACCCGCTTAGTGTGTGAACAAATGAATGATTGATTAAGAATACACACACAAAAAAAATGTAAGATATGAAGACGACGAATATGAAGATCCTCTTTCACAGTCACCGGTGTCTCCAACCATCATTACCCGTCCACATCACCCAGACATTCAACAAACAACGACAAGAATAATTAATACTATCTAATTACATGTTTTTTGGCCCCACCTCATCACACACACCCAAAAACATCTACATTCTCGCCCCCTTCTTGGACCAAATCTCTGTTTTTCTTCATGTCCGATAATGATATACTTTTATTTTATTAATTAAATATACGGTCGGGATATTTTTATTGCAAGAAATGAGGGGTTTAAATGTTAGTTAGGAAATATATGGGAATCCATAGTGCACGAGGTTTATGTCTGGGGGCTGAGAAAATCGGCTCTGCATGGAAAAATTATTGTATGAGGTGGGACGACCACGTATTTATGATTTAGGTTAATTTTATGCAACATATATTTAATCAAATTTTTTAATTTAAAATAGTTTAAATGTAATTTTTGTCCTTCTAAATTAGTAATTATGATATTTTTATTTTTAAATAAAAATATTTAATTCTTTTATTTTTAAAATTCTATAATTTGAGTTCTTCTATTTTAAAATAAAAATATTTAGTCTTTTAATTTTATAAACTTTGCAATTTTGATCCTTGCATTAAATTCAAAAAACATTGATCAATAAGAAATTAATTTGATGTAATTCAAATTTAGTGATGTAACACAAAATAATTTATTTAATATATGTCATTAATATTAATCTCTTAATAATCAACACTTTCCGTTTGAGGAAAGGATCAAAATTACATTATTTTAAAATAAGAGGATTAAAATTGTACAATTTTAAAAATAAGAAAATTAAATATCTTTATTTTAAAATAGGAAATCAAAATTATAAATTTTAAAAAAATAAAAGAATCAAAATTATATTTAAGTACTTAAAAATTAATAAAATTCAATTATATATCATATAAATATAGATTGAGATCACCATACATGTTTTTAAATTTATACTTTATCCTATTTTATTTATAAAAATAAATTATTAAATAGTCCAAAATCACGATATAGTATGGTTTTGAACAATTTTTATGTAAATTGTATTCAGTTGTTTCTATTTAAAAAATAAAATTTAAGATTAATGAAGATCATAGTGATTTAAACTACCACTAATTTTTTATTTATAAGAAATGAATCCAAATATATATATATATATATATATATATTATTATTTGAAAGTCTAAATTAATGTAAATTTAATTTATCAAAAGAGTTATTTAATTGAGTTGAATACGGAATTATGATAAATTCTTCTATATTTATTTCCGATTCCTTCTTATACGACACTTAACTCTTTCTCATGAAAATAGAGAAACACCATAAACACGTAATGATGCAACTTCCTAATTAATTTCTCATGAACTGAGATGGGTTCATGAGTGTGAGTATACTAGTGGTAGTGGTGGATGCGTGGGGACCGGCCTGTTCAATCAAACGAGGGTGGGGCCCATTAATAGTTGCATCCACTGACACACAGTGGGGACAAAGACTGGGGTTGGGGTTCGTATGAAACCGTTGCACAACTGATTCGAGTACAATTACTCGAATTTGAATGCTTTCTCTGCGTGCAAGCTAACCTCATTCATAGACCATATTGTACGACAAAAACCATCATTACCCTCTCTTTCTCTTTCCCTCTCTAGGGATTGCTTGCTTTATATATATATATATATATATATATATATCCAAACAAGTCCTGTGGTTTCTATTACCAAACTCACTTTGCAATTTGCATGACTCCTCCCTCCCTAAGCTATCTCCATTCTCTACCTTAATTTGCTCTCTCACGCTTTCCCTTTCTTCTTTTTTTCTTTTTCATGTCAAGTACCACTTATTAGACACTCAGATACATACACCCACATATACAAAAGCACGCCTTTGGAGATTTTAATAACCCAAGTGTGCTGTGCTTAGTTCGGTTCTGATTGTATGAATGGATCCTTCTAATGGACAACCCCAGGTAGGAGAATTAAGATGTACCATGCTAGATATATGACTTTATTAAAATTTTAAAATCACAATCCTCTTTCCTTTTCTCTCTTTGCTTGTTTCGTGTGGTTTTACTTTTGAGATCGAGTGTGGTTGATATTGGTTTTTAATTCTTCCACAAGATCAATTTAAAGTACGAATAATGAAATGATCCATATTGATTCACAGTTTACACAGAACAAATGGTCTTTCATAATTACTAATTACTATAGTTTCTTGGCAACAAGTATTGGAAAGTTCTAACCTTGTTTTCTTATTATATATACGCTATCCATGGCCTTTGTCTATCTGACTGGATATAAATGCATGTGTGTGTATAATATCTGTGTTTCCAATTGAATTCTCGAAGCCGAGAATTTGATATTAAGGCAAATTATTTTATAACTTTTTCCCATCTTCATCTTTGTGAATTACCCTTTAATCGTATTATTGAAAATTTAGGTGTCATAATATATACTTTTTGCGAGTGCTTATGAATTTATTTTTTATTCAATTGTTTCTACCTATTTTCCACCATAAACTCTCCTTTTCTGATGTTATATGTGCGCATACATGCATCATTCATGATACACACTTGGAATTAGGTGGGGAAATTTTATTTGTCACTTTGGAGTTTGGCCTCAACTCAACTACTTAATCCATCCACACTCATAGAATTTTATATATTATGTTGCAGCAAATGTCTAGCCAGTCAGTGGAGAAGAAGCCAAAGCCTCATCCAGAACAAGCTCTGAAGTGTCCAAGATGTGACTCCACCAGCACAAAATTTTGCTACTACAACAATTATAGTCTTTCTCAGCCAAGATATTTCTGCAAGTCTTGTAAGAGATATTGGACCAAAGGAGGAACACTGAGGAATGTTCCAGTGGGAGGAGGATGCAGAAAGAAAAGATCATCATCAAAGAGGGCTCAGGATCAAACATTCACACCCAATCTTAACCCACTCACTGCACTCCCTCATTTGTCTTATGACTCCAATGACTTAACTCTAGCATTAGCTAGGTTTCAAAAACAATCAAGTGGGCAATTGGGTTACAATGACCATGATCTTTCAATTATGGGGAACCCCACCACAGGCTCCTTTTGTGACATTCTTGGCAATTCAGGCATGAATCCCTCCTCAGAAAACCCTTCATTTTTGGACGAATTTCAAACTGGGTTCCTTCAGACACAAAACCATCTTCAGAATTTGTATTGTGTGTATGGAAATGGGGACTTGGGGGAGGTGGATAATGGCAATTCTGGTGGGGTTGGGGTTAGTGGAGAGATGATGCTCCCTTATGATCAAGTGGTGATGAGCAATGCAACAGCTCAATCGGTGAGTGTAATGAAGCAAGAAATGTGTAGTGGCAGAGAACAAAGTGAAAGGAGGGTGTTGGGGGGTTTCCCATGGCAGATTAATGCAGACACTAACATTATTGGTGAACTTGATTCAGGAAAAGCAATTGCAAGTTGGAACAGTTTCACAAATTCTTGGCATGGGCTTCTTCAAAGTCCTCTAATGTAGACCCCCCACCACAAGAAAAATCAGAAGGCACTTATTTCCTCTGTAATTTATGTTTGACAAAAATGTCAGTCTTAATTTTAATTAAAGTACTGTCAATCATCTTGAGTAGTTTTGGGTTAATAGGGATTTGATTCACTTGGATCCACTTTCTTTTCTTGTATTGTTTTCGCCAAACTAGTACTGTCATACTGTCAATTTTTTTGTACTATTATTATCTTCTTAATTAATGATGAATGAATAGACTAATGAAATTTCAGATTTGTTTGCCAACGAAACAACCAATTGAGGATTTTTTTTTCTTCTTAATTTTTAAATTAATACTTAAAAAAAGATAAGTAGTAAGATCTTACGACTTTCTACGACTTCTAAGTATAAAATTGTGAACTACTTTATGATTTTTTTAAAATATTTTTATTAGAAGTGGTAAATAATTTTATTTAAATTAACTTAATTTTATTTACAACAAATTAGCCTATGACTTAACTAAAAAATATCTTGAGTTCAATTTTTTTAATAGAAGTAATTTTTTTATTAAAAATCATAATCAATATGAGCTAGATAATACTTTTATTTTTTAATTATTTTGTCAATATTTTGAGGGTATTTGTTAACGTTTTCCTTTATATTTGTAAAAAATTAATTATTACATTTTTAGTTTTTTGTCTAATTATCTTTTTATCTCTAAAATTGGTATCGTCAAATGCATTGTGATACTTTAATTACAATCATTCCTTCTTCTAATTCAAAAATCGTCCACTAATAAGGCTTCAAAAAGCTGAAAGATAACAGATGCCAGCTTAACACCCACTAATACCACAATCATATTAAGTATCTATGAATTATTTATGATTTTAGAGTGATAAATAATTTACAATTTTAAGATCGTAAATAAAAATATAAAAAAAATTAAAATATATATGATTTTAAAATTGTAATTAAAAAATTAAAAGTAATAATTTTTTTTACGATTCATAAAATAATTTATGATTTTATATTCATAAGTCATAAAATATCTTAAGATATTAATTTAAATTTTATCATAATTTAAAAAAAAAAACCCTTTGATCGTTTGACCGCCAAGCAATGCAGGTGGAGGGAGGGAAATAGTATATAGAGCGCATTATTTGCTTATTTGACAGACAGATCACGTACAGATGAAAGAGAAGAATGACAGTGAAGTGTCGTAGTTCATTTTGTACAGCCTGACCCCCGGCCTCTGAAGTCTGAACCGTTAGAATAACTGTTTCAGACTTTCAGGAGCTTTTTGGGTTTTGAATTAGTGGTTTGGTTTTTCAAGATATTATTATTCTACCATGATTGCATCTTATTTACGTCAGGTAGAACATGGAGAACTTACCAACTACTGAAATGCATTATTCAAATGGCAATTGGATGGGGGAAGAATTTGTGAAAAACCTTCTCTGCGTTTGATTTCTTGCAGGACTTAATGTCCATTTCTTGTACTTGTACGTAGAGTTATTATGTTGATGTTTAGGGGCTTTGCCCCTCCTGTTTACCAAAAAAATAAAAAATGCATTGTTTAATTAAATTAATTGGGTGGTACTCCATAATATGAAACTTTTGGTTTACAAGAAATAAGGTTATTTTTGAAGGACATACTTTGCATGTGAAAAAATTATGCCAAAAAATTCTGCTTTATATGCGGTCATGGTTAAAGGCTTATCAATTAAGTAAATTTGTTATATCTTTTCAACAATGGCAAGCATATCCTAGTGTTTATTTAACTGTTTATTGAGGGATGATTTGTTTGAGCATATGTAGCGCTAGGAGCCATATCTTTTCCTATGCAAAGTATTGTTTATATAGACCAGGATTTGATTTCTAGTTGGCTGTGGACTTTAGCATCTTGGCCAAAAGCTTATTTGTACATGCATTATATTGGGATTGAATTGTGGGAGATGGCAGCAGGAGTTAGGATCTACTCCTTTGTGTTGTATTTCCTTTTCGGTTTTGTAGCAACTTTGGCTAACTGTCTCTGTATCTTTCTAGCACCTCAGGTGCATTTAATATATTACAAATTGCTGACTAAAAAAATAATTGGGATATCATATCTATATAATAATTTATAAAATATTTTTATTGTTTGAATTTGAAATAGTATAAAAATAATTTTTTATTGTTTCCTTTTAAATACAAACTTTTGAAAATAAGAAACAGAATTAAAATAGGGTGGTATTATTATAATAAAAAATGAAAATTTTCTTCGAGATAAATAAACCCTTATTCTTTTATCTTTCTTTATTACATTATTTATTTTATTTTATTTATTTTCTTATCTTTCTATTTTTTAAAGAAATTTATAAAATTTATTGTATAAATAAAATTTCTCAATTAAATTAAGTAGTGAAAATATGTAATGATATTTATTATTCATTAAAAAAAATTCGTGTTCCTAAGAAATAAAAATTTCGGTGACGCGCCCATGAGCGCCATATTCGGAAAGAAATTTGTCTGCCTAGGGCCTAGGGCATTGCAGACCAAATCCAACGTAGGATTTCGGCGTGAGAAAGCGGCCAGACATCAGTTTGAAAATTATATCACTGTCAGAATGTGAGTCAGTAACAAGCTATCAAGTAACAAAGTAGTACTGCGTAGAAAACAAACATCAGGATCTAGGATGTTAAGAATTTTAAAAAAAAATTATGAAATAGAAGTAGCCTTTTAATTAAAAAACGAGACCTAAAGAGCAAAACAACCAAATTACGAAAAACACGTAACATACTTTCGAATCTCCTAAATCTCCCAAGTGACATTTTTTAAAAAAATAAACTAACATTTATTGGGGGAAAAAAACATAACATACGTTCAAATGGATTACCATCGGGTGTTTGTCTTCACGTCTTAGAAGTGCGTTACTGCGTTATCATTAAAATCCACGTAAAAAAAACATCAAAATATGCAGAAGCAACAAATGATAGCTTATCAAGTTGGACGCGATGAGTTATCAAACATACACATTGTGTGCTTCAAAACTCTTAGAATCAAGTATGAATCCCAAAATTATGGTGGAAAATTTAAAAAGTTGAAGTAACTACTTATTGTTTTGGCTTTAACTTTATTTTGAAACTGATTTTTGTAGAATTGAAAGCTGATCTGGGCAAATCTTTAAGGGTCTTCTTTGATTGGAACAATATGTAATTTAATTACTGTATGCATGATTTATTTTTTCTTTTAGTGTTCAAATTAACTCAATTTATGTATAAAAAAGAATATCCAGTTTCTATTTTTTTTTTTGTAATATTAAGCTAAATCAAACATTCAATTTTTTAAAGAGTACTGTTAGATTTAAAAATATCTCAAGAATAAAAGTTTCACAAATTAATATGACGGGTATTTATTGTTTTCATTTTATTTTTGGCACTAAATTCATGACCCAGGGGTATGATATAGTGGATTACGTGTAGCATTGAAGTTCGCACAATGAGATCATTGTTTTGTCCTTTGTAAGTGTAGGCTGAATGGAAAGAAAGCGAGGGGCCAGTGATGGATATTTAGTTGGATAATAACAACCAATGGTGATCCAGAACCATATCCTCCGCTAAAAGGTTTGAAGTTATTTTCCTCGAGGTGCAACTAGTTTGTGTACATCTAGAGTTTGGGCTTCAAGTTCTCCAAAAAAGAACCATAGCAAAAGCTCATACAGGCCCAAAAGATCCAAGTTGAATCACATGGCATTTGCCCCTCAAGCGCCAACGAAACATTGACAATCTCTACCTACACGTCCTTGAATTAATACCTCTTAATGAGATAAATTAGA
Source organism: Glycine soja (assembly GCF_004193775.1). NCBI lineage: Eukaryota > Viridiplantae > Streptophyta > Magnoliopsida > Fabales > Fabaceae > Glycine > Glycine soja. The sequence continues at coordinate 3,583,454 of NC_041016.1, forward strand.
AGCATACACTACACTTCAAGGGCATTTGGTAGACAAAAAAGTTTTAATTTCTCATAAATTTTAAAATGAAAAATTATGATTCTCATGTTTAATTAGTATACAATTAAAAAAATTACAAAAAAAATATGATTCCTGGCACATCAATTTTAATTCATTTTCAAAGTGGAGGAAATTTTTTTGTTACGTATCATATGAATATTTAATTTACATGAAACATATCAAGATTAATGAAGCATATTTTACACATTCATAAGAATCATGATTATCTGCACCCATATTTTCCGGGTATGAAAAAAAATTATTTCCTACCAAATGCTCCCTTAAAGGAAAATGAAGAGAATGGTTTTTGGCGGGACTATCTAGTGTGGCTTTGCGAGAAATTTCATCAAATGGAAAAGAAAAAGCTAACATTGGGACAGATTATCAAATCCGTGCTTAAGGATGCTACCAAATTACAAAGAAAATATAGTTTCAAGGATATTTTTCTAGATGGTGAAATGATGGATCATATAAAAGGCTTAATTCATTCAACTACTAAGAAGCAGGTTTAGACAATGTTTCACCAAACAAAAAGGAGGGTAGCGGTCAGACAAAATTGCATAACATAAACATTACATGTAACATAATCATAACATTAGAAGCAGGTCATAAACCAAACAGTGACTATTTTTGAGGTTTCCTCCACAAGACCCCAATCTTCTTCAGCATGTTGCCATTTTTCTTGGTCTGGAAATCATCATCAAGTTCTTCACAAAAAGGTGAGTACTTGTTCATTATAGAGTTATAGTTGTTGTCCAAAGACATTGATCTCTCAGTGAGTTTCCCATTGTTCCCTGCTGAGAGCATAGCAGCAGCAGCCTCTGCAGCCTTTCTCCATTGATCAGACTGTATCTTCAATCTTCTTAGTTCAGCTTCTATTATTGAATTTGCTGCCTGAGATGCTTCCAGTTGCTCGGCCACCCTCGCCGCCTTTCGGTTGCACCTATCTGCATCTTCCATCACAATACCAAGCTTTATAACAGCCTCGCGTTCTGCGGCCTTAGCTGTCTCTAGTTGTGCAGCAACTTCCTCCATCACATTACCACCATGTGCAAACCTCTTACTGATCTCCAACTTCAGCATTTCATTCTCTTCAGATATGCTTTGCAATGTTGTTTCCTTGTCCATCAGATCAGCCTTCAATCCAGCCACGGATTCATCTAGTTTTCGAAGCTCCTTCCTAAGTTCATGTTCTCTTTGTGATGACATGCTTTTTTCAAGCTGCAAATTCAACTTCTCATTCTCCTCCACAATGCACTGCAACTCGGTTTCCTTATCCATCAGGTTAGCCTTCAACTCTTCGACATCAGCATTCTTTCTTTTCAATTCAGCCTCTAGCTGAGATTCTCTCTTGCTTGATTCTGATTTTATCTGTTCAATCAACTCATAGGCTTTCCTAATCTTCACTGAACACTCAATCTGTTCTTCCTGGTGCTTAGTATCAGCACTCTCTATAGCAGACCTCAGAGAATAAATTTCTGCTTCAATGCGATTAAGATCTGTCTCACCCTTGTGTAATACCTCAGCTTTCAGCTCCATGTTACCAACATCTGCAAGATTTAAAGAACTGTTGCATTTGTTACTAGTGAGGCCAAACTCAAGTTTGCTTACTAGTTCCTCTAGTGAGTTCACTCGTGCTCTAGATTGGTCTAAGTCCAAAGCAGCAGAGTTGTAGCCATTCACAGCTTTGGCAGCATCAGCTCTCAGGAACTCAACAGTTCTTTTTGCAGCCTCAAGTTGCCTCAAAGTCTCATTGACCAAAGCTTGTGCCTGAGCTGACTCTTTGGAATCCCTGAGTTGGTTTCTCATGTTCTCCACAAGAGAGAGAGATTCTGCCAAGTTATCCGTCAAGTTTAGCAGTTCCACATCTGATGATTCCGCGATTTGCGTGTGCGCATTCTCACAGTTAGCTACCAATTCAAGCTGAACCTTGAGCTGCTGAATTTCGTCGATGGCAGAGGTAAGCGCAAGGGTGTTGTCTGAGAGCTTCTGTTGGGCAGCCCTGAGCTCGGATTGCCACGCCTTATCATGCTCTTCTATGGTTTTCTGGAGCTCAACAACACGAGCCTGTTCAGTAGCTGAGAACTTCACAAGTTGCTGTTGAGAATCTTCAAGTTTCAAGGATAGGGAAGCTACTTGCTTCTTGGACTCTTCAGCATCTTGCTGAGCTTGCTTCTTGCATGATTCAGACACACCGAGCTGGTTCCTCACCACCTTCAAATCCTCTTTGAGTTGAGAAATCTGATATTCCAATTCAGATATTCTGCTTGGACGCTTCCTCTAAAAAAACAGAAAAATTATAATGGTTTAAAATTCCGAGACAAATTTCTAACTGTTGCATAATTGTTCTTATGAGGAATTGTATAAAACAACACACCAATTTTCTAACCTAATATTTCGCAAGTCTTGAATATACGATTGCATCACACGTATATAAAACCAATGACAAGTTATTACATGGCAGGTAAGTAGCTTATTCTACCCACTCTCTCGATTAAATCGAATACAGCAGATGTTCAAGAGCAGAATCCTTCCAACCAAAAGGGGCCTTTAATATCTATCTAACCGCTAACGTGCATTTCTACAGGAATTTAAGTGCCCACACTATTAGACGCCCCATAATTAAATTACCTTCTCATTAGCTATGTCAGCAGTACAGTACTATATTATCCAAAAAATAACAAAAAAAACCAACTCTAAAGCCTTCAACAGTTAACACCACCTTTTCAAAAAGCAAGCCTTGAGAAAAAGAATAAAAAACAATCATAACAACATCCTACAATTTCGGCAAAAATCAAAAGCGCTTTAGTAAGCATAACATATAGCTTTGTTTTTTTTTTTGAAAGAAAGAAACTAAAAACAGATATTTTGTGCTTGCTACCTTATCATAAAAAGCACTTTCTAGATTTTGTTAACACAATTATGATAAAAAGAAAAAGTGTTGCTACCTCTGGTGCGGGGCTTCTGGGTGATCTGCGGTCGGTGAGTTTGGGACTTCTATTATCCTTTGATGTTTTATTTAATGAAGATGCAGTACTGTCTAATGTAGCAGGCCTGAGTTGGCGTCCACCACGAGGGGACACCTTCTGGGGCACTTCAGAGGAGCTACTACTAGTATTTCTGAAATCAGAATATCTAAGCGTTATGAATTATGATTCTCATGTAGTAAGCAATTGCATTGGTATATGGAAACGCACACCTCAAAATTCAAGCAATAAATACCGGCAATAAGCGCTTTGCCATATAAAGCAAAACCAATGTCTTTATATCACTCGCAAATCTGAACTTGCTAAATCAACTGAGAGATTCCCTTATGGTTTAGCAAAATGAGCGTAGAGAAGAGTAGATGCTCCAAAGTCCAAACCATTAGGCATGATTTGAAACCGAAATTACAATTACTATTGCCGTAATGAGTACTATAAATACCTGAGTAATAGTACTCCTTTAAGTTACGATCAAGTCTTTTCAGAAGTAACGCAAATCTCATTAACCATATAAATTAATTCATTCAACTTGAAAATTTAAAACGTTCTCCAATCAAGTCTTGTAACGCAAATGTCATTAACCATGTAATTAATTAAGGATTCAACTTGAAAATTAAAACGTTCTCCAATCACAAGTTGTAAAATCAACTTTATGATTATTGATTTACAAGGTGATAATTGACACCATTTACCATCGTACAATCAATGGTTCTTCTTTTTGGTAGATACCATCAATGGTAAATAGCAACGGGACTATCTGATGCTATTGCTCCACGCGAAAAAAATATAATAATTGTTATATAACGTAACATTATAGCCATCTGGAAAAGATTGTAGTAATATTGATGCAGAGAAATCAAATCCATTTAGAACAATCAAACTTTTGTTCACATTATTATGATTATAATTATCATAATTGGGAAAAACTGCTCCGGGTCCCAATCTCCCATTCCGCAGTTAACGCCGCCTATATAAAAGCGAACTTGAACAAAAAATGATTTGTCTTTTGAAAAAAAATAAAAGATTGGACTCGGCGACAAAGGCCCAACAAACATAATTAACGTTAGAAACTTGAGCTTTATATAAGGGGATTCCATGAAAGGAATGAAATTAATAAAATAAAATAAAATAGAAAGGCAAGCATCATATTTTAAGATTCTTACTACCCAGATTCTGGAATGTTTCAACACCATAGCAATATAGCTTGATGAAAATGGCATGAACTAAGGGAGAAACTTTATATATAAAAGTGGGGCGAGTTAGGTAGAAACAAAGTTGAATCGAAGAGGACAAATTGTGAATAGTTGACATACATTTGCGTGCGCTGGTGCTAAGTGGTAACCATGTGTGAACTTATAACCAGACCCACCAATGTGGAACAAAGTTATATACAGCTTATGCATTAAAGCGTTATATTCTTGGGCACAGTTTGTTCCAGATATAGTAGTTGACATTTGAATTTGAAATACTACTATGAGTACGTAATGCCACATCATAATTCAAGGTGAACAATCCCGTTGATTTAGCCTATTCATAATTTCACAGAGCATTTTAAAGAGCCAAAATAATTTTGAACCTGGAACGTGCAGAAGCAAAATTTAAAACAGAAAAAAAGCAATTGAAGCTTACCTTGTCTTTGGGGTCTGCATGGTTAAACTGCCTTGTATTCCAGGAAAGTAAAACGGGTTAATAATTAGGACCTCGCTACTTGAATGCTCCCTGACCCACAAGGACTATAACAGTTCAGAAAAAAATATCATTAACTGATGACACAAGGGAATCCAATGTGAAGGTCAATGAAGTTGGGGAGAAAATAAATAGATTCATGCAGAAAGAATGCACTCCTAAAAGGGCAGAAAACAATTGCTTACCTCAATTTTTACTTCTCATTTACTGTAAAAATTACCTGTGTTATTCTACCCTTTTCGACGTACATGAAGAACATTACATTTTTTATTTTTTTTTGAAGAGAACATCATTGCATATCTAAAATTGAAGACATCACTAAAAATAAATACTAACAGGGCAGAAATTATGGACACCATTATAAAAGGATTAAAAAATAAATAAAAATATGAGCGGATTGGTATAACATGTCAACTACAAGTCTACACATGAAAATTAAATGAAGCCAAGTTTATATTTTAAAGAAATAGTAACCTTTTTTAAGAAACAAAAAAGTTCATCCAAACACACAAAATTGGTACTTTTTTATTTGAAAGAGAGCACGTTTTGGTACTTGAAACATTCGTGATAGATGAATTTAGTCTTTGAAAAATTATTACATCTATTTTTTTTGTCACCATAACGAAGACCCTACATAAAAAAATTTGAATCCAGTTCCACACATGATATAGGTCCTCAAATCTCCCTTTAAAATTATTACATCCATTTAATTATGAAATGAATTTTTTTACATCAAACATAATCCCCAAAACCGAAACTACTTTACGTGTGTGTAAAACACAAAGCGTCTTTTTATTAGCTGATAATATGACTAGATCTTTGGGTCAAAAAATCCCAGATAATATTTAAGAGGAACGTACAACTGACAGGACAAATTACAGAGACGTCCATATCTTCATCTTATGACGGAGATACCGAATTTACCCATATGTGCTAGTTAAATCACATGCATGTACCATGGGCTTTTTTGTAATTACAGTGAAAAAATTCTTAACCTCACGTTTACCAAGTGAAAGAATTGAAAGGCGAAAACAAAATGATCACCTGTCTCTTACACATTGACATTTTCCTATAAAATTTTCAATGAGGAAGGACGTAGGCATGATGATCATCACCCAAAAAAAAACACATGATGATAACATAGATGAGTGATTTTCATAACAATTTGATGTGTGTGCTTGCTAGACAATGAACAAGGAAACGCCCAAATAGAAAAAAAAAAAAAAAAACCACCAAAATCACTTCCAAAATAAGGACTTTCATTTATTTAAAACTAAGAATCAAATCTAGATCAAACGAGAAAACATCGACAATTCCATTAAAATTAAAATCTGTATTTAAAATAGTTAACGGAAAACCCATCTTTTGAAATTAAAAATGAGAGTGAAGGAAGCTCTATTTAGAGAAATATTTATTAAGCATATCGAAAAAGTAGAAACAAGCAGGGAACTAACAAAGAAAGAAAACAAACAAGTACATAATGGAATCCAACTATTTTAATACGATTTTACTATTTATTTCTATTGTTCAAAACACAATTCCCTCATTAATATATACTCAATTTGCCTTTGAAAAATGTACGTGTTAAAACATAAAGCTACGAAACATTGCAACTCCCGAGTCCCGAGTCCTGAACTTCGCCTGAACTTCGAAAGAGAGAACCGCGTTAATGTCGGTTTTAATTTTAGCATAACTTTTCAATATAAAAAACTTATGTAGCGGTTTAAAGTGGAAAAAAGCGGTCAAAAAAGAAACGCAGAAAGAACTTAAAAAAGCATCTTAGCATCATTAATAAACTTTAATTTCCCCGGAAATTAAAAAAAAGAAAACCATCTCAGCGAGGGGGGGAAAATCCTAACATGAACAAGGAGAAGGAGATGAAGAAATTAAAACCTCGAAGTTATACGGATCGTAATGAAGCACACTTATGAGCCAGAGTGAGTTACAATGGTAATTAACCTGTACAACAAGTAATAAGTAAGATAATGTTTATGGACTCTCTTCCAAACGACAATGCAGAAGAAGAAACGACATGAGTCAGTCATACATACCCCGAGTGTGAACCTGTAAACATTATAAGTGAAAGTTGAATGTTTCTTGAGTTTTCTCGTTGTTGAGGTCTTGTCCTCTCCTCACTGAGCGTGTGTGTCTATCTATCTATCTGTCACTACCTTGTGTTTATTAACTACTAATAAGGAGGAACAGTGATGACGTGGAGTAGAGAAACGCGAATGCTGAGACCATAGACATTTGTCCTTTCACAACGTTAATTGGTTTGAAGTAAGACCTTGCGTCCGGTTTGGTCACAGTAGATACTATACTACCGTAACTAGATAAGCAATTACTCACTAGTATCGGATCTTAATTAAAGTTTAATGATCCCAGATTCTAAAATATTTTTTAAATATTATTTAATCACAAATCATTGTTAATATTATCTGTATATTAATTATCATATAAGTCAATAAATTTATCATAATAATGAGATTGAATGATAATATAATGTAAATTTTTTTTTACTAAATGAGTGTAAAATTATTTTCCTTTTTTAATTTAGTTTAACCAAAATTAGATGGATGGATAGATTTTTTCTTCCTATATTTCACTGACCGGTGGCACCAAATAAGACCTAAAATGGATTACAATCTAATTTATTTTTTAAAACTTAATAAGGTTTGAACATCATTTATTTATTTCACATTATTATTTTAAGTTTATGTTTGCCTAAAGAAAAAGAAGGAAAAGACATAAAATACTCCCAAAAATACAACGTATAAGTTGAAATAAGGAGAAGAAAAACAGATAGTCATGAGAGTATATGGACGCTTAATAATCTTTATTTCAAAGTAAAATATAAAAACAAAATAATTCAGACACCGGCAGAAAAACTAAATTTTTTTTTTGTTATGCTCGTTAATTAAAAAATAAGAAAATTAGTTAGTAGTATTAAAACAAATTAAAAAACATAGTGAAAAAATAATTGATACATTTATCTTATACCATATACATAAAATTTCAAAGTGTAATAACTGAGATGATAGTCGAAAATAATGAAACATATTAAAAAATACAATTACAATGCAATTATGACAAAACTAATGATGAATGATAATTTGTATGTTGTGCAGGGTACATGTCTTCTTTTATTTCGATTACTAGTTTGTAGTAACCAAACTTGTTCTATTGTGCAAAATCGTTTCCAATAATTGGATTGTGCTAACACCTTTAACATGTGTTCGTCATTTTTTAATTTTGTTATTTCATATTAAATGATATTCTTTTATAAATAAATTGTTAAACAAAAAGTCTTATCATTTTTAATTAAATTATTTCATATTAAATGATATTCTTTTATAAATAAATTGTTAAATAAAAAGTCTTATCATTTTTAATTAAATCTAATGACATAAACAAACTAATTATATTTAATAATATAATTATATTAAAAATAATTATATTAGAAAATTTAGATTTTAAATAAAAATATTCACCTAAAATTATCTTAAGTAAATTAAACAATAAAACAAAAATAATTATATTTAATAATATCATTTTATTTAAAAAATAAAAAACAAAATTATAAAATTTAATTTAATAAATAAGTAGTTTTAAAACTAATTAAAAAATTATATAATATAATATAATATTTATATTTTATAATATTTTAAATTAAAATAAAAAATAAGAAGAACCACGTTCATCTACAAAGTGGAATAGATCAAAACACAAAGTCTAAAGTAGTATATATTGAAAATTAAATTATAAAGTGGTGTACATTGAGAAAAAACAAAAGAGAGAGTGTATTCACGAAAAAAAAATCATATTAAATTGATTAACCTAACTTATTAATCTTGATGTTATGTATACTTAAAAATAAAAGAAGTATAAAGTTTAAAATAAAGTATATTTTATAATATTTCTTTATTTCAAAATGAATAATGATATTATAAATATAATACCATGTTATAAAAATATTATCTATTAAATCAAAAAATTATTATTGATATGTATTTGTTTAAATGTCTAAATTTCTTAAAAAAAAAATGAGACACTGAATCGACTTATATAGGAAAATTTGAAGTATAACTCTCAAACGTCTTCAAGATCATCATTAGTTTTATCATAATTGTATTGTAATTGTATTTTTTAATATGTTTCATTATTTTCGACTATCATCTCAATTGTTATACTTTGAAATTTTAGGTATGTTGTATAAGATAAATGTATCAATTATTTTTTCACTATATTTTTTAATTTGTTTTAATACTACTAACTAATTTTTTTTATTTTTTAATTAACGAACATAACAACAAAATATCAAGAGCACATAAATTTAACTATAAAATTACATACAATATTAATGTAACTAAAAAATTGTATTCTAATTTTATCCATTTCTTTTATTTTTCTTTAAAAAAATAAAGAAACAAAATTATAAAATTTAATTTAATAAATAAGTAATTTTAAAAATAATTTAAAAAAAATTATATAATATAATATTTATATTTTATAATATTTTAAATTAAAAAAATAAAAAAATTACGTTCATTTACAAAGTGGTATAGATCACAACACAAAGTCCAAAGTAGTGTATATTGAAAATTAAATTACAAAGTGATGTATATTGAAAAAAAATAAAAGAGAGAATGTATTCACGCAAAAAAAACCATATTAAATTGATTAACCTAACTTATTATCTTAATATATTAATCTTGATGTTATGTATACTTAAAAATAAAAGAAGTATAAAATTTAAATTAAAGTATATTTTATAATATTTATTTATTTCAAAATGAATAATGATATTATAAATATAATACCATGTTATAAAAATATTATCTATTAAATCAAAAAATTATTATTATTATGTATTTGTTTAAATGTCTAAATTTCTTTTTAAAAAAATGAGACGCTGAATCGATTTATATAGGACAATTTGAAGTATAACTCTCAAACTTCTTCAAGATATATTATTGAGTCTACTTTTTTAAACATCAATAGTTAATTTCCTAGATTGATTATGTGTGGCAATGCAAATTGAACCAAAAATAGATGTAAAACATGTTTTAGTAATTACTATTTAGTAGGAATGTAATTATCGATCATGATTCATGACATGAGTGATTTCTTATACAGACCAGATGTAGCAAATTGGAATAATGAAGGTATAACAGATTCTTCATCATAATACAAGGTTAATTGCAAGGCAATCATGTATAATTGACATATCACTGGAACGTTTCAAGAGAGATAAAGACTTTAGTCCCTTCACTAGGCCAAAGGATTATTAGATAGGCTGATCGAGCAAACCCAATTATTCTTCTGTTTGCAGTACTTCCGAGATCTAATTATAAATAATAATAGGTGGGAGTTCGATCGGCGGGCCAGGTGTAAATGCATCTACAAGATAATTTTTAAACCTTATAACATCTAAACAATTTAGAAAGACAGTAACAAACCTTGTGAAGCCTATCACATAATTAAAATAAATATAAATATATCTAATGTAAGAAAAAAAATATATCATTAGAAGCCATACTATACTTGCAAAAAATATAATTATGCATGGATTAATTACGCATAAATGCACCTGAATAAACTAAAGTATGATGAATCATGTACTAATTTTTTATCAATTAGAAAATGAACAAGTATATAAGTAGTGAGAAGTCAAGATAGAATTTTTTTTATAAGGCTCAACTGAAACGAGTTTGTTAGTAAATGCACAAATAAAACTGTACTGTATTAATTGGTTATACTTCTTAATTTATATATGATATATATATTTAACCATTAAAAAAAACGTAGTAGTAGTAATTGGAAAGCAAGACATACCAGCTGCAGGATAAACACATTGATTGAGAGATGGCCCGAGACATGCCGGTAAAACCGATGTATCAACGTTAGGAGCAGTTAAACAAGATTGTGCACTAACATGAGTACAGGTTTTCAAGACAGTTCTGAATTTTACAGTCTCAATGAGGAGTTGCTGAGATTGGATTGAATTAGGAATAGCCGACATGGGACCTGGGTTGGGATCTATAAGTTTGGCTTCATGGTCTCCCAAGCATTTCTCCATAGAATCAAAAAGGCAAAATGACAACCCAAGTGGAACGTTTATTCCATGGCCACCTTCCTGATGATGCAATGGATCATTTCCACTGCATGTTTGAGCAACATGTGAGCTGCAATGTGTCACAAACTTTTTGAATCTAGCTGACTCATACGCTTAAAGATTAGTGGCTTTGCCTTCTGCAGGAGTAATGGCATCACCAATACCACCAGCTTCTTCTACAAGATTAATGGCTTCGCCATCACTAGCATCTTCTGCAGGATTATTGGCAGCTTTGCCATTACCAGCTTTTTCTGCAACTGCTGCACCTATAAACAACAATAGAGTAATTAGTACCACTCTCATTTTCTCCATTAATTGGTTCTCTTAGTGATAAACTAGTTTGCACTTTTGAGAACTTTATTGGATCGGTGCTCTTGTATGTGTGAATTTTGCAATATATATACAAGAGAAACTAGGAACTCAACATCTATGTTTATTATTATAAAAAAAATTATTACGACCTTTGATCTTTGTCATATATCCTGACTCGTTTGCTTTCCAAGAGCTATATATATATTTGTCTTTCTAACATTAAAATGAAATATAGATAATAAAAAGATAGAATATATTTTATCATCACACTAATTACTATTGCAATTTTCATATTTATTTCTTTCCATTTTCTTTTATTAAATATTTTTTTAAGATCTATATGCATAAACAATAAGTTGTTTAAAGCGGTACTATAGTTTAAATTTATTAATATGATCGAAGAGATGTTTACATTTAATAATCTAACTCCTCAAAATACTTATAAAAAAACAAAAAAAAAAACTCCTTTAAATAAGAGTACGTTTTGAAAAGTAAATATTTACGGTTGTTATTTTAACATACTCCACCGTCTCATATTATAATAGGCTGTCATAAATATTAAATAATCTACTTAATTTGTTGAATTTTAAAGCCATACATTTTTCATCTCTTTAATTAGTGACTCACTTATTCCTTTTTTTACATTACTCCCACTAATTAGTATTAATCAAAGGATAATTTTGAAAAAAATATTTAATGCAATATTAATTTTATAAAATGACATACTGAAATATTTTTTTTTTCAAAAACATATAATTTACAACGGAAGAAGTATATTTTTTGCTTTGGTGAATTGATTGAAACAGAAATCAATGATTGACACATACATGTAATAAATGTGAATTTGTTAAAATTTCAACTGTAATTTATCAGCTAATGCTAACGGTAATTATTTATATGTATCGTTAATCAGTATTCTTATAGAAAAACATAAAAGAATTCATCAACAACACAATTTTACGCATTCTATAAAAAATATTTATTTTCTTACTTCCTTAAACTAATATTCTAAGGATATTACCGAGCGTTTCTCGTTATTTATTTAAAAAGAGTTAAATCTTGCATTTGATGCGTGAGTCTACGTACATGCCTTCAGTAAGATTATTTCTTCCAAAAGAATACATGTAAGAATAAAAAAAGTTATATAAATATTATTTTTAATTACATTCAATAATTTATCAATCATTTGTGATCAAAATAATACCATAAATAAAAAATATTTAGCCCATTCGTATATTGGATATATAGAATAAAAACTTCCATCTGACAATATTGACATTTTGAAAAAATTCGGTTAAACAAAGAAATGCTTTATTGAAATTAAGAGTAATTTCATTTTATTATATAAAAATGATTGATATATTCGAAAGTTTTAATTCCTAAAAAAAGTGCAATTATTATATCTCACCTTATAATTCAATTAGTTTGTTTTGGACGATAATTATTATAAAAGCTAATTTTTATACTAAATTATATAATTTCTCAAAAAAATTAAATTACAATGTTATTTATTTCATTTTGAAAATATAAATTTTATTTTATTTAAAAATAAACTTAAACTCAATTTTGATTCTCCTATCAATTTTGATCATTTCATTTTAAAATACAGACAATTAGTTTCACAATTTCAAAAAAACATTATTTATGATCCAATCTTCAATTCTGTATATATTTTTTTTATTTATTTTGATATAATTAAATCCTAAACTTAACATATTCATTTAAGATAATATAAAAAAACAATTTAATTAATTAAAAGTTAAGAAATAAAATAAATAAATATAGACAAAATTGAGAATTAAATTAAAATTAATTTTTAAAAAAATAGAATGAGTTTATTTTAAAAGAAGAAGATCAAAATTACAAATCAAACAAACACTAAAGTTAAATTTAGAAAACAAGTATATGAGGTAACGGAAATAAACATTTTAAAACAAAAATAATTGTATTAATTAATTAATACATTATAGGATTAAATGAGATGAGTTTATCTTATTTTTTAAAATGTTTCTTTAAATAAAATAAACAGTTTTTTTATTTTAAAACTAAGCTCTCTGAAACCAAACTCCCAATCAAATCCTTCAACACTGTTGGTGGATGATCAAATTTAAGAAAAAGCAACTCCGACTCAACTTAGCCAAACAAAAATTCGCACAGAAATTTCCTTCCCACAAAGAGTGCTTCATCTCAATCTTCCAGTCAAGAATGCTTTGATACCTGCTATATCGTTGCATACTTATGGGGAAAATCTTGAGGCTGTTGCACTAAAAATAGTGTATATTTTTATTGTGTAAATTATTAAAATATAATTTTAGTTAAAAAATGAATATTATTAACTAAATCAGTTATTTTTTAAAATATGCGTGAATTAGTTTAAAAAATTTATATTGAGGGACAATTTTCGCCATCTTATCATCTCAATTGTTTTTCTTTAATTAGTAGATTAAGACATTGACAATATTTTGGCCCTTCGGCTATTGCTTGTTCCGCACATGTTATAATCTATGTCCAATGGATTGGGCTACTAACTAAATCAATAAAAAATAAAAAAATCTCCTCACTTTTGATTGCGGACCATAACATTTTTTACAAATACCTGCTAAGAGAAAGAACAACAACAAAATGAGACGCAATGGGTGAACCGGTGATGAAATGTCAAATAAATCTTTTGACAATATTTCTTTTTAACATTGATGTATAATTAATTAAAATAATTCAAATATATAGCATGACATGTGATTAATTAAATAATTACATTAGAAAAAGAATTTATGATAAATTTGTTATTTTTTACAAAATTATCTTAATAATCATATTAACGACACTCCATGACCGTTAAACTCGTTGGTCTTTTATGTGTGTAATTGTAGTCCCCAAAAGAGTGTGGGTATATGTATGAGAAGGAGACGACGTGGAGCCCAGGAGAAGGAGTGTGACTCATGCAAGGCTTGTTAATTTACATCATATATTGCATATGCTGCGAACCATGTGGTGAAACAAGGATCACAAAGGCACAACCTAAGTAGCAGATCATAGGCTGTGTCATTAGTTCACCTATCTCATGATTTTATACGTACCCTCTTATTCCTATGTTGCTCTTGTATGCATTTGTTATATTATCACTTTTAGTTGCATCAGTAGTACAATTTCAGTTTTCTTGCTCAAAAGGAAAGTGCATCCAATAAAAACGAGGTCAGTGTACTATTTATGAGAGAGTCAGAGATAACGCAATATCAAATGAATCTATAAGTCAATATGATCTATAAGTCCACAAGTATTATTATATAAATGAATAGTCCATCAAAATTACATTTCTACCCTCTTTGGTTGTGTCATTTTTTTGGTTTTTTGGTCTTTTCAAGGATAAACTTTGTTGCTAAAGATGGAGAACGTGTGGGATGTTTTGTACTTCTCTACTGTGGAGTAGTTAAATATTAAAGCAGTAAACTTCAAGCGCGATAAAGGCAACTGCGGGAAAAGAAAAAGAAAAAAAAAAAACAAAGAAGCTTCAGACAAAGAAGTTACACAAAAAAAAAAACCCACCATATGATAATGTGATACATTTTCCAGTTCAAATCATTTTTCCTTATTAATAAATAAATTATAATATTTTTTATATTAAAATTATGAAAACATATATTATCAGTGTTTTTATTTTGTTTTTTTTTTTAATAAAAGCCACTTTTTATAAGAAGATAAAATTTACTTCTTAAAATAAATAGGAAATTGTGTTTTTAAACAGAAGTAATTTAGATAAATATATTAAATTTAAATATATTGATCAATAATAAGAAGAAAAAAATAATTAAACTATAGTATTATTTATTATTTATATACATTTTATTATTGAAAAGTCCAAAATATACCTCCTATATTAATATTATTAATATATGATTCTTTTTGTACAGTAATATTTTTTATATTAAAATTTTGGTAACATATATTATCAGTGTTTTTATTTTTTTTAACAAAAAAAAAACAATTTTTATAAGAAGATAAAATTTACTTCTTAAAATAAATAGAATTTTTTTTAAAACAAAAATAATTTAGAACAATACAAAAAATTTAAACAAATTGAATGATAATAAGAAGAAAAAAAACAATTAAATTATGATAGTATTTATTATTTATATATATTTTATTGTCGAAAAGTCTAAAATGTATATTTTATATTGATAATATTAATATAAGATTGTTTTTTTACACCCTATCTTCTTTGCTTTTAAAATTTGTATATGACATCTCAACCTTATAGTCCATCTAAAATATACTTTTGTCCTAATTTTTTTATGTTTTGTAATTACTATATTTCAGTAATAAATTCTGTTTGCACAACAATATTTTTTATATTAAAATTATGGTAACATATATTATCATCAGTGTTTTTATTTTGTTTTTAACAAAAAAAAAACACTTTTTATAAGAAGATAAAATTTACTTCTTAAAATAAATAGAAAATTATGTTTTTAAACAAAAGTAGTTTAGATCAATACATTAAATTTAAAAAAATTTATCGATAATAAGAAAAAAACAATTAAACTATAATATTATTTATTATTTCCATACATTTTATCATTGAAAAGTCAAAAATGTATATCTTATATTAATAATATTAACATAGGATTATTTTTTTTACACCATGTTTCTCCTATGCTCTTAGAATTTGTGTATGACATCTCAACCTTATAGTCCATCGAAAATACATTTTTGCCTTTATTTTTTTTGTGTGTTTTGTAATTAAAAATATAATTATTTTTTAAATGTTTTGTAATTATTATATTTCAGTAGTAAAGATTTAAAGTTTCTTGGTTTGGTCTAAGATAAACAAATTAGTGCTATACAAATCCATTAGCTCAATTAAGCTAAATATCCAAATGTTGATTTTTGGATTTTATTATCTGGGTTTTATTTTTCAATTATTTTGTCTCATTATTATATGAAATCTTAGTAAAAATTACTTTTAATTTCAAATAAGCTTTGGTTGGGGTGCCGCTTGGGAGACAAACTAGGTGTTGTGTTAAGAAAACATAAAATGGGAAACGAGGGTAGTGCTCAATTTTTTTTTTCTCTATCTTTTTTTCCTGATTTATTATTCTTATTATTACTTGAAGAAACTGTGATTGAATTAATAATATAATAATGACTTTGACCTTTGTAGTAGAAATGAAGACGATTCAAGTCCTTTTATTAATAAATTTTTTTAGTATTTTAAACAAAAAAAATAATAGAGTCATCCATCTGTATGCATAGGTTACTTTGATTAGTTTAAAATTATGAACCCTAATACAAAATATTTTTCTTAAGCGTAACAATCATTTAACTTTATATTTAATCAAAATTTTAAATTAATCTTAATTTTTTTAAAAATCAATCAATAAGAAAATATATGACATGACAATTTTATCAGTTTAAAAAAATATTACCAAAATCTTTACAATTTTTTAGTCTCTTTTAACATCTCTTTTAAGACATTCTATATTATTGACATAACACTTAATTAAGAACAAAATGAGAATTTTTAAAAATTTATTATTAAATGTAAAAACTGAAAAAAGGAAGAAAACATCGGAATAATTCTTAAAATAAAGAGGAAATTATGTTTTTAAACAAAATTAATTTAGATAAATATATTAAATTTAAACAAACTTATCGATAATAAGAACAAGAAAACAATTAAACTCTAATATTATTTATTATTTAGATACATTTTATTATAAAAAATTCTAAAATGTACATCTTATATTAATAATATTAATATATGATTATTTTTTTACAGTTATATATTTTTCATATTAAAATTATGGTAACATATTATCAGTTTTTTTATTTTGTTTTTTTTAAAAACACTTTTTATAAGAAGATAAATAGATAGAAATTTACTTCTTAAAATAAATAGAAAATTGTGTTTTATAAGAATTGATTGACATTTAGGTTCAAAACAAATTATAGATATTTTCTTTTAATAAAAAATAGATATTTTTCGTCAAACAAAAAATTATGTCAAGAAATGATATCTTAGTGATATAAACTATTTTATTAACAAGTGACAGATAAAAGTTAACGGTAAAATATATTTATTGTAATTTTTACACCTTCGAGATTAAATTTTATATTTACATCTTTTAAAAATGTTAATCAATTATATATTAAATGACAAAAATAATTATTTATCCAAATAATCAATTATCTATAACCTAATAATTATCTACAACTAGCATACTCTCCATTCAGAAACTCTTGTTCCATCCTACTCCTATTCCATTCAGATTATCTCCTTTGACATGAATCAATTTCAGATTTTGATAAGTACACCACCAATTATTACAAGCAACATTCCGTTCGCGCCTCGACTCCACTAACCCTAAACCCACAATGGCAATGGCCTATTGCATCTCCCAGCTCCCCAAACTCCCACTCCTCCCTTCTCTCCCTCATTCCCGTTCCTCTAAAACCCTCCCTTCACTAAACCACGCCGTTCCCCCCACCCTTCTCCGTGCATGTCCTCCTCCCACCCCGCGCCTCAACCCCGCGCGCGTCCGATGCTCCGCCGTCGCCGTCGCCGAACCTCCTGCCCCCAAACTCGGCAAGCGGACCGACATAAAGAAGATCCTGATCCTCGGTGCGGGCCCCATCGTCATCGGCCAAGCGTGCGAGTTCGACTACTCCGGCACCCAAGCGTGCAAGGCCCTCCGTGAGGAAGGGTACGAGGTTGTCCTCATCAACTCCAACCCCGCCACCATCATGACTGATCCCGAAACCGCCGACCGCACCTATATCACCCCCATGACGCCGGACCTCGTGGAGCGCGTCCTCGAATCGGAGCGTCCCGACGCGCTCCTCCCCACCATGGGCGGCCAGACCGCCCTCAACCTCGCTGTCGCCCTCTCCGAGAGCGGCGCCCTCGAAAAATATGGCGTGGAACTCATCGGAGCAAAGCTCGACGCAATCAAGAAGGCTGAGGACAGGGAACTCTTCAAACAGGCCATGAAGAATATCGGGATTAAGACCCCTCCCTCCGGCATTGGCACCACTCTTGATGAGTGTCTCAGCATTGCCAATGATATCGGGGCATATCCGTTAATTGTGCGGCCGGCGTTCACGCTTGGGGGTACCGGCGGCGGAATTGCGTATAACAGAGAAGATTTGCTGGAAATTTGCAAGGCTGGGATTGCTGCTAGCTTGACTAATCAGGTTTTGATTGAGAAGTCTCTGTTGGGGTGGAAGGAGTATGAGCTTGAGGTTATGAGGGACTTGGCTGACAATGTTGTTATCATTTGCTCTATTGAGAATATTGATCCTATGGGGGTGCATACCGGGGATTCGATTACTGTTGCACCGGCGCAGACTCTGACGGATAAGGAGTACCAGAGGCTGAGGGATTATTCGATTGCTATAATTAGAGAGATTGGTGTGGAGTGTGGAGGGTCTAATGTGCAGTTTGCGGTTAATCCCGATAATGGTGAGGTCATGGTCATCGAGATGAACCCCAGAGTTTCCAGGTCTTCGGCTCTGGCGTCGAAGGCTACTGGGTTTCCCATTGCAAAGATGGCGGCAAAGTTGTCTGTGGGGTATTCTTTGGATCAGATACCAAACGATATAACGAAGAAGACACCGGCTAGTTTTGAGCCCTCAATTGATTATGTGGTTACTAAGGTAAGGAGCTTAGTTGTTGCTGATATTGCCATCATATACCAATGTGACTTGGTAGGATGTTTTTACTTTTAAATTGTAAATTTTGTATAGGTAATAAGTCACTGTTTATGTAATTCCAAGTTATTGAGTTTATAATCTGATGAACTAACTAAACTAACATTGCTGATTTTTGTTATGAATCAAATTATGTGAAATCTGTCACAATGCTACTTTTTGTCAGCAAAATATTGGATTTACTTTTCTCATGTGCTTTTGTGGTGCAGATTCCACGGTTTGCTTTTGAGAAGTTTCCTGGTTCTAAGCCAATATTGACGACACAGATGAAATCAGTTGGTGAGGCGATGGCTGTAGGGCGAACCTTCCAAGAGTCATTTCAAAAAGCAGTACGCTCTCTAGAGTATGGATACCCTGGATGGGGATGTTCACAAGTGAAGGAGTTGAACTATGACTTGGAGCAATTGAAGTATAGCCTCCGAGTTCCTAACCCGGAGCGCATTCATGCCATCTATGCTGCAATGAAAAGAGGGATGCAGATTGATGAAATCTTTGAGCTGAGTTACATTGACAAATGGTTTCTCACGCAGCTAAAGGAGCTGGTTGATGTGGAAAGTTTCTTGCTGTCTCACAATTTGTCTGATTTGACAAATATTGATTTCTATGAGGTGAAGAGAAGAGGGTTCAGTGATAAACAGATAGCATTTGCAACTAAATCCACTGAGAAAGAAGTTCGCAATAGGCGGTTGTCTCTAGGTGTCACTCCAGCATATAAGCGAGTAGATACCTGTGCAGCGGAATTTGAAGCTAATACGCCTTATATGTATTCTTCTTATGATTTTGAGTGTGAATCGGCTCCCACTACTAGAAAGAAGGTCTTGATTTTGGGTGGAGGACCAAATAGAATTGGTCAAGGGATTGAGTTTGACTACTGTTGTTGTCATGCATCCTTTGCTCTTCAGGTTTGTTTTGTTCTCTTTTGTATTAATTAGACTAGATTTTAGGTTTTAACTGGGGTGCAAACGGTGCTGATGCTGCATGATATTGTCCAATTCTGATATTAAGCATTAATGAAGTGTTAAGTTTAAATTTTGTGTCCCCTGTCTATCATCATTTTTTAAGTGATTAAATTGTCCCTGCATGATATCTTACCAATTCTGATATTAAGCATTAATAGGCACTGATTCTGACTTACCTTAAGATTTGACCTGCTAGATGGTTATGTTGAGTTTTGTGCAGTTGCTATTCTTACTATATGTAACCCTTGTCTATTGCATTTGCAGGATGCAGGATATGAGACAATCATGGTGAACTCAAACCCCGAGACAGTTTCCACAGATTATGACACTAGTGACCGTCTATACTTTGAACCCTTGACCGTTGAAGATGTTTTGAACATTATTGATTTGGAAAGGCCTGATGGTATCATTGTACAATTTGGTGGTCAAACACCATTGAAGTTATCTCTCCCCTTACAACAATACCTAGATGAACACAAGCCAGCATGTGCTAGTGGGGTTGGTCATGTACGCATTTGGGGAACATCTCCTGATTCCATAGATATTGCTGAGGACCGAGAGAGGTTCAACGTGATGCTTCATGAACTAAAGATTGAACACCCAAAAGGAGGAATTGCTAGGAGTGAAACTGATGCACTTGCCATTGCAGCAGATATTGGATACCCAGTTGTTGTTCGTCCTTCTTATGTTTTGGGTGGTCGAGCAATGGAGATTGTATATAGCGATAATAAACTGGTGACTTACCTTGAAAATGCTGTTGAGGTGGATCCAGAACGCCCTGTATTAATTGACAAGTATTTATCTGATGCCTGTGAGATTGATGTTGATGCACTGGCTGACTCACAAGGTAATGTAGTCATTGGTGGGATAATGGAGCACATTGAACAGGCTGGGATACATTCTGGTGACTCTGCCTGCTCTATTCCCACCAGAACTGTTCCTGCTTCTTGCTTGGAGACAATCAGGTCGTGGACAGTAAACTTGGCTAAACAATTGAATGTTTGTGGGCTCATGAATTGTCAGTATGCAATAACTCCATCAGGGGATGTATTTTTGCTAGAGGCCAACCCTCGAGCTTCTCGTACAGTTCCATTTGTATCAAAAGCAATTGGCCATCCCTTGGCTAAATATGCTTCCCTTGTCATGTCTGGAAAGACCCTCTATGATTTACAGTTTACAAAAGAAGTTATCCCTAAATATGTGTCAGTCAAGGAAGCTGTTCTTCCTTTTTCAAAGTTCCCAGGCTGTGACGTGTTTTTAAGTCCTGAGATGCGAAGTACTGGTGAGGTCATGGGTATTGACCCTTCTTATAATATTGCATTTGCTAAGGCACAAATTGCTGCTGGCCAGAAGTTACCACTTTCTGGTACCGTGTTCCTTAGTTTGAATGACTTAACAAAGCCACATCTTGAGAAGATAGCAAAGGCTTTTGTTGAGAATGGTTTCAAGATTGCTGCTACCAGTGGAACAGCTCATGTTCTTAACTTAGCTAAAATTCCAGCGGAGCGAGTGCTGAAGTTGCATGAAGGGAGGCCTCATGCTGGTGACATGATTGCCAATGGGGACATTCAGCTGATGGTGGTAACCAGTTCAGATGATGCACTTGATCGGATAGATGGTCTGGCCCTGAGAAGGATGGCTTTGGATTACAAGGTTCCTATCGTGACAACAGTTAATGGAGCTCTGGCAACTGCTGAAGCTATAAACAGCTTGAAGGCCAACTCTATCAAAATGATCGCACTTCAGGACTTCATTGATGGTGAATTTAATGAGTGAGAAAGTTTTTTGCAGACAACCACTTTCTTTCTGAATTGGTTAAGGCGATAGACACCAGTAAGCACCTGTGTTTTCTGTGTATTTGGTACTACTAATTTATGCTCTTTCAAGTCTTTTTTGCCTACAAAACCCCATTCTTTCATCTTTTTATTTGAGATATATTATTAGATGGTATTTGGGATGTGCCGCATATTTTGAATCATTTTGGATTGCTCTCCTTCACTAGGCTTATATCCGTTTTGTTAACATCTTTGGTTTTGTATATTGACTGTGCTTAAACTTGGGCTATTGCAGCTTACCGTGAGATTGTACAAGTTGCTAGATTTGGGAGTGGCAGATGAATTGCTATGGGATGCTTTCATTTGTAAAGTTTCCAGATGAGATATGTAAAGGTCATGTAGTCTGTGTCCTGACTCCTGATATATAGCATTTGTGTTTTTGTGTAAACGGTTTTGTAGTATTTGGATATCTACTGCTTAATAATTAAACTCATTTTTAAAATCTTACAACATGCACTTGCAGCTGCTGCTGCTTAGCCATTCCATTTATATGGCTTACACTTTCATCAACCTTTATTAATATGATAGAAATAGAATGATACTACAACCATTATTATCCAGCTATCAATGATGCTTCAACTTCAAAATTAAACGATCATAAAAATAAAATAGCATCATGCCGTCGAAATATAATGTGTTTTTTTTTTTTCCTTTTCCGGGGGATGGGTTTGTAAATGATTTTAATTTTTGTCCTCTCATAAAGCTGTTAAAAAAATTAGTCAAAAAAATAATAATTCAACACGCTGGTTTACATGTATCACACTGTGAGGGGACTAAATATATTCTATACAATCATATATACTCATGTTAAGCTACTGCAACCATTTTAAACTTCTAGTCATTTTTCCATAATTTTATAAAATTATCTTGAGCTGAAATTTTAATTTTTAGCCCTATAAGTAAGTAGACAAGAATAAGTATAAATGCAAAATAATTCCATAAATCCTTGATATTAAAATAAATTATTTTCAATTTAGAAAATACTGTAAAGAAAAAAAAACTGAATTTATACAATCATATATATATTTAAATGATGTTAGTTTGTTTTTTTGTAAGATTTTTAACCCATTAAAGCTTAAAACCTCCCGTGTTCGTTCAGCTAATTCCTGAAATTGAAGAATACATTGTTTCTGGACGAATACTAACTGGGTTATTGGACTTCAAATTGAAGAACCTTCGAACGTTCGTTAAACTTCAGCAAGTTTGTTTTCTTTTGTCAAGACTGGGTGGAACTCTAATAGATATAGATAAGGGGGCCATAAGGGATAAATGAAAAAAAGTCAATATTTTGAATATTATAAATTCTAGATTTAATGGAATTTTTTTTTCTCTTTATAGTATTTTTATACTGTTGGTTCTCACTTCTCATGTAGCCGAGCCTTCCAAACTCAATTGAATTTAATGTGTTCATTTGAAAAACGAGGGGAGAAATTGACACCTGAAAAGTGAAAACGTGTTCAAGGGCCAGGAAAGTTAATTAATCGTATAGGAAAAATTGAGCTTATGAGCTAAGCTAATATAAGTGGCTTCCACAAGCAATTTGTCAGCTTCTCAGTCATTAGAAATATTAGCGGTCTAAGTGCGCAATTTGTAGGAATTTGGAGCAGCTAGTCCTTATAGCTTTAATCGTATGGGCCCAAGCTAATGCTTCTAGAACTAGAACACTAAGAATTGGTGGAGGCATAAGCTTTAAAATTGTTTGATTTACCGAAGAATTAATTTCTTGAACATCATACGTATTTGAATATGATTTTTTTAAAAGGAATTTGAATATGAAATTAATAATTAAAATAATTTACACTCACATTTCAACTATGAGAGTTTAAAATTAATTGTATTAAAGTAAATTTCTACCTAATTTTGAAATAAATGTCTCTAACTCTAACTAACCAGTGTAACAACATCATTTCACATTATGTTGGAAAGGATATCACGTGAGAGATTGATGCTTGAGAGTGAAGTAACAATCAGACTGAAAATCTCATACTTGCTAGAAATAAATAAGTTATACATAACATATAAATAAAAAGGACTCATACACTTCACCTTGCTTGGGACATTAGCTGATTTTTATTTGTATTTATTTCAATAATAGATTTTAATTTCTTCATCATCTTTTTGGCCACAAACTAAGAGCTGCCAGAAAAGATTCAAACTGCTAATTTAACAGAGAAAGAGAGGGATGAGAGGATGAATGATAATAAATGCAGTCATAAATTTCCAAGAACGAATGCTATAATCAGTAGAGCAACTGATGATGTTTGATTTCTATGGAGCACTATATATATTCCCTGCAGGGCAGGATAAGTGATAATGACGAATGCCGGCTAACGGGCTAAGTACCCCTCCTTTCATCAAGAATTGAGAATTTCAAGCAGTTTGAAATTTTCCGCTTAATTCTTAACACACAATTTAATTAATTAAAAAGTCTTAAAAATGAATTTATATCTATCTGAATAATTTCTGCCTTTCTTTGCATGAATCGAGAATTAATCCCTGAGAATACTTGAAGGGATTACAGGCTAGTAACTGTAAGAATATAGTAGAGATACTACATGTGTAAATCTAAACATGTGATGAGGTAATAGCAGCAGCTGAATTCTGTTTTTTTGACAGGCTAAAGTTGCTTAGGCATTCCTATGATAATTAAAGCCTTCAGAGGAAAAAAAAAAGAGAAGTATAAATATAATATGTAATTTGATTTGATAGAAAACAAGAGATAAAAAAATAAAAATGTTAAATATTACTCTTTTGATGTTCTGTAATCTCATTTAATATATCTTTTTTGGGTTATAAAATAAAAACAAGTCAAACTCGTCAACTACTTATTCAAATACAGTATATTAATAAGGAATCGGATAGAGTTACCATTTTCATGATTGAGCATTACATCATATTGCAACCAAATACCGAATTATATAAAATAATATTTCGTGCATTCATGGGTTGGACACTAGTAATTTACAAGAGCCCTATAATTTTATAATTATTTTTTAGTAGTTGATAGGTGGATCAAAGGATGACTCAAGTTCAAGTAAGATATTAGTCTATCGTATTTGGGCGTATGATTATTAAACTCTCGAGTTAACTCGCTAATTCTTACGAGTTTATGATTTCACTTACCTATGTGAGTTAACTTTTGAGTAAACTTTTTTTAGTAGATTTCAGATAAACTTTAAGCAAACTCGATAAATTCTTGAGTTTATCACTGAGTTAACGAGTTAGCAAGTTAAAAAAAATTAGACCAAAATATAAGTCATTTTGAGTTATTTTTTGCATGTTATTCTTAAATACAAAAATTCTCAGTTTTAATAACATCAAACTCTTGTTCTCTGGTAACATCAAATCCTCAATCAAAATGATCTATCACTATTATAACATCTGTATTATCTAGTAGTGATGCATTACTAGACTTAGTTATTTAAGTATTGTAAAATTTATGATTTACTATTTTGTTTTATTATATTGTTAAATTTTTTAATTATTATATTATTCATAGATATTTTGTTATTATTTTTATATAAAATGGATTTTTACGAATCTACGAGTTGAATTCATGAAACTCTCACAAATTTATGTAAACTCTCGAATTTGATAACATTCAAGTTTAATTACATTAAAACATTATACAATCCTTAATGATTAGACAAAGTATACCGAACCACTTACAGATATAGAATAGAACTTAATATCCGAAAAAGCACAGGCTATAGTGGACTTGAACTAAAGTGAAGTTGGCTAATGTTTTTCTTTTATCAAGGTCCACACGCTCCATAAGACCGGGCTAGCAAGAGCGAATGGGAAAGAAATTTTTTACAAATTACAAAAGTCTACTACTTCCACCGCAAAGTTGAAAGCTCAACTTAATTTTTTTCCCGAACGCGTGGAAAAGTTGATCACTTGGAGATAAGTTAGAAATACCATCCTAAAAATATTAGTAATTAGAACTAATTTTCAGTATTTTATAATGTATGGTATTGGTCCCACCAGCAGCAATTAAAATTTAAAAAACTAGATTCATCATAAATGACCTTTTTCAACTAATTAAAGCTAAAATAGTGTGATTAGATGTCTGAAATAAAGTTGCTTTTCAAAAATTAAAGTTCAGTGGATAATTTAGGACTGGATAAGACATTTCCACCCTACGTCATTTCATTTTAAAAATGATTAATTACTTATTTAATCTAGTATTTTCTTTAAATTTGATTGTGTTGGACTATTGGTTTATATCATTAAACGAAAAATACAACCATTTTCTTGAACATATTGTCAAGCTTATAATATGAAATGGGTGACTAAATTACCGTTCGAAGCAAATTTAAGCCCCATAGTATGTGTTTTGTGGGAATAGTGCACATTAAAATTATAATATTTTCAGGAAAGTATTTTACAAAGAAGAGAAGGGTTACCAAACCTTATAATTAAGAGTCTTTTATTGTGTGACTTTTTTTATAGATAGTACGGAAGAAATTAGGGTACCTCTCTCCTCCTTTTGCCACTTTTTTTCTACCTAACTTGGCTTTCTCATGATATCCTATTAAATTAGCTCTTTTTTTTTTCCTTTTCATATTAGCTCTTAATTTTGTCTCTCTTTTTTTTCTCACTCTTCAAGTTTATTCCTTTTTTTTTTTGTAAATCTATTTTTTCCATCTCTTATAATCATCATCATCATCTAAATATTATATATATATACTTAAAACTTAATGATGGATATTAATCTAACAAGTCCATTAGAAATTCTATAACAATAGGCATCAACCGGATAATATTCAATGATTTGAAAAGTTGCAAGTTAATGGAAAAAGACTTCGATTATAACAAGTTTATCTTTTCCTGTGTGTTCAACGAGCTCCACCAACTTTGCCCCACCTATTATTAGATCTGGCACGAACATGCAGATCACACAGACATGCATACATATAATTTTCTGCAAAAGAGACACTTAATTAGTTATATTGCAATTCTTTGTGAATAGATTATAAATATATTATGCATGGTCATTAGGTGTTAGTTAAGGATATGTAGATAACATGGTCTCATTGGTGGCAGCAACCCCAATAACTCACTCGAAACAAACCGTTTTTCCCAACAGTTAACGTCCAAAAACCTTGGCAACTTGGCCCCAGCACAAGGCAACAAGATGTTCCGCGTAGACCATGCTTACACAATAATGCGATACATTTATATGGGAACGCAATTCGTATTTCTTACATCATTATTACGTACCAAACTTAAAGTGCATTTAGTATTCGGTATGCAAAATTAAAAATAGTAATTTGGTAACTATGGTGTGGACCATTTTAATGTTGTCCTGATTTGCATTAACCAGAAGTTCAGAATACTGTAGAAGTCTAGAACTTAAAAAGACTGCACCCGTAAGTAGTACTCACCCACACATGCGAGTGCGCACACACTTGACAGAATGTGATTACACCATTTCTGTTTCGTCATTCAATGCGTCAATGAAAGTAACTAGGTAAAATGTTAAGTTCTATTCAATCGTTTCTATTTTTTTATTAAAAAATATTAATAGTTAGTTTATTAGTTTTTATTAACAAGTTATTAGTTAGTATATTAGATTAAACTTATATTTTTTTTTCTTTTTTAACCACTCAATCAATCTTATTTTCTTTCAATCATTTATTTCAATTTGTCTCATTAAAAATTTATTACCTGACCAGTAAACCAATTATTTGTGTGAATGAGAGAATATTTTTACTTTTCTTTATCCCTCTATGGTGCTATACCTACATTGAGTTGAATATTAAATCAAGAGTAGTGCTAATTAATACAAATATTGCTATCACAAATTGATATAAATTTAAAAACAACCAATCAAAGAAATTGTATTACCATGCATTCAGGGTAAAGAGTGAATAAAAACTATCAACAATAAATTTTAGAATCTTTAGAATTTATGCAGATTTGTATGATCATTTTTCGTACTAATTATCGTTATTCTTAAATCAAACACAAACAAATTACTACGACTTTAAGGATAATGAAAATTAGACAAAGTTTGTGTTTGATTAAGGCATTAATAGTTACAAAACAAATTACTACAATAAGAATAATAATAATTTTTCATATTAGTTATTGTAAAATAAATAGGGTAAATCTAACATTAAGGCATTAGAAAGAGATGTGTAATTAATGCCTTAATGTTTCATCTGTCCTATTTGTTTTGTAAGTATTAATAAGCAATTAGTGTGTGCTTAAGCATTTTAATTGGAGCATGACTTTTTTGGGTTGGAATAAGAAGTAGTACTAGTACTATGACTAGGGTACAAAAAAGCTAGAGGGTGAATAGGACATGTTCTCACCTGTTTCTTTTTCTTTTACTCACTAGGAAAAGCCACTTTACTAGGCCTAGGCAGTTAGGCATGCCATAATGTTTTTTCCTTGGAAAATATATACTTAAATTGCATCCATATAGAAGGGTCTAACTTGCAGTGATTATTATCATTAGTAATTAAAGTTAAAAAAAAAAAAGAAGGAAGGAAGGAAGGAACAAGCAGAATATAGAAAACGGTTTTGTCAAAGTTGGGAAGAGTTTTCATACAATAAGCCAAAAGAAGCATCATAATCACAACACCTAATGGTAAAAGAAGACAGCGCGCAGCCAGTTATTAACGAATTTCATACCCTCTTGCTATCTCATCTTTTCATTATAAAACCCCTAGTTTTGGCTTCCAAACAACCCCACACTCACCTCACTCCTTCTTCGTCCCTCTTTTGTGTCCCAAAACTACACAAATTAGAAGCCAAACACAAAACAACAAAGTAATATTAAGGAGAGTGACACAAACACCACATTTTCTCACTCCTCTAATACCCTTTCTTCCCCTCCCCAAGTTCAAGTTGTCATGAGCCCTTGTGCTGCTTGCAAGATTCTGAGGCGAAGATGTGCTGAGAAATGTGTCTTGGCACCTTATTTCCCTCTCACTGAACCTTCCAAGTTTACCACTGCACACCGAGTCTTCGGTGCCAGCAACATCATCAAGTTCTTGCAGGTAGCTAGCTAGTTACAGTACCTATGGTGGCCTACAAAACTTATTTCACTTTCATGTTTTCTCAACTCAATTTTTTAAGACTAATTACCTATCTTGGCAATTAGAGAGACCAAATTATGCACATTTTCATGACATATGTGACATGATATATTTTAATGACATCATGATTTCTGCATAATGTTATCAAACACTCTGCATCACATTCTTTATATTCTAACTTAAAAAAATTTTCCACGTGATTTTTCCTTTTTGAGTCAATGATGATTTCAGACACAATTACACAAACAGTGATGTGGTAACAAACGATACATCATTGAGTGGTAAAAATAACTGTTCCACCCGTCAGAAGACCTCACCAACATCCTTCTATATGCATATTGTTGAGAAATAGATGATAAGACTAGTCTCCAATGTATGGAGTACCTAATTTTACACGATTCCGTGAAACTTCAACAGAGACAACAAAATGTACAGGAACTAGAGAATAACTCTAATAGCATATACTTATTTTATTTTCATTGGTGGAAATTTTTTACCTTTGACTTATTACTCAGCCTTTGATCCATATAAATTGTATGTTAAAAGAAATAATTGCATATTTCGAACATGATATAATTTATTTTAGACCTGTCAGTTATATATTTTACATCCTTAAATATTTTCGCCCAATTTTTATTTTCACAAATGCACTAACAATAGTACGGTACGAAGTCCCTCTATTTATTTGGTGGATTGAATCGGCCCCACTCTTTCCCAGCAGGACCAATGCAGTCTGCAGTGTCATACTCTTGGTCATAGCATATTAATGCTTCAATTAAATGCATTTTCAACGACCTAATTTTAACGAAACCTAGTGGTGGACCTCCTTAATTCTAACATGAAATCGATTAATATTATTAGACAACACAGTTGACGCATACAAATATTTCGTAAGCAAATAATTTTATAAAAATTAATTTTCATGATCAAGTTATCAAATTAATTGTTTTACTCTATGTGATTTTGTTTTTTTTTGGTACAATGAGATACTCTTTGCGAATTTGCTTCTTCTTTACATATTTTATATATCCTCTTATGGGTTTTTACTATGACCAATGAAAATACATTAAAATATTAAAGTACTTAATTAATGATATTATTTTTTTGCTTCATTTTCCAGGAACTTCCAGAGTCTCAAAGAGCTGATGCAGTGGCCAGCATGGTTTATGAGGCTGGTGCAAGAATAAGAGACCCAGTATATGGATGTGCAGGTGCAATTTGCCAGCTTCAAAAGCAAGTCAATGAACTTCAAGCACAGTTAGCAAAGGCACAAGCTGAGGTTGTAAACATGCAACTCCAACAAGCCAATCTGGTGGCTCTAATTTGCATGGAAATGGCACAAACACAAACTCCACAGGAATATTCACCACAACAATCTGTGGACAACTTCATTTCAAGCACTTCCCACAGCAGTGGCTATCAAAACAATCTCAATTTCTTTGAGGAGAACACCAATAACCTAAACTCTTTGTGGGAGCCTCTTTGGACATGATGGAGAACCAGAATTATACAAGGCAATTCATAAGTACTGTTCCCATGACATTCTCCTAAGGAGAAGTTGAAGGATTAATCATCAATTGTAGAACTAATAATAAATTATAAAAGTAACTTTGGTAGCTAGAACTCACGATGTAGTTAATTAAGTTAACTCCCTCTCCATGAGGAAGATTTTGGAGAAAATAATGTTATTCTGGATCATTTAAATGTTAGACGGTCTTTTGAAGCATATCGTTGCAATATTGAAGAAACCAGGGGAAATGTTATGTTTTCGTGTGTTTGTAAGAACTGATATTTTCAATCTAAAACACCTTTTTGGTCACCTACTATAATCATTCAAAAGATTCATCTCTCATGAATATATGCTTAATTCCTTGTCAAAGTAACTTTTGACCTTGTGACTTTGGATTCGTTATGGTTCTACCAGGACCAAAATTTTCGTTTGTAGATATAATGTCAATCAAAACACAAATCTAGGCAAGATCAAGATGGAAGACCGAACAACAACCAAGATTTTTTATATTTATTTTTTACATAAACAACGGCAACCAAGGATGTATAGCTAATTAGGTTTCAATATAAATTAGTCATAACGCATAAAGACAATTATTATGTTAACTAAAAGAGCTATTTGCAATTTCTTTTAACATCAAATTGACTGACTCTCTTATTTGAATAAACTTACTATTCATATCTTTGAATTCGTCAAATTTTAGAAGGGGTAAAGTATGAAATTTGAGATGTTAAAATGGGTTGATTGGTCAATCCTTTCAATATGTTAAAATGGACTGGTTAAGTTATGAGATTTAACCTTTTCATATGCATAATCTTGTCCACACAACCCATTAACTCAACCGGTCAAAAACGGATTAGGTTAGGTTAGATTCACATACGAGTTTAGATTTTTTTTTTAAATGTTTTGTTGGGTATTTCATATTTGGTTAAATATTCTTTTCTAAAACTGAAGTTTTGAGAATTATTATAAATTTAATTTTTTTTGGTTTGCACTATATTTATTTAACTCATAATAATAGCTTCTAGAGAATATTTGTTCCAAGGCAACTTAGTTGGATACATATTTACAATTGTGACATTATATTTATTCTTTTATAATTTATATATTTTTCATTCATTTGGTGTTCTCATGTCATGAGTAACCCTGTTTTATATTTTTTTTACAAACAAACCTAAATTTACTCGCAATCCACTAGGTTCAGATTCAATTCAGTTGAGATTTGTTGACAAATTGAATTAGGTTGAGATTTACAATTCAATAACAAAATAAGTTCAACTCAAACTCAATTTTAAAAGTCAAATTGGTTTAACTTATTTTGGTACTCTTATATATACATAATATATTAAGTTTTCAATTTTTTTTAAGTGTGCTCTTGATGAGTAAAATCTTTTAGATATACTTTGATAATTGGACTCTCTTTGATCGAGAGAAACCATTAATGTAGAGAGCATATGAACACCGAGGCAGGGAAAGTGACGGTGTGGAACTATAATCAAAAAACCTGTGTGGTTATGATGGCATATGAATTACCCTCTCCCTTAAACGCGTTTTCGGAGGCTGTAATTCAAATCATATCATGTGTTGCCCAAGTGAGCAGACATATATAAAGCAACCCAACCATACGATATTGTCACCTGTCGGCAACTTATTGATGTCCGTCATTCTTGTGATCGTGGACAATAACTCCTTTTTTCTCACCAACATGTCATTATTTTTAGAATGTGAAGAAAGGAAACACATTTGCTTTTTATTGACTCAAAGTGTATTACACTTTACACAGCGTATGTTACATCTTAATCGCCACTTATATAGTACTTCCTCCTTTGTACTCATATATAATAAAAAAAATTAATTTTAAATAAAAATTTAAATTATTTTTAAAATGTTTTTCATTTGAATTTATTATCATAAATAAAAAATAATAATTAAAAATAAAAATATATAATTAAATGAATAAGATCATATTTTACTTATATACGAGTGAAGAGGAATTATAATAAATTAATTAGTCAATTTTGAATAGTTGGCTTAAAAATTATTTTTCAAAAAGTCATGTCTTGATAAAGATAGTGAAGAATAAATAATGTATAAAGATAATACTATACACATAAAATTCCAAAAAGTATGGTATACGTCAATGCATGTATGGAATTGGGAGGCATGGGATGTTTCCATTTGAAGAAAAATACTGTAATTAAGAAAGAATATGACCGGGTTTTGGTTGAAAAACATGCAAAATTACGTTTTCCACCATTTCTTTGGCTGTTAATTAAATAGAAAGTGGAATCCAGAATAGTTTTTTTTTATTCATATGTATTTTTTTAATCCACAATCCATAATAATTTATAATTTCTAATAAATTTTAATGAATAAAAAAATATGCTCAAAAGAATATATTAAAAAAGAAAATAGTGTATGATGTATTATATGATCACCACATGCTCATGGTTTTGAACAATCTCCACTTGACACATACCTTAATTTTATCAACTCTTTCTTATAATTTGAAAAACTCAATTATGTGCATGTGACATGAAGATTGGCTATGATGATAGACATCAGAACATGTGATGGTCTAGGGCTATATAATAATATTTTTTATTGTTAAAAGATGTGATACTAGTATTTTTTAGAATTTAATCTATATACACTATAGTTAAAAATATCCTTACACAACCAATAAAATTTGGAATACTTTATCACATTATTTTATTCATTAATATTATATGAGAATAAGATATATAAATCCTCATTAGATATTAATTTGTGGAAATATTACACAAATTGTATATAAATTGAAATCATTTTTTTATATTTTATTGATTTTTGTCATTCTTTCGTGTATATATATATATCATCAAAATCTTTTTTTAGTCGTCCAATCTTGTCTTCCATTGTAGAACCCTCAAATTCCAGCTATAGCTATATAAATTCAACATAGTACGCGTTATTCCAGGCACGTTCCAATATAAAATTATAAATAGTCCAGAAACCATATATATAAAACAGCTTCTCTTTCAATTCAGTCATATACATATATAAGTTATTGTACCTACTGAAATAAGTTATATCCTTAACTTTACTACTTCCTCAATTTTATGCTTTTTGTTTTCATGACGCTGGAAAATCTGTGGAGGGAAAGTTAGAAAATATCATTAATGTGTTCGAATTCTAGAGTTAAAATGTTGAATATATACTCTATTAATGTGTGCAAAGATTAACTGCTGTTCATGCATTGTCTTCGAGACATTGATAGTAAGCGTGGTTTCTTCTTCGACTACTGGAACATGAATCACATACCATATTCTAAAAATATAAAGATAGCTTCTACCCTGCACTAGCTATGCAACTAATCACACATAAGAGAGCCACTAGTTGATGCCCATATATAGTAGTAGGCTAGCTAGTAGCTAGTAGTATATATTTGCCAACTTAATATCTCTATATACGTATTCCAGCAAGCTCTATTAACTGAATGATTAATATTAGAAACAAATATATAAATTTATGAAGATAGTTCTATAAAAAAAAATATCAGAAAAAGTAATGCTTTAATTAAATTGCAGGGAAAGAATCATTGATGTTCTGATATGTATATATACTTAGCTGTTTATACCGTATAGTGATGGCTACCTTATACAAAATTTGATTTTGTATTAAGATCACTGAACACAAAGTTATCTAAGTTATCTTTATATATATGGGGCGCTTTCTATACCATTTCTTTCCAGCTGAGTATTGTTAAAAAAACTACGAAGAATTGAAGAATTTAGAACAAGTAGCCATGTACTGTGGTGGGTTCATATTAATCCACATGAGTAGTGGCATTAGGTTCGGTCTGAATGATCGTCCACCTATCTATATGAATGTTAGAAACGCAAAGTTTGAAATCGACTAGACGACGAAATTCTAGAAGTATTTTGTTCACACACGAATCCGATCAATGAAAGAAATCGAAATCGGTAAACTTCTATTTCTATACATTGCATGCAACATGACAACATATTATCTAGGTTTGTACCAGAAACCAATCTTAATGATATTCATACCCAAGATTTGGTTGTCCAAGTGGGAACGAAGACTCGAGGAAAAAGGCAAACAGATAATGTCTTTTATTCATTTTTCTCTGCTAGTTTCTTTGGTTCTTGTCTCGTCGTAGCAGTTAGCCTTTTTTTTTTTCATCCATATTCTTCTTGCAAATGGTCCAATGCCTTTAGTTTTTGCCGCGGGTTTATACATCTACCACCCACTTTTTTGCGATAATTTCATGTATGCCTGGCTTTTTTTACAAGTCATACACGCATGAATGCATATCTATTAGTTTATTATAAATTTATAATAATATCCACCATAAATAATGTTGGCTCAAGGTCACACTAGTCGTGTATATACGTCTTAGGTTATGTTATGTTTGGTCTACTTTTTTTCTAACTTAAAAATCATTTAAAATTAAAACTTAAAATAAGAATTTTAAAATAAAAAACATATTATTTGACTTTTTTTATTTTTTTAGTTTTAAAACCTGTTTTAAATTAACAGCTATCTGGTAAAGGGTTGTCACTAATTTAAAAAGCCAAAAAAAAGAAACTTTTCTTATTCAATTAGGCAATTTTTGGATAGATGATTTTAAAATTCTATCGAATTTGAACATGGAAACTCAATTGCTTTAGTTAAATTCCTTTTACTTTCAAAATATTTTATTTAGATAAAGCAAT
Source organism: Glycine soja (assembly GCF_004193775.1). Lineage (NCBI taxonomy): Eukaryota > Viridiplantae > Streptophyta > Magnoliopsida > Fabales > Fabaceae > Glycine > Glycine soja. The sequence continues at coordinate 3,618,371 of NC_041016.1, forward strand.
TCTTGTGTTTCAAACTTTTTATTTGGATCAAGTAATTCAATTAAAAAATTTGTTTGAAAATTAGAAATTTTTCCAAAAATATATTAATTATACTATTTTCACATATAATTAATAACTTCAAACTAGATATTAGGTTCTTGGTATTCTAATTTCAACCTAATTAATATCTAGAAAATACTGTTTAACAAACAAATAAATTGATATTTTTTTTTATTATTAATAAAAGTGTAAACTTATATCTCTTCACCAAGAAAATATATTTGCTAGTGGACAGAGATAAAGAAAAGTACGAAAGAGATAGATGATTGATGGAGAGAAGAAATAGCTGCAGAAAAAAGTGGTAGAACAGAAAGAAAGAGAAGTGCATAAAAGAAATGAAAGAAAACATGCACCACAACTTCAAAATGAAAGAGTAGTAGTTCACAGTAATATAATAGTATAATACTGTGAATGAAAAGTGGAATTTCTATTTTCTTTTTTCATTTTAGCTATCATTTAAAATAATAATCCTCACGTATTTTTCATAATTTTAGAAAATATTAAATTTTATATTCAAACAATTAAGTTTAATCCGGATATTTTAAATCTACTTTAAAAATAACTATTTTTTTATCCGGGGATCGCACCGTATAAACAAAAAAATTTGAGTATTTTATTTGAATTTTATTTTTTACTAAAATATGTATTTTATCCTTATAAATATAAAAATATTTGAAATTCTTCTTACAAAATTTTCAATACATTTTCTATTCTTACAAAATTTAAATGTATTATTTTTTAACTTAAAAATATATTCTGCTTAATACAAATCTACAATAATATAAATCTACAATAAAGATCACATTGATAATATATAATTAATGTACATGTGATATTTTTTATATTGATTATGTATATAACTAGTGTAAAGAAGTAATTCACACGTCCCTCAACCTTGCTTGTGATAAAAAAAAAATGACATATATTTTAATTTTGTGATGATAAAAAATATATTGAGTATACAAAAATAAATTTTGAATGTTTTAACATTTATGAAAATGAAAAAAATATTTTTGCTTTTATTTTTCTTATTTAACCATAGATTTTTTTTATGTATAAATGCCCAAATTTATATGATTGGAAGCAAAATCTCATATGTTATAAAGTTATCACATTTTTTTATGAGCATAATTGAAATGTTGTATCGATAAAGAGTGTATTTAAAGATACTTGTCTTATATTTACTCTTACAATTATAATTTTTATAAAAAATATTACTCTTTAGAAAGCTTGAAATTAAATTGTTGATAAAATTATCTGAATAAAATAATTAGTTATAAAATCTTTTCATTAGCAAGATTGGCAGCATGACTTTGAATGCTATGAATCGTGATGTGTATTTTTTTAAAAAAATTAGATAAAAAAATGATCTTTAAACTTAATTAGAATTTTTTATATTTATTTGTTAATCATATCTAATTAATAACTTGATTTTTATATAATTTATTATGTGATAAATTAAAATAAAGTACAACCATTTTCTTAGAAAGAATAGACCATAAAGATAATTCCATTTAAAACTAAAATTTAATCATATTATTCAAAATTAAAATATTACATAAAGATAATACTACAAAACCTAAATCAATTTTTTTCAGTACTATATTTAAATAATTCTTTAACGAAATTAGAATTTTAATGATATTTTGATTTTGATTTATTCAAGCAATAATAATAAATATTAATTAGCATAGATTGGCACTTATGGGAGAATTTCCAAAATTAAATTTATATATGTTACATTTACATTTACTCTTTTATTCTAAAACTAAGCAAAAAAATTAAAATTACAATTATGTGTTAAATTTGTGAGCGGAAAAATGTCAATTAAATTACTATTTTAACCTCAAAATGAGGGGAAAACTAAAATTACAAAATACTCTCACTAGGGATGAGAATAGGCCAAATCGGTTTACAGGAACCTGCGACCTGACCTACATAAAGCCTGACCTGAACTGACCTATTTAATTAAAAGGTCAGGCTTAGGCTTTTTTAGAAGCCTATTAAATTAAATAGACTAGGCTTAGGCTTATTAAAAAGCCTTATAAGCATGATAGGCCGCTCTATATATATGTATATATATTTATATTATTTTTTTGGTACCAATGTATATTTATATTATTTTTTTGTTACAATTAATTTTTTTTAAACTAACAGACTTTGGTTACACATTACTTCTCCATAACTTTCATTCCTATAAGCAACTAAGACTTTAATTATAATTTAAGTATGAATCATGTATCCCTTTATATTCCTCATTGTTTTTATTGGTTTTCGTTTCCTTTTATTTTAACTTTTTCCTATTAGGTTCCTACTCTAGAGAAGGAATATTAAAGATTTAATGTGAAGAACACTTTTAAAAAGACTATCAGATCATACTAGGTTTTTAAAAAGGTCAGGTGGAGTCAAAATAAAAGTTTTTGATAGACCATAAGCCAGACTCAAACCTCAAAAATTTATCGTAGATTAGACTTAGGCCTTTTAAAATCTAGCCTTACTTGACCGATTCCTCCCCCTAACTCTCACTTCTACTTTTACATGTATAAAAATAAAGATATCTTTTTCAAAACTTCTACAATAGTCCAACATATTATCAAGGCAGGGACAGGACATTGTTTATTTTAGTAGGGGAAAAAAGGAAAAATCCCGTTCCGTGTTAAATGTAACTAATAATGCCAGTTATATATAGGGGAAAAAAGGAAAAATCCCGTTCCGTGTTAAATGTAACTAATAATGCCAGTTATATATAACATCCAAGGTAATATTATGTAACATATATTTTTTTAGCATTCTCTCTTATTTGTTAGAATTTATTAAAAATTTTAAAAATTATGAGTGAAGCTCGTAAAATAAATAAAAAATATGACTTACCAAATTTTGTATTTTTTATAAAAAAAATCAAAGTAAAATTGTATTTTTGGTCCCCCGATTTATCTCTAGTTTTGGATTTGATCCTCCATTAATTTAATTCACGAATTTGATCCTCCTATTTTGTAAAATCGTATAATGTTGATCCCCAGGTCACAATTAGAAGTTGACCGTTAAGAAGTGATGCTGACGGTCACGTGTCACGTTTTTATTAGATGATGTCTGTCACGTGTCATATTTTGATTCGTCAATGAAAATAATAATAATACATTTCTTTTTTTATGGAGTTGAAATCCAATTAAAAGGAATGAAACTGTTATGTTAATGTACCACTTTTCATGTCTTATTCTCTGCTATTTTAAAAATGCAACAAACAATAGTGTCCATTTTTTATGACCCATTTTCTTTCTAACATGTCTATTTTGGTTCCAATAGAAGTATATATGTTGGGAATTTGAGAATTTGGGAGTTAATTACTTGGACATTGGTTTCAGGGGAAGCAAAGTTGGGATTCATATATAAAGCCAAGCTGGCGGAAAGGCATTTGAAGATGGGAGATGTATACCAAATTCCAGCTGGTTCTGCATATTCTATCTAGTGAACGTAGAGGAGGCTCAAAAGCTTCACATTATCTGCAGCATTGACCCCTCTGAGAGCTTGGGAGTTGATGTTTTCCAGGTACATGCATGCATCCATAATAATTAAAAACTCTCTAGCTATATATAATTTTGAAGAAAAAAAAATATGTGACTCATTTGACTATGATTAATCCGTCTGGATAGTAATTTCCAATATTTTTTTTCCTGTGCTATGTGTTGCAGTCCTTCTATATTGAAGGAGGAGCCCATCCAGCCTCATTACTTTCTGGATTCGAGTCTGAAATCCTTGAAACTGCTTTTAACGTACGTAAGCTAATAACTTAGTAGATAACATTTTGGAGAATCATGTCACCAAACATGCATACACAACCCTAAAAAGACATGCACCCTGCAGGCATCAGGAGAAGAGTTGCGAAAAATCTTCACTGGGCAACACGAGGGCCCAATTGTGTACGTGGGGGTTCACATGCCACAAGCATATGGACCAAGTTCCTTCAACTTAAGGAGGAAGACAAACTGTATCACCTGAGGGAGATAGTGCAACAAGAAGAAGGAAAGGAAGAAGAGGAATTTGTTGATGAAGAAGAGCAACAGACAAGTTGGTCCTGGAGGAAGATCTTGGAATCTGTATTTGAGGATGAGATCAAGAACACAAGGGAGAAGGTTACTAAAACATCCCCTCTCTCTTGCAACCTCTATGACAGAAAGCCAGATTTCAAGAACTGCTATGGTTGGAGCGTTGATCAAGATGGCTCTGAGTATTCTCCACTCAAAAGTTCTGGCGTCGGCATTTATCATGTCAATCTCTCGGCGGTAAATATGCAAGCAAATTCAATATTTCTATTTGATTATTCTAAAATTCACCATATATATATATTTATCATTATAATATTGGTGAGAAGTATTTAAGAGATGATTAATCTCTATCAAAAATCTGATTGACTATCTTTAGTGAAATATTTTCTTTTAGTCATTTTTTATCTACAAAACTCATATTTCTCAAGCCAAATTGATTACCCAAATGAAATTTTAGTTCTTATCCAAAAACAACACAAAAAAACTTATAAGAAACATTCCACAATGTTTGATTATGAAATTCTTGCAAAGTTTTAGTAATTATTTTTGTGCATGAATTGACTATGTATGTCTGGCATCAAGGATGGCACCCCATGTGAATCCAAGGGCAAAAGAGTATGGCATAGGGCTGAAAGGGTCAGGCAGAATCCAAATAGTGTTTCCAAACGGAAGTAACGCAATATATATGGATGCCCACATCAAAGAAGGGGACGTGTTCTTCATTCCAAGGTACTTTGCTTTCTGCCAAATAGCATCAAAGAACGAACCACTTGAGTTCTTTGGCTTCACCACCTCGGCTCAGAAGAACAGGCCACAATTTCTGGTCGGTGCCACGTCACTCATGAGGACCATGGTGGGACCCGAGCTTGCTGCTGCATTTGGTGTGAGCGAGGAGACCATGAGGCGCATGGCTAGGGCACAACATGAAGCTGTGATTCTACCAACTCCATGGACTGCACATGCACATGATCACAAAGTGGTGGTGGATAGGGTTCAAAAGCTTACAAAGAATGAGATGGTTATGGGCTTTTGATTTTTTATAAATGGTTAAGAGTACTTAAGAATAAGCTTAATATTTCGAGTTTTGTTTTCCTTTTGGTTAAGAGTTGAGAATTTAGATCATTATTCACGAGTTGTGCTGATTAGTGAATAAAGTCAACTGGTTTCATTTCAATTCAATCACCTTCATATTGGTTTCTGCTTTAATTTGTTAGTTGGAACACACTCTCAATTCAGTTTATCTTGCCTTTTTTGTTAGGCTGTTGGTTCTTTTTAAGGTGAACTATCTTCATATGTGATTCAAAATGGACCACAATTTTTTATCATAAGATTCATCGCTTATTTCTATCATACATCTTTCCTATCTAATTCATGTTTTCTTCCCAGAACCGCCGTCGGACACAATTTCTGGCGACAATGCTCTTTTTTTCCCTTCTCTTCTCCCCCTCTCCCTACCCCAGATCTGTTCACCAACTCCAAAACGATGGAGACAAACGTTTCCACATTGAAATTCATAGCATTCTCCAACCCCCAAACCTGTTAAACTCTGTGAACACTAATAATCCAAAAAAATATATCACAAGGATCCTCCAAGGCTGAATAGAAACCCCTCAACACTCAAAAACTATATATTGTCAATAAAAACTTTGCAATCCATAACTTAGTGCTTGAAATCAACAAATGCAACAACATCAAATAAACAACACAAACACGAAGTTCCACCAATGAGCGAGTGGGGTAAATAAATACATAAACAAATAAAGAGAAATAATAAGGAACTGAAACGAATGTGGATATATATGGAGGAATTTGGTGTCGTGCATATGGGCTTTGACAAACTTGGTGTCATTGTAGATCTAGTACGAGCGTACCATGAGCTTGAGAATTCTAGAGCGTTGGACGCGGACCCGTCACGATGCTTGTTCAAATTGTGATGGTGACGAAGTTAGTGCTAACGAGGATCTGGTGTGACTTTGGTAAAGTTGATGAGGTTGTGGATCTGGTGTGGCATGCTCTAAACCAGTGGATTCCAGAGACATGCAGATCATGGTCGTCAGTGTTAGAAAGATCTCCGGAAACGAGGGAGGGGGGAGATATATTTGTGCAAATAGAAAAGGGAAGGTTTGGGGTGTGGATCTATGCGAATACTGAGAGATTTGTGGGAGGGATAATCTAGTGTAAATGAATAAAATTAATCTAACGATTTAAAATTATGATCCATTTGAACTATCTAAATAAGGCCAAACATTTCATTAAACATAAAAAAAAATAAAAAAAATAGAATGGCCACAAGAAGTGACCACTAAAAACAATATATATGCATATAAGGAATAATTCTTAATCCTCTTATTATATTTTCTTATAAATCCTCCTTATAGTAAGTTTTAAATGTGTTTTATACCTTTAAGATAATAAATATTTTTTTTATTCAATACTTAAAAATAAAATGTAGTAGAAAAATTTGTAAAAAGATATAATAGGAAGATTTAACATTACTCACGAACATGAGACATTTGCTGGAAAAAATACAGCACCCCCAACCCAACGAAACATAAAACAACTGTCACAAAAGACTACTTCCACAAAATTTCTGAGCAAGTATAAGCTTCACGTTGGCCCTTTAACAGGATTAGCATCTCCCCCGAAACTAGCAAATACGATTCCACTTATTATGTATCAAAACCTGCATCCCTTTAAAATATTCGCTAATTTCAGCTTTGTTCCTAATTGCAATACATAATTTATTTGAAAAGCACCCTACCCTGCTTTTTTATTTTATTTTTTATCATATTTGCCACAAACGCGAACTCGTGACACTATAAATAAAAAAATTAAAATCTTTCAGAGATTAACATTAGAAAAACACAAACTTACATAATTAAAAATAAATAAAATATCTTAACAAAAATAAAATTAAAAAAAAGAACTTATAAGAACTAAAATTAAAAAAAAATGAACTCACAGAAATTAAAAAAAAAACACTAACTTACAACAACAAGAAGATATTTAAACCTAAATATTACACCAAACTTTCTATTCTTACTTAGGCCCTAATTAATTTTCTATTTTAATAAAGTGTGTTTTAGGTGAATTTAGAGTATTAACTATTAAGATTTATTTATGAAAATAATCTTTTTTAACAAATGCTCTCCTATCATACGAAATAAGTAGATCAAATTCCTAACCACATATTTATTAATTATTTATACTATGTTGGTTTTAATAAAGAGTGTTTATGATTTGATTTTAATTAAGTCCTTTTTTTTTACTGAGAAAGTACGATAATAAACTATAAATTATAGGTCAATTTGGATTGATTTGCATTCAATATTTATCCTTTGTCTTTAAACATTCATTTAGTGTGAGAATAAATTTAAAAATATTAGTAATCATAACGAAGATTTAGAATTTAAATAGAATACACTGGCATTATTATAAATGTACTTAAATTACAGTATATAAATATTTTTTTAACTAGTTAACAATGTAAAAATCATTACATTGATAATAAAATTAAACTCCAAAGATTAATTTTAAGCATCAATTATCTCATTTATTATAAAATCATCTTAATAAGATATAATTGAAACAATGAAATTATAAATAAAATGAATTGATAAAATAGTCATATAAATGTCTATTATACAATTATAAGTTATATAATGAAGTCATAAATGTGAGGATTACTTTTTATTCATATTGAATTAATAACAATTTACAAGAAAAACAATAAAATAATATAAAAAAAAAATTACAATAGGCGAAGCGGGAAAATATATATATGAATCACGCGCATAGCACGTGGATGAAAGATCTGCAGTGCAGACAACATTTGGACGCGGTAGAGAAGAAAGAAAGGTTAGGGTAGATCACGCAGGCTTCAGCCATGAGAACTCACACAATTATCTCTCTCATTCTTCTCTCCTTATTTCTCCGAACCCAATCCGAGGTTATAACGTTATCCTCTGATACGTTTAATGATAAGGTAGGTTACTTCTTCTCTCTATCCAGATTCCGCCTTTTCTTCTTCTTCTTCTTCTTCTTTCCCCCTTTTTCATGCCCCAATTTACTCTTTAAATCCCAATAATAATATTATTCTATCGAATTTTGCCTCTACAGATGCAAATAGGTTTGTAAGTTGTTTAATTAGGGGTTTGTGTCTATGCGTACATGAGCTTATGGGAGAATTTTATATATTTATTTATTTTGTACATAAAAGCTGTTATAGAAATGTACATGATCTCATTTATCAATTACTTTTATCTAGATCAAGGAGAAAGACACTGCATGGTTTGTGAAATTCTGCGTTCCCTGGTGCAAGCATTGGTGATTAACTCTTTTATACACTGCAATAGTCTACACTTGATTGATGCTGAACCTGCTTTTATTGTTTTCTAACTTGTGAAATAATGATGATGGTTACCAGTAAGAACCTGGGTTCTTTGTGGGATGATTTGGGGAAGGCAATGGAAGGAGAAGATGAAATAGAGGTTGGAGAAGTCGATTGCGGCATGGACAAAGCAGTGTGTTCCAAAGTTGATATTCATTCATATCCTACCTTTAAGGTTTTCTATGATGGCGAGGAAGTAGCCAGATACCAAGGTAATTACTATTTCTTTCCCTTTGCCGAATGGTGGACTTTTAAATCATGTGCTCAAGCTTAAGCTTTCACTATTAATGACCCATCAGTAACCAATTATGATTTATGACTAGTTGATGTTTCATGTTTGTTTATATATCTTGATTTCTTATAACTTGCCTTGGATTAGGAAAAAAATATTAGCATTCTTTTGGGGTTCTTACCTGTCAAGTTTGGAAAAACCAAACAAGGGATCAACTCAGTCATTGCATCTATACAATCAATCTTTCTCAGCCATTGTCATTTTGATGGCTCTAACCTCTAACCTTCACACATACTTTCGGCTTATGAATGAAGGTGCAAGGGGGCACCTTTCACTTGTGCTAAATAATGATGAATATCAAATGAGTTTTCTAGTTATCTATCAGAGATTGTGGTTTATGCCTCTATATAGGGTATCATGTGTATCCTCATATCCTACCAATAAATTCAGTGTTTCAAAGCTTTTTTATAGTAAGATTTTCCCATCACAGTTAGCAGTTATTCAAGTCACAGGTACTTGAAGGGACATACTTCTGCAAACTACCTGTTAGCAGTGGATTTAAGCTTTTTATGATCTGTTTCCTTTTTATTTAATCATCCCTGAAGGAAGAAAGATTTTCTTTAATGAGAAAATTGTGATCTTTTTATCATAGATTATTTTATTACTTATTCTTTTATATAATTTATTTAGAGGACACTTGTAACAGCTACTTCCCTTATCCCAACCAAAGCTAAGGTGAGATTTGGTAGATCATAAATCTAATATTTTTTTTTTTGCATGTGGTGCAATTGGTCAGGTACAAGAGATGTTGAATCAATGAAAACCTTTGTTTTGGAAGAAGCTGAAAAGGCAGCAGCAAAAGCACTTGAAAGTGACAAAGAATTATAACAACTTTTGAGGTATGCTACCAAGACACCCACCCCCTGCGCCTATATTCTTTTCTCTCTATGGAGTCTTGTAATATTAGTGCCTAAGGGGGGGGGGGGGGCACTTAAAATCTAGGTTGATGGTGCTAAATCAGTGTGTTTGGTAGCCACCTTTCTTTCTATTTAACCTCCCATTCTTAATTTTGGTAGAGCTGCAACTTAGGATATTTTAGTGAACTAGCTATCAGTTTAGGATGAATTAACTGGAAGAATAGTTAATTAAGTCAACATATGAACTATTCACCATTCTTTTGGTTAATCATCTTAGATTTGAAATATATTAGCTGCCATATTCTAAATTATAATTCTTCCTTTAATTTTTTTCATTTAATGAATTTGCTATCCTTTTATATTGCATGCCAATTGATTGATTATAGTTTTGTCAGGCACAGTCATTATCTGGATTGCAACTAGCTCTTTACTGCAGGTGGTGCTCATCCCAGATTAGTAAACACCTTTGGGTTCAGGCTGAGACATTCATTCTTCTCTGTTCTGATCAGCATTTGTTTGTTCGACGTAGCAGTTGTGAGTTAAGAACTAACTCCGTACACTACCACAATTTCTTTCTGTTATGCTCCACAATTTTCCTTTTTAGGTTTAGTTATACTCTACAAAACTGATAGTGGCTTGTCAGTGTTAAAAGTTTCAATACAATGATCAGTGAATCATGAATCGTACTTCAGGATTTGTTTATATAATCATTCGATCTTTTGAATGCTCATTATTTTTATGGGATTATACCATCCTAATATCCTATAATCGCCTTCTTATGTGCAAACAAAGCATGCTGGAAAGATGTGTTGATAGACAGTGCAGGGGCACGAGTAACTAGTTTCTCATCCCCACCTCGTTAGTAAGTGAGAAAAAAATCTATTTATTTAATCTATGGGTAAGTTTATGAAGTTAGATGATTTTTGAACACTAAGGAGTGTTCTAAAAAATTACTTGCACTTAGAGGGGATCTCTTGCATTTATAACTTGTCCATCCAAATGACATGATGTGCCATTGTTTTGGTATATAAATAGAGAAATTATAGTTAGTTTGAAGATTGATAGATTCGTAAGCTCGTGGTGTATGTGAAAGTGAAAGAGAGGTGGCTGTAATTCATGTGGCTTGACGTTGAACGAATGGAACGGCCATGATTCAGATAAAATCTCATGCCCCTCTTGACAAGGCTAATGATGGGTTTTTTGTTGGTTGGCCTTATGTCTTGCTAAAGAAAATAATTTGGTTTATCACAAACACCAACTCAAATCATGTTTGCTTCTCTTTGGTGACTCCCATTTCATGGTTCAAAACATTTTGAGAATATTTCTCATCCAAAAGCCTAACAAATTGCTTATCAAATTGTGTTCTCTCACTTGGTAATCCCTTACTATCTTGACTAGTTAGTGAAGTACCTTTTAAAACATTTTATCTTAATTTGGACAATTATTACCTTATTTTAATGAGAATTCATGAGTCGCTTATAGAAGCATTCTCATCTGATTTTGTCACTAAATGATTCTTAGGTAAAAAGAGGAAGAAAAATACATATATTTTCTTCACAAAGTATGAAGCTTCGTATTGTGAAATCAATTTATCAAGCATGTCATTTCAAGCATATTTTAACTTTCATAGAACAACTTTGTGAATGCTAGCGCTTATATAGTACAAATGCAAGGTATTGGAATCCAGACCACATGCAGCAGCAACAACAAAACTAGGCAACCTTCTTTTGTTACTAAAGGCATTCTACATCAATCAAACATCGCTATTATATTTCTGTACAAACCGATCCTGTGAATCCGGACCACATAAACGTACAAACAATAATGATGCAGCAAATGGCTATGCACTTTTGTGGTTAGAATTTATTCAATTTAGCACCATGTAGTGAGAGCGTCCAAGAAGGCTGCAAGTTTGGATAAGCAAATTAATTAAAAATTGTAAAACTTATTGACTATATATATTATTGGTGGGCCTCCTGGCCTAGAATCCAAGACATAGTGTTGGTGAAGAATGAAGGAGTGGTGATGGCATTGAAAGGAGTGTTTGTGCTATAATCTGAAGACATAATCCTGTTTGCTTCTCTTTAGCATATACATCCTGAATCCTGTTTGCTTCTCTTTAGCATATACATCCTGACCATCTATCTATATTGCATATTTGAGCTTCCCTATTTCTTTTTTTACCGCTGTAGAATTTCTTTGATTTGTCTCTTTGTTTGTATTAAGACACTCAAATCTTATTCCATGTGCTCCTTAAATCGCTTTTAAACTAAGAATAAGATGGAAGGCAGAATTGATTTGCTCATCAAGGAAAATTTGCTGGATACTAACAAGACCGCAACACACACAAAAAGAGTAGTACTTGAAGTAGGTGTGCGCACGTGATCACTTTAAAAGCCTACTTGATTTTTAGTCCTCAAAATATTGGAGATTAACTAAATTGACAAACGGGACATAATATGCAGCAAAGTAAATATAATGTATCAACTATAGAATATTTAACTAAATGACTTTGGTTATGTTTGGATTAAAATATACACATAAAATGAAGTCTATTAAGATTATTATTTTGGTGTCACTTGAAAAATCAATATGACTTATATGTTAATCAATTATGCAATGTCACGTGGCGTATATTGTTCCGTTAGATCATTCAGTTCAATTTTTAGTTTTTGTAATTAAAGTTCAAAGACCTTTTTGTAAATTTTTTATTTTTATTTTTATTATATGTTTTATTAAAAGACATTTTTATCCCTAAGCAATTCTTATTCTTCCTAATTCTAAACCTAATCTTTCCTTTCCTGTGTATCACTCTTTCCCGCTTCGTTGATCACAAGAACACTAAACCAACCGTCATCAAGTAAAAGAGTACTTTCCGCACGCCGTTTCTTACGTTGTGCCTTCTATTTGGCCATCGACCGTTGTCAAGCAAAAGAGACCTTGTCAAACAAAATCTCAAGTTTTTTTGAAAGATGAAAGAGATAAGAATCTTCATCTTACACAATGCATATAATGCCTCCAACCTCTAGATTTATGATAAAGCATATAATAATTATATGCATACAATGGAGGTAGGAGGCATTATATACGATGCAAGAAGCAACGCACAAAAAGTACTCTTTTGCTTGATGATGTTGGAATGAGTGTTCTTCTAATTGACAAGGTGAGAAAGAATAATACGAAGGGAAGGGAAGACTAGGTTTTAAATTAGAAAGAATAAGAATTATTTAGGAAAAAAAGTGTCAAGACATAAAATTAAAAAATAAAAATAGAAAATTTGCAATAGTAAATAATTTATGTGAATCTAGCTTAAGATAACATAGGAAACTTAACAAATAATATAAAACAGGGGAGACTTCACTCAGGAGAAAGAAATTGAGAATACAACCCAACGTCACTTTAAGGTTCCGGCCAACTTAACATTTTCCTTTATATACATGAGCCTTTATTCGTTTCACAAGAAAATTGAGAAGAAAACAAATGAAAGTGGAAAATGCAACCTTCTTTTTACAAGACATTCGTCCTATTATGTCCTAAATTCCTATAACTATAATATACCTATCCTCAGCTATTTAAATGACCCTAGCTTCCTTGGTAGCTGGTTATAATCATGCCCTGCTAATTGCTAAGTTTCTTCATGGTTGGCCATTCATAGAATTTGTTGAGGCAAACAAGACCTGTCCCACAGTCATTGCTAGCTTCGATCTTGAGAATTTATTTGTACCATGACACTCATCAGTTTATTAACCTCAAATGAAGTGGTCTTACCAAACATGATTTGAATGAATCCTTGTCAAACTTTAGAATAGAAATAGCTTCCACTTTTTCTTCTACATTTTTAAGCAATATAAGATAAATTCTTCATTACCTGAGCATGTCTCCAGTTTGCAATTTGGGGCCGCTTAATGCTGGGGATATGCTAAAAGTACTGCCATCATTATTATTATTATTATAAAACGAAGGATGGCCAAGTGGCATAGGGCGATCAGGGATTTGTGGAACCTCAATGTCACCTTCCAACATCTTCAAAGCATCAGCAATTGTTGGCCTCAAAGCAACCATCACATGGGAGCACAGAATTCCCACCAGCAAAAACCTCTCCATTATGCTCTTTGGATTTGAACTAGGAAAGTTCTCATCCTTCACCAGGAAAGCATCAAGAGCCTCTTCTATCTTCCCAGCCTTCACCAATGACCAAGCCCAATCTGTGATCAAGAATGCCCTTGGTGATCCTGATGAAGACAAGTCAAGAGCCTTCCTCCCACACATTATCTCCAAAGCAACCACACCAAAACTATACACATCACTCTTCTCAGTGAGTTGACCATAGAGTGCATATTCTGGTGCTAGATATCCATGAGTTCCAGCCACTCTAGTTGTGAGATGAGACTGGCCCTCCCTACTTTGTTTGGCAAGTCCAAAATCAGCAACTCTTGCCCTCATATCTGCATCAAGTAGTATATTGGTGGCCTTGATATCTCTGTGAAAAATAGCAGGTTTAACTCCATAGTGCAAATAGGCCAACCCCTTTGCCACATCCAAGATTATGCTTTTCCTCTGAGGCCAAGTCAATGACCCTTTTGCTTTCTGAGAGTCCGTTGATAAAAAGAGATGGTCCTCCAGGTTCCCATTTGGCATGTAATCATACACAAGATACCTTTGGCTTCCCCTTTCATCATAATTCTCATTCTCCTCAGCCACACAACAGCCCCTAAGGGGCACCAGATTCCGGTGCTTGAGGTTGCTAATGATCTCCACCTCATTACAAAACTCAGCATCCCCTTGAAAATCAGATTCCAAGATCCTTTTAACCCCCACCACAGTTCCATCAGACAAGGTTCCCTTGAAGACCATCCCAAACCCACCTCGGCCAATGAAGTTCTTAGATGAAAAGTTATCAGTAGCCTTCTCAAGTTCCTCAATTTTGAACCAAATTGACCCGGTATTGGGTCTCAATCTAGGCCTAGAGCCTTGTTCCTCAGGGTCAAAATCAAACTGAAAAGTCTCAAGCTTTTTTCTCCTATGCTTCCTGTCATACCATGCATAAATCCCCAAAAAGGAAGACATGACCAACAAAGCAATCCCGGCACCTGTCAAACCAAACACAAGAGCCTGGTGACCCTTTCCCCCAGAGCCCCCTTGTGAATAAACCGATATGCTAAAAATGCAACTGACAGCACCATTGCTTTCAGGTCCAAACTCATTGACAACCCCAGCAGCATAGAGAATGGCAAAGTAAAAACAGTCAATGGAATGTGAAGCATTACCATCAATAGAAATAAGCACCTGCTTGGCCTGTAAGCCAGCTTGCAGACACACATCACAGAGAGAGATATCAGTCAGATCTGATTTGCAAGCAGTGTTGAGTGGTGTGGACTGACCAAGCTTTTTGGTCCAATCAGGGATGGTTTGAATTCCAGCACAGATGTTTGGGGAGATCACAAACTGAAGTGGGTCAAAGCAGGTGTCAGCGAGGTTGCTGGGGAGAGAGAGGGAAGAGAGCTTTAATTGGAAGTCTTGGATGCACGAAAGGGAGGTGGCAAGGTTTGGGAGTTGGAACTGAGAAGTCTCCTTGAGATGCTGTGCAAGTCCTATGCCGAAGAGGGACAAGAGAGATATGCAACAAGTGTTTGCATCGGTTCCATTTTTAGCCGCCAAAGTTTGTTGGAAGTTGTGGCAAGCAGAAGTGTTCCATGGGATTCTCAGCACATAATTCAAGTCCATGGGGCATGTAGTTGTATTTGCAGAACTCGTGCATGAAAACAGTGCAAACATCAAAGGTAGCAATAGCATCACAACAATCTTCATCCTCATGGTGTTGTGCTAATTAGTACAATATATAACGCAACCTATGCTATGCCACACGGAGTTTGATGTTTTTGTTTCTATTTATGAATCTGGGAGTGGTTTTGTTTTGGGATTTGAGATGAGTGAGACAAAAGATGATGCTGATTTTGTGAAATTGCTATTAAGGGAGATGAATCAATGATCAACATGAGGAATGGCCAAAAACTCCAAATCTCTTGTTTCTGGCTGCGTTAGGTGTATGTGTATCTATCTGCTGGTCTCCTTTCATTTCTAGAAAGGAGAGTGTAAGCTACGCGCGACGTGAGTCCAAAGCAAGAATAGTTGATTAATAAAGAATGGAAGAGCGTTGATGCACGCGCTCTTCTCGTGGCGGTGGCTGAGGCGGCTGTATTTGTTGCTACTTGCATTGTATAAAAGCAAATAAGGTGCTCTGACTTTGCCACTTTGCATTGCACAATGCGTCGACGTGGATTACCAATAGTGACAACGAACGAATGAAGGAATATTAATACTATACTCACTATGATTGATATATGTGAATGGGGATATTTATTTCAACTTTTCACACGTGTCAATGTCTGTCACATAAATAATACATAGGAGCTGATGTGATTGTACTGTAGTTAATGTTTTCTTTTTATTTGAGTAAGACTGACTGAGGGTGACAATATCAGTTGTAGTCAATGAGTAAGTAGGACTATGGAAGCCAGAATTTCAATGTTGGAACAGATTAGTGGCTGGCAAGTGTTGTGTTTGCCGACATGGACCATTGGGGAGAGTAATTGTTGGGATGCAGATGCCAGATGGTGTGTTTTTTTCTTTTTTACATAATACATGTTCTTTGACTTTTCCTATATACTCTGCAGAACTGCACTAGTGGTGCTAACTGGTGATGCTGAGTGAGAACGGTTATTCGCTCATATTAATCCGGTGTTCGAACTTCATAATTAATCATCATATTTTTTATATGACATGATTAAATAATTAAAAAATATTTAACAAAATTTTAAGTGAATGTAAAAAAAATCGCAAATAACATAATTTTATATATTTTAATAATTTTTTAAAAATTTCCTAACGAATGTCTTACGATACTAATTAATAAGATTCTTTTATAAATACTAGTAATACATAAAATTTTAGCATCTATTAATACTACCAAAACTCATTAATTATATTAAAAAGTAGTTAAAGAAAAATTCTTTAGAGTACATTATGTTTTTTAATAAATGTGATTTGTGCTGGACATTTTACTCTTTCTTATTATAATTCTGAAGACTAAAACAAATGCCATTTAATCATTTAAAGACTAAATTAATCTTATTTCAAGAATAAAAATTATATTTTTAACCTCAAAAACTAAATTTTTGTTTGTAATTTTAAGGACTAATTTAATGCATTTATTTTTTTAGTGTGTTTAGTATGACATTTATTCTAGTCTATAGTTTAATTAACTAGTTTATAACCTTGTTTAAAAGTTTGATAAATTAACTTCTTAACTATCCTACAACTAATACACTATAAACTTCTTCAGTTAGCTAGCTTGTAGTCAATAACTTATTGCTTTTTACTATATTTATTCTTAATATATATTTTAATACAATTTAATTTTTATCCTTTTCTTTTTTTTCTTACATTAAAGTTATAAAAAAATATCCTTTCGTCCCCTCACTTAAAAAAGTCTTTATGTGTTGCCATCTTGTGCTTAAAGCTTAGCAATTAATGTCAATGTCTATTCTGTTGAAGTTTTTCTTGTTTATGGTATGTATTTGTGCTTGGGTTGTAATTTATCTACTTTTGATTAGCATTGTTTTTAGGGATGTACTTTTCATTCCATATTTCAAAAACTTTGAACTACCCTATAGTCTCAAACTACTTTGTTTGGTCTCTTTGAATAGAATAATTAAAAAAAATGATTTTTTTAATGTAAAATGGTATTTATTTTCTTTAAAAATCTTTCAATTTGCACTAATGTCCAATATTTTGTTTATGATGTTTCTGGTAATAAACACTTTCTTTTTGTATCATCATAAATTTTCCTCACAATCTTTGGCTGGATGATTGAATATGCATAAGATTAATATTTGCTTCAACATCGACAATGTCTTTGTTCTAGCTACTTGATGAATTGTCCTAAAAGAATAAGGATGAATTGGATTGTCTCCCTATATATATTTGCACTAGTTAGCCTACAGACGATGCTGGTTTGCTCATTGGTCGCATCAAGTTCCTGAATCCTTACGTTTGTTCTCCTTGCCACCTGCTGCTTGTA
Source organism: Glycine soja (assembly GCF_004193775.1). Taxonomy (NCBI): domain Eukaryota; kingdom Viridiplantae; phylum Streptophyta; class Magnoliopsida; order Fabales; family Fabaceae; genus Glycine; species Glycine soja. The sequence continues at coordinate 3,636,072 of NC_041016.1, forward strand.
TATATGTCCCTTTTGTGGGAAGATTTTGCAGGGGTGACTCACCACCCTAGAGCTAGATCTGTATGTAATCGTTTGGTTCTTTGTTATGAAAAAAAAAATGCTGAGCTTTAGTGTGTGTACCATGTACGTGTCTTATAATCAAATAAAAGGATTAGTCAACAATGTTAGATTCCTACTAAAAATATCTTTTTTCGAGTAATGCATTTCATTATTTGAAACATTATTTTAATATTTCTTATTTACTTTTATCTCTTTTTTACTATCATATCATAAAGTTTATTACTTATATTTTTGTCTCTTTTTTTCTATCCAGGTGACAAAATAACACATTGAGTGTTCATGTAACTTTTTTTTTTTTAAATAGATTGATATGTTGAATAAAAAAGTTTATAGATCTAGAAGGTCTTGCACGAAAGGTAGAAAGGTAGCTAGTGTTTTAAATATTGTAGTTCTATAAAGTGAATATTACTCTTTCTTTTCAAAATAAGTTACTTTAAAGTCTTTTCACAATGATTAATTATGAAAAACAGTAAACAACTTAACGAGTGAAACCATTTTTTAAAATTATTTTTATTGATTGCTGAAAAATTGATTCATATGGTATTCATAAACCATCATGTTTTGATTGATATAGTTGGAATAAAAAAAAAATCATTAAAAACTTAAAAAGACGTAATATTTATTCGTACTGTTTTGACGAAAAAATTAATTGTACCAAACAACATTTTCCATCTTTAAAAACAAACTTAACAACTGACATATGACACATGAATACTCCCGAGTTGCAAAAACTTCTTGTTGAAAACTCTTTTTAAGCTAAAACTATAAGAAGAATGTTTGGAGTCCGGACAAACAACTCTATTGAGTTAGATGAATAAAACAATATAAGAGATATACAAAAGAGAAATATGCTAGAGATTTATATATTGTCCGTCTCATCCAAATGTGAAGGATTAGACTACATAATTTTTAAAACTGAGAGAAAAATAAAATAGGGCAATCATTCCAAAAACCATTCCCACTAAAACAAGATTAAAAAATTGATTCTAGAAGGATTATTAAGTTGACTTATTTTTTCTGATATATCAATTATTTAGTTGTAAATAATATATGTAATGCATATTATCTGATTTGGTAGCTAGTGAGTAGTGATAGATACATATTTTTGTTTTTTCTCAGAAGTCACACTAATATTAAACTAAGTAGTTGTACAAAAATGTATTCGTTACTTTTAGTCGCAATTCAAAAACTTTATGCAATACCTTAAGCAATTTGCAAGGATTTGCGTAGATCTTTTGCGAATGTCTTTTTTTTTTCTTTGGCAACTTTAGTCCTATGTTTGGTAGAGAGGGAAAAAAAAAGAAAAAAAATTGAAATTTAAACTGGAAGAAAAGTAAAAGAAAAAAAAATTATTTCTTGATTTTTTTTTCATTTTTCTTCAACCAAACAAAGGAAAAAATATTGTTAAGTATGTTTTTTTTTCCTTTCAATTTGTTTTCCTTTCACTTTAACTCTTTTCAAACGGATCCTAAATGATGGATTTTTTTTTTTTTGGTGAATTTGGATCGCCCTTCTAGGTATAGATATATTCATATTTTTCTTTTAATAAATAATTGATTAAAGAAAAGAACTAATTTGATTCGATATTAAAATTTAAAGGGTATGTATCATTAAAGGAGAAAAAGTGAGGACATAAATTCATTAGAGTGATCATTAATTATATAGGATATAAAGTGGAAAAAGCATAATGATAATACAATAAATTCCTAGAAGACCCGTACCTAAAAATATAAAAAGAAGAAAATCCAAGAAGGCATGTCTTAATTAAGGCGTTGTAGTCAAACCTTTAAACCCATTTGAGTTCAGTTTTTTTGGATTTAAATTCTTCAATTTGATTGAGCTTTTTTTTTTTTACTTGGTCAGAAGGGGGAAAAAAAGAAGCCAGAGAAATGATTTGATTTCTAATCAATATAAAGCATGCATACTATTCCATTATAAATCTTCATTTTTTTATTCATCCTTACCTAACAAATTTTAATTCATAATCTTAAAAGTGAAACATCTAATCTTTGTTCACATTTTCGTTTTTGCATAGTTATATATCTTTATCGTATACGTTATATAAGTTTTCATATCAAATCAAAATATTTTTAATTGTTTATTTAATCACTATAATTCTTATTTTCTTTTATTTTTTAATCAATAATCAAATTCCTACTACAGAATTAGATAAAATATAATGAAATATTTTAAATCACCAGAGGTGTTCTGTTTGATGTGATCTTTACTAAATTGATCTGTTACTGTTTGATTCGAATGAATTTTGTGATATTTAATCTTTTGATTATTTTTTATAATTTTAAAAAATAACACAACAACTAACAAAGATATTAACACAATATAAAAGCTACTAACTAATCGAATCATTACAAGCCTTAAAACTGACATCTACATAATATAAACAGTAAAGTAACAAAAAAAGTACTAATTAAAATAAGAAGAAAAGTTATGTTTCACGAAATATTTTAGTTAGTTTTTTTATAAGTAAAAAAATATTTTAATTAGTTTTTATATTTTTTAAATATTACTTAAAATAATATTTTTAAAATTTTAGCAGTTAATTTTTAATTTTTTATATATTTTTATTTTTTTTATCCTTAATATATTAATCAAAATTTTTTATTATCCTTTTTAAATAAATCATAATTTTATAATTTTTTGTTATTTTATATTTTTTTAGTTACTTTAATAACTAGTTTTATCAAACAGTTATTTTTTAACTACCAATTTTTAACTTTTAACTTTCAACAAACTCTTTAGTTAATTTTATCTAACATAATGAATCAAAAAGTAAGAATGATAATAATTATATTGTAAATCTCTTATAAAAATAAATATTATCTCTAGTTTCAAATATAAGAAAAAAATATCATTTTTTGATCTCAAATATAAAAAAAATTAACTAACTTTATTTCATTTGATGCTATTATCTCTAAAATATCCTTTATATAATTGAGATTTTAATTTCATTGACTCTTTTTTTATTCCTAAATCAAGTTCTAATGAAGGATAAATTAAAAAAAACTTAATTTTTAATTGAAATTGATGTAATTAAATATGATTAATTAACTTTCTTAATTAAGATGAATTGTTTTTTTTTTCTTATATTTGAGACAATGAATTATATTAAAAATCATTTAAACACAACTAGTCGTGCACCGTTAAAATATTATAATCTCATAATTTAAGATTATGGGATTTTATACGAGAGTATAAAAGAAAAATTTATTTGTAAATATAATATGTGAATTGATTCAGTTGAATTTTCAATAGGAATCGATTGGAATTTGGGAGAAAACAAAAAAAAATTACATTGATTTTTTATTTATTTGATTTAGCGATTTAAAATGGTATGATTTAATTTTGAACACCCTTATAAATTATTAATAAAATAATGCTTTTGTCAAATTAAATAATTAATATTATTTTCAATTTTTATTTTATATTTTATCTATATTATTTAATATCCATGCAATATATAGGATATTCGCTATGTTTTCCATATATCCATGGTTTAGTTACCTTCCATGAATTCTTATTATAAATAAAAGACATTCACGGGCTCCATTCTTTAATCTTGATCTTTATACATTCAATATAACCAGTATTTGTTTGCATTTATGATAGTGATCATAATCCTTCACCTTTGATTCTTCCACTAGGTTTAGGATGAAAATAGATTCAATGTAGTCTAAACTTTATTAACACAGTCAATGTTTTGCAATTGTTAAGTAAAACTTTAAGTGTGTGTTTCAAATTTGATTTAATTTTGTAGTTTGATCTTCATTAATTCAAGGGTTACAAGTTACTAATTGCATGTTATAGCCAACTTAAGAGAAGTCATTGTCACTATTTTATTCCGATTATTGAAAGATTTTTGTAAACAACTTTTTACATGAATAATTTTAAATCTTTCTACAATATCATTTTACTTATTTTGTGTTATAACTATTGAATGTATTCTATATTTTTAAGACAATAGATGTCTTTATTTTTATTTAATATCTTTTATAAGATAGTATGATCGATTTGTAAAATATATTGAAATATTTTAAATCACCAAAGGTGTTCGGTTTGGTGTGATTTTTTTTCTTAATTTTTTTTATTCGAACCAAATATAAAAATGTTGTTTAATTTAGATTAATTTGAATGCAATATTAAAATCGAATTAGACTAAATTGATCTTTTACAATCTGATTCGAATGGATTTTTTTATTTTTAATCTTTTGATTATTTTTTTATCATTTTAAAAAGTAACTTAACAACTAACAAAAAAATTAACACAATATAAAAACTACTTACTAATCGAATCATTACAAGCCTTAAAACTGAAATCTACATAATATAAATAGTAAAGCAACAAACAAAAGAAGTACTCGTTAAAATAAGAAGAAAAGTCATGTTTCACAACATATTTTATTTAGTTTTTAATTTTTTTTATTAGTCAAAAAATGTTTTAAGTAGTTTTTGTATTTTTTTAAAATACTACTTGAAATAATATTTTTTAAAATATTAGCAGCTAACTCTTAGTTTTTTTATATTTTTTTATCTTTAATATATTAATCAATTTTTTATTATCTTTTTAAAATAAATCATAATCTTATTATTTTTGCTATTTTATATTTTTCAGGTACTTTAATAATTAGTTTTATTAAACATTTATAATTTAATAAATTATTTTTTAATTTTGAACTACTAAATTTCAACTTTTAACTTCGAGACTACTTTTTAATTAATTTTATCAAACATAATAAAAAAAGTACTCATGATAATAATTATATTGTGAATCTTTTATAAGAAGAAATCCTCTCTGGTCTCAAATATAAGAAAAAAAATATCCTTCATTTAATTAAGGTTTTAATTTTAATGACTCTTTTTTTATTCCTAAAATCAAGTTTGAATGAAGGATAAGTTAGAAAAAAAAACTTAATTTTTAATTAAAATTGGTGTGATTAAATATGATTAATTAATTTTCTTAATAAAAATGAATCATTTTTTTCTTATATTTGAGACAAAATGAATTACAATGAAAATCATTTAAACACAACTAGTCATGCACTGTTAAAATATTAATCTCATAATTTAAGATTATGGGATTTTATATGAGAGTATAAAAGAAAAATCCTTTTGTAAATATAGGGTAAATAGTCACTTTTATTCCTGAAAGTGTAATTCGCTGACAAATGTGTTCCTAAAAAATCTAAATGCAAAATTTAGTCCTCGAAAGTATTAAAAGTGCGACAAAAATATTCTATCGTCACCTTTCTTTCGTTACGTTAAAAAAGTTGCATACGTGACACAGAGTGACAAATTTGTCACAAAATTGATTGTCAACGTGGCCATGCTGATTAGATTGAACGAAAAAGTCAGTAAAAAAATCATTTTTGAACGTAAATGTCAGTAAAATTTTTATGGATCAAATTGTCAGTAATTTTTTGTTGGAGGAATTTGTCAATAATTTTATTTAGACTTCAATGTCAGTACCTTCTTTTGAAACAAAATGTCAATTTTGTAATATATTTTGGTCATTTGGATGAAAATAGTCACCAATTTTGGACGACAATGTTAGTAATTTCATTTTTTTATGGGTAAAATATAATTTTATAATAGATTTTCGATATTTTTTTATCGTTACAAGCATAACATTACAATAATCACTTAAAAAATAATTTATAACAAACATAATATCAATAATATTGATTATGAATAATAATTTTTATGTCACAACATAAATTATCCAAAATGAATATTGTACTAAAATACCAAAATAAACATTATATTAGTATATCAATCATTACGAATTTATCCAAATTATAATAATTAATCACTATCTACTATAAATAAAAGATTAATCTATCATATATTTTAGTTCTTTGAATCTTGGCGGTTGGACATTAGGTATGAAGTTCATGGGTATGAATCTCATGTAATTTGATTGGTTCTTGTTATGAGATACTCCATCTAGCATTATAATTCGAATTGGTGTTGGAGGTCTAAGTGGAGGTGGTCTAAATGCAGTTGACATCGGTGGAGGTATGAAGATTGTTTCCTACAGCAGTAATAAATACTGATTAGTTATGCATAACATAATTTAACAATAACTAATTAATAAAATGTAAAAATCATTCACATGACTTGGAGTTGGAACATTTTGAGTTGAAGCATTTTCAGTCGTAGGATTGTATCGAGGATACATGATTTTAGAATTAGAGTCACCTTGATCATTACTATTAGGAAGGGATTGAAATTCTTCAAACTGGTAACTATCTTGCCAATGTATCCCTTGATTGTCCATCATCTGAAGACACATATACATAGTCTGAGTCACTTTCAGAATGATCAGAAAACTCAACACCCACATCATGTTCTTTAACTTCATCATCATCTGCATCATTGTTCACTTTTAAGTTCTGTTTCAACTATTGTTTCAACAACTTCAATTTCTGCATCTTGTACAGTAGTTCCAAGTACTTCATTTTCATCATCTGAACCACCTTTAGCACCATCAACATCCATATCTTCAATACCATTCTGAGTACATTATTCAGCAACAGCCTCAACCACATTTTCTGCATTGCAATTTATAGGCATTGCATGTACTTCAATCACTGGCCCAATGTCACTAACAGGACCCCCCTCTAGATCAGAATTTTCTAAGTTTACATGCACTTCTTTTTCTGGATCAACAAGCCCAATTTGGCACATATACAACACATCACGATCATTCTCCAACCTTTGTAAACCAATACCAGGCACCAAATAACATACTGAAACAAAATTCACATAGTTGCGACAGGCTTTGCACAATTCTTGGGGTGTCCAGACATTAACCAAATCTGTTTCAACTTTTTCCCAGACACAAAATTCGCCACCCACTTACTTCAGTGCCCCATTTGCATTTTGTATGAATTTACCATTGTGGTGCAAAATAAGACTGATTTCATTAGACATTACAGAGAAACATAATAAACATTAATTGTATATTCACAAATAGAGAACACAAAAAGTTTCAGAATACAGAAGAAAGACAAGTTTGATAACAAAGAAGAGAAGAAGTTCAAAAATAAAGATAACACAAAAGAAGAGGTTTGACGACAGAGGTTAGATGGACGATGACCACCACGAAAAATGTGATGGCGACAATGTCGTTACGGTCATTGTTGAAACCCCAAAACAACCATTTGTCAATGACGAAGACACTAGCCGATGACGATGCCATTACGGCCAACCAATAAAAGTCATATCCGTAGAAATTTTTTTTAAAAAAAAAGCATACAAAGACAACACAGCATATGATAAAGTCCAAACCTGGGTGTGCGTCATTGTGGTCACCGTCGACGAGAACGATTGTATGGGTGTGCATCGTTGTGCGTCGCCGTGCATTGTTGTGCATCACTGTGGTTGGGAGATTTGCCAGCGTAATGAGGTTGTGGAAGTGTGGGAGATGAAGAACTTCTCTTTTAGAAGGTTCTGGAAGTGTGGGAGATGAAGAAAAATCAAGAACATACTTTTTGGGAATGAAGAGTCAATTTTGGATTGTGTAAAAAATATCCTTTTGAGAATGAAGAAAATCAACAAATGTCAAAAAATCATTTTTCCCACATTCAAGGAAAATCAAAAGTCACTACATTTCCATATGATAAATATGTCCCCACCGTTTGTACTTAATTTTTTATCGATAAAATTGTCCCTTTGTGTCACGTAAGCAACTTTTTTAACGGTGATTGACGGAAGTTGATGACAAGATATTTTTGTCACACTTTTAATACTTTCGAGGACTAAATTTTGCATTTAGATTTTTCAGGGACACATTTGTCAACGAATTATACTTTCAGAAATAAAAGTGGTTCGTAAATATTATATGTGAGCTGATTTAATTGGATTTTCAATAGGAACCGATTGAAAATTGGGGAAAAACAAATTACATTATTTTTTATTTATTTGATTTAGCGATTTAAAATGGTATCGTTCAATTTTGAACACTCTTATAAATTATTAATAAAATAATACTTTTGTCAAATTAAATAATTAATATTATTTTTAATTTTTACTTTATATTTTATCTATATTATTTAATATCCATGTAATATATAGGACATTGGCTATATTTTCCATATATCCATAGTTTATTACCTTACATAAATTCTGATTATAAATAAAAGACATTCATTAGCTCCATTCAATAAAAAAAATCTTTCATTATCAATATCAATCTCATTTTCATATTCTTGCCGAGAAAAAGGTATGACTTTACAATCTAATCTATTGTAAGTTTCTCTTTAATCTTGATCTTTACACATTCAGTACAATCAGTGTTTGTTTGAGTTTTTGATCATAGTCCTTCATCCTTGATTCTTCCACTAGGTTTAGGATGGAAATAGATTCGATGTAGTCGAAACTTGTATGCACACACTCAATATTTTGCAATCGTTGAGTGAAAATCAAACTTTGTGTTTCAAATTTAATTTAACTTTGTAGTTTGATCTTTATTAATTCAACGGTTACAAGTTATTGATTGCATGTTATAATCAGCTTAGGAGAAGTCACTCCCACTATTTTATTCCGATTATTGGGAGATTTTTGTAAATACTTTTTTGTATGAATAATTTTAAATCTTTCTATAATATCATTTTGCTTGATAACTATTGAATATATTTTATATTTTTAAGACATGTCTTTATTTTTATTTAATATCTTTTGTAAGATAATATGATCGATTTGTAAAATATTATATATATATATATGTTATTGTATGAAGAAATATATCAAATTCATGATGTATATGTATTGCTGATTTGATATTGTATTTGACTATTTGTAATGATCTCATCAATTATTTAGATTTTGAATATGATCTAGACTTCGTTTCTTTATTATGTATCCATCAATATCTCTTTTTATAAAATAATTTTGTTTTTCATTTCTCCACAACTTTGATGTCAGCATAGCTTTATTTAACTTTAGGTGAGGTCATGCCTGTATTAAGATTTGTAGTAGAGAATTGCCAACTTGAAAGTGAGGGGTACAGTTCACATGATAAAATACAGAATTATAAATGTCACTGAAAAATTAACTATTGATATCTAGTAATTTCATATTTGGAGATACATGTGTATGTGTTTGATCTCAATCTCAAAATTATTTTTTGTCTTCCAATCCACGGTTATAACTCACACTTTTTAACCTTTTAAAATACACCCCACACTTTAGATAAGTGAGATTTTGTAGTACTAGTATAAATTGTGTAGAAAAGCTATTGCATATTAGACACTTATTGCGTTTATGAATTTAATAAATCTAATTGTTGAACTATATAATATTATTAATGTATCTTGATTAGACATTCAAAATATATTTATAATAAAACATAGCTGTGTGATAAAGTATTATCTAATTTTTAAATGAAAATTTATAAACTTGATATTTTTAATAGAAATTTTCTATTTCTTTTTTAAAAAATCGATTTAGTAGATAGATTGATGAAACTTAATGTCCTTGAAAATGTTATTAAACAGAGTTAGTGAGACAAAACAAGTGAATCTTTGGGAATATATAATAATATCCATTTACGATCATTTCAAGGTGTCTATCTATGTATTTTAGATGATCATTTTCCATTTTTTCTTGTATTTTAAGGAGGAAAAAAAAGAAAATTAGTTAAAATAGAATGAAATAAATTTTACATGAAAAGTTTTGTTCAATTTCATTCTATTTGAAACAACTCAAACAATGTAATTAACTTAGCATATTATTATTTGATTCCATATCCTTTTTCTTCAATCTAAAAATAAAGATTCGTTATCTATTAAAGTTCTTACAAAACTTCTTAATTATTCATTTCTTGTTAAAACTCTTATATATGTTACCAATAGCTTATGTGTTGAAAAATTGCCCTTTCCTTATCATCAGTTATAGGAGTCATCAAGAGTATGGATTCTGGAAAGACTAATGAAGCATCCAATTCAAAGCTGGTTCATGACTTCGACTTGAACATTGCATATGTGGAGGAATTTGATCATGTGAATGCTGAAAACGAGTTTTCATCGCCCATTCTCGTGAATACTACTCAGCAGGCTTGTAAAAATAGCATTGAAGTAAGTCCTAGCATTGATTATATATGTAGCTAGGTTTATCATGAATCCAAGTAACAAATTTCTTTAATAAAATTAATTGATGTAAAAATGTCAAGATAGCTTCCATTATTCTCCAATCTCCATCACAATACCGTTACCAAATGGTAGCGTAACAAACTAAGAATCGTGTACAAAATAACATTATTGACAATAAGCCAAAGTATGGTTGTGAACAGAACATGAACATAGAGGATGCAATTGCAAATAACCGGGACACAACTATTCAAGCAAATTCTGCTGCTAAGGGAGCTACCTCTGAAGATACGAGGCAAGTTGAACCCAAGTATATTGCCTCTGTCTCCTTTACACCAGCAAGAATCTCTCAATACCTTCGTCGTCGCCGCCACTATCGAGGTGCAGAATCTAAGCAGAGTACTGATCCAGATAAACTCTGCACTAATTTTTATTGTAAAACAAGAAAAACTCCCATGTGGCGCAAGGGACCTCTGGGACCAAAGGTAAATAGTGAACAACTTAAAACACATATGCACCTATCACCTATATATGTAACATCCTACATGTATGTATCTATGACCAAACCCGGTTTCTTATCTGTTATGTATATATATATATAATTGAATGAGAATTGACTCAGTCATCTAATTACATAGACATGTAGTTTACTTTTATAATAACTCCTTTAAGGTTATATTTAAGATGATTAATTACGAGTAAACTACCATTTTAGTTACTAGAAATATAACTTTATCACATTAATCTCTAAAGTAAAGAAAAGTAAAAAAAAAAAAAACCCTAAAATTTCCAGTTATTTTATACAAGTCCCTAATCTCAAGTGTTTAATATCATTTTGATCCCTAAACACATGCTAATATTATAATGTACATCACACTTTTTTTTAAAAATTTTGGACTGATGTCATAGAGGGTTGATGGATTACATTTTTTTATATACTTTTAAGGATTAAAATTGTTGTTTACTAGATTAATTGAGAATGCAAATGACAATATAAGAAAATTACACTTTTTTAAATGATATTTTATGATATTCATACATGCATGTGCTATTGGGTACAAATACAATTTTAAAGCTCATTCAGTATCTGAATGAGCATGCATGGTTAGTTGAAGTCCAATGAGTTTGTTTTAATATTATTTTTTTTCTACAGACTTTGTGCAATGCTTGTGGCCTTCAATACCTTAAGATGGTGAAGGGTACAGGCAGTGGCCTCCCTGCGGCAGTTTCAGATGAAGGTGATGCTTCTGTCCCAGCTGAAACCGTGGAAAGGGATTCAAATCTCTAAATGAAGGGCCAATGTGCTGCTCCACCTTTTGTACTTCATGGCCATTTCTCCATATTTTGAATTACATAGTTCGCCTATCTGAGTGTTTCTCTAGCATTTTGGGATTTTTTTTTTTATGGATAAAAGTAAGGCACTTTTAATATGGGCAAACGCCAATTATATGCTAGGACTACCAGCAATCAAAGCCCACCCGTATTTTGCTTTTCAATAGAAGTATCACATTTCGGGATGATAATCATATCCCCATGACATTATATATGGTGGTTTTTCAATTACTTATATTTTCTTTTTTGCTTAACAACATTACAATATATGACAATACTTGGAGACTAATCTTGGAATAATTAATACTACCTATAGTGTATTTTATAAGAAATAAGTTATAGTGTATATTACTCTATAACTTATTTCTTATAAAAAGGAGTAGATAGTATATAACCTTGAATGTTTAAGCAAATAAAAGGAAAAACTTGTATGCAATTTCTCTATTTTTTGAACAAATTTATATTGCATATATTATTTTACCCACCATCTAAAATTTCTAAATCGGCCAAATGAATATAAGGCTAAAATGATTGGTTTGTTGATAACAACCATAACAAGAATTCTAATTACAAGTTCGTTTAGCACAAGTTGTGTTCTGAATAGAGATTATCACGTCTCACCACACTAAATATAGGGTAAAGTCCACGTAACATGAAACAATAACACAATCAAACGTTTCTTCACCTTTGTTTCCTTCCACCAAGCTCTTGTCTTCCTCTGGATATTGTGTAACCTTTCTTCTTCTTGTCTTTTCTTCATCCCTCTTACAATAATATATCTTGTTTAATTTTCCTCCCTTTCTGCTCCTCCAAACCCCTCTTCCCCTAGCTAGCTCAAATCCAATGGGAGATCACCCACGTTCTCAACCATTGGATTTGCACCACCTCTTTAAGATTAAAAATAAATCCTTGAAAGACGTTAGCAAGGCTTACAAATCGCTTGTATCCAAAAGACACCACCATGACAAGAAAAACCCCGAGGTAATCTTAAATCTTTGCAATGTGCATGCATGCTAGCTCCTCAACTTAATTTTGTCAATCAAACAACACATAACATTGCTATATATATAGTTTTGAGTTAATGAAACTCACCATCAGACAAATTAAAGGAAAATAAATCATATGCATTCATATAAAGTTACAATATGCGTGATGTTATGAGATATTATTCTCATGATCTTTTATGCATGCAGGAGCCAATAACACCCCCAAGGTTTGAGGAAAATGATAATAAAAGAGTGGATGAAGACATTTGGAGTCCTAAATTTTTGTCAAGGGCTGCAAGTAGAAGATCTAAAACACCAACACTAAAATCAAGGCCTATGTCAAGGCATGGAAGCAGGCGATGCACAACACCAACCTCTCTATCAAGAAGTTCTTCTAGTTCTGGTCGAAGGAGTGCCACCGAAATTGCTGCATCATCTCTCAAAAGGATTATGAGCAGAAGGGGTTCCCCGGCTTCTTTGTCAAGTAAGTTGAACATCTCTGAACCTAAGTTAACCAACCATGTAGCGTCTCCAACAAAAGATGCAGATGCATGCTTAAAGACCACCCGAAAGCCTGAATACATCCCTGCAGTCTCTCTGTCAAGCAATCTGAGTTGTAGGTTAACAACACCTATCATATTTTCACAGACAACAGCTAGAAGGAAACCCCCAGAAGTTGAGAGAAAGCTGCATTGCACGCTCGAGAATTTATGCTTTGGATGCATAAAAAAGATTAAAGTTACTAGAGATGTCATCAAATATCCCGGGTATGTTTCTGTCAAGTGATCTTATAGATGAATATTTTGTGTTGCTCTGTAGCATGCTAGTGTACATAGGGCGTAGAAATTCAATGTTCTTTGAAGTGCTATCTGCTTAGAAGAGCATTACTAACTTAAAATTTTTCAACAGGGTAATTATCCAAGAAGAGGAGATTTTGAAAATTGAGGTGAAGCCGGGATGGAGAAAAGGAACAAAGATTACATTTGAAGGAGTAGGTGATGAGAAACCTGGATACCTCCCTTCTGATATAGTATTCTTGATTGATGAAAAAAAGCACCCTTTGTTTAGGAGAGAAGGCAATGATTTGGAAATATGTGTTGAGATTCCTCTAGTAGATGCACTAACAGGCTGCTTCATATCAATCCCTCTATTAGGAGGGGAGAATATGGGTTTGTCATTCGAGAATAATGTCATATACCCAGGATATGAGAAGGTTATCAAAGGTCAAGGAATGCCAAACCCCAAAAATAACGGGATAAGAGGTGATCTTCATGTCAAATTCTTCATTGAATTCCCCACAGAATTAAGTGAAGAACAACGGAAAGAAGCTGCTAGTATCCTGCAAGATTGTTGCTAATGACCATAGTTGTATGCAGATGCACAAATTTGCCAAGACAGAGGACAAAGAGGTATTTTATTATCAGTTAAAAAAAAATTTGATATCATGCATGCATAGTCAGTCCTATCCAGCCCAACATCACCAATAGTACTGAAGCACAACAATAATGGATGCATTTCGTGCCGCGAGAATGGATTTCGTGCACTTGAGCTTCCATATGGGGGAGGTCAGGGCTGTTGAAAAAGAAAGGGAACTTCCATCAGTGCTCCCTTGATGTTGTCTTTGACAAATGGAAGATCTTTGGATTGCTTTCTTCCAGACCGAATATGTATCTTGTCAACTTGCCTAGCTACAAGCACAGTTTGCACCATTCAAGGCCAAAGCCGGGATACAGAATGCAACATCTACATTATTATCACTAGGTTACCGACTCGTAGGAGTACATAACTGTTACTTGACCAAATATTTGAGATCAGTGTCTCCAAAGATATAATTTATGTATCTATCTATAACAATAGTCATCAAATGTAACAACTTTTCACCAGGTCTCTGTTACTTCAGCTTCTGCTATAAACTACTATGAGCAAATATCCATTTTCCTCTTTTCAACCAAACAAGACAAGAGAACGAGAAAAATTAAAGTGGAAGTAATAGCAATTAGCAACCTTTTTATATCGGCTGTAATAATATGCTTCAAGGTTGCATGTGAAGTCACATTAAACTATGCTAGTCTGTGGTGTTATAACTAAGCCTACATTTATATCTTTCCCCTCGCAAGAGCTTAGAAGATCAGAATCAGATTAATTATTTCATGCAGAAGGGCAATGACAAAAGAACAAATGCCCTTCCTTGTTTAGAGAAACCGAGCTCAATAGACGTGCAGCTCCATTCCATCAGGAAGCAGGTCTTCCTGAGAAGTCAAGTAATCAAATATTCAAATAAAGAGTACTTCTATTTCAGGTTCTTTATATTAGCCTTTTGAATTATGTTTTTTTTCTTCCTGAAAACAAGGTATCTCAGTCGGAAGTCAAAATGTAAAGATCATTAAAATGAATTTTATTTCTCACAATAAAATATTTTCATACACACCGTTTAGAAATCAAACTTTTGTAAACATATATATGTTTTAAAAACTCAATTATCTACCCATCGTGCTGGATGTTGTTGGTGCTTTTGAATTATGTTGCATTCACGGTAAAAAAAATTTGCAGAAATTGCACTAACATGTAACACAAGTACTATTTTAGGACGGAGCATACTGAGAATTTTCTGAACCGTACCCAAGTATTTTGATTAAAATGTTAATTTGATCTGTTGAATGGAATTTATATTTTGGCTTTCATTTAAAAAATTATATACTTATTCAATAAGTTATTAAAAATAATAATTTATTTATAGGTTTAACCGTAAAAATAATGGGAATATGTTAAAAAAAATATAATTTTATTTTGTAAGATAAAATAAATTCGGTAAAACTTTCTTTCAGGACAGAACTAGCATAAATTTTCAGCATTTATAAAGCAAAAGCTATAAAGAATATTATTGTACAAACATTTTGTTGAGCTTTTTTAATTTGGACCGAGCAGAAAGCAGTCCCCTATATGACATACGTACGTTGTTCCTTCCTATATTAACAAGCTCTCCACCTCTTCACCGCTATCTGTCAATATTATCCTGATTCTCACGGCTTTCATCACCAGCCCCAGCCCCAGGTGTTTCATTAAAAACTTGTCCTTGCTCTCTCACGTCTCTGAACATTGAAAAAAACGAGTTTAGGCCCTCAGACGAAGCACCTCCTAAGATCCATAATAACAAAGAACTGAATGAATTCATGGATCCAGGGTTCGGACCCCTTTCTGCTTGTCGAATGTCAGCTTGCCCAGGAATCTGGGCAGGGTTCGCAACCCTGTCTCGATTATTTTCTGACCGATCTTGAGGATCGGCAACTCCTGGTCCATTTTGGGGCATTGATTGATCAAAACCAGGTCTCAACCCTGCTCCAGTAGCCAAGTCAACGTTATTTAATCCCTGGTTTCTTGTGTTCAATCTTGTGATGTGTAACGTTGATGCAAGAATGGTGGAAGAGGTAATGTGGAAGTCTGGGTGTTGCTGAAGTTGTGACCGTCGATTTTGCATGTACCTTTGCAGTGCCGGTACCTAATAACATTGTTGTTAGATTTCAGTAAAGTAAACCCGAGCAAATTTATAGTTAACATATATAAAGCTTCTAAAAGAAACATGATTACAATAATAGACATTTTAAATATAAACTAGAATTAAACAGGAAATCACATTCCTTTTCCTAATTCTAGAATGAATACGTTAGCATGTTTTTTCAAACCTCATACATCACACTTTACCTCAAACCGATTCCAAAAGTCTCTCTTAAGACAAAAAAATTATTAAAAAGCCCAAATGAAAAGAAAAATATTGGGATTTGTAATAGGCCAATGTCATCACTCATCACCTCAAACCGATTCCAAAAGTACAGGATAAGGTGTTGCATAAAAGCCGCGGTTGTAGAAAGAGCCAAATACGAAAAACCTGAAAATTTAAAACTCATTATTTCCAAATGAAATTAACTTAAACCAACAAATAGAAAAACAGTATGACCATACCGTAAGCATAAGAGAAGAAATATATGTGGAAGACCAGGAAATACAGCAAAAAGAAGCGAGGAAAGAACTTCATTGATATTGGTGTTCGGACACTGCAAGTTACAATGAACACACTCATTATCATACGCTGGACCACAACCCCACAAATGTGCATGAAAATGTGTAACAGATACTGGTCCAGATATTAAAAGAACAAACAAAATATGTAGAAACTTGATTAATGTGATCCCCTTTATCCAAGGATCAAGGAACTGGGGTTAGGAAGAGAGTGATTACAGAACTTTCTTCCTAAGGAATACCAAAAGAAATGATTAACACCATCTCTCTACCTCCTCTGTCTCTTTTTATAACAGCCTAACTAATTAACTATTCAAACAGATTACAAGCTTAACTAAGTAACTAACAGGGGTTGGCCCAGTTCATTTCTGGGCTCATCCTTATTTCTTTTCTAAATCTTCCTGGTTAGGGATCAAGTGCTAACAATGTTGCCAGATTAATCATTTGTTAATTAAGTACAGTCATCACAATAATCAATTAATAAATTGGCATATAAACTCCAGTAAAGGCATCTTTTTGGTTATGGATGAAAAATAAAAAAGTAGTTTTGCTATAGTTGTATTCACTTTTAACCAATCCAAAATTGGGAAAAGTACATTTGGACTTGCCCTCTGAATGGAATAGTAGTCCAATGGCCAAAAGCTAAAAAGAAATAGTAAACTTACGATGCAATAAATGACTATAGCTCACAATACTTTTGGCAACAAAAACTAAAATACAGGCTAATTGAATTGGATAAATATGCAACTTAATGACCCACTTGCGTTGACTCCAGTACACAACCAAGCCCCAACTGGTTATAAAACCAAAAATTATTTTTAAGCAACAAGTTCATCAGACATGCTATCTTAATAACATACTTGATTACTCACATAATATATATACATACATAGAGAGAGAGAGAGAGAGAGAGAGAGAGAGAGAGACCTGATGAGAGTAAAAAGTTCACACAACCAGACAAGAATCAAGACCATGAAGGCAAGTAGCTGATCATCATAAAACTCAAAGAGAAAAAACAGAATGCCAATCATAATCTGCAGAAATCAATAAGCAATTCATCAGCAAAGCTAATAGAATAAGAAATAGCACAAATACGAGACAATTTAAATAGAAACTTTTGACAAAAGTAAATAAATTAAAATGAGTGCTTACAGGAACAAAAACTAGTGATTCAATCACATGTACAAAGATCAGCTGAAATGTTGGAAGGCGATGCCGTGCATGGTGTTGAAGCTGCACTGTAAAGACTAGCAGAGGTGAAAAACTAATCCCATCCCATTTGCAGAAAAGTATGGCAAAACCATGAACAGAATTTGGCATATTTGATAGTGGCAAATGGCTTTATTTTAGAGTTAGCACACTTAATCCACAAGACTTTGTGGACGAATGACCTTTAGAATAAACCTTCCAATCACTATTAGAGAATAGTATTAGAGATCAATTCTCATGCTTGCACTGTACTTTTCTTTTTCTTTCTCTGATTGGGCTTTGGTTAGAAGTATGGGCCCAGCTTATCAGATGACCCATAGTCAGTGTCTGTCATCTATAAATAGATGATTTCTATCATGGTAACTGTCATTTACAGAATCAATAATACAGTTTATTTTCAGTTACATGAATCATTCTCTCTCTGAATTCTATCATGGTATCAAGAGCAGGGTTTGAACCCTAATGCATTTGGATTTTTATCCCAACCCTACATTAGCTTATTCACTTCAATAAGTGCCCACCTCTATTCATTTGTCTTCGATGGCAACATCTTATAATGCACCGTTGTAGATCGCGAAACAGCTCGCGTCTATGATGAATTGATCACAAAGTGATAGCACCTCTGGACAACCCTCACTTAATGATTGCCTCTAAACTATTTTAGGTGAATTTAAAGGCAAGCAATTATCACATGGGGCAATGGACAAAATAACAGGATAGATGCAAGCGAGCAGGAATCACCAAATCAGTTTTCACATGATGAAACCTCTGTATAATGAACAAACAATTCCTACCCGTGAACTTCAGCATGCGAGTCTGTGTTTCTCTTAATGTAAATGATACTGACATTGTGGTAGTAAAAAATACAAACAAGGACATCATAAGCACGCCACACTTTGTTACAAGATAGTCTGCACAGGCAAAATGATACATGTTAATTGTTACAAGCCAACAGTAGAAGTTCTGAATTATTGGGCAAACAGGAGAAACTCATATTAAAGTTGAGATCATGAAAACAATCTCTTCAAATATGGGGTGCTCAGGCAGATAGAAGGATAAATCAACAAACCTCCAAACCTAGCTGGGCCTTCCGGAACTTCTTGTGCATAACTAAGGTTATAGAATTCCTTTGTTTGATAGTTATAAAGATAACCTGCCATGAAGTCCCGAAAGAATTTGAGCCATAATTAAATTGTGAAAGTTCAAAGTATGTGAATGACAATGTTCAAAGCAGTTGTTAGGACAATTACATAAATTAGTTTATCCAGATAACAGGCAGTTACCTTGACCAGGAGAACTCAATAAACTATTGATTAAAATCGTATCATATCCGACAAATCTGTTTATGAGTAGTTGCTGCCACCTAAAAATGAAAAATATATTCAATTGAAAAATACAGGATAAAATCTTAATAAAATATTAAACATTACTACATAATATCAATGAAATCCTGAGAAATTTTTTCCTATGAGCAAAACAATTTAATTCAATTTACACCTTTCGTCATTAAAACTATGTAAAAGTAGCTCTCAATGGAGATAACTTATCACTTTCTAGATAGAAACAATATAATCATGCTAATACTTATTCTTACCTGTTTCCAAAGCAGGAGTGCCAAGCTGATATGCTAACATTCACAGTACGTATATTATGATGAGATTTAGCACTTTCAGGTAACAAGAAATACCCCTGCAGAATAAGATTACACAATCAACAATAGAGAAGAGAAGTCTCAAATAAATTACAGATCAACATCAAAAGTAGCTTCAACAAACTGACAGAATCTACTTCAGAAATACAAGTACGTACTATGTTTCAGACAGTTCAGTCTTAATCAACTTAAAAATTGAATACAGAAGAAAAATAACACACCTTTTCCATAGTATAAAGATATGTGGGTTCAAATAACTTTCCTTTCTTGTTAAGCCATTGCACTGAAATTGAAAACAAAACTTATTGAACAATAACACAAACACAATAGAATGTGAGAAACAAAGAGAGAGGAGTGAGTCAGATAAAAATTATACACATTCATTTAAGACAAATTCATAATGCACATTGCAAAGGCTCAGAAATTAATTATTTCCAATATCCTATACTTCATAAATTTCTAATTAAAAGACAATAAAACATAAAAATCCAAGAATACGTATAGAACCCATTTTTACACTAGCAAAATTATCAGCATGTAAAATTTACCAAGTGAGGAACACAAATTGCAAAGGAACATTATAATTTAAACTTAAGAGGAAAATATTTTCATTACCTGCATTGGTGTTAAGCCTGTCCAAACGAAGGATATGCATCCATTTGGGAATATCAAGATTTAAGTGTACACCAGCAATATTCTACACTTGAAAATTCAAAGCTTAGCAGATTTTTTTAGTCAAATTGATCTTAAATTTATAAATTCTGGCTAGAAACAACCAGAATTCATCAGCATAACATATATGGTCTAATCTAGCTCCAAGAAATAATATAATTCTACTTACCCATAGCTTCTGAAAACTTCCGATGATCTGCATGGTGTGCCTCCAAATGAATGAGATGCGCCTATACCACTTTTTACCAAAATGTATAATTGCTGCTTTTAATGTCTCTTTGGCTGATAAAGTAAAACTTTTTGGTGGGTCCTCTTTATCAATTTTGATGACAGCATCTTCACCCACTGGCCTGGTGTTTTGATTACTTGTAGAGGTTTCAGCTTGATGTTCAAGAAACTCAGTGTCAGTTTTCCAAAACTTGAATACCAATTTTCCTCTCCTAGCACCTGAACCAATCCAGTTCCACCAAAGCTTGGAAGCCAAAAATGGCAATTTATCTCCACTGACATCAGAAATCTCCATTTTGTCTTTTACAATTTCTGTTTCAGGGGGATCTATTCTGTTTGATTCAGAATCATTATGAGACCACAGGCCGGCACTGGTTATCTACAAGGAATTCAAATGTGTCATGTATGCAGCAAAACAACTAAAGGAACATAGAAAAATGATCTCCCAAATAGTTAAACCTTAAAGTATGTTATTGCTACCAAAATGAAAGACGAAAGAAAAACTTCTAAAAGCACGTATTTAGAATGTGCATTTAAAAAATGGAAGGCAATATATACCTTAATCTGAATAAGTTGGGCTTCTGATGTCACTACTCCGGATAGCTCACTTGAACACCCAGGCTTCACACAGAGAAGAAAAATATATAAGAAACCAAAGATTTTTTATTTTTTTTAAAATGAAGTTGATTCTAACCCAAGCAGCAAACCATGAATAATTACGAACTATGAAGTAAACTGGATTCTTGGGTTACCAAACAAAACACTAAAATCCTCACATAGGATAGGAACAAATAAGTTTTGTAATCTCATGATTAGGGCTGGAGTCTACTGTGCACTCATGAAAATGGTGGTAGAATTAGAGTTGTTTTAGATTTTGAATGCATGAAAAGTAGGTTTGCATTTCCCAAAAATGGATTTCAAGTGTTGAAGAGTAGAACGATGTGTCTGAGCATGCGTTGTTGCATTTCTTCTATAAATATCAATTCTAATTCCAGGGAGTTTTACGCATAAACAGCAGGGACGTATTTAAAATGGAAAAGCCGTAAATAAAAATAAAATAAAAGAGAAGAAGACCTGTTGAACGTAATTAGCGTGCATAACAACGAGAATGCAGAATAAGGTTATGGCGATGAACAGGTAGAGATACTCCAAAGCAACTCTGACTTTGGGCGTCAGCATCTGAGAAAACCTCTCCTGCACGCGTATGAAAGTCTGCTCCGGATCCATCAATACCAATGAAACGGGAAATCAAATTTGGTTTTGTTTGGAAATGATGCTGTGGTTGTGGATGATCATCTTCACGTTTCCCTCGAGGAATTGGATTAGTACCAAGATAAAGTACAGTCAAAATCAATATTTTATTATCTGTTGTCGTGCGTGTTCTGTTTGGTGAAAGGAATGAGATAATATCTATAATCTATTCTAGCCCAGCGCAATCAGTCAGATCGAGAATAATATTATCCCGTCCGTCTTTGCGTCCTGCTTCATCTCTCTCCACCTTTACTCTTTTTTTAAGAAATGTTTAATGTACAATTTAGAAATACATTTTCTTTTAATCATTGACCGTTTTTTTAAAAGAAATATTAAAATACAATTTACAAACAGGAATAAAAGAGGATAAATTGAAATAGATATTAAAAAAATCAAGTACATAAAATATGAAAAAAGGATGAAAATTTGAAATGGTTGAAAGAAGAAATTTCTCAATTAGTTTTGCATTTGTAAAATACATATTTAAATGAGAGAAGAAGAATCCTTAATAAATTATGTGTTAAAAAAGTAAAATATTATATATGATGAATTTATTAATTTTTATAATAATTATCTTAAAAATTATATCGATAATAATTTATGATTGAATGATAATATAAAATTTTATATTTTCAATCGCTCATATATAAATTAGAAAAACAAGAGCATATTTGAGTTATTTTTCAATGAAAGCATTTTAAATTATTTTTTTCATTTATAAGAATTTTTCTTAACTTGTGTCTTTTAAGTTTTAATCTATTATTTTCATCTTTATTTACAAATTGAATCTCAATATTTCTAAAATAAATTATTATTTGTTCAAAAATAACAAAAATGTATACAATATGTTAACAAGCTTTATAAGTATTAAAAGAATGAAAACTTATTTAAAATGTCTGTTTATAGTGTTTTTTTTAATAAAATAGATTATTAAAGAGAGCTCAAAATAAGTGTTTTACTATACTTTTGAAAAGATTAAAAAAAGTATCAATTACATCATGCAATCACTTTTCAAGATAGTCTAACAAAACCTTAATATATTCCACCAAATTTATTCTCGTGTGTAAATTTAATTCGGAAACCTGGTATTTAGCTCTCTCTGCAATAAATTACTATAATTACCCATATCTGAACTGGAAGAAATCACTTTCAGAAATTTAATCCGGTAAATTGTCTAATACATTCCAAAATTCCACGAGATTTACATTATGAAACTAAAATAAATTATGTGTCTAAAAATCTACTAAAATTTTATTTCCAACACTTCCTTGATCACTTCCAGAATTAAATTTCGAAAAAAAAAATCCAAAATTAAAATTCCAAAAAGAAACACTCATCTTTCTTGTTCAGACAAGGATAATTTTGAAATCACAAAAGAAAAAAAGAGAGGTGGTGCAATTAACGGATAAAGCAACCTCCCCTCAAGTTCGAGGGCTTTCGGAAGATCCAATACTATTCAATAAGTTATGGTGTTTGACCCAAAAACCAGTCAATTACAGTGGATGATGTTTGAAAATAAAAACAACTAGCATTTCACAGAACTGTAGAATATATGACAAATAACTTTTGAAGAACCTATAGATTCTCAGTACATAAACCTCAACACGACACAACTCTCACCCCTCCATCCCAGTGTGAAAACACACCAAACAAAATTTCATAATATGGAAGAAAGGAAAATTAATATACTTTAAAAACTAAAGAATAACACAAGAAATAATTAATTAAAAAATGGGGGGAAACGTGTCTCCCAAAAAAAAACGAGAAGGCTCTGAGAAGCATCAGCATCCTGCAGAAAGAAAAGAATCAAAAGTAAGCAGTGGATTGAACTTGAATTACATTTGATTAAAAGGAAAATGCAATCATAAGGCCATAATTTAGACAAGGTTGTTAGGCAAACTACAGGGAAAATGTCTTGCAAGGAAAACTCTACCTAGCAAATCTGTTCCTACATTGGAATATCATATCATGTCAACCAATTGGTAACATTTTCCAAAAGTAGCATACCTGGTAAAGGCAATGAACTTCTGCCCGACCCGAACAGCTCCACTTAAAACTGTGTAACAAGACATTTCTTCAAAAACATACTTGATAAGTAAAACAAGTAAAAAATTGCATAAAATTATCGATTTGCTCATTGTTTGCACGATCAACTCCGTTGAGCAAATGCAGATAATGCGTTTGCATGTGCAGGTGGGAGATTGCTCAGAAGAGGTTGCATTTGTTGCCCATATAATGAAATTAGATGAGAAAAAGCTCTGCCTACTACAGCTTTAACTTCAGGCGTCTCCACAGGTGATACCACCACTTGAGCAAAAAGATTAACTAATTCAGGGACTAGGGAGAGGATCTGTGTTACATTTAGAAAAGGACAAACTGAATTAGGTAAGACAATATTATCCTTGAGGAAACAAGAAAACAAGGAAAGAATTTTTACCTGGGGATTGGATGAGAATACAAGAGAGAAGACACAACTATAGACAGCCATAGACTCCTCGTGGTCTTCTTTTAATGGAAGAACTCTCAAGAAAACAGGAAGAACCTGTAAAATGCATCAAAGACATTGAATACCAACAATTGGCTATCAAGTATACACAACAATATTATAATTGAAGAAATTAGAGTGATGTCTATCAGTTTAAGTATTCATGACAGTTCTCATTGAGAAAGCATGATCCATATAAATAAAGCAGACATTACCTGGTTTAATGGGATAGATTCAGGGTGTACCATGATCATCCTTGCCACGGCACCAGCGGCATTATCTCTCACTGCATCATCAGGCTCAGACTCACCAAACAAGGGATGAAGTCCACGTAATATATTGTCATAGTATCTGATATTGGATTAAAGAAAATGTAAAGCATACGGGAAAAGAACCTTACCCCCGAAAAAGCATATATATATATATATATATATATATATATATATATATATATATATCGATTGACATGAATCATCATATACTCCCATAAACTAACCCAAAACAGAGAAAGATAGGCGTACAACTATTAAGTGGGTGGCATGAAAAAAAAGGATACTTCAAAGCTTGTTCATGACCATTTTTGCACAACTCTCCCACACAAAATGCAGCATTCCTTCTATTAGTTGCCTCAGATGATGCTAGTTCTTTAAGTACCAAGGGCATCACCCTCTGAGAAAGATAATATCACATATTACAAATCAATTACAATTGTCAAAATTCCGACTTTAATTGAAAAATGGAATCACAAAAGGAAAAAGTAAGAGAGATTAAGAAAAAGAGTAACAAAATTACATCAACATAGCTTGCAATAGGAGAACCCATGTTCTGAGCAACTTCAGCTAGGCAGGCAACTACCATAGTCCTATCTTGAGGAGGACGAGAAGATTTCTGCATTTCAAAATGAGGATATTAATTTGTGATTTATTCCTAACAGTAAAAGTTATTGGTTGCGAACTCACAGCAAATTTCATTAGAGGTTCAAATAGCTGTGCAAAAATGGGAGCAAATTGAGCACCCATGGACTTTGCAAATGCAGGGAGAAGATCTGAAACTGCATCCATAAGCACTTCATCATGTGCACTGTCAACATCATCAATTTCACTGTCTGACTCTATCTGCTGACAGGCAGATTGCTCCCGAAGCAACAATGAAGTTGCATCAACAAGCTGGGACAAGTCTGATAGTAGAGTAAATCTCACATTAGCATCAGCTCAGCAAAATGACTTTAAATGATAGATCAAAATTGTATGCTTACAAGGCTCAAGAGTTGCATAACCATAATCTCTAATGATGTCAGCCACACTAGTGCAAGCTTGAGCAACCACTTCCTTGTCATCATCTTCAACCATAGTCTTGATGTAAATATTCATCACAGTATCTGATGAATCAAACAGCCCCAAAAGGTTATACAGACAAAATGAACTGGCTTATCATTACCATAAAAAAATAAAATCAAACAGTAGATGTTCTCACCGAGAAGTTCTTTTGCTTTAGCAGCCCCTTCCTTAAAAACAAAGGCAGTGTCAATTGTGGTGTTAAAATCAAACAAAAGATGGGAATGGGACCAAGAAACAAAATGATTAAATAAAAATAAGTCCTTCTATGATAAAGTAAGAATGCAAAGTTAAAACAAGGAGGTATTGGTCAAACTTACATTTTGACTTTGGAAGATTGCATTGGCCGCAGTTAAAGTATCTGCGGTTAAAATCAAAAACACATCAGCAATCAATGGCAATACACACACACATAATCTATGGAAAAAAAAAACTTCCGTATTTATTTGAGAACTCAAATAAGGTAGAAGGACATGTATACAAATTTGCAGGACAAAACATGTACAATATCATACTCAGACAATAAAGACAGTTTACTTCCACTGAATTATATTTTTCCATCTTTTCCTCATTGCTTTTGTATGAATATATGGTTTGATTGATAGGTTCATATATCATCATGGAACTCTATGGTATGTTATTCAGCATCATTCAGATTAATATTCTACATGGTACAATTCATTTTGCACTGAAACAACCAGAAACAATTATTTAAAAAAAGTACAAGGTTCCTGCCATGCATAAATGAGAGAAACTGCAGAAAATGAGAATAGGTAAAACAAACAAGCATAATTTTAAAAACAGAACAACATTCTGAAAATAGTTTCCACTTACGTTTTAAAGAAATGATAGCCTGAAGTCTAACATCTTCATGAAAATAACTGGAGTGTTTAACCAAGATTCTTAGTGTCTCGTCCAAGTAGCTTAAAATGATTAAAGGATTCAAACATAACTAATAGTGTTATTTTGTTGTTTTTGTTGTTAAAGGAGTAACCAGAACCAGACTATTAAAAAAAAAAAACAATTCAGTTAAAGGATACGGTGCATAAAAAGTCTTTGTGTGCTGTGCAAACAGGCCAAGGGCCTGGGTTGCAGCTGCCTTTTCATCCAACACACCAGTTCTAATACTTATATTTCGAACTCTTGGTTCATCGTGAGCTTCATCATCTGATGAAACTCCTCCAAATCCATTAGCGATTTCATCGTCGCACTCATCAATGTCAACCGCAGAGCCATCATCAAGATTGCAGGAAGAAAATGCAAGAGGCACAACACGAGGAAGATACTGTTTACCAATACCAAATTTTAACTGTAAGAGTAAGCAACATATAGGAATAATGAATAGTGAAATCTATGCATACCTTTGCAAAACTGGCATCCAAAATCTCAGCAACATTGCTGAAGAATCCATGGGTGTACTCCCGAAGCTCACTAAACTCCAGCCCAAATCCCTGAAAATAACAGAAGAAAATTCAAATTATTCCGGGACCAAGGCATATAGCACAGTCAGTGACAGAGTTAAGTGACAAGGCAATTACAGAAATTGCAGCTTCTATGTAAGGAGGAAATATTGGTTCCATTCTCGCTATCCCTACAGACATTGCAACAATTCCAACTAGTTCAGTTGCTCTTGCACGGGAACGAAGATCCTCGTCATTAGTTAACACCATGAAACTTTTCATCAACTCTAAAACCCTTTCGGCATAAGGAATGAATGCTTGCTCTGCAGCAGAAGCTATAGAACCAATGGCAGACTGCAAGGACATCCAGAGGACAATATAAATTTAAATAGAAAAATAACAAACCAATAGCTGATACATTGCAATTGTGACAATCTTTACACCATACAAAATCTTCCCCATACCATGCATGTTTCCTGCAAGACTTGGGAACTATTTTGGAGAGCTGTCAACAGTCTTCCCATCAAAGGATCTAAGAAAGGAAGGATGTCTTCACCCATGTTCTCGCAAAAAGCAGCCAACGCATAGTATGACTTCTCCTGCATGAATATAAATCTAATGCTTAGACAACATGCAGACAATCTATTTAATTTTTAGTTTTGGTAGTAGCTCTAAGGTAATATTCTTTTTGTATTGACAAGCCTTTCTCTTCTCCAGTGTGTACCTTTACTTCATCATATACATCCTCAAGAGCATTTAAAATGCAGGGAAGAACACTCTCATAATGGGATACAATTTCAGGCTGTAAGTGCTCAGCAAATTGACCCAAAGCAAAGGAAGCTGCCCCTCTGACCATTTGTTCTGGGTCCCTCAGAGCTCCCAGGACAATATGGAGAACAGGTTCTAGCTTACTTTTCATGAGTTCCAAACAACCTTCTGAAATGACACCCAAAGCAGTAACAGATGCTTCCCGAAACTTCGGGTTTGCATTTTGACAGCTTACAGAAGCAAATTCAAAAACTGGTTGGAAAACATGCTTTGGGATGTTCAAAGCCATGGTATCAATAACTTCTGCAGCTGCCCGATCCGGTGCAAGATCATCATCTTCAGTTTCATTAGTTGATTCGGCAAGCAAAGGGCATAAAACTTGTAGAATAGGTATGATCAACTTATGCTTTTTCAAAGTGCTGGACTTGTACTTTGCCAGCCATGAAATGATTTGAATTGCCTGTTAGATGGAGCAAATAACATCAACCAAGTGAATGAAACAACCATAACAGCAAAAGTATAAAAAGTCATAGCAATATACTCTATGATCCTAACCAACCTGATGACGTGTGTTAGACTCTAAATTTTGACTTGAGCAAACCTCAAGGGAGAACTGCACTATAGATTTCACTGAATCTCCAAGAAGAGGTGCAGGAGATTCTATCAGCTCATCAAAAATTTCAAAAGCAAGTATGGCAACATCTTCTTCTCCTGAGGCAAGGCACTGCCGCGATACATTCAAGATGCTTGGAATGAACTCACGAAACTTAATCTGTACACATGATAATATATGAATCAAGGAAAAAAAAAACTAGGAGAAAATACACAATATACAGCTCCAGCTGAATGTAACATAATTTTAGAAGCAGCTTGCAAAACTGAAAATTGCACACAAAGCATAAGCTAGCTATTGCCTTCATTATAGATGCACCAAATGAATGCAACGAACATCAAAATTCAAAAACTAAGATGATTACTTCTCGTGATGAATAGCTTCATTAACAACACAAGTATTGTGTTTGCAAAGATCACTACAGCTAACACAAGTGCAAAATACCATGCATGACATTCAATCACTGAGACTATGTATTGGTACCAATGAAGTAACTCATTCCAAAAACTTGCGGATTATCCCATAAACCACTCATAATAGAGAAAAAAAAACCCTATAATTATTGTGCCAGTAAGTTTCTTGGCACCCTGTGATAGTTCAACAGCTAGCATGAGTACAACAAAAACAGAGCTTTAAAAGGCCTTAGAATAAGAAGCATTAAATAGCATTGATATTTTAAAGTAAATGTGAATTCGTTGCGTGGTACAGTTGAAATTGTTATTGCATATGTCTTTCTTTGGCCCTCTCTCTGAAGGTTCTAATCGGGGAGTTGATTGCAGTAGATTAATTCTCATTGATATGCTACGCATTAAAATTTCTGGGTTATGAACTTATTGCAGCCAATATGGAAATCTTTCACTAACTAGTGATGAAACTAACATGGTTTGCTAACACTAAAAAAATGAAAATGAATACCAATACTACTTTTTTTTGCCTTTTATTTAACTACAGAAACAGCACTGACGCACCACTTCATCCTCGTCATGAGTGAATTCCAGAAAAGATCCCACGGCCCTGACAGAACAGGTATAATTCTCAATAAACAACACAATATGATACTAAAACAATTGCTTATTGCGCACAAAATTACACCATGAAAGCATATAAACTCACTTGAGGGCAGCAACTCTAACCCGGTTGCTGGTCTCATCCTGCAAGCACTTGAGCAGAAGAGCTTGCAGATTTGCAAAATACGGCCGGAAAGCATTCCCAATTGTTTCGGTTAAAGAACTGAAGAGAATTAATGCCACCTTACATCCCAAAAAGCAACAATCAGTTAGATGCTAAGTTCATCAAACAAGAATGCAAAAACAAAGGAGATGGTATTAAAGGCATTGAAATACGAAGTTAGTAAAAACGAAAGCATCATTCATTCATCTTCTCTAAGTCATTCTCAAATTCTAAAGTAAGTAACAAGTCATGGTTTAGAAGATGCTAAAATACAAATAAGGGTGATGAAGGCACTAACTTCGCGATGGTCATCCTGCGAACTCTGACTGCATTGGAAGAGAAAGGGCAACAAATCGGGCCACTCGCCGGAGGGAACGGCGTACTTGGCAACGATACTGACAACGTTGGCACTGGCTTTCCTAACAGGGGGACTGCAAAGCACACGATTCAATAATAATGAGATAATAATAAGAAGTAAAGTGATTACGAAAGAAATAGGTAGGAAGAGGAACCTGTGCTCCATGGTGATGGTTTCAATGAGGGACTGCTTAACGAGCTGTTTGAGTTGGGGAGAGAGCTTGGCCCAGTGGCCGGTGATCTTCTTGCGGAGGAGGACGGCGGCGAGCTGGCGGACGTTGGGGGTTTTGGCGGTGCGCATGTGCTGAACCAGGGCGGGAACCACCTGGGGGTCCTTGGCGAGGCGCTTAATTTGGTCCTCGGCCTGACGGCGAGCGTCGTTGTCGGGCATCAGGAACTGAATCAGCAACAGCTCCAGAGACTGCGCCATCTGATCTTCCTCTGCCGCGAGTCAGGGTTTTCCTCTCGCCTTCAGGTCGGAAGGAAAGGGAAGCTTTTATATTTATGTCTGCCCTGCCGCAACTTAACACACACAACACAACTTAGCAGGGTTTTGGTAAATTATTAGCAGCAGCTATATTAAACATGTGATAAATATTAACATCATTATTTCAGTGTGACTTAAAATCACCTATATATTATTTAAATATGTATTGTGCAGGTGTTTTATATTCTATAATTCATTTAATCAATTTTAATAGAATCAATGATAATTAAATATTATCTAATAAATTTTAAATTTATTTAATTATATCTAATATATTAATCTTGTAATTATGTTTTATCCAACTTTAGAACAAGTATATCTGATTAAAAAAACTAATATAATTATATTTAATATAATTAATATGTAATTAATATTTTTACACAATTTTAATGTAATTATATTTAATGCGATACTAAATATTTCTAAAAATGATAATTAAAAGTATATAGATATACTTGTCCTAATTATCTTAGTTATATTTAAATGATTTTATGAACTAACAAATAGAAAGTAAATATTTAAATTTTTATATCAAATGCATAATATTTTTCTTACTAACTTCTTTATTATAAAGAAAAACAAAATAAAGATAAAATAAATATGTATTTCAAAAATTTTATTAGATATACTTATTCAAATTTCAATAAAATATACATTTATTCTAATGTTGGATAAAAGATAATTACTATATCAACTTATTAGATATAATATTTAATTATAATTGATTATATAATATTTTACTTGATGAATACAAAACTAATTAAATAATATTTATTAAATTTGATTAAATGAATTGTCCAAAGTAATGATATAAGCCGGATGACATTAGATGATTGGATGATAAATAAAGATGTGATTTAATTTCAAGCCATTTCAAAGTAAAGGTCAAATATAAAAAATTATTTTTTTAACTCAATTTTTTATTTTTATATTTCGACTATATGTCATTTTTAGTCTTTTATCTTTTTTTTCCCATTTGGATCCTTTATCTTTAAAAAAATTGTGGTAATTCTTTATCTTTTAAAACTAATTTAAATTTATCCTTTCATTCATTTTAAATTAGCATCGTTAATAATATACAGACGGGACTTGGAGTGCTTATTGCATTGGTGAATTTAGGATTCATTGAACAAAATGTTCTTAGAATATCTTCAGAATTTGAAATTTTAAGTATTTTAAAACATTTATAATTAATTACTGAAAATGCATTGATGGGTTGTTGATATATGTATATATGGACAAGGGAGTCTACGATTGAGACTTTTAGTTCTTAGTGGTTGCAAGATGAGGCTAAAATGTCATGTGTGGATATATATCCTATGATGTGCTGATAAGTTGAATGTGTTGTGACAGGATTATCCTAAGGTGGTGATTTGACGAGCATATATGTTTAGTTGCATAGGTGTAGTTGTACAAGTTGGCAAGTATTTAATTACGGACTTTCCCAAATGGTTGAAAAGGCTAGCCGCTTTCGGATCCATTTTGATCACTTAGACAGGAAAATTTTCATGGAGTGCATCTTGTATTTCATTACATCCGACCACTTCTATAATTGCATGGTGGTACATGTGATGTTCTCTCGAGTTAATTGAATGTTGCCAACACATGATTTCATATAAGATGTTTTAAAGATGATAAATTTTAGATATTTGTTATTAATTTAGTCTTAAACTATATTTATGTGTGTATTTGTGAATTTACCCTTGCATTGTAACATGTGATTGTGATTACGCTCATTTAGAGTTTTCATGTAGTGTCTATGTGTTAAGTCACTTTGATGGTAATGAGTTGCATTTCTACGACACATGATTTCATTTAATTCATCATACGATCCATGGATTTTAGAGTTAAAAATATTAAATTGTTGGTTTTCGAAATGTGAAAATATCTCACTCATATTTTTACAAAAAAAAATTAATTATAAGAGTTTTGTTTAAATAAAGATATAATTGTCTACTTAATGAGTGTAACTTTATCCATACATGTAGTTGGTAGGAAAGATCATTAATTTATGATTCTCACATAACATATCAGTAAGAAGGGACGATAAATTTTAAATATAATTAAATTTTAAATCAAGAATTAATTTTATAATCATTTTAAAGGATCAAAATTTATAAATATATTTGAGATCATATCAAAAAATCAAAAGACCTAATTATAGTGGTTACTAAAAAAAACTCATTTTTTCCCAATTATTATTATAAAAAGTCATGAGTTTAAATTTCTTATCAATAAGGGGAGGATAAGTGTAATTAAAAATGGGATCAAAATCATAATTAGATATTATTGATGAAAAAATATAATTTAATCTAAATACTATTATGAATTAAATATTAATTGTCACGTTATTTGCTTAATGTGATGACATTCTCAGTAAAATTACAAATTTTACAAAACTAATAGACTAAAATTGTATAATTAAAAAGGCAAAATTGTATTTTTTTGGTCCCCTAGTTTATCTCTAATTTCGGATTTGGTCCCTCTATAATTTAATTCACAAATTTAGTCTCTCAGTTTTATAATTCCCTGCAAAATTGATCGTGGAAGCCCGATTTGGACATTGATCGTTAACCTTAGACATTGACTACCACGTGTCAATATCACGTGTGACTGTCTCATGTCAATGCCACGTATCAACATCTGGTTCCCTGTAAAAGCTTCATTTTTTTAGGTAAAATTGTACTTTTGGTCCCCCAGTTTTACTCTAATTTTGATTTTGGTCCCCTTATAATTTAATTCGCACATTTGGTTTCCTAGTTTTATAAATCCCTTTATAAATTGGGATATCAAATTTGTAAATTAAATTATAGGAAGATCAAATCTGTAGCTGGAGATAAAGTGGGAACCAATTTTATAATTTTGCCAATTAAAAATTGAAAATTATACCACCTAAGGTGCAATTTAGTACTCCTTTTTTATTATATATATAAATTCAGAAAGAGTAAAAGAAACGCAAAGGGAAAGAGAGGAAGAGTGAAAATGAAAATGAGAAGGGGGTCGGGGGGAATATTGAACACAACACCCACTGCACAGCTTCATAACTAAACCGCCATCGCCTCCAAGACTTTCCGTGCCCAAAAGATGAGAAAACGCAGCATTTACGCATGGCTAGTAGCACTTGTTTGCTTCCTCCTACTCATGATCGTCACCCCAGCCATTCCCCAGTCACAAGAATACCATGATTTCGCCGACCACCGCACCTTCCTCGGTTATTATTACTCTTCTATGCACTTCTATGCTTATTTACCCTTTCTTTCATTTCTTTTCAATTGGCTTACCTAAATAATTTTTGAGGATGAAGATTTATTTATTCTTAATTTTCAGGTATTCCCAATGCACTTAACGTGATATCCAATTTCCCTTTTCTGGTTATTGGCCTCGTTGGACTTGTACTCTGTCATCATGGAAATTACTTTAGGCTCAGGTACTGTACTCACTGCTTGCAAAAACCATGATCCTATTTTTTATTTATTTTTTGTTAATATAAAGCTTGCAAGGTGAACTATGGGGCTGGACATGCTTCTATGTTGGCGTGGCTGCAGTTGCAGTTGGATCTTCATACTATCATCTCAAGCCAGACGATGCTCGCCTTGTGTGGGATCGCTTGCCCGTGAGTTCAAGCTAACTTCAATTTTATTATAAGGCAAATGCTAACCAATGCCCTTCCAATGCCCCAAGACCATTGGTTAAGAAAATAAAAGGAGAAAGATTTTTATTGGTTTACATAAAATTACGCTGTTCATGATTTTTTTTATTTTATGTTCTCCTCTGATTTTCATATTAAATACTTTATCCTTTTAGCAAGACCCTTGTACAAATCGTTTCCCTTTTCCCCCTTTTTTTCAGCCTCATTTTAGTTTCCAAAACTGATTATTCGCTGCAGATGACCGTCGCTTTTACATCAATCATGGCAATATTCATCATTGAGCGGATTGATGAGAGGAAGGGAACGGTTTCTATTATACCTCTAGTTTTGGCGGGTATAATAAGCATTGTGTATTGGAGGCAAGCCCACTGTTTCTTTCGTTTTGCATTTTTCTTCAACGGAATTCCATTTTTTATGGATAATAACAAAGAACTACTTGTGAATTCTGCAAATATATTTACCATATATAGTTACATGATTCACTGTGAGGGATAACAGAATCATGGAATAGTTCAGATTGCCAAAAGTTAGATTAGTCATTTTCAATGTTATTATTCCTTTATGTGATTTCCATTTGAGGTTAATTGTTGAGTACACAACCATTCAGTTGAGTTAGTTACCTGAACTGTAAACTATTGAAATAATTGCTCTTGTCTTCCATTTGCCCCCAGATTCTTTGATGACCTGCGTCCATATGCTCTAGTCCAATTTGTGCCATGCATTGTCATTCCTCTAATGGCTATTTTGTTGCCTCCAATGTACACACATTCAACATATTGGCTCTGGGCTGCAGGTTTGGATTTTATATTAGGGTATAATTCCCTCTCAATATTCATTATAAACACCAGCCATGCTTAGATTTTAAATAATTTATTTCCAGGGTCTTATCTTCTAGCTAAGGTGCTAGAGGCTACTGATGATGTGATCTATGAATGGGCGCAACATATTGTCAGTGGTCACACACTTAAGCATCTGGTTGCAGCAATGGTTCCTGTCTTCTTAACATTCATGCTTGCTAAGAGGAGTGTTGAACCTGAGAGGTATATGCATGTCTGCAAGACTGCAACATTAAAACTGCATATAATCAATGGATTTAAATATTTCTGAATTTGAACTGTGTACAAGAAAACATTCTCTAATTGTGGGAATGCAAGATGTACTTTGTGGACAATGAATTCACATTAGGCTTAGGTCCTAGGTGCTCTATTGAAATGTCTCAGCCTTGTCTATTGGGATGTACATGGAGCTTGGAAAAAGAAAAGAAACATTAATAAACTTTAAGAAAAGGAACCCAGTCGTTGATGATTTTTTCTGTTTGTCTCTCTGACTGTGTGATATATATTTTGATTATGAACACTTTCTTGTAGTTCTTTTATTGCATTTGGATCAAATTAAACTTTTACTTTCTTGTTAACTTAGATATTCACCCACCATTGTAGCATTAGTGGAGAACTTGTAGTTCTTTACTTCATTTTCTGTTGTTTATCGGAAACTAATTTACAATTGCAACATCAGTTTGACTACTATCTTGATGTCATCTGATTGCTGTGATCTGCATGCAGGCAAAGTTTGCTTAAAACGTGGAGGGTTTCCTGGACGAAGTTCAGAGAGGGCAACTCCAACATTGAGAGCTACTCTTACTCTTACACAAATGTGCAGGCTGTGGAGCCCCAGTGATGTGTTACTTTCCCATAGAACAAAAAATAATAAAGGCTTATCCTGGATTACGGAATATTGTTACACTTGACTGTGGACTAGGTAAAACAAGACATAGCAAGTTAACTTTCACACAATAATATTATCTGTAATTAACTTTGTATAGTTCCCGATCTTTATCACATAGAGAGGACCATTTAGATCTGTGATTCTGTATGTGTTGTCTAATGTCTATTTTTCGTTCAGCATGGTTATAATCTGCACGCCTTCAAAGTTCAAACCCTTGTAGTGCTTGTCATGAGAAATCATACTAACTGATATTAATTAGGAATTTAGGATATTCCTGGTATGTTGCAATGCTCATCTCACGAAATTGAAGTTGACCTGAAGTTTATATTAGAAAGGACCAAAAAGAAAAAAGAAAAAGAATGCACAATGAAAGAATCACCTATTGTGCATTTCAATTCAACACATGCAACAGAAGTTCAATTTTTTTTTCTGCTTTAAATTGTTTTGTTCGCCTGAGCATATAACAAAAATACGTATTCTTGACTTAAGTGCATCTTAAAGTGTATGTTTAATTGTTTAGTAATGTTTAAAGTTTTATTTAAAAACAACACTTGTTAATTAAATATGTTATAATTTTTATATCAATTGAAACATGTTATTATAAATTATAAATACATCCACTTTTTGGATGGTGAATTTATGACATAGTATATCAATGTCTTTACCACTTACTAGTAGTAATTTTTTTTGGGTACTTCCACTTAGTGATTTATAGCTATATTTTTATTATCCCATTTAAATTAAATTCCTACCCATGTAGGGCTGTTTTCTAACAATTATTATATACACTTTCCAGCGTAAATTGTTTGCCTCTGTGGTATGAAAAAATAATATTGTTATATGCATCAAACATTACTTTTGAAACTGTCACTTAAATTTTTTTACTTTCTGTAAAAATTTTCTTTTTAATCATATTTTTTTCATTTACAAAATTTAAAATAGACTTTATTTAAAAAAATTAAATTTAATAACACTTAGACCAACAATTTATATTAATATATTTTATTCTGAGTGGCTTGTTTGTAACAACTAAGGAACTTCTGAATTATAACTATTTAACCCGTGTCATCGAAATTTTAATACAATCGTTTCCTTTATCCTACAAATACTTGCAATACTCACTATAATTTCCTTTAATCCTTGTTACAATTGCTCAATATTAATACACGTGTTAGCTTTTTGTTCAATATTAAAAAGAACAAAAAAAAAGTTAAAATATCATGGATGCACCAAAAAATACTAGGTGGACCACAGATGTGTTTCAAGATGATCATTTTTGAAACGGATAATAATCTTTAAATATATAGTGCTTGGCAACTTAAGGATGAGATAACTCCAAGAACCTACTTCCAAAGCTTAATTGAAGATTGTAGAGATCAAAGACCTCTCTTTTCTAGATTTGAGTTGAATTTTACCAAGAGAGCCGATAATACTGTAGCTGATAAGTTATGTAGTTTCGCTTTTTTGTTCAAAGTGATATTGGGTGGAGGACTATCCCCATCGGATTGAATCTGTTATTTTAGTTGATGTACAGACTTTGATTTCTAATAAATAGACACAGTGTTTGATGTAAAAAAACACTATTATCCATAAAATAAAAAAGAAGTTCCCAAAGATATCATAAAACCTAACCACGGAACTTGAATTATTTGGGAATAAGGGATTTTAATACTTCATGTGCAATTTCTTTTTTAAGAAAAAACACGATCTAGTTAATTCACATGGTATCAAACAAGATTTGACCATGCAAGCACTGGATAATCAAATAGCTATATATATACTACCACACAAAAGTTAAGATGTATAACTACATCACATTTAGAAATTAAAATGAACAGGGACATTGGACAAACCGGTTGAGGGAAACTCAAGGAAGGAAAGAACAATGCGAATTTAGTTTGTCATCTTCAAATGATGTAGATGTATACCACCGATCTGAGATAATCGAAAGCAAGAGAGTGTGTATGTGAATGTGACTGACTATGTCACTGCTTATCATTTTATAATGAAAGAAGCGATGTCATTGCACAATCCTCACTCAGGATGCATCTTGTTTTGATCATGGTTCTTATTGTTTTATTGTAAAAATATTGACAGTTACAAATTAAATGAATGTGGTTCAATAGTTTTTTAACAACTAAGCATGTAATGTGCCTAACTTACGGCATGTACATCTTTTCTGCTAGATAGGATTGACAAAAACTTTCGTTTAAAAAAATTGGGAAAAAGTAAAAACTCTTTGGAGTGTGCTGGCTAACACTTTTTTTTTTTAACCTTTTGATTCATCATAGAAAACTAAGAATATTTCCAACTCAATTTGATTTAATTTTTTAATCAAAAAATTATCCGAAACAAACCTAAAAAATATATATAGTTCTATTTTTATTTAGAATAACATCATAACCAAATCAAATCAATCAATATTTTATAATTCGGTTCGATTTGATTTTCTAGTTTTTAGTAGAATATTATTAATTAAAAGGATTTTACCATAATTAATAAGAATTCGGGACTTAAAAGGATTTTTTAAGAAATTAAATGTAATATTAATTGTTTTTTATATTAATCAAATCTTTATTTTTTAACCTACAAAAACATTTAATTTATTCCTCCTTCCTTTTCTTTTCACCATTTCCTAACTATTAAATCAATCATATATCTTCCTCATGAAAATAATAATCTTTGATAAGGTTTAATCATTTATAATTTTTAAAAACTTCTTTTTACAGTTACCATTGTTACAAATATTATCAATAATATTCTATAAACAATGTATATATTTAAAAAATATTTTTTTATACTTTCCTTTAGTGTTAATTGAATTTCTTAATATTTTTCTCGATATTTTGAATTCTAAAAATAAATCAACAACATCAACATCAAAATATTTATTAAATCTTAAAAAATCAACATTAATAAAAATATTTTTCAATCCATCCTTGTATAAATTTTATTTTTTTAGGATTCAAATAAAAAAAACATATGGTTTCATACTATAAATATTGTTCAAAAGTCTCAATACAATAAATAAGTTGATCAAATAGAAAACATTTGACATCGAAAGTGGCCTGTTACAATATATTCAAAGATCCCTTATCTTATGTGTGCATACATGCTTGCTGGCGAGCATACATGCATACACATTCTCTCATCAATTAATGATTTTAATACGAAAATCCAAAT
Organism: Glycine soja; assembly: GCF_004193775.1. Taxonomy (NCBI): domain Eukaryota; kingdom Viridiplantae; phylum Streptophyta; class Magnoliopsida; order Fabales; family Fabaceae; genus Glycine; species Glycine soja. The sequence continues at coordinate 3,674,752 of NC_041016.1, forward strand.
TATTTAATACTTTCTTTGGTTTTAAATATAAGAACAAAATTTATTTTATGTTAATTAAGAAAATTGGTTGATAACATTTAATTACATTAATTTTAATTAAAAAATAATTTATTTTTTAAATTATCATTTATTAGAATTTGATATTAAAAATACAGACTTATTAAAATTAAAACTATTATTAGATGAAGAGTACTTTAAAGATAAAATTATTGATTAAAATAAAATTAATTACTATTTACTTATATTTAAAATCAATACCCAAAACATTTATATTTAAAATTGAAGAGTGTACAGTTGGAATTTTTTTTTGGTATGAATCAAAATATCCCAAATGCCACACTATGTTGGTATGATACACTTGACATATGGCATACACATGTTTCATGCGAGATAGGACTTGTTTAAAAAAAAATAAATCCAGTCAGTCTTTAGTAACAAAACAAATTTCAAGGGTTACAGGGGACAATTGAGTAATGTAATAGATGCAACAATTCAACATTTTTATTGAAACAAAATAGCAGTAAATGAGAAATAGAGACTGAGTTGCTGCTTTTTTTTCTTCTTTATATCAATAGATTGAGTTGTTTATCTTTTTCATGAAACATGTCTAAGAATTTTAGGATTTAGAAGAAAAAATATTAAAGAATTGAATTTATATTAATTTTTTTTAAAAAAATTAAGCTGCAAATTCATTCAATTTATCTTGACATTATTGATACTAGATAAGATTTAATAAATATTCTAATGTTGTGTTGATTCATTTAGAATTAATTGAAAATATTGAGAATAATATTAAAAATATTAAATTACACAAAAAAGATGTATTTATAACAATTATTATGTTAAAAAAGAAGTTTTTCAAAATGAAAAAAGATTAAATCTTATCTAGTAAAATAATTGAGAATTACTAGTAATTTCAAGGATTTTGGTTAGGGTTTACGAGGAGAAGAAGATAACAGAACCAAAGGGTTTGGGAAGATGGGAAGAAGTAACGGTCGTAGGTCCCTTCAAGAAACACTCCGGCTCCAACTTGAGTCCTGCAAATCCAAATACTCCACCGCCGAAGAATATGCCAACTATCTCCGTTCTACTTACCCCCATTACCACCGAACCAAGCACTAAACCCTAATTCGTTTTGTTCAGGAAGCTCTTAATTCCACCGCAAAGCTTAATCACGCTCGCACACCCAAGCACTGCAAAAACGACGATGACGACGACGAAGGAAAGGCTCAAAGCGCGTCTCGAAAGCGGCGGAAGAAAATCGATAGGAGTGAGGAGACATTGCAGAGGATGGAAGCGTTGCACGTCCGAAGGAAGGTGCAGGGATCTTCCTCATCGTCCTCTGCTTCGGAGTGCGACGATGAAGATGAAGAGGGAACCGTGTCGACTTCGGAGGACACAATTTACGGGGAGAAGGTGGAGCCCGAGTTTGATTTGATGAAGACAACGCTGCGAAAGTCGTATACGCCGAAGAAGGTTGCCACGGAGGAAAAGAACGTTGAATTGGAGGTGGGGAATAGCAGTAAGGACACTCTTGTGAATGAGGAAATGGGGAATAGCAGTAAAGGAACTAGTACTCTTGTGAACGAAGAATGGAAAGAAGTGAAGGGTTCGTGTTGGGGTTCGGTTTCGAATGGGAAGGATGGACCGAGGTTTAAGGATTTGGGTGGGATGAAGGAGGTTTTGGAGGAACCGAAGAATGAAGTGATTGTGCCTTTGTTCCATCCCCAATTGCCTAGGCAGTTGGGAGTGAGGCCAATGGCTGGCATTTTGTTGCATGGACCACCTGGCTGTGGGAAGACTAAACTTGCTCATGCTATAGCAAATGAGACTGGTCTTCCTTTCTATCATATATCAGATCCTCTTGATACAAAGTCAGGTGATTGGTCAGAATTATCAATATATATTTTTTTCCCTCAAGTTCAAGAGTTACTATTCTAGATCAACCTTACAATTAGATGCCCTTCCTTATCTTTGTAAGTATTGAAAATTCTCTGATCAGTATTCAATAATTTGGTAGCTATATATTTAAATTCTCTTGATAAGTTTCATGTTCTATTTCTTAAAGTTGATCAATTGATTTTTGTCTTTTCCGTTTCAAGAAAAATATAGTAAGTTGTAAATCACAGGCTGATCACGTTCTTGGATTCGTTTATTTCAGAAGTTTGGGGTGAATCTTGAGACAGGATTTTTGCTTTATGGACCTCCTGGTTGTGGTAAAACACTGATTGCCAAAGCTGTTGTCAATGAGGCAGGGGCTAATTTTATTCATATTAAGGTCAGTCTAATACTCCACCCTTTTCTCATTAGTTTTGGTATTGTCTTGTTTTGAATAAATCACTTTTAAACAATTAAACTGCTTTTGTTGGATTTTTAGGGACCTGAACTTTTAAATAAATATGTTGGAGAAAGTGAGCTTCAAGTTTGTAAAATGTTTAGCCGTGCAAGGACATGTGCACCTTGCATACTTTTTTTTTCTGAGGTTTGTGGTTCTCTTCTTAATAATGTTGGTTAACTTGAATATGTTACCATGACATGGCAATTTGATTTAAAATTTGTGAACTATATAAATAAAATATTATTGTCTGAAATTTTTTTTCTTTGAAGGAACTATCCTGCACCACCATTACTGTTTATGTTGTGTTCCTTATTTCATTGTTAAGTAAATCAATCTCTTTCATTCTCACACATTAGTGCAGTGATCATTGTGTGTTTGGTGCTTAGTCAGTGAACAAGTTATGTGCAAGACCTATTTTGGTAACTGTTACTAATTTCCTTGATCTATGAATGGCTCAAACAAGTTCTTAGCACTCAATTTGTTTTAGAATGTTATATCAGTGTATAGTATTTACAATACAATGAGTGTTAAATTTACTTTTATGCCATTTTCAGATTGACACTTTGACAACCAAACGTGGTAAAGAAGGTGGTTGGGTTATTGAACGACTATTGAACCAGGTCAAATACATAGCCATTTTAGCTGATAACAACATGGAAAAATGACAGTTATATGAAATTGCAGTTGCTTGTTGGGTTAGATGGCGCAGAGGAACGAAGAGATGTTTTTGTGGTTGGTGCTACAAATAGGTACATTTTGTTCATCATATGTATTCTCTAATTAGTTATTTAACTTCACATCACACTGTATTCAAGTCAGTTTCTCATTTTGCAGGCCTCAGGTGATGGATCGTGCTGTACTACTACGGCCTGGTAGGTTTGGTAAACTTCTTTATGTTCCACTTCCAAGCCCAGATGAACGAGTTTTGATATTAAAGGCTCTTGCAAGGAAGGAGGCTGTTGATGCCTCTGTGGATTTGAGTGACATAGCCAAAATGGAAGCTTGTGAAAACCTAAGTGGCGCTGATCTTGCTGCATTGGTTTGTCTCTGCTCTTTATTGATGTTGTCTGTTTCATCCCTTTACCATTGTTGCATGTTGTGCATGTATGTGTATGGTTGTTTGATTCTGGGCGGGTACAAAGTACTACAACTACAAAGGTTGGACTATAGAAAAAGTGGTAGTCAGTTTGAGAGAGATACTGATTTTATGGACTATACAGATGAATGAAGCAGCAATGGCTGCTCTTGTTGAGAATTTGGACTCAATTGAGACAACTTGTGATACATTGACCATCAAGAGTCCAATCAAGAGACACCATTTTGAGGTAGCACTGAGTATAGTCTCTCCGTCTGTATCAGACAGGATATGGCTTATTCTGCTATATCTCTTTCACATGAAATATGATGCCTTGTGGTGAATAAATTAGTTTTAGAAATTTACAATGAAATTTATTTCGAATTTTGGAGCAGCAAAAGCAGTACTATCAGCACTTGTCAGAGGGCTTTAAAGCAACATGAGCAGCATGGCATTCGCTTTTTTATTTTAGCAGGTGACAACATACCAATGGGGGAAAGAAATCATTTATGTTAGCATCAAGTATTCGGAGGTTGTTTGGTTGAGATCAAATAAGAAGGAAAGAAAAAGAAATTTTTAAATTTTTGTGTGGGTCTCGCACCTTTATATTTTTACTTTAATTTAAATATTTCTTCTTTTTTCTCCTTCATTATTTTCTCTTCTCTCCAACCAAACAATCCGCTGAAGTATTTGCTTTTGTATGAGATGTACACGTTTCCTGCAACAGGATATAATTTTTGGCGATTGTTTATAATTTATGGTTCAGTTTATCTATCATAAGATTGCTTCTTTTTTTTTAAAACAGTGTTACTAGTCACTAGAATATCAATTATAGTGATGGCACATGTTGGATGCAGAGTTGAATTTGCAATGCGTTTTTCCTTGTGTATATACCATTTGGAAATAAAAAATATGGGAAACGTGTTGTGGCGCTTAGCTTTCCGGTTTTACTCAGTTTAAATACCACTCCTAGTTAGTTGTAATTACAAAGCAACACTTCACTACTAGTTTACATAAGGGTCGTTAGTTTACTCAAAAGATACAAGTAATCAGCTGTTGCGTTATAATTCTGCTGAATGCAGAATCTCGGCAGCAACAATATTTTTATGTGTTTGATTTACATTTCCAAAATCAACTCTACTTAGGAATGGACTCTAAGTTTTTTATTTTAAAGAACTTAAGTAATATTTTGAAAAAAATACAAGCAACTTGTTTTTTTTGGTGGAATCTTATTCTTCAGAAATTACCTTTGTGCACCACTTGAGTTGAGCTACATTATTTCCGACTAATAAAATAAAAACAAAAGTTTGAGTTGCATGAATCTATTTAACTAGGGAAGTTCTCCTTAATAGGCTTCGGTTACAATCAACATTAGTTATGACATCAATTTTACGTTTTACTTACAACAAAAAGAATTCAAATTTGACTAGTAGGAAGTACGGTTAAAAAAATAACAACGTCTGCACTTCTCATTGTTTTAACTTACCTCAATTCCATTCAAGTAACTGATGAATTGCTAAAAATTATTTTATAAACAACTCAATTGACCCTAACTCACTTTTTTTAAAAGAGAAGATAGTAGTTAAAAATGATTTTAAATAGTGGGGCTCACTAAAAGTTAGAGCAACAAGAACTTATTAAAATGGTGGTTTGCTGTATTAATGTCGGATTGCTCTTCAATGTTCATAATTAATTTGGAAAAGTCAAATGTCCACTCTATAGACGTAGGGAAGAGAAAAATAGAAATGAAAAAATGAAGAGAAAAAGTAAAAATGTGATGAGTGTTATGAAAAAAGATAAAAGAGAGCTAAAAAGAAAAATAAGGCAAAAAAATATGAAAGAAATGTATATTATAATTAGTCAATTATTATTTATTTATTCAATTGCTTTATTTTTTGCGTGTATATACACTATTTTTGAGGTGTCAAATGCACTTTATTCTTTTTAAATGTCTTTTTAGTTACATAATTTAAGGTTAGAATACCAAACCAAACTCAATTTTTTTTTTATATAAATTCTTTTAACACGACTCTTTTGTAATGTAAATTAACTAGGTTGCAAATTTCTTAGTTGTTTGTTCATCACACAAACTTTGTGATAACAACGGATTAGGTTGCATTTCCTAGTGGAATGCCTCTATTTAGAGGGAAAAGGGGAGAACAACAACGCATGAGAGAGAGCGCAGTTGCATTTTGAAAAACTTTCCTACTTGGCACCAAAATGAGCTGATAATGTATCAAATCCAAAGTTCAAATGGTTCAGTTTAAGCTTATGACAATGGAAGCTCTTCTATCCAAATACTTTCCTTTCTATAACCTATCTGAAGGCTCAATCTCTGCCACAGAATCCTTAGCAGTCATAGCATCAATTCTCATATTACTTTGCTTCTGTTTCAGATCTTCAAGTATCTACCTTCTTGACTATGTTTGTTATATGCCTCCTGATAATCTGCGCCTTCCTTACTCTCATATTGTAGAACACTTTGAATTGTGCAATTTTGACCCTGAACTCATAGGCTTTGAATTGAAAGTATTGGAAAGATCCGGTATTGGCGTGGAGGCTTGTGTGCCAGAATCAGTTCATGAGCTCCCTCCGGATGATTCCATGAAGCGTGCACAGGCAGAAGTTGAATCGGTTCTATTCAGAATTGTCAAAGACCTCCTTTCAAAACACAAAGTGCATCCTAAAAGCATTGATATCCTTGTGTCAAACTGTAGCCTATTCTGTCCTACACCATCCATTACATCAATGATCATTAACAAGTTCGGATTCCGGAGCAACGTAAAGAGTGTCAACCTGAGTGGAATGGGTTGCAGTGCTGGATTGCTGTCAATAAACTTGGCCAAAGATCTGCTGAGAGTTCACAAAAACTCATTGGCTTTAGTTCTTAGCATGGAGGCTGTGGCTCCAAATGGCTACAGAGGTAATACCAAGTCCAAGCTTATTGCCAATGTATTGTTTCGGATGGGGGGAGCAGCCATTTTACTATCTAACAAAAAACAACACAAGCCGGTGGCCAAGTACAAGCTTGAGCATCTTGTGAGAACCCACATGGGATCAAATGACAAAGCATATCAGTCTGTTTATCAGGAACCTGATGAAGATGAGATTGTGGGTGTTTCCCTCTCACGGTCACTTCTAAGTGTAGCTGCTTCAGCTTTGAGGACCAATATAACAGACTTAGGCCCTCTTGTCTTGCCCTATTCCGAGCAGCTGCGCTATGGATGGTCAGTGATTTCCAGGAAAATGTGGGCAAGGGGGAACAAGGAAATGTATGTTCCAAATTTCAGGAAGGCTTTTGAGCATTTCTGCATACATGCTGGTGGTAAGTCAGTCGTAGATGCCATAGAGGAGAGTCTGAAGCTGCACAAGAAAGACGGTGAAGCCTCAAGGATGGCATTATACAGATTTGGCAATACTTCATCTTCTTCTGTGTGGTATGAGCTCTGCTATTTGGAGGCAAAAGGAAGAGTAAAGAAAGGAGACAGGGTCTGGCAAATTGCCTTTGGAAGTGGATTCAAGTGTAACAGTGCAGTCTGGAAGTGCCTCTCTGATATTGATCCTAATGTAAGGAATGCATGGTCAGATAGAATCCATTTGTATCCAGTTGAGATACCTGTGTTTGACTGTTGAAGTTGTACTAGTAGGTTTAAGAAGCATTAGCAGGTCCACAGTAAAAAAAAAGTCATTGAATATTACCACTCACTTTCTGTTTCCCCCTGTAAAATAACTTGCTAATTCCATACGAATGTGCAAGGTAAATTACAAACTTTTAACCATCTGTTTTTTTTGTAAAAAAAAAAAAAGCAAAATAAAGATTATATTACATAAAGGGTACAAGGGTACCCCAACCGATTATACGTCTGCTTTATTTATTTGATTTTAAGTGTAAATCTTGTTAATGTGTGTTCTTTATGGTACCTGTTAAAGAATAAAATGATATAAAATTATTAAATAAAAAATACAAATATTTAATGTCTTGAAAATTTGAAACATTTAATACTTGCAAGGAAAGTATGAATTGCCGTTTGTGATAGAGATACCACCGGCAACCAGATATTGCCAATTAACATTTTTAAAATTTTTTTTTTGGGTGGGGTTGGAGGATAAAAGGTTTACTACTTGTTAATGCGAGGGAAAATTAGGAAACGATGGTTAACGGCCATAAGTATTTCGACGAGGTTGCAACAATTTGCAAAACAAGACAAGTTATATTGACCAGAACTTAAATTAAAAAATTAAAGGATCAAATAATTACTACTCGACGCGATATATTTACATCTGTTATAATACACTCATCAATCCACACCACAAGAACTTGGATGTGGATAGGCTATTTATCACAATCGAAAAATTTTAAGGGGAAAAAAAATTAAGAGATGCAATGTACCATTGAGCTAGGGAGGGACTAAGGGGCATCAAGAAAGGTCATCTAGCATTATCTCCTCAATTGTAGAGTTTTGCATGCTTTAACCAGTGAGATTTTTGTGTTTTAACTTTACTTGTTGCTTGGACAAAACCTCAGCAATGAGCTGACGACCAAATAAGTGTGCATTCTTGAGGATGAAATTCCTTGTTGATGAATCAACAGCGTAACCTTGGCCTGTCATCCATTGTAGTAAGTGTAGAAGCAAGTCCTTCTTTTCAGGCTGATCTAAATAGCGTGACACAGCCATCGCAAATAAATCCTGTCAAGAGAAAGAAACCCTCCCCCGAAAGAATATGATTAATTTTGGAGTAAAAAAAACTCAAACCAAGCTCAAGAATTTCTGAAAATCTTAGAACTTTTCGACCTAGTTGTTCACAAATTAAATCAGTTATTCTAGTTTATTCAAACCGTCAAAAAGTAATAAAGTTTAATTTAGGATTTTTGCATTGTAATGGCATGATCTTTTGTTTTAGAAGTTCTTTAGGTTGGATGTGATTATTGAAAAGAAAAAAAATAAATAAAGAAAACAAGCCATGAATTAAATGTCATTCTAAAAACATTATTCGAATTGTTATACTACCAAGCACCTGATGAAGCTTGTGTTAGGTAATCCATGCTTTCACAAACAAAATTACTCACACTCATAGAGGATTAGGATTGCGAGAACACACACAAAGATTACATCGTAAGAAAAATAATGACAAACACAAGAATTTAACGTGGTCCGACACCTCTTGCCTATGTCTACGGAACTGTCTCAACAGATTTCACTATCATAAAAATGATTACAAGAATGTAACCAACTCCAAATAGTATATCACTCAACAAATCCGAGTATTTTACTTAATGGTTACAAGAAATGATAACACTCTCATACAAAGACAATTTTCTCTCAACAAAGAGACTTTGTTTCACAATTTCTCTTCTTACACACACCCTCGTTTCTCCATTAAATTTTTTCTCTATTTATAATGAGGATGGTCACCAACTATAATAAATAAGTTTTCTTAGAAGTTGAAATAAAAACAACTTTCAATGCATCCATTCAACTAAGATTCATCTAGTAAAATGCAATGTTACTCCCCTACTTCCTAAAGGCCTGTTCGACGGCTAAGATATATTATATATCCTATCTTATTGTAAACAACTTTTTACAGATACACTATATATTAAATAAACTTGGTATCTTAAATTTCAACTATCTAAATTTTGTCTTCAAATGATCATTGGGCATGGCCCAATAAGCCAACAATTGTAGTTTTAAAAATTAGTTTTGGGTCATCCCAATCATATATAATATTTTTAAATTTTATACTTTAAAATCAGTAATAAATCATAAATTATTAAATTAAAATAATGATATTTTATATTAATCTAAGTTACTATTGTAAAATACCTTTACTTTTATTTTTAGAAGTTTATTCATACTATTTAAATAATAGAAATTAGATTGATCATCCGCCTGGTTATTAATGAAACCATAATTTATATCAAAATGGAGTATAAAAATTGATCCAATTAAAGTACCCAATCAAATTAAGACATTGTAAAATGCCCATATAGTGTTTGATGTTACGTGAATTATACATAGTGCATTATTTATTTACCGGTTAGGTACAGTAGAGGTAAGATTTACCTAATATAAAAGGAATACGATAAAAGGAAGGACGCATGTTGGCGTCCACAGAACAGAATCAGAATCAAGTTCTGCGGTGGCCTTTTGTCCTTTGGTGATCGCGCTTATCACTTTGGTGCCACTCCTTAGTCTTTGCATTGCATGAGATTTCATTTTATACATTAATTTAACTTTATTGAAAAGAAAAGAGAATTTATTTAAACTTTAAAGGGTAGTGGGTTTAATTATATTTGAAAGTGACTTAGTGACAACTAATATAATTATTTGATAAACGACGAAAATAAGAATAAGACATGGCAAGCAGACAAGATCATTACACAACACAACACACTGTGTCTGAGTGTGTGATGGTTGAGGTGTCTCCATTTCAGGTTGTTCACTCTAGCCATATATAATTGGTACAAATACAAGGAGGGGCAGTATATTTATTTACATACATGCATATATACTAGTGGAAATTTATTTATGCTAAATATCTGAAACTTTACTAATTAAATGTGTTTGACGACCAAAAAACTCTTTGAAAAAGAATCTAGCTACGTGATATTCGATATATGAGGAATCCTGAAACTTTGCTTGATTAAATTTTTATGGTGGCACATGGCAGGGTAGTTGTCGGCTTGAGAATGGATAAAAGCATATCTGACAAGGATCAGGGAGCTCTTGTAGAAGGTTTTGATTTTTGTTTGCCAGAGGTTTTGATTCATGGGTGGTTCTTCTGAGTTTGAGACAGAGTTGTACTTTGGACAGATATATAAAATACTGATCTTCACTCCTTCCTTCCAAGGTCAGTTAAGTCATTCCTGTTAAATTTAATGTGGTGTATCATTGTTATGCATTACATATAAGGATTCATCACATCAATCAATAATTGATTCTTTTATTGGATTATTGAGCTAACCCAGTTGGCATTTCTGGTTGAATATTGGTTTACTCATTTTGTGCAAATAGGAAATGCAAGTGGGTTTATTTAAATTCTACATTATCCTTTTCTTTAAGGAGAAGATTGGATTTTTTTTACTTCTGATTTAGTGTTTCTGGACTGGATCTGATTATATTTAATTTTTTCTCTATCAGTTGAACTCCAAGTGGTTTATTCATATACGATTGTAACACAAACTTAATACATACATGTTTTTAGTTTCTAACCAACATTCATGTATGGTTTGTCTTTTCTTTTCTTTCACTTGATTCATATTTATTATGAAATTGATGAATGAAAGAATTTAGACTCTTTTTTTTTTTCATTTTTGTTTAGTAATTTTACTCTTCTGATACCATATACAGAAAAAATCCATGGGTTTAAGGGCTTTCATTGATGCAGTGATAGTAAATGGGTTAACCGGATATTCGTTCTAATTTACAAATAAACATCATCTACAGATGTAATGCGTTGAAGATAGGAAAGTTTATAGATTGTACATTGTTATATGCTGTTGATAATGATATGCTGGATGCGTGGGATTTTAAATGTAGCATTCATTTATATCATCAAGCTAGTTGTTGTAATTGTGGTGAGGGGCTTAAGTAGTAGTTTTTATAAGTTAACAGATTAAAATTTTAGTGCCACCAATGTATAAAAAGAAGAAAGAAAAAGAAAAAGCTAGTTGCTCTAATCAAGAAGGTGACATGATAAATATATGCTTGCCTACTTTCGACGAAATCAATTCACCTTGAACCTTTTTTGCTGTAGAACTAGAATCTAGTTGTGAGAAACCTTGATATTGAGATTTCGGTTAGGAGTCCAGAAATTTCTTGAGTACTTGTTACTATAATTAGGGTGGGGTTTAAATTCAATAAAACTGTGAGCAGAGCAAGCTCTGTCATTCCACCTGAGATGAAGTATATATGAAAAATCTATAATCCATAAAGAAGAAACAAAGAAAACATTATACAATGTTATGTAATTGAGATTCTCTGAAGTTTTTATTCAAACTGCATGAAATCTTAGCCACAGAAAACGTTTCATTTTATATGAAAATGAAAATTATAAATATAATGCAACAAATATAAAGCATTAGATGTACAACTGTACCATCTTGCAGCTATTTTAAAACTCTAGAGGATCAGAATCTAAAGATATGAGAGAATAGAAGACCCAGATTATGTAAGATTTCTCTCGCTGATAAAAGCATTTCCCTCTATTATCTTAAAGCGATTTTCTGTAAAGGCTGTTGAAAAGAAAACTCAGATTTTGTAATTAGCATGTGAAACTTTACTTTTCTACTAATTGAAACAAATTCATACTTCATGATCCTCTTCTTTAATTTACCAGACAGAATTTTCAAGTCTGTACTGTACAGGCACATCACTAGCCTCACAAACTTCCTCTTGGAAGTCCATGTTTTCCTTGATTTCATTTGAATATGAAATTAACAATTTGTACTAGAGGAGAAGTTTTTTTTGGTAATTTGTAGGAAGACTTCAGAAAGCATTTTCAGTAAAAGGAAAGCTACTTAATTCTCCCTTTTAACAAGTCCTCTTACTACAACTTTTTCTTCCCTAGCGTTGAGATTCACTATGATGTTTGCGTATGCCCCAGAGTTCATCATTGGCAATAACGTTGTAAGGCTGGTGAAAGGGGAGATGGATTTCCTTATCACAGAACTGAGTGACATGTTTAACCTTTAAATAAAAAAGTGATCTAGATCAGAGAAAGGCTGCAGTTCATGGAAGATAGTGGAAGGTAAAATTCATGCAAACTCATTCTCTGCAGCATTCAATTTCTTGTATTCTGTATTTAATAATCTTTTGAGTGTTACTTTACTGTAAGCTTGTACTATGATTTTACTGTTTGTTGTAAATTGTAGGTTTGATGAGAAGTCCTTTTCAAATGGGGATGTCTACATAGGTATGATCAAGGGCATAGTGCCTCATGACAAGGGAAAGTACACATGGTCAGATGGAACGGTATATGAGGGCGATTGGGAAGGCGAGAAAATGACAGGAAAGGGACTGATTGTGTGGTCATCAGGAGCACAATATGAGGGTGAAATCTCTGGAGGTTACCTACATGGTTATGGAACACTTACAACATCTGCTGGGTGCATTTATAGAGGAGGATGGAGGATGAATGCTCAGCATGGGATTGGACGGAAGCAGTATTCCAATTCTGATGTTTTTGAGGGTTTATGGAAAGAAGGAGTTCCTGAAGGGAGTGGCAGGTATACTTGGAATAATGGAAATATGTATGTTGGGAATTGGAAAAACGGGAAAATATATGGTCGAGGGGTTATGAAGTGGGTTAATGGTGATACTTTTGATGGTTTATGGTTAAATGGGCTTATGCATGGAACAGGAGTTTATAGATTTGGAGATGGGGGCCTTTATATTGGGACATGGAATAAAGGCTTAAAGGATGGAAAAGGAGTATTCTATCCTGCAGGTAGTAAACATCCATCCTTAAAAAAGTTGCATAGCCCTCGTGATAGTGATCATAACGGTTTCTTGTTGAATGTAGAAAAACAAGAGGCTCCAAAAGCCAGAGTTAAGCGTAGCCTTTCTGAAAACATGCCGGTCATTAGTAGATTCAAAAGTTTCCGTCAAATATCTCACAGGACTTCATCATTGAAAATAAATTTGATCCGTAGTGATTCTGCTCAAGATTGTGTATGTCATGATTCTTCTCTTACATTATCCAATGCGTTGGATGGAGATCAATCTGAGGCATCGGGTGAAAGTACTTTGGTTTATGAAAGGGAATATGTACAAGGAGTTCTAATTATGGAGAGAATTTGTGAGTGCTCTGAGTCATCACGTGAAAAGAAACAGCAAAATAAGTTTAGTGTGAAGCAAGTAAAGAAGAGTTCATGTTTGGACATTTTTGAAGGCCGGCGAAGCTATTATCTTAAGCTTAATTTGCAGCTTGGCATCAGGTAAAATAATTTACTAAATGTTTACAGTGACCCCTTCTAAATTATTTTTGGAAAAATTGATAGTTATGTTAACATTAATAGTTGTCGATATTACCATACTTTCAAGTACCTTATTGTTTTGGAATCATGGCCACTGCTGCAGTTTGTAGAAAGTTACTTGGCTCATGATTTAGACGGATCAAAGTCTCAGCTGAGAAAAGTTCAATGATACCTACCTACTTGCTGTTTGATTCATAAATTAAATATAAAGGAATACTTGCTGTTTGTTGTTCACAGTTCTGTTTGATATTTAGGGATGGATAGAAGATGTAAGTAGGTTAAAGTACAGGCATTCATAAAGATAATACAGCTAACTGATTGTCTGTTTTCACAGTTGTTTCGGTCATTATATTGAAAAACTTACTGCTAACTGAAGAAATGTTGGCATCCTCTTCTCTGTAAACCAGTATTTGTGTTATAGAAATATTTCTATTTGTTGAGATCTCTGATGAGGTTGGAAAAAAAATCACTCCAGGAAAGTTTAAATTTAGTTTGTGATATGGCTCAAGTATTTTAGCACACGTATTATAGTATGCATATATTCACGTCATATTTTGAATGCTAATGTGGTCTATAGAAGCTAAACTAACATAAGGATTGTGTCTTGTTGTGTTTGGCATTGTGTGCCATATGGTGTTTTGGGTTGAATTAATTTAGATAAATCCTCAGGTATACCGTTGGCAAAATTACACCAGTGCCTGCACGCGAAGTTCGATCATCTGATTTTGGGGATCGAGCAAGAATAAGGATGTACTTCCCAAGGGCTGGTTCAAAGCTTACTCCTCCGCATAGTTCAATAAACTTCTACTGGAAAGATTATTGCCCTATGGTCTTCAGGTATTTATTAACTTAATGTATACCATGCTTTTATAACTAAGAAATTTAGAGAAAAATACTTTTAAGTAACCATGGTGATACAGAATGTCAACAAGTTATGCTGGATAATGAGTTATGATTATAGTGGCATCCATGTTGTGCCAAAATAGGAAAACCTAGCCAGGATGATGCTTAGAAGCAGAGGGCTTTTTCTGATCCATGCATTAGTAGAATCCAACTTTAAAGGTCTCATGCACGTGACTAATTCATGCCCCCTCCAGTAATGCACATGCAGCTTTGCAGATACCTTGGTCTTTTCTTCTTTCTTTGCATAATTAGTAATTACACAACCATATATTTCCAGGAATTTGAGAGAGATGTTCAAGTTAGATGCTGCAGAGTACATGATGTCCATTTGTGGAGATAGTGGTCTAAGGGACTTGTCTTCTCCCGGAAAAAGTGGCAGCATTTTCTATCTTTCTAAAGATGATAGATTTGTGATAAAGACTGTGAATAAATCTGAACTAAAGGTTTGTAGTCCCTTCATTATTATACTTATGAACATGGATTAGTTTCTAAAACACATTAAAAGCTTTCCCTCTTGCCTTTTACATGTATTGGTCTTGTTAGTAATTAGTATCAGCCAGCTTCGATTGATTAAAGTTTTGTACCTATTAAAAAATAATAACAAAGAAGGATGTCACACATTGTTATATACATATGCTTCTTTTCTTGTAGGTTCTGCTCAGTATGCTTCCTAAATATTACCGTCATGTAGGAGATCATGAAAATACTCTTATAACAAAATTCTTCGGGCTCCATCGGATAACATTAAGAGGTGGAAAAAAGGTATCACCTGTTATGTTTCTTGAGCTTCTTTCTCTTTTCTTTCAAATTGAAATGAATATATATTTCCTTATTTTGTTTACCAGGTGCGTTTTGTGGTCATGGGGAATGTGTTTTGCACAGAACTACAAATCCACCGCCGATATGATCTGAAAGGGTCTAAACAAGGAAGATATACAAACAATGATAAAATCAATTGCAACACAACATTGAAAGATCTTGATCTAAAATATGAGTTTCACATGGATAAAAAATTGCGAGAATCCCTACTCAAGTAAGTTGCTCCTAACCCTAAACCACTTACATTAGTGACAAGCATGCAATGCTTTAGTTTGTATAATTGGTGAATATTTGTTGATAAATTTCATGGGTATTACTTCAATGTTCTTCTAGATTGAATTATCCATATATTGCCTCATAGCATAGCATGGTTTATGTTAATTTGTTCTTTCCTATTGGAAATTCATAACCAAGTTATTCTTAAGTGTTTTTATCTAAGGAATCTACTAAGCAATACTAGTAAATCTTTAGCCTTAGTGAATCAATAATACTGGTCACAATATTGTAAGATTGAACTATTAGTATTACAATTCAGAATTTATCATGCTCCTTCATTGTTCATCAGTTAGAGTCCACAAATATCTAGAATATGATGTCACTAATGTAACATATAGGGATTTCATTTGTCTGGTTGATAGAAGTATTTCTGAAGTAACATAATCTTCTAGTCACTTCATATGTTTCAAATTGTAACCAGTCAAAGAAAACAGAAGTTTGTGTAAGATTGGCAAACTTCTCTGTGTGATTAAAAGAGGTGATGCATTAGAATTTAGCATGGAAAAATTATCCAAAGGTGCCACTTTTTTCAGTGAACTCTATTTAATTTGTCAGTGGAGAATCTATTGCATGGTGAAATTTCCAATTCATATTGAATAATTACTAATTAATTCTACCTTATATGGATATCAATAACTAGTTCACGTCTCTCAAAATCAAATACTAACATGGATCTTGGCATGTGTTGGTACTGAGTTGTTATTACTTAGCTTGGGTGTAATGGTGTATGTGCTGTAAAAAATGTATCATGGCAAATTGACAATTGCATTCAACATCCCATTAACTGCATAGTTGGTAAATTGACCTTCTAATCATAACCAGAAATTGATTTTCTGGTGAAGGCAAATTTCCCTAGATTGCAAGTTCTTGGAGTCTCAGCATATAATTGATTACAGCCTTCTGTTGGGATTACATTTCCGAGCTCCAGAGAATATGAAGGCCTTCGTGGAACATCATGAATCAGTGCAGCGTCAGGAGAGTTTACCTTCTGGAGATGGTAAATACCTCCACTGATGCAAGTTGTTTAAAATATGATATGCAATTTTTTATGAATTAAAGAGCGAGCTATATTTTGGTATAAATCTTGGTAAATTGACATCTTACACGCATAAACTTTTTATTTAGTTATAATTCTATAGAATGTAAATATGACATTGAGATTGTCTGGAATATTCTGCAATGTACAAAAATGTTGTTCTAATGCCAAATCAGTATAAGATTAGGCATGGACATTAACTTGAGACTTATATTTTAAATATTGTTTTTTTCATGAATTAAATAAGACACCTAGCATCCCACACAATTGTTTACACAACAGCAGTTATAACCTTTATTTCTCAACTTATCCCCCTCTGTGGTATAGGTGGACTCAAATCACTAGAAAAGAATTGACCAACTGAACTTTCTATTGCCTTCCTAATTGTGAACTTAGTTGTCTATCGAATAAAGGTTGTTTCTTTTTGTTGAATGCCCTGTTTGGAAAGGAAACCAAAACAATTGTGTTTATTGATTGTGCATGTACTTTGTATTTGCAGCCACCTCTTGCCTGAGTACGTGATCATTAATTGAGAATTTATTTATGTGAAGGACCAATTATCTCTTAAAAAGTTAAAGATCGGAGAAGGTCTAGGAATGGTTTTATATCTCTTAAAAATGTTTGAAATAAAGGTTGGTTTCAAACAATATATTGATTACTCCAGCCTCATTCAATCCATTCGTATTAGAATTCCTTGCTTTCAACCTTTGATTTTACATCAGTGCAGATGCACTTTATTAGATCTTGCACTCCATATCTTTTGTTTTCTCTAGTGTTGACTAAGATGTGAATAAAAGGTTTAGGATACCCCCAGCAGCATAAAATTGACCTTAATATGCTCTTTATCATTTGTGGAGCATATTAAAGAAATTACACAATGAAAAGAAGGAATAACTACTTCTCCATGTTCCCGAATATTATTTATCAATGAATTAATGACTATTGAGGTGCTTGTCTATGTGCTAAGCATCTTTAGTGTGCATTTTTTTTCTTACCTTGTCTGATATCTCTGCTCGATCGTGAGTACTCACTTATAGGTAATCTTGTATCTTTTACTGTATAAAGCTCACTATAAATTGATTCTCATTCTTTTATTTCTACATTTGGACCTCAGTTTCTTTCTTTTTTTAATAGATGTCTCACTATTAAGTATTTTTCATCTTGCTTTGCTTCCACTATGTACTCAAAGAAGGGCAGCTCTTGATTCTTCCTAAAGGCTTGCTGTTAGTTTCCCATGAACCGAGTATAGTCAACACGGCTCCTGGACCCCACATTAGAGGGAACACATTGAGAGCATACTCCATGGGTGATAATGAAGTTGATCTTCTACTTCCCGGTATTGCAAGGTTAGTTTCTATGATTCTGTCAAACCGGTTTCTCTTGTGCAGAAGTGAATAGACTTACATATTATGGTTGTTTCTATTTCAAGGGAATCTTAAACCTGCCCCTTTACATGGATTTTCTTCCATCATAGTATGTAATTCAGATCCTCATATTTAATATGCTATACTTCCCAAGTACTAGAACTAAAAAAATTACTTACGTATATTCCAGCTAATTAACGAGAGGTAATAGTATCAATAACAAATGTTATGACCACCAACATGGTGTGACATGGTTGACAGATAGCCTTGTCACTCAACTCAAGCATGTGGTTAGGAATTTGATCCCTAGGTTTGTTTGTATAAAAAAAAAAATCTATTGGGAGAGATTGGTCCCTTAGGTGAACCTCAATATCTTAAGTCGAGAATACCCTTGGGTTAAACCAAAAAAGAAATGCTATGACATCCACGAGCTTAATTCAGGACAAGTTGGACATGCATGCCATAGGCTAGCTGTTTGTCATTTTGTTTTGGATTTTAGTCATATGTGTGACCGTGTAAGTGCTCGTTACTATTTTGTCACTCAGGTTGCGGGTGCAGCTTGGAGTAAACATGCCAGCTCAAGCTACTCGCAGGCTTCAGGAGGATAAGGATAAGGTGGAGGCAAAAGAAGTAGAGCTTTTTGAGGTATATGATGTTGTCCTCTACATGGGCGTAATTGATATATTGCAGAACTATAATCTGAGAAAGAAAATTGAGCATGCATACAAATCGCTGCAATTTGACCCTATGACAATATCAGTAGTTGAACCCAAGATTTATGATGAACGTTTCATCAAATTTTTAGAGGAAAAAGTTTTCCCCAAGACCCCCTGATTTTATTTTTCTCCCGTACGTCACTTCTTGGCTTAATCCTTCTATGTAATTATTTGTTTCAAATCAAAGGAAGATTGTTTTTTTTACACCCTCAGTCTCATCCCATGCACTACATAGTTTCTTTCCACATAATTCTCCCATAATTCCAACCAGGGGAAACACAGGCATGACACATTTTTATTGTGTTATTACACAAAAAATTAATCTACTACAATAATTTCTAATTACAATCCCTGAATTCTTTTTAATGAATGACACACTCAAGATAAAAAAAAAATCAAACTGGATAACATAACTAAAAATAAAAATAATTAATTGTCATAGGAAAACTACAATAATCTTGACTTTGAAAAAAATATTCTCCCTCCCCCTTTTTTCACAAGTTCTCGTTGGCAATGACAGTTTTCAGAGCTACAAATTTCATGAAAAGAGTGTGACTTCATAATCAGACTATTCATATATTGATCGATTGTTATTTACTTGTTTCTTCTCGGCATATTGACATCTTATTTAACATTTATTTTTAGACTTTTAGTCTATATATGCTTAGTTTTTTTTTTCTTTTTTGGACAAGGGAACCAAATTTGGTTCAAAATTTTGAGCACATCCATCTTAGAATGAATTGAGAAAGGATAGAAACACACTCAAATACACACTCGTGAGAGATTTACTAGATATGACGTGAGACTCAATTTTTTTTATAATTTTTAATATATTTTAATTAATAAATAAAATGTGTATTAATAAGAGTAAGTTAGAAAATGTATTCCTAGTAATTCTCTACAAGAATTTATTTATCTTATAACATTAACATGTGTAAATGTTTTAAAGAGCTTATGAGAATAACATATGATATGTTGATTAATTGTTTTCAACTTGTTTTAATAAGCTTTATATGATAACTTATATTTAAAAGTAACTTATATCTTATTATAAGTGTTTCTATGATAAACACTTATTTAATAAATGTTTAATTAAGTTGTTTACTCAAATGCCAGTTTAGTATATTTACACAAGAGAATCTGTAAAAGGAATGCATATCACCAATGAATATTAAACAATTTCTCAAACTGCTTCTAAATTTTGTATAACAGTATTCTTAGTTTTTTTTTTCCTAAGACCATCGATGTTTGGATACTACATTGAGCATTTAATTAATTTAGATTAAATCGGGTAGGAATTTTAGTAGTGATTTGAGTTAATATAATGAAAATGGGAAGTATTAAAACTCTGCGTTGTTACATTTAAGATGCAAAATCAAGAATTCCCACTTAAAGAAGCTTGTGACTAGGATTTTTCGCAATCTAAAATTAAAATGGTAAGGTGCAGTTAATATAAAAAATAATTTTAAATTAAACGCATTTTCTATTTGTGTGCATGTGATATTATTTCAGTGGAAGAAGGGGCCCAAACCATTTAGCATGTGATATATGTGTCTGTTCTGTAGCAAACTCCATAAAATCATATGATCGATATAATTCAAATTTACGTAAAAGTTCACAAAATTGATCTAAATATGAATTTTAATTTTTAACACATTTTTTTTCTTTGTAATTCTCTTTATTTTTCCATTATAGCATCATTTATCTCATCTCACACATTTTCTCACTTTCTTTTTTATTCCTCTCTTGTCTCTACTAATTTCACACCCACCGTAGAGCTGAGAACAAACATTATTCTTAAATATGTAGTACCCCTTTCTGCAAAGCTCGTTACCAATAATATATAAACTATCGAATACATATGAAACGCATCTCGATGCAGAATTCAAAATTAGTAATAAAGGCACCGAAAGAAATTAAATCATACAACCATTTGAATAAGAAAACTTGCAAATGAAACGCTTTCTGGACTAGTTTTATATACTTACAGCCCAACCGTAATATAATATTGGCAATCCAAGGAGCAATCTCGGGGTTTAGGGAGACCCAACATTAAGAGATAGATTATTTATATAATGTTTCTTATAATAAAATATTTTCTATTTGTCTCATCTCATTAATTATTTTATCTCACATTTTTCTTTTTATTCTTAGTTTTTCTTTATTGTAAAATAAGTTTTGTAAATTTATTGAATAAGTATTATTTCTCATATGGTATCCTGAACTTACTATGAAGGAAGTTAGTTTGGAAAACAAAATGACATATTTTTTCCTTTAAAATACAACTCTTTAATTATAACACTAAAGTGTATTTAAATTAACGTTAACAAAATTGAGTTTATAGTTTATCATTGACCAACATATGAAATTTATGATGTATTAGGATGAAGGCTAATCAAATTAATTTTGATTAAAATTAAAATCAAATTAATTTTGTTTAAAATTAAATTTAAAATGATGTAATTTATATGTAGATATTTTTATTATAAAAGGAAGTTAGTTAGTAAAAATGTAATTTTTTTTAATTGGACGTAAAAGTTATTTAAAGTTAGTTCAAAATTGTAAATCAAAAATCAATTCCGTGATACTAAATATGGAAAGATTTACCTAATTAAAATCACATTAATTATGATTCAAGAGAATTTAATGTGAAACCAAACCCTGCATTTGATGAATTCGTGTCAATAATTGGGTGAAATGATTTGATAGCATTCGGCAATTCTATGAAACTAGAACTTCTTTTGAAAGATTGTAGTGATCTATGTAATACTATCCTTCTCCAATTCTTTTTAAAAAAGAAAAGAAAAAGAAAGGCTAAGGCCACAATTGCATATATATTATTGTTTGTGCAAAAAGATCCAAACATTTGAATTTTTAGATTAGAAATGGCCTGAAAAAAAGAATCAGATACAGTAATTAATAAGAAATGATTACACAATTATCACGTGGTATGTCTCAGCTTCCTCTATTTATTGGAAGCACGAATAGGCATATGTATAGCTCAGGTAATCCGTACGTCAAAGCTAAAATAAAGTGAAACAAAAATGTAAAATGTGTATATATACTTCACTTCTTTGGTTTGAATTCTATAAACATTGAAAAAATTGGAAGACCATGGTGATAAATACATGCATTCATTTCGAAAAGAATCACATTCACAGTTTTCATCACCGTATAAGATTAAAAAAAAAAAAGCAAGAAGTAAATTGATCTTTCTTTTCTTTTCCACAACTTTTTCCACCTAAAAGGCCTGCTTTCTGAACCTGCATTCAGAGAGGAATAAAAAAGTACCTGCATCTTCTGCAAGGTAACAACATCCTTGTGATCGATGATGTACCTCGCGGCTCATGCTCATGGACTTGAAACAAAGAATTCCATGTGCAACATCACATTATGATATGATATTATTCCATTTTTAATGGTTAAATTTAACTTTCCAAACATATTAATTAATTTGGTTATTTTTGGGATGAGACACAAGTTCACACAAGACTCACTGTTTAAGTGAACTACAATGAATGTAAGTTTATAGCCGCTTTACTTATAATGTGATTTTATCTTACAAAATTATAACGAAATCCATAAAAAAGTAAAAGTGATTATTTGTTACTTAACTTTCATTATGAAAAATGAAAAATCGATTGATTTTTTCTAATCATGAATCTATTTTAAACACACGTTAGTCTAGTTTGAGATACTGATGAATGAATAATCTATCTTTATAGTCCAGGCATGCATGTTAATGGCGTAATTAATTGAAGGCTTGAAGTTCAGTCAATATAAGATGCTAATTAATTGGCAGAATATATGTTGGTCTGATGGTCTCACGTGATTAACTTAATTTTGTTGAAGGATGGATTAATTGGTCATTATGATCATTATGAAGGTTCAATATATATTGTTGGTCATTATAGTCGAGATTTTCCTACGTAGTACATATCCCCCATATTCAAGCTTTGAAAGAGCAACGAAGCCAATAAAAGATTGGTAAACCACATAGGCAATAAGGCAAATAAATTTATATAAATTTTGGCTACCTAGGTTTTGGAGATAATAAGATCCATAATAAAAAAAATCAATATGTGAGACAGAAAAATAAAAAATAAAAAATTCAACAACAAACAAAAACTGAATCATGTTTAGGAAATTTGTATAAAGGTTTTAAAGTGTGGTTGTGATTCTTGACATTGTGGATAAATATGACCGATGATGTCACCACAAGATGCAATCGCCAACAAGGCTTGATATTGTGATTGAAATTGATGTTACTGACATTTTTTAAAATGTTGGTAGAAATAACAATTTTCCAAGCCCAACCACCACCACCACCACCCTCCCTCTTTTGCCTCTTATTGAAAGAAACAAGCAAGAAAAACGATGAGGGGATAATTAACCAACAAATGAAAGGAAATGTATATATTATGTCGCCCATTTTGTTATGTTTTAATTTAGATCCATTGATCTTAACTTCATGCATCTTCTCAGCACTTTTCTCTGGTCACAAACTAAAATAATACTACAAATTAATAATTATGAAAAGATGTATGTGAAGAAGTATTGTATAGAGAAAGGAAATATATGTTATTACCTGAAAAAAATGAAGCCAGCTACTTGGACTGAAACTTGACAGGAAGTAAAGATGGTTACGAATCTCAAACCCTAAAGATGCTACAGCTGGGAAACCTATATACTGACAAAATACAAAATTTCAAAGTTCCTTGGGTTTCTCAACGCATATTATTTAACTTAAAAAAAACTAATATCAATCACTCACTAATCATAATCCAAGAAAAATATAAAGATTTTGGAGCCTGATCCTTTTAGCACAAATCTCAAGTCTCAACCGTTAAATTAACTCACGAGAGAGGTGTTGAAAGAAATGAAGATATATAAGTATAATGGAGCCATAAGAAAGATGACAAACAAAGCACCAACTACAAGGTCAAAGGCATCTTGTTCAACAGAGTTTTTGACAAATGTTTCAAGTTTTGTCCCATGCAATGTCTGAATTTACAAACACAAACAAGAGGAATGTTAACTTCATCATTGACAAGTAGGCACTATCACAAGAGTCTTGTTTTGGCATCACCTTAATTAATTACCACCATAAGCCATCCATGGGAGAAGATCTCTAGAGAGAGAGAGAGAGATAAGGTTTACGGGAATGAAGCCTGGTCCGAGAAAGCCTCAAAATCCAACCTTTAAAGCTTTCTTTGTTTCAAGGGATCAAAGAGATCGAAACCCATAAATTAAAGCTTCAAAGATGAACAAAATTAAGACCATGCATAGTTACCTCGAGCCAAACAACATTCCCATCAACCCCAATCTCTCATTTCGAACCATATCTGAGAAAGATGAAAGAACAATATATAAAACCATGCATGTATAACTTTCGATCTGAACCAAATTTTCTTCTCTGCAAGGGAAGAAACCCTTGGTTCTCTCAGCACAAACCCGAGTTTGAGAGAGAGAGAGAGAGGAAAATGGATACAGAACGTAAGCTAAAGCAAGCAGTGATAGAGAAAGAGAAAGAGACAGCAAAAGCACAGGAGACTCTCACCCATATATATAAAACCTAACCTTTTTATTTTTATTTTTATAACCCAATTAATGTCTCTCTCTTCTAATTATTTTCATCACATAACATAACACATCCCCTGCATCCATAAGCCATAAGAAATGTGAAATCATCATATCATATTATATTTTTATACAAAACCTAACCCATCCATATGCATGCATCCAGTTGGCATCAGTGATATGCAGCGGGCGAAGGAAAGATTAACAATTAATTGTTGTTAATTAAGGAGGCGTGATTAAGGGCTCACGTTGCCTCTATTGGCTCGTGTGATCAACGCTCTCTTTCTTGACGGTCATCTCTCACTCTTTAATTAATTACTTTCGCATCTTTTATAAATATTCTGTGAGAATATACAGCCAAAGTTAATGTGAAAGAATACTAGAGATAAACTTTACTCCTTATATTTTCATGATTGTGTCATGACTACATGAGAAAATATTTATCAAATTACATCCCTACTTATTTAGGATCGCATAATACTATATCACCGAATCTCAGATATTTAAAATTTCGATCTTGTCATTAAAACTTGAGTGCCAGACTTTCTCTTTTCCCTTTTCAAAGTAATTTATGTATTCTATACCATAATTTCAAAAGGTATATATACATATTGTTATAGGTGTTTAATACATAAATGCAATTCTCTTAAAAAAATACATAAATGCAAAGTTTTTTTTTTGCCTGTTTTTAGAATTAAAATACATAAATGCAAAGTTTTTTTTTTTGGCCTGTTTTTAGAATTTTTAATTTGATGCGTGTACTATGTAATTATCTAAAAAAAACAATAAGCCTTACATGTTATAAAGAAGAGGAAAAGAGGAAAGGAAGAAAAAAATTAAAAAAAACAAAATACATTATACGTTGTAGGAGATCCAATTGTTGAATTCAACTAAAGGGACTGTATTATGCATTTCAAAGTACATGAATGTAGAAATTAAATTTATTTTGTGTACAATATGTTACAGTATAATTAATATAATTTTTATTACTGTATAATATTCATAAATTATATTAGCTTTACTCATGTATTCTTTCAAATCTTAAAAAAGATATGAATAGTGTTTATTTATTATTAATTAATAATTGTCTAAAAAGAACATGATTAATATTTGATATTGTTAATTATTATATGCCAAATAAAATATATTTCAAGGTGAAAATTATAAAATTCTAAAAATAATCAACTAAAGGGACTGTATATGATACATTTCAAAGTACATGAATGTAAGAAACTAATTTTATTTTGTGTGCAATATATCACAGTATAATATTCATAAATTTTATTAGCTATACTCATATATTCTTACAAATCTTAAAAAAATTGAATAATATTTATTTATTGTTAATTAATATTTTTCTAAAAAGAACATAATTAATATTTGATATTTTTAATTATTACATGCAAAATAAATTGTATTTTTAAAATATTCTAAAAGTAGTCATAGTTGAATTTGTTACTATATTTATATGAATATAGAAGCGAATAATACTATATTAGATTTCCCCGCTTTATAAAAAAATAAAATCACCGTTTTTTTTAGTAGAATATTTAATGTTTGATGCTTATATGCATAAAAAATCAAATACTATATGCATTCAAGATAAAAGTGTTCAATTATAATGTAAGATACAAAATGTGCATAAATTTAAAAGTTGAATGATAAAATGAGTGGAAAAAAAATTAAATGATAGAATGTGTGAAACAGTTGATTGATAAAATATGAAAAAATTTAAAAAATGATAGTAAAATATGTAACTTAATTTCCTTACCACAATGCCATATAAAAATTGGTTTATTTAGAAAAAAATAGCATATCAATATAATATTAATTATCACTTAATATTGTCATATCATCATGTAATGTCATATCATTAATACACATCAACATTCAATTAATTTTATTAGAATATCAACAAATGGAGTGAAAAAAAATATATACAATTTGATGACAATATACAAATAAAACAGTTGGATAATAAAATGTATAATTAAGTGTTTTAATAAAGATAACATTATATATATATATGTAAAATAACCAATTTTAATTGTGTGACATATAGTGAAGATTCATTAAGTGATAACCTAATGCTCCATTAGTTTGTCACAATATCAACATTTTGTTAGTTTGTCACAATAGTATTATACAAACAAAAGAGAGAAAAAAGTGATAAATTTAAATTTGAAATATAATGTACAATAAGATGAAATGACCATAGACATAAAAGATAATATTATATAAATTGTTATGTGTGTATCACATTTCTTTTTCTTCCACAACTAAACAAGAAAAATTGTATATTTTATTTTCTTTTGCTCGACTTAATTTTTCTTTTCCTATTTTTCTCTTGAAACAAAAAGCGTAGATGATAAACAAAAGGAATTGAGGAATAGTTTAAAAAAGTAATTTATGTTTTTATGATATGATAAAAAAAATTTAAATAGAGACTTTTTTATTTTTGTTCATTAAATTATCCACCTAGTATATAAAAAATTGATTAAAAAATAAGATAAATATTAATAACACACTAAAGAAGATCTGAGGATGGAAGTTTTAATGTAATAATGAGTCTCGTGTGAACTTTATCCAATAATATGATAATAAAATAAGTATTGAAAAAAAAATTAAAAATATAATACTACTGTTTTCTTTCTTTCATCGTATTCATCATCCAAATATAAAGCATCACAATCGGACTCATTATAAAATATCATTCTTAGTATAGATTTCTCCTAATAATTTATAAATTAAAGAAAATCCAATGTACTAATAATCTTAAATTTTCGAATAAAGAAGAGTATAATTAATTTGTGGGAAAATAAGATGAGTTCGAGACTAATCAATGTTCTTAGGATATTAATTAAGAAATTAAAAAAATTTATTATAAAAATCATAAAAGAAGTAAAAAAATTATAAATAACATAATTTTATACCTTTCAATAATTTTTTTTTGTTTATTAACAAATGTCTCAATGAAAATAATTAATAACTAATATCTGTAGGCATTGATTACATAATTAAAAAATATTTATTATATAAATCATAAAAAAACATAATTTTTCATCTAATAAAAATATTTATTTAAGCAATACTAAACTTTTGAGGTTAGCATTTGTGGCGGTGATGTGAGGATAGGATAATAAATGTAGTAGATGAGGCAGAGCAATGGGACAAATGGAGTCAACGACATTGAAAGGACCGGACTGATCCACGTGAGACGACAGCATTGGGCAGCACGACCTTGAATTGAATGCATTGCAGCATTTGCATTGGGGGGGCGGGGCCCGGGGACCAAACCATATTCCACGTACATTGTCTCGTCACTTGGCGTCTTTCCATTGGTTTTACGAGTCTGGCTAAACTGGCCACGGCAATTATACGTTAATGATGATACATGTGGATGTGGGACACCATAACTTTTCTCCTCATTCTGACTACCACTCTTCACTCCTCAAACCAACACTTTCACCCAATTTCAATTTCTAACTAGATTTTCGGCCCCAGTTTAGATACCACAAAGATATTGGAAACAGAAGTTGTTTATTAAAAAGTTTTCATTAGGCTTTTACATTTTTAATATATTAAATATTTTTACAACAATATTTTAAGATTTTGTGTTAACAAAATTATTTGTTTACACTTTGTTTGGTTGTGAAAAAAAAGAGGAAAGAAACTGAACTAGATGAAAAAAGAAAATAAGAGAAATATATGATAAATAAAGTGAAAATAAAAGTTCTTTGGTCAAAGAGAAATAAAGTGAAGAAAAAAAACATTTGAATTGAGTTGTTTGATAAGAATGAAAATAAAAAATGATAAATTAATATTAAATAAAAATACATTATTATAAGCAATTATGTATGTGGATGTGGGTGGGTGTTTCATTTAGTTTTTTTTTATTGTTTCTGGTGCACCCAGCATTTAATTAAAATACCAAAACTGTCCCTGCATTTTTTTCGCATTTATGATGGATGTGTGTGAGGATGATCTGTAAATCGTACGGATCAAGTTGATCCGTAAGATTGATACGGATCAACTTGATCCGTAAGCCTTTTACGGAACAATACGGATCAACATGATCCGTAAAAGTCTTATGTTGATACGTAAGGTTTCTATGGATCAGCTTAAATGGCTTACGGATCAAGGGTATTTTCGTCATTTTACCTTAAGTGCTGGTGCACCTAGCAACACCCTTTTTTTTTTTTTTCCTTCATGGTTCCCGTTCCAAACGATGATGGCTTCAGGAATGTTGCTATCCCAATTAAGCTTACCCAAACAGGCCCGTCTGTTACTGTCCGTAATGCAATTTTCAATATCAAGCCCAATTAACTCAGGTATGACAAATTTGCCCTAGTCTTTCTCTCATCTTAGGCCCAGGTCTCTCCTCTCAATCTCACAACATCGGAAAAAAAAGATGAATGGAGAATTATGTGGCAATGATAAACAATGAAATCCAATGCAAACTGAAAACGGTAACAACGCTGTCACATTATAGTTGAGGAGGCTGTGTATAATTTCCTGATTTTCCTCAAATTACAGACACAAATAGGGAATTAAGCCCAAACACACTTTAGACTAAATAAATAGACACAGGTTGCCCAAGCCAATGGTCATTTGGATCCAAAAGCAAATGACAATTTTGGTCGGGATTTGTTTTTACCCAACAACTTTATTTGGTTTAGACGTTCTTGCTCCTCCTCCTGTTTCTTTTTTCGCATGGCTTCTTCCTTCTGTCTTTGCATCTCTTCCAGCTCTTTATATCGTTCTTCCTCCCTTCTTTGCTGCTCTAAAGCTTCCCTTCTCTGAGCTTCTTCAACCTTCCTCCGGTTCTCCTCAAGCATCCTTTCAAGATCTTCTTTCTCTTTACGGGCTTGCTCCTGCAGATCAACATAAACACAATCACAAGGCTTACCAATGGTTTCCGGCATAGTCCAATGAAAATAAGAAAACATGAAAGCTAGAAGTTCACTGCAGAACCAGCAACTGGAAGAAGAAATACATAATAGTCTGACTAAAACTAGCTCCTTTTCGTTTTGTCGTTAAATGGAAATCAAACAAGGTAAAAACAAATTGACGATTCTGGCAGAATATCAAAAGAATTAAAATATTAAACCACACCCTAAAATGGCACTTATCTTGGTCTTGTTCTGTAGAGAACGTAAGACAAATTAATAAGCAACCCATCGCGATATTCATATGCTTGTCACAACAAAAAAGAATGAGTTGGAGGATGAAGTGATTTAAAACAAATACCTCCTTCTGTTTAGCCTCAATAAGGGCAGCTTCTTTTTCTTTTTCAAGTTGAGCTGCAACTTCATCATTAAGTCTCTTCCGTCCCTCTTCCAACCGCCTTTCAATCTCCACCTGAACCTCCTCAGATTTCAAGCTTTCTTCAACTCTCTTACGTATTGCTTCTTCAACTCTCTTTGCAGTCTCTTCTTCTATTAATTTCAACTCTGCTTCTAGTTGACGCCTGTGAAAACATACAAATTGTTAAGCAAGAAAAATGGCCTCTTGAACCGGGGGGAAATGCCACATAAGTGGATGTTTTTCATAGTAGGCAGATAACATATAAACTGGACAATAGACATGAGACATGTCTTCTGCATTTTTTTCTCCCTTTTTTCTGTTTACCCTTTCCTAAACTACTTGATAGAAAACCACAATCAACGGCAAACTAACCTCCATGATGACAATGGCACTAATAAATGGTTATGCTTTTAAGGCATACCTCTATTGAATCCTGATCCAAACAAATGAGTTTCAAAACTGGTGAACAGTAGATAAATGAGGCAGCCAATTTGATCATCAAACATAACAAGTCCAATTATAGCAGTACCTTTCTTCAGACAAGCCTGTGAAGAAGAAATTCAAGTAACATGCTGCAGTTTTAAAACTAGTCATGGAAAACCTAAAATTTTTTACACTAAACATCTTTGACATGTTAGTTTTGAAGAAGCGTCAAGTTATTTTGTTAGTTACGTGCCAGAAGAATCAAAACAATTAAATCAATCCATATGTTCATCCTATTAAAAATAATATTTATTGTGTAGAGCAAGAGATTTAAACTAATAAATGTCAGGTCAAAATTATAACTGAAATACAACAAGGGATGGACTTTGCATCTAAAGAATCAGCCTAACAAAAATTTGAAGGCAATCTAGTTCATAAACCTGATGACTAGACCCCCTTGGAGGTGAGTCAGGATCAGGTCAATCTTTTCTGAGAGTGTGTGCTATAAAAACCAAGTCCATAACCATGTATCCTCCTACTTCCCTGCAAGGCTCCAATCCACCCCACCAAATGGGAACAAAAAAGTAAAACTTAAAAAAAGTATTTACCAAAATAAACAACAATGAGTCAAGTGATTGTTAAACTATCATATTTATGCACAAAATAACCACTTCAAGTGTTTTTTTTTCTTTTATGGAAAATATTTTTAACAGTTTTTCTTATTCTCCCAAAAAAAGAAGAAAAATCTTCTTCTCGACTCAACTATTCATATTATCATATGCCTCAAAGGAGATATTAGTCAGTTGAAGAAAGAAAGCATAAAGCATTAGGACATCCAGTTGAATCAGAAGTGAGCCAAACATGCCAGTATAATGAATACTAGGACATCCAGTCAGTTAATTGATGCATCAAAAGTAAAGACAGAGAAAGGAGGGTTCATAAGATTGAAATTGTAGTATATGTGAGTAAATATTCTAACCCTCAAGCCCTCAACCAATAAGCAGCATAGAAGTGGCAACATGCCAAAAATGGACCAATGATGTAAAAACTTTTATGGACTAATAAACAGAATAACTTAGTAATTTGACACTGAAAGTGATAAAAGAAATGCATAAATCAAACAATATAGCTATGCAACATGAAAATAAGCATTACATAAACCAATAGATATCAGAACATTATTAAAACTGTCTTGTAATATATCTAACATGTTCTATGCAACATGAAATTAATCATAATATAAACCAATAGACATCAGAACATTATTAAAACACTGGTATATACAGTATACCTATATTTGAAATAGACATATGTAGATGGGACATTTGAGACTAGAACTTTTTCACCAAAAAATTAGAAAAAAGAATTACAAAATTTTACCAATATAACCTTCCTTCCCTAATTTTCCAGGCAGTCTGTGTCTTAAAGATAATATGCACCTTTTTCATATGGGAGATATGCCCATTAATAGCACCAGTGTTCCAAAGTTCTAGCAATACATTATAAGTTACGCATAAAAGCCAGAAGTTCTCATCATAAACCAGAAGAACCTATCCATGATTTCCATCTTAAAGCATAACTCAAGGAAAAGCAAAGAAAAGTTAGAGTTAAAGAAAAAAATTATAACCATTTAATCTACCTTTTCTTCTCTTCTTCTTTCTTTTGTTTTTCAGTGGCACTTTTGTGCTCTACTGACACAAGACTTGGACTGGAAGATTTACGAGTAGGAGACAATGAGGAACTCCTACTTCTATGTCTTCTGTATCGTTTAGCAGATGGAGATCGGCTTCTACCACGTCTTGGAGTTGTAGAAGGACTTCTGTGACCTCTTGGTGAAATAGAACGACTTTTTCGCCTGTATGATGACAAATGATCATAAGCAATGAACCTCAGCAACTAAACAGCTATCTTTAGAGAATATAAATGCTTCCCACCATCTAGCACACTAAATACAAAAACATGTACAGTTACCTCAGAAATTGCTAAGATTAACCATTGTGTGCTCCATCTTTTATCACATGAAGAAGCAAATGTCACAATCGAGCAATGAAAAAACACCCTATCAGCACCCACCACCTGTTCATATCCCTCACTTCCCATGTTATGGGAAGAAACTGATCTTTTTTATTGTTACAAATAGCATATATCCTATCTTGTTCTCTAAATTATGCTCTATATGTGTTATTTTGATGAGTTTCTGCCTCCACATATAAGTAGGAAATCCCACAAAAGAAAGAAACTCAATACAAAGTCTTACAAAGTCAGCAACACCATCACCAGATACTAATGGCAAGGTCATCAAATACTTGAAAATCATCAATATCAATCATCCAGCAAAAACAGTATGTATCCCGTTGATTGGCTCAAGGAGCTCAACAGAAGAAGACAAATGGCATAATAAAAGAAATCTAACTGTCCATTCTTGTTCACTTGAGCATATACAAAAGAGAAGGTGAATCATAAGCAAATATCAAGTAGATATTGAATTTAAATAACAAGCATTATCAACCATGGGATTCAACTTTGACCTACGTGCTTTGGTCATTAAAATACCATAGCTCTGTAATCCTGGAAATGCCATGTTCATTTCTTCAAACAAAAAAATAGTCAGTTCTTGAAAAATACACGACCAAGGAAAATCATTTTATTTTTAAATTGACATTTAAATACAGCATTAACATAATGGATAGGAGGGAAAAGGAAGCCAAAACACATTGTTTTATACATTATTATTCTCAAGTCAATAACATAACCCTCACCATGATCTCAAGTTCAAGTCTAATTCAGATTTCCAATTTTGTAGATATCAAATATTATAACTGTTTAATGTCCTCGGTATGTCCAACGAGTACAGTTTACAATTACATTATAAAAAAGAACAGCAACAAAATATAGATAAATAAAATGTTTAAGTTACATAGCAAATAATTTACAAAATATATCAAACAAATAAACATATAAACGGGGTCACCTGCTGTAAGAGTAGGACGAATAAGGAGATCTGCTTCTGTCTCTTCTGCTCCTCCTGCTATACCTGTGTCCCACAGGAGATGGTGAATGCCTCCGCCTATAGGGAGGCGATCGGGATCGTGACAAGTCTCGAGGCATTTCCCAATACCCGATCCCCAATAAACTTCAGATATAGTTTTTTTTTTTTTTTTCACTGGAGATGATTGGAAAAAAGGAAGGGGCAATAATTTGTTTCCCTGCAAGGAACATATCAATATAAATCGACCAGTTAAGATAAGAATTACTTAAAAGTGCATCACACTGATTATGAAGTTATTAAATGATCATCAAAACAAAAATGAGTGATGAAATTTGAAATGCATAAAAATAAAAGCCACAGAGGCTACCGCTCCATGGGTCACTCGTATACCAACTCAATTCTTAAAGCGGCATGAATTTAAAATTAAAAAAAAAAAAAAAAAACTAAGAACAAGGTTTCACCTAAAAAAATCAGGGGAAAGCTCAAAATCAGTATTCAGGGAACGAGATGTCGGGCTATTAAGTAGAATATTTGCGAGTTATCAAAACAGAAACACGGAGGAATTGCGATGTGATAATGAGAGTAAATTGAAACTCTGCAAAGTGGAAACCCTAACACGATGGAGGAAGACAACGGCGATAGAAGACGGAAGGTGGACCAAAATACTTTTTTCTATTTTCTATTTTCCATTTTTTCTTTTTTTTTCCAACTCTAAACGCGACATTCGTTCTACCAAAAAGACCCAAAAAATAGTTTTCGGCTTAAAAAAAAAGGGGGGGCCGTTGTATTGTAGTCTTTGGGTTCTATTAGATTATCGAATTATGAGCCCAACACCAATACATAAAAACATATTTCTTTTATTATTTTTTTTAGAAAGAAGAGAAATAAAGTAAAAATATAGATGTTAAGTTTAATAGAAATAGAAAAAGAATAAAATAAATCATTGTGAATTGATTTTTGCAACAAGCAATCGGTTATAATGTGTGAAAATCAGTTGTTTATGAAAATTGTTCATCACTTAAAATATAGAAGGTCTATGTTAGCATTAAATATTTTTTTTATTGGACAAAAATATCAGACTTCCTTTATTTAGAAATATATAAATTAAAGGTTAATTTTGTAATTCTGTTCTTTTAAAAAAATATCAAATAACCCAAAAATCCATTCATTTGACCTCTCCCACATTTTCATCGCCACACCATGATTTCGTTACTATCTCCATCAACGAGACCTACAAGTGACAAATCTTAACCAAAGACTCCACCGACAACAATTCTACGGTGTTCGAAGCCCCACCGATCTCCTCTTTATTGATGGTGACTTTTTCTAAGCAATTATTTTTGATAGCATAAAATTGAAGTTTTGTTTTGCACCTTTTACTAATTAATACTACCGTAATTATAAAAAACTTGAGATTGAGGATTAATTTGGAATCTTAAAAATACAATCCTTGACTTATGTACTGGTTCGTGGAAAAACCCAGCTATCCCTACGCAAGAACAAAGACGTTGGAAGGAGAAAAAATACTTTTGGTTTATTTGTTTATTTAAAAATACAATTACATATCTGTCCTTTAAGTTTTACATTTCTAAATAAAGGATGAGTGATATATTTGTTCAATAAAAAAGATGTTGAAGACTAACATGACCTTTTATTTTTTATGACAATTTTAAATTATTAATAAACGTGGAAAAAATCATTTAATGCATAACTCTAGCGGTCAAAATGCGAGAGATGTATCTTCTCAACTGTTTTTCATGCATACCAGAGATAGATAGGGTACTACTCTATTATATA
Source organism: Glycine soja (assembly GCF_004193775.1). Taxonomy (NCBI): domain Eukaryota; kingdom Viridiplantae; phylum Streptophyta; class Magnoliopsida; order Fabales; family Fabaceae; genus Glycine; species Glycine soja. The sequence continues at coordinate 3,709,354 of NC_041016.1, forward strand.
TATTTTCACACAATCAAACAATTTCATTTTTTATTTATTTCTCACTTATTTCTTTTCTCCCTTCCTTCTTTCCCCCACATTTCTACCCTAGGAAACAAAGCATTAATGCTCAACTTTCTCTATTTCTCTCCGGATCAATTTAAAGTTAATCTAGATTGTTAGAAAAATTACAATACTTATCAACAATTCCAAAAGAATTAGTAAGATAAATCAATTTAAGAAATTAATTTAGTAATCCAATTTATTTAAATAAGTTCTTTAGGTAGTATTTATATAGAGTTTTAAAATTTAAATGAAAGGTAATTTAATTACTTTAATTAAACTTATTTCATTTTAAAATACTTTTTAAATGAAATAATTTAAAATTCTTATATTTTATTTTTTTATTTAAATTAAATAATTCAATTCTACCATATGCATTTTTTTAATGTTTTATTTAAAAAGATGACATTTCAATATTAAATTTCACTAAATGTAAACGTGAGTCAATTTTTCAATAATAAAAATATTAAAAAATAATTGGAAAATGGGAAATTTTTGGCAAAAAAATTCTAAATGATTAACTATACCATTTCTTATGAATAATCAATCAATACAAAACTATGTGCATATATTATTTATTCTTAAAACTGTTTGATTAACCCATTAAAATTGGCTGAGTGACAAGAGAGTGAGTGGTATGTATGAAGTCTTATGACTGATATAGTAGAGATGAGAGAATATAAAGGATTAAAATAACAAAGTGAATGAAAATAAATGAAAAATAAAGTGGAAACAAGTTTGATTGAAGAAAAAAAAAAGACAATGAGAGATAAAAAAAATGAGTAAAATAAGTAGGATTATTTTTATTCTCTTTTCTTCTTATCAAACGATTAAAATAGAATGAGTTTTTCACCAAGAAAAAATAGAATGAGCCCTACCATTTTTAAGATTATTTCTATTCTTTTTTCCACTTACCAAATAACCCAACTTAATTCCATCCTCCGCCACGGAGATTAATTTTTTATTGTACATTAAAAATTATTCGATCGGTGTTTTTAAACCCTAGTTTTCCAATATACAAAATCCAGATAAAATTCCTTTTATTCTACGGAAGAAGACTTGTTTAACGTTCTGAAAATAATGCTTCCTGTATGTGATATGAGTGGCGACATCATCAACCATATCTATACTTTTACAAAGGCACATGGGATGTTTGGTTGTTGCGTAGCCAAGGAGGCATGAAATTAATAACCAAATTCGTCGTTATTTTATCCTATTTTTACCTAAGTTATCCAAATTAATAATCAACAATTATAAGTTCCCCTGATAAATATGTTTCAATGACCTTTGTTCTTGTTCATGGTTGATTACAAGAGTTGATAAACAAGAGGAAGAACGAATGGGTAAAGCTATTGTATCGAGGTACTTCCCAACAAGAAAATCCCTTGAGTTGAGGGATAAGCCACACTGCTTCCAAACCAAAGATTGAATTTGAATATATACCACCGAATCTTCTAATAAGAATTTACCAAGTTAATGCGCGTAGACATCTTAAAAGTTTAGAAAATAAAATGAATCTTACAGCAATTGATGGAGGAAATTAATAATATTAAAATTCAGAATAGGATAGTTTTATTTATTAGATTCCTGAATTAAGAATATGGAGGTGAATGTTATTGTAAGTTGTGCCATTCAGGGCCAGGCGCATGGATTGCACAAGAAAGCTGGCTGAGTGCAAAGGAACTTAAATCTTCAGTGTCAGAACTCAGAAGGCATATATATAAAATATCAATCATCTAGCTGGATACACATTTTCTTAACATGAAGCTGAGTATGACTGTGGCAAGTCCACTAGCTCTATGCTGCTAACAAGTAACAATTCTGCATCTTTGGAGGAGATAGGTTCGTGGACCAGTAGCAAAAGTCATTGACTCATTGCAGTGCCAGTAAGAACATGGAACTCTGGGATTGGTGAGGATTACAAAAAATGATGTGCTAACATCTCATTACTCGGTCACATAACACTACTGCTTAAATCTATGCACACACTAAAGTAAATCAAGACTCAACATTTCATTGAGATAAGTGGAAATGGGATTAGGGTCTAGGGACACATCTGAAAACAAAAAACGATTCATTTTCATGCTTTAGAACACAATTGAAATCTTGAAGATTCATGGGGGGGAAACACAATTTAATCTGCAGGAAACGCCCAAAAGAAGTGAGGAAATTGGAAATTTTTGTCTCCTCAGCTCTATTAGTCCAGGAATCAGGATCAAAGAAGCAATACCTACTGTCAACAAACATGTGAATTCATAAATACATTACTGAATAATGTTCAACATTAATTAGGCTGGTTGAATCATAAGCCTTGTATGGATCCACCCAAAACATCGAGGATTTCCATGTATCAATAACAGTGAATCTGTTTTTTCTTTCCACTTTTGGCTGAATATTCTCCAGCATCTCAATTTTGGTAGTACAATTGTGATCTAATTAATTTCCTACCTTCCAAGCAGAAATGTAACTAAGAAGTGAAAATAACAATAAAGAGTAAAGGAGAAGTATATTTTATTGGCAGCAGGTTTAACCTGAACTGAATACATATCATATATTAAGAAGGATGAACCTTTCCAGAAGAGAGTCCTTTCCAAGCTGATTTCATGGAAGCAGTGGCTGAATTAAGAGCAGCCTCAATATACTTCTTGGAAGCAATAGAGGCACCTTTTTCCATCAAATTTCCCATTTTTCTGGCTCTCTCAGCAGTTTGAACCAAGCCTTCCATTTCATTCTTTGACATCCTCTCTAGCTCCTCTTCAAAGCGTCTAAACTCATCCATGGCACTCTCCATCACTGAGTCAAGGTACTCCTCAGCTTCTTCCATGCCAGCCTCTGCTTCTTCCACCTCTTTCTCTTGCTCAAGCTCAGCTGCTGCCCATGCCTTGTAGGACTCGATCTCGAACAGCTTCATTAGATCTTCGATTGTCGAAGGATCGAAGTTCTTGTCTTGTAGGGCCTGGTCTGAGAGGAAGGTGAATTGGGAGAGCAGAGCTTCCATTTTTCTTTCTGGAGTGAAGAAGCAGATCTAACCGCGTGTGTGTTTTTAGTGCAAGAAAAAAGTGGGTGGGGAATATAGCATATAAAACCATGGTATCTAGCCTTTAAAAGTTAGAATTTCTAGGGCCAGAATTTTCCACAAGGTCACATGCTTCCAAGGGCATGTACAATAGCCAAAACTTAATATAAGTTATTTTGTTTGTCTTAAAACATATTAAATTAATTTAGGTGGTTCTCATAATATTACATTATATTTAAGACACTCATATATACAGTTTTATTTTAATGATAAAAAATACTAAACAATTCATTTTTTTATTTATTTATGTTTTTCTCTTTTCTCTTGGAATTTGGGCTTAAAAATTATTTTTATTCTTGAGAAACTTTGGAGATGCTATACCTATATAAGATAAAAATTAAGATATTTAAGACAAAACTTAAGAAACTTATCGTGTTAACTGGTTTTGCTCCAATGACAAAAAGAAAAACAAAGAATCGTTCCTTATTCTAAGAAACCTATCATGTATTTTTGGCCGAAGATACCTTAACTTCTAAACTTATATCAGACCGTCTCAATCTTTCTTTTTTATCTTTTTTTTCTACCTCTCTTCTTTTCACTCATCCATTCATTCTAACAATAATGGGGTGTAGGGTTTAATTATTTTAATTTTTTTTTTAAATAGGTGGGAAGGATGAGGATCTAGGAGGAAAAAAATACTTGAACATCTAACCTGTTAATTGACACAAGAGAGAGTGATAAAAGAAAAAAAATAGGTATTATAAGTGATATAACATGATAGGAAGAAAAATAAAAAAAATGATGTTAGAAAAGTATTTAAAAATATTAGGTGTTCAAATATGATACCTCCTAAAGAAATGACAAGGAATTGTATAGTTTTATTACAATATTGGATTTATGGGTTCATCAAACTTGTGAATGAAAAGCACAAAACAGAAATCCTCTATTTTATTTGATCAGCTAAACGTTACATGAAGTGGACGTCATTAATTTTGCTGTGAAAAAGGACTTGGAAATGAACCGTTGAAGTTCCTTTTTTTTCTATCTTATCTACAAAAAAGGTAAGGATTAATCGCCCTACTTTCTTTCTCTATGACTCAGATAAGGTTTGGAGGATGCCTTTTCCTATCTACCCCTAGTTGGGGAATCTTAATCATAGTGGGAGAGTGGGACCGTCACTTTGAAATTTTGATGTGTTCTCATTTCTCAAAATTTCTGATCCTTACGGTAAAATAATTCCCTTTATGATGCTAAAATATAATTTAAGTGTGGAAGCTACGGTCGATTATGATGCCTCTTAGCAAAAATGGTCTAAAGTGACAAATGGTATTTGATAAAATATAATAGTTTTATACGAAAATAAAGTTTGGTATAATCCAGAAGGTAAAATCTTTCTTTTTTTTTCCAAAGTAAATAACCGACGACCTTAAAAAGAGAAAGAAGAAAATATTTAAGAAAAATCATTTATTGGGAAGACAAGTGATTTCATAACTCTTATTTAAGACAACAACGATAAGATAAGAGAAGCAATAAATTAAAGCATGGCGAAGGAGATGCAGCTGTTGATCTTTGTGTTTATTCTAATGATAACTTTGAGTTTCATTTTTCCTTTAGATGCTTTTCAGCAGCAGGCAGTGGAATATGGTGCTGCTGGTTTGCAATCGCAAAGTTCATTTCAAACAACAATCTACTTTGGAATGTTGCCTAGGGGACTGGTTCCTCCATCTGGGCCTTCTACACCAATCAACACGAGACTCACCTCTGCTACTGCATGCTTGGCAACTATGAAGTTCAAAGCTACTTTATGCATTGCATTAATTATGTTTTTACTCCTTTTAAATTAGACGGTATATATTTTTAGTTCTCTAAATATAAAAATGCATTTTTTAATCTCTCAAATTTAAAAAATATTCTTCTTGATCCTTGCTTCAGAATTTGAAGAATTAAAAAAATATTTTTTTAATTTGAGGAGAGGATTGAAAAGAATTATTTTAAATTTGAAAGACTAAAAAATATAAATTTTTATTTGGAGACTAAAAGATAAACCATTTATTTTGAGATATTAAAAACATAATTAATCCTTTTTCATTTCAAAATTTTTTGTTTTTTTGGCTTTTTTTTTAAAAAACTTTAGTTGTTTTAGAATTTTTATTATGTATTTTTATAAAAAAAATCAATTATACTTTTATACGTTGTTGATTATTAAGATCATTTTTAGTGGAGTACTAATGCTATTTCTCAGTGGAAATAGTAATGAGATATTGTATAAATGAAGTAATGAGAAATAGTATAGAAAATTTTAAAACAATAACGTGGATAATTTAATCTAAATTTGTACCAATTAAATATTTTTTAATTTGTATATAAAATCCGTAAATAATCAAATTTTTAAAATGGAGAGAATTTTAGGTTGCAGTTGCATAATACTATCCCCTCAAAATATAGTATTTTTCTAAACATTTAAATAATACTCGTAATTTTTCTCTCTATCTCTGTTTTTACTTTTTATCAGATCATATTAATTACTATAATATACTTATATTTGTTTCCCTCTTTTTTCTCTTTTACCAGGTGTTAATTAGCATTTTAGGTGCTAAAAAATCATTTTTCATGTGTAAAACTTATTGTTAACTTGTGATTTCTGACACACTTTTCTAATACATTATTTCCTAAATTGGTTTTAGTCATTGACTTTTAAAATCTCTAGCTTTCATCCTTGCAATTATGAAATATATAAAATTTGATCTCTAGTGTTAATTTTATTAAGTTAACTATTAACGTGTCTAATAAAATATACACAAATAACATAGATAATCTTAAATGTTATAATAATTACATGACATTTCATGTAATACGAAAGTTACATGATAATTTGTGTGAAATGAATAACATAATAGTAATGTGACATTCACATGATTAATATGTAATATTTTTGTAATTAATATTGTCACATCTGATAACTATTGAATTAAAATATATAACTCAAATATAATTAAAATACATAATTTAAAAAGCGACATGCTCATTCTCCTCAAGCACTATACAGTAACTAATAAAATTTATTTTTCAACTGTTTCAAACTAGTCTCATTTTATATTTATTACTCCATCTATTTCATTTTATATGACATTTTTAGAGTGAAAAATATTTTAAATTAGCTCATACAGCCATACTTGTGTGGATAGTAATTTCAATCCTGATTCGCATACTCATATCTACACCTACTACTCATATCTTACCTATGTGTGTAAAGTCAACAATTTAATATAAAAGACCATTTGGTTAAAAAAAAAATCTACAACTAAATTGAAAAACTCACTCTTGACTCATTCAAACATATTCTTATATTATATTGTTAATCTACATGAAAAAAAAAAACAAAGCGTGAATATTTTTTTGTAGATAACCAAATACTATAATATTTATACTCGCACCTATATCCATTAATTTTTACATATAATTCTCCATTTCATCCATCCTCATTTATATAGATATTTACCCTACTTGTTATGGATATTTTTTTGTGAGTACCCGTCGGGTTTGGATAAAATTATGATCCCTAATTATGAGTATCCCTCTTAGAAAAAATGGTCTCAAGTGATAAATGGTATTTGACATACTGTTTTTTTTTTAAGTATCAACTACATCTTCATGTGTCAGTTTGTTGTTATTGTTGTTTTTCCTGTGCATCGATTAGTTTGTCAAAATTTTAGTTGTAGAATTGTCATTCGAAAACCCCTTTTCTCCTCTTAATTAATTTGGTGTAACTAATTTTGAAGCAGAAGATGAAAATACTCAAAGAAACCCAAAATTCTTCAAAATCAGAAAATAGAGATTTTAGGTTGCAATAAATGCTTCAATCTATACCTGTTTTATCTTATATATATATATATATATATATATATATATATATATATATATATATATATATCTTAAAAACAAAATTCTTCATCAAAAAGATCTGAAAAGATTATAATGTTAGAAATATTATTTTAAAGAAGATGAAAAAGAATATTGTGTCGTAATAATAGTTAGTCTTAGAAATAAATTTCAGCGAACCTCTAGTCTAATAAGTATTCCATACTTGTATTGAAAATAAGTGTACAGTTCACCATAAAAATATGTATATGAATTCTTGGCAACAAAAAAATTGGGGAAAAGAAAATGGTGTCCTAATTTAAGAAAGAAAATGTTTTGGGAGCGAGAGAGTATTCATAGAAATGAATCAGTTAATATTTAAAATTAATTATTGATGATTAGATAAAAATATATAATAGGTTTATATGAAAATGATTATGACATAATTTTCAAATGATTTTTGGTGAAAATTATGCCATCATAAAATTTTTGGTGATAGTATATATATATATATTTTACTCACTTAAACTTTTATGTACCAAAAGAAAAAAAGTATTTATGATACAATTCATATCATTTATTGGGGAAGAAAAAAGTGGTTTCATAACTCTTATTTAAGACACGATAATTAAAGCATGGCGTTACTCTTAATTAAGGCTAATGAAGTTCTAGTTGATTCCATTTGCTAACATCACTATTAATAGTGGTCTTGGGGTCTTCGATGTTGCTTTTCTTCAGAGGTTTTTAGTTGTCTTAATATATTTCATTCACAAAAATAGTAAATAAATTAAAACATGGGGAAGGAGATGCAACAGTTGATCTGTGCGTTTGTGCTAATAACTTTGAGTTTCATGATGTTTTCTGCAGAGGCCAGAAACCTACATGCTTTTCAGCAACAGGCAATGGAAGAACCTAGTGCCGCTGGTTTGCAGTTGCAAAGTTTATTATTTGAATCAACAATCGGCTTTGGGATGTTGCCTAGGGGAGCAATTCCCCCATCTGGGCCTTCTACACCAACTCACTCCTACTGCTGCTGCTACTACTACAGCTGGTCGCTAAATCATGCATCCAATTGCAACTATCAACTTCAAAGCTACCTCCGATCCGTTTCAAAATTTATGTATTTTTATTTTAAAACTTTGGTTGTTTTAGAATTAGGATTTCCAATCTCAGGTAAGATCGGTTCAGATCATGAAATCCTTTTTTGTCGGATAGGAGGACTGTTTCAAAAAATGTACTTCTAAGTAATTGCTCCATAGATCCTATATCTATCTATATGAAGAAGAAATCATGTGACCGAGGAATTCTTATTTGTACAAATGGTACTTCGAATTTGGAACGAGTATGAAGAAATTAATGATACTTTTTTATCTTTTGAGTTGTTCTGCTGGATCGATCGCTCAAGATCTTTGATCTCTATCCGGACCTGATGAAAAAAATGAAATCACATCTTATAGACTCGTTGAGAATAATTCTAATCTAGTTCATGTACTATATATTATTATATGTAGTAGTTAACTATTTAAAACTGTTTTTTAATGAAGTATTAATGACTTTTAATTTTTACAAGGTATTTATTGTGAAGCATTATTAATGCTTTTTCTTAGTAGAAATAATAGTATAGAATTTTTTTCATATAAATATAAATGAAGTAGTTGAAAATAATATAAAAAATAATAATAAATGAGGGTAATTTTGTACTAGTATAAATTAATTAAATATTTCTCAATTAAATAATCAAAGTTTTGAAATGGAGAGAGTACTAAGTTGCATGATATTGATCCCTCAAAATAAAGAACGACTACTCGATTTTCTTCTCTCTCGTATATAAGTGTAAGAGCAATGATATTTTAGCATCCCATTTTTTCAAGTACCTAATTATACTTGTTCTTTTTCTTCGTCTCTATATATCAAAAGTTATTTAAATTAAAAATGCATAATTTTTTTTGTTAATATCTTTACATCTAAGAAAAATACAAAGTATTATGTTATTGCGATAACTGAAAGAAGGATAAAACGAAATGGAAAAGTAAAAAAAGAAAAAGCTATTAAATGTTACTACGTTGTTTGCCACATCAGAAGAACCTCAAATCGATAGAACGAGAGAGAGAGATTGATTTAACAAACAGTGTGTGTGTGTGCGTGCGTGTATGGAGAAGAGAGTTATGTCAATGTCAATTGTCTTCCTCTGCTGCTTGTTCTTGTTCTTCTTCTCAACCTCTGGGGCTCTCTGGGTCACCGTACCACCTTTCAGCACCAAGTGCGTTTCCGAAGAAATCCACAACAACGTCGTCGTTTTGGGCGATTACGCTGTCGTCGACACTGGGAATGATCATTCCAACAACTCCACCATTTCCGTCAAGGTTTCGTTTCCTTTCCTGCCTCCTCGGATCTCTCTTCAAATTCAACACATTCATATCCATTCATTATTGTTTCGGCCTGAATGCATGCATGCATGCTTTTATGATATCATGAATGTAATCTAATTTAATTGCTTTACTAAATAAATAAGTCTGCGTGAGATGCTGGTGCATCATGATCTCAATTTTATATATGATTCATTCATGCTCACCTTGTGTTAATCTACGTACGTCAAGATTAGAGAGGAAGAGACAGATAACCAAGAGAAATATACATGTAACAAGTAATATAAGGTGTAGTATCTACATATATATCATTATTCTTTAATGTGGATTGAGCAAAAACCTTGACACATTCTTAGAAGGAAAATGGTGCATGACAACTATGTCATCCTATTTTTACACTTTTAGAGAGATAGAAACATGATCCGATAAGAAAAAGGATAGAGAAAAAAAAATTAAGAGTGTCAATTAGGCATACATACTTTGCAGATGTTCATGTATTATTATTCATACTCATGTAGTAGTAGTGATACCTGATTTTCTTACATCCAAATAGTGCAAATATTCTATCTCATTTTTCTTTATCTTTCTCTTATGATCACATTGCCTAACCAATCATATCAATTACTTGTCACTATTCTTTTCTCATCTCGGGTATCCCGTTGGTTGTCCAAGGATTTTTTTCCCCTATAGTAATCTGTTTTCATCAGGTCACATCACCGTACGGAAACAATCTTCATCATATGGAGAACATATCAATTGGTAATTTCGCCTTCACAACTCGAGAGAGTGGAAACTACCTAGCATGCTTCTGGGTGGGTCATAGTGAACGAGCTGGTGGAGACGTTAGTGTGAACCTTGATTGGAAAACTGGAATTGCAGCCAAGGATTGGGATTCAGTTGCTAAAAAAGAAAAGATTGAGGTAATTAAACATTTCGTCGGTATTATTAATCTATTGATATGCCTGATGTTTTCATCTAGAATTTTTTTAGTTCTACCTCACAAAAGCTGTATACTATAACAGATACTTGAAAGACCTATTGATTATTATAGAATGAGTCTCAGTGCTGTTTTTATAAAGAATTCCATGATTTGTAATTTAGTACTTCCTTGAATTGAAGTCTACCTCTCTTCTTTCATTAACTTTATAATCCTCAATTTTGCTGACATCTTCCTCCACATATGATTGATGGCTAGGGAGTAGAGCTTCAGTTGAGAAAGCTAGAAGGATCAGTTGAGGCTGTCCACGAGAATTTGATCTATCTGAGGGGCAGGTAATTTTTATCATGTCAGCACCCTCTTCCCCGAAATAAAATTTGTTACAATTCTGATGTATTATTTTGTTTTTTGTGTGTTTTTGGGATATTTACTCAGGGAAGCAGTGGTAAGGAACGTGAGTGAATCAACCAATGCCAGAGTGGTGTGGTCTAGTTTTATGTCCTTGGGTGTGTGCATTGCAGTTTCAGTTCTGCAGTTGTGGCATTTGAAGCGATACTTCCACAAGAAAAAGCTTATCTAGATGGTGCTAGTGTTGATTTAATTTTAAAGTAGGAATTTTATAACTTAGGCATTTTTATGAGCTTTGCGTTCTTAGTAAGGAATTATATTTGGATTCATAAAGATAATTTTATTCCAAAGCATTCGTTGACCGTAGTCAACATTTTAAGGAATTGATCTTTCATCCTAGATTTTGCCTTCAACTTGATCCAAAAACAAACGAACGCCTTGAACATTATTAAAGTTTGAATCTGAACCAGACAAAATTTTGAATTGAACAAGTATCCTTATGGCGATAGCCTTATTAATTGATATTGATACTATAATCCATATAAGCAATGAGAACAAAACCACTGTCTCTTTCCTCATAAATTTGGCGTCGTGTCAGCGTTTACACCATTGGTTAAATGCCCTTTTTGCTTTCATAAATTAAAATGATTTAATTCTGATTCCCTTCGTGCGTAATATATATATACATCATTACATTGATAAAAAAAAAAACACTGTACATCATTATTGTTGAATGACGTTTTACTAAATCATTAAGAATTTAATTATCATAGCAATTATGTAAATCTTTTAATGATGCAATTATTCAACATAAATAATTAATATACTGAAATTAAAATTAAATCATTGAATAATATTTAAATTAAATTCTTAACAGAAATAATTATTGATTAAATTTTACTTATTTTTCAAATAAATTTTAAATTAATCAGATTTTTTTCTTCTAATGAATTAGAAGATTAAAGCTAAAAAAATAATCATAATATCAATTAAATTACATCAACTTTTTTTGGTGTACAAATTCATTGCATCAAATTTAAATTCAACTTATCTTAAAGGAAAAGTTATAGACATTGGCAAACCATTATTGGCTAAAAGGGACATTATCAATTTTTAAATTACATTGAAAACAAGAAATTAGCTCCTCAAAATTGAGACACGATCAACTCAGCAGTCCTGTATCAATGAATAATCGCCTTTTCTAAGCTTTATTCTATTCGAACTATTCCATGGTTCATGTATCTCAACCGGCAAATCTCATCAAAAAAATCATCAGCGCTGCTATGGGAGCTCTTCATCTGAAGAATCTTGATAACCATAGTCCTTAGATTTTTGCCATACTTCAACAAGGATTCAAGAGTACTCATTTTTTGTTCGGCATTTAGTGGTGATCTCACTGTGATCACAACCTCCTCCAAACATGGAATTAAAAATCCTGGATCCACCTGCAAATGAACATCATCATTAGATAAGATTTCATAGAACAACCTAAATCAGATTTATAACATAAAAATGTTATTGTGAATTTACATGTTTCAGGCTGTTCCTCTGGCAAAGTGCTGCAAACATGGCTCCATGAATGTCAAACTTGCGCAGTTTGGGATGGTTGTTGAAAAAATCAACAAAATCAATCTCTGGAAAGGGTTGAAGAGCCTCATAGTCCCCAGTGAATTCCACCTTCATATAAATATGCTTCACCTCACTTGCCATTTTCAGCATTTTGCATATTGCATCCCAGCACCACTGGACCCCCCTCATAGTCAGGAACTCCAGAGCTGGAAGGTTTCCGAAATCCACCATATATACTCTCCCTGGAAGCAATTAACATGAAAGGAGAGAAAATTAGGCTCACTAAACCAAAAAGAAAATTACATTGTAGAGTACTTGGGAACAAAAAAAAAGGCCAATGAATAATAACAAGTTCAAGAATGACTTTAAAATTTAATTACCTGCGCTATTGGATATTGAAAGATTCCTCAAATGCTGGGTTTCAGGAACCCTAATCCAACTACAGCCTTGTACCTCAAGGGATTCAATTTTCGGGGAGGATAGCGTAAGTGAACAGTTCCCCAGACCATAAAAATCCAGCTTACACTGCTCTAAATAGGGAAGGTCAATTGAGATTGATCCTACCCCTTCACATCCAAGCAGTTTCAACCTTCTCAGATATGGACATGACTGAAACACCACAGTCAATACAGGTTCTTCCAATCTTGCACCAACTATTTCAAGGGTTCTAAGATTTTGGAAGACATCCCATTTTGGGGAATGCATCATTAAGACACCCCATAGTTTTAGAGATTCCAAATTCCTTGCTGCACCAATGCAATCCAATTTTGAAGGGCTTTCATGGGAGGCTTGGTTGTCAGCAAGATTGTCCATTCGAAGCTCAAGCTGAGAAAGAGACATACCAACAAGTGATAGCCACGAAGCAAGGCCGGAAGGGGAGAAGGGGCCGTATACAACTAGCTCTTCTAATCGCACAACCATTGATACCATTCTTTTCACTATGTCGTCCGGACTTTCACGGAGAGAAGGGTTATCAAACGAGTTGCGAGGGAAGTAGAGAGTTCTGATGTAAGCCATTGAGTCCTTCCATCGCTTAGAAACACAATTGCAAGCTGCCACATCGCGAGCGTTATTGATACGGGACAAGATGTATTGAAGAATGGCATCAGGGAGAGGATCCATTTCTGAGGACAAAAATCAAAATAGATAACTGTCAGTATGTAGACAGATTCAAGAGTAAAGATCATCATTCTCATCAAGCAATATGAATGGAGAGATGAAATCATACAGAACATGATAAAGACTACGTAAAACTCAAGCACAAGTATTAGAAGAATATATACAACTCAAGTTATTTTAATCTCAGAATCTGATTGAAGCATTTTCATCCTCAGAACTATCATTTCTATCACAACTCCTTTGAGCTAGCTCAGAAATCCCAATTCTTTGAAAACTTAAAAAGTAAATTGTTAAACTGCTTACTTGGCTGTTAACAACAAAATTGAACACTAGCTATGCACACAGGGAGACAACATATTCAAAAACTCAGTGTGGTACAGTGGGATGCATAAGGAGAAAACCCAGAAGGGCAAAGGTGGAAAATTCTGCTTCTATGGCAACACATTGGATCAAAATTTCAGACAGGAACAAAACCAAATCTTGTAAAATTGGATGGAAAAACTCATTCATATGTACAAGGCTAGAACCTAGTCACGCATCAAACCCAGAAAAATAAAACATGGGATATAAATGCTTTATTTTTTTCTTTATTAAATCCATCCAGCAAGACAGAAGCAAAAAAAAAAGGGTGAGAGAGAGCTTACAGAGTATGAAATCAGAATAGAATGAAGATCTGAGGTTGGGGGCTTGGATGCCGGATCTCTCTAGGGATTGGTCGAGAGAGAGATAGAGACAGAGAGATTTGATTTGAGGGTTTTGGTGTGTTGGGTTTGAGAATTTATATGGGAAATGTATGTATTTGTCTTATAATTTAAAATTTTTGGGGAAGGAGGGTGGAATGAAAATTAGCCCGCCTTTTCTTTTAGGTTTTTCAAATTTTTTGACCGTTCAAAGTTCAAACAGATTCCACGCGACTATGCCAGGGCATAATTAATAAACATATAAATAAATAAATAGTTAAATACCTAATAATTAAATAGCTCCTGCTGGTTAATTTTTCCTGAAAGCTCACATGATTTGTCCTTTCATGATACATAGGTTTTTTTTTCCTCGCCTATCCTTTTTGAGAGAGAATTTTGTTTGAGTTATGATTAAATATAACATTATTTTCAAGTAAAAATTTGAAATTTACTACATTTTAAAAAATGTTTTTTTTGTTATACCAAATTTTGTTTTTTAAGTTTCTATGGAGTTTTTTAAAAAAAAAATCATGATTTTGCAAGGCTTTTCCTTAGATTTTACACGAGTGGAAGGTTTTTGGATATATAAATGATTTAAAAAATATATACTCCAACTTGTTCTCTCTTGATCATAAAATCAATTTGTTCTCTCTTGAAATTTTTTAAAGTTTGAATTGCGAGGTGACATCTCACGGGTGCACTTCAGAGTAATCTCTCTTCTAAATCATTTCCACACACACACAAAATAATGACTAGGCTAGCAAGTGACATAAATAATGTGATTAATTTAGGGAAATACTTGAACTCAAATATTAAGCATCTAGGGGTGTGCAAACTGGAAAATGAAAAGGGAGAAGTTGAGTGCCTAAAAAAATGAAAAGAGATATTTTCTCTTATTTGATTGGACAGAAAAATAAGTAGGGGAAAAAATATGATAAGACTTACATAATCTTTCTCCTCTTTGAAAAGAATAATAAACTATAATATATAATATGAGATATCATACATATACAACAATTTACACAATATATTTTTTTTTGTCTCTATCTCTCGTCACAATCTTATTATTTAATATTACATTTCGAATTCAAATTCCTCTCTCTTTTTTATGTTTCTTTCTCTTGGTTGTACACTTTGCTTTAAAAAAAAATTGTGATAACAA
Source organism: Glycine soja (assembly GCF_004193775.1). NCBI lineage: Eukaryota > Viridiplantae > Streptophyta > Magnoliopsida > Fabales > Fabaceae > Glycine > Glycine soja. Next base: position 3,724,451 of record NC_041016.1, read on the forward strand.
TTTATTATACAAGTATCATTTCTCTATAAATATTGGATCTAATTCAATTAAGTGAATAAGTACTCTCAGTTATTGATAAAGAAATTTACAGTCAATATTAGGTACATATATATATATAACAAACTCATAAATGTATTGAAATATTAATATTGATGGTTGATTTTTTATTTTAATGACCTAACTTTTTTAGAGGAGATAAATTTAATTACAGATTTCGGGGGGTGGGGGAGTAGAACTCATTACAGAGCTTAAGACTATACTATTTCAGTTTATCTATTGTACTGGAAGAACAGTTCCAAAATGCTTAAAGTCAGCTTGAATAGAGGTGCAGTGCTAGTATAAGCTCCAACATGTATTTTCAGTAAGCTAAGACGGTAGTTTGAATCCCTTTAGAGGAAGAAAACAAGTACTGCATTGCAATGCTGACAATGTCATCATTCAGGAACTCTGTAAGATGGATCCACCATTTTCAGGATGAACAAGTTTCCTTTATCACCTCTTGATACCCTGTTAGATTATTACAACAAAGAATGACAACGAGTATTTGATATCTATACCAGATGATGGGAAAACGATTACGATGGAGAGATAAGGTATGCAAGGTCCAATGAGTCCATAAACATCTTTCTCCAAAAAGAATAAACATGAATCTAACTAGAATGCTCTCTACATGTAATCTGGCTGGTAACTCACCGCAGTTCTTCGTCCAAATATGTTATTTCCAGTTCCCCACGAGCTCTTCCAGGGGCTTTAATAGGTATCTGCATGTGTACATTATGATGGAATAGATCATGCTCACAAGCTATTATTCAACAAGTGCAGAGACATACTTACGCATTGCTCATTAGTTCTTAAGCAGTTCCAAATTGCAGGTATAGGATAGTGACTATGACTAATGTAATGTGTATGGACTAGTTTGTTGGAGCCTGTTAGATCATTAGAATTTGAAAGAAATCTCTACAGAATTTGCAAATACTTTTTTCACTTCTAAAGGTTCTTAAGCCAATGTCAGCTAGCACATTACAAAATAGAATTGCAATGATAGCTATTGAGACTCCGAATACTTACAATGCCTCCAATTTTGAAAGTATCAAATTTTACAGCCACTTTCCTTGGATTTAAAGGTGTTAAATCTGCTGTCACCTACACAATATTGATTTTTGTTTACATAAGCAAATGTTTGAGTGAGAATGAATTAATGGTGAAAAGTTGTCTCAATTTCACTAGTATTACCTGGTTGAAGAATGGCCAAGATTCCATATTTTGGGCCCTTAGAGTATCGACATTGATTGCTTGATAATTTGCAACTGATCTCAACAACTTTGGTCTCTGTCATTGCATTATTGAAAAAGTTAGCAGGCAAAAAATGGTAGATGGCAAGGTGGAGAAGAGTTGTTTTTTTAATCTATTAGAGAATCATTTAATCTTGCAAAATGAAAAGGGAACAACAGAAGCAAAATAGATATTTTGGAATTTAGTGAAAGCTTGTTAAAATATGGGTCATGTATCGCACAAGAAATAGTACTGTGGATTTCATTATGAGTAAAACAAAAGCGAAGCTAGTTTTGATACTAATGTGCTAGATAACTAGTAAATGACTGAATACATGTAATCGTATTGATTTTATATTTTCCTTTTCTGCAAAGATTTGCACACGGATGACAATTCTATGATCTAAACTCTAGACAAAGTGAAAGATCAGGTAACATTGTTACTTGAGGCGGGGAGCTATAATGGCAACTTCTTGAAAATTCTACCTAAGAGTTAGAGCTTATTCTATTAACGGAATTCAATGTGCATTCGGTGGAAATGAATTTTTGCAAGAAAAAAGCATGTAAACACAGAATAGAAGGAAAGAACCTGCTGCAACATGCTTGCAAACATTAGATGCATCAAATCATAATATCTAACTAAACATATCTTAGTCCTTGGATGGTTTATTAGCTGAATATAAAATATAAATGTGATGAACTACAGTAAGGGGAAAAGAATTGTTTACCTTGGTTTGCAAGATTGACTGCGAGGTAGTGTATATAAGCTCCCATTTTCCATCGAGTAGGTTAGTTTTGAGGGGCTCCTTTATTGGAGTAACTGCCTCAAGTTCCCGCGCAATCTATTAAGAAATGAGTTCCACGAATCAAGAATAAAAATGCAAATGAAGTTGAGAAATTTTTGTTGGAAGAAATTAGCATGCAAGACAACATATATTGAGTAGATCTTTGAGAATGGATAGAAGACAACCAATATTGTTCAAAATTGGAGTTTCACAAACTAGACTAGTGTAGAGCTTCTTTCTTCTTTTTTTATGGTAGGAATCAAAGATAATGTTAAGGATTCACAATAACTCTAGCATTCTGCTGAACCAATTGAGTTAGACCCCTGACAAAGTAATTAACACTAATTAGCTTTCATTCATTGTAGACATGCAATTGAGCTGACCTGATCAATTGTTTGCTGGTCTTGGGGAGTGGCATCAGCCCCTCGATCAAGCGGTGCAATGGCCTCAAGCATTTCTTCCTTGATGATCTTAGCATCTTTGCCTTTCTTCAAGAAGGAAGTGAAAAATGAAACTTTTGCTCTCCATTTGTGATTGTGAGAGACATGAACGTGATGATGGGTGGAGGGTCTAATATTAATTGGGAAGTGAGAAGAAGAAAGTGAAAGTGGCTGTGCATGGAAATGGAAATGGAAATGGGGTACTGAACATGTGGCGTTCACAGCTGAAATGAGGAAGGGAGAGGATAAGGCCATGCCTTATGTTAGTTATGCCCTTCTTCTTTATTAGCCACAACTCATACAACTCATAACATATTGCCTTTCCTATCATAAAAATAACATATTGCGTGGAAATTTGTCAACACTTCACACCATCAATAAAAGATACCCTCCACCCGAAGACAATTTAGCAACTTTAACACATTTTCAAATACTTTTATTATTATTTACTAAAATTTATAAATTTTCAAAGATTTTACTCTTTATTTAACGAAACTTTCTTCTAATTTTATAATTTTCAACAAATTTTAATTAATATATATATATATATATATATTTTCTTCTTAAAAATAACTTGTTTCAAAATATCTAATAAAAGGAAAAATTAACTTCTATAAATAAAAATTTAAATGTGGATGGTTCGAATCTACGGTGCCATGTCTAAAAACACGAGTAATATAATGTTTTTTTTATAGCAAAAATAAAAAAAGACCACAAACGCTTCGGTCGGTAGCCCTCACAAAAAGACAGAGCAGAGCAGGCAGAAGTGCAAAAGTATGAATTGATGATCTCTTCTAATCATTTTCTCTCTCAAGTCTCATCCTCTTCTTCTGTTATAATCATTTCATTGATGCTTCTTCTCAAGTTTGAATCTTGAATACCGAACAACAACAAAATAATAAAAAAAGAAGAAATCATGGGGTCAAAGTTTCCGATGACCCAGTTGGGGATATCGCCCAGATATGTGATTTATCCCCACAGTGCATACAACTACAAGTATTCCAGAAGAATATTCTCAGAGCAAAAGTTCCCGTTCAAGTTCGTGGCGCAGTCCTTAGGGGATAAATGGAAGCTAAATGACATAAGTACTAGTACGTTCCTTCTCTTGTTACTTCTAATGCTACCAGTGGTACCACACTTTTTAAGCTTCTGCCTTCTTGTTTTAGTCACAATCTTGTCTTTGAGGTTAAAAGAAAATAACATTTCTCCAAATTATAGTGTATTATTTTCCTTTATCTCTCTCTCATTCTGGCTGTTTATTTTAATAATTAAATTTCCATTTATTTTTCAAAGGTTCTATCCAAGAAAGATGGAATGTATTGATGTCGAGGACCCAAAATTTTTGGAATGAAGTTACCTTTCCACTTGCAAAACCTGGTCAAACTAGGAAGCCTGATCCTGAAAATGATTGTGGATTTCAAGTTATGGAAGACATTTTAATGATAGAGAAGACAATTGACCGCAGAACACCATGTGGGGTTCTTTCTCTAGCTGCTGTGATTTGTATTGAACAATTCAGCAGGTGAATACGCGTGAATCTTTCTATTTTGGATGTAAATTCTTTTATATTGGTCCTTGGACCAGTGCATTCATCAAATGGAATATATATTAACAGATTCAAGACTAAAGTATATAATTGAAGTGCTATATGATACATGTTTTTACTTTTGCACTTGAAATGCACAGTAAAATTATTTGTTTGTTATCCCAAAATTACTGAAAAAGACAGTGTAATAAGAGAAAGCACTAAATAATGTTTATTTTCTTCTTTTGCCTTAAAATGTTTACTATAAACTAATATACTAAATGGTTCTGATAATTTCTTTAGTTTCTTTTCTTAAACTGCTTTCTTCAATCCAAAAATATAGGGTGGTTCTTGCTAGCTATGAGTTGAGTTATGACTGAGATACACAAGAATATAATTTTCAATCTATCATACTAAACATGTGTGTAAGCAGCTTTCCTATTAGGACACATTACTTTTATTTTTTATTTTTTGGTTTACTTAGGAGGTCTTATAGGGAAAAACCTGATTTATTATAATTATGTATTAGGAAGTCATTAGGCAGCTATTTTCATATTAATTTTGTATTAGGCAGTTATAAATTATGATGTAATAGTTATAGTGATATATAAGTAGTGTTGCAGAGTAAAAGGGAAATAAGATGTTTGACTGTTATTCCTTGTGTTTTGAAGGAGGAAACTCTTTTATAGGGGAAACCCTGTGTTTGTACTCAAATCTAGCTTAAAAGCCAAATATTTATATCTTTATTCAGAACTGAGCATGTTTATTTCTTGAGTACAACAAGGTCCCAACGCCCACGAGCCTGAGAAGGAGGAGGGGGGAGGGAATGGACTTACAACATCAAGCACCCCCTCCTCTGGTGGTCTTAGAGGCCAGGGAATTTGCCATGAGTTATCAATTAGTTGGCATGTGTTGCTTTGTTAATTTAATGTCAATGGAAAATTGAATCCTGGGAAGCACCGTTAATGAGGGTCTTGTCTTTTTTGTATTGCTTGCTTGCTTCATGCCTATCAAACTGATAAAGAAATTATTATTTGACCTTTTTAAAATAAGATATGCAGGATGAATGGATTGACTGGGAAGAAAATGCAGAAAATTTTTGAAGCACTTGTGCCTGAATCTGTATATAATAATGCCCGTAATTTGGTTGAATATTGCTGCTTTAGATTTTTGTCAAGGGATGGTTCTGATATTCATCCTTCCCTCCAGGTATTGAAGAACTGTTCTTTGGATGATTTGTTAGAAACCATGTCTGATGTTCATTTTCTGTTCTGTTTTATCTAAGTTCATCATGGTCTCATCAAACATTCATGTGATATTTTTTTTGTTTTTTGTTTGAAATGTTGATTTACTGAACACAATTTTCTAAAGAAAAAAAAATACTATTTCTTATTTCCTAATGCATTTTATTTTTCATCTGACCAACACCACTTCTCCTTGTGTACCCCCACTCTTTCCTACAGTTGTCCATACCTAAGCCCCACTCTTGTTTGATGATCTCTTCACATATTTTATAACCTTTACAATGAAGATTTGATTAATTTTTATTTTATTTCCTTCCAACAATTCAATATGGTGTTGTTTTGGAGTCACTGGTCTTCAGTTTCACAAATGTCATTCAGTTCTTTATCCGACCTATCTTGTGGTAAAGAATTGTGCAACCTCCTCCAAAAGAAGGAAACACACATATACTGTGAAATAATTTTATGAGAAAATATCGTGAAAAACAATAATTGGTTTTTGTGAAATTTGAATAGCCAAAAAAGCAGCAATGACAGATGAATCCTAACTCACTGGAGCTCTTTGTTTCACTTGTCCATTTAATTATCAAATACTGTAATACTGAATAAACATTATTATTATATTTCCATAAAAGAAATGCAGTGCTCATTGCTTTTGGACATGTCTATAGGACCCTGCATTCCAGAGGCTGATATTCATAACCATGCTTGCCTGGGAAAATCCTTACACTAATGACCTTTCCAGCAATGCAGAGAAGGCTTCTTTACAGGTTCACTTCTTTCCTTTAGTTAGTGTACTTCACCTTCCCTTCAAGCATTGAATATGCTGCCGATTGCATATGGGAGATATGAGAAGAGAGATAACATTTTTCCTTTGAATTCTCTCTCTAGTTTGTCCATTGAACTGTAACACAAATTTTAAAGGTGACTAACTGGAAAGTAGTTCACTTATAAATTTAAACTATCCTCTCTGTTGCACCCCAAAAATAGTGTCCTCCCTCTTGTTAATGATTATCTAGGAAAAGTTATTTCATTTCAATCTTCTGAAATCGGTCAATGATATCATGATAGAACATTGAAGGTGGGAGATATTTTGGTTTAAGGATTTCCAGTTATTTTTTTTCATCGTAATTATATTACTTCATTTGGTTCTTTTTTCTTTATGATTTTGAGAGATCACTTCATATATGTAATTTTTGTGGACTTTGCAGAATAAACTTGTCACTGAGGAGGCTTTTGTTCGTATTGCTCCTGCAATCTCTGGTGTGGTTGACCGACCCACAGTGCACAATCTTTTTAAGGCACTTGCTGGTGATCAAGAGGGCATTTCTATGAGCTCGTGGCTGAATTACATTAATGAATTTGTCAAGTGAGTTTTTGTTCATCTTTCTGTTAATGATATGATGATCTTAGGAGAAGACATCCAAGCAACATGTGTTTCTGACCCCTAAGTTGTTGGAATATAAATGATCTGTAATGATTTGCTAATCTCAACTGCTCTAGTGCACTAGGTATTCTCATTTTATCTGGATAATTAGTGCATGAAAGAATAGACAGAAAGAATGGAATTTATTTTTTCATGATAAGGGGGAATTGTCTTAATTCCATAATAAAATGTATGATTGATGCTTAGTTCTTCCATCTTTTGTTCACATTTTTTAACTTCCTCTTTATAATGCTTCTGCTTTAGACTCCTCATTTGCCCTTCAATTCTCGAATCTGTTACATTGAAGGTTCACATTTAGTTTTGATGCTTCAATTATATGGTAAAAATCTTTGTATTTTATAGACTTTTCATATGGTACAGTTGCCTCAGTTGAGTATTGCAGCATAAATAAATGATATAATTTGTTAGTTCCATCTTTCCTTTTATGTTTGTTCTACAGCATGCTCATTGCTTGATAGTGCTGGAATGCTCTCAGAACTTCAAAACATTCTCTGGTATGACAACTTTTGTGCTGAACTGGTACTGATATTACTGCAGAGTGCGTCAAAAACAGATATCATATCAAATTCCAGAGTTTCCTCAACTTTCTGAGGAGAGGATTTTATGCATTGGTTCCAACAGTAAGCGACCTGTTCTGAAATGGGAGAATAATATGGCATGGCCTGGCAAACTTACTCTTACTGATAAGGCAATCTATTTTGAGGTATTTTATGATTCTATGTGTGGTTATATAATATACTATTTCATAAGCTTTGGGATTTTCCCTATAGCAATACAAAAAGACCTGTAGATTTCTCTGTACAAAGCACAATTACCACTCTTTATAATTTATATATATTGCTTATATTGTATTTAATATGTGTAAGCATATTTTATGATTGAGGTGATGCAATTAAAAAAATTAGTATATCTGATTTTTATGTTGTTTCTTGGTGTTATGATACATAAGATTAAATTTACTATTACTGGAATATAGGTGAATGCTTAAGCCTATAACAACCAAAAAATACATTTGACTTGTTGCAGCTCTTGGCCCATAATTTCCAATCACTGTCTTGTCATGTAATCTCTTGTTATGAAATCTCCTTGACTTGTCACATCTTAGTCCCTCTGCCCCCCTTTTGATAAAAGAAATTGAAGTTCTCCTTGTACAGCATCAAAAGAATCAAATTCAAGTAGAATTAGTTTCTAGTTATGCATATGAAGAGTTGAATGTTTTAAGAATAGGGCTTCAAAAAACTCCATGATCCTGCCAGTTTCAAACTGGTTTAGGAACAAAGACAACCAATTTGATCGGTTTCTATAAGGCTCGAGGGCTGGCTTCCAGGTCACAGCCAAGACTCATGGAATTGAGGCTCTGCAGGCCTAGACTTGGCATAATAATGGCTGCATGTTACAGCTGTCAAAGGTTGGCACCATCTTAACCTAGAAGGATTATATTTGTTTCATAACAAAATATAATTACAGAAAGGCTGTCATAGTCTCGTACAAACCCCAATTCACAAGATCTAGTGGATTGCTAGAAAAGATTGGTCCAATGGAACTCCCTTAAACTCGAGAAAACAGTGTGGGCAAGGGATTTTAAGTTTGAGGAGATGCCATTTAGTTGTTACTTGTTAGTAATTAATCTATGAGAACTTATTAACATAGTTATCCATTAGAGACTATTCACTGTAAATAATAATAAAATAGGATTGATTATGCATGGCACTGACTGGTTGGTTGGTTGCTTGCTAATGTGTGTAAAAGTGAACTGGTGATAGATTATAAATTAAAAGAGTTTCTATAAAAAGAAAAGTAATCACCATCTTTTTTTAATGTCCTTTTCAAATCTATGTTCCAGGCAGTTGGCATACTGGGAAAGAAGAGAGCCATGAGATTGGATCTTATACATGATGGATTACAGGTAGAGAAGGCAAAGGTTGGGCCTTTCGGGTCTGCACTTTTTGACTCTGCTGTTTCTGTTTCTTCTGGCTCAGAGTGAGTTCTTCAAGCATTTTTTATTAGTTATATTGAGTCTTGGATTTATGGTTTATAGTGTAACAAAATTTGATGATCTGGCATGTCTTATGTTGTTCTTATTGTAATATGATTAGGGTGTATAATTAATAAACTACTGATTATCATGTATCTTCTTACCATATTAATGTAGATCAATTAGAGTGAGATTAGGGCTTATAATTAATTAATTATTAAACTATTTATTGTGAGATCCTTAGTTCCAATACATGTAATTCTTTATAAATTCTAACTATCCGATAATGTATATATATTTTCATTTGATTAATTCTCTTCTATATAAAATATTAATTGACTTGCATGCCCATTTTAAACAAAATAGATTTCCCAGTTTCCGAAGAAAGGCAGTACCTTCTTGGGGTCCCCTTTAGGTTGCCTACATCTTGTGGTAGGTTCTACCTAGATGCCCTTTGGTACAAAGTTTTTCTTTATCCTATTCTTTGCCTCTCCTATTCATTCTTCATAGGGAATTTGTTAATATAATTGTTTTCTTAGAAATTGGGTTTAGGGCCTAACTCAACCTCACATAATTGGCTTGTTAGGTGAGGACTGCCTAGGCTTTATAAGCTCTATTTTAGCCATATTTTTAGTGAATGTGGGACTAAATTACCACTAGAGGCTGCAATTAAGGCAGCCCCAAAGAGGAAGGTTTATAAGGAGATGTAGGAGATTTTGATGTATTAATAAAATAGTTCATTAGCAAATGTGCACCAGAACCCACAATTTTGTCCTCCACTTCTGTCTTTAGTGCTTTGCTGCATTTTTCATTATCCTTTTAAAATAAGTTATGTTTCTTTTTCTATTTATATTCATACTTAGGTTGAATCGGTGGGTGCTGGAATTCATCGACTTAGGAGGCGAGATGAGGCGGGATGTTTGGCACGCATTTATAAGTGAAGTCATTGCTTTACACAGGTTCATACGCGAGTATGGACCTGATGATTCTGATGAGTCATTGTTTAAAGTATATGGAGCTCGCAAAGGAAAGGATAGAGCAACAACCACTGCCATTAATGGTATTGCTAGACTCCAAGCCCTTCAACATTTGCGAAAGTTGCTTGATGATCCCACCAAGCTTGTGCAGTTCTCATATTTACAGAATGCACCACACGGTGATATTGTCCTCCAAACTTTAGCTGTTAATTATTGGGGAGGTCCACTAGTTTCAGGATTTATAAATACCCGCAATCAGCCAGAAATTCGCCCTTCTGATGAAATATCTGATAGCCGCAGCCATGTGTTTGACATAGATGGAAGTGTCTACTTGCAGAAGTGGATGAAATCTCCATCTTGGGGGTCTAGTACTTCCACTAATTTTTGGAAGAACACTTCAGTAAAAGGTTTAATATTAAGTAAGAATCTTGTTGTGGCTGATTTATCACTCACAGAAAGAACAGCAAAAACATGCAAACAAAAGTACCACGTTGTGGAGAAGACTCAAGCCACCATTGATGCTGCAACTCTACAAGGCATACCCAGCAACATTGATCTTTTCAAGGTTGGGATGCTTAACTTGCTCATCACCTTTGATAAATTTAAGTAACTAGTAATTACTAGATTATGTTGGGATCATTTTGTCAGTGTGCGGTTAAATGATGTCATCCTGTTCAGCCTACATGGTACCACACACAATTGTAGCCTTCTATAGAAAAAAAGAAAAAATAAATAAAGTAGAGCAAAGTCCCCCCTCCCTCACCTGAGAAATGCTTATAATACACTCTCCCCCTCTTATCTTAAATATACATTCTCTGTTCTTGAAAGATGAATGTGTTATATATTTGAGTCCATTTTAATGTAAATGGATTTTTGGGAGATTTTTTTCTCATTGATTCTTGATGTGATTAACAACTTGTTTTAATCTACTTCATTATACTTTCTAAAATACTAAAATCAATAATAAGATGTTTAAAATTAGTTAATGGTGACACTAGAAGTTGTAGAAAAAGATAAAAATAATATTGGGTCGCATTCATATTATTCAATACTATTAAGATGTTTGTTTATATTGAAAGGGAATAAAAGTGTAACTTATATTTATCGACAGAGTGAGAGGGTTGGGGGGGGAGTGTATATTTTAAAATAATAGGGGAGGGAAGTGTAATTTAAGCATCTCTCATAGGGGAGAGCAATTGACCCAAAAAATCTTACTTTATATGACCCATGAGGTTTTGAATTGTGGCTGCAACCACCACAGCCACATCAAGCTATGATTGCAGACCACAATGGCTGAGGTTGGTCTGCAATGGCTGCTTGCAAACACAATTTAAAACTTTTTGGCCATCCATTGCTACTTATAGTGAAGCAGAGACATGGGTAGAGCTAAAGTGTTTCCAATGATGGGGCAAAAGAATAATAATAGTTTTTTTAGTGGGGCAAGTTAAACAATTTTTAAAAAATTTACATGCAAAAAAGTTTACTTCAGAAAAATTTGGTGGGAGGAGAGGGTTACGATAGTCCCTGTATAGCAACACTCCCCTCTACCTGAGTAGAGATTTAATTTTGTCCTCATTCTAAATTTTTATGATTAGCATAGTGGTTGGTAAAAGATATATTGCCCTTTTCTCTTTTCCATTTTTCAAGCATTGAATTGAACTTAATATATTGTATTGCTGATGTTACCTGTATTAACTCATTCTTGAATCTTGATCAGTTCATGGCACGAGTCTTTATTAGCAATTTTGCTTTAGGCCATCATATTTGATTGCTTCTTTTAATCTTTTTGTTGTTTTGTTTGAATGGGTTCCATAAATCGCAAGTTCTTAGACAGTGATCTTGTTCCTGTGCAGGAACTAATGTTTCCTTTCACCTTGATTGTCAAAAACTTTGAAAAGCTTAGACACTGGGAGGAGCCACACTTGACCATTGCATTTCTTGGACTCGCCTATACAATAATTTATAGGTGCATGTATTCACCTCATTTTTTTTTAATTATGCTATTGATGGTTGTTGTCTTCCCACTCACAAGTCAGCATGATGATCATTTGGTAGCTAGCTTCTTTTTTTTTTTTTTTTCCTTTTTTCTGAAGTTTTGCTAATTTGTTTCCAAGTCTTTGTGAGTAGTAGGAATGGATAATTTTATGGGGATATATAATATTTCCAGTGGTATGGATATTGAGGAAAAATGAATGATTATCATGGAAAAATTTATGACATTATACTCACAGAAACTGTTTCATTGATTACATTCTTGGGGTTTAAATTCTTTTGGTTGGTGATATATGGCTTCCTTAGAGGACCATTCTTTGGACTACGCATTTATAGCTTATGTTTATTACAAACTAATCGATGATCCAGCTAATTGTTTCTGGGCACCTTTTCCTCCATGCTGTTATTGTTTTTTGAGCTGATGTTTTAATTTGCCTTTCCAGAAACCTGCTGTCATATATGTTTCCCATGATGCTGATGATTTTGGCAGTTGGCATGCTGACAATCAGGGCCCTTAAAGAGCAAGGCCGCCTTGGACGATCTTTTGGTGAAGTCACAATACGTGACCAGCCACCATCCAATACTATACAAAAGATTATTGCTGTAAAAGATGCCATGCGTGATGTTGAGAATTTTATGCAGCAAGTGAATGTCTTCCTCCTCAAAATGCGTTCCATTTTACTTTCTGGCCATCCACAGGTATGAATATTCAACCTTGTTCTTTAGGTGTTTTGGGATGTTATTTGATATTATTTTGATCTTGCTCCTGTCTTGGGGATATTTAGTATGATCTGACACTTTATCAGCTTTTGGGAGAGTGTTTTATATTATTTTGATCTTTACTCCTGTCTTAGAGGATGTTTAATGATTATCTTTATCAGATAACTACTGAGGTTGCACTGGTGCTGATATCTTCTGCAACCATTCTCCTCATTATCCCGTTCAAGTACATTTTTTCCTTTCTTCTCTTTGATATGTTCACAAGGGAGCTTGAGTTTCGGAGAGAAATGGTTAAAAAGTTCAGAAGTTTTCTAAGGGAGAGGTGGCATACGGTTCCTGCTGTCCCCGTGTCAATTTTACCATTTGAAAATGAAGACAGATCAGAAATTTACTTAAAGGAAATTGAGGACCAATCAAAAACACAAGGAAATCAGAGCAGTGTAAAGTCCAGATAGTTAGTGATACCATTTTCAGTGTTACTTACAGATATTGTAATTATGTAAATTTTGTTTCATTTTTTTGTAAAGGAAAATGGGAAGCTTGTGTATTAGCTATCTTTTCTCCCTTTGGATTTGTTATACGGAATGCTTGAGTTGGGTAGTTTTCATTTTTAACTTTTCTCTCTAATGTTGAAACCGTCCTCAATGTTGGTTCTCATTGAAAAAAAAATGTAGATTAATTACAACAGAGAATTCCTAATTTACATTAATAGTTTTGTAGAGGCTTTTTAGACATCCTCGAATAAATTTATGTTTCACTCAATAGAAGTCAATGAAGCAACAAAAGCCAAAAAAAGAAAATTACAAAAAATAGGAACCAGTCAAGTGTAACATTAAGAAGACCTTCAACATACATAATTTGCTAGAACGTGATCCATGATGTAAACATGTATACCAATGGGAACATGAATGGCTTTATAAGTTTTGGATTCATTGCATGCAACCGTCTTGCCATGATAGGAGCATACTGTTTGATTCTTGCATTCAAAAAGAATATTAACAAGAATTATGTTATAGTTAAGATGAGGACTAATTATGAGCATATAGAATTAGTATGATAAAAATATAAGAATACATCATACAAATCTCTAATGCACCCTATTATGAACGCGTGAAAAATATTGTGACTAAAGTAATTATGTAGTATGCTCCCGACCAAGTTATTATACTCGGGTCATAATGTGCAAAATTATATGCTGTTGGACACGCTCAAAAATGCTTGAATCGTTTGAAGACAAACATGTGGCTGCAGGGTTTCCATAAGTGCCTCTGCAGCAAGCAATACTCATCAGTGTTAAAGACATCACAGGCACTTCGGCCAGCAATAACTTTGTCACCATTCTTTGAAGCTAGCTGAGACGGAGAATTCTTCCTCAAATCTCCATCACAGCCAGCAGTGCTAGAGTTGCCGGTGCCATTAACAGCTTTTATTGTTACAGGCAAGTTGAACCCATCTACAAGGCCAACAAACATCATAAAAATCAGCTTTTATTGTCTCCTTGCAGTAATTTACTACAGTTCAAGTTTTATTGCTTGATTGCTTCCACAGCTTCAGGTGCTGCCACCCAACACATCAAATTACTAAGCATTACAAAAAAGGTTCCCTTCTAAGACAGCCACATTCTTTGCTTAAACAAATAAACATTCTGTACTAAGCATAAACAAATAATCACTCCAGTGCACACCCAATAATGATTAAGGAGAAAGTTCTAATAGGATTTGGATAAAAAAGTCTCTTTGCGGCGAGAAATCCAACTACCATAAACAAACATACCCACCACACTAAACTGTGATTTTAAAATCGATCCAAAAACACACGCTTTCCTTATTAAAGTGATTAAAAGTTGCATCCCTTGAATTGTAAGGAAAAGGGAAAGAAAATGAAACATGGCATGAACAGGCCTTACTAGTATCTTGTAATGATAATCGTTTAACAAGGTCATTGAATTCCAATGAATAATTTTATTGTGTCTTACAGAAGATAATGCGTTTCTTCCTATTAGGATAACTCTTGAGATGAAAATCAAGAAAGAGAGACATTAAAAAGAGCATTAATTGAAGTACGACAAGTTCAGGATGGATATTTAACTCAACCGCCTCCGTCACTTCCTCTCACCTTACCCCTTTTTCACTTTCACTTTTAACTGCTTTTCAATATTAGGATAAGGAATCGTTAAAAATATTAAATAAATTAAAATCGTCGGAATATATGTTAAAACTTAAAAAGGTGTCTGATTCTATCTTTCCAAATGTTTTCCCTCATTTCATTTCTCGTTTGACTTGTCTTTACATGCAAAAGTTTTACCAAAAGTTATAACTCACATAAGCTAGATGACAGTATAAAACTTACACCGTTAATAAATATATAGATATCAAACTTTTTTTAATGTATTTATCATTATATTTTTTACTTGTTTCTTGAGTATGAATTGTTAATGGGTTGAGTTGGATTTGACTAAATTCATCACTCAACCTGATAAAAAATTTACAAGTTGGATTAAATTTGTGTAATTTTTTACAAATTTGACCCAATCTAACCTAATTATAAACAAGTTGGATTAATCGAATCTAAATATTAAAAAAATTCTTTATTTTGTAAAAAATAAATAATTAGAATAATAATTTATTTTTATCTAAAATTTTGTAAGTATGTAATGATTAAATGCATTTAAAAAAGATTAAATTGTGATAATATTTGACTAATAAAATTAATAATTTTGATGTTAATATGATGTTTTATTTTAGATAAAAATAAAACATTATATTAACAAAAAAAATATAAATAAATTAAGATTGAGATAAAAAATAATAACTTAAAAAAGAAAAAATTATGAGTGACTTAATTTAATAATTTAATAAATTATGATTTAAAACTTGATAGTTAATGTGTTTTATATTTAATAATTAATTTATATATAATAAAAAATTTAATCGTATGATATGAATGGATCAGATTAAATCTCGTTAACCAATCTATTTGTGATTAAATCTTAATTAGATTAAATCAAATTTAACCCAAATATTTAAAAAACCAACCTAATTGAATCGCGTTGGATCGTGAATAGACTTGTTGGATCATGAATAGAGTTGAACCATAAACACCGGTGTAATGGACAAGATAAAAGTGTATAAGAACTATATTTTTGAGTCTCAATTAAGGTTTACATGGACGTAGGATTTTCGACCAAGAGGTAAAAGAAAAAAAAATAACTTGCTCTACTTTTATTTAAAAGATTCAAAATATATACTAGTACAGAATCAGATAGAAAACAGAAAGGATCAATACAAGAGTTCCTAACAAAATTTAAAAGCAAAACCCTCCTCAAATTTGAGTTAAATGTGATGAAAAATCTTGGTCCACTAATTGCCCCCCGGACTTGGTGAAGCAGCCAGTAAACCACAAATGACCCTCCAGAAGAAGAAAACAGCAAAATTGGACTATGACCACGTTTTACATCAGAAGATACTAAGCAGAACCCGCCGCAACCTTCTTCCGAACAATCCTTTTTCGGCGAGTTTTAGGAGCTGAAGATTCTGCACCAGACCCGTCTGTATTCCTTTGTTTGATGCCCAAGAGCCCAAGCCCAGAAACAACTGCATTTTTTGATATAAACCATTTTGAGGATGACTTTTCTACATTCTCAGAAGTCCTGTTATACACTTTCAAGAGGTCATCCGACTGAGCCAGGGGATCTGCCTCAACTCCAAGCCAGGCACGCTTAGAAGTCTCTCCCAATTGAACGTTCAAGATCCTGCACAAAATTCAAATTCAGAATAAACGCACTCATAAAACAGCTTCCAAAATGCTTTCTTCCTCAACCATATAAATTATTACCTGAATGTTGTGCTGAAGAACAAGGCAACTCCAATAACATCAAAATGGGTCATCATTGCTCTATCAAACCCACATAACAGTTGATATCTCAGGTTGGCATAAATTCCGAGAAAGGCACCATAACCAAGCGCATTACTGCTCACACTTGGGACTGTCACAGATAATCTGCAGACAATTCAGGCACAACATATGCAAAGATAAAATTAATATAGCACTCATCATTTGACCAACCATGGGTAAAACTCTAGGATTAAACAATTAAATGAATTGAATGTCATTGAACGTAAGGTTGGGTTTCAACCCTGCTTACCTTCCCTCCTTTTTACTAGCCAGAGAGTTTGACAACGCACCCTGTACTGCACCAGCACTCAAACCAACCATGCACAACTCAGCAGCCTTGAACAGAAAGCATTGAATTCTCTTTTGCATGTCAAATTCCCTAAGTGGATAGCTCTTTTCAAATATGTTGTTTGGAAGCTTCTGCAATGTATTTTGTAAATCAAACCGAAAAGTGTTCCCATATGATCGACAAGGAGCAAGGGACCAAACAACTAGTGCATTGCATGCTGCTGCTGTCATCACGTTCATTAATGCAAGATCCCACTCCTGCTTTATCCTAGAGTCAAATTGAAGTTAACAATTATTACTGTAATTCATCAATAATAACACAAGACAAACTTCCAAATCATTTTAAATACACAACACACCTATCTTTCCGATTTTTTATCTCCCACCACAAAGAGCAACCTACTGTTGCAGCCTCCTCCAATAGAAACCTATACAAGAATGCAGGATCTGCAAGCAACCTGCACAATAAAAGAAGTATATATGAGATAATAGTATATACAAATACACTCCAAAAAGAAAGTTAAAAAGTTCAGTAGATTTGATGGGGCATGAGGGGGGAAGGAAATAAAAAAACAATAGAGCACTCTTCTAGGTGCAAAAGTACTCGTCCAACTCAACTCAAAGTCTCTCTAAAATAAAATTATTATTAATCAGGGGCAAAACTGCATAAGGTTCAAAATGACTGTCTATGTATAGACCAACAAACCCCAACCCAAATTGAAATCTACCTAATTACCTGAATTAATAAAATAAAATCCCTAAAAGACACAAACAAAATTAAAATCCTAATGATTCAGAAGAAAAAATATGAGGTTAAATGTGAGGCGGCATTAGATTCCAAATTTTCTTATATTAGAATAAAATAATTTAAGACAACCGGGCCATAATTGAAATTACCTGCCAATGAAAGACCTTGATAGTGCTTGAGGCAGAGTTCGGGAAATAAACCTACTGGTGGTTGGCCTGGCATTGATTGCAAGAAATTTTACCATTTGAGCTGAGCTAACCAAGCCCTAAAAGCAAAAATCAGTCAGTACCCTATGCTTAACAGCCTAAACAAGTAAAATAACCTGAAAAATATGGTACCATTTCATAAGCTTGCCGAAGCCCAGCAGGCAAATCCATCATAGTCTTTTGCCACTCATTTAACACAGCATCCACAAATTTTCGGTCAAATAGCTTCAACAAAGACATAATGAATTTCATTTCTTTAGGAAACATCAAATTAAAGCAATTAAAAGTTGTACGTTTCATAAAGGGGTAAAAAAACCTATTCTTATATATAAAAAAAATAATAGTAATTCTAACCTCTTCAAAAAGTATCCGTCTCCTAAACAAGCCACCCTCATCTCCCTCATCACCATCATCGAAGTCATCAAAGTAATCGTCATCATCCCCATCATCATCACCTCCATCACCACCACCATGATTGATTTTCTTTCCAATGTCTCCTCCACCTCCCCCAATGTCTAGCTGCAAATTAAAAGCATGAAAATGGATTTCCAAATACTAACAACAAATGAATCTTTATTTCACTAAGTGAAGTCAGCTACAAGGACTACACGATGTCATTGAAATTTTCAGGAACATTATCGAATTTCCAGATACTAATTTGCTAATCAAAGCCGCCACCACCCACCCAGTAAATACATAGGTCTCATGCAAAGAATACTGAAATTTAGATACAGAATTCAAACCAAACATTAAGATTAAACTAAATATCATAATTATATGCATTCATAAGTTGTGAAGCAAACCCTAAGAAAAGAAGGAGAGAGGAAATGTTAATGTTACCTCGGGGCTAAAGCTTGTTTGCTTTTGGGATAAATCGAGTTTGGATTTCTCCAAGGTAACGGCACCGAAGGCACCGTACTGGCCGCCCTTCATAGAGATGGAGGGAAGATGGGAAGAGACGGGCGCGTTAAAGCAACGCTCCAAGTGAACGGTGGAGTCAGTTTCGACGTGGGCGGTGATTTTGAGAGTGTTGAAGTCGTCGGAGGAATACGATCGCACGCTGACACGGAGAACACAGCGTCTGTGACTGAGCGTGGGAAGCATGGGAATGGGGTTAGGGGACGGCGAATTGAACCCCACACCCACATGGTTAACCTTGAATTGAGACAGTGCGGGAATCATCTTTGAATGGAGAGCGATGGAAAAACAAACCCTAATCCAATAGAAAGACCAAATTATTCTATCAACAAAATGCTCTCATGGCTTTCTTTGATTGTAGTGCGAGAGAGATGAAACGAACAAGAGGAGAGTAGATAAACGAACCACAACCCAATCCAAAACCCACTGAGTTCACTCGGCCGCCTTCACCCTCCCTTAATTAATCATTGTCCACAAATTTCTTACACATGCAATTTTTCAAATAACTTCATTTTACACAAGTGTTTTAGTTGTAAAAAAAAAAAAAAAAACTAGTTCATATTTTAATGCGAGTTTAGAATAGTTAGCTTCATTTTAATTGATAAAACATATTCTTATTTGTGACGATGAAAATATAATTCTTTTTAAATATATTTTGAATTGATTTATTTTCAGAAAACAAAACCATGAGTACTTATTATTGAAAAAACTGAATACTTTCCCTTTTTCCCAAATCAATTCAAAACTATTTTAATTATCATGAGTTAATTATATTATGTCTTTTTGTGATATTATTTTATATTTTCAATCAAAATTATTTTATAAACTAAAAGACTTTAATTATTAAGAAGGATAAAATAGTTATTTTTATTCCAAAAAGACGTAGGACATATAATTAAAAACATTTTCTTTTTTTATTCCCTTCTTTCATCCCCTATCCTCTTTCTTCCTTTCTCATTCTCCATGACTACACTCCATAGGGCATATAATTATCAAATACGTAAGTCTCTTAAAAATATCAATTAAGATTTAATTTATAGTTGTATATGTAAAAAATAATTATTGCGAGTATATAGTCTTACATCTTTAGAGTGAAGAAAAAACATTAAAAACTCCTTCTAAAAAATCTTTCTATAAAAAATATTAAAAAAACTAAAACAAGTTGAATCAAATACTTCCTTACTTTGCATCTAGGCCTGCTATAATTACATCCATCAAGAAAAGCTGGGTGTTAACCATGAATATGGTATTGTATCACATACAAAACCCTCAAGGAAACCAAAAGTGCTGTGTAACTTGCCATTATCATTCAAGCATCCTTTTTGCCTTGTGAAGAGGAGAAACAGTTTACGAAGAAAAGCAAGAAAGCATGCCATTAGATGATTAACCAAAAGCAGAGATCAATATATAGCAACAGAGGCAAAGGAATCCCTTTCTTGTGGCTCCAATCCAAGGCCATCATATCCCTCTAACGCACCCCTTTTTTTTTCCTCCTTCATGAAAACAACCACATATAAATAGTTCCACGTTCTATCTTAATTCCTTCTTTCTCAAAACACAACAACCTTTTCATCCCAACACAGACGTATCTCAATCCATATGTCTCTGACAGGCCGTCCTCGTATTGTTGTTAACGGGGTTCGAAGAACGAGAACTTTTCACTATTTCTGGTGCCTATATTGCCAGAGAACCGTGAGGTTACCCTTTACAAACAATGATGGTTCTACGTGCCCCTATTGCTTCCACCAACTGCGTTATGAGCTTGATATCTCAAGGCCAAGGCTTCTCATGAACGTGCCAAATAACTTGGAGCCTTCACAAGCCACTCAACTAATGCATAACTTGGCTCTCATTCTTGATCCACCTCTTAGGAGGCAAAACAACAACCATTTGAACACAACCCCACATTGGGAAACTGAAAATGAAGATGGTTTAAATCCTCAGGCTTGGATTACACTCCGATTTCCAAGGCCAACTCGTCCTCCTAGGCCTATTTCCCCACCACAAAATTTGGTTCCCCAGACCAATGACACTGATCATGACACCCTTTTTGAGAACACAATATTAGATGACTTCATTGATGGGGTGATTCAGAACAATAATAGACCGGGGCCACCTCCAGCAACATCTTCAGCCATTGCAGCATTGCCGATGGTGAAATTGACACAAACCCATTTGGCAAGTGACCCCAATTGCCCAATTTGCAAAGATGAGTTCGAGCTTGATATGGAAGCCAGAGAGTTGCCATGCAAGCATTTCTACCATTCTGACTGCATCATCCCTTGGCTGCGCATGCACAACACTTGCCCTGTGTGCCGCTATGAGCTACA
This sequence comes from Glycine soja, assembly GCF_004193775.1. Classification (NCBI taxonomy): domain Eukaryota; kingdom Viridiplantae; phylum Streptophyta; class Magnoliopsida; order Fabales; family Fabaceae; genus Glycine; species Glycine soja. Next base: position 3,745,208 of record NC_041016.1, read on the forward strand.
AGGTGTTAGTACTAGTGGTAATGCTAATTACTACCGTTTACAAAATGATGAGAATGACATGAGGTTTGGGTTTGAGGATGCTGCAAGCAGCTTGGTCTGGGTTTGGAACCAATTGACTTCGTTTAGGCCTATCCGTTCTGTTCTAGATTGGACACGGTCCTACTTTAATTTCCAAGAAGATCATGTTCGTGGTCGTAGAGGTAATGTCAAAATCTAAAGGCTAAAACAATGTCAATGTTTCACTTATAATCTTAATTTTCGGTGTCTTTGTATTTTTTACCACATGATTATGTAAAATAATTTAATCATCATTGAGCAAAATGAGAGTTAACGAACGGTACGAAAATTTATTACATTTCCGAGATCAGGTGATTCCAGTAAATTTCAACAGGTGGCGCGTAATCATATGTTTTAATTTAAGTAAAAGGATTAATATATATTATATAGATGATTGGTCAGGGGCTACAAAATCTCAGACCATATAATAATTTGTTGTTACGTACCTTAGTTGCAAGTTTAAAGGCTGACAAAGGTGTCATGAACCAGCAGGTAGCTCTTGGTGGCGAGCATTGTTTGTTATATAGCTTCATCTGTGAGATCTCTCGTACTCATGAAACCTGGCTTATCATATTAGAATTATTCCACTTGATTAATATTAAGCAGGTAAAAGGTGGACAGCAACTCATTTCAAGAACACGGATGGAATTGATACAGAAGTTCTCATAGGCTACTTCTGGTGCATGTGCCCACAAGTTATGACTGAAAAAAACATTATTTATTGGTGAAGAACTACATTTCAAAATGAGATCTTCACTTGTGTCCTAATTTTATTTATTCTTTACTGTCCCTCTCTTGTCTATATAAATACATAGCTTTTACTTTCTTTGCCCATAAATCTCTTGAATGTGAATGTTTGCGGTAATTCCTTTGCTAATGTGAGGATGCCACATATTTCTTTGGGGCATTTTATATATGCAAATTATTATGATTTCATTAAAATTATGAAGCTAAAATAAGAAGGCAAAAAGAATGTAGCCTAGCAAGAAAAAGCCATTTGATATAAATTAATTGAGAAAAAATCGATTATATAATTTGTCTGTATACGTATAAAAAAACTACACTGCACATATGATAAAAATAATAATTATTAGACTGCTTTCTATGTTGTGTGAAATGATATGATGAGATCATTCATGCATATAGTGCATATATCTACACATTTTTTAGGTTCTCTTTTTTTTTTTCTTACGGATATTATTAGCTAGTAAAGTTTATTTATTTTATTTGAAAATTCTCACAAAAAATGTAAGCAATCTTTATTCAGTTTATTGTAAGTAAACCTTTATTAAATTCTTAAGACAGAAAAGAGAGAGAGGAAGCAACATAATTGAGTAGTGGTGACTAGTCTGTTCTCTGTGGAAAAGTTGTTGTGTGAAGAGAAGCGAATGGTAGGATTGAATGTGTCTCAGCCATTTTTGTCACCGATTTGCAAGACGGCACCTTACCCACTTGATCTCATAGCCACCGCCGCGTGCCTCCACTTCGGCCACCTTCTCCGCCGCCGCGCCACCCACCATCCCCGCCTTGGGGTTCTTCTTCACTCCTGTTTCAAGGTCCCTTTTCATTTATCCATTCCATTTAATTGCAAATTTTGGGACTTGGGTTTGATTCAAATTTTCAAATTATTTTTCTTTTCCTCAGTTATCTTATGGGAACCGATTGAAATGGAGGTCACAAGTATCATGTCGTTTAAGAAGGTTTATTATTTTGTAGAATTTCGCTTATTATGATCATGTGGCGTAGTTGATCTTCCTGTTACTGGATTCATTGCTGCTTTGAATGCTGATTGATGATGGGAATATGAAATAGGCTATGGTGTTTGAGATGTGTACTCGATTTGTTATCACTTGTTTGAACTTTCTCCATTCTGGTTGATGAGGCTTTCTCTTGTGGCTTCTCAATCTTCTTTTTGTATATTTTGGTTTATATGAATTTGGATGTCCATCAGAATTTGGTTTTTAACCGAGCCTAATGACATCGTGTAATTCATGTAGTCAACTTCACCTAGTAGAATAAGGTTGTTGTGTTGTATGAATTTGAGCATTGGTGTTCTTTTGATGTTGTGGTAGTGTTCCCTGACTCTGTTGTCCCCTTTGCTGATCAGAAACTCGCTCCTTTAACTCATGTGTTTAGATTGAAGGATTAGTGGTGTCAGAGATGCCTTCAACTCAATGGGTTGAACTATCTTCAACTATCAACTGGCGATTTGACTTCCTCATGTTCAACTAGTTTCTCCTTCTTTAATGGGGGAGGAGATGGAGGCCGCTTTGGAAAGGCTGGGATTTCCAACTCCAAGATGTCTGGTAAAGATCCATTTAATGGAAGGAAATGGACAGAAATTCTCCTTGCTGCCAATGTTTTGTAAGTATTAGCATATTCCCTTGAATAGTCAATCAAGTTTATGACTTCAATGTGTGCATTTTTCTGTAAGCCTGTAAATTCAAGCAGTTTGTACGATCGTTTTTGGTTCTGTATGTTGCTGTTTCTGTTTTACTAGCTGATCTTATTGTTGTTGCAAATTTACATACAACTTGGTAAGATTGCTTATTGTTTACTGATTATTTGCACAAATTTTATATTGCACAACTTGCAACCCAAGGCAAGCTATTATTGTGGGGAGCAAAGGTAACTTTGCAATTAACAATCTGAATACATGTCCGAAACGTTGTGGAGTCTTTACTTGTGTGCTCTGTATGTTAACAGATAAATAGTCTAATTGAAAAAGGACAACTTTGGAGACTTGCCATGTCTTCCTTTTTGCATGCCAACACCGGGCACCTTTTGGTTGGATTCTAGTTAATTGTTTGAAGTTTGTTTTATTATTCCTGGTTTGCTTAGATCTTAAATTACTACAAATTCTCTGCAGGTAAATTGTTATTCCTTAAATTCAGTTGGTCCCACTGTGGAGAGCTTCAGTGGTCCTCGAAGATTTCTTGCAGTTTACTTTATCTCTGCAATTTACAAGTAACTGCTCATATTCTCTCTACCATAGCCAACGATATTGCTTACCTCCAAGTATTGTAATTCCATAATTTTTAGAAAATCAGGTTCTGCTATGAGTTATTGGTTCTGCAGAATGCCTTCAGAAGGTGCATCAGGAGCAATTTTTGGACTAGTAAGTTATTTCATTTTTTTAGTCGTCACAGATTTGCCCTACCATCTGCCTTATGGGTATGCTTATTGCTATACTTATGTATACATATATGACCTAAATTGAAACTAAAAGGTAGGCAGTCCAATTTGTAGCTTTGACTGAATTTACATGCTTAGTTCCAAAACTTGATATCGCTTTCATGGTATCTCCCTCTTTATTTCCAAGAACCTTCACTCTATCTCCACCTTAAAAGGTTAGGGTAAAATAATATAGTTGACAACTTGACACAATGGGATGATTGTTGAAGAAGCTGAAGGGAGCACCCTTCTGGCCTTCTAGCCCTTTATTCTCCTTCCCCAGAACCCTTTTTTCTTTTTTCTTTTTTTTTCACAATACCCATCTCTCCAAATGCTTATCTTGGTTTGAAAATGGCCATATAGGGAAGGTAGAAAACTGGCATGTCACTTTTTTCTTTATTGTCTTTTATTTCGGATGAGCTACAATGATTCAGGTTGGATCAGTTGCCGTATTTGTATTGAGGCACAAAGACCTTGTGGGAGGTGGTAAAAAAGATTTACAGCACATAGCACAAGTAATTGCCCTCAATATGGTAAGTGTCTTCATTCCTTGTGTTAGCAGAACTGAAAGCTTTTTAGAGTCCAAACAATAGGAGGTTTAGACAGTTCTTAGGTGAATGATGTCATTTCTTCTAATGCCCTTTGGATTGAGTTATCACTAGGGTTCCCTTAGTTAAGGTTCTCTGATCACTTCTGATTCTGCTAAATTGTTGCTTTTACATTTCTTCTTAATTAGCCAGGAAGGAAGAGTTTTTGCGAGAATTTTTTGTACTAATCTGCTTGTATATTGATGTGTTATATGCTAAAGTAGGCAATGTCTGTTGGGGAATAGTGTTGCTGTGGCCTACTTTTCTCTTTTCTGTGTTCTAATGATGACAAGCATTTCTCGTGCAGGTTATTGGGCTATTATCCACTGGGATTGACAACTGGGGACATGTAAGTATAATATTGCTTTATATCCCACATTTTGTAATTCTTTCTTCAATTAAGACGTAAGAAACAATCTTTTGCAAGTTAACGAGTGTATCGGTAGTTAATTTTCTTAATGCCCTCAGATTTCATGTGCTTAGTTGCTTTGTTTGGCAACAGTTATTGGACATACAAACGTAGGAATATACTCCATTCACTTTCGAAAACCTGGCATGACCACTGATGGTTCTAAATTTCGGTTCATAACTGAATATGTTCATCTGTTTTATTATTATATTGCGTGTATAACTATCTTATTTTCGCAAGTAGTTGAATTTCAATAACTAAATCATCTTAACCTGTGTCTACTTTCTTTTCTATTGCTAGCGCTTCCTTTAACATATTATATTTCAGTTAGGAGGGTTGGTTGGTGGCGTTGCTGCATCATGGTTTATTGGACCGGCATGGAAACATGAATCCACATCAAGGGATGGAAGAAGACTTTTCATTGACACTGCACCAATGTATAAACTCTTCAAGATTAAAAGAGTACCTAAGCAATGGAAATAGAAACATTTCATTATTTATGGAATGAAACTCATAATTAAATATAACAAATCATTGCACGTTGTTTATAGGTAAAATGATTCACTGCTGTGAGCTTCTCTTAAAATACTTAGATTGTGGGGTTGTAGTATTACTAGTACCTGACACGTCTGAATTATTTTGTATACTTCAATAACCTTCACACTGGGACATTGTATTTGTAAATTGTAATTGTGTTTGGTATCCTTCACTTTCCCTCTTAAATTGTGGTTTACGTTGTATCCATTTCAACTGCTTCACCCTTAATTGGAACTTGGGAGGCTCTTCCTCGTTACTGGCCTAAGAAATGGCACATCGATCATGATGTTGTCATGCTGACAAAGTCGTTGTTTTTTTTCTTCTTCCGGTTATTGGTTAATTATAACATTTTTTTACAGCTATAACATTTTTAATACCTTATTGTTAATGTCTTATCTTGATGTACGTTTTTTTTTCGAACAAAATTAAACCCCCATATTACCCCATTTCATAATAGTGTGCCAAGTGAAAATTCTTAATTTTATTTTTTCATGTCGCTAGTTTACTATTATAAATCTAAAGAGTTTTTATCAATTTAAATGATGGCTTATATGACAACTCGAAGTTACAACCAGTTTTTTTTTATTGAGTAAACTGTTAGTTTGGTTATTCAAGTATTACTTTCACTCTTTTAAATAGTTCTTAGAATAAGTATTTCTTAAAGTATTAAATATTTATTTAGTTTTTACATTAATATATTTTACTAATTTGAAGGCGTTTTTCAATATTTGAGTCTATTAAATATGATTTTTAATATTTGAATGATTTCTTCTATGAAAATTTTTTTACTTCAGAAATTATTTAGGAATTTAAAAATAAAATTGATAGTTTATTCTTATTTATGCGTAGAAAGTGCTCAGTAACTAGCAAGGAGGTTGTGGAGGATAATTATAACTCTTCAGCGACGGCGCATGGTTCCAGTTCCTCCTCTTCTCACCGCCCACCGCCGTCACTTTGAGTTATTCTTCTCTTCTCTTCTCACTCACCCTTTGCAATTTCTCTCTTTCCTTCCTGTATTTGTTGCAACCCTCTTCAAGGTATCTATCAGTTTTGATTTCATATTGCATCTACCTAGTTCTACTTTCCACGGCGATAGATGAATGCACACTTGTTCCCATCCCCAACGCCCATTGTGATCATACATTTAAAACCCTTCCAACTTCCATGTTTAGAAAATATCTTACGGTTGGGAAGGAAAAAAGCTAAAAAAATGATGGCTTAACTTGTTTCTCCTTCTCAAGACTTTTTATTTGGAAATTACAAATTATAAATATATTCCTAAATTGCATGTTAGTAAATGCTCTGTTGTGCTGTTTCAGGTGGATGTGAATCCACACCACTCATGGATTTTAGAGGAAATCTTAATTGCAAGAGAAGGGCTCTCACTGTGAAACCGGTGAGTAGTGATAGTGATAGGAAGTTTCTCATTGACTTCATCGTCACTACTTATTTGGGACCTGATGTCAAGTCTCATAATCCAAGATGTTCTGTTATTCAAAGACTAATTGCCGGATCCCCACTCTATATCTTGAGTGATTTGGGACCTTCATATGTTAGCGTTTCTTTCTTGGAGAGATTGTACTATTATCTCCTCAGAGATGCTTCTCCTGACCTTGTCTTGGATATCAATATGTTCCATATGTATCTAAAGGGAAAATTAGTTTTGCCCACTTCTGACTTTACCCGGGATAGTCAGCAGTTCACCAGCTTTTTCCCTTTGGATCTGCATCAACAGATACGGTACCCTGATAGCTTCAGAGTTGTTAAAGGGGCTGTTTTAATTGATGATCCTTCTACGTCATGCATCAAAGAGAAGGATTTAAATAGATTCAGGTCTTTAACTGGTGTCAGAACTTTCAAGTTAAATATAAGTGAATGTCAATGTTTTCAACTTGATCGTCGGTCAAGCAAGGAAGCTGATGGTAGTTGCATGAACAAAATGCCAGAGACTTTTCCAAACGGGGGATGCCAATCAGAGAAATTCCAACAAGAGCGCAAGAGGAAGTATACTGATGACACATCGCTAATGCTGGAATTTCCAGATGTCCTCCCTACAGAACATAATGCCAAGGTAGAACCTTCCAGGAAAAAGTGCAAATCTGATGGGCCAACATTCATGCCTCTTCTCCCTATTCCTGATGTTGATGACTGCAATCGAGATTCTTCTCTTATTTTAACAGGGGCAGCCAGAAGAGGGCCATTTGGTCCATCTGTTGGCGTTGTAGACATTGGTATTAGTAAAGTGGCATATCTATTTCGAATTTCCTTACCAGGGGTCAAGAAAGATTGCAGTATGTTTCTCCTCTTTTTATTTGCTCAGGTTTCTTATTCTAGTCTTTTTATTGTCTTCGATTATCAGTTGGAAGGGTTCTTATTCAATTTATCAGAAATGGAAATGGCCCCTTTATGCATTATACTATAGATAGTGGTGTGGTCTAACTGTGACCATTTTCAAATGCATGTGTCTTCGAGGTCCTTAAACTAGTATCTGCCTCAACTCATCCTCTTTGTCTGGTTCTTGTTTTAGAAAATCCATCAATCTTTATCTAAGGATAAATTCATAACTCCCCTAATCTGTACACATGCTTTTCATAAAGATTCTTTCTTAGTTGTTTTTTAATGAGTTATCATCATACTTTGTAGCAGGTCAGTTCAGTTGTGATATTGAATCTGATGGGAGGGTTCAGATCAGAGGGGTGCTAACTGGTGGAAGTACTATAACTAAACAATCACGTGTTTTTAAGATGAAAATTAGGCAGTTATGCTCTCCTGGACCATTTACACTTTCATTCAGTCTTCCGGGACCTGTTGATCCTAGACTCTTCGCACCTAACTTCAGGCCTGATGGCATTTTTGAAGGAGTTATAATCAAGCAGTAGTTAACGGGCAAGAGTTGGGTATCTAGCTTTTGTAAGTAATTCTAGATTTCCCAAAAGAGTGAGAACCAAGATATTTTTTCTTTTGTGAGAAGCCAGATTACTTAGATACTACTTCTGTCGTCTAAATTGATAATGAACTCCTAATTGTGTTCATGTAATTATTAAGGAAATAGAATGATCCAGTTAGTTTAGTAAACTAGAGAGTTCGCATGTGTATGCAGGGAAGCATTGATTTTCTTTAATTAAAGGGATGAATGTGTAACTGGGGAGTGGGATTGGAATTGCTGAATATCATCTTATTAATCTGACTCTCTCTCTTGGTGGAAAAGTAGCACAGTAAAAAGTAGATGGGAAAAATATCGATTAAATTTAATGAACTTCTATGCCGTCCAATTCTTTCACATTTACACACAACTAATGAGAAAAAAATACAGAACATGTTTTGATTACATCATACAAATAGATATATGTTTTTGTCTTTATTTTTAAATTACATTTAATTTGCATTGAAAATAGTGTTATCTGCATATTATTTAGGACATCATTAAGGCATTGTTCTTCACCTAGTCCCATTACAAGTCACAATCGGCTAACTTCACGTATATTTTGCTAAATGCTTTCGAGTGTGAGGGGAATGTGGTCAGCCTTTCATTCCACATCACGTTTCATGCCCTTCGTTTTTTGAAAATTTAGTAGAATGGAGAAGTTATTTTAATATTACTTAACTATATAGAAAAGTACTATCATTCTTTGCTACCGGTATGCTTACTATTATATCAGCCCTGATGATTGAGTTAACCAGTAAAACCATAGCCTGCCTCTTAATTATAGCCTATTTGGTTAACATGAAATGAGGCCGAAAAAACAATCAACTCTTGCGAAAACTTAAATTATTTGGTAGCTTTTTAAATTACCAAAATTAATTCTATAATGGATAGATTTCTTATTCTTTTGATAATGATAAAATTGATCTTGAGAGAAGTTGAAGTTTTCACTTGTTCACTTTATAAGAAATGACTAGATATGAAACTTATAAAATTATCATTTGTTTTGCGTTTCAAAAGTAATTGAATTGTATCATTCGAATAAAATTAATTTTTCTAAACTCTTTTTCTTTATCTTGACACTTCCTAGTCCCAATAACCCTTTCAGAAGAACACGTTAACATTCACTTCAACTTTCACTTTTCTCTATATTTTCCTTTGACCACTTTTTTCCAGAGTAAAGGATCTGTCTAGACTACAAAGCACGGGTGTTTCTTCACGGACGAATTTGAATTCTTATTTTCTTTAAAAAGTAGGGAGAAAGGGGAAGCATAGAGCTATACAAGTGTGCCTAATTTATCTCTTTGCTAGATATTAGTGTAGTTGTTTTATAGATTCAGATGCTCAAAGAACCCACATTTCTTTGCATATCATATCATACACTTGATCGAATACAAGGGATGGTTCTTCTGACATCTGAAAGCCAATTTTGCTCTTGATCATGATGTTTGTTAGTTGACCCCTTTGGGATCAATTTCATGCTTCATAGAAATATGTAGTACTAGATGAGAGGCCTGCCAACTTTCTGGCTTTGACCCTTTACCCTCCGGAACTTTACATGGTGGTTGCATACTTGAAGTAAAATTAAGGCAAATTAAAATTGGACGGAAGCTTCTTCCTTCTATTGTCTGAACAAAACTTGCATAGCATCATTAGGCTGTAGTAGTCCTTGCATGTCTCCAGGATCCTTCATCAGGCAACATCTCCATATCATCAAAACATGGTATGATTGAGAAAAACAAATGAAATTAATAGCATACAAAATCCCATTAGCAAGATTTCCCCACAGAAATGACCACCCGCTGAAGCTGCACAGAATAAAGGAACGGGAAAAAGAAAAATTTAAGAAAACACAAGTCAGGAAACAAGAATGCAATGAATTTATGTTTAGAAAAGAATGAGTCGTCTGATACAGCAAATGATGCTCCTAAAAGTAAATAGCAACTACTCCTGCCTTTAACTTCTTTAAAAGTAATTGACATACATGTATGGTGTCACAACTTTGCAACAATTGTGCTTCACTGAAATACAATGTTTGATGCATAAATATTTAGCCTTGGATCTTATCAAATTATGTTTAAAATCCCACCAATTAAACCTCACTTCCCTTGTCAATATCGTGCAAAATCAATCTAGTATCTAGATATTCTTATTAGATTTTCATCTGTCATACTCATTTTCATATGAGGAAGCTAATCTGGATCATGATACCCTACTCTAAATCCATCAAGTGTATCAGAATCAAAAGAACCCAGGCCTGGGTTTAAGAACCATTCCGTCATACACAAGATATCTCCCAAAATTCTAACAAAAAAAAAAAACTCCCAAAACATTAACATTCTGCAAATAAGAAATCTTACTGAAGTGTATAAAAATATTTTTAAGAGGATGCTTAAATAATATGTTGTCAGCATTATATAAATCTAATCATCAGTTCCAACTATAGCCAAACATGAGAAATGAAAGAGTCTATTTGACCAGATAAACTTACATAAAGAGGATGGAGCAAGTAGCTGAGACACCAATTTATTAGATGTCTCTTCACCCTGCGGAAGCTTGGATCCATGGGACACCTCGGCTACACGTGACAGATCAGAAGCTTCCTCACTAGTGTGGCTGGCAGAATTTGAGGTAGGGGCAGCAGCAGGGGAATAATCAGGGGGAAAGGATGGTTTAGAATAAGATTTTGGCGATGGGATTGGATGATGAAGGAAGTCACTATATGGACAGGGATCTGGAGGATGCGCAGGCACCATAGAAGGTGCAGGTGAGGATACTTCACATTCAAAACAAGGAGGTTGCTCGGAAGCTGCTGGTGATATTGGAGAGTAAGGATTAGCATGATGTGGTGAAGTTGATGGCTCAGAGTGATCAATTAACTGTGGAGATGGAGCGGGAGCAGGAGAAGGAGAAGGTGAGGAAGCATGTAGTGTATTCTTCAAGAAAGAAGATAATCTGACTTCTTTAACTCTGCCAAAAACTGAGTTATCAAGGCCAAGATTTTTGCCAGCGGAACCTGTTATTGTTTGAGCTAATTGCTTTAATCTTTGAGGCAAGAGGCTCCCAAAGCCTGCCATGACTGAAGCCTGCACTACTACTGGAGGAGTTATCGTTGAGCCATTTGCATTTGTTATTTGCACATACACATTCTGCTCAAAAAGTCAAGACGTATTAGATATCAGTGCAATACTAACAATTTGAGTAGAAGCTTATTTTAGCAATCTGAATGGACTCAAACCCAACTTCTAATAATTTCCTGAAGCAAATAGGTTTTAGGATAAGGGAGATTTGATGAATTGACTCTTGTACATCATCAGTGAAATTTCAATACCTCAAGATACTAAACAATACAAACTATCATTCTTATTTGATTCAAGATTTAGGCTATGCTTGTTTGATTAGGCAAAGAATTAAAAAGTATAAATTTGACATCAATAAAATCTAGATGAAAAAAATGTTAAAAATGACAATGTATCTGGACGTTTCTGAATCCAAAAATACATTGTTTTCCACCCACTAAAACCGGTAGTTTTAAAATTTCATTTATCACCAACGGGGTCATAGAGACCTGCCACAATGTTCCCCTCCCAGTAGCTTATAGAGAATTTATTATCTTTGACCAAAAATTGCAAAAAAGAAAAAGAGAATAATTTTGAATATTTCTTATGGACTAAATTTCTTCTGCCTTTGTTCTCTACATTAAAAATTAGATGTTTGCTTTCTCCTTCCTTCCATGAATATTTGAGTAAAATGTGCACAAGAAAAAAGGCTTAATTACATTTTTGGTCCCTCTACAATGGCAGATGTGTGATTTTGGTCTCCCAATAAGTTAAATTAAGTCCTCTCGTCAATTTCTCTCTAAATAAAACCTTAGAACTCTTATTTTCTACTCAAATAATTGAGGATGTAGGATAATTTATTATATGAAATGATTTGAAAGGTTCATACTTCACAAGTAAAAAATTTGATGAAATTTGAAGGATTTTGTATGATGTAAGACTACGGTTTTTGAAGAGAAGGCAAATGTGGGATTTTCTAATTTTGGGTAAAATATGGTGCTTTGAAGTGGAAGAAGTTTAAATATTTTAAATAGTTCAATTCACAGAAACTTTGAGAAGAAAATGAGAATATGGGAGCTTATGGAAGAGAAAAATTGACAAAAGGACTTGATTGTGAATTTTTAACAATTAAAGTAATAGGGAGACTAAATTCAAGCAAAAAATTATTGATGGACGAAAATTACACATCAGCCATAATAGAGGGACCAAACTTGCAAATAAGTAAAAAAGAAAAGAAAAAAGTGATAACAAGATTATTTTTTTTGGGGGGTGATTAAATGCAAGCTGAGTCTGAGAAATCAGAGACAGATTAGTGCTTCAGTGTTTTAAGTGGCATTTATAAAATCAAAACTGAAACCCTCAAAATAACAAGTGAATCAGGTTATGGGACTGTACCTCGTCAGAGTTTAGATGCAATCCAAACTTTAATTCATCCTTGAAGTCATCAAAACTTTCCAATACTTCAGATATCGAATTGTTAAGAGTAAAATTAAACAAAATCTCAGGCATCTGCCAAATATAAGCAGACTGCACTGGTATTACAGTTAACCCTCCAGGAAACTTCAAGATCTCAAATATTGATGCATTCCCAAATATTGATGATGTCAAAGTCAGATTGATTTGCTTGAGAAACAGTTCAATTAAAGATGACTTCAGCACACTCAAGGACACTGGATTTATTGAAGCATTCATTGGATCAGAGAGAACACCAAACACCACGTCAGTACAGTTAGGTGTAATACTTTGGTGCATGGACAGGAGAGCCACCTGTTAAGGTTAAGTAGCTTATAAGCCACTTTCTATGCCTAAACAGTCTAAGGAAAAATGAAAAATATAAAACAGAAGCAAGGGCAAAACGAAACCTCTGTATTTGGTAGAGCTATTTCGTCACGTATATCATGTTGTAATGTTTCAATATATGGAATAAGCTGTGAAACCGGTTTTTCCAGTCTGAAGGATGTCTGAACAGAAGCTGGAAATATATTCAAGGGAAATAAATCATCAATAAATTAAGTAATGTCACTTGGATACAAATTTAAATGGTGATACAGTTTATAATGCAGAAGATTAATCATAGAAAAATAATAGAAAAAGAAAGCAATATACAAACTTATGACAGACAGTTTCACAGATCACACATATTGCACAAAACAAAGGATGTGAACAACAAAATGACTTTGGTTACACCAGTACAGGATTGCAACCTAAAAATAATTCACTCATGTTAAAGGTAGTCTCACAATGCTAAGCCATCAATGCATTGTTCTTGCACTTGAATGGAATATATTTTCATCCATGTTCAAGTCTTAGTGAGATAAGGCTTTTGTTGTTGTTCAAATCTTTGGAACACACAGTATTCCAGGATTCCTACTGAATATCCTAATATTCTCCAACCTATGTTATAGAAGTTTCAGGTAACTAAAAGTTAATACTCGGTGATGAAGCCTTGTTACGCTATTTTATAGCAGTGAGCAGCTGACTACAACTTATTCAAGTAACACAAATAATTATCTATAATTTAAAACTTCATTAAAATACTACATTTCCAATTGTACATAACATTAATGTATATTTCCATATAAAGTAGTATTGCATCCATATTTTTAGATTTTTACATATAATACAGTTACTCATAGCAATCAGCATTTTAAATTCCGGAGCCAATACAAGTGATACATATGCAAACTTTCACCACAATTCATGGGTTAAGCATATCACATTAACACACTAGGAAATGAAATCCAGACAGTATTGACACACACAATCAAACAGACAAAACCGGATATGCATGCCAGATGCCATCAAATCATTGCACCTCTAAAAAATTCAATGCTTTAATTAGACAGAACATTAATGATAGTTTGACAGGTATCCACGCGGCTACTCTTGGCATGTAGTATCATCAATTAATTTTTTGTTCACAGAACTTTTCCTCAAAATTTATCCAAAAAAAAACGCAAAAATTGCATCTCCAAAACATCAGAGAAAACTGATCAAAAACACGAGAATCAGAGTCAGACTATTCACTCAAAAATCACAAAATCAAATTTTGAGAAACATCATAACCAAAACCCAAATTCGAGATAACCAATCAGTATCCCGCCCCCCCACCTAAACAGAGGACTGATACAAATACACGATCAAAAAGATAAAATCTTCAATCACTGAATTACTATAATATTTAAAATATGACAATCAGAGAAGCAAAATGTAAAATTTAGAAAATTTCCCATATGGCATCGGAAGGGAATTGATGAGTTGAGTTGAGTTGAGAAGGTGAGTGAGACTGACCACTTTGCTTAATTACATCTTTTGCATCAAAACTATATGTGATGGTGTGTCTAGGAAGAACCCAAAAGAGTGCAGAAAGCAGAGCCGACAAACTGAGTAGGAGAAGGAACAGACACTTGAAACTGAATGGTCGAAGAAGGACCCAACAACAGGGTGGAGCCTCAACCTGCCCTTCTTCCTGCACATGTTGTTGTTGTTGTTCATTTTTCCCCATTTCCAAAGCATCTGGAATCACTACCACACCCTCTCTCTCTCAACACTGAGAATAAGAATAAGAGGCCAAAGCTATGTTCATGGGATTGGTGGCCATCATGCCTCTCTCTCTCTCTAGAAAAAAACCATTAAACCCACTTTCCGCTCTTTAACTGTAATCTACCTATACTTGTAAATGTAAACTCTCTCTCTCTCTTTTATTTTCTTTTTCTTTTTTTAATTTTTATTTTGTTAGGGCTAACTTTTAGGCTACCGAACGTTGAGGAGAAGCAAAGGTGAAAGAGAAATAAAAAAAAAGAGTATATGAGCATAAAGCCAAGGGAATATTATGTTATCAGCATATTATTATCCTTACCATTATCATCCTACATAATATTTATAAAAAAAATAAGGAACTAACTTACGTTTTTAGAATACTTTAATATATGTGACAAAAATATAATTGATTAAACTATGGTTTTTGTTAAATAAACTTCAAATCCATTAGGCAATTATTTATAATAAAAAAACAGCTGTATTATTATACGAGTCAAACAGAGAATGCAAATCGGCATGTGATTGGCCTCCTTTAACATGCTAGTTAGTTGTTAGTAATAGTATTAACTTATTTTAATATCCACTGTTTTTTTATTTAAATTTAGAATATCTCTTGATCAAGAGTCAAGATTAATCTCTTGATGCAAAAAAAATATTAATCTCTTGAAATAATGAAAAATTATTTAAAAAATTAACCTCTTTTAATTAAAAAAAATTATACACAAAATTATAATCAATTCTTTAATCACATGTATAAGAGACAAAGTTAATATTTACTAATTATGTTACACTTCTACTATTTGCTTATGATTTGCAAATTTGCATTAACATTGACAAATGACATATAGTACAAAGTTTTCATAAAATCAATTAGTGGTTTCATCTTTTACAGACGTGTGTAATTAAGAATAATATTTTACTACAAAATGGATCCTTTGTCTCGGGGGTGCTTTTGTGTAGAAGAAGCTAAGAAATAGACTAATGAAGAGGAGGCACGTGGGGCATTTAGAAGTGGAGAATAATTTTATTGGTCTGTAAACCAATGAGACTAATGATATGTGCAGGTTGTAATTGTCAGAGGCAAAGATTGCACAGCAGCAGGATTGGCCAGCGTCTTCCACTTGGATGCCATGATGCATATTTTTTGGATTGGAGCTTCAAAATTCATGGACGGATGGATGGGAAAACGCGTTATGTACAAAATTAGGAGTGTTTAAAAACAACCTATCCATACAGTATTTTAATAAATTTATTTAATTTCACTAATTAACCGTGGGGTGATTCACCACCATATGTTTCACTAAATTTATCATTTAGTGCAATAGTGCATAGTTTTATTTTATTAAAGCTGTTTTGGTATGATTTCTTTTTATTAGGATGCCTTTAGTGATTGGTGACTAATACTTGCTTGCAGACCGCACTTACTTAAAATATTAAAACCAGAACACACGGGTTTTTTTTAGAGAGGAACACATGGTTAAATGTTAGGTATCAATTACTAAAGATATCTATATTCTTAAGGATAAATGATTAATTTATGATGTAAATTTATATTATATACTAATTTTCATATAAATATGATTTTTATCAATTAAAATTTTAAATTATAATTATATATTGTCTTAATTATTTGTATTAAATCATAAAAAAATATTTATATTAAAATATATTATGTTAATATTTATATAAATCAATGAAATATTTTTGTTCCAATAGGGTTTATCCAAAGATTAAAGATCTTATACTCTAGAGCATAAAAGTGTATTTTACCTTGGATTAGATATAATTTATATAAAATTTTCTAATTACATTATATATGATCATAACTTATTTTTACATGTCACATCTTAAAAAGTAGTCCAAAACTTATTAGACCATATGCCATAAGTTTCTTGGACTTAACCAATAACCTAGTCCATGAGACTTCACCCAGAAGAGACAGAAAAAAATAATTATTCATGTTCAACAATTTAAAGTATAAAGTTCATAAACCATTGGCTTCAATCTAATGGAGATAGGAGGTACAATTATATATAAATTTAAATTGTTTATATAGTTTATTTTTTCTATTTTTACCAAGCAGTCCTATTCACTAGTGTTTTGTTAATTTATTTTCCAATTAATAGGTTTCCTTATATTTATTAAGACATATATTTCTTAATTTACTAATAAAAATTATTTCATGATTTAATATTTTCCTTTTGAAATAATTAGAAATATTTAGTATAAATATTATTGACAACTGCAGTAAAAAAAATATTATTGACAATTTTCAGTATTATTGTTTAAAAATGTTTTTTTTATGCTTTTAGGTTTAAATTCAGTATACTAACAGTAAAAAATTCAACTATCAACTAGTTAAATAGTATTTTAAATATATTTTTATAATAATAATTACACTAATAAATAATTTTAATGATATGATAATTTAAAATTGTTTGAGAGATAATTCTTCTATCCCTCGAAGAGGTATCGAATACTCTCAAACAATCTAAAACCATCCTATCGTTAAAATTATACATTATTGGAGATAATTCTTCCACCCCGTGAAAAGGTTCAACTATACCATGGTGATTACTGCTGTCTTCACCGATATAAACTTGCTCCTCTCATTTAGTTTTACAATTACCATGGCTTTTGGTAAATCAACAAGATAATTACCAACTTAAAAACTAATAAAAATCTTCTGTCTACTAATTTAGAGATAAGAACAAACCCAATGAATGAGATATCGTGGTAATCTGGAATCTTACAATTAGCAAGTAGAAAGATAAGCAAAAAAGTGTAGCATAACTCACATTCCATAAGGATATGGTTGGTACCTTTTCTTTCTTAAATTAAAGTAACGACGACTACATTAATTGAGAAATAAAAAAATTTAGCGAACAAACTTTTTCGTCCAATAATAAACTTTTTCTTGCCAACAGAGTAAACCAATCCAGTTTTAGAACAAGAAACTCATTTACTTTATGCATACGAAGAAACACACGTCAATAAAACAAATGACAAAAATGTTAAGTGGTTAAATATAACAAGTGTGTTTTTTTATTTTTATTTTAAAATGAACAATGTAGTTGTTACTTGATCTAGTACTAGAGTTTATAACAATTTTTAGGTTTTGGGCTTTTACCCAACCCATTAAAAAAAAATGTGCATAATAATTTAAACGTATTACTTAGTCTGTTGACCTAAAATTTCTTGATAGTTTGTTACTCAATCTATTTTTTTTTTAAGTAAAAAGAAAGACATACTAATGCATCATAATAAGAGTTGGAATCCCACCAAGTAACACCTATACATCATGAAAAACTAATATATTTGTACATGTATTATATTAATTTTAAAAGTCATCAAGGAAGCTAACTTTGTATTGTATATTTATTTGTTTCTAATTTTCCATGTAACCATTTGATGTTGCTTGAACCGCGAGAACTGAATCACATTCAATCCAAAGGTTTAACTAGATTTTTTGAAAAGATTTTTCAATGGATATAATCACTGCTAACAGCTCAACATAGAGGGTGAATTTAATGCCAATATTATAAGCAAAACAACCCAAACAAACTTTGTTACTACTCATGAATAAACTTCCACAATTAGTTAAACTGTGACTGTCTTTAGTCGTCACATTCATATTGTACTTAATCCTATTAGGAAGAGGCAAATTTTAAAAAACCTGCCTAATAATATGAGATTTTCTCAAATGCCCATATATGTTAAAATTTTTAGGACACAACTTAAAAAAGAAGTTTGGAAAATAAAATAAGTTAGAAAAATAGAAAATATAAATAGACATATTAGATGTCAATAATATCATTCTAGAATCATGTTATCCACACATGTATTTTACCATTTGCTACTTAAATATCTTTCGTTGGTCAAGCGAGTTGGTCAAGAGAGTTGCATGTTTAAATGGCCTTGATGATTGAAAAGAAACCGATTCGATACTACATTTAAAAGAAACTGTTGATTTTTTTATTTTTTTTTTCGTCTGAAATTTTTGAATTTAATCAAGACTCAAGAGGTAGTATTTTAAATTTCTTTACACGCACAAAAACGAACCATTTTCAGCGAAACCTCATTTTAAAAAAGCAATTAGTTAGACAAAGTAAGTAAAAAATAAAGGATTTTAAGATGAAAAAGAGGCAACAACGTAACAAATATTAGGTACAGAACAACGGATATACCGATTGGTCAGTTGTATTGAATAAACCATGAATAATATAATATTTATTTTGATAAGAACTACAGAGAATTGAGGGCCACAGCGCCATATGTCGATCAGAAAAATAAGAAAGAAAAAGAGGCATAGCTAGATTTATCATAAAATCCGAAGAAAGTCTCGCTAATAAAAAAGTGTTTTTATTTTGAGGACTTGGTTCAATGCTTTTTTTAAAAAAAAAAAAATTAGGATATATTTGACAGAAAGTTAGGAACTACTGACTCCAAGTACATAAATTTATTCAAGAGATTAAATTTTTTCAACAATATTTTTCATAAATATTCTATGTGTTTAAACTGATGAAAAAAGTGTTTAAATTGAGGAAAAAATCAATCAAATTTTTATGGACTCTTGATTTAAATATTCTTGCATTTTGATCAAATATTAAATTATGAAAATTATAGATTACAAAGAAGAGTATGGAGACAACAATTTTTTAACATTCTAATTCTTATTTCATGTATAAAATAAAATAAAATACAAATACCTATTATAAAAAAAATAGAATTATAGTATCTTCTTTTTTTTTCTTTCTAAAGGAGAGAGTATATCAATAGATTAATCAACCCCTCGTCCACTTAATTTTTTATTTATTTAACATATAGGGATAAAATAATCTCAAATTACTATTGTTTAGACATTGGTATTTTCTTATTTATATTGCTATTAATATAACTAGTTAAGGATAATAAAAAGTTGGGGGAAACGGGAAAAGAGCGTTTGAACTTGGAAGCGTGTGGTTTCTGTGAAACCAGCGTTTGGTGTGAGAAAAACAAAATTTAAGAAGCATCCAATCCAACCCCACCAAGAATTTGATAATACATAGCAACTTTCTTGGTGGTTGGATTGTTGACATATGCTTGTCATTTCTCCTAACAAGCTAGTAACTCCAGCTGAGATAACACACACATTTCCTAAACATTTATTAAATGAACCTCTATGTTCTGAAGAACAGTATTCTCTTTTGTGTGTGTGGTTTTTTTAATAATAGTCACGGTGAATTTCCAAATGAAGGCGTTCATATTCATATACATTTAGTCATTTACACAAATAATTGTCTTACAATTAATACAATAGTTACATGGAATCAGTATATAGTAGTATTTGTCAATTAAAAAAATTTCTACAAGTGACACAAGGAAGAAACAGTTATATTGGTGCGTTGTTATTTATTTCATCCAAGAGAAAAATGAAAAGTACTTGATTCAAAGAACAGTCTAGAACTTGTTTTGGAGTTGATTGGTCTGTTACTATTCTTTATGTAATTAGGGAAGCTAATGCCATAGCTCATACACTTGCTAACCGGGGCTCCCGTCAAAGTCTCCCATGGATCTAAATCTATTAGATTTACAATGTTTTATTGGCAATTTAGTTTCAAATTAATTCAGAATTAATTTTAAGAGTAGAATAAAAAGATGAAGATAGAAGAACTCATATATAAATCTTGAATTTAATTTTTATGCAATTTTTTACATTGCAAACTAATAAGAAATCATAATAAGTATGTTTTTTTTAATGTAATTACAATAAAAGTTAATAAATTTATTATATATGTGTGTGTCAATTTATAATTAAATGAGAGTATAAAAATTCTTTACACTCTCAATTTATAATTATGATAAAAATTATATTATAATTAATTTAATTACTATTAGAAAAGTGTAACTTGTGTTGTCATTAATTTAATTACTGTTAAAAAAATTATTCTATAAAAATTAATTTGATTTTTTTATTATAAATGATAAATTTTCTCGTAATTTATAAAAATAAATTAAAAAACATAATTTATATAATACTTAATTCAAAAAATATTAAAAAAGAGAAAATTTTATCATAATTAATTTAATTTTAATTAAAATAATAATAATTTATATCACCGTTAATATGATTAGTTTAAAAAAATTAACTTATACAAAGTGAAACATGTTTTTGTTTTGTATCATGAAAATAAAAGAAATATGTTTTTGTTTTTATATTGGGACAAACACCCTCAGAAATCAGAAATATGTTTCCGTTTTGTTGTAAAATAATAGAAACACGATTTTGTGAAGGGTAATTTCGTAATAAAAACTAAAGCAAAATGGTGTAGTTACCAGAAAAGAGGGTGCCTTTAACAATGGCCTACATGCGAATGATTTGGGCTATCAGTTTCGGTGGATTAGATTCCTAGAGATGTCAATGATTTGGGCCATTACAGTTCCACATGTGTAATATTTATTAATTCTTGTATATCTTAAAGTTTCTTTAAGTCATAAAGTTTAATTAACTGAATTCACGAATGTTCTATGGTGAAATATATATATTATTTTATTTTTTTTGGTAAAATGAAGATTTGAGCACACTGAAGTTGAAATCATCTTTTATGTTTTGGGCATAATATTCGTTGGGTAACAGTAACAATGATTATTGTTATTATAGTTACATTTGTGTTCCAAGACATGTTCTCACTTTAGAACCTATTATATAATGGTTGGCAGTGCATTAGCATAACATAACCCATCTCTGATGGCTCTTTGCGTTCCCACTGCCACTGCTACTCTGCCATTCAAATGTATAATTGATTCCCACTCTTCAAAGCCAAATTCTCTATTCTCATTCTCACCAAAAAAATTGAACACCACCCCCCACCTCAACCTCATATTACAAGTACCAGTAGCTGATTCTGGCAAGTGGAGGAACATGGTTTCATTTTTCCCAGGTTTTCTAACTAAAGGTAGCGATGTTCAGAAGCTCAAGGTGGAGCTCTATGAAGCAATTGCACCCCTTGACCGAGGTGCCGAGGCTACTCCTGAGGACCAACAACGTGTGGACCAGGTTAAAGTGAAAACTACAGTAACAATTAACATGTCAAATATTCCGTGCATAATTTAATTGACTTAATTTGTTTCACTGTCTTTCTTTTCTTGGTTTCCTTGTTTGTGAATTGTGATTATAAGTAGTGGGCCATATCTATCCAGATTGCTCGTAAACTTGAGGCTGTGAATCCTGTTAAGGAGCCTCTCAAGTCTGGTTTGCTCAATGGGAAATGGGAGCTTTTCTATACAACATCTCAATCAATTCTGCAAACACAGGTTTGGTCTGTCTCTAGGGTTTTGATTTGTATTCGAGTTTATTCATTTACCTTAGTAAAGTGAAATTGTTGTATTAACTATCCCAGAGACCGAAACTCTTGCGACCAAATGGAAAGATCTATCAGGCAATTAATGTGGATACCTTGAGAGCTCAAAATATAGAAACTTGGCCGTTCTACAACCAGGTACTACAGTTCTAACTTCTAACTACTTTTATTAGTATTTATTTATATGGTTTGAAAGCATAGACAATGCTAATTCTGTGCTATATTCCGCTATTATTTATGTAACCAAGTTCGTAAAGTAAATCAACTACTCATACAAGTTGAAGAGAAACTTAATATGGAACAAGACTTAACCTCAGTTCAGTGGTTATTGTGAACTTTGTGCAAATCAATCTAGTTAAAATGGAATCAAAATATGGCCAACACCTGAGTTGTTGACACTTCTCATTTCACTAGAAGAATTTGAGAAACCTTGGTGGGTTTCACGGAGAAACTTATTCTAATATGATTCTGTTGGAGATGAATATGAGCATTTGAGATAAATAGGTAAGCATACTTGATCCATTTTTTTACCACTCTAGGACTGTTACAAGTAGCAGTTCCAGTTTTGCTTTGTCCTTTGACACTACATGCCAGCCAATGGATATAAATACTACTTTTTCAGTTGGACACTTGAGCCTACATTTAAGTGGGAGTTTCAATAAAATGGTTTTAAATACTAGTTTGGTCCATTCAGTTCAGAGCTTAACATTTTATCTGAACTCTTTCAAGTATGAATGTGTCATATCTGTTGCATGGGTTGTGTTATGCCTTGTTGTAATATGTTATTTTAGCAACCATTTACAAAGCCTTTGATAAACAAATCCTTGGTGCCAAAAGTACGAGTTATAGAAGCTAGCCTTCCAAAAAAATAAACTATTAAATTTTGTCTGTTTAACGCTATTAAATTCACAATGATTTGGTTTGGAGCCTACATGTTGCCACTATTACTGCAGGCCACTGCCAATTTAGTGCCTCTTAACTCAAAAAGGGTGGCTGTCAAGTTTGACTTCTTCAAGATTGCTAGTCTGGTAAGTGATGCACTGCTTGTTATTACTTTTCATATTTTGTGTATCTGTCATTATTAAGAAAGTATCTTACGGACTAATAAATTGTGGAAACTCTGCAGTCAGCTCCAATTTCTTATTCATGCTGAAGCGCATTTGTAAATTTAAAACTCAAAAGTCTCAGACACAAGCATAGGTGGAGTCTTATATTTCTTGTTATACCTGAAAATATGTATTATTAAGAGTTTGTGCCAGTTCCCCACCAGTTAGAGTAACGGTGGGTGATCATTCAGGCCGAAAACTCCAGCATAGTTATTCTATAATCTAATTAGACAAAAAAAAACCATAGAATAACGTTTCAACAAAATTTCTTCATGTGCTTCTTTGCATGTCATGAAGCTCTAGCTAATTGATGGCCAAGTTAACGACTTCTATGTTCCTGTTAAAAGAAGCAAGTAAATGTTTATTGTTGCACTAGTACAGTAGCAAGATACTCTTTTAACTTTTTTTCCTGACAAATGAGTCTATTATGGCAAGTACAGATACCTATTAAATCACCTGGGAGTGGTCGTGGTCAATTGGAAATTACTTATTTGGATGAAGATCTACGGTAAGTCAGTGATTACAGATTTTACTGTCCCTGTTTCACATGCTCGCGTTCCATTTCATTGTGGAATTCAACATTAATTGTACTTTTAAATTAATGGGATATGGTCAAATAATTGGTTCGCCAACCACTACATCTAAATCAAAATAATAATTCTTCATGCATATACAAGGCAGGGGTTAATAATTCCATGTTAACTGAATTTCTTTCTTATGCCTGAACTGAACCTGACAGAATATCAAGAGGAAATAGAGGTAATTTGTTCATCTTGAAAATGGTGGATCCATCCTATAGAGTCCCTCTTTGACGTGGATTCTCCAAGAATCAGTAGTGGCCGGTGGCTTCAATTTTCACTTTTTGGCATAAATGCTCCAGTTTGTCTGTCTAAAATTTCCGCCAGTTTATGCTTTCTTTCTGTTGTATCATTGTATATTTTTTTTCAGTTACAACCATTTACATAAATTTAATTAACACAACTTCTTTGACGTGTATTTTTTCTAAGAAAATTTATAAAATAGTAATTTTCTAAATTAAAATAAAAACTTTTGAAGTACTCGTAGAATATCTAACTGGGTGAGATTTCCATATCACAGTAAACAATGTATAATTTCCTACCTGAAAAAACAATTTAATTTTCACGTCAATGTAAAAACTGTCAATTTTAAGTATAATTTTCACAGCATTTTATTATTAAAATCAGTAAGTTTACTGTCCATGATAATATGCGATGAAATAATTGTCACTAACTAAAATCAAAGAAAAAAAGAGAGACGACAAGAATACAATTTACACATGTGCATAGAGCTACTAGGGATTTGGTATGAAAAACTAGGTATGTATGACAAAGAATTAAGAATTAGAAAAAAGAATTCATACATATTATTTTATTTTGAGTTAGGTTCCGTATGCTTGGACAGAGTATGCATATGTTGATGTATTGGTTTGTATTTTGTAAAAGATAAAAAATATACGCTTTGGAGTCAGCAGAGGATACATGATTATTGCAATTAACGAGAGGCATGTTTTCTAGAAGGAATGCTTGCAGGGCACAATTATCCTTTTAATGTTTTCATACAGTGCCCAAATCCTTGTCGTATGTTTCCAAAGCAACCTACTAATACTATACTATGAAATCGAAATAATAATGAAATGACAAAAACGTTAAACATAACATAACAAGGTCATGGTGCCACTATTTATTTTATTAAAATAAATTGTTATTTGTTTTTTAATAAATTTGTTTAAGAAAAATAATTTTCTACTAGTAAATTACGTTTACTTCTTTAAAAGTTATTTTAAAAAAATTTAAACAAAATTACCGATAAACAGATTCAGAAGAAAGAGGAGTGTGAGTTGCGTGGTCAGGTCAGGGATGGGTCCCTGTATCTGCTCCTCCCATGCTCAGCGTCTCCCCTATGCAGCAAATCTAAACCCTAATTCTTCTATTCTCCGTCGACGCGCACAATTCATCAGCTTCGCCTCGAATTCTTCTCCACCTCAAGACGAGGAGGCCACTGCCAAGAAATCGTTTGCCGTGGCGACCGGCGAGCTGTTTCTAGGGCTGGCGACGCGCCTGATTAAGAGCCGAAACAAGGGAAGCAGCAGCCTCGCAGAAGATTCGGGTTCGGTGGGCATGTTTGAGAATAATTCTGAGGAGAGAATCGGAGCGGTGGTGGAGGACGAGATTGATCCCGACGTGGTTTGGGAGCAAAGAGTGAAAGACGTGGAGGCGGAGCGCAATAGGTATAGCCGCCTCGTCACCAGCCCTGGCTTTAGTTTCTCTGCCGCTGGACTTCTCTTCCCTTACCATCTTGGTGTCGCTCAATTTCTCATTCAAAATGGTTACATTAAGGTCTTTTTCTATTTTCTTTTTAATCACTTATTATTACTGGCTTTATATACTAATGAGAGTGACGTGCGTGTGCAGGAAACAACACCGTTAGCCGGTTCCTCAGCTGGAGCTATAGTTTGTGCTGTGATTGCTTCCGGAGCTAGTATGGAAGAAGCCTTGAATGCTACTAAAATATTGGCTGAAGATTGCCGCAATCGGGGGACTGCATTCCGGCTTGGGGTATGCCTCTTTTCTCAAACTAGTCTCTGATTCTCTGTCTCAGTTACCAATAATTGTTGCAAGCTTATAAGCCTTACACCGATCTTTCTCTTGATACGTGTATTATGTGCTTCTCTAGTTTGAGAACAACTCAACACTTGTCTTGCACTGTAAGGTATCCTCCTCTATATGAAATAGTTTGTTTGAGATGCTTGGTGAGCAGCAGTAGCTGTTCCCGTTCACTTGGGAACAATTTCTGCTGTCTAGGTTTGAAGGTTTGCCAAAAAGAAAGAAAAGCTCATGTGAGAATGTACAATCTTTGCATATCGTTGGTGCATTTGGTTCACATCTAATTATTATTGAATAGCATTGTGTATAACTGTATATGGTCTCTCAAATGTGTTCAGCATTTAATAACTGTTTAAGAGGGTTTCCTTTTTTCCTATGCTTTGTATTTTCCCTGCTCTCCTTCTAATAGTGTTTATTGTTGCATAAGGTTAAATATTAATTCTCTTAGCATCATCCATCAAAGTAGTCCAGAATTCAGATCATGCTTAGCTGATAATGTTCCAGTTATAGGTTGCAAACACAGAACCTTGGTACTCATGCCTTTTAATCTAAGACAGTGCTGTCTATAACTACAAGTGTGCTAGATAAAAACTTTTTAATTAGTTGTTGGCTTGGTCTGTTATAGACATATGTAGTCTCATTTTGGATAAGGTGTGAATTTTACCCTGTAATATGATAACAATTAGAGCTTTCATGAACCAACTATTGCAAAGTTTGAGTTATTGGTGGAAGGCATAGAATGGTTTTATATTACATTTCTAACATAATCCCCCGGCAGGAGTCCTTTGGGCTCAGGCTAGAAGCATGGA
Source organism: Glycine soja (assembly GCF_004193775.1). Lineage (NCBI taxonomy): Eukaryota > Viridiplantae > Streptophyta > Magnoliopsida > Fabales > Fabaceae > Glycine > Glycine soja. The sequence goes on from NC_041016.1 coordinate 3,771,373, forward strand.
CCATGCACAAGTTCTCTGATTCCAAGTCAACTAACCCAAAAGCTTAAGCTATTAGATAAAACACGAGAATGCTATATCTCTAACAAGAACCATGGAGGAAAATAAGTGACAAATGAAATAATACTGCTGTGAATTTGGAGACCAAAAGAAAATCTGATAGTCAGGATTTGGCTGGTACTAGGTTACAATGAATGATGACCCCGATTCATTTTGGATACATTTTGCCTTCAGCATTTTTACCAGATATATTTTTTTTTGGGATATATCTGTTAATGAGACTTTTTTTAAATTGACATAAGATTTTTTAAAATAGAAATTAGAGATTGCGAGATGTGCCGCCAATGACCTATGAAGATGTAACAAAATAATTATCTTTGATGGAAAGCTGTGATTTTCTTTTAGTTATATTATGCTTACAAGACCTTTTATAAAGTTCAAATCTAACCTTTTTTTGGTTCAATTTTTTGCTCTGCACAGGCTGTTCTACGTGATATTCTTGACAAGTTTTTGCCAGATGATGTTCATATAAGATCTAATGGGAGAGTTCGAGGTAATACTGGATGTTCAGCGCCTCAGTTATTTTTGTCATAGAACTGTTTTGTGCAAAGAACAAAACTGGAAATTCTTCTCTTATTTCTCTAGGACTAGTAGAAATAACACATGCTAAACTAGAAAAAATATAGTGTGCAGTTGTCTACAACAATTTATAATTATCAATTAAATCATTAAATTACATTTATAACTCTAGTTTATTATATGATTGGAAAAAAGGAAGAAAGTAAGGATAATTTTTTTAAAACTTTTGGGCCAAAAAGTAAAGTTGGAAAATGACCTAAGAGTTCCCTTTATTAGTAGTGAAAATTTTCAGTCTTGCTGTGCCTCAACTATGTACCTTCTGTCGCAGTTGCTGTGACACAGCTTCTTTGGAGACCCCGAGGTTTGTTGGTAGATCAGTTTGATTCCAAGGAAGATCTCATCAATGCAGTTTTTACCTCTTCCTTTATTCCAGGGTGATTTGTTAGTATAATATATTTCATTGGTTGCATGCGATTTTTTACTTGTTATAAATTTTTAAATAAATTTAAAACTAACTTATACTCCAGATATCTTGCACCAAGGCCAGCAACGATGTTTCGGAATCGACTATGCATTGATGGGGGTTTGACATTGTTTATGCCACCGACATCTGCTGCACAAACGGTATTTTTGTTATTTATTAATTTGACTATTGACTATTTGTTGAAACCTCCATTTAAGTGCACTGGGAAGTTTATATATATATATATATATGGGGAATCTCTGGACAAAAAACCCAATCAACTCTTTTGGTTTAGTAAATTTACTTTAAGGATATTACAGTAAATTACTTCTTCATTTTTTTAAAAAAATAAAAAATAATTTTTCTCTGCTTAAAATTTCTCTTTCCTATCTCGTGCACTCATCTTCTCCAGATTTATGTCATCGTAACTTCTTTCTCAAACCCAGGTCCATCTTTGGTGTTTAGAGTCCAAGGCATTCCGATTCCAAAATTTCAACTTTCAAACCATTTGCAATCAAACCAATTAAACCCACCAGTGAATTATAAATGGTGTGCATCTTTCTTTCTCCCATCAAAACACTTCATATCACAAGCTCATGTACCAGCGAATTAAAGGATTAAACCCCTTCCTTGTCCGACTATTGCCGAGCAATTTTTGGATATCAAACGGACTTCCTCAGAAGGTAATTTTAATGTGGCTGATTTCCCCTCTTTTACTAAGGGATGGACATCGAAAAAACACAATAATAGAAAATGATAATTTTCTTTCTGTTTTGAGCGACGAACAACACCAATTACAACAGGAAGGGGAGGAAGGAGAGAAAAAAAAAAAGCAGCGAACAAAGCTCTAGCTGTGTGCGTCACTGTCAAGCCACCCTCCATCGGTACAAGATTTCTCTCTGCCGTGTTCCGACATGTGAGACCACCACTAGTGCCCTCCTCCTCCTCGCATCACATGATTACAAGAAAATCAGAAAAAAATGAGAGAATTTTTTACAGATGAGAGGGGAGAGAAAAACTGTTCGAGAGAGAAATTAACTTTTATTTATTTTTAAATAAAGAAGTGATTTACTATAATACCCTTAAAATAAATTTAGTAAACCAAAAGACTTGATTGGTTTTTTTGTCAAAATATTGTGGTGTTGGTTGTTAATGCACTCATACTAAAAAATGAGTGTGAGTGCATTAGCATTCTCTGAGGGAATTTTTTTCCTGGGAAGACATTTTTATTTTCCAGTGAAAACATTTATCCAGGTCAAACTCAGAAATCATTCTGGTTTGCAAGGAAAAGATGATACTCGCATGGTCACTTCTTGTGAGGTGTCATACAAAGATTGGGATGGTTATTGAGTAATATTCCCATAAAACATTTTTGTTTGGATGCAAAGAGAAAATAAGAGGAAAGAAAATGAAGAGAAGAGAAAATGAAAAAAAAAAGGTTAATTTTCGATGGAGAGAAAGAAGAAAAAAGTGAGAGAAAAATGATCATGTTAAATGACATTTAAATCTTTACAATGTAACAATATAATTGAGAAAGCGGTATATTTGTCATTTCATCAACTTTTCTCTTCACAACCAATTTTCTCACTTGTCCAGGGTAGAAAATATTTTAATGTGAGTTCCACATATTTTTTTCCCATTCCAAAAGAGCGAAGTTGCACTGAGGAGGGCATTTTAAGTCTTCAGTTTTTCTATGTTCAACACTTTTATCGTTCCAAATGATGACTTAATAACATAATCTGCCAATAAGTGATTAAGGGTAAACTTCAGGGTGGGCAATGTCATTTTAGGCTATTCATTTTTTACGGTACTTTCCAGTTTCAGAATGAACCTTAGGCATTTTCCTCTGTCTATTATCTGTTTGAATGAGCTGCAAATACTTGAAACCCCATGATCTCTACTCAATATAGTAACTAATTTTAGGATTTAAGATAACATGTTGGCTAAGAAAATGATTCTGACTTTCTCTGATCATCTGAGAAGATACAAAAAGTTAAAAGAGCATTCTGAATAGGTGAACTTAGTGAACCTAGGCCAGTTTGAGTGGATGACATGATAAAAAATAATTATGCACTCTATTATGTTTCAATTCAGATGTGACTAAACAGATTTGATTTATCATGTTTATATATTGTCGCGTTTCAACCTCGGTGAGTATTTACCTCTTTCACAGGTTCGTGTTTGTGCTTTTCCAGCAAGTCGATTGGGATTGCAAGGGATAGGAATTAGTCCAGACTGCAATCCTGAAAACGTGTGTAGCCCACGACAGGTAACCCTGCATTCTGTTAAAACATAATAATTTTCTTAAGGGTAAGTAGATGAATATTCTGCATGAAATCATTGCAGCTTTTCAACTGGGCACTTGAACCAGCCGAAGATGCAATTCTTGACCGATTCTTTGAGCTTGGATATCTAGATGCTTCTGTCTGGGCAAAGGAAAACCCAGTTGAAGTAATAGTTCAAGATGATAGTCCTGCGTTTGGAAGTAGCAGTGCGACATAGATTGATGATATAATGAACTACGTAAAGATAGTTCATTATGCAGATTGAAGATGCATGAGGAAACTACAGACCATTGAATCAACGATGTTTCCTTGAAATGGAGCATCAAATTAGGAAAAATTCACGGGGAGAAGTCCATAATTAATCTCGTTTATTCATATTTATTGTACATTGCAATAGAATTAGAGGAAAGGAAAGAAAGAAAATAGTTGAGAGGTAATATATTTAAAATTTACTAGCCAGAAGGTTCATGTTGTTGGAAATTTATAGTGAATCATAAATAGAATTTATTGCTAGTTTCCCTGTGCATGACAAAGTTATGGTAATTTAGTTTCTCGAATGTGATGTTTTTGTGTTATTAAAGGTAGAGAGTTTCACCTGGTTTTTTTAAATCTTAAAAGTTATTTTGAAGTTTAAATTAAAAATTAGTTTAGAATTTGATATTGTTACTTGCATATGTGGATTTGGAATAGAGAATAGAAAATTAAAATCTTCTTACCTAACCTATTTAAAAGTTCTTTTTTTGTTTCTCCATTTATAGTTTTAAAAATAATTTATATTGATGTATTTTTCTTTTTAAGGAAAAATGGTATGGAAAAAACAAGATAAACACAGCCAGAGATAGAGATATACACATGTGAAAACAAATGTGGGATTAAAACTTGATTTGTACTGGGAGTGTGTGCTCATTTATAAGCCAAAACCTATAAACTTATACTGAATGAGAATTTTACTAAAGAAATTTTGTAAGAATGTTTATAACTCTTGATACCTTATAGGTACATTTTTCAACTCATTAGAGGAGAGAGTTGTCCCCCTTTTGAAAAGAAAAGAAACCGAGGACACCAACCGAGGAGAGAAAGTCACTCAATACAATTGGATGTAATTTCTATTACTCAAGATATTGAAACTATCCTAAAAAATCCAAATCAAATAATAAAACAATCCTAAATATTACAAACCCAAAATTCCTAATAAATTAACAAAAAATTTCTAAACTATTACAAGTCTAATTAGATCTTATCGAAGTCCACGTACGTTAACACCAAGTTTTAATTAGGTCTTACTGTACTTTGTAATAGTTCAAAATGCTCCATTTAATTTTCTATACGTTCAATCGACTAGACGTAAGCTCGCCCGTTAACATTGACTGAATTTGTACAAAAACGTCAATAACATTGGCAAAACATGGTACAGCAAGCGCATGCCGTAAATAACCATGTTTAAGAAAATCATCTCATGGCTAATTGGTTACTTTATATACCAACATTGGCAGATTAAATTTGTTTGCTATGCCTAGACAGGAATTATTCAAGTTTCCGGCCAGTTCCCACACATTATACCACGCTCTTTAATTATTATAAATGATGCTGCATATATATATATATATAGTCTCTTCTATTGCACTGGTACAGAAAAAGGACTTTTAGTACTATATGTATTGAAACAAAAAGTTTGAATTGATAAACAGTTAGTTGACAAAGTAACTATAAACTGAGTGGGAGACAAGGACAGCCCATTTTGCATCCTCCTTTTGCAGCAAGTCAAAAAAAGCATAGTGAAAGCGCATGCTAATCATATAGTCAAGGGAAAAGAAAACCACATTTCTGCAATTGCCAGGTGCTACATAAATATAATAATAATACACTACAAAGCTAAGTTTCCATATAGTTTCGCCTGAATTTTCAATGCAAATTAAGCATAAGTCTTACACAAATATACATTACATGTAAACTTGTGCAGACAAAACCAAGGTCTCATTGAAAGTCTTTTATCTTTATTGCAACATAATATCCCCACAGATCGTACAACTCCATGCACGCTGATGCACCTTCTTTCTACAAAAAGCCGTTCTTAAATTCAAAATGCAATTATAGAAAACTTTGTTGTATCTTCCTCATTTTTCTTATATTACAACCTAGCTAGCTACCCCTTCTTCAGTAAACATAAGCTACAACTTCCTTCTGCTTAATTTTCTTTTGCTCTCTAGGGTTTCCCAGAGGCCTTGTTCCATAGACATTTTGGCATTCTGTCCACCTCCATTGGTGATGATGGCCATTTGGAGGTGGCCAGTATGCCAAACGGGCTCTGTGTATCTGCCTCTGAGAAACCTTCTTTGAGGGCTCAACCTTGTAATTTAAATTATACATTGTAGCATCTTCTTCCAGATCTTGCACTTGAGTTATATATCAAATTAAGCATCAGAATGCCACTTTCTGGTTCCAAAACAATTGCTTAGACATTTGGATATCTAATGCGTCTTCTTTTTCTTTTTTTTTTTTATATCTTTTTACAGCTTCATATTAATCTGAAACACCATGCTTATCGCTCCTTTCTTTGATGAAAACACTATATTGGAGAAGCAACAATTTTCTCTTTTGGCTGATTAGACATATCATGATTTGAAGGTACTTAATTAATTGGTTTTCGTTTTTCATTCAAACGGAGCTAGCGATCTGGCCGGGGTGGAAGTCAAGATGTTTGAGAAACTTGTACACGCAACTTATTTTCATCATGCTCCAGTTCTCTTTAGATTACTAGGTTTTTATTGTATTGTATTGTTTTTGGTTGGTGCAAGTCAACCACCAAACTCGAACATGAAAAGTGGAATATGTACTAGTTATCTCTTACTTTTCTCTTTTTTGTTACAGGGCATAAACTTTTATCTTGGCTTGTTATGATGGCGAAGTTGTACCTTTTATATACATTTTCAAACTTTAAGGGAATATGGATGATTGCATATGTCTGTGCCTCCACTTGTTTAACGTCCGTTGGCTTTGAGGGCAGCGGTTGAAGCATTGGATTCCTAACTCCTACAACTACAAGCATTATAATTTAGAACTACAGAAATTTTTAGGTGAACACACGGACAATATTCATTTTAACAGCATTTAAACAGATCTAGATTAAGTGTGTTGAAATGACAGGTGCATCCTTAGTATGAATATTACACAACAGTAATGGATTGTAATTGTACAGTATACTGCATATTAATTTACCTGTTATTATACGTTGTGAAAGTTTATAATTATTTTTCAGTCCTTGCATGCATTGTGTTTTACATATAAAAAGTATTATATCAAATTAAAATTTGATTTAAGTGCGTGGTTAATTACTTGAGCTTTGCTCTTCTTCCTGCCTCCTGAATTTGTACATGTCTCTACATCCACATTTGGTTTATCTGTGCAACGACCCTCCTCCTAGGCATAAGGCAATGACACATCCAAAGCTTTTATTTTCTCACACCTGACACCTCTTCAATAGCAAGAGATTCTTAAAAAAACATAAAATTACTTATTTTATTTTAAAAAAATACTTATTTTTAAAAATTATTTATTATATATTGAAATAAATATTTTGTCTATTCTCCATGAGCAGAACAAATTGGCATGCTTAAACAATGATATAGTAATAAAATGAATGAAAATGGCCGAAAAATATTAGAAGAGAAGGTTGTTTTTGTTCCATCCTTATATATATATGATTGATGTTCTTGTTCCTGCATCTCAATGAATTGATCCGTTCATTGGAAAATTATGATCACCATGCATGTTCTTTTATAATTTTCGTTTCTCATTTAATCTTTTTAAATATTATAAGCTTTTATTTTAATCTCTGTAAATATCTTGAATTTCAGATGTTGGTTCTTTTAAATATCATAAATGTCTCATTTGGAAGGACCAAATGAAAAGTCATAATAATATTTAAAATAAACAAATGAGAGAAAAAAGGAAACTAAAAATGGAAAAATATATTTTATAAATAATCATTTGAAAAAATTTAAAATAAAAAACTAAATAATGGGGATATCATACATGATGGGGATGAACTTCTTAAGTACCTGTATGGAACAACATAAGGAGCAGCTACAATGCATCGGACACAAAAACTTTCTGCAAGGCTCCATCCTTCCTGAACCATCATGAAAATCTCCTCAATTACCAGATCACCTTTAGAAAATGTCAGTTGATTCTACTTTCTATTCTAGTAGCATTAAATGTCTCATTGTCTCCTTGAACACTAACAGTTTTATATACATTATTTCTCATTCCCAAGCAATGAGAAATAAGAACATTTTTTATAAATCAATTGCCATTAACAAGTCCTAGCTCAATTAAACCTGTCCCCCAATTATGTCAGAAACTTGGCAAAATTCAAAAAGGTTTATCTTGATACAGTTTTCAACTTAGAATACCAAAGCAAAAAAGTTTATCACGATAAGATCACCGTCCAAGCTTGGGCCATCTCCAAATATCCTTTCAATTAAAGCATAGCATTCTTGCCTATGAGCTATTGCAACTTTCTTTTTCTGCAAGAAAAAAGATGACTCTGCTTTCCCTGATATTAGAATACCCATTAGAAATAAATCTTCTCCCTCACAATAGCATTCCACTTTTCATAATTAGAACCAAATTAATAGTTCAAACCTTCAGTATCATTACACTGATCAGCTCAAAGAACTGGGGGCGATGAAACTGGGTAATATTGAACATGTTTTTCAGCCAAGTGAGTACTCAAGCTCTAAAAGGAAATATTTTGTTTAAGTCAGATATTAACAGTAAGGAAAGCACATTTCATGTTTTAAGAAATACATAATTTTAATTTTTAACATCATTGTAGCAGCAATAAAAAGCCATTTCTTTCTATTGAAATTTTTATGGGTGACTTACTGGCAAACAGTTAAGCAAACCATCATGACTGCCAATGTAAGAGGATTGCAACGAAAGGTATCCAGAATGATCCAAAAACTAATGTAATGCTCTTTTAGACTTAATAGGGTAAATGTTTAAAATGCAAACCACGTGTGCTGAGTGAGTTATTAGCATCACATCACACTGTTTCTGGTCACAAGCAAAAGCTGCAGCAATAGCCTGCAATCAACAACAGTGCAATGCAAACTTTAGAAAACAAAACTTTTAAAGCCTAACTATAAAGAAAAGTAAGGGCAACTAGCAATCTCAACTCACAAGCAAAAGATCGTGGGTTCAATTCCCCGCTAAAAAAAAACTAACAATTAACAATTGTCGATAAAAAAAATAATAATAATCTCAACATTTGTGCTCGTTATCCTAAGAAAAAAGGAGAAAAACTGACTGCAAGAGAGGGTAGACATCGCCTTTAGTGCCGAAGGCCACGAACACAGCTTTCGGATTCCAGATTCCTTCTCTCCATTTTCCTCTGTTCCAAATGATACCGCACTTCCCACTTCCTAGGTTCCTTCTATTGAAATTTTCAATTATTTTATTCTACAAAAATAATTTTGTTTTTGTATAGGACAGCTGAAATTTCTCAATTTTTTAAGTTACTTTTTGAAGAAAAGAGTTGCTTGGAAAAAATTATTTCATTGGAGTGTTGATAATTTCAGTAAGTTTTGAATTTAAAATAAATATTTTAGAAATATTAAAATCTAACTAAATATATTTTTAAATTTACTCAGAAATAGCATTTCTGACTGTAGTATTCTTTAAAATATCATTCTTAGAAGTACAAAATTATACTTCGAAACAAACCTCACCTTGCCAACACTGTTATTCTAGTGTAAAAGAAACGATGAAAATCAGAAAGACCGAAATCGTCAAAATCAACTCTTAAGTATTAAAGTAAGATTCGGTTTAAGTATTTCAAAAACATTATTAATTTTGATAATTTCGTTTTTCAAGTAGTTTTTTTTAAATATATATATATATATATACACACACAAAGTTCAATAAAAAAAAATTGAAGGAATGTAAAATTCAATAATTTAGAAAGACACGTTTGATTAGTTTTCATAATGCATGACTTAATCAGATCCGACGGGAGAAAAGAGGAGCATTGCTTTATAGCATTAAGCTTTCATTTTTTTTTCTAAACTAAGTTTTTCTGGTAGTGCTAACCATCCAACAATTTACTTTAAAAGAAACTTAAAACGAATGCGGTTGATTATTAATTTATTATTACATTTTATCATTATTAGCTATGGTCTTTGGTTTTAAGAACACGTTGTCAAGAGCAAATATAAATATTAATAATCGAAAACCATGAACATGTTAAAAATTGAAATTATAAATAACTTTTAATTAAAAATTTATAAAGTAGAAATTGCTTTAATTTGGCTATTACAATTTACAATTTACAAGTCAAACATAACTTATTTATTTTTAGACTTAATTTTATTTTTGATCTATTAAATTTTTCACTTTTTATTTTGATACATTAAATTTGATTATTTTTTCACTTTATATTTTTAAAAGTTTATTTTTATCGTTTTCTTGAATTTATGATAACATTCCGTTAAAAACTTAATGTAAGATAGTGGTGGTTAAAAACTGCCACTATCCTTATTTCGATCTTGTTCACCTCCTTCTTCAGATTCAAACCCAAACCAAAATAATGCACAACAAACATTCCAGATATGCTTTCAGGTTCAAACCCAAATGAACTTTCGGAGGAGCCTCCCCCTCTCTCACCGCGGCCTTCGACGTCGTGTACGCACTGAAGCCCGGCCTCAGAACCACCACCTACAACGTCGTGAGCAGAATGATCCGCCCTCCGCCGCTGCGCTTGAGGCGATTCGCGGCCTCCGTGGCGCACGCAAAGACGCCGCGCGCGTTCACTGCAAAGGTAGATTTGCGCCACGACTGAGTGGAGCGGGAGTTGGAGGTGTAGATCTGCGACGTGGAGCGAGATTTCAAGACCGATTCCGCGGGACGAGCACAAAGGTAGATCTGACAGCACGAAGGTGCAAATGGCGCCAAATTTCCTTTAAAAGGGTGTTAGGGGCGGTTACGGTGGTGGCACTGAAGGAGGAGGGTGGGAAGAAGGTGGAGGCAATGCGGAAGATGAAGGATGTACAAAATTATATTCCTAAAGCAATAAGCAGGGAAGTAATTGTGCGACTGCAACGAGAATAACATGGATAACAAAAGATAAGAAACAACTACAAAAATTTATTAAGCAAAATAGAAACCTTGACCCTTGTTCCTATATAACTCGTATAGCATGCTTTCCTTTTTTTCAGATCTGAGTGTTCTTAGTAGTCACTGTATTAAATTAATTATATTAAATTTTGAAATATGGAGTGAATACTAATATTGTTAGCGGAAATCTAGAAATAGGATTAAAATAAAATTTTTGAAAATATAAATAATTAAAACTAAACGTTTAAAATTTAATAAATCAAAAATAATATTAAATCTATTTTTTACGGTATTGGACCTCCCAAAGAGAAGATGTTGTGAGAGGGAGGGTCTTCTTCTCCAAGTGTGTCGTGTGTGGATTTTCGTGGATGATGTAGTTGAAGGGTAGACCTAGGACATAATGAATCGAATTCAATCGATTTAATTTAGTTTCATTTGATTTGATAAGAAACTTATTGACTCATAATTTAATTTGGATTAGATGTAAACTCTTATTTTCTTATTCAAATTCGACTTGATTCAAATCCAAAATCAGTTCAAATTGATTTTAAAATAATTATTTTTCATATTTTTATTTATTTATTCATTTATTTTGTTCGATAAATGAATAAATAAATAAAAGTATGAAAATTAGAATAGAAAAGTCCATGAATGAATATCATTACTCTTCTATTCTAATAAACTTTTTTTAGGGATACTATAGTAACGTTGATCCTTATCGACGTCAGCGTCTCGTCAGAGCCCCCAGCACCCTCCTCAACCACTGTATCCTTCAACAACGGTTCCTGAAAGATAGATTGTGCACAATTTGAACGGCAAACAACGATTTGCGACAGTTCGGGCTCTCGTCATCACTCTTTGACAGCAACTATCAACCTTGCTCAATTTCTTCTCTCCAGAGGTTGATGGGCCTACAATGCACCAAATAGTGACATGTGACGGCGATTGAATACTTTCTATATTAATAATAGTTCCATATGTGTAACGAATTAACATAGAGTAACAACACTATAGATTAAAGGTTAGAAAATGGAAGTTACAATTGTAAGGTTCTCCTTTAATAAATTCACCAACCTAAACTACATAACTCTAAAGCGAAGTAAATATATTAAATTATTTTCTCTCTCTCATTTTTTTCCTCTCAATATCTATATCTACACAAGCTCCCCTATATGTATCTGAGACAGCAGCGGCAGTTTCAGATAGATCCCTCCCAATCTCTGAAATTTTGGAACCCACATGTTCTTTGAATTTTGAGACGGAATCAACCAGCTGAAAGAGTTCCCTGGCATGCATTTGAATTTCTTCTTCACTTTGTTTAATCACTTCCTGCAACTTCAATTCGGATGTCTTGACAAAAATGAAGTTCATTAGATACAATATTATCACATAAATCAGTTTAATTTTAACCAAGAGGCATTTTATCCAAACACGGTCACTAAGGAAAGGAAAAACAAAAATATGTCTTCATTCAAAATGTGTTTACTTTATAATCATGCTGATTCAGCAAACAAAAGTACATATTTTACGTTGTATTGTATTCTATTAGTTACTAAGCATGGCAGAAGTTAGTTTGGCTTAATGCCCCTAGAATCATCTAGAACAACTACACACTAATGCCAGAGCTCAGTCTCAAAAGGAATAGATTATTAGATTCAATACTGTCGTCTGCAAGCTAAGAACATACTTGCCCTCTAACCATAAGCATTTTAGAAAAGACCATGAACACGAACTAAGCAAAGCACAACACAGAAGTAGCCAGAAAAAGAATATAGCAACTATTATGCAATCAAAATACTAGCACACAAGCACTGATTTTTGCACCGTATGAATAAGAATCCAAAGAGAAGAAGAATGAAACACAACAATACAACATGAGAATTAGATGGCATGTTAGATAAGAATTAATTCAAAATTTAACCTATAGGAAAACACTGAAATAGGATTATCAATGTGGATAGTGAAATTTGCTTGCCTCTCCAAATTCATTGAGACATAAAAGAGAACAGCAGCCAGTAAACACATTCTCCATATCTTGAAGAATACTAAGCATTTCAAATTCAATAGACTATTAAGCAAATGAATCACAACAAAGGAATTACCTTGAGAACCTCAGCTGCCTCTCTTTCCATAATGTCAATTTCATGATCTGCCAGCTGGACATCCTCCAACATTTTCTTAGCTTCAGCAGAAGCTCTACTTGTGTATTCATGTGTTTCCTTCTTTATCCTGTTCAGTTGAGCTTCCATCTGGTAGATAAATCGATAAGCAGCAGAAAGGAATGTGAAACAGAAGTCCTCACAGGCAACATTATTCCTCTTTCCAATACCCATCTAATTCCAACATAGTGTAACAAAATTTTATAACAGAAACTGAGTAGAATTTGATCTGTATTTTGTTGTCATGTACTATAATTTTCTCAACAGAAAGACTTTTGTTATCTAAACCAAAAATTTTACACTGACCAGTCATAATTAAGTCATAGGTCATACTGCAACGCAAGTATGATAAGAGCTTTGAATTTAAAAATAAAAAATAAGAACAATAAAAAAAAGCATTGTAACTGATTACTGCCCAAAACAGGATAAAACGTATATTGGCCAGTACAAATTACAACTTACAAAATGAAGGCATCAATGCAACATCACTGCCTCTGCACCAGCTTCAACATGCCAGCATCACCTCTGGCTCCACTCACAGGCATCGACAATAGTTAATATTTTAACTTTCTACAAGTGTTACTCTCCAAACATTATGTTTGTTGTTATTATTATTATTATTATTATTATTATTATTATTATTATTATTATCTTCGCCCAGCCAATCATCTACCCAAATCAAATCCATCATCCACTATGCATTCATACAAAAAAAAATTGAAATCAAGACTAGCTATCTGTATAGTAGGCATTGATACAGAGTACAGACAAAGAAACATTATTAACACCAGTGTATAAATAGCCAAACACGGCGATGCACTTACTTCATCAATACGTGATTGCACTGCCGCAAGCTGATTTCTTTTCCCCTCAAGCCTAACAGCATTTTCACCAGACTTCTGCTGATAAGAAATGGACTCCTCCAGTTTTTCCATAGAACTTTTCTTGATTTCATCAGAAAAGGATCTAAGTGCAGGCTTCAGCACAAGTTTGTGATCGATTCCCATTATCTCAGCAGGAGTAGTACCCTTGGCATTCAGCAGATATTGAATTCCATTACCAATCTTCAACCTACAATCACTCAATCAGTACCATTGGCATCAGAATCAGAATGAACTCAAAAGACACCACATTATCTGATAGCATCAATCAATCACAATTATAACGTGACAGTCAACAATGAATTGGTGATAAGAGAGTGACCTCTTAAGGGCTTGGTTGCACTCCATGCCGAGAGCCTCGAGGTCTTTGATTTTGTGTGAGAGAGTGGTGTCGAGATCCCACGCCTGCTCCTCCAACGCATTCCTTGCAAGTTCAGCCTCCGCAGTGTCCCTCTCCACCGCCTGCAACTCCCTCTTCATCCTCTCCACGTCCCTCGCGTTGAAGCTCTGCGCCTCCACGCGACGCTTCAGCTCCTCATTCTCCTCGCAGATCTTCTCGTTCTCCGCTTGCTTCGCCTCCACCTGCTTCTCTTTCTCCGCCAGAACCCTCTCCGCCTGCTCGATCCGCAGGGATAACTCCTCGATCATCTTGTGGAACTTCTTCACGTCGTCCTCCAGCATTGCTTTCTCCTTCTCCAGCGCCTCCTTCAGTGAGGGCGCGGACCGGAGCCGCTCGAGCTCCGCCTCGAGCTCGGCGGCGCTGCGGCGCGTGGCCTGGAGGCGTTCCTCGGCGGCGGCCTTCTCGTGGTGGAGCTTATCCTTGATGCTGCGGTCGAGGTCCTCAACGGCGTCGTCCTCGTTGTGGATGAAGTGCATGTAGCTGTTGACGGTGTATTGGTAGAGGGAGTTGTGCTGTTTGGGGGAAGAAGAGAGGTGGAGGTGGAATTTGGCGATCTGGACGAGCCAGTGGATGAGAGCGAGGAAGGTAGGCCATTGGTGAGGCGCGGCTGGGGAACGGAGAATGGATTTGTTGAGTTTAAAAGGATAATTGAGGCGTTTGAGGAGGGGAGGGAGATCCTCTTCGAGTTTGGAGAAAGGGAAGTCGAGGAGAGAGAGGAGAAATTTTAGGGTTTCGTGGATGTCTTTGGCAGAGGGGAGCGTCGTTTTGAAGGTGATTGGGAAGTTGTGGGAGGAGAGGAAGGAGTTGATGGTGGAAACCACCGTTTGCTTGTAGGAAGGCTCATTGTAGAGGTCTAGGGTGGGGCGTCTGCCGATGCCGACGGAGGAGGGGCGGCTGCTGACGTCGGAGTCGCGGGAGGAGTACTGGCGGTGGTGGAAGTCCAGCGGAGTGGGCGGCGCCGGGGGAATGAAGGAGTCCTTCGCTTGCCGACGCGCGGTGGGTCTCATCTTCGCACAATGGATGATTCGATTCCAATTTTGAATTTGTGTGAGTAGTGCCGACTGTTAAGTGAGTATTATATTATGCTATGGATATCTGGGGGTTTCCCGCTCTCCATCGGCCAAAATTTCTAAACTTGCATAATTATAAGGATCAAATTATTTACAAATTATAATTTTATTTCTATTGGTGTGGTGCTGCTACAATTTTATTTTTCAACTTTTTTATTTACTTTTTAAATTAAAAGTTACAAATCATTTTAAGTTATTATTTTAGACTTCTTTTTTATTTAATTTTTTCAAATAAAAGTTAGAAATTATTTAAGTTAACTTCCTTCATGGATCATATATGAATTTGATAAGATCGTAAAAGTTAAAATAAACTAAAAATTAATATTATTTTTATATATATTCATGTGGAACAAAACATAGCTATAATGTTGTCGACATAATTTGATTATTTTTTCAATAATATCCAATAAATAAATAAAATTAACAAATATAAAAGATGAAGGGGTTATAATACATATATATATATATATATATATATATATATATATAAACTGATATTACGAGGTTATAAACAGAAAAGTTGAACTAGTGAAATATTAAACCATTACTAGTTACTATTCAAATTTCATGGATTGCATTGCAATGCAATTGTGCCAGTATGGCAATATTTTATAGGTACTATAATTTAAATATATTTTGAATTCGTCGACCAAAAAAAAAAAAAAAATATATATATATATATATATATATATATATATATATATTAAATTCAGAGTAAAAATACAAATTGAATGGTAACAAGTAAAATTTTGAATGAGATATCATGAGTATATTAAGTATACAATATCAATTTATCACGCACCTCGTACATATATACAAATTGAACACCCACTGAGCTGTTTTTCTCCTATACCGTTTTCATGACAAGGGTTGTCTTTCCCTTGCGTGGAACTGTCGTGATTCCAACTGCCATGATCCGTACAAGAAAGCTTACTATTTCATCAAATAATGGACAGCGCATGATAGGGTCAATTAGTAATCATGGTGTGCTGCAAGATTCAAACTCCCTTGGGGTTGAATGAAGTCACAGTTTACATGCCCCCTATGCAGGGGCAAGAAAAAATAAATTAAATGAAAGGTTAGAAAATTGAAGTTACTATTGTAAGGCTCTTGTCCTGACTCTACCAACAGTGGTTGTGGAAGCGACTCTTGGGTTGGGTTGGGTTGGGTTGGTTAGGCTACACATTCCTTTTCCTCCAAATTCCAGTAGGAACACCATAACATACTGGTGATGCACCTGTCAAGAAAGGAAGAGTGCAAACCTCCCGTGCCTGACCCATGAAAGCTCCAATTTTGCGTCTGTGACCACAGTTCTTAGGTGACTCACTCTCAGCCAACTCTAGTAATTTCTTTCGTGGAGCCTTCCTCTTTGCTCTACCCTTGCAGCCCTTCAAGTTCATGGCCTCAAATTCTTCAGACAATAAATTGCATTGCAAGCATTCTGTTGGCATATCTGATCTTTCTTTCAACCATGCATCAAGCATTGCCTTGCCAAATCGATCTATATCCTTGTCTGTCACTTCCCACAGATTGCCGACAATGGCTGGAGAACCAGCCAGCAGATATGACAGGGGAATACCTTGTGGCGCATATTGACCAGGTAAGGTCAATGAACCACTACTGCAACCCATTAGAAGCGTAGCAGCACATTTGTCTAGTTTCTGAATCTCATGCCTGGGAATGTACTGTCCTCCTGTAAAAACACATTTAGTCACCCATATAAATATAGCAGCCACAGGGGATGACAAATATGTAATATGTACTATTTAAAACATTTTACCACTTCCATGTCCAAAATATATGAAAAGGTCGTGACTTTCCAATGCTGAAGCCAATTCTTTGATGGTGGGTCTCAAACCAGCCTTTCCCTGTGAAGTAACAAGAGGAGAAAAGAAAGCATGATTATTCTACAGACTTTTAGAAAAACAATTAGCAGGGATACAAAAATCTGTAATATTTCCTTGTATTCTTAACAAATTCAAACTGTTTAAATACCTCCAGGTTTTGATCTCTAAAATAATTCTCAAATTCAATCTGAGTGCCACCAAGATCTCCATCTGGATTTAATAAATAAAAAGCATCCAGTGGATCTATCAAAGGAAAAGGCCCTAAATTCCTTCCCACTTGCTCCTTATGGTTGCTGCCTTTATGAAGAACAGCAGAAATGCAGCTCACGGAAGGCATGCGATAAACCTCCTGGTTCCTTAGAATGGGCAAGTTTTCCCAAGGAAGCATCTGTTGCAGTAATAGAGCTTGTTATAGAAGTCAACATTAAAAAACTCATAGGTGATGGATTAAAGCAAGAATACATTCATAGCTCAGTTTTGAAAACATTAGCTAAAACAAAATTTCCTTCAGGCTATCAATTTCCTTAAAGGCGAGAGACACAAATTTAGCTTAGCAAATTTGTTAAAAGGACTATCAATCAAGAAATTGCAGAATTGGAAATAAACAATTTGATTATATATGTTGAAAATATTGCTGCTTCGAATGTCAGTTACAGAGCACATACATGTCAGTTAAAAAATCTGGAAGAAATAAAACCAATACTCATTTTTTCATATAAGGTTGAATTTAAAAACATAGAAGTATTTTATTAATTTACTGTACCATATAGCATCCAAACAACAGAACTCAATGCTTAAACTTATTTCATAACTACATAGTAACAGAGTCGGAAACAATTCACTAACCTGCACCTCATAATCCAACACAAGAATTATAGGTTCTCTATTCACAGAGTCATCCACTTCCAGCACATTTAATGCCTCACTTAACAGTTCAAAAGCAACCTCAGATGATACTCCAATTCCATTGGCGGAATTTAATATCCCCCTCCTCGCTTCATCACAATAGCCTACTTTAGCAATGTAGCAGTCTTTCTTTGAGCATAGTTGTGAAACCAATGTTTTCCCATCACAAACATATTTGGAGCCTCCGAGAATAATTTTAAGAAGACCCTCATTTACATCCAATTTGCATTTAGATCTTAAATCATTCACAAGATTCTTAAGCACCAAGTCAAAATTTTTGCAGTTCAACCATTCTCCAAGAAGCAAGCATTTCCATGAACCAAACCACGACTCTTCAAGGTTCCTGGTAAGATATGACAATAGTACAAGGAGATCACAATTAGTTTCTTAAAAATTTAAAACTACCCAAGTCAATGATGTCATTGTGTGTAGTGCTATTCTAAAGTTTTAGAGTTCCTAAATAAAGAATGGACAAAGTGTTGCCTTAAGTAGATGCTGTTCAACTATGGAAAAGGTTGCAGAATATGCGGAGTACTTTTACAAACCGTTTTCAAGCAAGGAAAAGCACCAAAGAAAATGAGGAAGGAATGAAAGAAAAATAAAACTGAATTAATTCTTCTCTTCCATCTTTCACTACTAACAGTACTATTTATAACAACAGGGAACATGTTGGTCATGAGCCAACTGGCTAAATCACATTGTTTGGTGCATAACAGAATGAAAAGGGAATGTAACAACAAAATGGAAATTGGCTGTATCCTAACAAAATAGAAATATTCTAGAATGTCATGTGCCATATGGTGACTCGGCAACTATAGAGATTGATTCAGTTGTGGTTTGGTGATGCATATCAGGTACATTCTGAAATCAAAATTAATGCAAATCGACTTATGAAATCACAAAGAGGTAGCAAACCTCAGTAATTTATCAAGACAGTGATCAAGGTTCTTTCTCCGCTTCCACCATAACATCCTATTTTGTGTTGTATCTTCAAGAGGAGATTTTGTTGACAAGTAGTTTTCTTCTAAAATTGTTTTGAATGTCGGAGCCACATCATCAACAACTGTAAAACCCCATGGGCAATGCCATTTTTCACTATGCTCCTCACACTTGGGAGAAGTTCCCGAACCAGTACTCAGATCACCCTCACATGAAGCTGGTAATGAAAAGTTATAAATTACCTTGTTAAATTCATAAGTTTAAGCTTAACACTAATATCAGATGTTGTACATATTTGCTTACAGGAGCTAAATACCTTGTAAAATAGAATCAAGTGGCAGTAACATTACAACAGGTTCGTTCTTAAAGCTCAGTCTTGACACCAGCATCCATGCTTGAACACATGTAGGATAAGACAACAATTCCTGTAGTAAACTAGTATAATCACGTCCAAGCAAACTTATACTGATTATAGTCGTTGATGGAAGACCAGCCAAAAACTTCTTCACATACTCTGCAAGATCTACAGTGGTATCAGGCACAAGCCTGCAAGAGGAAGGAACAAGACATTGAGAGCATTGCTTCAGGTTGTATGTCAATCAATTCTTTGCTTGCTTTATAATGCAAAAAGAACAACAGCTACCTGAGTAAGTCAGATGTGCACTCTTTGATGCTAGAAGATCCAGTAACATATGAACCCTGCAATTGAACTCATTTTAATAACATTTAATGGACCGTGCTTGACTACTTGCCACATACTGAAGAAGCAGAATACAACATTGAACAAGAAACAAGAAATCTTATACACAAATCTTATTGACAATCAGTATTCATGTGTGAAGTGTGCATGGATCTGAAATACATGATTGTAGGGTCAAGTGCATGTTTTCAGACATAAAAGAATAAATACATTGACACCCCAAGGTTTTTTTAGATTCCACATGATACTCCTGCTTTTTTAACGTTTACAACAACCTCCCTTATATGGGTACACGATGTAATGGTTTTCAAACAATTAAAGGTGATTAATGTAATGTATAAGAAGTGTCAGTGTAATGTTTTTCAAACAATCTTAGTGGGTTCTTGCATCAGCCCAGTTGTCTTCACTCTTCAGACCTGTTGTACTTTGACTTGTTGCTGGAGTCCAGCTGTTCATTTTAAATTTTGGCCAGACATGAGCTTAGCAGCATCCACCTTGAAAGAACTTTAAAATGATATTTACTTGTGAAAGACTGATTTGGAATTACAATGTTGTCAAACAATCCTAAACCTAAATACTACTTCAGTTTCTGCTAAGCACAAATTGAAGGGTGTCAAAAAGGATTGCAGTAGCTCCTACAAAAAGCATAAGCAATGTTGACCAATAGAAATCACTCCTTAGGATCACTAACAGCTCAAATTTCCCAAACATGAAAGAGAATTCTTTTGCCATCTAGGCTAGACCATTAATTAACCATCTAATTCATCCTATAATATCAAAGTCATAGGCTAATTAATTTGTTTGGTTCTGCTTCAATACCCCAAAACGTGGATCAAAAAAGTAAAAATCAAAGCTTGTTCATATAGATTCTCCATTGACATGGGTAATAGACATCATGAGTGTTTTTTTATGCAAGTCATGCAACAAGTAACCAAGCAGGCTATTAGACAATGAAATAAAAAAGAAAATTAAATAGCTACTACTGAACAGAAAAATATGCCTAATAATGAGTTCAAAATTCAGGATTTCCCAATTGCCAAACCAACAATCAGTGCTTCTATTCAGAAGTCAATGTTTATAATAGAAAAAAAACTTTCGTACCCCATTGCCCGGAGGCTCTTCGCTATTCGAAGGTATGGGGGAGGGATGTTGTACACAGCCTTACCCTTGCATATGCAAAGAGGCTGTTTCCAGATTCGAACCCATGACCAACAAGTCACCAAGGCACAACTTTACCGCTGCACCAGGGCTCGCCCTCAATGTTTATAATAGAAGCCGTAGATAAAATTCCATACATTGATAAAGATGAAGATATATCTACAACATCAATAAGGGGTTGTACCTTGCATCTCCCAGTTAGATGTGAAAGAAATTGATAAGTAAGATGAGTTCCAATTGAAGCTTGGTGGAAATATGAAGACCAATAATTTTCGCCCAAAGCTTTGCTAAAAGATGACAGAGAAAATTGCTCGCTCAAGGAAGAAACTACACACATCACAGCAAGTAATTTCGACACCTGTTGCAGTATCATCAGCACACTAAGGTCATAACCTGCTCAATTGGTGGTAGGAAAGTAACAAAGGAAGAAATAAAAAGGCTAAGAGTCAGGATTAAGCAACTCTACAGGCAATTGCACTCCATAAAACACTGCAAGTGTTTTACAGATAAAGTTTATCATGATATGCTATTTCAAATTTATGATCAAGTTTTCGCAATCATGAAACTGTACCCAATCAAATTATTAAATAATTAAGTGAAAATTGTCACATAATAATAACATGAAAATAAAGATGTTACCTTTTGAAAAATTACAGGAACCTCACGAGAGAGTACAAAAGCTACCATCAGCCAAGAAGCCAGGTCTTCAAACTTGATGGAGGACAGATTACAGAAAATGTTCCTGTAAGCCAAAAACAAAATGTCAAAAGTTATAAATATAGCCCTTCGCAAGACACTTTAGGTGCCCACCTCAATATAGCAAAATACCAAACAATGACAATTCAATAAATATTTCCTTAAGAGCAGAAGGACCTGGCTGATCGGAAAACTAAGGAAGTGGATTCTCAAGAATCAACATTTTTTAACACAATATTCAGGTGCTTGTTATTAATCAAAATGTGATTCATGTATCTTCCATTAACAATCATCAACTCCGCATTTTACATACAGGATCTTTTTCACAGCACAATATGCACAAGTAAAATGTCAGAGACCATTAGTGGTCAACAAAAGGAAGCTTATAATTAAAATTTCCTAATTAATCTAGAGGGTACTCTTTTAAGCAGGCATGTTGATTCTGATTACAAATATACAACCAAAATGTGATGTGAACAACCCAGACATTTTAAGAAAGCGCATCATAAAATATCTGATTACAAATATACAACCAAAATGTCATGTGAACAACCCAGACATTTTAAGAAAGTGCATCATAAAATATGTGATAACTGTCAATTAGTCAGTCACGACTACATTACTTATCCCGGAAGTTAATGATAAAGCACATTTTGGAGATGAATCTATACATATAAATTAGTTTTTTCCTGAAAAAATAAGAAATGTATGAAACAAACTAGTTGGTACAAATACCTCGCAAACTTGGAATGATAGCTCTTCAAAGAATACCAGCATATGTCATGAACTATTTCTGCACGTTCAATAGTAAATACATCTCCCGGGATCTCCCTCGCAACCAAATGATGAAAATAATCTAGAGGAATAGATGAAGGCATGGGGTAGAATGGGTTTCTGCTGACCAGAACTGATATACTTCTTAGAAGAATTTTACGTGCTTCATCAATTTGACCAGGATATGCAAAGCATTTCACTGTAAAGAAACATATTTGAAAATTAAAACAAGCAACTTTATCTCATAAATAAATACAAGACCTAGCCAGAACATGCAAGCAAGAAAGAAAGAGTCATATAATATAAAGCAAGTTACTAGCCAACTTTTGACTGCAAAGTCCATGCCACAATACCCACAAATTTAGTAGCAAGCTAGTTATTGAATCAATCTCTAATCAAGTAAAGTTAAGGTCTATGCTAAAAAAATTACTCCTGCCTGTTATCGTTCAGCACATGATAATTCATACTCAATCATCTGTACCTTCTTTACAAAGAATTCTAAACCCTATAAACACTGATAGACTTAGTGGTTAACCCAATGCACTGCTGCAAGCTATGTGTCAAACACAAAGGAAGCAATGTAAGTGCCTTTGAATTAAACTTTATCTCAAAAAAATTGTCCATCAATAAATAAATATATGGTCTTACATGCTTGACTGTGAGCAGCCTAACCCAACAATTATTTAAGAAAGTCCACAAAAGCAACCATAAACACAACAAACAATTAATTTCATTTCATTTCCAAAGGATGCAAACATATACTTTTTGAACTGGTAAGTTGAAAAAAATTAAAAAAATAAAAATAAAAATGGATTGTCAAAATTTGGGAAAGGCAACTCTCAAGAAGTTTACCTTACTCAAAAAATAATGCTG
Organism: Glycine soja; assembly: GCF_004193775.1. Taxonomy (NCBI): domain Eukaryota; kingdom Viridiplantae; phylum Streptophyta; class Magnoliopsida; order Fabales; family Fabaceae; genus Glycine; species Glycine soja. The sequence goes on from NC_041016.1 coordinate 3,794,216, forward strand.
TGTAAATGCAAAATAGCTTGAAAAAACAGCTGTAGATGTCTACTGAATAACACTTGCATTTACTCAACAACAGAATAAAGAGCAGAAAATATGAAAGGGTGCTCATACCTACTCGACTGAGTAGCTTCATCGAATGTTGCCTCCGGACAAACTCCCATTTAAGATTAATAAAATCATTTAGTAATCCAGATTTTACAACTTCAGATGGAAGACAGTACCAACACTTCATTTTCGAGAAAACACAGGTTATTGCACACCTTGAAGCAAAAGTGCAACCTATGTTGCTCAAAACTGACCCATTCTGACTAAGCATATCAGATGAATCAGAAACATGATTCCCCTCCAGACTTTCATGGACTTCTAACTTCCCGTGAATGCTTGTGTATTGGTTCTGTGAAGATCGATATCTAGAACGAGTTAACCTTGATTTATTCTCAACCACTAAGTTTGGTTCCTTTGGTAAAACCTTTGCTGCATTTTTGGTCTTTCTATTTTGTTTTGCCCCAATCTCAGTTTCTCGCCCCGCTTTCATGGATTTCTTTACACTTTCACCTACTTCATTCATTATAAAGCAAGTACAAGTCTTACCAGCAGGACATTTTATGTCTGTTGCAGTTCCATCACTGCCATCTTCTGGACAGCTAAGAGGATTTTTCCACTCAGAAAGATTTAGTTTATCCAGAGCTGATGTATACCAATTTTTTGCAGTTTCTTCAGACATAACCCCATCACAAGTGTCAAATTTACTCTGACACAAATCTCCAAGATACTCATACAGAGTAACTTCGAGCTTCAATTTACACTTTGAGCAACAAAAGGGTGTGTTGCTTTCCTTTAAAATCTGTTCAGCACTCAGTAGTTCCTTTTCTGCTAAATCCCAAAGTCTTTTCTTAAGATAAAGTTTTCCTAGTAAAACACACCATAAAATTGGCAAGTCAATATCATACCAATCAGAGAATGAAAAATTATCAATCAAACAGGGAGAAAAGGCTAAAACTAAATTTTATACCTAAAGAGGAAGAAAAAATAATTATAAAGAAGGGGAGCTTTAGTGAACAGGATATGGCTTTGCCCCACTTGAGATAGGTTTCAGCCTCAGCTCCATCTCCAATCATTTCATGGATGATTCCTAGCTGCAAGTGTAAATGAAAGTGAAATATGGTGCATAATAGGCTTCATCTGAACATATTTATTTTTTTTATATGAGAGGGATTATGAGATAGAAATCAAACCTGAAGAGTGCTCTCAAGATAGCATTGCATAACTTTCCATGCACTAAGATAACTGTCTTTCAAGTCCCATGATATAGAATCAAATAGCAAAACTTCCCTGGCAACTGATAAGTTCAGTCCAATATTTTCAACACCATCCATAAGATTCTTTGAGGAATCAACCATTACATTTTTCTCTTCATTCTGCTGCTGAACATTATGTGTAAACTTCCTTTGGAAGAGTTTGGCATGTAATCTATGAGCTTCTTTTGCAGATGAAAGAGCCTAATAGGTTTGAAAAGAAAAGAAGATACTTATAATATGGGAAACAATGTAAGATCAAAAAGGTATAGTTAAAAAAACAATACCAAAATATGTGTTTCATTGGTAGGGTTTGAACCAAAATTGTTATGCTTTGCTTTTAAAGAATTAAGGTCTGCTTGGTTGCATAGATATAAAACGGGGAGGAGGAAATTAAAAAAGCATTTGAACATAATCAAATTCATGGACATCATATTTTTTACATTCTTATTTTCATCTCTACTTTACCTTGTCTAAATACCTCTTCATTATTTACCTACACATCTAAAAGTCCAAGCCATTTTTATTTAGAAATATGAAAACCACATGAGTTGAAAATTATCAATTCACCAGTATTGCAATCTATTAACATTTAACAAACAGTAGCACTAGCACTTGAGACAAAAACATGAAATTTGCTTCAAATAAGACTTGTCTTTAGTTTAGAAATTAAGAAACTGACAATCGGTAATATAAGAATTTAAATCAGAACCAATGCTACTTACCTCTATTAACTGTCCATTTGCAACAAGTCTTGGGCACAAATCATAAAAAAGACACCCAGCAAGAAATGTAGAATGACTTGGGACAGGAACCTAGGGGAAGATTAATAGAGATCAAAGTGATGATTTTGGATAAAAAGAGATTATGAGAATTTCTGTCTCAAAATAGCCTTACATTTGAAATCAGATCAAGTGCTGCTTTTTGAACTTCATCAATTGTGATGTCCGTTTGAAAAGAGCTCCCATGACTGCAAGAATTCCTATGAGAGCTAGCAAACAAGAAAGAAAAATTCTGCTGAAACCCTATCAATGATGATTGATTTCCCTGAAGATAACGTATCCAGAAATCAATATTTGAAAGTTCACTAAACTCATCCAGTGAATTCATGATGAATTCCTCGTTAACAGGTGAAACACAAAGGGCGTGACTTAGACTTCTACTTTCCCACATTAGGGGCAACCACTTCTCAATTGGGACATTCTTCCGTTTAAACATTTTAATCAACAATTGATATGCATCATTGAACAGTTCCATGAAACCCTGAAGATATGCCATTGAAACTAAGAAACCGTTACTATAAATCTTACACAAAAACTACAGAAACAAAAATGATTAAAGGAAAACGGACCTTCAATTGTAATAAATCAACTACATTATAGAGTAGAATCATTATATTGTCAGATAATGCAGAAGAATCTCCCTCTTCAAAGCGATTAAGATGAGAAATGCTCAACCATAGATCCAAAGCAGCCTTGACATCTTCAAAGATTTGCTGCTTAGTGTACAAACCAATATAAGCATTTTTCAATTAAAGAAGAAATTTATTAAGAAAAAAGGAAAATACGATTACCAAGAGTTAGGAGGTTAAGAAATCCCCTTTACAATAAGAAGAAAATATAAACAAAAGAGGGTAAAGAATTTTATGGAGCAAAGCTGTCCAATCCCTCAGCATACCCATAAGGGAAACTAAGCTAGGCCTTCACAAGTAAACTGTTGAATTTAACATCATAAAATGATGATGACATCATCAATGACAACTATCCATCACAAAGAAATAGAAATAATTTAATGACAGTGAAAATTATTAACATATTTTTGGTACCTTCGAATTAGCTTCTGCTTCCTGTGTACATATTGCACGCAAGCAATATGTCACACACAATTGATGATGAATGGGATTATTATCAGTACATATCTCACCAAAAATTTCATTCTGTAGTAGAGGAATTACATCATATTAATGGCATATACATCCCAACATATACAGATAATAGAGGTTAGATATTTGAGGGAAAACCAAGAAGACCAAACAGCTTACCATAATAGTTATTGCTTCTGACAGACACTGAATGCAGTCCCTGAGACCACCTATGCCCCTAACCCTAATTGCTTTTCCCTTTCTCACTAGAGTTTGTGCCTTCTGAAAACGACTATCTAGAGTGATATATATATCTTGCAGGAGAATGTCTGTTATTTTCATTTGCATTTTCTGGCAAAATTCTGGGTATTTAAAACCCATTTCCTCATATGCAGTAAGCTCCTAAACAGACATTAAGAAAAAGAAGAAAAAAAAACACAATTGACTAACAGAACCAATACACATAAATTTAAACAAATGGCAGCAAAAATATCATGAAATTTCTATGCAAAGGAAATATCCACAAAAGAGGCTGAACCTGCTCCAAGATCATGGCAATGTTCCTCTTTGACAATTCCAAAGAAGATGACAGCAGGCTATACAAGGTAAGAGAATCAATTCTCTCATCCACCTGCGTAGCACGTTTACATTCTATCTGCATACCGTTACCATAACATACAACAATCAATGCAAGTGAAGAAGCAAACTTAAACAGAAACGAGAAAAGTGCCGAATACTTAAAAGTAAATGCTTCAAAATGTTACCTTTACCCACTGCTTTACTACAGGTATAGGTGCTGGAAGCCCCTCAAACAAATCATTAGCAGTGAACCAGTTTTTCAGGATGTCAATCATTTTTTTGTTTATCTTTAGATTGTTGACATCATGGATAATATCTAAAAGGAGAGCACTTCTGGTGCAAGCCTCCATTACAAACTCTTTCAAAGCACCTTCTGACAGATTAGCAGAATGATATTTAATACAGAGCCATGAAGCTTTACAACACAAGTTTAGCACCTTTGAAGCCTGCAGTGATATGTCAGACAGAAATAAAAGTAAATCACTGAAACAAAAAATATGACTTCATATTATTTACTTTCAGGTACAACTCAGATTATCATTCTTCATTCACAACCTAAATGTTTGCATTTCCTTAATTTTGCAGTCAAAATCAATGGTAACTTGGTAAGAAAATATAAATCCTACAAGACTACAAGTTCTTTTACTTGGTTTATGTGTGTTTCCTTATAGATGTAACACTTCTCAACCATTCATTCATTACTAATTGCTGCTTTTTTATTCTTTGGAACCTATGAAAGATTGAAAACGATTGTGTCCTAGCAAGTAGTTCTATGATTCAGCTCGAAGTAAAGTGCACCTTTAGTACAAGTAAGTTGTCTGCCTCATTTCAACCCAAGTGGCCTTTTACCGCAGGCAAGGTAGAGTTGAAAAAATCCAATCCGTGGACCCTCAGACAACCCAAGTGGCCTTTTACAGCAGGCAAGGTAGAGTTGAAAAAATCCAACCCATGGACCCGTACTAAATATCTGAAGCTTTTAGGCTAAAATAATCGTTTAACAGTATGTATCAAGTATCAACTAAGATTCAAGGAATGGTTATATCTATATTCCAATCCACTAACTGACAGGTAAAAGCTTCCATCAAGTGATAAAGCTTTTGGGACAATATCTCTTTTACAATATTGGTTTTCCAAATCCATGACCAAGAGCACATGAAGTGCATGTGGAAACATCTCAAGAAGCAAATATATGTTTCTGTGAGATATTATCATTAAATGGAACATTTCAAGTTTCAACCATAAAAAAAGGAATGGAATACCTTTTTCAGTAGCCTGTTTCTGTATAAAACTACAGCAATATTGTAGAGACAAGCAATTATGTATTTTAATCCTTCTGCTTCAATCCATTTGCTAGCAATGATCTGATTAATTAATTGTTTGCTCTCCTGAAACAGGGACAAAAACCTAATTATTAGCATTTAAAAAAACAATACCTAATAACATTCTGCAATTGTATTCTGCTAAGAGTTCGGAAATTCAATAATTTATTGCTTAGTGGGAAAACCATTATAGTAGAAATATGAGCATTTCATGGTAACCAATAAAACCTGGACTTTAAGATTGGTTCTGATGGAAAGGGTGAAGGCTGCTACAACTAAATTAAGCACTGTTTTACTCTTTTCATCAAATCCACCTCCATTGTTTTTAGGCATAGAGCTGCAGCCAGGAAGAAGTGAAATTCAGATATTATCATAGAAAACAACACAATATGAAATAAATAGAAGGATTCATCTTTCAAACTTGTTGAGATATCCCATCTTATATATAAACCAAATAACAAAAATAAGCTCTTAGAAACTACTCTTCAATATTAATTTAGAAGAAAACAGATTCACTGGATATACCTTGTACTAGAAAGAATAAGATGACAAAGGATATGGAATGCATCTTGGACAGTGGACATCATAGTCATAGCAGAAGCATCGTCCACTTTGGTAACTAACTCTTTCCTTTCTGAATTAATTGATTTAGCAAGTGGTTGGCATAGATATTTCAATGCCTCTAAGTAACCTGACAGGTAAGTCATAGAAGCCTCGCCATCGAAACCTGATAATGCACATGGGTGACCAGCAAAACATTGGTCTTCTACGCTGGACGACATACAATTACTTTTGCTGCAAATATGCAAGGAACCAAGCAATGGTGGTGAATTCTGTAGTATTTTCTCGTTTTCTAGTAAAGTTCCAAGCAAACACTCAAATTTTGCACTGCCAGAGGATGCTAGATCTCCAGTTCTGGACCTCAAATTACAACTAACAAGGAGCAATCCAGCAGCATAAAGCCTCAGTATTGAATTTATGGGTGTCATAACCTGCCCAGTTACTTCAATCAAAGTGGAATACAAAATGTGGAGAATAGCAGCATAAATGAAAAGCATACACTAGAAAACTTTAATAGAAAAATACCTGTTTGAAATGTTCTGCTATTTTGTTCAAATATGCTGCAAATGTACTACAAAAACTTGCATTTGCAGTTTGACATTTATTTGCACAGTAATATACAAGTTCAACAAAGTCAGTTCCTGTGTTTCCCTCCTCAACCTGAAAGATTGATGAAAATAGGAATCAAGTGCTCCAAAAAGAAAAAACCAAACTTATTATTTAGATGGAAAACAAACTAGTAACTAAAAAATATGGTCCTACCAATAAAAAAGCTAGTAAATACAAATGATAGAATAATTAACACCTTGCACTCGCGAACTATGGAGTCCAGTATATCCATGATATACAAGGAGTTATTATCCCTCAGTGCAAACAATGATGAGCATACCCTGAGGGCAATCTGCATTTAACATTTTATCAAGATCGCTAGTGAAAATTTTATTGATGAATATATCCAAAAGATTAGTTTAGAGTCCTGCATTATTACCTTGTAGACTTGATCTTTGATGGGAGATTTCACATATTCAGTCAACGTTGTACACCAAAACAAGGTCACCAAGTCTCTATCCGGAAATGGCGTCCTCCCCAATAAATTTAAAGTGCACTTGCCCAAATGAGTTACTAACATCTTGTGCAACTTCTCATATGAATTGGAATCCAATCTCCTGAAACAATAAGTTGTATAAAAATGCAATTTAATAGCTCACTTCAGTCCAGATGATATAAAAAGTTAATTGAGACAAAAACAAGACTAAAACCCAAACAAAAACTCTCTTAGAGAGCATTTGAAAATTGAAAATAAAATACAAGTGAGAATTTAAGACAACTGAGGGACAAAACAAAGCTAGAGACAGGCAGTAGCTTCTTCATGTAAGGGATCATCCTCCTGTGCATAATTGAGATCATCTTTGGGCACACTATTGAAAATCACAAGAGAGAGAAACATAGCATGAAATAAAATGAGAAAGTACAATGAGAGAATCTGACAGAACCATTCTTTTTAATTTCCAAAATGTTAAACATGTAGGATTTAGGACCTCTATATTCATAGAGTTTAGAGATATGCCAGACCATTTTCACTGGACAGCTAGCAAAACTAATTACTAAATTGGACACTGCCTAACTCCTAGCTAACTGGAAAGGGGTACAGGTGCAATACAGTGTTCTCACAGGCTAAGCTGCAGTACCAGGGACACACACACACACAAACAAAGAGAAGCAAAACACATAAATTAGAGGCAGCAACAATAAGCAAGCATAGACTGACCTAAGCCAAGGGTTTACTTCCTCCACCAACTGAAGCACCTTCCTGAAATGGGCATCCTCTTTAGCCAAACCCGCGGCTGCACACCTCAGGAGGCTCACAACAATATCAACGACCAAAGAGCAGAATTCTTTACCCTCTCCACTGCCCTTGTCTATTTCAGGGAGAAGCTTACCCTTCCTCTTGGCGGGTGGAAGCTTCTCCAAAACCCCTAAACCCTCAAGTTGGGCTTCGTCAAACAGGCCACATGACTCGAGGCAGTGAATCAGGCGAAGTCGCTGGAACTCGACGGAGAAGGGCTTGGAAGCCAACTGAGAAGCGACGGCATCCAAGCAATCGAGGCAGAGCCTGTAAACGCGGAGCAACTCGAGGAGGGAGACGGCATTGTTAGACTTGGAGACCTCGGGGAGCCGTTTTGGGAGGATGGATAAGGAGGCGTTGAGGAAAGAGAGAAAACGCTTGGCGAGTGAGCGAATTAGGGTTTGGTCAGGGTTGGATTTTTTGGTTGGCTTGAGATCTGACAGGGGACGGAGGTAATCGAAGACCAGGGCGTGGATGCCGGGGGAATCGGAGGACTGAAGCTTGGAGATGAGGGAGGATTCCGAGGGAGAAGCCATCTTTCCAAGTTCAATGGATCGAAGAAGCAGTGAGGCCTTAATGTTAATTTCAAGGGCGCCAACAATCCACTTTCATTTCAAACTTTTCCAATCGAACGGAGCCGAGCCGAGCATTATAACGGTCGTTTATTTTCTTTTTTTTCAAATAAAAATTATATGAGAATTTTTCTCTGAGAGGAAAAAAATATAATATATTCATTGTTCATTATTGGCAGAAAAAAAATATATATTTCATTATTCATGCATATTTAAGTATAATGTTTTTTTTCAGCGTGATAAAATTTATAAAGATCGTTATATTTTCATCTAATTAAAAAGTATCTTTTTCTATACTTAATTGAAAATTATATTAAGTGAGGCAATCACTAATTGTCATGAACATATTAGAGATGAAAATGAGTATGTTGTATAATATTCATTCACATGTTCACATTTTTTTAAAAATATTTATATTTAAATTTATGTATGTGTATGTAACAACTTTCTCATTCCTATATTTGAGATAGCTATATGTCTATATTTGTATCCATGATCCACGCTTTACTTTTATATAAAGTTAATAAATCAATAAAAATAATTTAATTAAAAAAATTACTACAATTAAATTAGAAATGCATTTTTAAATTTAGAAAATATAACTTTAAAAACATTCACGCATAATATTAAAATCAAACAAATATAGCATTGATTCGTCCAAGCTCAATATGTAAATAAACAATATTACAAAGATAATCATCAAACTTATAAATTATCATTCTTAGAGTTTATAATGTTTAATCATTTAACAAAATTTCTCATTAAACTTTAACATCTTACTGTGACAATATCTTTAAGACTTGTAAAAAAAATTAAAACTAATGAGATTATAATTATATATTATAAAGTATAAAAAACACAAATAGATAAAATATTTGACCTAATCATCATAATCAATTTTTTCATATTTTTGTAGACGCTTATCTCTTAAGTCTATATATTGTTTTTGTGAACTAATACCAATAGAAACTATAACATAATAATAAGGCTAAGGATTGGACTATCAAAAACAATAATTAAAACCACAAATAGAAGATTAATCACAAACCAAGGAATTAGATTTAGGATTCCACTCCAACACTCCATGTCTCTATAACTATTAGAGTATTAGTCACAAAATCAAAAGAAAAATGCATAATTATTTTTTCACATAAAATCATTTAGTACATGTATCCGCACCGCATATTTTTGCAGGTAAATACTCCTCTCTATACCTAACCCCAATATATGAATAATTACCCTTTTCACATGTAAACATTTTCGCAAATATCCATAGAATTCCGTAGCACTTTGTCATCCTTAGAACACATGCCCATATAATATGCACATGCCACCATTGTTCCCCAAGTTATTGCAAGTGAATTATAGTTAAAGAAAAAGTAGTTGCAGGTACATGCTAGCTACTACACGTACAAATAGTAGCATGAGACTTAAGAGAGTGGCTAACGGGCAATAGGTGTAAGGAAGCAGCATTCATTTTATGATAAATAATTATTTTTCTCTTTAAAATATGTAAAACACTGATAAATTTATTCCCCAAAGATGAAAATTCAAATTTTAGTTCCTAAAAATAAAAAATAAAGTGACACAAATTCATCCATATGTTAACTTTCATTCGCTACCACTAATGAAATAGTTTATGTGACACATTCAGGGACGAATTTGTCAGCACTTTACACATTCAGAGACAAAAATGATTATTTACCCAAAATGTAATTTAATCTTCATCTTCTTATATTTTTTAATCATTGTAAGCATAAACATTACAATAACCACTAAAAAAAGGAAAACAAGCTTAAGTTAGAACAAACATAATAATAAGAATTAAGATGTTTGACGAAAGATTAAGAAAAAATGATAAATATTTATCTTATATCCATGTTAATTAGTCTTATTTTTATCTCATCATTAGTATTTTTTAAATCCTATTTAATTTTTTTATCTTATCTTTATCATTCTTCAAATCCTAATTTTAAACTATTTTCACCATATATAGTCATTATATACTACTGCATTTTCATCATTATTACATAATATTTTGTGTTTTCTTGTATGACATTGTGTTTTAAGGTATGTTTATTACTGACTTCATATATTATACACCATAATTACAAAGCAAAATTTTTTATGATAGTTTTTTTCCTTTTAAGTGTGTTCAATCATTTTCTAATTCGTGTCTACATCCGTGGTTCAGTATCACGTGAAGTTAGTGGTAAACCTATATTGAAATGCATTGCCACATGAAGGAAAATGCATAATAATGATAAAAATGCAGTATTATATAATGAATATATGATAAAGATAAATTAAAATTGGGGTTTAAAAATAAGATTTTAGATAATATTTAAAGAATATTAATGATAGGATGAACATAAAATTAACAAACATGTGTATAAGATAATCATTTATCATCTTTTTTTTCTTAAGTGATATTTTATTGATAAATATATACCTATTTTGGAAGTATATCTATAGAACTATGAACCAGAGTTACAGAGATACATGTCTGGAATAAGCATATGTAATTCCAGAAATACACATCTGGAAAGAAGGTATAATGGGTGTATACTTAGAAAAAGGGAGTGTAAATAGCAAGAGCCAAGAAAATTGGCAAAAAACCCATCTTAAATACGCAGAGCCCAACCCGAATAGAGGAGGTAAATAAACGGAGTCTCTAATCAGAAACCTAAAACCCTACAGGCAGGGAGCCAGAGAAGTTGCAACTGCGAACAGAACAAGTTCACAATGCCAAAGTCAAAGAGAAATAGACAAGGTTTGCGTTTCGTTTCTCTAGTTATTCCTTTGTTGCTGTTGTTGCGTGTAATCAAAATTTGAAGCGAAGGCGACGATTTTGTTGACATATCTGAAAAAAACGCAGTTACGCTGTCAAAGACGAAGAAAAAGGGAAGAGACCACAAAGAGACGATAGTGAACGGAATAAAAGATGCGGTAGAAAAGTACGGGTGCGTGTACGTGTTCTCCTTCGAGAATATGAGGAATCAGAAATTCAAGGAGTTCAGGGAACAGTTGAAATCGAGTAGCAGGTTCTTTCTGGGTTCTAACAAAGTAATGCAAGTTGCTTTAGGTCGCTCCGCTTCAGATGAGATCAGACCTGGCCTTCACAAGGTTTCAAAGGTTGCATATCAATCCCTCCCTCCCTTTTACCAACTACCATTCAACATTTTCTATTTTATTTTCTTATTATATTCTCCTTTTTTTTGTAGCTATTGCGTGGAGATTCTGGGATGTTTTTCACCAATTTGTCTAAGGAAGAAGTTGAAAGGTAACCTTGGCAAAACTTTAAATAAACAAGCTATACTATTATATTTTTTAATTTATTATATATATATATATATATATATATATATCTGTTCATTTTTGGTTGTGCAATGGAGTAAAAGTCTAGTTATGCATAGTGATCGGCAAATTTATTAGTGGTGTGTTCGTCATGTTGTTGTGTTCTGTGTATATATCACTGTTCCATGTAAATTCGTTCACTTGGTATGTTTAACTCCCCCCTTTGAAATGAGCCGTTGATTGTTACTGTTAGCATTTTCCTACTCTGTCGTTCATTCTTAGGTGTTCGGGTTTCTGTCTCACTCTGACTTGATTTTTTTGTTGATGCCATTTGCAGGCTGTTTAAAGAATTTGAGGAATATGACTTTGCAAGAACAGGAAGCATTGCCACTGAAAAGGTAATTGGAGTTAGTTCTTATGATTATGATTTTTTCATACAACATGGGATGGTTTGGGCCTCTGGGGGGAGCTGCAAAACAGCCATAGAAACTTCTGATCTCTAATTTTGATTTTTTTCATTTATATTGATGCCTGGTTTGTTTATAAAACCATATTTCTCTTCCACATCAATAGGAATCATTTGCCTGTCATATCCATTAGATCCTCAATTCTATTTTAATCTATAAATGAAACTCACACTTTCATGATATGAGTGTTATAGGTGGATCTCAAAGAGGGTCCTTTAGAGCAATTCACTCATGAGATGGAACCCTTTCTCAGGAAGCAAGGCATGCCTGTTCGGTTAAATAAAGGTACTCTATTGCATTGTTTTATAACACTAGTTTAAACTCACCTGCCAAAAGCGGACAAGCATCATTGGTGCTTCCAATATTTACAGGAGTTGTGGAGCTTGTTTCGGATTTTGTTGTTTGCGACGAAGGAAAGCCTTTGTCACCAGAGGCTGCTCGTATACTGGTTAGTTATTTTTTATTGTTACCTGAATTGTTGTAGCATTATTACAATTGGAGGGGATGACTTTTTTTTTAATTGCCAAGTGCCAACAACTATATTCCCACCTCATGTCATTTTTGTGTGGTGAGTAAGGATGCATATGATTTTGTTTTTTTTTTTTCAACGAAATGTTGCGTTGAAGAAATTGTTGTTTGTGGTTTAGTTTCCTCTTTAAATTCCCAATATTCCTTAGCAATTTTTTGGCCGCAGTAATCAGTAGCTTGGGTTAGTTATATCGTACCTCCTTGTGTCAATTTAACAACCGCTATAAGTGTAAATTGTTGTTAACTGAGAATATAGTGATGGCATCTACATTAGTGTTCTATAAGATAGTGAAGCTTCAAGGCTAACAAAGTGACTGTTCTTAATTACAGCGTTTAATGGGAATCAAGATGGCTACATTTCGACTTAACTTAATTTGCAGATGGAGTCCCGATGAGTTTGAACTTTACATTGATGGGCCTGATGAATCAGATATTGAATGCTCGTAGGACCTCTTTTAAAATGTAGAAGATTATGGAGCGCCCTCCTCCAAAAAGAAAAAATATTACAAGATATCGCATATGTAATTTACATCTACAGTGATATATACTGTAGCGTTTTTTGGATTATGAATTCTTAGAAGAGTTAATTTGTGGGAATGCGAGAGATTTCTGTCAACTAGGCCGAGCTGTAACTTAATGAAAAATTCAAATTACTGAGATACAATTTTGATTGGCTTAGATTTTTTTGCTGCTGATATATAATTTCTATCAATTCGGAAGAGTAGAGTCTAAGACTAAGTATCCCTTAAAAGGGAATTCGATCCCTTTTAAGCTTACTATCTGCTACATCAGTAATTGAAAATTTTAATTTTTCTTCATTGTAAAAAAGATATGAAATGCATGGAAAAAATAGGGTGGAGAGAAAATCTTTGGTAGATTAACTGGTTTGGAATCTTTGGACCGAATTCTTTAATATGCACATGAATAAAAGAAACATGAATATTCCTTTAAATATATTTACTTGGATTAATCATGTGAAACTCCTAATGATTACATAAAAACTTTATTGTGCTTAAATTTATATTAGTTCTCACATATAATTGTTAGCACACTGCGCACAAGAGAAAACTCGAGTTTACCCAAATCACATAATATATTGTACTGCCACACATTTATATATCATACAAGTTCTCAGTTTTTTTTTTTTTCTGAAGGAAGTTCTTAGTTTCAGTACTTCTACTAAAACATGCATAAACACACAAAAGCAGAAATCAAATGGTTTACTAGTAGTATAATAAAATACCAGGAAGGTACATCAATAGTAATATTTTAATGTCAATAATAATGTAGTATTTATTAGTATCAAAACATAGGTAGAAGTGGAAATTGGCAAAAATCTAAACAGTAAGCAATGGAATTATAAATAGTAAATAGTAGATAAACTTAATACCAAAAACATAAAATCATTGGTAAAAATGGAAGTAATTAAGTTCGTAACTCATGACACATTAGAGACTTGTCTGTTCTTTTAATTATACACACATACTAATCCGACAATCGAAGAGATTTCGAAGTCCACAAGCGTGAGGGAAAAAATTGGATAGCAAATTGATCATCGGCATGTGCAATACTTGTTATACATTAATTCCATACACAATAAAACGTATTCTAACTACTCTGCTACAAATGAACAAAATTTTACAACACTTCTCGTGAAGGGTTGTGATACAAGACTTAGAAACACAGCTATAAAAACAGAGCAAGTGCGGTTAATTAAAGCTGTTAAGCGCTCATTCTCTTTTATCTTCCTCTTCTGACTCGTCTTCTTGATCAAAGGATCCATCAGTTCCACCATTCTTCTCTTGCCGAACTAAACTTAGTTCACCCTGACCTTCCTGCTTTCCCTTAGTGAGAGATTGAGCTTCTTCGTCATCAGAATCTTCTCCCACTTCCTCCGAATATGCATACCTATACATCGATTGCAGAGGCAAATCAAACATAAGAAGTGAGACTCATCCCTAAACCATTTGAAACATGAAATGATGTGATAATTCTGTTTTCTCACCACTACAACTAGCCAGTAGCCAAACAACATAACAGCAACATTAGCATGACATAAATATAAATAAATGAAGCTAGCACAAAGTTCAACTGGTAGCCAGAAATAAAGGTTTTCTCTCATGACAAGGCAATCTCATCAGAGGAGCCATAAATTTCAAAAGCTTGTAGCCTAATTGTTTTTGAGATTCATTTAATGAATCACTTTAAAATAGAAATATAACCAATGATAAATGTTGGGAATGAAATGTCATGTTACAACAACAACAAAAGCCTTATCTCACTAGGTAATACAATTCACCTTTGAGAGCTTTGGGATGGGGCCCAGAGATAGCATATAACACAGAGTAATGCAAATGCTAGAATGTCCCAGAATGCAGTGATGATCCAAGCACTTTGCCAGCGCTCATTGAAAGGATCTGTAGCCTTGAAGTATACCTGTAAAATAAAAATTAGCAGTGATTGCAACCCAGATAACAAATTGAAAGATGAAAGCAATATGACAGTAAATTTCCATGAGAAAACAACATTTCGTAACAATTTATAGTTAAATAGTGTTAAAAAATTTCTACAACAACTAAATGGAAGCCAAAGTGCCAAACACAATTAAAACCAGGAATTTTTCTTTTTCTTCACTGGTTTTGCAACAGTGCAGTGTCCAAACAGTGAAATATGAATCAGTTTTTTTTGGTGGATAAAACATCAATTTCAGTTATTCATTACAAGAAGTACATGCTACTTTTTGTGCAAGATAAAATAAACTAAATATAAGCCTTACCTCATATCCAATCCAAGCAACTGAGGAGATCACAGTTACTGCTAATGCATTTGAGAACTTCCTATATATATCCAACTTGACAGAACTTCGTTTTGCCTGAGAACCACACACACAAAATAAAAAATATTGAAAAAACAAGATAGTAAGAGATTCAAAACAGAGAATTTATAGGTATGCTGCAAAGTAATAGGGATTTGAGGAAAAGATACCTGTAACTGCTCCAGTGTTCTTGAAAGAGATGTAAAAATCCATAATATCAAAAATGCATCTAAGAAAGCATCAGGAAGAACTAGAAGAAGCCTTGCCCTTCCTGACACATCATTGATGGTCCCCACATATTCAGTAATATTCAGTAACTCCGATGCTAGAAAGTAAGTTATTCCAAGTAAAAGAACCTTTGATGTAAGACCACCCAGAGTGGGTCGCACAACACCATAACCCATTGAGACAGAGAGAATGAGAAGTCGTGATATTGATTTTCTTATAGCCCCAACAGTGACGACCCATATTGTGAGCACAATAGGTCTCATTCCAGTATTGTTGAAATTGACATACTCAAAATACCAGAGAATCATCTCAAACAATCCAAGAGCAATGACAGCTGTGATACAGTGCTGAAGTTGCAGTACATCATCCCAAAATCTCACATACTGAAAAAACCAAATGATGCTAAGGCAAACATAAGCCAGTGTCATAAATACATAGAACTTCTTTAATGGGGCCATCCTACCAGGTAAATACCCATCAGGGTTTTTCCATACTGTCTTTCCACTCATTACCATGTCCTTGAGCTTGGGTTCACAAGCTACAAAAAACAAATTATACATTCCAGTCTTTGTGATAAAAACTTTCTGAGAATCTAGACTTGCAGTTTTGGATCTGCCTTTGAATTGTACATCTAAAATGACTGGCCAATTAATGTCTGTTGCAGAAGGTCTCCTAATAATCTCTCCTTGCTTACAAACTCCCATCTTAGCTAAATCAGGAGTGCAACAGATTGCCCGTTGTCCACCATAAGCAGAACCACCTATATCATTACGATCAGCAGCCTCAAAAATTATGATGTGTACTGGCACAGAACCGTGTGCCTTGGCTGAAGCTTTGGTTCTCCGGAAGGTTATATTCTCAAATCTATCCCCCCCAAAAAAATAGTTAAGAGTTGTGCGGTATATTTGACACATAACTCAAAGATGATGCAAGAGATATAAATTATTAAATTCATATGCAAATTCTAAAATTTCAAAGAACAATACTCAAGACACATATTTTCCATGCTTCAATATTGGGGTTTCCTCATAGATGCATATCTACCCGGCCTATTAATTTATATAGATCACAACAGAATTTTGAGAAAGAATAATGCTATATCCTCCTATAAATCCTCCTAATACTTTATGAAGAAAATGTTAATGAAAAAATAAATACATTTCATGTCTTGGAAACTTAAAATACATTCAATACTTTCATGACTAGTACTAACAACACACTCTATCATTGTTAAAATTTATTGAAAACTACAAAATATAAGTAAAGCCCAATAAATAAGAAGTGGAACTCACAATTTTTTTTTATTTCCAATAAATTTCAACTAATAATAAAGATTGTGTTAGATAGTGAATTGCTAACATTTCTCTACTTTCTTAATCTATTAGGAGGAAGGTTTTGTAGGAGGACTTAGAATCATTGTTTGAGGAAACTAATGAGGAAATTTAACTTAACCAAGAGTTCATATCTTATCTTGGCAGAGTCATCCATAAACAGATTAATTAATTAGTCCAAGCTATATAAAACGATGAGTAAAACTAATTTCGCCAAGCTCTCTATTTAGCTCTGGTCCATCAATTAGAGTAGTTTCCTACAGAAAAAAAGGCGATCAATTGGTGTAGTTTCTCGCCGTCTCATTTTTTAAACCACTGAGTCCATATTTTCCCTCCTAATTCATAGGAGTTCACGAATCCACCTAAATCAGGCATGAGTAATCCACGGATTTTGCATTTTAGGTCCAACATTCAGTAAAAATGGAGCAATGTAAAGAGTTTGACGACGAGTCGAACACTCTCGCAGCTGGAATCAAGAGAGAGAGAGAGAGAGAGAGGTTACCGGATGTAGGAACGGCCATCATCGTGGACGGAATAGGGTTGGGAAGTGACGATGCCTTCGCTGCCGCCAGCGAGGAGGTAGGAATTGCCGAGTTCTCTGAAAGGTTCATGATCGTAGATGTGGATGGATGCGAAGGTGGTGGTGGTGACTGCGAATATGTAGAGGAGGAGTGAAGCTGCGAAGAACATGGATCTCGTTCTCGCAAATGCTGAATCCATGCCAATAAACACTCTCACTCAGATTGGATCGGCGAAAAGAATGCGCAGAGTGAAAGAGAGAGAGAAGAGAAGGAGACATGTGAGTCGGTGTGTGTGAAATCGTTGCAACGTCACTCTCCCAAGGAGGAACGGGACTCGGCGTTAGCTTCACGCGCGGAGCATCCACGTCATCACCCTTTACCCATAGCCAATATCTAAGACACTGTTTGCTTCAAGAGAGAAAACTATTATTCAATAAGAAATTTTCAAAAAGTAGTGTATGTCACACTTTTTTCTTTCTATTTTAGTTCAAATATTTTTTTTTTATTCTTTTCTCTTTCACACAACCATATAATCCTAAAGGAATTAAATGTTTAGTAATATAAGATAAAGTAAAAGTTTAAATAATAGAGAGAAGAGAAATTTTTTTATTCATTTAAAACATGTTAAATAATTTGCTTGCCACCATAGAAAAATAACTATTGTCCCCATAAGACATTTTTTTAAATGAATGTAGAAAGTTACAAGACGTAAAAGATAAAATAAATTGGATTTCTTATTATGCAATTTTGTATTTTGTAAAATCATTATTATTTTTTTGTAAAAAATATTATAGACTATTTTTGTTGCTCGACTGGAAAAAATTATGGATTCGCTGCTGGAAAGAGGAGTTATACTTAGAAATAAAGGGCATTTGTTTAGCAATTATCCATCATTGGACTACCAAAAGTGTATGAGTTGATCCACATCAATAAGAAGGATTGACATTCCTAACCCATTTTGTTTAGTGACGGCTTTGCCCGCTAAACACCAAAGAAAGTGAGTTGACATGTTACGTGATAAAAAATGGTGATAATAAAAAAATAATATAAAAAATAAGAAAGACATAGAAATAGAAACATTTTCTAAAATATTTCCAATAAAATCTTGACAATAAAAAATATAACTACATCACTAGCATTTCAAAGTAGTTTATCAATTCATCATTAACAAAAGAATAATTCATTGTTCACAAAACCAATATATTAAATAAAATAATAGTCCAAACAATGTTTTTAGCTCATAACAATATTTATTTTCATTTTCTAAAAAAATAAATTGTCTCTCTTTCAGTTTTATGGGACTCTTGTCTAATTTCACTACTATATGTCTTGTCGATATTCTAAGTATAGTTACAATTAAAAATTAATATATTTTTCTTTTTGTATTCTTTTATTTCAATCCAAATAAAAAGTGTCACCAAGTTAATTATAATGTATGCACTAGGGTATAGCATAATTCAGTTTAACTCTAGTTTCTTAAACTTAAAATTAGCATTGATGACAATAAATAAGAGAAAATTGTTTTACATTGACATAGACATTAAACTCAATAATAAAAGAAAATTGATTATGTATTTATAAAAAGTTTTACACGATTCTCTAATAACAATTTATTATGTATGATAATTTTTTTTATTTTTAAAATAATTATTTTAAATTAATTTAAACGATGATTAATAATTAGATGATAATATAAAATTATTTTACATTAAACTGATAAAACAAATACTTGTTGTTGTATTGCTGCAGTGACCCAACTAATACTTTAGTAAATATAATTTTTTTTAATAGATTCGGTGTAAGACAAGAGTTTATTTATAATTATTTTTTTAATAGAAAATATAAATAAATAAAAAATATGTCATAAAAATACTAAATTATTTAAATATAATAAAAAAATTACACGTAAAGTAAAAATATAAAATTAATTAAACATATAAAGTAAAAATGAATGAAATATTACTTAGATGTTTCTATCAAATATTTTAATAATGCTATTATATTTTTAAAAATATTTATGTTTTTGAATATAATTTATGTTATTTTATTATCTAATTTAATTGTTTCTAAAGATATTGTTTAAAAGATTAAAAATGTAATTTATATATTAATAAAAATGAAAAATAATAATATTTTATTTAAAATTTATTTAATTTGAAATAAATGTCGTATTAAATCTTTAAATTTCTTTTTCAGTAAAAAAACACGAATTTATTCTAATTGCAAAAATTAGGAAGATAAATAAATATAATTAATAATGATTTATTTTTAAAAAATCATCATCTTTACATAATAAATAAAAATCTTTAAAACGTTACTATCTGTTAAAGAATAATAACACTCTGATCGTTTAAAAGTAAATTGTTAGAGAGGACGCAGTCACGCCTGTGACTGTGTGATACACTAGACTGTATTGCTGCTACTGCATTCTCTCTCCAATTCCATGCATTTTTGCTTTTTTAAATTCTTATTGCTTCTTTCACATGCCAAACTCTTCGAGTACAATTGCCGTTACTTTTATTCCTCCTTATGAATGCGTTACTGCTATGTTATAAATAGATGCTTTGTTCTTGTTGCTCCATCTGTCGTGTTCTTTTGTTGACAGGGTAGGTAGATTGTTTTCATGAATTCTCAATGCATGTACCTGGGATTTGCTATTTCTCTGATAACTCTGTTCCTGGATTGGTCCTTTGTTGGGGGTGAAAAAAGAGATTGTGTGTGTAGTTAATCAAGCAGATGAGAAAAAAAAATGAATTCTTTGTCCCTCATGTAAAAAAGGATCCATTTTTTTTTATAGAATTGTTTGTGGGGTGTTTGAGAATTAAGGGATAGGTAATCAATCAAACTTGTTCTTGACTCTGTGTGCTATTTCCATCTGGAATTACATCCAATGTTAGTTGCTGGAAAGGTTTTCACTTTATCATTGAATTGATCCAATGTTTTGCCTCTCGGTTTAAGAATTCATTAAATTGGTTTCATTGACATGAATTTGAACTTTTGAACTTTTTCTTATGACAATTTTCACACTTTGAATTTAAATTAGCTTGGGAAACCATTTGCTCGGGAACTTCTGATGCTAGATGCATTTGATTTTATTTTTTTAGTTAAGCCATCCATCTCCTTGTTTATTGTTTGCATGACTCCTGAGGCTTCATTATTTTGATCACTGGAAGCTGTTTTGTTGCCTTTGTATATTCTTCGAAATAACAATATCAACTCCCTGTGATAGGTGGTGAAAATTGAATTATGGCTGATGATGGTGCTGATCCATTTCCAGTGTTGACAAGTGTGTATAGAGTATCTGGTTCCAAAAACAGTCAGCTGGGCTGGAATGTAGCCAATTCTCAGCAAACTGTTGACTCCAGTGTAAACAACTCAAGGCAGTTACAGAGCATTTCTGATGGCAGTGCTCCAAGACCCTGGTTTTCTCAAAATTTTAGACCAAATGCATGGGAAGTTCCAAGTGTGATTCAGAAGCTGAGGCCGGCAAAGCGGGGTAATGACGGATTGGCTTTGACGGGAAGTGGAATTTTGAACGACAAGTTGCCTCCTGAGTCAGTAATATCTCCAACATCAGAGACAGAGAGAGGGACAGGGTTAAATTCATCTGTTGGAGTCGTTACAACTACATCCAAGGATTGTGAAAATGTTGAATGCAAGGACAAGGATAAGAGAATCCCAGAACCCCAATGTGAAAACAACAATGATCAGATTGTTGACAATGGATCTGATATTGTTTTTGATAGTGATGATGATTGTTTTTTAGATGACATTGACTCAGATACTGGAGAGAGAAGCCATGAACAGTGCAAAAAGAGCAAGTGGCTCAGGAATTTCTTTGATAAATTAAATGCACTCACCAATGAGGAGATAAGTTCATTAGACAGGCAGTGGCATTGCCCAGCATGCCAAGGGGGTTCTGGTGCTATTGATTGGTACAAAGGGCTGCATCCCCTTTTGGATCATTCCAGAACAATACAAACAAAGAGGGCAAGACTGCACCGGATGTTTGCTGAAACTTTGGAGGAAGAGTGTTTCAGGAGAAGAGCTCCATTAACAACAGTCAGTGACGTCCATGATATATGGGAGGGTCTTGGTAAGAAAGTCAAGGATCATGAAATAGTTTGGCCCCCAATGGTTATCATCATGAATACAAGATACGAGCAGGACGAAAGTAACAAGGTAAATGATGTTGTCTTAATTTCTTGTTTGGATGTATGCACTTAATCAAATAATCAGCTACTCGCTGAAGTTCTCTTTGTGGGTGTGTGCATGTGTTAAATCAAGTATGAAGCTACTTGCTGAATTTCTTTTATTTCTTTACACGCATGTGTAATTTCACCTCATTGAATTCAATTGTAGTGGAATGGAATGGGGAACCAAGAACTCCTTGATTGCTTCTGTGACTATGCAGCGTTGAAGGCTCGACACTCGTATGGTCCACAAGGGCACCGAGGGATGAGTGCCTTAATTTTTGAGGAATCCACGGCAGGTTATCTAGAAGCCGTGCGGCTCCACAAGCATTTTAAAGAGCAAGGAAGAGATAGGGAGGCTTGGGATTGCTATCGGAATCCATTTCTCCCAGGTGGGAAGCGCCAACTTTATGGTTACTTGGCTTCTAAAGAAGATTTAGATATTTTCAACAAGCACTCTAGAGGTAATTTTTTTTTCTTCTCTTAATCAGTTTTCCTATACAGTTTTTTTCTTATTGAGATAATTGGTGATCAACTTGAATATGGCAGCTCTACTTTCCTTAGAGTTTGGTAGTTTAGTAATTCTTAGTTGGCAATCGTCTATTCTCTTTAGGAAAAGAGAGGGAAACTGGTGTTATTTTTGCGTTTCTTCTCTTTGGCAATCATTTACTATTTTAAATGAAAGTTCTGATACATCTATATTCTCTAGGAAAGACAAAATTGAAGTTTGAAATGAGATCATATCAAGAGATGGTTGAGAGCAAGATAAAACATATTAATGATGATAGTCGGAAGCTTGACTATTATAAGAGCATGGTAGCCAAAGAACAAATCAAATCACAAGTAGGTGCAGACTCTTTATTGAGATTAAGTGAGAAGTTAAGCTTGACAACCGAAGAAAACCGTGTTGATCAACAAAATAAGGAGGTAAGGTTATGTGGCTGAAATTCAATTAATATTATTGTTGTTGTGCTCATTGGGTTTTGCAAGAAGCTCTGATTGTTATCATATAATTGAAAACTTTTATGCATAAAATTGGTTACAATGCTTTATATTTTGAGGGTAATCATATATGCTGGTGAATGGTGGCTGTCTTTATGAAACAATATGATATCTATGAGAAACCAAACCGATAAGTTAAAGCTATTTTACTTATTCTTACAACTTGATTTATTTGTTCTGTATTTCTCACTTCCATTTTTTTGGTGTCTGCTCAAGCATATATTGACGTATAATTTTTTTAGTGTGATCTTTTCTGGGAAGGATTTTTACAAATTTGCAAATTTGTCTTTCTTGATTCTGGTAGTAGCTTTCTGAATTATGTAAAAAGTCTTTCTACAACTGATCATTTTGATATACTGTTTTTGTTTTTTCTAGATGGATGCACTAGAAAAAAATTTCCAGAGCCAAATCCTAGACATTCAACAAGCCATAGCTGCAAAGGAAGATAAGTTTGTGAAATTACAGCAGGCAATGCAAGAAAAAGTGAAAGAGTCCTGCGGAGAATCTTCTGAGAAAGAGGACAAGTACATCTAATATTCCCTAATTGTGCATTATTCCAATTTCCGAGCGTGTTTCATATTATCATTCTTTTACTACATATATCTTAACTTTCTTTTGCCATTTAGATAATACTCAACTAAGTGATTAGCAAGCAATATTCTAATCTATCTTCCTTCTGAAGCGAAATTCTCAGTGGCGTTTGGCATTTTCTAATCCATCCTCTATCAACAGGGTAGAAAATATCTCTTGTTTCCTGAAGCCCCAAGACAAGGAGATGAAGCAGTTTGAGGCAGAGAGAGAGAAAATCATAAAAATTCATGAAGAGAAAAGGTTGGCTCTGAAGAAGAAGCATTGGCAAGAGCAGGTTGAACTTGAGAAGGAGTTAGAGAATGAACGGACGCAGCTCATGGACAAGTACACTTGCAACCAGACTCAAGAAGAAAACTGTTATGTGGATCATTAAGGAAAACATACACAGAAATGGAAAAAGCCAAAAGCATCCACAGGCATACAGATCATGCAGAGTACATGTTATGTGCTCTGCCACATTTTCCATGAATTTATACTTTTTTCTTTTGGTTTACTCTTGCATTTATTTTGAAAGTTGAAAAGTGAGAAAGTTAACAAGCCCCACCGGCACCAAAATTCTGGTTCCATTTTCGTTGATACTTGATATAGTTTTGCTCTCATTATATATGTAGCGTGCATGCTTTGCTTGCAAATGGTTTCGAATATAAATTTTCTGTTGATTAAAGTTACTGTCTTACTGTAGGGAATTTTGGATGTATAGTTTGAAATGGAATTAGTCTGAGACTCATACTGAATAATACCAAAGTTGTTAACATCGGGATTTTACCTTCAATTGGAAATGGAAGTAAATTGAACGCAGGATTTTGCAAAATTCAAAATACATGTTCATAATCCATTATTTTTATGTTGAGATGATGGAACTATTAACATATTGATATGTTGACGAGTTATATACCAAAATTTCTCTGCCTTTCTTACGTGTGTTAAATGAAACCAAAAGCCCGCTCTCTTTATGGCCTGTATGCTGGCAATGCACAAAAAAAACTAGTGTATTTTAGATTAGACTTTAGAGGAATCATACACCAAATAAAAACTAAAAATATAATTAAATTAAAATGAAATGAAAATAAATAAAAATTCTCATTTTTGTTGTAATTAATTCTCAATTATGTTTTAGGGGGAAATATATATTTTAAAAATTACTAATAATTTGTTTGAGTAATGGGAGGTAATTAGGACGGATGTTATAAATTGCTAAATACTTTCTCAATCCCAAATTTTGGGTTTAAATTTAATGGGTTTTCTAATATGTTCCAATAAAGAAATAAATATTAATGGTGTCTACCTTTTTATTTTCAAAACTTGTTTTTGTTTTGAGTTTTTGGTACTGGTTACGAAATTCTCTTTAGAAATGGATGGTCCAATAGTTGAGCAGCAGTTGGGCGTTTGTTTGGGTTAACTTGTAAGCATTTAAGAATGAAATCTCGGGCATCTGTTGACAAAGATTCCGGAAGAGGTGGAGGATGACCCTTGCCAATCAGAGATAGCGCTTCCATCTGTTGTAACAAATAAGAAACAAGTAAAGAGAGTTTGTATGCGAGGTGAGAAGGCAAGTAAACTAAAATCAGAATGAGATAATTTAAAGGAGTGGACAAGAGATGGTAACTAGGAAAATATAAAAATGAACATAGACATACTTTGCCCAAATGAGAGTAAGGAGGTTGGCACGTCAACATCTCTAAAACTGTACATCCTAAGCTCCATATATCAGCTGCTAGTCCATATCCATGTTTCCTTAACTTGACAACCTAGGATCCAACAATTCAAAGTTATCAATAATCTACTATCTATCCAACAATTGTTTTTACTATCATGTCCTCTACTTGTACATGGTGGAACATGCATTGAATGAAAGCTATTGGTCAAGGCTTGATGATGTTTCGTTTTTGGCTGGAATACATCGTATGTATGATTTTAATATAATATACTTTTACAAAGCAAATACTTGTAAGTGCGTCTTCTTTTGCTTGAG
The DNA here is from genome assembly GCF_004193775.1 of Glycine soja. Taxonomy (NCBI): domain Eukaryota; kingdom Viridiplantae; phylum Streptophyta; class Magnoliopsida; order Fabales; family Fabaceae; genus Glycine; species Glycine soja. Next base: position 3,819,191 of record NC_041016.1, read on the forward strand.
AAAATTGCAATGTACTTATGCGCGTGCATTTTTCAACAGGATTTGTGCAAAATAAAAATTAATAATAAGGTTAAAATGGTCATTTGGATTTTTTAAAATTTTTTTATTACCTACCAATCTCCTTTAATTCAAAATATTTTCATCTATTTCTCTTTGTAATTTCTATCATATTTTTTTTACATATTTCTCTTATTTTCTCTTTTCTCCTCACAACCAAACACACCCTAAAGAAACGACAAAATGCGTCATTATTGCACAGCATCATCTTTTGTTCAACTGTGAATTCTCTTTTTGAGTTTGAAATGCCTATATGTCATTGATTTTAGTGAGAACATTTGGTATATGTGCTAAACTGAATTAGACAACCATAAGATGCATCTCATTCTAGTTCATCCAATTATGTCAAACATATATGCGACAGGAAGAGACAAACCTCAGGGGCCATCCAGTACGGGGAGCCTCCAATTGATTTAACATCATTCGACTTGGTTGCCTAGAAAGGAAAAAGAATGCACTTAGAATTTGTTATGATAAGATAGATGTTGACGTGCGAAAGTGGGTTTTGCTAAAGGTACCTTTGCCAAACCAAAATCTGCAAGCTTGACGGAACCATTTGCATCAACCAATATATTGGCACACTTGATGTCCCTTAAAATTTAAAATTTTAGATGCATTAAAAATTAGAATGTAGCAAGTCCATGTAAGTTCAAAATATTTCAGCCAGCAATTTCCAACCATTGCATCCAACTTTGACTATGAACTGACTTCCGTAAGCTTAGAAAGTGGATACCAGCTTAAAATAGAATCTTCATGATACAAAAGAAGAAATCAAAATCTAAAATGGACTTTGTGTTTAGCAATATTCGAAGCAAGCATTTTTTACGCTAGAGAACTGTAGATAACTAAGAATGTATTTTCTAAAATGAAAAAAGAGTACAAGAATAATTATATATAGACAACCTATACTAATGAGCTTACGGGCCTAACTCCTCAAAGGTATTAGGGTTTCATTTTCCTTAACCATTTTCCATAAAACAATGTAACATCATCATTAACCGAGCCTACAAACTTCCTTACCTAAATTCCAAATGGACTCTATAATTAGCAATGATTTGAAGCCATGCATTTTTACTCATGATTTCATTTTCTTGAACCTTTTCCATAAAACAATGTAACATCATTAACCGAGCCATCAAACTTCCTTGCCTAAATAATTATTATAGGTATAATTGTTGCGTTGCATCAGGATAGAAAGTTCACTCCTGTTACCTGTGAATCACATTACGATCGTGAAGATACTTCAAGCCACTCAAAATCTGCCTTGTGTATGCAGAAGCTTGAGAGTCCGTTAAACGATACTTATGATAGAGACTTCTTAATGATCCTTTTGTTACAAGCTCAAGGAAGATATACAGCTTATAATTATCCTGAGAAATAATGAGATGTAATCATGTAAATAGTAAATACAAATAACAATAACGAAGAGAAGAGAAAACTGTTGAAATGCAATTACTCCTAAGTAACATAATCAGACAAATAACAGTTCAGAAGAGCACCACCTAAACAACGAGACAGAAACAAGTCATGTCTAGAAGAAAGGACAAGTAATCATGCATCATATTTCAGAAGGAATTCATTTATGTAGTCCAATGAACAATCAGTTAAATCATTTAAACATATGAAAATACTGCAGGAATAGTATTGGCTCTGTAAAACTGCAGCGATTGTCTTTCATACTTTCTAGAAGGAAAAAGCTTTGCACTCCAAAAGGAAAAAAAAATTATGCACAATTTTAATGTGCATTTTGCAGTTCTAAACTCAAACAGATAGCTCATACAACTTCAAGGTTCTCAAAACAAAAACACATTTTATGAACTTACTCAGTACATGAATAAACAGAAAATACTTCAGTCCATCCCCATGGTATCTCATTCCCTAATGTTTATTTATAAAATAAAGTTATATTGTTCCACAGTCGAGAAATATCAATCATTGTAAATTAAAATTAGCATATACTTCTGTAGACTTGCCAAAATGTTCAAGATGCTTAATGAACCAAAAAAATTTAGCCAAATAAATGCTTGGTAATTTACAAAATGATTATTTAATTTGCCTCATTCTTAAAAGTGTAATTGTTCTTCCCCAGATATGGTGATCATATTCTAGGGAAACAAAAAAAGACTGTTTGGATAAACAGACTAAACAAGCTGAAAGTCCACACTTTGGAACATGACCCTCGCATAAATCTAATAGACTTGCCAGCTAGAAACATACCTGTTCTGTGCCTAGATATCGAACTATGTTGTCATGTCGGAGCTGACTCAAAAGAGATATTTCCTGAATGGAAGACCAAAAAAATGCTTCTGTATAAGATGGAACAAACAGGTATAAAATAAACTATATAATGAATTTTGATGGGAAGACTAAGTCCTCTCACCTGCTGAAGTTGGAAAATGCTCTGTTTGCCCTGGCTTCTGTCATCCAGCAAAGACACCTCCTTTACAGCAAAGAAGCTTCCATCACTGTGGAAAAAGAAAATGTATGTATTATCTCTATGGGAAAAAAAAAATATGAAAATGGATGACTAACTAAATCGTCTATGTGCAACTTACGCAGTGGTGTGATATAAAATTAATTGGGCTCCTCTGTTTTATCAGTTGTGGTGTGGGTGAAGAAGAATTTCATAACTAAATCTGCCACAGATGAAATCCCCAGAATCACAGCTAACTAATAGTGCTTCTATATTAGCAGCAAGATTCCACTAACCCAATAAACTAACTTTCAATTGTGTGTATGAGAAACATTCTATAAATGATAGGATATTCATATTATTATCAAACGAGTACACACATTCTTTGGATATTATGATTCTAGTATTCTAAATTCTGGACATATACATGTATATAGGAGATTAAGCGAGAAGAGTGTTTATAGGAAAGGTGAAGAGAGTAGTAGTACATTTGGACCATACAATTATATATATATATATATATATATATATATATATATATGAATGATTAAAATTAAAAACAATTTAATCATGATCACTTTAAAAAGTCACATGACTTTAGCTTTTAATTTATTTTTTAACCTACCATGTTTTGGTCTAATGGCTTTGCAAACATGTTAAATAGCACAAATCGGTATTTCTAAGGCTACTTAGAAGTGAAAGAATTTCGATACCTTTAGTACAAAAAACTTCTATAGCAACTTAATAACAGATTAATTACATTATTTTTTAGGCATAAATATGTTTTAAGTCCCACCAAATATGACTTTGTCTGATTTTAATTTTTATAAAACTTTTTTGATAAATAATTTTTTTTGAGTGTCCTTTTTTAGTCTTTACTATTAAATCTAGTTAAGTTAATACTGATATGGCTAACAAAATGAAAAGTATTAATTAAGATAATTAACTTAATGCTGAATATTTTAAATTAAGATAATTGGATTATTTTTAGGTACGTAATTCAATTAAGTAATGTATTTCTTATTTTATACAAATATGGAAATTATAATTTTTTTTAGGTTTTAATAAATTATGAACAATGATCTTTATTGCTTTTAATATTTTTTTTTTACTTTTCATTTCACTAATTTACCTTTAGTATTGTACTTTAAAAAAATTACTTACATGCTTATAAGTTACTTTTAATATATTAAATTTGTTATTGGAAACAAAATTATTTGGTCTTGTGATATATTAAAAAATAAATCATATTACAATCAGTCAAAATTAGTGAATTGAAATATAAAAATAATATCAAAAGTAATATATTAAAAGTAAACTATAAGCTTTTTACGTAAATTATATATTTTTTTAACAGTACAATGTTAAAATTAAATTATTAAATTGAAAAATAAGAACAAATTAACAATACAAATCACTGTTCATAATATTTTAAAAATTAAAAAACATATTATAAAAGTAAATTATATGTAATTACTTTATTTATATAAAATATAATAAATATATTACTTAATTGAGTTTTGTACTTAAAAATAATTTAATTTTTTTATTTCAAATATTATTCATTTTAGTTGATATTCTTTATTTTGTTAGTCATGTCAATACTAAACTAACAGAGTTAATGACAGACAAACAAGAACATTAAGAAAATGTGAGAATCTAAGGCACTTTTTGATAGAGAGGAAACAAATAGCATACATGAAAATGAAAAAGGATGGGTAAAAAATAAAGTTTTACAAAAATGAAAATCAGTCAAAGTTCATATACTTTTATGAAATTAAGGAAATATAAGATGAATTGAATGCTTAAAAAAATGGTAGATTCAATCTCTTCTCCTAATAAAACTAATAATTAATAGTTGTCATAAAAAAATACTTACATCAACTTAAAACATATTTAAGTTTATATTTTATCTTATTTTTCATATTAGTTTCCACATTAAAATTAGAATATATTTACAAGAGCAATAATTTTTAAACATTTAATTTTTTAAAACACCTAACTAACACTTATCATTTTTTTATCTCTTTTTTCATGTCATATGCAATATTTACATTTTCTTCTATTTTATGTTTGACCACTATATGTTATATAGCATATTGGATGTTGAAAAATTATTTTCCTATTCAGATTTGCCACTTGTTTGGTCCTCTAGAGGGACAAAATTTTTCAAAAGCCATCTCAATCATCTATCTAATTATAGAATAAAAAGAAGAAAATATATATTTTTTAAAATCTTTATACTTTCAATCAAACTTAATTTTGATTTCTATTATTACAAATGGATGAATTTAATCATTCAACTTGTGAAAAGAATAGGTTTAAACTTAATATTTAGTGGTGGGTTTTGACGGTCAGAAAGTGAAAAGAAGACTAAATTGGTAAATATGAAAATACAGAAGCAGAATTAAGTTTGAAAGTATAAGAAGGGATGGTATGGTAATAGTATACTGACTCGGTGAAGCCTTCATAGACGGTCCCAAAGGAGCCATTTCCTAAGAAATCGCCCTTTTGCCACCCACTTCCATTTGGCGACAGATTGTGAACATCAACTAAAGCAGAAGCAGAAACCTCTAAGTTACTACTCATGATGCCATTGTCCACTGCCGAAGCAAAACCATGGACAGACTCATCAATTCCACTACTCCTCATTGCATTGTCCACTGCCTCAGCAAAACTATAGACAGCTGTTCCTGCATTTGACGCTGTCCTTATGGCACTGTCCACCACCGAACCAAAACCATGGACATGGACATGAAGGTTATTTGGCGCACCGCTACTCCTCATCGGATTGTCCACTGTCTCAGAAAAACTATAGACATCTGTTCCTGCATTTGACGCTGTCCTTATGGCACTGTCCACCACCGAACCAAAACCATGGACATGGACATCGGATTCTCCCAAATTTGACCCTCTCCTACTCTTTATCGCCCTACCAATTTTATTACCCATTTCATTTGCTCCCTCACAGAGGACTTAGGACACATAACGATATATAAGTCAATTGAGAAGGTTCCAGAAAAGGAAACAGAAGGTTCACCTTAGCTTACCGGCCGGTTGGACCCAACGTGCCTGTCAAGTCTAGTCAACCATTCCTCTCCTTCACTTCTTCTTTTTTTAAGTTCAAATTTTAAAAATAGAATAAAAGTTATTTGATCATCTTTTTATTATTTTAGCTTAAAAGTTTCTTTTAAATTAATACTAATAAAAATTTGATCAATTTTCTTAAAAAAATAATTTTATTTAAAATTAATCATCTCGCTTAATATTTATACAAAATGTATTGTAAAAAATTAATTTAATTGACATAAAATCATTTTAATGATAAAAAAGACATAAAAATATAAATTTAAATATGTTTAAAACTTTTGTTTTTTAGAAATTTCAAAATTTATAATAAGAATGTTCGATACAAGTGATAGCAACTTGTGTTCTTTAACTAAATGATCTAAGATTTGAATTCTGCTTCTAACAAAAATCATTTTGTATCAATATCATGATTAACAAGAAAAATTGAAAATTTATTTTAATTATGATTTGTAAATAGTTTATTATATACAATACAAATTGAAAAAAAAATATTAATTATAAAATATGAAATGTTTAAAAACTTTTATTTAATTTTTCAATAATTTTTCTTTTCAAAAGAAAAAAAAACTAGTTATTTAGACAGAAACTTTTTTTTAGAGTTATTTAGACGGAATTTAATAACGTCCAAGTATTATTAAAAAGTGATGCTGATGGAAATTACAAAGGGATTTCTATGGATAACAAAGCATGTGTTTACTAATCAATTGCTGCAACAATTCGAGGAAACTAAGGATTTTTATCTTCTTTTCTCCTTTTGTTCTTATTTATACAGTGCACAAATCAGTGCATGTTTGCGCGTATTTTGACTGTATAATAGTTGCTATACTCCTTTACTAGCTACTTCTGTGTTGTGTTTTGCTTAGTTTGTGTTTGAGGTCTTTGTGGAAGTGCGTGTGGTTATGAAGATCACTACACTAGATCAGTATGTCCCTTTTGACTTTTTGAGATTAAGCTTAGGCATATTTGGCATTCAATTAGGTAAACTGGAAGGAAAACACACACACACACTCAAACCTTATTAAATATATATAAATTTCATTTTAACTAGCAGTGGAACTCATGCTTTGCGCGTTTTTTTTTTAAAAAAAAGAAAAAGAGGAATAGAGAATAAAACAAAATAACTCGAAAAAATTGTCTAGCCGATATGTGACAATAGCTGAACCGTTTTTAACTTTTTATAATACAATTTGATTATGTAAATAGGCAACAGCTAAGCATATGTAGAAGTGGTAGAAGTATCAAATAAATGCAAATGGCGTATGTGTAGCTGTTCGAGCTGATTCTATTTCTAGGGCCATCAAGCCAAACTAACTACCACCAAGCTTAGTAATAGGAAATAATCCAACGTAAAGTATATACTTTTTCTTTCCTGAATCAGCATAATTATAAACTACGAAAATGCTCCAATTGATCAAACGTGAATGTTCATTGTTGCTCTAATTGAAGAGAAAGTGCAAGCAATTAATACAATAAAGGCTGCTTCCTTTGTTAGGTGCACACTTCCCTTTCTTGGCTAGCTCTATTTACACATGTCAAGGGAGAGTGCCTGTGACTATAAATACTCGAAACCGTTGCTCTAATAACTATTGCTTGACAAAAAGAACGAACAGCTCAGCTCTAAGTATATGACCTTAGCTCTCTCCTGGTGGAAATGCAGAAGCCCGTCTTCTTATTCTCCATTTCACATATCTAGTCACAAGACCCGTCATCAGGGACCGGCATGGTGGTCTAATCTAATGTAAGTGATTATAACCAAATCAGCTTTAGATTGTATGGTCCAACTCCAGATATATCTGCAAAACTACTGACCTTTTCCTGTATATTTCACCAGTCTAAACCTGAGGTCTTTATCACTCGATCTGTTAGAATAAACAATCAAAAATAGTTGATGGATCCGACCTTTCCCCGTGCCAATGTTAGAGGTGACTGAGAGCTCTTACGACATTAAAAGATTAATACTTGGAGAAACAGGACTTATGGGAGATAGAAGTGGTCTCTTTACAAATGGATGGTCCAATAGCCGGGCAGCAGTTGGCCGTTTGTTTGGGTTAACTTGTAAGCATTTAAGAATGAAATCTCGGGCATCAGTGGACAAAGATTCTGGAACAGGTGGAGGTTGACCCCTGCCAATCCGAAATAACGCTTGCATCTGTTGTTACAAATTAATGAAACAAATGGTAAGAGCAGTTATCAAATTTCAAAGGTAAAAGCAGTCTGTGTTTACTTGATTGTTTGTGAGGTGAGAAGCCAAGTAAACCAAAAATCCTGAATTAAAATGTATGAGATAATTTAAAGGATTGGACAAGCAATACTAATGGAAAAATTCAGTCTCAGTAATAACAGAATCTAGGAAAACTAGGAAAATATAAAAATGAAGGTAAAGAAAATATGATAGTCAGAGATGTTTACATACTCCTTCCAAGTGAGAGTAAGGAGGTTGCCGTGTCAACATCTCTAAAACTGTACATCCCAAGCTCCATATATCAGCTGCTAGTCCATATCCACGGTTCCTCAAGTTAACAACCTAGGATCCAACAATTCAAAGTTAAACTTGGCACATTATGAAATTACAAATGATTGAAAACAGTGATTGGGCAGTCCGATATAAGAAATTCAGTAGAAGCATATCCATCTATAGAATAATTTGTTAATGTTGAAGCAAGTGAGAACATTTGCTATGTGTGCTAAACTGAATTAGATAGCCATATGATTCATCCATCCAATTAAAGGAATTATGTAAAACATATGCTACAGGCAGAGACACAAACCTCAGGGGCCATCCAGTACGGGGAGCCTTTACTTGATTTAACATCATTCAACTTGGTTGCCTGCAAAGGAAAAAGAACCAACAATATAATTGCAAGCGGTTAGCATTTGGAATTTGCTATGATAAGATGCTGACTAGAGAAAGTTGGTTTTGCTAAAGAAATGTACCTTTGCCAATCCAAAATCTGCAAGCTTGACGGACCCATTGGCATCAACCAATATATTGGCACACTTGATGTCCCTTGAAATTAAAAATTTTCGATGAATTAAAAATTAGAATGTAGCAAGTCCATGTAAATTCGAGATATTTCAGTCATCAATTTCCAACCACTGCGTCCAACTTTGACTATTAAGTGATTTTCATAATCATAGAAAGTGGATATCAGCTTAAAATAGAATCTTCGGGATACAAAAGAAGAAATCAAAATCCAATATGCCTAAATAAGACTGCAGTTATTATAGGTATATAATTATTGCATTGCATCAAAAAAAGAAAGTCTACTCGTGTTACCTGTGAACCACATTACGATCATGAAGATACTTCAAGCCACTTAAAATCTGTCGTGTGTATGCAGAAACTTGAGAGTCCCTTAAACGGTACTTTTGATAGAGACTTGCCAATGATCCTTTTGTTACAAGCTCGAGGAAGATATACAGCTTATCATCATCCTGAGAAATAATAAAATGTAAATACAAATAACAAAGAAAAGGAGAGGAGAAAACACTTGAAATGCAATTACTACTAAGTAACATAATCAAACGAAAAATAATTCAAGGAGCAGTTGCTAAACAATGAAACATTTCTAACAAGCCATGTCCAGAACAAAGGACATGGGATCCAGGGATCAGGGATGTAATGATGCACGGGATAGCCAGTAAATCATCATCAAATTTCAGAAGGAATTCATATATATTGTCCAATGAACATTCTGTTACATCATTTAAACATATGAAGTCTTACAGGAACAGTATTGGCTCTATAAAACTGCAGAGAATGTCTTTCATATTTGCTAGTTGTTGTTAAGCATATAGGACTGAGTAAGAAGGAAAAAGTTGGGAGCAACTTTAATGTGCATTTGCATTTCTTAACTCAAAACAGATAGCTCATAAAACTTCAAGGGTCTCAAAACAAAAACACTTTATGGACTTACACAGTACACAAATAAATATTTCAACTCAGCCCCATGGTATCTCATTCCCTTCCACTAATAAAATAAAGCTATATTGTTCCACACCATGCCATATCCATCACAGTAATTAAAAATTACTTTATACTTCAGTAGACTTGCCAGTTGCCACAATGTTCAAGATGCTCAATGAACTAAGAAATTTCAGCCAAATAAATGCTTGGTAATTTACAAAATGCTTATTATTGCCTCATTCCTGAAAGTGAAATTATTTTTCTCCAAACAACACAGTCATATTGTGGGGAAAATAAAAAGACTTTGTTGAATCTAAAGTGTTCTGGTATTTTTGGATAAACAAGCCACTTAAGTTGAAAGTGCACACTCTTGAACATGAGTCACACAAATTCTAATAAACTTGCCAACTAGAAAGCAGCATACCTTGTCAGTGCCAAGATATCGGACTATGTTGTCGTGTCGGAACTGACTCAAAAGAGATATTTCCTGAATGGAAGACAAAAAATATTCATATTATCAAATGCTTATGCATAAGATGGAACAGATAGATAAAGAATATGTTGTATAGTAAGGTTCGACAAGAGAAAAAAAAATGATGGCATGAAGTTTGATGGGAAGACTAAATCCTCTCACCTGCTGAAGTTGGAAAAGGCTCTGTTTGCCCTGGCTTCCATCATCCAGCAAAGACACCTCCTTTACAGCAAAAAAATTCCCATCACTGCAGGAAAAGGGAATGTACTGTGAAAACAAAAGCACATGGAAATGGATGACTAACTAAATGGTCTATTTGCATCTAACACAGTATGTGGCGAAAGAGAAGGAATACTGACTCGGTGAAACCTTCATAGACGGTTCCAAAGGAGCCTTTTCCTAGGATATCGCCCTTTTGCCACGACCGGAAATACCCACTTCCATTTGGGGACAGATTATGAATATCAAACGACCCGTGGTCATCAGCAAAACCAGAAACCTCTTCAGTTTGAGCTTCGACAGCAACATCGTCATCACGTGACACAGAATCAGAAGGTGGAACCCTCTCCGTTTGTTGTTGGGAGGTCCAAGCAGAGGTGACCAACGGCGGTTCCAAAACGGGAGGCCGAACACCCTTTATTCCCCCCTCTCTCGGTTGGACGCTGCTGCGGGCTTTATGGGCCCGGGCTTCTTCCCAGGCTGCAGCAGGGATGGCAAAGTCCTCGGGCCCAGAGAGGCCCAGGCTGCGAAGGATGCGGTCGAATTCGCCGTCGATTCCTTTGACTCGGAAACTCCGTTGATTCAAATAAGCTGCGTCTGCGTCTGCGTCTGCGTCCTCGTCCTTCAATTGGTAGTCGATGTTCTTCATAGCGTTCCGACGCTCAAGGCGTGGCTTCAAGCGCTTCCGCTCAGCTTCCATTACACGCGCAACGCACTGACTCTTTCTTCTTTCTTCCAAAACATATTAGGCAGAGACGGCACTGCACACAACAACATCACATTCATTTCTATTTCTTATTTTAAATACCCCAATCATTCTACTTATGTTACCAAAGATAACAGGAAACACTACCTCTTAATGCCACGTGGCACTAGGCGCGCAATTCAAGACATCCACTACTGTACTTTCTTCTTTTTCTCTGCGCGTGTGCGTCAAACTGAAACCTAGCACTTTCTTCTTGTCATTCGAGTGAGAATGTCTTTGAATTTTTTTATGTCAATCTATCCTTTTTAAGAAATAAATAAATATTATTGATATATTTTTGTTGTAATTCGTAATGTATTTGATTATACAATTTAACAAACAAATTATTTTTTTTTCATTTTTAATAATGTTTCCGGTAACATTCCTTTTTATATTCTTGCTATACTTTTTTAAAATTGGTTTTAAGTATATAATTATTTTAACATCTTCATATTTATATCGTTAAAGTTTATAATAATTTTTAAATATATAATTTATATTATAATTAAATTTTATAATAAATAAATACTTTTGAGTATATAATAAATTTTTGTATGTAAAATTTAAGTTATAACATAAGATTATTTTTAACTATTAGTAAATTTTTTAAATCATTGAAATTAATTTAAAAGATTAAATTTAAAAATATATATAAAATGATGGGAATAGACAATTAAGAAAATCAAGTATAGATATAAAAATAGAAGAATTATAATTTGAGATGATTGAAAAATAAATTATTTGGATGATTATGAGAGTGACGTATGAAATACACATCTAAATATAAAAAAAAGGCATAATGTTGAAAATATATTTCTTTTTCGAAGTTTTATATCATAATTTATAATTTATAATATACGTGTAGATATATTTTTAATATGTATATATATATATATATATATATAATAAAATATCAAATGTTTTTATAAATAAATTCTTTGTTGATTTTTCTCCCTTCGTTGGGATAAATGTATAAGTTTAATACTTCAATACTTTTCCAAATTTAATTTCTTAATTTTTAATTATTACAATTGTTTTTTAATTTTTATTACATTAATTTTTTCATTTTTTATAAAATAATTAAACTCTTAAAAAAATTAGAGATAAAATTAGATTTAAAAGATGTAACACTAAAAAATTAAATAAACGATAGAAAAAATTATAATTACGAGATTAAGGTTTCAAAATGGAAAAAATAATATTTCAATTTTAGAAAAAATATAAAAATTTAATTATTGAGTTTTTATGTGGAAGATGATCTGAAATAGTTTAATTAATTCAATTCACGAGAGAGAGAGAGAGAGAAAACTTAGCATCAAAATTTTTAGATAGACTAAAAAAACTTTATCTGGTGAATAAAAAATTTTAAAAGAAAATATTTGTTGGACACCCTATCGGACATCTTGAGTGAGATAAAAAATCTTATGAAAGTAATTGACGATGGAATGTAATAAAAAGAGAAAAAAAAATGGAAACTGTTATTGGAATATTTAAAATCTGTGAGTGTCTAAATATATTCATCCAAAAATTTGATTGCTATAATTAAAATTTTGAGAGATTAAATTTAAGAAAAAATGCATAAAAGATTACAGCAATGATAAAAAAAATATTATAATCACACATTAAATATGACAAAATTATAAGAAAATGCAGTTAGCTCTTTTTTTGTTGGTTGGTTAACCCTTCTTTTACTTTAAATGTCAACAATAATATATTTGATTGAATTAATGAATGTATTCTCCGAATGCCATCTAAATTTAATATTTAATTGTTGAACAATTAATGTGAACTCTTCTTACTTTTTATAGTATAATTAAATTAAATAGTATTACTTGTCAAACTTGCAACTTCAACTATTATTATGAGTCTGGTGGCTGTTACACACTAACACCCACCTAAATATCTTCTATAACAAAATATTTGACTATTGTTTTTGTGGCGGCGAACTCATAAAATCACTCGGATGATTTCGACAAAACAGTAATCAATTTGTTCGGCACACTTTGTCAAATTTTATTGCACGTAGAGAACATGAAAAATACATATTACTCTGTTCAGATAGATGATTAATTAAATAATAATATTCAATGCCTTTTTTAATAACCTATTATTTTATATCTTCTCGACCGCAATTCACCAAAAATATGTTCAGCAGAAAGAAAAAAAATTTCATTTTGTCCATCACACAATCCATTGAAACAAAGCTAAATGCTAAAATAATCAGACCGTGATCATCAAAACACAGTTTTTTTATGGCGATCAGAACACAAGTTTTTTTTGTTTGTTTGACGGTGATCAAAACACAAGTTTGAATAGCTCTCTCTTGTAAAAAGATATATTAAGCTTGAATGCGAAGCCCGCGCTGCCTTTGAATTGAATGGTTCGTATGCATGATATCATACCCATAATTCTGAATGTTATACCAACTTGTTATTTTAAACACTAAGATGCTTGCAACATTAAAAGTGAACACATATGTTTTTTTTTATTATTTAAAATCAAACTTTCAAACCCTTAATTCGAGAAATTTTATAGCATTTACAGAAATAAGACTAATAAGATAGAACAAAATCATCTTCAAGTATTAGGTTGCCTTTAGAAGACTATATATACAAAACCTACCTTAAAACCTAACTACTAGTTTAAGTTTTTTCTTTTCCTTTGGGTATGAGGAGGCCTAGCGATGTAAGTTTTTTAAATAAACGTTCAGAGTACAAATTTGTTAAAAAATAAAAAGTTGGAGATAAAATTTATGAGAAAGTAACAAAAAGTTAAAAGCAAAATTTGCCCCCAAAAAAAAAATGAAGACAAAAAGGACAAGTATTTCAGCATGCTATGTTAGCTCAACAATGAAAGGTGAAATTTGTAAGTTTAATGAAACCTGGGAGCTAAAATGTGTCAAATTAACATACAACAGTGAAGGATTGAGATGACGCAATAGTATAGCGGTTAAGGACTGGACACTGACGACGCAATGGTTAAGTGATGTGGTTACTAATTTAGTTTGTATTTTTAGTTTTTTAATTTCGTGTGGTTAATTTTTTCAATTTGCAATTTTAGTTTTTTTTGTTTATTTTAAAATAGAAAAATTCAGTCTTTCGGGTTATGCAAATCTACAATTTTGATATAGTCTTTAGTTTTAGGTGCATTCTTTCTCCTATATTTTATTTAATTAAATAATTTATTGATAACACCTAAATAAATATGTTAGGGCTATGATTAAATTGGATAAAAAATAAGAAATAAAAATATGCAAAATTGAAAATTGGTTCAAAATGATTGATTTTTAAAAATTGGAAAACTAAATATCTTTAATTTAAAACAAGGGAGACCAAAATCATAGAATGAATAGAATAAGAAGACCAAAGTTGTATTTAAGTCTATTAGTAATACTTTTAGAATTTAGTTTTTGGAAGAGGGACATTTTTGGAAAAAACATATATAAAAGCCTTGAAAGGAAGGTGTATTAATAAAACTGAGGCATAAACAGCAATTGCCTTAAAAAATTAAGCGCCACAATCCACTAAACCCAGTGTTATTTATTTGGTTTGGATTTTCGAATACCCCAAAGCCCAAACGTGATCCAAACTACACACTTAACGACCAATTGAGTAAATAAGACTAAAGACTTTGTCAGAATATGAATTCCCGTATTATAAATTGTGTTTTTTTAAGGAATAAATTGAGTTAATACTTATGCATTGCAAGTGAAATTCTTTTACATCATCAATCAATTAAAACTCAAAAGTTATTGATGGTATAATTTTTAAAATAATTATTATAAAAATTAATAAATTTACCATATATAATTATTTATGATTAAATAATTAGATAAAATTATTTTACATTATGAATATTTAACTTTATTTTCTTATAAATTTAATCATATAAAAATATTTATATTATGTATTATAATATATTAAAACATTAATTTTTTTATCTGCATGAATTAAAGATAGTATTTAAGAATAAAAAATGAATGAATTTATAATAATTACTGACTCTGATAGCTAGACCCCTGGTTTATCATTATCATTAGAAAACTAAAAAATAATGTGAACAAATGAGGGAGTAACAAATAGTAAATAAATACGAACAATAAAGTAGTTCTCCTCCCTGTGAAGTGTGAATAAGGTTGTTGGATTAGGAAAAAGGGTTTTTAGGTATTTGAGCCGTGGGAGCGAGCGAGGGTTTTGGTTTTTGCAAGGCAAAAGCAGTGATACCAATGGGGAGCACGGCGGTGGAGAAGACGGAGGAAGAACTCCGCAACGAGATCGATGAGCTTCTTCGCCAACAGCGCGAGGTCCTCTCTCTCTCTCTCTGCATATTCATATCTGTGTGTGTTGGAATTGTTTCTTATGTTTGTTAGTTTTTGTAGATTACGGAGAGGCTTCGAGATCCTCGAGGTCTTCGCAGAGGTTCCTTGGCGGGTCCTGCTCTCCCCTCTAACGGTGCTCGCCAACGACCCTTTATTCGTCCTGTTACTGTTAGTATTCCCTCTCTCTCTCTCTCTTTAGGGTTCACTCCCAATTCAATGTATTCATATATTTATTATTCAGGGAGACAGGAATGATTCTGAAGATCAACCTCCTGCTAAACGTCGACTTTCATCTGCTGTCGTTAAGGTATCTTAATTATTTAATGTCTTGGTTGCTCACTTTGATTTGTCATCTGACTCCTCATTGTTCATAATTGATGATAAGTGGGGGTGGTGCTTCAAAATTCGAACGAATGTAGTGTATTTACAATATCTGTTTACCCTATCCGACAAAGGGAAATGTAGGAGTGTGTTTTTATCTTAATCTGTGTTTGGGAATGAAGGTGGATGATGGGGAGTTGCCTGAAGATGCTGGTGCAGGACAGGATGGGAAGACAAAGGATTCAGCTAACGAAGCTGACAATGGGACTGCTGCAGTGGTCCAAAATGATAGCAACCCTTTCAATTCTCACCAAACTGTATGGTCTAAGAGAGATAACAATCAAAGAACTTCAAAGGTGCTAAACAAAAATTGTATTACCTTGTTGATTGCTGGTTTAAAGTTGTATATCTAACAGTTTAGCCTGTTGTCCATGTCAGGCTTCTGACATTCCTACTACGGAACATGTTCCAAGGGTATTGCCAAAGAACGAGGATCCAAGTTTGGTTAATAGGAACAAAAGAATGTTGGGCCAGCTTTTGGGAACTCTCGAGGTATATCTTTGATTACTTACTTGGTTTTAGACATATCTCTATCTATCTCTTTCTCTAGATAATTGCTTTCCATGTTGAATCTTCTTCCTGAGACCGTTTTCAGTTTCACTTTCAATGTTCTTATAAGTGCTTATCCTCTATGTAAGCAGATGTCTCTGATTTAATCATCAGTGCTATTTGTTTCTATCATTATTTCTATATTTTTATGTCTTATTCTGAACTGTTCCAGAAATTCAGAAAGGAAGACAAGCAACTCTCAGGAACAGAGGCATATATGCGAAGATCTAGTTCCTTGCAAAGAGTAAGTTCTTGTCTATTACTATTGCCACTTGTGACTTTAATTATAATATGTGTCCTTAAAAATTTTCCGTCAATCCACCATATTTATAAGGTTATGTAGATTGTGAACTATACTTTGGCATTATCTTTATTAATATGAATCTGATAAGATATCTTTTATAAAGGCTTACTGAAACATTTTGATGAATGCATTATTTTTTTATATCTTTTGGTTTTACAGAAATACTAATTTGACTTGTTCCTAATATGTAGAGTTTATTATGCAACATCTACTGGGACTTGTTATTATAAGCCATATAATACATTTCAATCTTTTATTAATCAGCCCCTTGCATTGATAGCAACAGCATATATAAGTGTGATCATATGTAAATCAATTTTAAACAATGCATTCTATTCATCATTCTCTTTATTTCTGTCATGTCATATGCATGAAATTAATGTCTACGGATACTTTCCTTGGCCACCCCAAGATTATTGGCCCAATTGCAGTTTCCACTCTACTATTGACATTATATCAAATTTCACCCAGCCTATCCAAATTGGCTATCAAAGTTAGCAATTAATTACTATATCTATGATATTTAGATGACTGATGGTTGGGATTGTAAATGATAATCAAATGAATGTACAAGCTTTATATGGTCCAAAGTCCCAAAAATGCTGTTACTTGTTCTTTTAGTGGCAAACATGTACTGATGTACATTTGTGTGACTGTGATATCTATACCCCTGAAAGGTAGCCAAGGTTGTTATAGAATAACTTCATTGCCAATTTGGTTGGACAAGGTGGAAGTTAACACTAGTGAGTCAGTTACTAGATTAGGGTGCAATGTGCCATTTTAAATTTGGACTTGGGTTTTTCAGTGCTATATGAATTTTTCTTGCCATCTCAAACACTTTGAAATTATTTCCTAGGCTGAGCAAAGGGCACGTGAAGAAAGTGAAAGGCTCAGGAAAGAAGAGCGTGAACAGATTGCTGAAAAACGAAGGAGAGACTTGGTTTGTTTTCAATGATAACTATTCTTTGCTATTCATAATAGACAATGACACAACGTTCCATTTTGATTCTCATTAACAATTATATTCTTTTCCCCCCCTATTCCTATCAGACTCTTAGGGCTCGTGTGGCTGCTAAGACAGAAGAAAAGAAATTG
This sequence comes from Glycine soja, assembly GCF_004193775.1. Lineage (NCBI taxonomy): Eukaryota > Viridiplantae > Streptophyta > Magnoliopsida > Fabales > Fabaceae > Glycine > Glycine soja. The sequence goes on from NC_041016.1 coordinate 3,836,741, forward strand.
GAGCTGCTGTTTCTTCAGTGGACTGAGCATCATAAAAGACTAAGCAATTTTACAAGGTTTGCCCTTTTCAACTGTAAACTAATAATGGGCATGAGTCTATAGCTAGTCCCTTCAAGAACTGGAAATCTATTATATCTGATATCAAATAATGCTCTGCTCTGCAGGTTATTTTTAATTTTGGTCCAAAAGTGTCCATATTCACATTTTATTCAGACGAAGATAAGTTTCTGTTCATGTGAATTGTAGTGTCGAAGCAACTTGATGACTGGATGTTTCCTGCTAATTGCAGGATTTTAGGTAGACATATGAAAGTTTTTCTTTAAACTTTTTGGTACCTTCTTTGATTGAATGTGGCATGTAATTTTGCAGGACTAAAGCAGAACCTCCAATCTACTATTTGCCTAACAAGCCCTTGGATGAAGATCCTACATTACTTGAGAAGAGCAAAGAAGAGGTTGTCAAACTTAGACTTTTGATTTCTTTTGGTCTTCATCTTATAGAGCATCATTTTGATCACAATGGACAGCCATCCAGGATTGACCCGTTAAATCTCCGCAAATATTGATGCTTTTTTTTGTTGTTACATGGATGTTTATGGGTGCAAACTCACCATCACACCAGATTCAGGATTATGGCCATTTAAAATGTATCTTATTTTTTGTTTAATATCCATATCTTTTCATTTTGCAGGCTTTTCTAGAATGGAAGAATGCAAGAAGAGAGGAAGTGTCCGAGTATCAGAAACAGATTGGGGAGCAGTATCTTGCCAATGTTGAGAAGGAATTGGAGAGATGGCAGAATGCAAGGAACGCAAGGAAAGTTAACAATGACCAGAATTTACAGGAGACAATGGACAAAGAGTTGGATACTCATAGGCTGGAGCATGGTCCCAAGAAAAGAAAGATCCCTGACGAAAACAATAATGACGACGATGATGATGTGGAAGATATAAATGTGGGAGAGGATGACATGATGGATGATGAATTAGACGATGATTCTAGTAGGAGGATTGATGAAACAACCAAGACGGAAGCAGGTAGTGCCAGTTCAGATCCTGCAGCTGATGCTGATAATGCGGGAGGGAAGTGATCACCCGCAAGGACACAATTTTCAATAGTTTTGAGTTATTTATGTTTTTGTAGTTTATTCCTTGGTATTCTAACTTTTACGTATTTGGATTTATAGCCTTTGTATTTTCTGTATGCAAATGAATTTTCTTCACTTATTTTCTTTGTATTGCTGACTTTAGAGAATCAGATTAATGCACAGTATGTTTGTTGGGTTTGTGCCCCCAACGAGCAAACTTAGCATGCATTTATTTCATTTCAATTTGCACGAGTTTTCATCTGGCATTCAATTTTCCTGGGAGCCACAAAATAAAGTTTGCGATGAGAAAAATCATTTTTAATAGATTATTTTTTTCCATAAAATGAATTTGGGTATTCCCCTCTATAAGTATCTGCACATTTGCTGGTATGGATATAGACATGAAGAATAATATAATAACTGAATAGTTTCATCATAGTGCTATGATACGTTAATTAGTTTCATACCAGCAAGATGTAGGCATGATCACTACAATACCTGTGCAAGTTTCATAATGCTATATTACTTTAATTAGTTTCATACCAGCAGTTAAAATTTGTATATTTCACAATTTACGATACCTGACAATCAACTAGCTCTAAAGTTTATTAAAAATTATATACTTAACGTATTCTATAGATGGAATTAATAAAAATCAATATACACGGTAATAGAAAAAGTATGTTACTTTAATTTAATCTTCCTCTCTCTATATGTATATACTGAATTTAATAACTATTATTTTTATAGTTTATAACTATAATTTAATGGATCTTTAGATTTTTTTAAATTAAGATGTTCTAATTTTAATTAATATTTTTTGTCACTTTTGTATTTTATTTTTTTTACTATGAAGTAACTCTATCGAAAGCAAGGATTTTATAACATTTTTATAATAATATATATATTATAACAATTTTTATATCTCTCTATATTTTATTAATTAATTTATCTTTCATTTTCTGCTTAACTATGAGCGAAGAAGATAATTCACGTATCCTCTTTTTCCATTTCTGTCTTACTATGAAAAAATCTGTATAACTTTTTTATACAATTTTTGATGATGTAAAGCATTGCCTTAAGAAAGAAGGCATTCATTATTAGGTTAGCATACAGTATCTTTCCGTTTCGAAGTCAATGATACAAAATCAAGTAGAAATGCAGAAACATTATTTGTTTAGTTTCCGAGAAAGCGTCGAGCAGCATTGCTTTTCAAAACAGAGAGAGAAAAAGAAAACTTTCCAACGAACAAACATGGAGAAAAAAGATTCCGACTGAGTTCTTTTCCAACCATCTGGTTTCAAATAAGCTTGTAACTTGTCGTTTAATTGGTGTTGTTTTCTGCTATATTATGTCCTATCATTGTGTTTATCATGTCAATATACCAATTGGCTCCTTCCTTTTGGAGTTTAGAATGTCTACCTTTCGGGAATTAGTTCCATTAGTTATCAGCCTTTTTTATTTGCTTCTAAACTCTTCATCATACACTGCTGGAACCAATCTTTAATCATACCCTTTTGGGTTGCACTTAATAGACTTATTATTTTCACCCTCGTGGGAAACCAGCCTTTAGCTTCTGGTTAGTGCAAATGCATGAACCAACCTAGCTAGTAGGATCGATATGGATCCATCCTTCTTTTATTTTTGTGAGATGAGAAAGAACAGCATAAAAGCTTTTGCTTAAAAGTTGCCACATTTTTTGTTTGACTTTTAACATTTTAGGATATGTTTGAATACCTGTTAAAACTCCGTTACACGTACGCATTGTGAATTTGTGAGAGACAAAGTTTGAAAGAAAAAAAAAATGCATTAGCCGAACATTAGTTAAAGAGGAAATTAAAAGCACACTTATTGTTTCCATTTCTAGCTATAAATTGAGTTCTTTTTGCTTGCCTCTTCTTAGTTTTAATCATCTTTAAACAAATTCGAATACCAAATCATATTTTTATTCACTTGTCTATCCTCACTCTGTGTTAGAGCAGCAAGACAAACCTCACGCATACACTCACTCAGTGTAACAAAAGCTATGAACTAATGATGATGGGGTGATGAGAGAGAGAGAATAATAGTTTGTATTAATTTTTCAGACACAAGGTATCAAAAGCTTACACTTAACAATGCACATGCCTCTTATTTATAAGGTTTGTTGGTTATAACAAACTTTAACCAACTAACTACTTAATTAACAGAATTAATTATCATATGAATGATCTAACTTCAACACTCTGTGGGTCATCATCATAATATAAAGTATAAACATTCCTCTTCCAATCATTAACAAGAGTGCTAATTTCTTTGAACACCAGACGAGGTAGGAAAATTGGTAAAGAATGAATCTCTTCAAGTTCTAGGTTTTTCTTAGTGAGATAGGAAGGTGTCATGTGATCGATTTGGAATAACTTTGAGATAGGAAGATGTTTGAGAAACATAATTATCAATTTGATGTTGAAATAACCAAGCTAACCAAGTACTTTAATCATGTTATGCCTCAATCCAAATAGTCCCTCGAGATTATAAAAGAATTACTGTATTAATTTGATCGTTTATGTGATTTTTCTAAATGACATTCTTATTAAAAATATTTAGGTTAAATGATCTATTTATCTTTTTTTTAGTTTATTTTGGATTTTTATGTTTTAAAAATTTCAATTTAATTTTTTTATCATATTCTTTTTATTCATTTTACTCTTTTATTTTATTTTCTTATTTAATTTGATTTTTTTTAATTTAATTTTTCAATTTATTTAAGATTGACATCATTAATGATTAAAAAATATGTTTTTCTTTTTCATTTTTCTTCTTTTTTCCTCCACTTTATTTTTAACAAAAAAAATCGTCAATCTTAAATAAATTAAAGAACTAAAATAAAAAAAACTAACTAAATTGAAAAAAATCAAATTAAACTTTTTAAAAAATAAAACATTAAACTAAATCAAATAAGATAAAGAATTAAATAATTCATTTTCCATAAATCAATCCCCTCACACAAACCGATAAATCTTAGGCGCGCACACAGATAAAGAAGCCATTTCATACGAAGAAGGCACCTATTAGATCTCTTGAATTGAAGAGAATTGTTTTTTTCTCATTTCAGGCAGCACACCAAATAATTACCGTCGAAATAGTACAGTTCAGACTGGAAATAATTTGTACCACAATCCACACATGATCTCTTCAAAATAATGGGGGGGGAAACAAAACAGACTTTCTCAGAAAGCCCTCTTGCAACATCAATTCTATGCTCTACAAATTATTGTTTGATAATTTATCGCTATTCCATAAATAAATGAATGCTGTTATGGCAAAGGCCAAAATGACCCATTTATAAATGGATGTGAGCATGCTTTAACGTTTTGAATTGCTGGTAAGTTAAACTTATCATAACTTTCTAAAACAACAAACAGATAAAATCGTAATGAATTTACCACAAAAATAATTATTTGTTGCTTCAAAAACTTATGGCCAACATCATCACCATTGTGAACAATACTATTGACATTGCTATTATTTCTAGTGTCACTGTCGTCATCGCAACCACCATTGATATTTCTATTATTATTTATGTTGATACCACCATCATCGCCATTATCATCACTCTATATAAAAATATTCTTAAATTAATTTTAATATATGAGACTTTTAAAATGAGTTTATTTTAAAAGCAATCATATTTTAAAGACTTACATATGTTTTTGATACCTGAAAAATTTATCATTTTCAAGTTATTACCTAAAATTCACTTTTTATCAATTAGGTATCTAAATTTTTTTATGTTTCAATATAATACCAACTATTGGGATGGAATCTCACTTGATGTATTCTCCCTAATATTTTAGTGATAAACGAGAGGTGGCATCTTAAGTTTGGTCCATGGATATAACAAAGCCAACAAAAGTCAATATTACATAAACTAATTTAGTGAAATAAATTTTAGTGTCAAAATTTTCTAATAATATTTTAAAAAAACAATTATTTATATACATAAATTATATAAAACACAAAATTAATATTAAATCATACAGTAACGCATAAATTGTAAACAAATAGTATGACTATAATTTTTTTTAAAAATCAACTACTGAATTTAGATTCTTACTAGAATAAGAATTTTATTAATCTCAATATAATTAAAAAACCTGACTTTTTTTATTGAATATATACAATAGTCATGAGTGTATTTTTTGAAGTCCTACTTATTTATATTTCTTTAAAAACTAGCACAACACAGCGTGTCATTTTTCAATCCTATCATCTCTGCAAGTTAGAGAGTAATCATACAGTCAAAGAATAGTAACCCTTTAGGGTGAAAAGAAATTAATTCTCTTCTAGTAGCATTAATCTAGATATTTATTGCAGAAATTAAGAAATCGAAAAGCCTTAATATTATCGCAATAACTAATGTAACCATGTAAGGTATTGCAAAAGCTGGGGGACAAAGATGGAGTTTGCACGCCAACGATGAATGAATGTCTTTTTTTCTAGCGATATTAAGGTTAGCACTGTTACGCTCAAAAGAATGGAGCAATGTTAAAGTTAGAAATTTGAAGTTTGAGAGATCATATTAAGAACTACTAAAATTGAATGGAATGGTCAAAATACAAAAAATTCTTAATTTCTTCATCAAACTTCGTTTTTGTTAAGAAAGCATAGCAGGTCGAATATGAGATAAACCCCACTGTAACATTGTAGCCCAACTTGTTCTTGTGCTGTGAAGCGGGCTTGAAAATCCTCCCCGCACAGACCAAAAAAAAGAAGAAGAAAACTAAGAAGGAAAGAACATGTTCCGCACAAACATGGAGGTTAGTGGTTGAGGAGTCAAAGGGAAAGAACTTGAAGAGCCCCCTTTTGTTTGCAGGTCGTCTCAACTTGTCTTTCATCAGCATTTCACTTCGCAATCTAACGTCAATTGTTGCTTTACACATCTAATATTTTCACAATTTATTATGTAGGCACGCACTTTAAAATTTGTTTGCAAGATTTTACATATACTTGAAATAATAATATGAACATGAGTTTTTTTTTTTAGTAGATATGAACATAAGTTATGCTTCAGATAATATACTAATAATAATTGACTATAAAGCAGAGGAGAGGATTAGTTCTAATCTCGAGAATATACTTTGTGCGAGAACGTAATTTTCCAAATGAAAAATCAGGTTATAATGGTAATTTCCTATTATTGGTGTCAAACTACATTTCACAGTGCGAGAATAATTGATTTTTTGTTTTGCCACAAACAGTAATTTGATTCTTATTAATAATAGTAATACAGAACATAAAAATAAAACAAATATAGGAACACTTTGATGTTGTGTTACAATTTATTTAATAGTAATATTTTATTAATCCTTTTGATTTACTTACTTAGGAAAGCAACAAGAAGAGGTCACCCTCGTCGTCAAAAGCCATCCTCATTCTCTCTCTTTGGGTTCTGAACTTGTAATAGCTATAGATAGAAATACAGTGACAGACACAATAGAAGAAGAAACCCAACCCAAGCAAACGCACTCAGAGAAGAGAGAATGACCACCCCAAGAGGAAACCACCACCCGCAGCCTAACGGTGAGCGAAGAAGACAATGGCCACCGGCACATCCAGCAGCGGCAGCGCCAGCGGCTCCGGAAGCGGCAGAGACAGCGACAGCAACAGCAACAGCAGCAGGCGGACATTCTTACAATGGGTACCGACAGTACCACCCAAGAACGCCGGGTCGTTCGTCGTCGTCGTCGGCATCGTTCAAAGGGTGCTGTTGCTGCCTCTTCCTTCTATTCTCGTTCCTGGCGCTGCTGGTGCTAGCGGTGGTGCTGGTAATAATCCTAGCGGTGAAGCCGAAGAAGCCACAGTTCGATCTGGAGCAAGTGGGGGTGCAGTACATGGGCATCACACCCAATCCCCCCTCCACCGCTTCCCTCTCCCTCACCATTCGCCTCCTCTTCGCCGCCACCAACCCCAACAAGGTCGGGATCAGGTACGGCCAGTCCAGCTTCACCGTCATGTACCGCGGCATCCCATTGGGAAAAGCCACCGTCCCCGGCTTCTTCCAACAGCCTCACAGCACCCGACAGGTCATCGCCACCATCGCCGTCGATCGCGTCAATTTGCTTCAGGCCGACGCCGCCGATTTGATCCGAGACGCCTCCCTCAGCGACCGAGTCGACCTCAGAGTCTTGGGCGACGTTGCTGCCAAGATCCGCGTCATCAACTTCGATTCTCCAGGTGTTCAGGTATAATTAACACTCTTTCTTCAATTCCCTTCCTCTTGCGTAAAAAATGAAACGAGATTCACATTTTCATGTCAATTTCCGCATTGTTGTACCAGAAGAACTTTCCCAATTTAAGCTAGCTTACAAATTAGTTAAACATACATCTTCTTAAACTTGGTTTTTTGTTTTTGCTATGGAATTGTGAGTGTGGCTTGGCTCCTGCGAATTCCACTATCCTCTGTCTCACTCTGCTTTTTCTTCACTTCTCTTCTTTCCCCCCATTGTCTGCGCCGAAAGCTATTTTGTTTTTAAAGAAGGATATACTAATATTAATACTCTAAGACATCAACTCGTATTTCTTCCGCCCTTGACATTCACAGTTTCGCCCTGTTCCTTTCCACATTTGTGTTTCGCTTCCTTCCTCCTCTCTTTGTCAAACCACTTCTTTTCTATGTGTGCCTCGTTTTTTCTTTTTATAGCCTTTCATTTATACCAGTCATGTTACATATATATTTATTGCTTTTCTATGTTGAATATTATAATTACGGTTTTACTAACATTTGACTCTTTAGATTGATTTTAAATGTTTAAAAGCGATAGCTTTATATTAGAAAAAGAAAATATTTATTATAATTTTATAATTAAAAAATTATACTCTAATGTGTTAAAATCCGTGTTACTACTATAAGTCAATAACTAAGAACTAGTAGTCCGTGAAATCGAATTCGGGGCATCGCTTTTTATTTTTATTTTTTTATCTTGCCCTTAATTGTAGGTTTCTGTTAAGTGCTTTATTTATTTTCACGCTCTTTTATGCATTTGTCTGAAGAGCATGGCTAAACATTCCAGTAGCCTCAGTGACTCTTTGTTGTGTGCTAGTACTGTAGAATTTTACTCACCTTGATTAGTGCACTTTATCTGTTTTATTTTATGGGGCATAACAGTAGAGAAATCCTTAATTTCGAGGGCTCTTATTTTGTTTTAAAAAATTGTACTACTACTTTCATTAAATAGGGGTGTGACGGGGATTAGGAATATAAAAACTGTAAATTTGGGGGGTTAGAACTCGACTTTAGCTACTAACGAATGATTAGAAAGTGCAAAGAAAATGATAAAATTGCTAGGTCCCACCAGAGTTGAATCAGGTCACTGGATTCGTAGTCCAATCCAGGGTACCAACTACTACACGACGGTGTCAACACCAGCTAAAGCTCAATAATGATCATTATAGTGTTTGTCCTTAATGCCCCCTTTTTTTTCCACTTTTTTTTTAGGGGGTTCATGTCCATCTAGGGTGATGCCATTACATGTCAGATTAACTAACTGTGCAAGTTTTGTTATGCTCTCATCTAACTTTACAATTCAAAGTTGCAATAGACCAAAATCGAAGCATAGAATTGTCAAACGCCACTGCCATATTATTTTTCTTTCTACCATGTGACTATCCTTTTGTGCGGCACATGGGGTGGGAGTGAGATCATTCTACTAGCTACTGGGTGTTCACACTTTAACTCCCTCCCCATCTTTTGTGTTGTGTTGTGGTGCTCATATAATTACTCCAACTTCTTATTTTGTACATAATTAAAACTAGTTATAGTTATATATAGTTATTTTGTTTGTGGCTCTTCGTTATAGTATTATATATATAGTAATACATTTACTTGTTTTACTTTTTACCAATAGATTAACGACAAGAACTCAATTACACAGGTCTCGGTGGATTGTGCTATTGTGATCAGTCCAAGAAAGCAATCTCTGACTTACAAGCAGTGTGGGTTCGATGGATTGACTGTTTGATGATATCATTCTTGTTGGCAGTATCAATGTCCTTATCTTCCACTCGATTTCTCACTTGACCCTTGTTTCTTCGACTAATTTAAGGAAGAAATGAGGAGGGAAAGGAGTGAGAGAAAATTTGGGGTGTTAGAGGGAATTTAGAATGGTTATTGGAGGAGTCACGACAAATTGTTAAACTGCAAAGTTGAGGAAAAAGGTTTTGGAATAGATATCAAATTAGGGACATTCAACATTTTTCTCAAAGAATTTTGCAGAAATTTTTTGAATAGGTTACTTCACTTGGAAGACAAAAAATCTGCGGAACAACGTGTAAACTGTAAAATACATCCAATGAGTGGGTTAGGTATCCTGATGAGCTTTTCTTAATTTTGCTCGTTCTCTCCCTTTTCAACCTTTTTCTCCGTCAGCTTTTTTTGCTTTTGAAAAGTGCATCAGACGTTTAGCTCATTTCATTATTGAAATTTCATTTCATTTTCATGTAAGAAGATCTGTTATCTTGGAATTATTTCTAATTGTTTTGAGGCTCTAAAATTTAAAGTAAACACGAAGAGCCCTTTTGAGGAAAGAAAATAATTTTTGATGTTTTCCATTCGCGGATCTATTCTTGGGTAGTTGGGGGTATTATAAGAGAATGCATCAGCCTATAAAGTATAAACGCTACTTTCGATTTTGGTTAAATTTATGAGATAATCGATATAATATAGTTATAAACAGATGTGTTTACCACTATAACAATTCTTATATTGAAGCTAAGGCAGAAAGTACAAACTACTGAGTTCCATACAAAATATACATATATTACTCTATGCAAAATAAAGTATTTGATTAAATTTTGATTAATCATTGAACAAAATTCTGATCGAGATAAGTCCTTTCATCAAAATTTTCATTGTAGTCAGGGAATTTCTGTTTGGTATAAACAGGATTTTAAATTGCAAGTACGGTTATTGTGATGAATAAATATAATTGATGCAAAACAAGTGAGGGCTAGTGGAAGCATGATTAGAACCTGCTGTGATACTATGTTAGATTTCATCTTAAAATCAATTGACTTTTAAGTGAAGTTGCCCAACAACAGATATATAATGTACTCCAAGGACAGTCAATGTGGGACTTGGGTATTTCCCATTAGGAATGTTTGTCGTTCTATTAATCTTTTATCTTAGGAGTGTTTGGATAAAAAGTATTTAATAACATATATGACTGAATTTTCATATAAAATAAAATTTGAATCAAACCAAACTTATATTTAAAAAGTCATCTGAAAAAAAAAAGTGATATATTATATATATATATATATATATATATATATATATATATATATATATATATAACATTACAACAAATTTTAAAACTCAAATGATACATATATAAAATGCATGACACTAAAGTAATATAAATGTTAGTATAAGTATTACGGTTTAATTTGGTTTAAAATACACAAACTCAATCAATCGAATTAGTATAAGTATTATGCTTCAGTTTAATTTGATTTTTGATTTTTTTTAATGATTTTTGTTTTAGATCGGTTTAAATTTGAACATCCTTGTAAGTAATTATTATCTTGGAGTTAAAATGCTTTTACTTAATCCCATTCTTGTAATAAATTACAATTATTAAATAGGAATATAAGTGAAAACATAATTAAGCACGACAATAGTTTTCAAATTAAAATATGGAACAAAAATAAGATTTCTATAAATAATTAATAAATAAATTTTTATTTTTTACAATTTTTCAGCAACTATACGGTAACCTTTACTACCCGTCCATTTCTAATTTATTTATTTATTTGTACTGAAGGGCCATTTAGTCAGTTATTGTCGTCACACTGATCATACTTCACACAAAAACAAAAACAAAAAATAACTGATCATAACGGTAACCCAGCACTTGGCCTCATTGGGCTGGACCCATGAAAAAGAGCGCACTGTTTTTTCTCACTGTCATAGACACAAGTAAGAACGACGTCGTTGACATATACTATATCTTGCTTCTTGGCTGGAGGAGCAGAAGCTGGTTTTTTACTCTTCGCATCGAATTGAGGTATGGCTACGCTAGTGCCGTGTTTGGTTGCGTAAAACAACTGTTGAGTGGCTTTTTTTTTTATTTGAATTTCGATGGTTTTTCTGCTATAGGGGATAGGGATTTGATCGAAGAGGAGAGTGATGGATTTCTCTTCGGTGAGAGCTGCGTTGGATTCGAAGTCGTACGACAAGGTTGCAGATGTGTGCGACAACTTGATGCTTCAGGTAGGTACCTACCTATCTATCTACAATCTATTTGATTCATTTTCCCTTTTTCCTTAGGGTTTCTGATTCATCGCTCAGGTTGCAGCTGACGGCATTGCTTATCAGGACGATTGGCCCTACGCAGTTCACCTCCTCTCTCACATTTATGTTCACGACATGTATCTCTCTTCACTTTTCCCGCTTTACATTTGTCAATCAAATGAATAATATTACTTTACTCACATTTCTGCATTGAAATAAATAATTCCTGTTTTGCAATTGATTGATCATTTATCTATCTATATATATATATATATATATATATATATATATATATATATATATATATATATATATATATATTTTAATTTGGAAGTGCTGCTGTGATTTTGCAGCAATAGTGCGCGCTTTCTTTGGAAGTCAATACCTTCCTCAATCAAAGAGAGCCAGCCTGAAGTCACCGCGGTTTGGAAAATTGGTCAGAAGCTCTGGTTACGTGACTATGCTGGAGTGCATGAGGCAATCCGTGCCTTTGATTGGACTCAGGAACTCCAAGCCCTAGTTGCTTCATTTGCAGGCAAGACTTCATCATTTTTCTTCTGTTTTTTTTTTTTTTGCTGACATAAGTTAGTTCTCTTGTATTTTCACTATAATTAAGGCATGATTCTATTCACTTTGAATTTGAATATCTTAACCGTCTAACTTTAATTCTGTTGAATTTCTGATATCGAAGTTGCTATCGTTGACTCTTGCTCTATTAAAATTTTTCCCTTACTTTTATCATAACCCGTTACATGTTACCTTTGTTGAATGTTGATCATAGACTATATGCTATACCGAAACTAACTCAGTAATTTCTGTGTGGGTTAATTGGTAAAGCTTGGACGAAAGGATCAATGAATCTGTATCAAGTTTTATTGGTTTTATATAGTGCTATATATATAATGTTATTTTCGCTATGCTTGAAAGCAATTGCACCTTAGAATTAGTTTGTTGAGAAAAATGTATTATAGTTTAAACTTGAAAGACTGGTGATTAAAAATCTGTTTTCTATTGGACTTCCCTTTCCCTATTATATAAACATGAAAAGATATAGATGAATGCTGTAATTTCTTGGATCAACATGTACTGAAGATAAAGGTTCCATAGATATTGCATAAAACTAAAAGTAGTTTACTAGTAACGTACTATTTCCATGGTAACTTATGCAATTGTTTCATTAAATATGATTCTTGGTTTTTGATTGCTTTTCCAATTAGCTTTCTTGTGCACCTTTATTTTATTCAAAGATGTTTAGTTCAGCAAAAATGTTAATACCAATAAACTGTTTCCAGAACTTTACACAAAGGAGATGTTTCAGCTGCTTCTCTCTGCATATTCTACGATAAGCATTAAAGACACTGCTTTATTTCTGGGAATGAATGAGGATGATGCTACAAATTGTAAGTAATTTTTTCCTATCCTAGAAGCCTTAGAAATTGGATATTGATTACATTTTGTTGTTGGATTGGGAGATATGGAAACTAATCTATTTTATACTTGAAGCCCAAAGATGATCATGATTCTTGATGGTGAATTTGGGTCCTAAGCTTGATCACGACAAATTGCATATCGTAAATAATAAATCAGTATATTTAACAACAAACAATGACCTATCTATAAAATTGTATCTTCCATTGGCGTAGTCTTTGTTCTGTCCGGCTAAGGATTAAATTCTATGAATAGTTTGTCTCCTCCCCCTCTGTTATTATTATTGACATTTTTGGTTGTACAATTTAGATTTACTGCAGCAAGGCTGGACTGTGGACCCTGCCTCTCGGATGCTTATTGTGAAGAAGCAACCTGTTGTGACAGAGCAGAAACTTGATCCTAGTAAATTGCAGCGATTGACAGAATATGTCTTCCATCTTGAGCATTGAACCTCTTAATTATGAAGGAATTAGAAGTTTTATTTTCTAAAATCTTCTCAAATTGATCAATCATATGTTCTATGTTCTTGAAGATGCGTGAAAGTACATATATCCTGTTGATAATTTTGTTGCTGACCTGTATGTTTTTGAACTTTAGCACTGATTGGTGAAATTTGCATCTCACTTGGTAGTTATTCAACGTACCTCTCTCTGTGTCTCTTATATGACATCGAAACAGTTACAAATTTGCGTATTACACTTCTTTTGGGGAGAAACCACAAGATACAATTGATTATTGTTATAATAGATTGTGTGAAATAAATTTTATGTTTAGACACGTTAAGTGAAAAGTTGTTTTAAGATGATCTATTTTGTTTAGATTGTCTAAATTAATTAGTTTTCAAGAAAAATTGTATAGAATCATTAATTTTTTTTATTGAAATTAATTGTTAAAGATAAAATCGACATACGAAAGTTAACTGAAAATGAATCTGTTTACTATTTATCAATTATCATAATCTTCAGAATTGTTTATCGTAAGAAATTATTTTCCTTGTTTGGATTATAATTTAATTTACAAAACACATTTGAGTTTTAACACTAATAATTTTTTAATTAACTAGATTATAATTTTGGATTCCTACTTCCTAGTGTAACAATATGGAAATGGAAGCTGTCTTAAAATGTTATGGACTCTGACTTTCTTGAATTAAATGTGTTGCTTTTAATGCCCATGTTTGTTAGAACAGAAAAAATGATTCGGTAAAGTCGCTAATGAACCAATCAATGTTTTTGTTGCCATGCCTAGCAATAAACTGCAAACTTGCGGTTACCGTGGGAATCCATGGCGATGGCGATGGTGGGGATTACTTGTACGTTAATGGTCGTCGACAAGCGTGTAGTGTCAGACCAATAAAATGTATTTTGACCCACTTGAAGCGCATGTACCTTCATGAGTTGGGTTTCTAACGTAGAGCTCATAAAATCGTTTTTTTTTAATTTGACAAATGTAACGCTAACATTAATTTGTTAGTAAGAAGGTTAAACTTTTGACATTTTTCTTTTTTTCTTCTTTTTTTAATCACCCAATTAATCTTATATTTTCAGTATTATAAAATTGTATTCTGGAAAATCACAATTAAAAAAATAACAAGAAATCGAGTAAAAAATTAAATGTTCTAAATTAATTTCCTCTTCCATTCTCAATTTGTCACTCACCGGGACTGTGGAAACATTAAAATTATTTACCGCACATGATTTGTTACGGTGATATAAACTAATTCACCTACTGCTGATTTTTTGTTTTTTTAAAAAAATTGATTCACCCACTGATTAATGCTTACAAGAAGAATTACCTAAACCGATATCGAAAATTGGCTTTTATAAAACATAAGGTTCAAATACAATAGTACTTCTGATAACCCATACAAATTTGTGGAACTTTCTTATTGTCCAAGAAAACTCGGGAGCATGGTAAAAGTATCGAAGATTACATACTCTACTTCTGAATTCTGATTGAAGTCAGCTTCTAAGACAAGTAAAGATGTATGTTAATGTTGGTCCATAAACTTGACCCTTCAATATTTAATGTGGCTCCTTAAAGGCTGTGTAACGTTATATAAATCTTGAATGTAGCGGTACCTGTTGTTTCTTCTCCTTAAGCGTTCATCTTCTTCTACTTCTGCCAATACATCCTCTACTTGGTGCAAGTGTGTGCATGTGGTGCTATTGCTAAGTTCTACGAGCTGCCTCGCCGCCTCAATCTCCGTTTGGGTGAACATAGAAGAACCCTTCCTCTTCCACTTCTTCTTGTTTTCGCATGCCATTGTGAGAAAGAAAAATAATGGTGAACCAAAACGGAGCCCAACATTTTGTAGGGTTTATTTAAAATTGTTGTTAACAGCTTACTATATATACTATACGTCTTCCCTTTTCTCTTTAATCTTTTCTTTACTTTTTTCCTTTTCTGAAAATATTGCTTTATTGTAATTGTTATTGTTATTGTTCATGTCACCATCATGCTTTTTTTTTTAGCCAATATCACCAATTCATCATCATGCTTTCTATATTTATAACACGTTTACGTGTTGGGTTGTAAATATGCTTCTGCAAGTTACTTAACTAGTCCTTCATTGATAAGGATTTTGATTTATTCTGATCCTTCCTCAGAAAGAAGAGCAAATTGGAGGTTAAGAATAGGACTCAGTATGCTTTCAACCAGTAATAGAAAAAAGAACTGCTTTTCTATTTTCATCTATAAACGATTTCCTACTATATGATTTTTTTTAGTCTTGACCACATCTTTTTTGGGTACGTTGTCGTGAATCCGTTTGACCCATCATGAGAAAGGGTGAGTCTAGAGCATTTAGAAAAAATTGAATTAAATATTAGATAGTTTGAAATTTATAAAAATTATAAAATATTTTTTATTAAATCGGGTCAAACCAAACTAATAAAGTGTAACAAAACACACGCACATATATATATATATATATATATATATATATATATATATATATATATATATATATATATATATATATATCCATGAACATACAGACAATTTTACTCATAACTCCCTTTATCACTTATATTTACATATTAATATCTTATTATTTGAATGAGAATAAATAGAGAAAAAGAAATACTTTATGTTTATTGGGCTTTCTTCTCCTCTAAGAAAACAAAAGGTTTTACTTGAGTGCTGCCATTTTTTTCTTCTCTTTATTTACTCTCCACAATCAAAGAAGAAAAATCACTGCATGATTCTTTTCATCATCGTACGTACTATTTTTTCAACATGGAAGTATTTAGAATGTCGAAAAAATAAAAATATTCAAATTTTAGAAAACTTAATTGATTGCATAGACATCCTCCTAAAAAAAAGATTGCATGCTCATCACATATTCCTAATGTTTGCAAAAATAAATCACTACCTGAATCTTGAACCTGAAGAGTGATGAAGACTAAAGAATCTCCATCAGCAGGTTTCCAAACTCCCCAATCCTTATTCATGTCTCTGTTTTTCAATGATGAAATGAAATCTGATGTCCAAAATAAGCAATGAGGGGTGAATTCTGTGAGTTGGGACAGAAAATAAATTAATAACACTGGAAGTACAATATGCTATTCAAATTGAGTCTAGCAATTTATCTACTTTTACCTATGTTATGGTAGATGACTATAATATATGTCATATATATATATATATATATATATATATATATATATATATATATATATATATATATATATATATATATATCCTGACAAAAAAACATTGCAGGCCTTGAGGAAGGCAATTTCTGTTGCATTCTATAAAGATCTAAGGATAAAACCTTCCGAGGTTTTTGTTTCAGATGGTGCATAGTGTGATATCACACGTCTAGGTATTCCGTCATATATTGCGTTTTTCAAATTTATTTTTGTGTTAAAATTTATTTTTTAAAACAATTCCACTCTACTCAACAATTAATCGTCTTTCAATAAAAATATACTGAGTTTTGAAAATTGTTTCCAAATCTAATGTTTTAAAAAAACAAAAACAATTCAAAAATATTTTCTCATCTTTTTCTTTTGTTTTCTACAAGTGCTGCTCACGGATTAAACTTTTAAAAAAAATATAAATAGGATCCAACAACACAACAAACACTTTTGAATGTTCTCAAAGGACGAATAAATTTTAGAAAACAGAAAACAAATTGTCAAAACAGTAAACAAACAACTAGATTTGTTCTAATAATTGTTTGATTGCATTTGAATTATATAAGTCTTCAATCTTGCTTATTCTATAATGAGCAACTTGTTGAAATGTCCTCTTAGACTGAATGCATGCATGCATCATTTCACCAAACAGAAAGTGTTTTTAATCATGGCAAATTCTTCTAAGGCTGGCCTACATAGATTCGAGTGTCATAATTGGTCAGGAAGTATAAAAACATGGAATACATGACATGTGCGACTCAAAGTGACTTCTTTCCTGATCTTCCTACCATTTCGAGGACTGAACTTATTTGCTTCAATTCTCCAAACAATCCACTGATCATGCAGCAACAAGGAAGCAATTAGAACAACTTGTGATTTTGCTAAAGTGAATTCATCAATCATTATCTTTGACTCTGCATATTTACTAATAATAGTCCTAAATCCTTTACAAATTAACGACAACTACAAAGTAACAACCGGATAGTAACATTCCTAGATTTTCCTTCTCAATCAATCTTGCATAAACCAGCCTATATATATATATATATATATATATATAACATAATATATATATATATATATATAACATAAATGCATAAAATGTTTTACACACAATCGACATTTTCATTCATTAAAGAATGACAAAAACATGAAAGAATATATTTTTTAAACGAAGTGATGTATTACGTGAAGCAGCTTCATAAATATATATTTTTTGGTTCCTAATTATAAAATATAGTTAACTAATTTACACTTATTAAAAAAATTTAATTAATTAGTTTAGTTATTAACATTAAATTTATCTATAATTATAATATTTTTTCAAATTTATCTTTAGATTTATTAAAAATTTATTCATATTCTTTAATCTCTTTAGGAAAGAAAAATAATAATTTAAGATATTTTATTCAAAAAGTAATTAATGCAAAAAAAATGAAATAAAATCTTATGATAGAAAAAAAACTTGTTAACTCTATCTTATAAATAGAGATAAAAGAAATATTATTCATAGATAAAATAAAAGTGTAACAGAAAATTCAAACAGTAACATTATCTTAATCTTAAAATCAAACTACAAACTTCGTACATCTAAATCTAAATAATAAGCATGATATTTTTTATTTATTTAAACAATATCCTAAATTTTAAAACATAAGAAAAACACCTCAAATCTAAATTATTCAAAATTCAAATTACAGATATTTAGGTATTTATATCTATTTTCAACATACATCTAATTGATAGGGAATTGAGGAGAAATGGCTACGATAAATTGGACAAGTAATTCTTTCATGAGTAACCATGAGATAATGCAAGACGAATGAAATTTTGATAAACACAGTCCAAATGGTTGAATTAACTTCCCATTCTTAAACTCTTCTATATAACATAGTCATGTTGGATCCAGTTATGTGATCCTCTAGCAATAGAAAAATGTGCTTCAGCGGCAAAACAAAGTTGAGTCCTTCCTCTAGCAGTCACGATGTGAGTTCTTGTCACTGGGAGTGAACTTCGTATTCTGAGACGTTGGGAGAGAACTCGGTGTATAATGAGGCTCAACGAAGAAAGTTAATGCAATCACTCCTATCACTATCCAGAGTATAATTCCCATCATGCAATTATCATTATTAAAACAACCATGGAAGTAAATGCCAGTAAGAAAACCAGGCACAAGATCACGTGTCCACGAATCATGGGAATCATGAAAACAAAATATACGGGTTCAAGTTTTTTTTTTTTTTTTTACAGCTATTAAACAACGAGTTCAAGTTTATACTCTCTGTAATTAATCTATTATGCATTATCTATCCATTATTATTCTTTATTCTATTATATAAAATAAAATGAGATAATTAAAATACAAAAAGTAAATTATAACTATATCTATTGATAAATAAAAAACTAAAGAAGAGTTAAATATAAAATTTCAATAAATTCATAATTTACTACACGTACAAAGTTGTTAAAAATTAACGCTTATAAATTATAAAATTCTTAAAAACCTTTATTTAAAACAATAACGATGTGTTGATGACTATAATTTATTCTCTAAAATATAATTACGTCACTTTAGTTATTTTAAGGATATCCAAAATTGAAAAAACAAAAAAAAATATGATAGCATCAATTCGCAGCCTTTAAAAGCGCGTCGTGTCGTACGGGAACGACAAAAGGAAAAAGAAGCAACGAAAGAGTGAACACCAAAGTCAAAGAAGAAAGAAGGGTTAAATTCCCCCTTGGCATCGTCTATTCAGCTTTTGGTCGCAACCAAAATGCATTTTCAATTTCATCTACTTTAAATGCACTTTTCATCTACAATATTTTCTTTTCCCTTTACCTTGAATACGACCTAACACTAATAATTTGTTGCATCCCTTTGGACATTTATAAACTAGTAAAATATTAGTTGGTTTCTGCCGACTCTCTTGCTCCACCAAGGATTTATATAGCTATCAAAGTTGTCAAGATTTCAAAAATTAATAGCTTAATTGGACAGGAATCTTTTGTGCTGTCCATGATGCACCTTTTCTTCAGGAGTATTTTGTGAAAAGAAACTTCATTATTCCACCAATCAGCTTAATTAAATGGACCAATTATTGGCTTTAGACAAATAATAGCTCCATGCACCCCCCCCCCCCCCCATTACTCAAATTATACTTTAAATTTTAAATTTTCATCATTATCATAAATATAAATTAAATGCAATTCTTTCTTTTATTACTTAATAGTAAATACTTTATTGACCTTAGAAAATACATTATTATTAGTAAATGATTCTAATCCAATGTTCTTTGATAAATAAATGAGTCCAAATCTAATTGTTTTAGGTAAGTATGAGTATATATAATTAAAGAAATTTAATTGTTTTAGGTAAGTATGAGTATATATAAATTAAATGCAATTCTTTCTTCGTATGGAATTTTATGGATTTAATCAAGTAAATAATTTTTTTGAATTAAACAGTTTAATGAATAAATTTAATGTTTTGTTACACACGCGTATATAATATAAAAACACACGTGCAATCTTTTTTTTTTAATTATCACAATTTTTTTCATTGAATTGATCACAATGACAGTTAGTATTTGGTATTATTTTCTCCCTGAAATTCCTACTGTTTTTAAGGAAATTTTTCTCTCCCCACTCTCTATCTCTCTCTTAAAATTTACATAATTTACATTCATTGGATATATTTTTTTTTCTCTATAGAAACTAATATTCAAGGTTAATTTGAAAAGTAAAATATCTATCAATTTTTTTTTATCATTATCTATCATGGCTTTAAATAACAATATACTGATCAGTGTTAAATTCGAAACAATATAATACTAAATGCATGAATTTAATGAGAAAAGAAAAAAAAAAGTAGATGAATAAAATGAAAGTTTGAAGATAAAAAATTGGTTGTGGTGTGGTTAGGGGAAGTGAAGAGGGTGATGATGTGGTGACTATAATAAGAGGAAGCAGTGAGTGAAATGAGAAGAAGACATGGCAGAGGTTGTGGCAGGCACAGAGTCTGAAGACAACATGAGCATGAGCATGAGCCTCCAGGATTTGTTGGGCTCTCATAGTCATGGAGGAAGAAGGGTAAAGAGAAAGAGCGTAGTGGAAGAACCCCTCGTTGTCGATAAGGTCACTCTTCAGAAACAGAGAAGGATGATCAAAAACAGAGAATCTGCCGCTAGGTCCAGGGAACGCAAGCAGGTTTGTTTTATTTGATTCTCTATTTCCCATTTTTCACAATTCAAACCACTTTCCACTTTGCAGGCATACACAGTTGAGCTAGAATCTTTGGTTACACATCTGGAGGAAGAGAATGCCGTATTGTTACAACTAGCGGTATGTATGTATGTATCTATCTATGCCTTTTCCGTCTTGTCTTGTCTTTATAATATATTTTTTTCTCTTGTAGGCTGATAGGAAAAGGCTGAGGTTGAACCAGGTATGCTCCTTTTCTCATTTTCTCATTCGATCTAACTCAATTCAATAAAATAAAATTTTCCTTTTTAACTGCCATTCATTCAAACAACTGGGTTAGGTTTATCCACCAATCCATATAATTGATCTGGTTAGGTTTTATCTCAACTTTGGGATGAGTTCCTTCGAATACCAACTACCACTTCCTCGTTGCCTTATTCTTGTTCACACTAATAAATTCTCTTCCGTAACCATTAATTCTTGATGGATTATTCAATCTCACTTGCACAATACTTTTATATACTCTTGAATTTGTCACTTATACCATTATCCTTCAAGACCTGTTATATATGATGCATCACTTCAGTACCCAGATTTTATAATTTTTGGTTATATTGGATATGAGGAGTAAATTTTTTTGTTTCTATACTTTAGAGGGTCAAGTGGACTTCCTCTTTTCTTACAATTGTACTGAGCATGACTTCAATAAATGATAATTGTGCACTCTGGCTTTAGCTTATAATTTCATCCCTCTCTCCTATACTCTTTCCCTGCAGCTCATGGAGTGCCTTATTCCAGTTGAGGAGAAGCGTAAACCAAAACGAATGCTTCGGAGAGTGAATTCATCCCAATGGTGATGTAATATGTTCCTTGTCCTAATGGAGGACAAGTTTTCAAGTCCTGGTGTATAGATACCAAACAAATGATGCATGAAATTGTTAAAGGATAATAAATATGAAAAAGAGAGGAAAAGATTTCCAAGGTTTTTTTATATACATATAACTTTGCTGATTATTTTCCAGGATATCACTTGGAGTTACATTGCTGTATAGAGAAATAATGCAGCTAAATAATTCAACTAATTTGATTCAAGCTGAAGCTTATTATTGGTTCACTAGGTGGAGGATCCCTGAATTGATGGATATTGCGGGGATAGGTCTATATTGGGGGAAGGGAGTTGAAATTAGAATGTATGGTTAATGTTAGATTGTCTCCTTTTTTTATATTTCAGGAGGGAACTATGTGTAAGTATCGTTGAGTGTTATATGTGTTATTTTCACTCCAATTTTTATTTTCTTTTTGTTGAATCTTTACTGCTAATTGTCCTGTCCAACTTACGATTTATCTAGAGATAATTAAATTATATAATATCAGCAAGCTTTCGTTTACTATACGGATATTTTTAAACTAATAAAATTTTAAAATTATAAATAAATAAAAATTTCAGTGTTATAAAATAACATTGAAATTAAACATCTTATTGAGGAAATATAAAATATAATAGGAAATATATTTATTGTTAATATTATTTTATTTTACTAGATGTAAATAAATTGCAGATATATTTTTTTTAAAATTAAACAATAATTATAAAAATATTTTTTTAATCAAAATATATCATCATCTCCATACTTTTTAATTTTATATACTGTTAAAAATTAAAAATTAATTTAAAAAGTACTAATTAAGATTATTATATTCATAAAATTCAGTTTTTATATTAAAAATATAAAAATAAAATAAAATGTTTAATACAACAAACTTCATGTATCTTAATAAGGAAAAGAATATTTCTTAAAAATATGTTCTTTTAAAGATAGTTGAATAGTAGAAGTATGATATCGTGGTGAAGTGGTTTTCGTCCTTTTGGACTACATTTAATGCTTGTTATGATAGGTTGACCTGATGCTTAATTGCTTATATATCGACATCAGCCACCGCTTACAAATCAGTTATTATTATTAAAATATTAATACAACGTTCTAGTATTTGATTTTAGCAAATCCTTTATTATCTTACCTTATGGTACATAAATTTTACTAGTGTAATATACACTCTATCAAATTCCACTACTCTTCTTAAAGCTTTTAGAAATCTGTATTAATTTTAACTTTTGAATTAGTCTTTAGAACAGTTAATTTTATTTTATTTTGTAGTGATTCCTATCTTTTAAGAATTAGATAGATAGCGGTTTCTTAGTTAATATTCATGTTAGCAATTTCGTGAAATCGTGGACTCCAACTGTTTTGATATTATTGTAAGATTGGTGAAGTCCAATAAAATTTTCTGCAACTTTTCTTAGTTTGAATTATACAGCTATACCAGTAGTCCAATAAAATTGGTGAAGTATTATTCCGTTACTAGTAAGTAGAGTAACAGATAATAGGTTGGTTTTAGCATAAAGAGGAACTTTTGGTCAGTTGCGTAGCCTGGTTGAAGAGTTTAACTCGGGCAATCATGACTGAGGAGGCATGATGCACACACTAGGGTAACAACCTTTAAGAATGAAAAGATAAAAATTTTACTCGATTTCTCGTATCCAATATAAGATTTTGGAGTACCTTTAATAACCTAGATCAAGATAAAGGATAAGGAAAGATTCTTAAACCGTGCAAAACAAAAGGAAAGATTCATAAACAAGAAAATAAAAATAAAAATAAGTAAAAGCATAATTAGTAAAGTCTGGAACCATGAAGGGCAATTACTCTTACGCTTGTGCTTTAATTAATATGGTGGAGATGAGATTTCGATTGTATTTGTAGGTGTTGGATCTAAAGAAGGTGAGCTGGTATGGGGAAAGAGTTACTGTCTGGGTACGTGGAATTGATGGGGACATATGTCATAAGTCATATGTGATATGTTACCTCAAAGTTATTAACTTATAACTATTGTCTTCTTTTGTTAGTCTCACCTTTCTTTCTAATATGTTTTTAATATTTTACATTTAATTTAGACAATTATTTTCCCACGAGTGTAAAAAGACAAAAATGTCTTATATAATGGGCAGCAAACATTGATGGAAGCAAATTAAGAAGATGAGTAGGGAGATGAAATTTGAGGTGGAAAACAGAACATGCATAAAGCCCTCCACAGCCACAGCCACAGAACTGAAAACATTGAAACTCTCTTTACTAGACCAGCTTTCCCCTAACATCCATGGCAACATGACCCTCTTCTACCCTCACACCAACACTACTACTCTACCTGACTTCTCCACCAAATCCCAACTCCTTCAAACCTCCCTCTCCCAAACCTTGTCCCGCTTCTACCCCATCGCCGGACGCCTCCATGACGCCGCCACCGTCCACTGCAACGACCACGGCGCCCTCTTCATCGAATCCCTTACCAACGCCTCTCTCTCCGACATCCTCACACCCCCAAACTTCGACACCCTCCAATGTCTCCTCCCCTCCGCCGATACCTCCATGCTCCTCCTCGTCCGCTTCACCTCCTTCCGTTGCGGCGCCACCGCCCTCACCATCTCGCTCTCCCACAAGATCGCCGACATAGCTACCGTCATTGCACTCCTCAAAACCTGGACCGCCGCATGCGCCGGAGCCACCCCGCCGGAGCTCCCCGAACTCGCCCTCGGCGCCGCTCTCTTTCCTCCTAGAGAGATTAATCCCGGCATGTCCGCTTCCGTGAACACCGTGTCGTCGGAGAAGTTCACGTCGAGAAGGTTCGTTTTCGACGCGTCCAAGGTTAGAGAGCTTAAGGAAAAAGTAAAGGGCGCACTCGGAGAAGGAGAAGGTTCGGTGGTGTTTGAACCTTCGAGGGTGGAGGTGGTGCTGGCGCTCATATGGAAATGCGCATTGTCGGCTTCTCGCTCGAAAACGGCGGAGTTTAAGCGTTCTGTTTTGTTCCAAGCCGTGAACCTCCGTCCACGGATGGAGCCGGCGGTGCCGGACGTGGCTATGGGGAACTTTGTGTGGGCGTTGGCAGTGACGGCGGAGGAAGAGAGTGACGTGGAGTTGCACGTGCTGGTGAGGAGGATGAGGGAGGGAATGAGGGAGTTTGTGGAGACAAAGGCGGAGAGGTTCAAAGAGGATGGTGCGTTTGGAGTGGTGATGGAAAGTCTGAAGGAGAGGGGTGAAGTAATTAGCAATAGTGTTGTCGTTTATAAGTGCTCGAGTTGGTGTAAGTTTCCACTGCTTAAGGTTGACTTTGGTTGGGGGGAGGCTGTGTGGCTGTGCAGTGTGAATAAGATGGTGAGTAATACCATTGCCTTGATGGATACTAGGGATGGTCATGGGGTTGAAGCTTTTGTCACTCTTGATCATCAAGACATGACTTTTTTTGAACAACATCAGGAGCTCCTACACTATGCTTTGCTTAATCCTACTGTTATATAGTTGGGGGAGATCATTATAAAATCCATAAATAAACTCACATTTGCTTATGTTCCTACCTACGTAGTATCATCATGGATTTCACTTTATTCTTGTATCAATTATTGGTTTGTCAGTGTTATATGTTCCTCTTAAGACAACCTTGCATTTGCTTATATATGTAAATCTTTTTCCACAAACCTTGTAGTATATAACGTATCATGAATTTTATACTTGTTTCAATAAAAAAACTCATGTGTGTGTGTATATATATATATATA
Source organism: Glycine soja (assembly GCF_004193775.1). NCBI lineage: Eukaryota > Viridiplantae > Streptophyta > Magnoliopsida > Fabales > Fabaceae > Glycine > Glycine soja. The sequence goes on from NC_041016.1 coordinate 3,861,981, forward strand.
TATAAATGCAACCAAATGTATACTACATAACTTGTCAACTCTCCAGAAACCCTAATTAAGCAGGGGTAAATCAAGAAAATAAGTCAGCTGGTACATGACAGATTAAGAAGCAGAGTATTAAAGTTCTTAATCTAAAAAATAAGAATAAATGTTTAAATTTAAAACGTAAGAATTGACAATTAAACTAATGGAAATTAATATATATATATATATATATATATAGAATTTGAAAGGAACTTTTGAGGGGGGCGTTGAAGTACTCACTCTTATCCCCAGTTGCGTACGTTCTCGCCTATAAATTTGAAAATGTAGCTGGTTCAAAACTCCAAGCTTACTCACAAGTCACAACTTTGGATGATTAGTTAAATCACACAAGAAACCTATCCACGATATATACTGGTCTGGTAGCTAGCTTGTTTGATTTTCCGTGGTAGGTTATATCTGGATGGATAAGCAAGCACTAAAATATATTTTTTTCCCATTAGTGTAAGTTTCACTGCATTTTATAAAAATAGTTTAGGTAGGATAACAAATAATTGCTCACGAGGAATTGACTTGATAAAGCTGAACAACTTTAACCTACGTATGTTCAACATTTGTATAGGAAATGGAGACGATCTGAACTCCAATTGTTACCAAATATCACTTTATTATCAACATATAATATGAAAATATAATAAATGATTTTGTTTCATGTTTGATCATTAATTCTTTATCGGGGGAAAATTAGGATTCGGTACACACAGTTGTCCTTTAGACAACTTAAAATTTATCTTACCATAAATATTTATTAAAGAAAATAAATAAAAATAAAAGTAAAATAAACTTATTCATAAACTGAAATCAACTTTTACATGAGTTAAAAATAAGCTTTTGAAGAAATTAATATGAGAGAACTTTTACAATATATTTATGAGTTAATTTTAATTTAAAATTAAAATAACCTAATTTTTTTTATTTTTTTCCTATAAATTGTGGAGAAATTTAAAACCAAAACCAGCCTTCAAAGAAGGTCAAAGACTAGCGGACCAAATACGTGCTTACTTTTTGTTTGTTTGATAGGCCGATCCCATACTGAAACTGAAACGGATATGCTTCTATCACACTCTTCTTAATGAATTAGGGTTGCAGAGTGGGTCAATCCTTGGAGCTTTCTCACAGCACAGCACCTGGTGCATTTCCCCAAGGGTGTCCTAAACTTCCTCGATCGGCCAAATTGGAGACAAACTCTTATTCAAACTTTGTATAAGAAAAATTGAGTGGTATAATGTAGATTTTTCTTTTTTATTTTTTTAAACAACAGAAGCTAGATAAATTCTTATAGTTAGGGTGGAAGGTCCAGAGTTCACACAAAGTTGCTAACTCAATTTAATCAAACCCAAACTTAACCCGCCGTTTGAAAATCTAACCCACTCCTAATATGTTATGGGTTAAGCTAGATTGACTCACTAAAAATATATAAGAAAAAGTTATAAAAAATATGACATGAGTTAACCTACCAAATAAATAAAATGTATATGAATTGATCAAACATAAAACATAATTCCACAATAGAAAAAGGGGCATAATGTATTTTTAGTCCTCTATATTTTAGATTGTATTGGTCATTTATGTTTTAAATTTTTTTATTTAGTCCTTTAAATTTATAAAATAAGTTAAAATGATCTTTTGGAAGTAATGGTCATTTTTATTTTGGAACACAATTTTCAATCTTATTGTGACTAATTCTAAAGGTGAAACTTGTCTCATTTAATTCACTTATATGAAAACTATAGAACTTAACTAATATTTGAATTTAAAAAGGTGATAAGCATAGTAAAAATCGTGTGAAAAGTAAATTCAATGAGCAATTGAAAAATTAAAAAAATTAATATTGATTTTTTTTAATTATTACCGCCCAGACTCATTTTCATGGATTGGTTTTGATTTGAGTAATATTGAAAAATTAAAAAAATTAATATAGAATTCAATGAGTAATTATCATGTTTTGTCCTTTTTGATTTGAACATCAATTGGGTCCAATAATATTCATGCAAGTGATAAGTTTTATGTTTTGAATTAGTAAAAAAAGTATTTAAATAAAATACTTTTTTTTTCTAAAATATCTTTTCTTAGAACTTAGTATCATAAATAAATAAAATCATTAAACATAAAATCTCAATTAAAAAAATGATTTTTTAGTTATAATTTTAGAATAAAACTAGTTAGATTATTTTAAGTTTGTTGTATACAACAATTTTTTCACTGATACTAATATTATTGGAACAACTTTAGCAGTAGGATTATTCTTGGATTCTTGAATAACTTGTGTGTCTCATTATGTCACATATGACACTTTGGATTCTTGAATTACTTTCGTGAATCTCAATTAAATTTAAGTAAATAATTTTTTAGAGTTCCTGATGATAAAAAATAATTTTTTTTGAAAAAAAGAAATTTTTTTGATAGTTCATCCCTTAAAATCCAATCTCTATGCTAGAGCTCTTTGGTGACAGTCTAATGATGAAACTGGTATAGAGGAGTTCTTGAACTTAGGATCTAGCTCAAAAACTCTGGTTAAAGATACTCTTAGATTTGAGAAGTTCATGAATTGACACTAATAAAAGAAGAAGAAAAAGCAGCATCGGCGGAAACACATGCATTCTCTTTTTCTTGCACAATCCACCTTTTGGGTGGTAACGGCGACCATAAAAGGTTAGTAAAGTATGTACGATAATAAAAAGTGCTTTAGTAATGACAAAAATGTTTGCTCTGTTTCTGTTTTGCTCCATCCTTTAATTTTGCATATAACGCCAACTCTTGGGAGTAATGAATTTTGAAGTTCGAATTGCGTTCATAAGGCTAACCAGAATATCTGGGCCAAAGTGGTTTTTTCTAACAATAAATGTCAGCTTTTTCTTCTTTTATAATGTGTTTTGGACTATGTGTGTTGTATATATCGGGAAGTTCTTTTCACGATTTAGCCTATGTTTAAATTAACGTTCTGAGCTGCTCAATGTACTTTTATATACGGCGATTCTTTGTGTATATATTTCGTTTCAAACATATTTTTAGGTGCTTTTAAACGGTAGTCCAAATATGCTATTAATAGTTGAAAATTTAGTTATTGGTGGTATTTTTAAGTATAATTATTTGTAAAAGCAATTATATAAAATCAACAAATTCATTATATACAATATAACGATTTAGTTCAATTAAATTAACTTTTTGGTTTTATGAAAAATATTACAATCATAAAAAGGAAATTCAATTAACAAAAATTATCTTAATTAAAAGTGTGCATATATAATTAAGTTAACGATTGACATATATACATTTGGATGACTTTCTTTTCATACACACACAAAAAAAATATTTCTTAGTTTTTGTGATGAATGAATGTTTTGATGTTTTATAAGACATTTCCGTAAATTAATTTACTTTCTTTTCACTAATATTTCTTAATTTTTTAGACAAAGGAAGTAAAGTAATGCATTTAGAGATGATGGTAGGTTTGATGCCAAACCATCTCCAATGTTTTTTAAGTTAATTATTTTTTTTTTTGTTTTCACGGTATTTTTTCCAATGTTTTTTAAATGAATTTTTTAAGTTAATTATTTTCTTTTTGTAATTTCTGCAGTATCTTATTGTTATAATTATAAAAAAATTATATATAATTTTACTTTAATGTTACTGGTATGTGTAAGATAAATATTATTTTTTATTATTAAAAAATAATTTCTTTCAAAAGATATAAATCTTATTTCTAAGAAATTCTGTGAATTTGTTCCAATGAAAAAAACATTTTTTTTTTCACAAAGTCTTGGAGAAACCCATGTTGAAAATGGTCTTATAGATAACAATTAAATAATTGATACTCCATTGAGGTAGTAACTGACACACACAATGATGGCTAACTTAGGCAGCAAGCAACAAACATAGAGGAAAAGCAGAGTATGATCTGGCGGCCTTAAGCAATTAAAATATGACAATGACACTTGGCAATTAATCCTTGGCATCCTTCTCTTGATCAACTACAAGCCCTTCTTTGACTTTGTCATCATCCACTTCCACTGCGATTGGGAAGACTTCAGCAGGTCCCAAGGGGTTCACAACAACAATGTTTATCACTCCTTCAGCTAAAGCTTGCTCCTTCTCACTCTCACCGCCGTTCCTGTAAATGCCATATAGCACCATCTGAACTAGCCCCAGTCCAAACCCCCCCACATTTGGAACCTGCAGGCAATATTAATCAAAGTCTCATCATTTAATTAATTGATATATATCATGCTAGCTAGTATAGTAGTAGATGGTATAAATGATTGAGTACTTACATAAATGCATTTGTCTTGGATAGATAAACCATATACAAACCACGTTATGGCATTCAGTGTGAGGAAAAATGACAAATAGAAGGGCATAAACTGTACACTCTTTGTTCTAATAACTTTTGCCTGCAAACAAGGTGAGAGTTAGCTTGCTAGTGACACAATATATATATATATATATATATATATATATATATGTGCATGAGAATTTGGGATCGATAGATAGATAATTAATTAAGGAATGGAATTTTTGACTCACCATAATGCTTAGAGGTGATGCAAAGACACTGAGCGAAACGGCGTCACAAATCCATCCAATGACTTTGACACGGTGGGAACCATGTAGAGCAAAATGCGAGGAAAGGACCAAGGTCAAGAAGGCAATATTCATGGCCGCGAATAGCGTATAGGTTAAGTTCTGTAATTAAATTAAGTTAATTTGATGATCGAAGTAGTAGGTTAGAATTTATATATTATTCATAGAAATATTTATACCCTTGCATCCTTGTGCGCATACTTAATGTAGGTGAGAATGTAGATGAGCTCTATGACACATCCGATCGAGTTGATCGTAATAAGGGGAACAACGCCGTCATGAATTTTGAGGAAGGCGTAGTATAACCAAAGCATAGAACTCATTAATGACAACAAGTATGGCAGCGAGTGGAAACCGTCCGTGCATTTCTTTTTGTATATCTGGTAAAACGTTGGCCTGCAATTAATTAATTAATTAATCATCAACTTCATTTTAATAATTTAAACCAAATTAGTTAAGGAAAATTTATATAGAACTTACACCGGAGCCAAGTACACCATCACAGAAATCATGTTACCTGACCATATCAAAAGGAAATAAATATTAGCTAGTAAGAAATGAACATTGAACACACAAAAAAATCATGAATTAAAATTGCATGACCCGAGAATTGCAAATGCACAGGAGTGCGCTGAGAGGAGATAAGGCAGCACATGCACATGAACATGAAGGAACATTTACTTAATTAGAGTAAAGTGGTGCATGCATATATATATGCTAGCTAGAAATGAAGAAGCAAAGAAACAAGAAGATGAGCATGTGTCGTTAATTAATTACCTATAATACCAAAAATGGCGGCGGAAGCATGGTGAGTGGGCATGATGGATCCTCTGAAGCTATTAGGTTTGGTTAGGGGCCCCCTCAATCTTGTGAATGAATGGGGGATGTGATGAGCAACTCCCTCCTCCTATTTATACACAAACGGGAATGTACTGCGTAATCAACTCATTCAGCCTTCGTGAGGGATTAATCTTTTTTAGTAGGTAGCGTAGCGAAAACCCATTTTGCCTAGTTGCAACTCAGGGCTCTCCACGTCCCCACTTCATTTCTCTATATGTAAGAATTTTTTGAATGCCAATCTCTAGTACTGGAATATTGCAACGTCTCTTGCCATGTGTCTAATTGCTTTCATTTATTTCTGTTGTGACCAGAAATCAAAAAGAAACAAGGTAAAGTTAAAATGGAATTAAACAGTTTAGTTTTATCATGTTATTTGTGTAATTTTTTTAAAAATTGTACCAATTATTTTTAAGTACATAGAAACTTTTCATTTTTTTAGGAGGATAAGTTTGAGAACTTTAAGAATATATGTAATTAGGATTAGGATTCATAGCATTTGCATGCAATTCTTGCCATTAATTGTACAACTTGGTAAGATAATTTTTACGTTATTGAGATACGGGGAATGTGTTAGAGGTAGGGGTAGGGATCGATTCACGTGACCCTTGCAAACATCCCCTCGGAAGCAGGGTTGTTTATCCAATCTAACGTGGCTTAATAAAGTCGATCCCAAAAATTAATAATCAAATAAATTGAAAATTAAACGGATCAAAAAATTGAAAAATTAAATTTTATTAGACTGGATTTTGGATTTGAATTTCAAAATCAATTCAATCTAATTCAAATAAAATTTATGCACATGCATATATTTTTATTCATAAATTTATAATATACTTATATTTTATTTTTATTTCCTATATATATGTTTGTAAAATTATCATATAATTTATCCTTATTTATCAAAAATACATTTAGTTAGAAAAAAATTTTATTACCTATTTGAGTTAAGATGTGTAAATATATTATCATTAATTATATAATGACATAAAAATAAAATATTTGATGTTTTGAATTATTTTTATTATATATATCTTATTTCTTATTTAAGATTTTCTAAAAAAATAAAATAAAACTGAAAATCGAAATAGTTTTAAATTAGATTGAATTTGATCGAATTATATTAAAATTTAAAATTAATGATTTTTCATTTTAAAATAGACTGAATCACCAACTTTAGTGGAAAGGTCTATGCATGGAATCCCAAAAGGCCATGATGATGGTGCGTCTTGGTGTGAATGTGACACACTTTCTATGCCGTTCTGTTACTCGTTTGTCTCATAGTGTGAGCTAGTTGATTTTTTGTGTGCAAATTGAAGGTTTTTCGTGCGTCAAAGGCATCTCGTTTTTTCCATTTCTTCTAGTTATGCAATAGGTAGGAGTAGGAGTACGACAAGATAAGATACACCATCAACAATATTTGTTATTATTTGAATTTGTTCTTCTTTATGTACCGCCACCTCCTGCTGTAATTCGTTTATTGCTGGAGTCCAAAGCCAGACCACGCCGTATTCCTTTGCCATTTTCATCCAATCCCTTTTTTCTCAATGATTGGGATTGCTTTCATTACTTGAGCTCGTCTACTATTTCCATTTCAGGATCCTATATGTCATGTTGGGTAACTGTATACTATGGTACTATATTCAAATTTTAGTTATAAAAGTTAATTAGATGGTAACAAAATAATATTCTCTTAACAAATGTATTCTCATAGTTTTAATGCGAATAATTTACCTTTTGACTAAATCAATAAAAAAGTTTGTCAAAATATGTGTAGCATCATCACCATCCGTTACATAGATGGAAGTGAAAAGTTAGCTTTGTTTTAGACTAATTTTTGGATGATAATGGAAACAAAATTAAAGAAAGAACCTTTTTGATGGATTCATATTATACATGAACAGTATAAACATGAGGGTGTAATAGCCTTCTTATTATTATCTTGGTCGAAATAATTCAGTCAAACCTGTCTTGACGCTTAATTAAAGAACAAATAAAATATGGGGTCACAAATTAATGTATCCGATCTCGTGACACTAGTAAGAAAAAGTGTCCACAAAAAATTGCAAAGGTTTAGCTTTCGGGGAATCTTGCATCGAGCACTGTCCCACAGGGTTCCACTAACACGGATTTTCAATTAATCAATATCTAACCTCGTACAAATTGACATATCCTGAAGTGAGCGAAAGTCCATTGCATTTGTATATCTAAGTTATGTTTTATTAGCACTGGATGGTGTTACTTAGTACGTACCCCCATGGCCCAGACTCTAATAATTATTTGAATGGATTGGATAACTTTCGCACTGAAGATTGTACATTAATGCTATAATCAATTAACTGGATTAGCTTACAAATGTACAACATCATGAACCATCCAATCCATTGGCGGAACTGATTGGGAGCTTGCTATTTGTGTTATGTGCATGAGATTTGAATGCAATATGTGTTAATTTTAATATAGACTCATCTCTCTTGTATAATTGTGAATACTGTTTTAATGATAAGAGATAAAAGATGAGTGATTGGATTCAAACGTTACTCTCCCTGTTGCAGAGTACTGTTCTTGATCGCCAATGCAATATTAAATTTGTGTCCTTTTGATGAATTGCTTAAGAGACAAAACAATTCTGTAACCGTGGCAAAATCTCTCAGAAGAAGGTATCAAGAAGCAGTTTTGAAGATTTATATGAGCTTAGTTTAGTTTTCTTCACTGAGGTATAATTAGCACACATTCATTCAATTGCATTGCAGGATGAAGTAAATATATCCTGATGTACGTTGTGGTTTGTTTCACGATGATACAAGTGGAAGTGGCTTTCAGTGTTTTGGTTCTCATCCCTCTTTGTTAATTGTTGGTGGAAGAAAGAAAGAAAGAAACTATTCTGATCTTCTTTTTGGTGGAAAACTTCAAATGGTGGGACCGTGGGAGGAATATCCCGCCGCGTATATAATTGTTTCTATAGGTCAATTTTTATCATTTTCCCAGGATATGCACACGTTTTAAAAATACACTCAAAATCAAAGAAACAACTTTTTACTAAAGCAAATTACATTCGTCCTGTGTGTTTTTTTTTTTAATTACATTCCATATCCTCTTTTTCTCCTTTCTAAAAACTCCTTAATTATTTAATATTATAAGTAGATTCATTTTTCTTAAACACCGTTTAATAATTTAACATAAAATATACACATATTGATCACATGACTTTTAATGAAAATTTATGTCTAAAATACTCTTATTTTATTTCTCTTAAATCCATAAAAAATATCACATCATTTTTAACCATAAATTATTTTAACACTTTTCCTTTTTTTATCTAATTGAAAGTGAACTTAGTTTTTTTTTATACATAAATCCACATTTTTTATACGCATCTGTTAATATCTTTTTTCTTTTTCTTTCTTTTGGTTCACTTTTTGTGTGTGGGTTGGATCATTTGGTTGCTTGTGTTTTTGTTAAACATGTAATGTGTATTGATTAAATATGATCATTTGTTTCAAATTTTAGTGTTTTGCTCCTGCATTTATGTTTTTAACTCTCTTTTTTGAAATATTTATTTTTTATGATTAGGAATTTGATATAATATCCCAGTCAAGAACTACATCTTCAAGTATTATCAACAATGAAACAAGAGTCAAATATTAAAGGAGAAACCGTTAGTGCCTTAAGAAAATTCTATTCACAGGATCAATTATTAATTTGTTATTGAGTATTTAACAAAGATATTAGGATAATTTCACCTGCTTATATATTTCAACTGACATTAATTAATGATGTTAGCAAAAAGGAATAAAAGTAATGTAAAAAAATAGAGGGACATCAAATACAATTTAAGAAAAACATAGGAGTGCGAGTATAATTTACTCTTTTTACTATCCTATTTTTGTTTTCAAAAAACATTTTGCTACTTACAATTACAAAATAAAATGTCATTTCTCTTAGAAAAATGTTTTAACATTAATATTTTGTCATAAGGCCCTCTTTAAAATGGTAACAGAGCTGCTTAATGTTCGGCATACAGTATCTAGCGCTGAGGCAAAATATTTAAGAATCCCCCATTAGAATCGTATTGTAATAAGGTTCAAGCAAATAATTGAGTTAGTCTTTTTTCTTAAAAAAATATTAAGCTATTGTCATAGATATTGCTATGAGACTTACATATCAATTGCTATCATTATTAAGAAACCTTGCCAAGCCGTTTCGGAAAAGAAAAAAAACAAAAACGTTGCCAACATTATCTCATTAAGTATTCTAACTTTTGGCCCTATTGTCTTCTTTCCCTCGAAGAGTGTAACTTACTAATCAAATATCCTTGGTGATCGTCTGAGTCAGTCTTAGTTTGTATTTACTTTATAGTCTTAAAAAACAAAAAGTTGAAGAATCCCCATATTGATTATGAAAATCCATGGCATTTTAGGTTTCAAGTATATGGTAGGCATAGGGTAGGTTTAATCGTGTAAGCTTCAAACAAATATCGCTATTTTTTTCCTAAGCATATTGATTTTATTATTAATTGATAAACAAATATTGCTAATTAATAAAATTACTTTGATTTTCGTTTCGTAGAAGTGCATGATGCCTTGATTAAACATTGAGAGCTTATCGTGTAAATTATAAGTAAAACCACTTATATATGTTATTTCGTTATATTGCATTTGACTGAGTTGATATGGGAACTATGGTTAATTATTCTAGTCAATGGTGCATACTACCTTCACTAGATGGAGCCAAACAAACATGCCATGGAGAGAAGGGGTAAAGATATACTGATAAAAGACATTTTGATGGTCTGGTCTAATGATTTTAGTGTGATTAAGATTGAAGGAATGTATCTAATTAAAAGGAGCTCTTTATATAAGATTTAAACAAAACTCATTCACAGCACAAGTGAGGTTGGAGCAATTGGAAGTAACAAATGGGTTTGAGGATGTGGGAGATTTAACTTTGTATTGTGTGATCTCAAATCTTTTTACGCTGTGAAATCCATTATATATATATATATAAAGAGTTGTTTATACAATGTGTTGTTATTGGGATTTTAACATACGAATAAAAAAATTGTCATTAATTTTATAATAATTGAAAATATTTTTTACTAGTATTTTAGAAAGAATTATTTGAGAAGTAGGAGTATATTCTATAGCTAATTAAAGACAACCATGCCACCTTAATTCAATACATTAACGGTATTCATTGAAGATAGATAATGCTACCTTAATTAATACATTAATGTTATTTTAATATAATATATTAATGGTATGCGTTAAAGATAGATAATTCCACCTTAATTAATACTACATTAATGTTATGCATTGAAGACAAACAATTAATTACTACGATTGATACTGTATTCAGTTTTTTAGAATTGGTTTCTTCTTAGAAATATTATTTTATTATTCATTGTAACTAGGATGGAAATGAGTTAAGTTAAGCAAAGTTTTAACCGGTTTGAGTTCGACTTGAGTTGGATACGCAAGCTTCAACTTGACTCATTATCTATTATAGGCTTTTCTAAAGGCTCGGCTCGACTTATATTTAGTCTACTAACCTATTTAAAAGTATGTTTAAAATGTCTTTGACCAATTAATTATTTCAAAACCTAGTGAAATACTAACTAAAAAAAGAAACTTATAAAATTTCGTATAAGTAATGTACAAATTCAAAAATAATTGATAAACAAAATCATATTGAATTCAAGTTGTTAAAACACAAAGTATATAAAAAATGAAAAAAAAATATAATATTAAAAAATATATGAATTAAAGATGATTTATACTAATATAGTCAAATAAAAATATTTAAATTGTCTGAAAATGTCTTTACAAAACATTTTTTTTCTTTGGAAGTATTAATCTATTTGTTTTATCCTTTTAACTTAAGTTTTTTTCTTTTGAAAATTTTCAACATGCAACTGAACTCTCCAAGTATTTTATGTCACTTCATCTTGTCATTCATAATGTCATAAAAATGGTATAGATAATAGTTATTATTATTATTATCTAAACAAATCGGTTTAACAACCTTTTTTTATAGTTTGACTTTGGTCTTTTTATCTAAAAAAACTTTTTAAAAAATTTGAGTTTGACATTTATGATAAACAAGCCGAGTCAAGCCTTGAATAGGCCGAGTTAAAGGCTTTGACAAGCAACTCGACTCATTTTTATCCTAAATTATAATGTGACACTATTAATTGAGTGCTAATTGAAACTTTAAATTTTAAAATTTTAAAATCCCGTATTCAAATATTATACTCCACAATGACAAATTTAATATTATGATATTACAATTTATATTGAATAAAGAACATATAAATATAAAGTCATATTATTTAACTATTTAAACTTTAAATTGAAATTTTCAAATATATTCATTTTAATAAAAATAATCTTGCATTATGTTTCCTCCCGATTATTTTTTATTATTATTTGAGACATTATCCCATCTCCAATAGTACTTCCATACAATTCCTTTTTGTGTTTTTTTTATTATAATCTACAATTTTGAGATAGTATAAGAAGAATTGTTTTTTGAAATCATTTCAATTTTAATATGCTTATTTTATTTATTTATTTGTTGTTTAAAAAAATATCATCGGGTTAATTTTATTTCTCATTTTTTGTTATTTTTATTTTTTGTTATATCACATTAAATTAATTTAAATATATAAAGCATAACTTATGATCTAATAAAAATGTTAATATTGATATTTAAACATAAAATCTGTTTAGTTTAATTTATTATCAATTAAAGAATTTATGATCTCAAAATGAATAATTTAATAAATATATTACGATTTATATTAAAAAAAAGTTAGTTTACTTCCTTATTTAATTTTTAAAATTTTTATTTTTAAAATATCATGTTACAGGCTCTAGGTGAAAAAAATCCAATAACTTTGATTTGTTTAGACATGATTTTTTTAATAATTGTGTTTTATAACGGATAATACTCTTATGTTTTTCTTCCAAAAAAAATTAGATTCATTTATTAATATATAAATTTATGAAAACATGTTTTTATATTATATATTTGATTAATTTTATTTTTAAAAAATATTATTGATTCAAATGTTTTATATTTTTAATTTAGTTTAGCCGTACACGGATGTTATACTAGTGGGCAATAATCAGAATTGCTTAGGTAACGGAGAGGCAATCTTAGAGCCTAAATTGATTAAAAAGCCCGCGGTTAGTTTGTTAGGACATTACATAGCTTCGAAACGAAATTTGTTAATAAAATTCTATATGTGCTAGCTAGTTACCATAATTGCCCATTCGACGTCAATGGCATAGATAATTAAAAAGAAACCTAATCCAACTTGGAACCATTTTCATCTTAAAAAGGATGTTTTGTGCACGTTGAGTGTGTTTTTCTCCCACCCCGTCCCATCCTATATACAAGACAAAATTCTATGAGATCCTTGTACATTTTTGGTTTAACAAACTTTATAGTCTACCTTTTATTTTAAGATTATGATGATAGCCTACGTTCATTTTTTTTTATTTTATACATCAATACATCACGTTCTGTTTGGCATTTATATACTTTATATGAGAGTTTCACAAGCAATAAAAGAAATGGCAGTGTACGTATAAATCAAAATGAAATTTCGTCTCTAATGTTGTTAATACGTTTATATATGTTTCTAGTACTCTAAAATAATAGAAAATTAATTTTAGTCATTTAAGAAATTGTTGGTATGATTAATAGAATGGCATCCCCTGACAAGTGACTTGACATCTATGTCATCCTGTGACAAGTGAATTTTTCTTTTGTCTAAAAAAAATAAAAGTTCAATGTTTTTTTTATAAAATTAAAAATCTTAATTTTAGTATAAAGTTTAATTTTATTCCTTATAGAATTAAAAAACTTAATTTTTGTTATCGTAAAATATCATATTTTCATTTTTAATATAATATATTAGGCATAACTAAACAAAAATAACATAAGAAGATTTAATTTAATTGATTGAATAAGAAGCATAATTTGATATAATTATTCTAGTACTCAATTTATACGAATTGGCAAAACAAAAAAATCATGTAATATTTATAACCTAATAACTGTGACATGTTTGTTTATTTTTTAAGCATAGTTTTAATAAAATAAGCACTTTTTTTTAATCTTTTTATGTGTTTGTTTAAGTTATTTTTAAAGAAGCACTTTGTTTTAAAATTATTTTGTTAAGAAATAAAGTCGATTAAAAGGGTTCCAATTAGGCAAATATCCACTCTCCTTTTTTTTTTTTCTCTATTTTATCTTGGCTATAACTTAAATGACATTTTTTCAAATCTTATTCTTTCTCTCACATGGTCACACATTCTTCTTCTTTTTTATTAGAATTGTTGCTCTCTTTTACTTCCTTTATAACCTCCAATTCAATATCTTGTTCCCGTCTTTCTTGTTTGATTGGTATCTTTGTCTAACATTAGGATTTTTTTATCTTTCAAACGCTCAACACATGATAGGTTTTGTTCTTTTTTCTGAAATGTTGTTCCATATTTGCATTCCGAAAATTACTTTTTGAAATTGAATAAATTAAAACATCATTTTAAAAATTACTTTTCGAAATATTAATGGTAGTAAAAAATTTAAATTAAAATAAAATGGAAGTGTACTTAAAAAAAAAATAGAGTGAATATAACATTTGTCTTCCAATTATTGGTGTAAACCAAGTTGTGATACTCCCTTGCGGTGGAATTTGAGTCATTACTTAGTTCTTGGCCCCAAATAGAAGGACAAAAAGCCTCAACTTAATTGCCCGAAGGCAAATTTCATGGATCCGTTCATCTAAGAGATTCTCTCACATTATTGCGTAGCAATATGAAATCCTTAGCAAAAGATATTTGTTTTAAATTAGGTTCAAAGTGAATCATCCTCACATGATGATATTTAACTTTCAAATTAGGTCCGTAGAAAGAAAACTTCTTAGACTATTGTAAATATTGATATTTTACATTACTAAAACGAGTTAACCCAATATTGTTCCATATATCAATGTCTTGATTGAAATGTGTTTGGATCCACATAAATTATCATAAATAAAATTCGGGTAGAAACAAAGATAAATCTACTGGAACACGTCCCATGTTCTTTCCTACTAATAATATTATTAAGTTATGAATATTATATTATTTTTTAAATATTACTTAATATATTAAATTCAAAATGAAAATAGTATATTACTTTATGATGAACAAAATTAAACTTTTGAATTTTACTACAATTGGAATCAAACAAATAAATTTTATAGGGATGAGCATCAATTTTTTTTTATTTTTTTAGAAACAAAAAAGATTCACTTGACGTGTAACAATCATGTAAGTGACATAGATAACACGTCATTAATTTGCTAACTGTGTTAGTTGAAAAGAGAAAAATTAAAATATTGTTTTTTAAATTATGTATTTTAATTTACAAGTATAAAATAGCCAAATAAATTAAATATTTGTTGAAAAAAAAGAAGAAAGAAAGCCTTCAGCACAGCAATGGGAAGCCAGAGCAAAGTAACAGGGTAAGTAAAAATGGGTACATAAAAAAAGTAACGGGGTATACCAAAATGAACACTAACCTCACTCAACGACCAACGTTATTAATATCAAAACATGAACTCTTTCCGCCTCCGTAACAACTAGAAGTCCCTTAAGAATAGGAACAGAATAAAAACTACTTTTCCAAGTTCAGGGAATATAGATACTGAATTAGTTGAAAGAATGAGGAAAATAAGAATCCTATTTTTTTAAAACTGCGTATTATAATGCATATGTATTAAAATAGATTAAATAAATTAAAGATACATTTAAAGTTATCGATATGACACTTTAGTCTTTTTTAGATGTCAATTCTTTTCTAAATCTAAAAATTTCAACATAAAAAAATATTCAAATACCATTACTATGAAAAGAAAGCCCATATATAAAAATTTAGTTTAGATACATTAACACAATAAAATTTTATACTATTAACATATATAATACGATTATTAATTTTTATAATAATTACTTAAATAGTCAAGATAATTTTTAATTAATTAAAAATATAGGAGGCTTTACAATACATAAAAAAAAATCAAATCCATTTACAATATCATAATAAATTCAATGACCATCATGCAACAAATAACAAATAACAAATAATAGAGGTTCAAATAATGAAATGAAGCAGAAATGTTGTAGTATGATTTTTCCTAGAAAAAGGGAAAAAAATAGAGGATTTTGGTTTTGCACAAGTAACAGAGTACTACAAAATGGGAAGAGTAAACGGCCCGTGAATTTCGATCTACAGAGTTGAATTGAAGCGAAAAGTAGAAAACAGAAACATGCCATGCCCTGGTACCATTTTCAAAGTTGCCTTTTTTCAATCGTTTTTGGGATTAAAAAACCACCTGCGAATTACGATAAAGGGTTGACGAAAATGATGCTCTTTGCCTTTGCCTCTGGGGCCCTCCTTTGTGCCAACCGAAACCATCAATTATTAATTATTAATCCAAAAACAAAAACAAAACTATTACTTACTACTATGCCTTTCTTCTTGTTGTTTCCACGCCTACACTCCATTATTTCCCTTTTCCATTTTCCTCCCAACTTTTCCTAACTCCGCCCACATTGCTATTCTCTTCTCAACCTTTACATTTTCCATGTGGGGATGACAAAGTCGCTTCCTTTCTTTGTTCTGAACTTGTGGGCTTTTGCTCAATGCTAAGGGATGATCATTTGGGCATTCATTCATTATTTCTGTGTCTTCTAGCACTACACACTACATATGTTTCGGAGATTAGGATGGTTCGTGGGTCTGAATCAAAACAATTTAGCAACCAAAAGGTTGCTCAATGCCGACCAAACTGCCTCTGCTAGGCCAAATCACCAACTTCCTATGCTCGATGCTGTTCACGAAGTTGCCGTTTACATTCATAGGTTTCACAATCTCGACCTTTTTGAACAAGGGTAAGCTTTCATTTCTGCTGTTCGGGTGGTTTTATTTTTTATACATTTTAAAACTTCTTTTTTATTCTCGTTATTGCTGTGCAGATGGTACAGAATCAAGGTTACCTTGAGATGGGAGGACGGTGAAGACTCCTATCCCGGGATTCCTGCACGGGTTGTTCAGTATGAAGGTGAAATTAGTATATTCCTAATATTTTGATGTGTTAGTGTTTCATGTAACTGACCTTACCTTTTGTTGTTGTTGACTTTATGTTTGCTGGAATAACCTAATTTAGTTTACTGAAACATTAAATTTTTTGGTTCTGAGATCCTGTTAAGGGCTCTCTGCCGTGAGTGTGTTTGGGACTTCCGCGCAAGCATATATCATTCATCGTGCTATGCTGAAGTTGCGGAAATTATTTATTTAGTTTGGAAACAAAGGACTGAATTTTTTTAAAGAAAATAAGCGTTAAATTGTTGTTTATATCCATTTTCAGCTTAGGGAACATAGAATAGAAGTTATTTCCCTTTTTTTTTCTTCCTTTTTATTTTTATTTTTACTATACGAACAAATAAGGTTTGAGACTTTGAGCTTCTCATAATTTTTATTTAACCATTTCAAACTTATTCTTTTTTTTTCCCGAAACGAGTTTTCCAATTTTGTTCACCATTTCCTCAGATAAGTTCAGTGTGCAAAACAAATGCAGAATGGGGATTCCAGTGCCTGTGTATTTCTCTGTTTTCAACCTCATATTAGCCTTGATTGAATGGTTGGGATATGTTCTCAAAATCTTTATGCCTACTATTTTGAACTTCCTTACTGTTTGATTTTAGTGAGACACTAGCACTAGCATGCTGGATATGCTGAGCATTTACTTTTTTGCCCAGTTAATTTGCCGTCGTGCATGGTATTGTTTCTTAGATCGATAAAATCTTTGAATCTGTCTTTCCTTTGAGCTGCAGCTCCTGAAGTGGGTGCTGACAATTTATGTGGAGTTTGGATGATTGATGATAAAGACAACAGTTTTTCAACACCATCATTCCGGATTAGATATGCAAGGCAGGACGTATTTCTTGCTATCATGATCTCATTCTATCTATCTTATGGTGGATACGAGGTCACTTCTACTCTCTCTCTCTCTCTGTTACTTTATGTATAAACCATAACATTTCTACCTTTTTTTCTTCATCTAGGTCACAATATCTTTGCTAATGATTATTTTTATCCACAGGGGAAATCCTCTGCTGTTATCTTGAAGTTTGAGCTCTTTCACACTCCAACACCTGAAATGCGGTTAGTTAATGTTACTCTTTCTCTTTTTCTGTTCATTGAGTAAAAGTTCCATGCTGGGATACTGATTGAACTGGAGTTAATGATGATGATGATTAGAGGTTGTGACTTCTGAAACTGTTTATGTAATTGAGCAGGCCTGAGTTACAAAGTTCGTTGGATGGATGTGCAGCTTCAGTTCATGAGTATAGAATCCCTCCTAAAGCTCTTTTGGGATTGCATTCGTATTGTCCTGTACATTTTGATGCTTTCCATGCTGTCCTTGTTGATACTAGTGTTCATATCAGTCTACTAAAATCTGGTTATCACACACCACAACTGAAGGTACCAAGGTTTGTCAGAATTCATATTTTATGGTTCAAATGGATACCCTAGTAACCGTTGCTTTGCCATAACTTATGTTAGATTGTTTCATACTATTCTGTTCTGAAAGGCGATAATTTAAATGTAATAGTTATTCTTTGGCTTCTAAAGGAACATATGGTGAAGACTATGTTAGGTCAAACAAGGTGTGTTCTGTTACAGTAGAAAATCTTTTGTAACTTCATAGCAGTGCTTCTTATTTTATTTAAGTGTTAATAAATCATGATTTACATTATTGGCTAAGATTCCTAATTTCTTACAACTTTTTTCTCAACACATTTTTGCTTACTGTTGTATCTTATTCTTTCAAATCAGGCTGCACTCATCAAAGCATTGATCGCTGCCCATGATATCCTGCTTGATGACCTGAGAAGAATAAGCAAAGGAATTAACCAAGCTATTGATTTGACTGGAATTACTTTTGAACCTTATGTTACTAAGTCACTCAATTCTACTTCACCAGCACATGAAAAAAGTGCTGATGATGAAGCATCACTTCAACTGTCTGATGGGACACAAATCAGTGCTGAGGTTCTTAATTCTGGCAATGTGAATGCTTCATTATCTGTTATGCCTTTTTGATGTTTTAGATTTATTGCTCACACAATAATTTTGTCTTACCTTCAACAGAAAGTTATTCAATACATCAATCATGTTACTGAGGAATTGTGTCAATCTTTTTCTTGGGATGATATGTTAAACTTCTTCCAGTTCATTGGGAATCAGCTCTTATATCTCTGGAATACATTTCTGAAATTCCATAGGTATACTTAAATTTATTTATGTAGTAGTTACACATCCAAATTAGCATGAGTTCAGAAACTGTACAGGTCATTATAGCCCCATTTTCAATAAACTCATGCCAGTGTCTGTGTATCCATTATGGCCATTATGGTATCTGGAAAAGGCTGCTTTCTGTGTTCATTTTTGCATAATATAATTAGGCATACAGGAGCCTGGTCTACAGGCTTTTAAATATTCTAAACATTCATTGTTAGCATCTACCTGTAACATTAAGGTTGTTATGTATCTTATGAGAAAAGATGCACTCAGTTAAATATCTTTTGAGCATAATATTAAGCATTCCTTCTAGTCAACGACATGGTTTTTCTCTTCCTTTTTATTCTCATCGCTTCATCAGGGAAAATAAAACAAACATACTGGAATTTCTCCGTAACTCATGGGCAAACGATCGAAGAACTGAGTGCTCAATATGGATGGTGTACTCCAAGGTTGATATGCCTCACCAGTACGTGAGTAATGGAGTTGAGGGGACATCATTGTACCGTAGCTTGCGTTGGAGATCGTCAAGTACAAGGAGTTCTAATGATGATGTAATTATCCAGTATACACTATATAAGATCCATAAACTTCTTCTGAGTTTGAAGTTAATCATTTTATTGCCTTCATATGAATTGGCTTAACAAATTCTTCAAGTATGTTATGTCTCTCTTTTCCTTTTCAGCCTGTTCAAACTGCAACAATGCGAGCCGAACTTCACAGGCGTGGTATAGCACAAATGAGGGTAATAGTTGTTTACATATGGAATGCTTATAATTATAACTTTTGTTTTTCTTGCTGATTTGTATTTTTTGTCATACAAATTCCGTGCAGATCAACGACCGGTCACTTCAGGACATGTATATATTTGGAGATCCTTTGCGTGTTCCTATTATTATTGTAGAATGCTTGGAAAACATGCACCGTTCTGCCAGTGTGAAGTCATATTTCCTTCCTTTGGAGGACAAAGCTAGACATATCCTGGAAAATGGATCTAGAGCCATAATAAAGTTGCCTGGGAATAGCCCCCAACAAAATGAGCACGTTTTGAGAGTAGTTGTTTTTGTTCACGGGTTTCAGGCATGACATTCTTGGCATCCTTAATTTCTTTCAGCCTTTCTTTCCTGATTTCTTGTTACTTTGTGCACTTTAATTTTTGGGATTAACAAACTACTTTTTTAATCTTTAAAAGAAAACTACTTCTGCAAACAATGGTAAACATTGGTTTGTTGGCTTTGTTTAGGTTTGAGTGTATATTTAATCGACCAATCCCCAGTTTTCAAAATTCATGAGTAATTGGTAATTTAGATCTGGCCTTCAAAGAGAAGCATGGAGACATGCAATATTACTTCCTTTTTTATTCTAGTTATTGCCGTTTGCTTTGATGATATTGTCTTTTACTTCTACTCTAGCCTGATTTATTTTGGGATTCTGTTTGCCTTTTTACTAGTTACAGAAGTTTATGAAATTCCTTGTTTAATGTTTGTGCTTGTTTTGACTGGATCCTTTGACTAAGACACCCTTTGCTACTCAAACAAACAGGGACATCATTTAGATTTACGGCTTATTAGGAACCAGTGGCTTTTAATAGACCCCAAAATACAGGTTCTTATGTCAGAGACAAACGAAGATAAAACATCTGAAGACTTCAGAGAAATGGGATCACGGCTTGCTCAGGAAGTTATCTCTTTCCTGAAAAAGAAGATGGATAAAGCTTCAAGAGTTGGAAACTTAAAAGATATCAAGCTTAGCTTTGTTGGCCATTCTATTGGGAATCTCATCATCAGAGCTGCTTTGGCAGGTATTTACATATAGTTTTGAACAATGGAGAATAATACCCATCAAAATCTAATATTGGGACAGTAATGTGCCTTTTTTATTTTTAATTTCAGAAAGCATCATGGAGCCATATCTAAGATACTTGTATACATATGTTTCTATATCTGGTCCACACTTGGGTTATATGTATAGTTCGAACTCTATATTCAATTCAGGATTGTGGCTCTTGAAGAAGATCAAGGGCACACAATGCATCCATCAACTAACTTTCACAGATGATCATGATCTTGAGAATACCTTCATCTACAATCTTTCAAAGGTATTGAATGCATATTACCTTACCCCTGTTTATAGCTGGTCCCTCCCTACCCCCCTTCTTCTCTCCTCCCTCATCTCTAAACATTATGAGGCTTTTTGGGGTTTGGATTGGAGGTTATTAGTAGAGAAGGCTGCTGAACAGTTGTCATCTTGAAAATTTCTGTTCAATTCAGGATTTAGGCAGAGGGATACAAGTGCTATTTTGATGTGTTTTTGTTAAAGTATAATAAAGTTCTTTATCTTGTACTGCAGAAGAAGACACTTGCAAACTTCAAGAATGTGATTCTGTTATCCTCTCCTCAGGTAACTTCTTTTATATTCTTATAACACGGAATTAATTAGCATAGCTTGTAAAACTACATTAACAGAACTTTCCTTCCTTTCATTACTTCACAACATATGCCATTCATCTACTGGATCATTTTGTTAGGAGTATAAATTGAAACTTATGTGTCACGAAGAGAAAGAGAAACATAAGCAAGTGAAGGAAATATGAAAGCTAGTAAGATTACATTTATGGGATTTGTACTAATAATGAAAACATGATTGGCAATTTTTTTTCTGATTTTCTTAGAAGTATTTATCTGAACATTTTTCTTGATACATGAATAGGGTATTGCACATGAGTCATAAACATGCATGCCGTTGTTTTAAAGCATCAGATGATATTCACGAGTTTTATAGTTAGATGCAAAATGACTTTAGTTTAGATGAATAAAAAGTGTTATGTCAACAAGTATATAGCCACGTTTCCCTTTTATTTCTAAAGCTTGTATCATAATGCTTCTGTCAGGACGGTTATGTTCCATATCATTCTGCCAAAATAGAACTGTGTCCAGCAGCTACATTGGACTTTTCTAAACAAGGGAAAGTGTTCCTGGAGATGTTAAACAATTGCTTGGACCAAATGAGAACTCACTCTGAGCATCGTATAGTCATGCGCTGTGACATTAACTTCGAAACCTCCTCCTACGGCAGGAGGAGCTTCAACACACTTATTGGACGTGCTGCTCACATTGAATTCTTGGAGTGTGACATTTTTGTCAAGTTCATAATGTGGTCTTTCCCAGAGCTCTTTAGTTAGAATTAGTAAACAAAGGGAATTATTTGCATGAAATTAGACTTACACTGTTACACAACACAGTGACAATACTGCATTGTGATCAAAGCAATCATTAGATGCCAATGTAATTATTTCTTGCACTGGCATGCACAACCAACAGCACGTGTGTACAACATCGGTTAAAAGTTAAATTTTTTTTACAAGTTGTTAGTTCTGTAGGATTAGGAACTTAATTAGGCAAAATGGTGTAAATTGACAATTGGAATTCAAAGAAATTTCTGCTGAAATTCAAAGTTATGTGTTATACACTTTATACTGTAATTTTGCCTTGTTGGTTCAGTGTCGTGTCAACTGTTTGTTTTGATGCCAATTGTTTTGGCGCTGTCTACGGTCTAACACTGATGCTTATTCTATCAACTGCCACAATTAGCGCCCCCTCACCGTTAATTTGTCTTTTTACTCTACACACACGCCTTCATGTGCAATTATATTAAAGATTCCAAAAAGGATAAATAATTCTTCCCTCCTACTTCAGTTTTCAACAATTCATCATCATCCAACAGAGAAAAGCAGAATTGTCTCCACTTAAAAAATTTCTTCCTTGGTTTATTAATTAACAACAAAAAAGGTTGACAATATCACACATTTTCAGCTCATTTTTTAATTTTTAACCGATATCGTCAGCTCCACCTACAATATCTTGCACTTGGTAGGAAAAAGGTTTATTTATACTCGCTGAGTTGCTGTTAATACCTTGCTGGAATAAAATATATAAATTCGCTAGTCAACAACACTTGGTACGAAAAGGTTTATACTAGATCATGCACTACTTTGTACCAAAAAGGAAATATTCTAGAATAAAAGAATAATTTTCCTTTTAATTATTTTAGTTTAAATTTTGTAAAAATTACTCGTTCCTTCAAGTTTTATCAAACTAAAGGATTTTTCTATTTTAAAATTAAATAAAGATGGCCCCTCTAGATATTTTATTCCATTTAAAACTTATTTTAGTCTTTGATGTGATGGCAGGTTGCATAAAATGGTTTTTTTTTCCTGATGACAAGTCAGGCCTGAGATCAAAATAGGTGATATCGAGCATTGTAGGAATAAAAAATAAATAAATAAAAGAACTAAAAAAGTTTGCCGTGTTTGTTGAGACAAAATATATTTAAGTCAAATTGATATTTTGGTTGGTGAGTTTTGCATACAAGGTTTAAAATAATTTAATAAATTCAAATTATTAAGATTGAGTAGAAAATGAAAGTTCAAGAGTTTTAGGTAAAAGAAAATCAATGAATGGACCTAATTTGCTTTTTCATTTTAAAAATAGAGGGACTTAATTGGCTCAAACAAATTTGAAAAACCAAAATCACATGTAATCCAAATTAAAGGGATTAAAAGTATAATAAAGGATAAGAAAAGCAAAAAAGAAACTAAACCGAATTGCAGCATAATAAACCATTTACTCAGACAACTATCCATAGAAATAATCATAGCATCATAATTTTATAGCAGCTAAACGCATCTCTAGTCACTCTTTCTTCTTCCAAAATGGTGGTAAGATTTAAAATGTACATGTTCCAAAAAAATTTACATTTGATGATCAATGATGCCCTGCAAGCATGTATATTTATTGTGGTAAAATTTATACATTACAATAATATCTCTTATTATATATATTGATGTATGTATTATGAACATGTATATTAGTTTTAGTTTTACAGTAACATTTTTTAATATATGTTTACCTATTCCATCAGATAAAATATATGTTTATTTATAAGTATTTTTTAAATTATCGAGAGAGATGAGATTGAGTAGAAATAGAAAAGGAATTAAAGCAGCAAAAATTATTATCGATCAACCACCACTTTCCGATAGTGTCTTAACATCAAAGTAACTAAAGCTTTTGTGGGTGTCATTTAAAATCAAACAAAAAAATAGAAAACATATAAAAGTCAAGTTAATTTTTTTTTTTTTGTATAATTATATGACTAGAAGCATATGGTTGAGGACCCGTTTAGTTTGAGAAAACAAAATGAAAAAAGCGTAGCCTTCTTTCTTTCTATTTTCTATATCTTTTGAAATTTTGTATTTAAATTTTGGTTAAATTATAATTTTCCAGATAGGGCAGTAAAAAAGGCTTAAATTATAAAGAAAAACATTAATTGACAGTAAGAATAATTAAAGAGGTCGGACAAAGAGGATAATTAAAGATTAACATAAATAAAAAATTAACAATAATTAGTTACTTGCAAATGTGATAGTGTTAAAAATGATTGGAACAACAATAATATTAAAAGCAAGATTGAAAACTAATAAAAAAAAAAAGAAGAAGAAAAGAAGCAAGATTGAGATTTGTGAGGGTCATATGAAGCTAGAAACCAGTTCAGTTAAAGTGTGGTTACAATTACCATATATATGCCAATTTCAATTTTTGAACGTTTCTACAAACATAATTTGAAAAATGAAAATTGAATGCATATTATAATTTGGAAAGTAACTAACATGGTGATATACCTCAAAAGCAGTTGTGTAGGCCACTAAAGAAAATGAATGAGATACAAAAGCTTGCAGGGCATACCTCTAAAAACTCCAATCTATAATCTACGAAGCATTATTGCTGCCTGCTTGGCCCCAAGACTCTTTTCAAAACTGTAGAAATATTTGAAATAATTTGGCTCTGCAAACTAAGTTACAGCAAATTAAATAACCATCCGGTCATTGCCAAAAACATAAAATAACTACACTATGATGAAAAGTGTATGATTGTATGAAAATTAAAGAGAGAAAGAGAGGATAAAAGAATAATATACTCACAGACATTGTAATTTTGTTAAACATATAAAGCTTCTTCTTGTGCCATTCACTCGCACTCATCGTTTTCATTTTCGCTGTTGAGAGTAACTGGTATCGCGATCGGAAAAAGGAAGAAAGAGAAGAAGCCAAATGCAAAAAAAGAACCTTCAGAAAATGAATGAATAAAAATCGAAAGAATGTACAGTTACATGTAACAGTTAAAGCCTACAAGATATCCCATGTTGTTCCGAAGATTAATGGGAAATGGAAAAAAAATTAATGGGAGCCGTTTTGTACAGTTTGAAGAAGAAGAAAAAAAAGTCACCAACCGTGTGTAGTTACCGACGACGCATGAAGGAGACTTCACTTACAGGAAGAAAAAAAACGTGAAATTCAACTTTTTGTCTCTACATTTTTCTGAACCACAAAACTCACACGTTGAAGAGAATGCAATTACAAAACTGAAAGTATATTTCTGTCATATTAAAGTCAACATATATTCTCTTTCCTCTTTTTTAAGTGGTACAAACAATAAACAAAAAAAAAAAGAGAAAAAGACATGAAACCCACCGTATAGAGTATGCAATTACAATTGTTTTTGAAGTATTTAAAGGGTGAAATGATCTTTAAAAAGTGGAGACCAAATAGCAATTGGTAGAAATAGTATCCTTTTTATTTATTATTATAGTTCCTCTCTTTTAAGTGGTACAAACAATAAAAAAAAAAAAAGAGAAAAAGACATAAGGCCCACAATATAGAGCATGTAGTTACAATTGAAGTATTTAAAGGACAAAATGTTCTTTAAAAAGTGGAGAACAAAAAATAATTGATGCAAATAATATTTCATTTATCTATTGTTAGAGATGAAAGTGAACATAGATTATTTTTCCTCTGTGTTAAGTGGTACAACAATAAACAAAAAAATATGAGAGAAAGACATGAGGCCCACAATATAGAGTATGCAGTTACAATTGTTTTTGAAGTATTTAAAGGATAAAATAATCTTTAAAAAATCGAGACCAACAAACAGTTGGTACAAATAGTATTTTTTTTTATTATCTATTATTATAGATGTCTAAAAGGAATGAAATAGATAACTCTCTTGATTCCAAAAAAAATAAAGATAATTTTCTTGCATAGAAATATTTAGGCTCATTTTGGTGGTCCAAATTGAATAGAAATAGATATAATAAAAGAACTCCATTAGCAACAAAAAAGAAATATATTAAAAGAGCGTAATAAATTAGAAATGGGAAGAAATAAGAAATGATACGAGAAGGATAAGTTTTATTCCAACCTATTGATTGATTGACTAATGTATGCCCCAAGTTATTGCCCGATATTTGAAGAGGTATTTGAATTTTGAATTAAATATAAAAGCAATATATGATTTAATTTGATTCAATAATATAATTTTAAATTTCAACTAAACCAAACCAATTTTTTCCTAATCGGTTAAGATAAGTTAGGCAGTTTTTATTATTAAAAAAATTACTTTTTTACGATCTTTAAAATTATTTCTAATTTGCTACCCAAAAAAAAAATTAATTTGTTTTTATGTAAATGTTAATATTTGTAAAAGTGTTCTAAGTGCAAAAGCTTTTCTAATCTTAGATTAGGTGTCATCCCTTAATTGTAAAAAAAATATAGTAATTTGAAAACTATCAAAATAAATAAACATTCTAAGACTATATTCAATAAAACTAGTTGAAAGTCTGAAAAAGTTATCTAGTAACTAAAAAATTGGTTTATTAAATTATTAATATTTCGTAAAATTAACTGTTAAAGTAGTGGATAAGTGTAAAAGAAAAAAAATAATAAAATCATAATTTATTTAAAAAAAGATAATTAGAAAATTATATAAATATATTGAGAATAAAAATAAAATAAAATATAAGAAACTAAACTAACATTTTAACAAAAATTATTTTAAATAATGTTTCAAAAAATATTAAAAGTTATTATAAAAAATTTGTTTACCAACCAATCAAACAAATTTTTTAATTAGTAAAAAAAAAACTAAAAATAGATTGAAATGTCTTTGTCAAAACCTAATAGTTAATTAAATTATAATCAGTCGTTGAAAATAACATTTACACTACTATAAGTAACAGAGTAATAAAAAAACCACATGAGAATATATATATATATATATATATATATATATATTAAACCTCTTATAAAATGAAGTATATTAGATATCATTCATACATTAATGTTATAAACTCATAATATAACATAAACAAATGTTCAATACATATGAAATCACGTAGTATCATTAAAAAAACTGAGTTGTGACTAATGATAATGAAATTTTATAAAAAGAAAAATCAATATAATATAATATGCAATTTGATTGAATTTTGTTTGATTTTTACAATAAAAAATAAAAACTAAATATTTTTTTTAACAATTTCACATTTTAATAGTGGTTGATTTGGTTTTGGACACTTCTCTAATATAGAGAGAAATATTATATCTTATTTTTTTATTTTCTTATAAATCAGTTTTTCGATTAATCTTACAAATCATTCTACTACCTTATTAGAAAAGTATTAAGTAAAAAATAAATATATTTAATATCTTAAAAATATGAAACACATTCAATTCTTACCATACAAAACATTGGTGGATTAGTAGAAGGATAAAGTAAAAAGATTTATAATATCAGTAATACAAAAGATTCTAAATCTTTTTACTTTATATTATAAAAGATTTTCCTAATATGATATAATTCAATAGTCAAACCTTATTAAGGTTATAAGATGATAACTAAAATGAAAAGTTATTAAGAATTAATCAAACCATTTAGAATATTTTTTCTCCAAATAACCTTTTGTATTTATTTTTTCTATTAAAACTTTGGTAAATGCTGAGCAATTTTTGTTTGGTCATTACTAATATTACTATGAGCAATGTTACATAGCATAATTATCTGATTTGTAATTCGAATCCATTATTTAGGTAAAAAGAGTTTTTATTTATATATTTGGCTTAAATAACTCTTTAATTTTATAATATATTTTAATCTTAAAAAAAAATTCTGTTTTAGTCCTTATTAAAAAAATCCTTTTTTATTTTAGTTGTTCACTATTAACTATTAAGTGATAGTATGACTAACAAATTGCTATCAAGTGATATTGTTTCTTCAATAACAAGAATTAAAATAAAAAATACTTCAATATAAGAATAAAATGAAAATCTTCTAGAACAAAAGAAACGTATGTTAAAATTTACAATTGTATAAAGGCTGTTAGACATGTAAAAAAAAAAAACAATTTATAAGGTTCCAAAAAATTTAAAACGACAATAACGAAAATATGTTACTTAAGTCTTCTATATTTAGTGCTTTAAAATCATATAAAACCAGTAAAAATAATATTCTTATGATACTTTTTTAATGCAAATATTTAGAAATAAGAATAAGAAATAAAAAAATAGTAACTTCTATTATATTTCTATGAAAAACAAAAAGATAAATGATATTCTCGCAACTCAAATAGATTTTAATAAATCAGTTGGCTAACTTGTTAACTGATTCACGAAAGCCGTTCTAGTCATGTTATGTAGTCATCATCACATCACAATTCACATGAGTACAATAATTTGTTCAGCCATCTTAAACATGATCAGTATCTTCCAAAAACAAGTGAAACATCTCTATTGGCATGGGCACAACATCCAGACCAGGCAAGCATCATTGTTTTCCTGATTCCCAAACAATTCTTAAGATCAATCTATTCAGCACCCACCATACAAGGTACAAGTACATACAATCACCATGTGACAGAATATATATACCTCTCAATTACCAAACATGTACCAGACAATGTAGACTGCAGCAGAGCCTAAAATATGTTAAATGATGGTTTGTTGGTAGAATCAACTGAGAAAGAAACATAGCAACATTGTATGTTAAAAATGCTCTAAAATCCTATTACATCAGAGATGCACTACGGTTACAATTTAGTCATACAAAAGCTGAGTAACAACAATTGCCTACTCCCATGATACTGGTAATGAAAATAGGAAAAGAAAAGAAAAACAAAGGGAAATATACCATCAACATCATTGTTTCATTAGCTCACTTATAACCCTTCTGATTCATGATTTATCTTATTCACAAGCCAATTTGGTGTCAAAGCTGCTCAAGCATATTGCAAAAGCTTGGAATGCAGATAAAGGGTACCGATAATCCATGGTGAACATGTCCTTCCCAACTTTGCCAAACTGAAGAATGATCTTATCGTGCTCCGGTGGAGCTGGTTGAGATGGTGTAGGTGCACCAGCAGCTGGTTGGGTGGCAGCAATCAACTGAAAGTTTTTAACAGACGCAACTGTTACTCGTCCACGGAAATTAAGGCACCAACATTGTAACTGTTCATGCCATCTTGGAGGCTTGTTTTTCAGAACCAAGGGTCTCATCTTGCCATCATCATCTTCGATGCAGGATTCCCCAATCTCAGAAAATCGCGAACTGCTGAACTCAATAGAATGATCTAGAGACTTTGAAAACGAGATGCTCCGAAACGAGTCCTCCAGGGAACGGGGAAGAAGCTCTGGCTGGCCAGGAACAGTGCCACCTGCATCTAGTGCTGAAGCTGGTATTGAATGCATAACGCAGTGCATCTTTCTTGGTCCTCGAGTCCCAAGCACATTTAATTCATATGTTACCTGAGCTATGTTGTAACTCCCAGATGGGACCTTAGGCGAGACCTTTTTGGAATAAAATCTGCGGCTCGTCTTCCCAGTCCCAGGAGGGCATATATGGGCAGAAGAGTATGGAGGCTGTGTATCGTATATAATGAACTTTGTACCAAGAAAATTTGATCTGGTGTATGGAAGTCAAAGAAAATATCACAAGTGAGTAGATAGGGATATAAAACAGAACATAAAAATAAAATACCAAGTAAATAGGCTTGAAGCCTTGATAAGCAAAATAGGATAAATCTACAAGGCATAAGTGGAAATTAATGATGGAATAAGAATCTAAACTATAGCTTGAAATAGATATTTGAAAAAGTATCATCTTCTTTTTGCTAATAACGGTTACAATTCTTTTTCAAAGAATTTCGTATTAAAACATATCAAGGTCAACATGCTTACATCTCTCACCAACTGAAATTGACAGTGAATTCTGCTGTTATACTTCAGAGAGTTAGAAAGCACTCACCTACTCTAAATTTTAAAACATATTTTAACAGTTTTTTTAGAAGACAAACAAAAAGGGGTTTCTTCAATAAAGACAATGTAATCAGAGGATGTTAAAACTTACTAGCAGAAAACTCACCTCAGCTTTCCAATGTAAGTGTTACTTGATCTAGAGATGTTGTCAGCATCCATGGAAATAACGTACTCAGTGTAAGTTGTTCTCCTTGTCCTCTTAGCAGAAAGGAGGAATTTTCCATTTTCAACTAACAAAGCTGCAAAACTCAAAGTAATTAAAAAATAAATGGAAAAGAAAATTAAATGAGCACTGTATGCACTAGAATATGGCAATAAATATCACTATGATTGAGTCCCATATTTACTGCATAACATACAGGCAGATTTAAGCCCTTCCAAGGCAGCAATTAGTAAGATGGGAATGACTCATACACACTTCAAAAAACTGCTAATCAACATCTTGATTTAACAGAATTAAGCAACATTTCAAAATGTAAATAACTCAAGTTTCACCCCCAGCTAGTGCAAAGATCACTTGTACTTTCATCTGGTCAACATCTAAAAATAACTAACCCAACACACCAGGAGAAGCAACAATGCATAAAACAATACAACTGATAAACTTTATCCACCTTATTTAAAGGCAAAAAAAAGTCATTTGCTGACTATATTATTAACAGTTACCTTAATAAATTATGAGGAAGGTAGCCATTATAATTCATATATAACACAACAAAAACAAGGTTTGCTCCCAACTAAATGGCTATCAATTATCAAACAAGATGTTGCTTTCTTCTTAAATCAATCATAAGGGAAATAAATAAACGCACAGAACCAACCATTATACAACTAAGTCAACTAACTGATTTTCATGCCAGGAGTAACAAGTGAAGGCTGATTTGAACAAAGAATGACAAAATATGAGTGGAAACTTGACCCATAAAACCCATTTCCAAAATTTTCCCACAAGACCCTGTAGTAATTGTTTCAAGGGAAAATTACAGTATTGCAAGCGCCATCCCATATAGATCTCAAATCATATCCATGCAAAGATATACACACATGCAGACAGAATCAACATTTGCACAAAAAATCACGTGCTTTTATAGCATGTCAACTGTCAAGATCGATACAACCATACAAAACCAAGTGATAATTTAATGTATAAATAGAAAGCTTACCAGGGCTGAGACAAAGGAATAGGTGGTATGTTAAATTAGATTTATCTCTTTTGATAAAACATTGAATGATTCCATCCCGTGGCCCAGGCTGAAAAGTGAAAGGAGCAAACAATCAGGGTGCTGCTTCAACCCATAACATCAACTATCATTGTTATCACCACATAAATGTAATAGTTTGGTTAATAAAAGTGAAACAGTCTGCTATGAAAAATAATGAACCTAACCTGCTTCAAGGACACAGGGAATGTAAGTTTGCCACAAAACTCTGGGCTCTTAACGATGTCCTTGCACATATTCCTCCAAGACTGGCAAACTGCAGCACATGCAACAACATGCTTTCGAGCAGGCCATGTATTCTCACTCTCCTCTAGCCGTCTAATGATATCAAATAGTAATTCCGGGGGTAAGCTGGCCCAACGGCTATTTTGAATTACTAGAGGTTGGTCATGCAAATCCTGCACTGATCCTTGAGATTTTCCTCTATGATGCCCAGTAAGTCTGACATCAAAACTACGCCTAGATAAGCTCCCGAAACTATCCCTTACATCACGAACTATGCTGCGGAATGACATTCTGCAGGTGGTACCCAAGAATAATTATATATATCTCTTGTGTGAACTTCTGATGTACTATATCCGACCACTGTGAGCATATGGCTGCCATTCAGCAAAGTTACAGTTATTATTCTTCATCTTTCCAACCAAAATATTCTCTAAAAACTATGATCCAAAATAGACACCATCTAATACATCAATCAGTGATGAGATGAACTAAATGCAAGAGGTATTTACAACAATTCAAGTCAATAGGGTGCCACAGAAGATGGTGAAATGTCAGAAGGAACTAGCGTGTCAAAGACTAGATAGATATTTGGTCATCGCTCATCATCGAAAAGGATGGCTCAATATAGCATTATCATGATGAGATGGTAGCAATTACAGAAGCAAAAATGCCATCATTTAGTATCAACCATTTAAAAAAGCCATCATTTAGTTATTTATAGATCATAATTCGAATTTATATGGAAATCGTTAATAGGCACACAAAACCAAATAATTACAATAAATATGGGAAAGCTATCACCAATTCACCGGCCAAATTTGCAGGTACAGAAATAGAAAGCTTTCAATTTTCTTTTCCTTTGGCTATTATTGCCAACACCAAGGACCAGAAGAGAAACTACCTCTTAAAGAGTTAAAATCAAGTCTATCAAAACTCCCAAGCCGGATCAAAAGCAAACCTTCACCTGCAACGCATAAAAAGAGTTAGAACTTAGAAGACAAGTAATCAAAATTCCAAATCCCACAATCTCCTTTAAGATTTGCCTCCCACAAACACTGGAAGCAAAATAACCCTATTTCTAGCCCCACCATTTTCCTTCCAAAAACTTGGAAAAACTGAAAACCCATGAGTTTCGCCCCCAGCATTTTCAACAGAGACCAAGTAGAATAAATAAATAAAAAAATAAAAAGATCCAGATTTGAAGAAACCCTCCTCAGATTGTTTGAATGAAGAGAGAGAGAGAGAGAGAGAGAGTACAGTTTGGATTTGGGAGACAACATACCTAGAATATAGAGATCTGTAGATAAAGTATTAGAACTAGTTTCAGAGATGAAATCTACGGAAGAATCAGAAAAGAATCAACTTTACGCAGCAGAAGATGCAAACGAAGCAGAAAGACACAAGCTTTAGATCAGAATGGCAACAAGACCACCACCTTCTCTTCCCAGTTTCTTACACCTCCCTCCTCATCTTTCTCTCTCATGTCCGGACTCCAAAGTTTCGTTAAATCTAGTTCGTGAGGTAAAAAAGCAAAAGCAATCTACTTCCACTATTTATTTATTTATTTAAAGATAAAATATAGTATTGTATATCTTTTAATAATTATAATCAACGTAATTCTGATGTAGAGAAATTTAATGTAGCCACTTGGTCTCCGTGAATAAATCGTACCATAAAGGTCGCGGCAACCGGCAACTAATGTCATGTGCTCACTCTCTCTTCCATTATCCTATGTTTTATTCGGATGTATTTTAAATAGATTTAATTATTAATTTGTTCTTTAAAATTTAAATAATTTAATTTAATTCTCAAGTTTTTAAAATAAATTAATTTTATTTTTAAATTATTTAATTTGATTCTTAAATTTATAAACTAAATTTATTTGTTTTTAAGAATTTAGGATTAAATTAATTTATTTTTAATAACTTGACAATCAAATTAAATATTTTAAAATTTTAAAACTTAAGAACTTAATTGAATTTTTTTTAAAATTTAATAACCAAATTAAATCACTTAAAATAATTTGAGGATTAAATCAATTATTAAATCTTTTAAATATTAAGAATTTTTTAATCAACATGTTATTTTTTCAATGAAAAAATTTAAATCTATCAAGTCAATCTTATATTCTTTCAAATATTAAAAATTATTTGTTCTGTTGTTTTTTTCGGACATGTTCCTTAAGTAAAGTTGTTTTTCCTTCTACGAATCGTTAACGAAAAATCAAATTAATTAAGAAGGAAAACCCAACGACTTATTAAAACAAAGGATTATATGATGGAA
The DNA here is from genome assembly GCF_004193775.1 of Glycine soja. NCBI lineage: Eukaryota > Viridiplantae > Streptophyta > Magnoliopsida > Fabales > Fabaceae > Glycine > Glycine soja. Next base: position 3,895,671 of record NC_041016.1, read on the forward strand.
TGGATTCAAAGATATTTAAAGGCAGCTGAAATGGAGGTTTCTAGATTATCGATAATGTCTATTCCTATTTTAAACCGTTTGAATTTGATAATATAGTTTGATTCGGTATCGACAATAATTGTGTATTTATTTATTTTGGTAGCTCATATATTTTAATTTTGATTGCTTAATATTTACTCTATTGATTAAAAAATCGCAGATCAGCCCTATCTTATTGAAATGGTAACGTTGTAAAATTTATTACCGCTTTCATCACGGCAAATTCTGCATTGTTGATGTTGTTTCCAGTTTCAACCCCCTTGATTTTTTGTGATCATCTAGCAATAGTGGAAATTATAATTTTGTTTGAAGTTTTTTAGAATATGAACATACTTATTTAATTTACAACATATTGTCATCTTAAGATACTAAAAAAATCAATAATTGGTGTATTTTTATTGACTCGAAATTGTAACTTAAAAAATATTTTTTTTATAAAGAAAAAAAGAATATTGCAATAGTGAATGATAAATTTCCAATGAAAAGTTCAGATAAAATACCATCAAAGATGTAAAACTATTTCGTGTTTTATGTTAATTAATATATAGAATTAAGTCATAATGTGTATACCTACAAGAAAGATCACATTCTTCTCGATCTTTTTGAGAGAATAATTCTACAAGAAACTTAGAATGTGACTTTGAGTGAGAACCTCCTATTGGAATTTTAATAATCTTTATAAAATACAAAATAAGTGCAAAACCCTACAAATTTTAAATTTATAAAGGTACTTAATATTAACAAAAAATAAAAGTAAACATATTTATTAAAATTCAGTATTTATTTTTAAATAATTCAGCAAATACTCTTTAATCAGTGTTCTCGAGATTGACCTTAGCAAGACTCTATTAATAGTAGTAATTTCTAAAATAAAACATAAAAATGATATGGCAGTTATTTCTTTTAATCTTATCCGAGTGTATCATGTCACAGTTTTTAAATTTATTTAAAATAAATAAATAATTAGATACAACTTATTAATATATTAAAATTAAAGTTAAATTATTTAAATAATATTTAAATTTGATTTTCGATAAAAATAATTATTAATCAAATTTTACTTATCCTTTTATCCAACTTCAAATTAATCATTAAATTATTTTTTTAAAAGACTTAATTATCTCCTCCAAAATAATGATTGAAGTTGCTATGATATTTTATTTCTATTCCGAAACAAAAGTTAAAAAGTACAATCATTTTTACATATTTTAACATTATTTAAGTTGTACGTTTTGTAAGCATTTTTAGTTAATGTTTAGTTTTTTCAGTCGTTAAAAAAATTGTTGGGTTATATTAGTAGTACTTGATATATTTTTTTATAGTTTGTAGTGCCTTCCCTTATACATTATTTTTAGCTTTTAGCTTTATATTTTGTATTTTATCTTCTTCTAATTCCCAAAATATTATTAATTACACTTTTACATAGAGTATAATTATATTTAATTTTTTATTTGTCTGCTTTCACTCATTTACATGCATGATGTTGTGATCCATCCACTGGTTGTCATGTTTTTTCTCATTATTTTTTTATTGCTCCAAATAATGTTATTTTTTTGTTATTTATTATTTGTTTTTTTACTCGTACATTTCCAACACAATGTTCTTGATATATTGATGCAGCAATGTCCAATGTCCTGTACTAGCTTTTCTCTTTATAAATATAACAAATATTAATTTAATATTCCATTTATTTTTATTCTCATATATACAAAGGATATAGAGAGAAGAGGGAGAAAAATCCATACTTACCCCGCGAATCTGTCAATGCGCACGCATATATATATATATATATATATATAAACTCTCCACTACTAGCCTATCCTAATGAATTTATATTTTTTATTACAATGCCATGCATCTTAAGTCATTTTTCATTTCGCTGTTGTTTATTCTACTACATGCGAATATAATAAGGTGTGTTTTTAGTATTTTTAAAAATAAAATAAAGTATGGTAATGATAATGTAGTAGTCTCCTATCTGTTTATTTACTCTATCCTGAACTGTGATTGCAAGGAAAGTCCCCTACAGTAATAACAATAAACACGTAGGTAGAAGCCCCGAAATTACGCATGCATTGTATAGTTTATAGGTTGACAATGATTTCAATGAGTAGAGACTTTGAGAGCTTTTTATTTGAAGCCTCTTTTTTTGATACCTTCCGTTCCATTAATTCCAACCTTCATTCACTGTTTTGTTCTTTGTTCAACTTTATATTAATGATTGATTGTTTTCGGTTGGAGTTTTGGTGTCAAAGTATGTCTTTGACGATGCTCATTCATCATTATTGAAGCTTCGTAGCGTAGGATACGTTGCTTCGTCGCGTACCTTATCATTCTTTTTTTGTTGAGTTGAAGTTGTAACTTGGATAATGTTTTTTATAATTTCTACTTTTACTTTTTTCAGTCACACCAGCAGTCTATTACATGCATATTGATATTACTATTGAGTAAACTCCAATTAAGAATAGCTAATTTTATTCTCTGAATTATGTAAAATTAAAAACTAAAAGTAATGAAAATTAAAAACTAAAACTAATCTACACAAACACACAATAGATTACATTTTCAAAGACCAAATAATTTTACTTTATATAGGTTAAAAATGGTGCTTCGATATCCTCGACCATTAGCATTTTTCTATTTCACTCCCATATGTTTCATCAGTACCGTGGGGTCCTCATTTCCTCTTTCTGAAGCTATTGGGCACCTGCAACTCGTCCCCTCATTATGAGATGAGGAACTCTATAATCTACGCCCAACAACTCTTGGTTTTGGTCAAAATCTTCCTGCTATTCATCATGGGGCTTAAATGACGATGGCTCAATTTTGTTTTTGGAGAAAACTAGAATTCGATCAGTTTTTTAAATATGTATTTTCAATGGAGTATTATTTAATTAAAATAAGATTTTATTTAAAAATTTATGATGATGTTTAATTTAAAATTTTATCACACAAATTATTAATATAAATTTATTTTATCAATAAAAAATACCGAACATATTTTATTGAAATTCTTTCTCTTTATTTTTTTTTTTGCTACTATTAGCATTTTAAGTATAGTTTTATTTGATTTTTAAAGTAAATTAAAATCATTTTAGTTAATTTTTTATATATCATATATAAAATTCAATATAATAAAAAAAATACATGGATACAAATATATTATATTTTTACTTGCATGAAATAAAAATATTTTTTTATTACAATAACATGATTGGATCATTGAATAGTTTTAATAACATGTCTAATGAATAAATATTGTCGTATATTTAAAATTTTCATTTGATAAAGAGTATGTTTTATTTATAAAAAAAATATAATTTTAAAAGGAAAATAAAACATAACTAACAATGAAAATTTAAAGAATGAGAAAGACTATTTGTTCCTATACTTTTAGTTTACATGATAATAACATGATGGATAATAAGTTATTGGCATCTATAGAAATACAAAAAAGCAACTACTTAGAGTTATAATTAACTAGAAGAAAGTGTATATTAGTGAATATGAGTGTTAAAAACCTCATTTCTAAATCATATAAAGTGATTCTTTGAGTTTGTAAATGTAAACATTGAATCATTAAAATATTATATTATTATTAATTATTACTAAAATTAAAAATTGCAAGATATCAAATGACTAGTGTTGTAACTTTAATTATAATTTTATTTCTTTTCTTTGTCATAGTGTACTTTTTTAGATTTTAAGTTTATTTATTAAAAAAAAACGGCTTTTTAACATTTATTTTATTGTAAAAGTTACATTTAACATTTTAATAAATAAAATCAGTTTGTTCCTAATTAATTTTATATAGGTTTAATATGTTTTTAGTCTTTAGTTTAGGGTAAACCAATTTTTGTTCCCAAGTTTTAAAAATAACCCACAATTTTTTTTTTAAAAAAAAAATCATGTTTTAATCCTTATCTCCAAACAAAGTTAGTGTTGTTTTGATAACCTCTAAAATCATGGTAGAATATGGTGAGATGATCTTCATTTTGATCAAAGTTCACATGATTGAATTGTTTTCAAAATTATGATAGAATCAATTATAATACAAAGTTTAAGCAAATAGAAATAACTTTTACTTCTACCAAAATCAATTCTTAAAATCAATTTCATTTAAAATTAATTTTATTGTTGTCAATTCAAATACACACTTAGTAAGATTTCTTAAGAGGTTAATGAAGAATACATCAACTTATGCAACACGAGTTTATTTAATAAGAATAAAATTTATATTTATATTTTTTTGATAACTACTTTTTTTTTCGTCCCTTGATTTTTGGTCAAGTTTTCTTTTGGTCCCCAAACTCAAAACTGATTTTTTAAATAAAAATTCCAAATTTAAAGATGATTTTTATTTTGTTCATCAAATTTAAAAATGTTTTTTTCTTAATTTGAGAGACCAAAAACATATTTATCTTATGTTTCAATTTAACAACCTCAAATAGCTTTCATTCAACCATATGATTAAGCACAAATATCTTAAATTAAAGATAAATTATTTAAATAATACCCAAGTTTAATCCTTAACACAAAATTATTGATCATTTTTTATCTATCTTTTGATTAAATTCTGAACTAATCAGAGTCTCTTTCCCTAAACGAACCAGAAAAGTTAAAAGAAAAAAAAGTATATAAATTATGTCAAAAGCACAAAATCTAGAGAAATATATACTAATCAATATTGTCCTTACTTTTCAAAAACAAATCTTGATAGCACAGATAGTAGTTTCTTGTAGATGTATAGTCACATTGGCAGTGATGTATTTATTGCCATAATGAAACATTCATTCATATCACATTCCTTCAAGTTACAAAGCATCTACCCTAACAAATTTGATCTTAAAAAGCTGTCTATCATCCATGTTTATTTGGATGCTACTACAGCATCGGGAAGACTTTAAAATGTTATATCATATATAAGCAAGGACTAAAAAAGACACGGTGTTGGTCAAGCAGACACTGCTTGCTTGCGCTGTGACTTTACATACTCAACCCATGTCCTCCTTGATTGTGGAATCTGTAAAATTTTATTACAAAGCATTAAAAAAAAACCTAAAAACATATCTCAAAGTAATTTAGAGACATGGGCTACAAAATATTGAAATGTCTGAGCCCGGGTTCGAACCGGGGACCTCTAGTGTGTGAGACTAGCGTGATAACCAACTACACCACCCAGACGAGAATGTCACCTATTGGATTGTCTTTATATCAATAATTTAAACCTGGAGTGTATCTTTGAAGACAAAGAAGATTTTATTTTAAGACAATTATGCTGCTGATTAAATGTTGATGACAGTTATCCTGGGGAATAATACATTGGTTTGATGAACCACCTTATGAATGTAAACATTTGTTGTGGGGTGATTTTGTTGGAGCAACATTCCCACGTATAATTACAATATAAGGCATTGGCCTCCCTTTTATAAAAAAAACAATAAAAAATAACAAGATACAATATTAAAAAATATAAATCAAGGTATAATGATATTGATATGAAAGATTATGTGTCCGATGATATTTTTAACAATAATATATATTCATAAAATATAATGGAAAATATTTAAAAATCAAATATTGTAATAAAAAATAATCAGAATGATAATACAATGTATATAATCATAGTATCACAGATTATTATTATTATTATTATTATTATTATTATTATTATTATTATTATTATTATTATTATAAAAGTTAACCAACTTATTATAATAATAGTTTATAATTATATTTTATTGTAAAATTGTTTTACACATTGGATATATAACCTATTTTTCCAATTTTTTTTATACTAACACGGAAGCAAAACACAAACTTAGCGAAAACCATGAAGTGAACAAGCCAATTAAATAGCCAATCATTGTGCGTAAGGAAGGGGGAAGTTGATAACAAAATATATATTTAGACTTATGGAAACCCAGAAAATGGAAGATGCTGCAGCAAGAGGTTCAAGTTGGAACATGCTTGATTGTATACGTTGAATGATCGTCAATGACATGTGAGAATAGTTTTAGCTTGTAGAAAATACCAAAACCAAACACACATTTAGTGGGTTTAGGTGGTGACCAATGGATTTGGTGCGTGGGTTCATAAAAAAATTCACCGTCAAATCTACATAAGGTGGATGAATTCAAATTTATTTGGCAAATCAAAATTTCACAAAAGGTCTCGTTTTTTATTTGGAGGATCTTACATCATGATAGGTTACCTATAAAAGATAACCTTCATAAGAGGCACATCCAAGTTCAAGATGAGTATTTAAAATGTGTCATGTGCAATCAAGTTCAAGAAGATGCTTCTCATGTTCTTTTTTTCGTGCAAAATTCACAAGCCATTTGGTGGAAATGGTCCAGTTTATTGGGCACACACACAGTACCCCCTGAAAAGGCTATTGATCATTTAAGGCATATCTCACAGATCACATGGATTACAAGGGGAGAAACCTAAGCTATGATGGCCAGTTGGATGGAGTTCTATAGAGTTTGATTTGGAGAAGCTATGACACAAAATTCTGTTTGCGGGCATGGTTGAAGGCTTACCAGAGCCACTTTGATATCTCCTATCAACAATGGCAAATTGATCCAGCTAGTATTTGTTGATGGCATGCCGATTCTATAGGATTTGAATCTTTTCATATGCATAGACCAAAATTCCTTTTCTAATGTGTATAGGTGGTGCTTTATTCTTCATAGCTCTCGGGTTCTTTGCTTTTTCTCCTATGTTATTGCTTTTTGTACCCCTGGTGCTTTTATATAATATGATTATTAGTGGGTTTAGGCGTTTAGCCCTTTAGGTTCCAATGGATAAAAAAGTATAATTCAACAAATTTCAAATAAAAATTAAAATAATTCTGTTTAAATGCTTTTAAATTTAAGAAAAAGTTAGATGAAAAGATATTCAAAATAATGAAATCCATTCTATTTTATTTCATTTTAAATTATTAGCTTAAGATTGTTTTCCTATTGATATGTTATATTTCATTTCTGTTAATCAATTTAAACAACACATCATTGAATTAGTTCAATTGTTCAAACAAACACATATACTAGGTCAAAAGACAAAATATCATTTTGTCTTTTTCTTTTTTTTTATCCATCCATGAAATATCGATATATAGCATTGTAAGTATGAAGAAGAAATATTTGGGATTAGGTTGGTTACCTGGACCGCATCTAATGCTGCACTTGCGATCACACCGTGCTTGAAGCCTCGCTGCATGTGACATTTTCAGCTCGCATTATACATCCAGATCATATTATATCATCTAATTTCATTCTACTAGTTTCCTGTTTTGATTTTGCGAAGCATCACACTTTTTTGGTATAATTTTAGTGAATTAAAAATGTAATAAAAACACGAAAATAGTTTGTATTGCATAATTAAAGAGCAATAAAAGTTAAATTCAAAGTAAATGAATGAATTAAGATGTTTTTTTATATTAAAAAAGAACATTTAATATATATAAAAAAAAAACAGTGAAGAGGAAAATCATGTTGAAGAAACCATAATGATAATCACTTACAGTCGCTTTGAACACAGGCAGTAGTGCAACCATCCAAGCAATCTGCAGCATCGGGCTCAACGCTCTCCATTTGCGTAGAAATTAGAAGAAGTATAAGCATCATTGCAACCACCATCTTCTTCATCTTATCTTAACTTACTCGTAAAACACTAAACTAGTTCTGTCTTGATGATATTTATCAACTCTATGCTAAAGAAATGACCATGATTACTCGATCAAATTACGGAAATGGCAAGCCATATCTCAACATAACATAAAGAAGCACATGTACGCTTCTTATCAATTAGCCACCAACTTTGACCTATGATGAGTATCCATCCCGTTTTCTCTCTTTTGGGCCTAACACTGTTGGAGGATATGCCAATTTTTATGTACTATAAAAAGAGATAGACATTCTTAAGAAATTTGTATATAAGTGGTTTGATTGAATTCAAAATTATTACTAGTTGCTATGATTGCATTTAAAATTTAATCACAGCCGTTGAAAGCAATACTTGATCTAATGTGTTTTTTTTTATAACAAAATTTCCTTGAATGCCCAGACAACATTTTTGACGGTTGTCCGTATTTGCGTGGATGGATTTCTATCCATTCAGAATTTCATATTCATATTATGTGGACCCTCATATTAATATGAGTAAATTTTTTCAGGCATATGTGTCAGTTATATTATTATCTCTGTGCCAAAATATGTATCAGAATTCATATGTAAATAAACAAAATTATTTTTATTTTTATTTCAATATAAACAAACTTAACTAATTTCATTCCTATGATATTATTTTTAAAATATTTTTCATTCAATTAAAACTCTATTTCCAAGAATTTTATTTTATTTATAATATTAAATTTTAATGAAAATCATTTTAAAAATACTTTTATCTTTTACTTGAGATTAATAAAATTAAATAATTTTAACTAATTTTTTAATTAACAAAAAGATAGTTATTTTTATTTATATATAAATTAAGAAGCAATATCACATTTGGGAAGAATTTATCTCAAAAATAAGTATTACATTTGATTTTTTAAGATAATATTAATTATTTTTTTCTACTAATATTTTTAAAAAATATTACTTTTAATTTTTGAATCTAATATCAATACTACTCTATTTGATCTATTCAATAAAATTAGATTTAGAAAATTATCGTTCTTTTCATTTTATTTATTAATTGGACAAATACTTATTTTGGGAAACGGAGGGAGTAATCAAATTATCAATGCTAATTTCGGGCACCCTAAACATTGCGTGTGATTAATATCGAGCCACGTGGATTTGACAAAGTTCGGTTCTGGCGGTGACCGCATCCAGAAAACTCGGGGCTGATATTTTGGTGAAATTTTCCACTCTTTGTACACGATATATATATATATATATATATATATATATATATATATATTTATTTATTTATTTATTTATAGTCATTTTTCAATTTAATTTTCTAGAAAAATATATTATAAAAGTTATATCTGCAGTAAATAAAAAGGTATTATAAAAATATAAAAAGTTTGCTCCAAATGGGCCAGTCCAGTACTCCAGTTTGTTCCAAAAGCAAATTGATAGCATCAGCAGCAAAGAGAACAAGGATGACATCTCACGTAAAGCGCTGCATGCATGACCTTAGTTAGTTATCAAGATTGTTAGTTAGTTACAAGCTATTAGTTAGTTAGGTTTTTCAACTGTTAGAGAATTAGTTGCACGATATGTAGCAACGTAAACTCCATTGTATAAAAGGATACTGCGTGCATGAATAAGAGAGTAGAGAAAAGCAATTTTCAAAGTAAAAGCTTAGTGTAGTTGGGAGAGACCTTACCCTCGAATCAAGGATATCTCTATCTTCTCCTCTCACTCATAACAATTGATCCGACCTGCAGCCTATGACTGCCTTCCGCTACTCGCCTTACGAAACTTCAATGGCTGCCTTCCACTCGCCAAACAAAGCTTCCATGGTTGTCGAGGACTGCCTTGAGGCCGCCTTGGCCAACCTTGTCGCCGCTCAACGCCACCTCAAATCCTCACTGGATGCCTTTCTCCTAAGATTGCCTCGGCGATCCGGCCACCACTACCTTTCTTCCTCCCTGCAATCACCACTGTCGCTGCCCTCGCCGTTCAAGCCAACTTCGTCACCCACGCTTGTCACACCCACGAACATGCCAACTCCGCCGTTGCCCCCGCCGCTCACGACAGCTCCATCCTCTTCCACATAACCACTACCACCAACAACACTCACGTCAACTCCGTCCTCCTCCGCACAACCCCCACCAACAATAGCACCCACGTCAGCTCCACCTCCCTTGAATGTTTTCCACCATCCCAAACTCAAAACAGTCGCACCCATAGCTCCGCTGCCACCTCCCCGCTTTCATTTGAACAACCGCCACATCCGACTCAGTCGTCCGTTACCTCTATCACTCCGCATCACCCACTGTCGTTACCTTCACGACCCTTGCTGCAAAATCCCTTACGGTAATAACACCATCATGCTCAGCGACGATGTCGTAAAGCATCATATTCATTTGCGCTTGGTTTGGATTCTTTTCGTCGTCAAGACTTGGCTTTGCTCCGTCTGTCATCGGCAACGACGTCCACCGCCACACCCGCCACCACATCCACCACCACCACCGAAGCCACCAAATCCAAAATACACCCTCACCATGTTCCACGACTCCATGTTACGACCTCACCGTTCTTTGTCTTAGTGCAATGGGTGGGTCTTGTGCCAGAAGAGTCCACTTAGGAGAAGTTGGGATAATTTTTGTCACTCCTATCACCTTGAGGACAAGCTGATTTTCCCAGGGTGGGATAATGATAGCACCAACAATAGAGAGAACAAGGAAGACATCTCACATAAAGTTGCATGCATGACCATTAGTTAGTTAGCAAGGTTGTTAGTTAGTTACAAGCTGTTAGTTAGCTAGGCTTTTCAACGGTTAGAGAGTTAGTTGCAGGATATGTAGCAACGTAAACTCCATTGTATAAAAGGATACTGCGTGCATGAATAAGAGAGTAGAGAAAAATCATTTTCAAAATAAAAGCTTAGTGTAGTTAGGAGGGACCTTGCCCTCGAAGAGACTCTAGACAATTTACTTTGTCCAACTCCCAAATAATATAATTAGAAGCATATTTCCTTTGGTGATATGGTCACTATTTTTTTAAAAAAGTGTTGGTTTAATAATTTTTTTTAAAAAAAGTTAACACTATCATTTAATAATACAAAGAAAGTCTTTTGTTACTTTTTCTAAATTTTTCTTTTCTCTCTAAATTAATGTTCAGAAAGTACTTTTTATTTAAGAGAAAATTAATGATCAGAATTATTGATTTTCAAGAAAATTACTAATATTATAAGTTTTCTCTTAGAATTAAGGTTTTTCTTAATTCTTTTGCGATATTCTCAAACGACATTTATTTCAAAATAAAGTAAGAGTGTCGGTTGAACTGAATTATTACATCATAAAATAAATATTAATTTATATTAATAATTTCAAAATCAATGTCACAGTGAAAAGTATGTTTATTTATTTATTTTGATTGATAAATAAAAAATCTACCCCCCATGCATACATATTTATGGGCTAAAAGCCCAAATTTGAAAAGGGTCACCCTAGAGGCCCATAGCAATTTACTTCGGTACAAAAGGTCCTTAGCATCTTGAAGAGCCAGAAGTTGGGCCGATTGGCAGTGGAAATTCATGAAGCTGTATTGAAATCTAATTGTTAAACTTTTTTTTATGGTACAAAATTAGAAAAATCATGAATAAACTGTAGTTCATTGACTTGTGGAATAAAAGAATCGAAGACAAAAGCATAGACAACTATTAAGGTAGGACATGCAATGCAATCATCATCTTCGGCCCCTATATGCGAATATCATCTTCCTTGTTTTTTGTCAAATCGTCACAATGTTCTTTGTCAACATTCCTTTCTCCTTGGTTGTTTTGGTCACATTTTTCATAATCTATTGGTGTGGACATGGGCATGACGACAACTTCTATGGCTTCAGCTTCTCGGATGGTTTCTGATGGCACCAACTGAGTAATATTTTTCATCTCTTTACTTTTACCCCACAGAACCATGTACAGCCCACACACAATCAGCACTGCTCCAACCACACTGCATATGTTGTGCAAAACCAAACCATGTTAAGGACATGTATGCATAATTAAGGCCAAAAATATATAATTCATCAAAGTCAACATTTAGTGCATACCTTCCTACGTATAAGTTCTAATTCAACATCAAAGAACCGGTAATAGCCACAAGCACAAGCATTAGAGGGTTGAAAACAGACGCAAACAGAGGCCCTCTCATCTGTATGCACCATGCAGTAATAATAACCACTATTCCAGAGGCCACGATTCCCTGCAATAATAAAATTTAACTCACATGAAAACTTTCTTATCTAATTTACATATAAAAATAAATGAAGTTACAACTCAACAACCATGGTGATTATGATTAACATAAGAATACAATACCGAATAAGCCACAGCCAGTAGCCTAATATTCCAACCCAACTTCCATTGAGTCAAATCCCTCTCAAAACAGAAACCAAAAGCAGTGGCCTGTATTGCTCCCGCTGTAGACATCAGAGCCGTGCTTGAGTAGTGACAAGGGTATTCTTTGCTCATCTTAGCCTGTGCCACAAGAGCCAACGTCAATAAAGAGAAAAAAAATGCTAAATTAAGAAATCTCGAGCTGGTGTTGTGAAAAATAAATATAACTAATTAATTAAGCTGACCTGAATGATGAGCCACAAAGCAAAAGAGAAGCAGCTTGCTAGGGAGCAAATTGCCCCCAACAATTTATTATTCCCAGAGTCAGCATTTAATGACGCCACTTGGCCGTTTTGGTGCTGATGTGGATGCATAAGGTTGATGTGGAAAGGCCAGATATTAATTTCTGCCCCTTTGATAAAGGTCAACAACATTGCGCCTCCAATTCCAAGTAAAGTTCCCAACACCTTGGCCTTTCCTGCTGCTGCCTTCAAATTTAGCCTTTCGAAACTACAGAAAATTCAAGGAAAAATTAAACAAAATTACTGAAGTTATTACTGATACTTCGATTTCCACTAATCAGTAGTACTGTTTAATATTTTATTGCATGAGTGATGAACATTTTACAAAGAAGAAAAGGCACAGTGTTGATGATTAATTACCCGCAGGAGATGGCCAAGACAAAGGTAATGGCTGGAATGAGGTTGTAGAGAGCGGACGCAAACGTTGCTGATGTTAAAGCCAAGGACTCATAGAAAAGGTTTTGAAATAAACTTCCCCTGTAACACCATTACATAACCATATATATAAGATTGGTTAATTAATTAATTAACTACCATTGACAAAATATAACGTAAGTACACATATTTTCATTGACAATTTCGATACTAATGAGTTTACATAACATACCCGAATAAGCCACAAAGACATGCCATGAAAAGCACCCTCCAAGTCATCTTTGGTCTTTTGTTCCTGTATAGAAGAAAAGACAAGAAAAACCATTTTAATTAGCCCGCCAAATAAGTTAATCTATATTGCCCTGTGCTATAATATCTGGTCCAAAAAAGCTAAATAAAGTGTATTTATTGCTTGAGTTTGAAAGTAACAATAATGAGAAACAGAAGAAGGAGGAAGTGATTAATATGATGGACCTTTCAGAAATGAGTGCGAGAGGAACAGTGAAAGCAGATCCAAAAGCGAGGCGATATGCTGTGGCAACCTTTACGCTCATTCCGTCGTTTATGGCGAGCTTGAAAAGCACATTGACAGCAGTATATGCAATTTGCACTAACACCATCAGCAACACTGGTTTCAACCCATGCAACACATTACATATGCCCCTCATTTCTACCATTGTGTTTGCAGATCGATAACAAAGAAATATATATATATATATAGAGAGAGAGAGAGCGATATGAAATGAAAGAACTTAGAAGATGTAGCGAGCAATAGCAGCAAAGGGCTATTTATACTTATAGGGGGACTGAAGAATGAAGATGCAGATTCCAAATAGTGTTTGTCATCCAGGGACCTCGGCAATTATTTACGCACTACTATTTTATATTATTTTTAGTACAACTTTAACTGAGAAATCGATAATTAAATATACCCAACCATGTGTTCTTATTTTAAACAAATCTCTACCGAGTTTCTTTTTGCCACGCTGCATTATCCTTCAAAATTTTGGCTCAAACAAACTACTCTTGTAAATGTTTTAATGCATGCAATACAAGTATATATGTTTAGAGAACTAAAATAATTTTATTATTTTAAAATGGTATAAAATAATTCAAGCCGTATGGCACAAATATCATAAACGTGACAATATTATGTTTCCGTGGATATTTTTATATATGACTGCTTTGATATCAAGGTTTGACTTGTATCTTCAAACCTTTCAAAGTACAAATTTGTTTGTTTATATTGAAAGAATCAATATCATAACTTATATATGTAAATTTTAAAGAGTTTAATATATATATATATATATATATATATATATATATATATATATATATATATTGTACAAGCAATATATATAAAATAAATTATTTTTTAAATTTAATTAATATTTAATAAAATTTCAAGTTATTAAAGTCAAACAATAATACGATGATGGTGAAAACTAAATAAATATCAATTATATTAAAAACTGAATCAAGAAATATAATCCCATCTGAAACTGTGTAAGATGGGATTAAAAGAATATATAACATATGGAGGAGATTATTGTTATTATTTGGTGGTCTAAGTCAGTCTTTTACATAAGACTGGCAAGGAAGCATTGGGACACTCATAGTTTTATTGGCACGTGCAAACCATAATATATAATAAGATTCACAGGTCAATCGAGACGTCTTGCCAATTGGACCTTACGCTTTTGGCTTGGCGTTGCTTTGCTTGTCGTTGAAGCTGATAGATAGATACACTGGACAGTGGAAGACAAACTGGACCAGTTCCTGTGGGGAGATTACTTGAACCCTTTGAACAGATTCAATTAATTAGCTACTCAGCCATGCCCTACTACCACCATCATATATTTATCCTACTAGTCTTTCAATGTTTGTCGTTCTTTTGTTATATCATGTTTTAGAATATGCTACATTCATAGTCATTGGTTGTTATATCATGTTTTAGAATATGTTACATTTAAAGCGATTTGTGCGTTCATTCAAAGAAAGAAAGGGAATAATTATAATTATTCATCACAAACAAAAGTATGGTAATTTATCATATATTTGTGCATTTTTCAATTTTAAATTAATTTTTCATCAATGATTGTAACTTTATTTTTTATTTTTTAAATTCACTGCTCAGGCAAATCGCTTTTTTTTATTGCTTTACGAAAATTTTCATGTATCTTCACGTCTTTTGAAAAGTCTTGGTATGCTTGTCTTATTTTGGCTATATCTTGTTTTATAGCTTTATGGAAATTTCCATGTATCTTTTTGGCTTTCTAAAATGATTTTGCCTACTATATTTTAAGGAATAACTTGTTTTGCATACCGTTTAATTAATGTTTATATTTAATAATTTTTTGCATAAGTATTTTGAAATTAAGTATTACTCGTATCAAATCCTAGAAAGAGAAGCTTATAATTGATATCTGGCAATATCTTCAGGGTTAATCTGTAGACTTTTAGCAAGTGACAGGACGTGCGAATGAATTCAACTTATATTTGGTACAAAAACGACTTCACTATTATTGGCAAATGAAATATAAGTTTTCATTTTACAATCCACACAAAGTGATAGCTAGCACAAGTTGTTAATAAAAATACACGTTAAACACATTCACTTCATCTGGTACATTTGACTCTGCCTTTTTGAAGGGCAGATTTTTCGCAGTAGTCCGTGGAGCCACGTCCCGATTCCCCCTGCGTCTCTCGCATACAAGTTAACAAAATCCAAGGAACAAAACCTTTTGCCAAGACCAAAACCCTTATCCTATGAGTAATCCAATATATGCCTTGTTAATATTCCAAAATATAACATTTTAAACATTAATACTCCTAAAAAAACATTATAGCATTTGAAACATTTGATTATTACTTAGATAATTAAGTTAACAAATAAATATCTCATTTCAGAGAATCTGCCCAATGGTATAAAGTTTTTAGTTGTTGTTTTTTTAATCGGATATCCTTCGACGGAAAGTTAGGCACACATTTTCTAAGATATTAAAATTTATGAATTGACCTTTTTTAATCAATGTTTTTTCATACACATAAATTATTAATTGAATATCTGATTACATGCTTAAAAAAATAATATTATCTATCAATCATGTCATGTTAATATAAAGTTTGAATTGTATGCATGTTAACAAATAACTAATATATTAGTAATGATTACTTATATAATAAAACTAATGATTAATTACTATAATTAACGATATACAATAATTTTTTTTATAAGATTGTTTTATTTTATGAGGGATTAAAGATAACTTTTCAATAAGAGTTTAAGTAGTTAAAATATTTATCAATTTTATAATTTGAGGTCCAATATGTTAATAGGACTTTGATTTCTTATTAGGTGTATGAAGAAAACTTCATTAAAAGAGATAAAATCAATTTTGATGATCTCTTATTGAAAGAATTAATCTCTAATTATCGATTAAGAATATCCTTGTTAAAAGCTTAATTTTTTGCTTTTTGTTACAAAAAGTTTAGTGAGTTAGGTCCTAGGGACTTATTAGAGTCAAAATAGATCTCAAGGCTCAATGAACTTATAAAAATACTTGCATATTATCCATCAAAAAAGAGTCTTCATATCAACCATAAAAATCAAACTCGCATCTTTTTTGAGACATGAGATTGTTTTTTACCAACCAACTTTTGTTGGTCATTAAATAAATAACCAATCAAACTCATTCATTTATATGATTAAATAAATAAGTTTAAGCATAAAATTAGAGTCAATTATTTAAATGAGTCATTTAAGTTTTACAAAATTGTTAACTAATTAATAACTACCAACATTCAGTTGCTTTATGTAAAACTAAACTCAATTCATTTAAGTAAGATCCCATGTTCAAGACTTAGAAACTTATGAATAAACACACATAATTGATAAATAAGAATGTTTACAATAAATCATAGAGTTTGTTCTTGTTCAACCAAAGTGAGATCCCTTCTTATTCTTATCTTATATATACCATGTAGTTAATTTTAATTTTTAATAATTGTATTTTAAATAGATAGTTGTAATTTTTCACAAAGAAATATACCATGTTGGTTGTTTTTTTTTTAAAAAATTTAAGTAATTTTTATGAATATAAAATTATATTGCATTATAATTTTACTTTATCTTTTAATAAAAATACGCTAAATATAGATTAATAAATAACAAACTATTAAAAATATTAATTAAATCATAAACATTTCAAACAAATATGAAGTTTAAATTTTAAATTTGACTAATTTAATTAAAATTGAGCAACATTTTTTTACAAATCAAATTTTAGCTTTAATTAAGTACTCATTTTTTATTGACTAGTTTATGACTGGTCAAGCAGGACATGATGTTTCAAAAGTGTTTTACAACTAAATTCTTAGTGTACTCACTAAGCGTGCATTGCAAAGCCTGTAGAGTTGTCGGCACACTTGAAATAATTAAATTAACATAACAGAACGCTGTGATCCGTGAATAATAATAATAATAATGTTTTAACTTAATTAGTAGTAGGCGTTTAATTTAACAAACTTTTTTTTTTGAAGAATCTTAAAATCTCCTGTGCATGTAATATGTTCTTGTTTAGTTATGAGTTTTCTTTGGGATTTTGAGAGACTTAACCAGAGCATTTAAATTTGTTGTGTTGCTTTTTGGTTTGAAATATATCCCTTTTGGTGCCTACTTAATTAAGAGATCACAAGCAGTTGTGACTAAGGAGTTAGTCGACCATCAAGCTTAAGGCTCAGTCGCTACATGGGATACAGTCCCTCTATCGTGATTAATTAATAATATAATTTGTTTCTACTCACCATGTATAAAATTAAAAATTTCCCCTTAATCGTTACATATTTCAAAGAACTGTTGATCATTGATCGATAAACTGTTTTTATTTTTCACCAAAATTTACCATAAAATAAAATAAAATGGTAAGCTGCTCAAATGTATCCCTCAAAGGGCAAGGATGTAACCACTATGATTCAATGTATCAAAGTCATGATTTGATAAGGGAATAACTTTTAGTTACAACAATGTGTCAATGTTCATGTTCTATCTAAATGTAAACAGGAGTTCCACTGCCACTGCTAAAATTAAATAAGTCCCAATGGTGATATGAACATGTTCTACTTCCGAATTGCACAGTACCCTCCTCTAGAAAAAAATTCTCAAGCGATATCATTATATAAAAATATCTATATAGAAAAAAAGTTGTTATGTTAAATTTATCTATATTATATAGTTTTTATTTAATAAAATTAAATGATTAGTATAAATATTATGAGTTTAAAAAATAATACATATTCAAGCAAAAATATTAAATTATATAAAATTTTTTATTTTTAAATACATTTTTTTAAGGAAAATATATTGTTTCTAACATATTATTGACAATACTTGTATTATTTTTCAGGGTAAATTATATTTTAGGCTCTCCTAACATTAGTAAAGTTTAAATTTGATCTTCTTAATTGTTTTTTATTATTATTTTGAAACCTACTTTTTTCCGCCCAGTTTATTAACTTTGTTTGAGTCTTAGCCTAAATGGCTAACGGTATGACACGTCGCTTTTGAAAATTAAAGTTTTATTTAATTTGAAATTTGTAAATTTTAAAATGAAAATAAAAAACAATTGGGAATGGTGGATCATTTCTAAATCGTTGGATTGATCTCGTAATAGCATGTTATTCTACATCCACCACACCAGATCATTTCTAAATCCTTGCCACCAACCATCGCTCGCCGTCACCAAAGGTGATTTCAGGCGAAAGTGCATCCTCCACACTAATGATTTCTGAAACAACAACAATATTTTTATGATTCGATTGTTTCACTACTTTAATTCGCTTCATGATTCTTCCTTACCACACTAATGATTTCTGAAATGACAACAATATTTTTATGATTCGATTGTTTCACTACTTCAATTCGCTTCATGATTCTTCCTTACCCCAACAATGTCCTTTCCTTCACCCTTCTCTTTCACTTACAGTTCTCGCCAAAGAGAGGGGAGTCGCTGTCGAAAATCACCTCCAACAGCCACGAATGACGGTCAAAGAGGTTTATTGGCGAACGAACAACGAACATGATTTTATAAAACTTTAATTGTCGAATGACATGTGTCTTACGGTTAGCCACGTAGGCTAATTCTCAGATGGAGTTGGCAAGTTGGACCTAATAATTAGGTTTCAATTTTAGAGGCACCAAAATAATAAAAAAAATTTAAGAGGACCAAATCTGAGTTTTACTAATTTTAAGAGGACCTAAAATATAATTTATTTTACTTTTTTATTGTTGAATGTCATTTGTTTAAAATTAAAATATTTAAATTTTATTTGATATTAACTATGTTAAAGGATAAATAGAATGAATGTCATGTTATGTATTGAAAGTGAAATGTTAAAACACTTAATTATAAAACTTTCAACAATACTTTCATAGTTGATAAAAATATAAAGTGAGATTTGATAAATATATTAAATTAAATTTTATATATTTTGTGTAGGTAATAAGTAACCGGTATGAATATGGGTATATAAATATTTAATGAATATGATCAAAAAGATTAAAGTTGCTACCTATATTTGAATGTGATTGGATTTATGTATTTTTTTTCGAAACAAAGTTTTAGGATGAATAATATAATATCTTATATGAAGTCTACACAATCATTAAATAGGATCATAGTAAAATTATTTTTGTAAGCATTATTTGTTGAGATTTACTTTCAAATATAGGGATTCAATCAATTAGCCAAATTTTATTCTAATAGATCATTGTTAATTCTAAGCACATGCTTTTCTATTGAAAATTACTGTACACAGATATAAATAGAACTAGAACTCCTTTGTGTTCACATATTCAAACTCATGATGAAAACTAGATGCGGAAGCGTAACTGGATTAGTCATGATGGAATGATGATGATGAAAGGTTGATCAGGAAATTATTTTTTATGATCTTCCAATTGTAGAGAGTCTTTCTCTTTTCTTCTCTGTATTAGAAACTGGACGGATTATGTTGCGTTAAGTTGCTCTCTACTAATGGGAACCATAACCCACGGGCATCAATTACTCCAAATTTGATAATTATAATTTAACCCCTCATCAAATTATAATATCACTAGTATCTACATAATTATCTTTTCATAACATATATGTCCTTAGTTATACTTTTATATTGATTAGACCATTTTAATATTTTGATTAATTATATAATGACCTTAACTCATTTAATTATGTGATATATATATATATATATATATATATATATATATATATATGACTGAAAACTGCTAACATTACTGGTCCTTAATTATTAGGGACGACTACACAATCTTGGCTTAACAATGATTTTGTTGCAGTGTTGATTGATAATAAAAAATGATTTGCAAATATCAAAATGAATACGTAATCTTCCTAAAACTTTGGTACTCAAATCTTTAGTCTTTTAACAAAAGCTGCTTTAGACTTAAAAGAAACCAATTATATATGAGATACATTAACGGACAATAGTCGTAAAATTTGACATGGAAACTATACCTGAAAACTTGGCTAGTAACCATTACCTTGTCCTATTCGGCACTACCAACCAATTCACCACTAATTTTATGGTGCAACGATTGTATAACTCATGCTAGAAATGAGGGGGAAATTATTTCAATGCTACCAATAGGTCAGTGTCGTGTATAAAATCAGCAGAATATTTTTTATCCAAAAAAAAAAAGTAGAGTTCGACTAATAAATTTCATTGTCGAGTATTCAATTTTTTTAGAGCTATCATATTCATATTCAATGAATGCTAATTAACAAATAAAAAATGTTAATTAAGTTCGGTTTAATCAATATAATCATCATCTAAGATTGAACCTTTTTTTTTTTACAGTAGCAAGACAAAGTTTCCCATTAAATTGACCATAATGAATTTAAATTTGACCAATTGATATAGACACTTTTTAGTCTATGCTAATATATAGTGTGTTGAACACAGATGATAATCATGATACTACTATATACTTTTGTATACTAACAAACTATTTATTAGTATCATAGATTATATTATCAGCTTAAACTATTTATATTTTTTGTTTTAGTAGTTCTCACTTCTCACTATGTATCGAATTTTAGAGAGATGCGATTTTATATTTGGTAATTAATAGTCAACGAATGATATTCTAAACTGATCACTAATAACTAATGATTATTGATATTTGATAGTAGCTCATAGCTCATAGCCGACGACCAACTATTGATAATCTGACGACTAATGACAGGCTCCAGAATTATTGGGATCAAATTAGGATCCATTAAAATTGTGTCAGTGATTCCAGAGTATAGAGAAACCAAATCGTGTTGACACAAATAAATATTTATAAAAACTATTCATACAGATTGGTCCAGTGATTCAAGAGTTCGAAAAGGATCAGTTATATATATATATCAGATTTTAAACTTTTCATATATTTATAAATAAAAAATGTAATTGTAGAAATTTATTTTTATATTTTAAGTATAGATAGTATATTATGCACGTTAGATAGTTCATGGCCATATAATTGTTGATGAACACATTAGATAGTTCATAATAAAGAATTTTTATCAATCACTCTATATATTTATTTTACTGGCTTGACTTGTATATAACAAATAAGCATTGTTCTAATATTACAATATCATATAAAAATTAACAATGTGATATCTAATATTGGACTAACTTCTAATAATTTAAATATGTGTGGTTAAATTTACATTGTCTCATTCATTCACTCAATAATTTTGGTTTCAATCTTTTTTATAGGATTTTTAATTAATGAGCTCCGTAAAAATAATATTAATAATGGAATAATTTGTGAGTTGTGTTGGTTAAAAATAATTTTCTTATTATTTTTATTTAATCTTTGTTACAGAGTTTGATTTGTTTATAAAAACTCCTCTGACTTCAAGAAAATAATATTGTGAAATTTAAATTACAGTTGTATTAAAAAATAAGCATATTTAATTATCTTGTATTATTTAATTTTTCATCAATGAAATTTATATTGTAAAACATTGAATTGATTTTGGATTTTTTAATAATATAAGAATTTAAAAAAATTGTCAATGTATATTTTTATACATAAAATTTCTTTCTCCAAATTTGCCTGTATATTTCGCACGGTTAACAATCTAGTATTAATAAAATATATCAAGTATCACCTAAATAGTTATTTTCAAAAAAATATTAAATAATTTTAAAAAATTATTTGATAAAATAAAAAATTTATTTATGATTACTGATCTTTTTTTACGTTGATTATTGATATTGTTAATTGTAGATAAATTTTTAGCTCTAATTATACATTTTGTAGGTTCATTATTCGGTAAAATAAAAAAATTATATATATTTTAAATAATAGATACATTTTTAGCTCTAATTATAATAATATAAATTCATTTTCAAATGTATTAATTGTATGAAGATAATATTAATTTGATAAAGAATTAAAATTATAGATTTTATAAAAGTAGAAAGCTAAATACCTCTATTTTAAAATAGAACACTAAAATTATAAATTTTATAAAATAGAAAGATTAAATAATTTTATTTTAAAATAAGAAAAATCAAAATTACGATATTTTTTGAAAAATAAAAGAATTAAAATTGCATTTAAATCTATTATAAATAAGGAAGGAGAGCTTCCACAAAATAATGATTAAGCATCACAAATCCTATTAATTCTAATCAGAGTATTTCACTCGTTCAACGTACTCATTTAGACTTTATCTTTAAAAAAAAAAAACTCATTTAGACTTTATCTTTCAAAAAAAAAAAAAAAAACTCATTTAGAATGCAAATTCAAATTTGCATCATAAAGCACTAACCCCAAACTTTAAATTGATAAACAATTTAAATCAAACCTCGAGATCTATAAATAAAAAACAACCTTAAACCAATGAGTTGATGTAAAATGTGATAAGCCTTGAATGGAGGCTTCACTTAAAATTCTCAAAAGGAAGAAAAAACTGAAACAATAGTGATGGAAAAAGGAGATACAGAAAACCCTCAAACTGTGATACGTGATATATATAATGAGAGAGAAAAAGATGAAACTAAAGATGGCGTTCTCAGCAGATCCATTTTTAAGTTGAACTTGAATACAACCTTTGTTTTTGCAATTTGGGTTTAAGCACCCAATTACAACATATAGGAAGGACCAAGAGAAAAGAAGACATTCTAGTCGTGCCTTACCTTCTCCAACAATACAAAAAAATGCCCACAGCATGTTGGGGCGGTTGGAAAAGGATGGCAAGCTATCTACATTGTGCAATTAGTGCCTTACATGCATGCAATGTTTAGGTACGTGAGCCATTCTGAGATGTTACTTCTTCTTCTCGCTCCTTGCAGCAGTGTATATGTGTTACATTGTTTTCACATCTATTTTCCCATGAATCTTTATTATCCGCAGTCGCATTTACAGAATTAACGAGGGTATTGCTCTTATTGTTGCTTTTATCTTCTACGCGAGATTTGACCATTATTTCAACTGTGTCAGATTTATGGATGCTTTCTGGCGGAACAGATTGATTCTTCTTCATCTCTTTGCTCTTACCCCAAAGAACCGCGTATAATCCGCAAATAATTAACATTGATCCAATAAAGCTGAAATTAAAAGAAGTAAATAATTATAGTTAAAGCAAATCATAAACAGTATGTGACTACAAATTTTGACCACAAAAAAAAACAAAAATTATGATATGCTTGACACCACATGTTATTAATAACTTGACAAGGGAAAAGCCTTGGCAAAGATTTACATGCATGTATGTCATGAAGTTTTCCCACTGCATCAACCATTCATGGTATATATATATATATATATATATATAAACTATACTTTACTACCATAATCCAACCATTCTACCTAAACAGTAAAAAACATAAATAGGGGAAATAGCTGCATTATTGTTGTTTTTTAGCATAGACTCTGAGAGCACAAAACATGCTTACTCTGAAATTGGAAAAGAAGAAAAATAAAAATATAAGATAGATTGAATGATTAATAAATTTGGGTTCAATCCCTTTATTAATAAATTTTTTATTATAATAAATTAATATTTATTGATAAAAAAAGTTGAGAGAAAACAATTACATTCTTAACCACATGTAAGTCAACTACGTTTGATATTGTAAAGTAAACTTATGTAAAATTCATTTTGTAGTGAAAGATTAGACTCTATGTGTTTTATTACAAAAGCATTAGTTATTGTAAAGATGAAGCAAAGGACAACAACAATAACAATTAAGGCAGATATATATATACCTTCCAAGGTATAGTTTCTCGTCCAAAATAGTGGATCCAGCAAAGGCCACAACGACAAGCATTAGAGGGCTAAAAACGGAGACAAACAGTGGACCTCTCGTGCGTACACACCACGAAATCACGGCTACCATCACTCCAGAAACTACTATACCCTACATCAATAATTCACATATTATTTTTCTTAAGCCATCAATTATATAATCAAGATCGATGTAACCTTAGTATGTGGTCTCAATTGGCCAAATTATGGTCATATATATTCAATGACAGATCATTAAAGTCAATGCAAAGAACACCAGACACGATTGATCTATGGGTTCCCATGTTCCCATCTAAGAAAATATGCTATTATATACATCTAGAATGTCCAAAGAAAAAAAATAAAAAAAGTGAATACAAAGAATGGAGTACCATACCGCATAAGCCACAGTCAATAGTCTGACATTCCAATCCAACCTCCACTGACTCAAATCCCTTTCAACACAAAAAGCAAATGAAATGGATAAGAGTGCCCCCATTAGGGACATCAACGCTGTGCTCGAATAAGGACACGGGTATCTTTCACTCATCTTTGCCTGCACTACAGTAACAATCGACAATTAATGAAATACTATAATATAATTGATGTTTTTTTTATCGATAAATATTAACGGTTAATTTATTAGTTTTTAATTAATAAAAAAAAAATCAAATTATTGATTTTTTTAATCATCCAATCAACCTTCCATTCTCTAGACCACAGTAGCTGGCTGGCTGCAACATAAAATGAATAACCTGACCTGAATGATAAGCCACATGGCATAAGAGACGTTGCTTGCGACAGAGGCGAGAGCACCAAATATGGTCATAAGGCCTGAAGAAGCGTGTGAATGTACGACATGGCCGTTTTGGTGGTTGAAAAGGTTTACATGGAAAGACAACATCTTAACTTCTGGGCCTTTAATAAATGTCAGTATCATTGCCCCACTAATTCCAGTTATCGTTCCAATTATCTTTGCTTTCCCTCCTTTTGTTTTTAAATTTAATCTCTCCAATCTGAATTGAAGAGATTCAACGAAATAAAAACAAAGACATTATTATAACAGTTAGCACAACTGCAACATACCTTATTGTCGTAAGGTGGAAATCATAGAGAAAAGAAAACAAATAATAGGTCTAAAAATGTTTATGGATAATTTTATATGAGACAGTACTTCTTACCCGAAGGAGAGGGATATGATAAAAGTGATGGCTGGAATGAGGTTGGATATGGCGGTTGTAAACGTTACTGAAGTTAAAGCAATCGCTTCCATGTTTAAGTTTTGAGGCAATACTCCACTGCATATATATGAATTCAACGTAAGTACTCTACGTACATATATTCGTCAAATTGATGATAAACAAATATAGTACATCAGACAGAATAGGACACCAAGACCTCTAACGCAAGCAATACTATATCATTTTAGGAACTTTTTTTTTTTAACTTATGAGTGAAGTAATCATTAACATGTCGTTCCAACCTATTAATTATTATATAAAAGTTAAAATAAAATCGATCGACACCATGAATTTGATAATGCATGCCTTAATGATCACAACTGAGATATGAAGGTAAATTCACTCAAATTCGAATTAGATCAGTACAAGTTAATTTAGTCTAGTCAATCGGTTGGTCATGGGATGAAGTCAGTCCAAAATTGAAAGGTATACTATACACTATATGGCACTCCAGCCTTGAGCATGAAGATGAATGAGTCTAAAATGACGTTAGGTACAACATATATTCTATAATAATTTCAGCCTTTATTTATTCCTATGGCATCACACGTTTACAGATCATTCAATATGTTGCTCTGATTATATGAACAACGTTAAAGTTGTCGTCTCGTCGATGAAAAGAAGGGCAAAGAGATCTAGCTTTGAAAATCTAGATACGTGTTGTAAATCATGGCTACATGGAACAAATAATAATTGATATATAGTCCACAGCTGAATTTTAAAAATGATAATTAGGGATAATAATTAGACCTAAACTTAATAGATTCTCGTAAAAATTACTACATTGAGAGAGAATAATTGCCTACTTAATAAATGTGAGCTTGAATAAAAGAGATGATACGGTACGGCTACAATCTAACATATCCCATACTCACATTATTTTCAATATTTTTTATAATCAAAATGAATATATTATTAACTTAACATCAAATTTAACACAAGATGCGGCAGAGTTTAGAAACAAGAGGCATAGATACACATTATTTTATATATTAAATTCAGAATTAAAACTAATATTATAATTTCTGCCTTATAGTTATAGTCGTTCGGAAATCTAATCTTAATTACTAATATTTTGGCCTTAAAAAAATTGAAAACTACTCCCTCTATTTCAAAATTATAGTTATCTTAAGATGTTTTACATAACAAAAATAATAATAAATAGATGAAAAAAAATATTAATTTATAAATTTTGTTGTTCGTCATTAATATTATAAGACATATAAGTGAAAAACATAATTAATGATATATTAAAAAACAAAATAACAATTATTATGGGATAATTTTTTTCTCTTATTTGATAATTATAATGAGACGGAATAAATAACGCATATTGTTGTCAAATATATTTGTCTTTATTGCTATGTATGATGCACAACTGCTACCATATTGTTTTCTAATTTTCCTAGTACCTTGAAGCAGTTTAATAACTTTTTTTTTGTGAACTAAGGGTGTTTCTTGTCCTAAAGTTTACAAATATTTAAGGGATACATCTTTCTAAAAAGATGTTTTTTCATACATACAAGTTAATAATAAAACTCATACTCATGATCACATACTTAAATAAATAATAAAGTTATTTATTAATTATGTCATGTCACATCATATTAGTAGTTGTTTAATAACTTTATCTTTATTTGAGATATTAATAACAAAAAAATTGTTAACCAAAGTGTGGGTAGATTCATGATAATTAGGTATCCATAAAATACAAAAATAAATACCATAAAATAGAAGAAAAAAAATAGACACTAAAGTTGGTGCTACGTTGACTTAGAAATGGAAAATGGAGCATGACTTAATAAATTTTTTCCCTATAATTTTTTTTAATAATTTATCTCACAAATAGGTGTTGTATTTAAACTCGGGCATGCATGTACCCTAGCCAAATATGTCTCATCCATAACTTGGCCAATTCCTTTCCGAAAACTTTATGTAAAGAGAAATGAAAAACCAATTAATTGACTGAAAGTCCTAAAGAGTTACGCACGGTTACGAGTCTACGTGGACTCGTTGGAAGCCAAAGTGAACAACAGTAAAGAAGAGTAGTAAACGATACTGGAGGAGCATATCAATAAAGAACACATTACTTACCCAATTAAGCCGCAAAGAAATGCCTGAAACAGTATCCTCCAAGTCATCTTTGTCCTCGTCTTCCTGCAAATCATTGTCAACAAACACCACATCGATTTTATTATTATTTATCTTCATCCCTATTTCTCTCTCTCTCATTTCATGATGTTTGACATTTAAACATCTTCTTAGTTTCTTCGAGTAGGTACCATTTAACTACCATTGCTATTGCTTCTGAATTTATGTCAAACAGTCATGAAAATGAAAAGACACGTCATACAAATAAACTTCTCAACTCCTATGTATGTATGCATCTTAAGTGGGTTGATTATATTCTTCAACTCAAATAGCAGTCTCCACTAAAACTTCTAAGGCTTTTTAACTACAAGTAAAAGCAAAACAATCATTATCGAATCTCTCTATTTGACTGTGAAAAAAATAATCATTCTTTCTGTTTCTATCATTCTCCATATGTATGATTTTCATTTTTTACAGAAGAAAAAAGTAATAATAGAGTAAAAGTTGCCATCCATGGCTTGCTTTATTCAACTTATTATATATATATATATATGATAGCTAATTAAAACATGCACAATCATAAAATAAAAAATTGATAGTATTATATATACAAAAGATGAACCAGTTAAAATAAGGAACTAAGCATGTGGAATCTACAAGAATATTCTATATATATAATTTGCAGCTGATCATGAATGATATTTGTCTGTAATATCGATCATTTGAATAACCGTAACGTAAAACCAAGAGCAGAAGAAGAACCTTTCAAGAATGAAAGCAAGTGGAGCAATGAAAGCAGTTGCAAAAACATAACGGTAAGCAACAATGACACTCAAGTTCATGCCATCGTTAAGCGCGAGCTTGTAGAGAACATTGACCCAAGCATTTGCAACCTGCACCAGCACCATTAGCATAACTGGTTTTAATGCATGCACTACGTTACACATATCCATCTTGCTGTCACCGCCACCCCCACAACAAACGGCGGCGGCGTCACAAACTGCTGCAAAATAGTTTAAATTGATGACTTAGAGGACACACAAGAGAAAGAAAGAAAGAATGAAGAGAGACACGTTAATTCGTGTAAGGCACTTGCAATCACAGCTGTGAGGAGTATTATGTATTTATGGGCAGTCTAGAACTGTAGATTCCAATGCAGAAAAGATGTTGCAAGAGAAACAAATGATAATAATATTTCTTCTGTTTTCTTTAAGGATATTTAAGGAAAAAAGTATTTGGATACCCATACACTTAAAAAATAAAATAAGTGATTGATATAATTTCTTCTGTTCAAATGTCATAATTATTTCTTTAAGCCTTTAAAAGAAAATTGTACTTTTATTTATTTATTTAGAAGTATAAGATAAAATTAATTTATTATCATAATATCACTCTAAGATGTAATAAATACAGAGAATAATTTTTAAAATATTTTATCTTATCTTTTTTCAAGTCAATTTTTTTTAAAAATTATTATTTCTTTAAATAAGTTATTATAAAAATATTAAATTCTACAATTTATTTTAAATTTACTCTTAATCAATAATAAATTATGTTAAATTATTTTGTATTTTTAATAACTTTTCTACTACTTTTTGTGTTGATTACATCAATCTATTCTTATATATATACAGTATATTATTTATTTTGTCAAAATTATAAAAGTTGTTTATTTCGTATTATGTATATAGTATCATAAACATACAATAAACAATCTGTTTTTAGTATATTTTTTTTAACTTTATCTTCTATATTAATCCTTAACAAAGCAAGTTATTTAGTATTTAATCCATGTTAAAGACATTTATGAATTAAATAGGTAATTTTCATAGTACAAAGCAAAAATAGCAACGAGTGTAAGTTACATAAACTAAATTGGTCATTTACCATTTAATTTTTTTTATAGAGAATTAAAAAAAACAAATATGTGCGTTTATCATCAGTTGTAAATTTAGTTTTATAATAAATATATACTTTATCAAATAAGTAGTATTGAAATATGGTCGACCAAACGTGGTAGTTTTAGAAGAAGAAAAAAAGTTACACTACGCACTATTATTATTGATTTCTTCAACGTTATCCTTTGCACTTAATCTATTAGGTTGATTGATAATTTAAAGGATAAAATACTAGTTGTTTATAAAAAAAATCAGAAGGTTTAAAACACTTATCTTTCTAAAAAGACGTTGGCATAATACTAAATATACTTTAAAACAGAAACTTAATTTCAACTTCTTGACTATGATCTTTGACCCAACGATAGCTTGTATGGTTATTTCGAGCAGTTGCCTATCCAGAACCTCGTAATGAGTAAAATTGAAAGTAAACCAAAAGCAAAATGGTGAAACGCATAATATTAATACCTATCAAGAGACAGAGAGAAAGAGAGATTTTGCTAACTAGTAATAAGTAATTTTTGTCAGAGTGTTGAATAAAGGTTGAGAAAATTTAAAATTTTAAGAAATGATGATAAGACAAAATTACTCTTATATAAAAATATGGTATTAATATTTTATTTCTTAAAAACAATAATTATTAAGCACTAATTTAAAGAAAGACGATAAAGTTGAAAATTAAAAAAATATTTTTATAATATTATAACATACGATAAATCATTTGAAAAAGTTTTTTTTAAGAAGCAAACAAAAGATATTACTAAGAAAAAGGCTAACACACAAGATCATTTGAAAAAGAAAATGTCAATAACAAGTGGAAAAATGACCTTGTGCGATCAACGTCAGTTCTCTACAGTGCAAGTCAACAGCAGCTGCATGAATCTCCATTATGAATTATTGAGAGGTCTCTCTCGGCACCTCATCTCTATTCGGGTTCAACCTCAAATATCAAATGAGAATATTTTGATACGCTTTGTTAATTGTACATACAATTCACCATGAAATTATATTATTCTCCAGTTTAAACAATTTGAATGAATAGTTATTATTTTGATAAGTTAATATAAAACCTTTTCAAGTGCGTGCCACGTAAAATATTTTATTTAATCGCCGAGTGTTTTTTGGACAATAGTTAGAGGTTGTCACTTTCAACATAGTCTACTGTGGAATCTAAAAGGAGAAGCTAGCAAATGCCAATCTGGATCTTATATAGTAGTACTTTGTTAAACCACAATATACTGTACACACCAAAGGGTAAAGATCGACGTGTAAAGCAGCAGACAAAGGCTGAGGTTAGTGGGGATCTCAGAATTCCATTATTTTGTTTCTGAATAAACTAAAGAGAGGAAAAACTTTTTGTAGCCTCTAGCTAATGTGCTTCCAATTAGAGTGGCGTTGATTGTGATGCAAGGCGGTTGTAAATGCCAATAAGTAATACATATTGGTAAATTCTAGTTAAAAAGAACTAAGATGGGAAAAGCTGTCTAACTCTTAATCATACACGTTTAATAACTAAGATGGGAAAAACTGTCTAACTCTTAATCATACACGTTTAATATATAGAACCGGAAATGAGTTGATTCCAACTGAATTTCAATTCAATCCGATTTCATTCGAGTTTGATATAAACTCTTCTTTAAAATTCAAATTCAATTCAAATAATGTTTGCAAACAGCTTATTTAAAATTGATAGCCTGATTCGATTTATAATTATAATTATATTACATGTTTTATTTATTTATTAATATTAGAATAATTCAAAGTTATATGGATCAATGATGTGAGTATACTATTCAATAATAAAATTTATTATTTAATAATTTATATGAAATTAATACCTAAATTAAACAAGTGGAATTATACACATGACTCAAATTCAGTTTATTTATTTAACTATCTCAATTTTTAGTTCATTAGTTCCATAAACTAAGTCAACAAATTAATTATTAAATTGAGTTTCAAACAAATTTTGAATTAAATAGGTTCATCATTTTTCTTTTTAATGACCTTTTAAAAAATATTTAATTTTTTTTTATTTTGCAATATAAATGAATAATTTTTTCCAATTCTCTTTATTAAGTAACTATAATATATATATATATATATATATATATATATATATATATATATATATATATATTAATTGTTAAGTTGTTAGTTTTTTTGTTAGCATAAAATTGAACCAACAATCTATCTTCTTTTTGTTTCTTTCTTGATCATCTTATATGTTATTAAAAAGATTAGTGTATATATCGGCCGGGCAGCCTTCTTTTAATAGCATATATCAATGCTGGTCCTTCACTCATACGTACCTTTCCTCTTTCGGTCAGCATCCACTCGCCACAAAGGAACCCTATTTAAATGGACTTAATTTTCTATCAATTCCTGATGCACGAGCAACTACACCCACAAAAGCAAACTTAGCCTATTCCATTACAAGCAATAACTGTTTGGTAAATAGTTTAGTGATCAATTGCCACCTAAACCTTATGGTGCAAATGAATGACAAAGCCACTTGGCTTCATGCATATATGCATGTACACGAGTGGAAAACTTAGTGCCGCAACCCCAACCTCCAATTCCCTAGTCTATTTTTCCTTTCAATATTCATTAATTTCTTTTGCCTTTTTATCCTCCTTAATCTGGTAATTAATTGGCTTGATTCTGAAATCCTAAAATCTAGTTAAGCTGTATATCGTACTGATCCAATCATCCATGCATGCGTCACAACAAACAGCCACTAGTTGATGGGTTTGAACTTTGAAGAGCCGTGGAAGAAAGGTGAAACAAAAAAAAAGATCAAAAAGGACAAGATCAAATTATGTGATCGAGAACATAAGGTAACTATAAGATCAAATTTAAAAATAATAATATACAGTTCAGATTAAAATACTACTTAAAGACTTCAAATTAGAACATAATGTAATTATCAAATTTATGAAAGATTCTCTAAATAAAAGTTCAATTTATAAAATACCTTAATTATTATTTTCTAAAATATCTCAATTATAACATTAATTTCTTTTAAGATTGTCATTAGTTCGTTATCATTATAGTTGATACTAATTATGAGTATAATTGTGCGTTAGATTATATAAGAATTTGTAATTTTTCTTTCATAATTTTTTCTTTTTTAGTAAATAATTGTTAAATTAATATTATTTAAGTTTTTGTGTAGAGAATATTAAAAGTGATAGATTTATAATGCTTAATCAAGGTCGGCCAAAAATAATCCTAATGAAGGTAGGTTAAAATTGATTGTAGATGAAGTCAGCTCAAAATAACCTTGGTTGAGGTCAACAAAAAATAATCCTAGTCGAGGTTGACCATAATTAACCTTAGTTCGGTCAACCAAAAAAGAGGCTCGTCAAGGTTGGCCAAAAACAACCCCAACCGAGGTCAGTAGAAAATAACCATAGTCAAGGTCAACTTAAAATAGCATTGTCAAGGTGAGTCGAAAGCAACCTCAACCCAGCTCATCCAAAAGTAGACTTGGCCTAAGTCAACAAAACACAATCTCAATTGAGGTAGCCTAAAAATAGTCATGATCGAGGTCAATTGAAAATAGTCATAACTGAGGTTTATAAAAAATATCCCCTGCCAAGGTCAACCAAAAACAACCCTAGCAAGGTCAGTCAAAAACTGCCTTGACAAAGGTCAATAAAAAATTTCTGGCTGAGGTCAACTAAAAATAATCTAGCCGAGATAGAGAAAAAAAAATTCATCAAGGTTGTTTGAAAATAACCTTAGCCGAGATCGATTGCAAATAACCCTAGTTGAGATTGATTGAAATTAATCCCAACAAACTCATTTAAAAAAAAATTGGACAATTAAAAAAAATCACTTTTTAAAATAACATGACCAATGAATTAGTCCTAACTTTGACCCATATGAAATGAGATTGTCTTGATTTGAATCCTGTAGGACCCCTCATTAAGGATACTAAGTCCCCATTGAGTCATTTATGTAAGGTCAAGTGGATTGGTCCAATGATCTATAACCAAAATGATAATTCTAACTACACCATGATCATTATCACAATTACCATTGTACTTATAAATAAAATATACTTACATCAACTATACTTATAGAACTAAGATGTTTAACATCTCATTGCTCGTACGTACTTTCAAAACATCCTTTCTAATGCATATAGAATGGGATAGTAATGCGCGTGCTTATGACAGGGGCTTCCCCACTCCTCTTATACATGTTCTTCCTAATTGTCCTAGCCACTTGTATGTGTTTAGTTAAATCTTTTGATGTTTATGGTTTATGCCCTCACCTGGTGCCTAACTGAAGGGTATTTGTCGTATCTGATGGTTATAAAACTGTCGTCCCGTTAAATATTTTTGAGAGATGATATTGTATGAAAAATCGGCTCTAACCACTGGGCAGAGAGGAACATCCCCTCATTTGATTTTTTATGATCCCGTCCCATCAAGATAACAGACATGAATTTCATCTCCTCCCAAGTCGTATACACACTTTCTAATTAACCCTTTTATATTGCCATTATCTGAAATTAACATGCTATGACTATGCATCATTTGTCACTAAATGTCCATCACCATAAGTTTTTTGTATTAGATAGAGAAATATAATCAAACTGGTTTAGCAAAAGACCTTGACTTGCTAGAATAAAAAAGCATTTCCCTAATAACTAGATCGATTTGCAACTAATTGATAAAGAAAAATTGAAAATAGGAAAATTGACAAATAAAGTATTTTTGGATCGGCCGTGAAGTTTAAAAAACCATGTCGTCCCACCATAATTTTCTACCATACTAGAAAATAACTTTATTTAAGGGTGCCACGGTTTTTTCAACGTGATCACAACATTTCCAGACATTCACAAAACAACATATTGGGATATAACTCCAACAATAATTTTAACATTAAAATATTGTTCACAACTATTTTGTTTGTACAATGACAATAATCAAGTTCATACCTAAAAAATAATTCAAATTATCCAGATTTCTTACCACTAGACCAATTCTAGTGAATACATATCATTACCAAATGGTTATGATAATACAAATGTGAGCATCTACAAAGATTAATAACTTTGTTGGTGACTAAATGATCAATTTAGTTCCTAAAATTATATCTTGCTGTCACATTAATATTTGAAACTAAAAAAAAAATCAAACAAATGACTAATTTTTTTAAGGTTTCATGTAAATTCTTAAAATTAATCACTTTGCTTCATTTTTAGTTTCTAACCATATGTTATTATCATTTAAATCTTTGGATTAGGGATCAAAATGAAAAAAAAGTATTTAATTTCAGAGGCCTCTTAAATGAAATCCTACAACTTTTCAAGATTTTTTTTTAGTTTTATGGGCAATACAACAATGCAATGCAATTTTAGATACTAAATTAGTAATTCACTGTTAATCGGTTTAGGAATTTTCCCAATAATAAGTTACTTCTCTGTTATTTCAAAATATGAAAATAAAGAGAAACTACGCATGGAACATTAAATGCATGATTATACATAGTTCTTTTAACTAATCAAGTTTCTTGAGAGAGTATGGGTGGAACAAACAAATTAAAAATAAGAAAGGATTAATTGCTAAACTGATGCTTCTATCCCGTCGCTTGGTAATCTCCTCAAAATACCAAAATTTCCAACTCTCAAAATACACAAAAAGATCGAAGTCCCCCCCAATTCTCTCTTTTCCCTGAAATTCTTTTTGTTTGTTTTTTTCTTTAGATAATAAAATGTTCAATGGAAAAGGAAAATCAACTCCTCTTGTTTACTACATTCCTTCTACTTTTTCCGGGATTTTGCATGACTCCTCTTCACCCTTAAAAAGAATCATTTCCTTTCTTTTGTTGTGTGTACGTCTTCTTTTCAAAACACTTTCAAGAATGGGCCTTGACCTTTGTGGGAGAAGAAAACCAATAGTGGCAAAGCCCCAATCCACGTATAACGTGTCTTCCTTCTTTACACTTTTCCTTCCTTTCAAGCTCAACCACACTCCATTATTGTAGCTAGGGCATCTATGTTGTGTTGTGTGTTCCTTTGCAGTGGCAGTGGATTACTTGGATAGGCTTCAAGTCGTGTCTTGATAAAAAAATGTAATTGAAAGTGGAGACTTTGCAGGGACACGGAAGCTTGGGCTTCATGTCATGTTTGGCAGAGGTTCAGTTATAAATGCTGGGTTTTGTTGATCCTCCTTGGTTGTAAATATTTTGTTGATTGGTAAATAAGAATTTGGGCTGCCTTTTTTTTTCATGCATTTTTTCTTTTTTAGTTTTCATCCTTTTTTTTCTTCATTAGTTTTTTTATAAGATTAAAACTGATTTTTAATGATAATAAAATAAAATAAATACTCAGATAAAATTGAGTATTCATATTACACAAAAAAAAAACTGAACAATTAATCCGATATTGAATTGACCAGAAGTTAGCACGTAGTTTATCTCCCACATTTTTTTCCTAATTCTTTGGGTTTGGATATTCAGATATTAAATATAATCAAAATATAATTTAGGAACAAAATATATGCATGATTGACATCGATATGAAAAGAAATAACTATATATTATGTAAGAATAAAAACTAGTGAGAAAAGTAGAGACAATGTTCTCCAACTATTTTCTTATACACACAAGTTTCTTTGAACAAGTTTAATTAATTTGAAAAATTAATTTTAATTGGAGTAATATTAGCACAACTAAAAAATATTTGTAAATGACACTACAATTCATGTATATGTAAAAAGTTATAAAAAATTTCAATTATAAAATTACAATTTGAAGTAAAAACTCAAAAGTAATGTTTCCTCTTGATATATATAAATTTCTTTATATTTTTATAGTACTGTAATTTTTTGTCTATAAATAACATAATATATGCACACACATACATATATGTTTATATATAATGAGTGATTTATCAATTGTAAAATTGAGTGAATTTTGATAAGGCTCTATCATCCTGTCTTATATACTCCGTATTTTGATAAAAGTTATTGTTTAGTATATATGTAAAAAAAATCGCATATAAAATTTTTTTTTAAAAAAACTTGAGAATTAGACCATAGACCTTAGAGTGCAAAGGTAGCTCCACCCCTGTATATGCCTACTTATATAAAGGTTTCTTGTACCGTGATTCTATAGCATCAAATAGACTAAAATTATGAGTGAAAATAAGAGAACTTCCTCTCCATAAATGAGAAAATTAACAAGAGCTCTTTAATTTATTTTAACCTCTCTCAATCACATTGTCTCGTGAGATCTTAAAGAGATTCACAAACTGGGTGTGCATGAGATTGATTGAAATTTTTTTTATCAAGGTCGTTTAAAAATAACCTTAACGGAGGTCAACTGCAAATAAACTTAGTTGAGATTGATTGAAACTAACAAACTCATTTAAATTTTTTTTGGGACAATTGAAAATAAATACTTTTAAAAATAATATAACCCATGAATTAGTCATAACTTTGATCTCATATAAAGTAAGATCGTCTGAATTTGGATTCTGTAGGATCCCTGATTAAAGGGACTAAGTCCCCATTGGGTCAATATATAAGGTCAAGTGGATTGGCCCAATGATGTAGGACCAAAATGACAAGATTTCTTTAATTTATTTTAATCTCACTCAATCATATTGTTCCTGAGATCTTAAAGAGATTCACAAGCTGAGTGTGCATGAGAGGTGTTTTGTATCTCATCCCTTTAAAAGGTAAAAGGCAGATAGAGAAGTCTTCTGGGAAGAGATAGAAAAACGAGAGCCCGTCGTTATCTAACCCCATAATTTAGCATCATCATGCGTTTCAAACGAACC
The DNA here is from genome assembly GCF_004193775.1 of Glycine soja. Taxonomy (NCBI): domain Eukaryota; kingdom Viridiplantae; phylum Streptophyta; class Magnoliopsida; order Fabales; family Fabaceae; genus Glycine; species Glycine soja. Next base: position 3,932,751 of record NC_041016.1, read on the forward strand.
TGGATATGGACTTATCCACCTGATATGGGACCCATTTGATTCCCCACATCAATTGGCCCACTGCTTCTTGTACCTCATCCTTTTGCTAGCAGCACCTCCTTATTTTCAAATTTCCCAGGACTGTCATCCGTGGAACCTCGGTCTGAAACTGTTACTCCTTCTTCCTCCTCCATGGGTCATGATTCGATGTCGTCATCTTTGTGTCAAAGAGGTAAGTTTCAAGATATTTTTTCCAGATTCGGTTATAATTTTCATTCTAGATTGATCATTCTCAAATGCGAAATTTTGCATTCCAAATTATATTCTGAAAAGGCTATTTTGGAATGTCAAATTACATTCTAAATTAGTCTTTCTAAAAGGTTAAAAAGGTGTAGGAAGAAATTATGAAGGTGAGGAAGCAATTGCCTTTAGTTTGATGTTTGTCTTGGGCCTTTAGATTGTCATAAAAACAATAAATCCATCCCATCATTTGTATCCCATTTTGTAATTTTCCTTTTTCTCCTTTATAATTACGGCTACTTTTCTATACTTAATTGATTTTTGGTCCTTTCTTGTAGAAAAGAAAGGTCTCATCTTAGAGGATCACATATCTTATATCTTATATGTAATATACACTGGATTTTTGCGTATTTCTTTTGAGATAAATGAAAGTAACTAAGAAAGAGAAAAAGTACATTTATTACATACAATTTCACTTGTCAAAACTAACAAGCTCTTGTTTAAAACAATGTAAACTGGTGTTCTCCTAATACGTTATATTACTTGTTTATTTTATTCATTTCTTAATATATCTAATCGTAATTGTATTTAATTGTCATATTAGTAATGATATCAAACAAGCACAAAACTTAATTGTTAGATTAGTAATGAATCATTTAAGTAAAGCCATTAAGCCATGTGTGAATATTTAAGCAATGAAGATATTTTAACTTACTGATTAAAAAGTGCTTTCCATCTTCCAACACTACCAAAAATGCTTAGCACGTTGGTTTGATTGGAGAAGGATGGCAAGCTTTCCTTTGTTTTTTCTAATCTATCTATTCGTAGAATTTAAAATCATATGTTAAAAACTTGGGCATGTGAAGCATTAGAATTTTCTTCTTCTCCTCCGTTGTTTCCCTGATTTTGTTCATGTGAACAAGAGCAATGCTCTTGGTGTCCATCCGCCAATGAATCGTTATTATCCCTACCTACTTTTGCAACAATTTCATGGGTTTTATTTCGGTTGCTTTTATCTTCTTGTGCAGACCTCACCACTATTTCGACCGTATTAGATTCATTGTCATGGGGGCTTTGTGCTGGCACTAATTGATTCTTCTTCTTCATCTCTTTACTTTTACCCCATAATACCACATATAAGCCACACACAATCAGCACTGTTCCAATAGCGCTGAAAACAAATTCATTTATACAAAACGGTCATCGATCGTGGATATAAATTAATTTCTAAACATGAAAATTTGAAACCATAGTATAGTACTTAATCCCATCCCTTAATCATAAACGTAAGTGAAAAATAGTTTTAGACAAACAAACACACACACACACAATTTGATGAATGAGGAATTTTTACATGAATGAAATGGCTAATCACTAATCAGGTCCCCACATCTTCAATTGAAGGTTATAATAGTGCACATGAATTATTTTAGATATAAGAGATACTATTTATGTACATACGCAGTATTAAGCTGTCATTTTCTTAAGACTATAACCATTAAATGAATAATTATCAACCGTACGTAACTACTAATTAATTGCCGGCCTAAGCACTTGTTAATTGCACTTTGTGGGTGATAAATTAAGTTATAAGGCACTGTTTAAAACTAATTACAATGATTGCAATTCTGAAAATAACAAGGCACACATACCATCCAAGGTGTAGCTTCTCGTTCAACATCGTAGGACCAGCCAAGGCCACCATCACGAGCATCAGGGGGCTAAAAACAGAGACAAACAATGGGCCTCTCATGTGGACGCACCATGAAATCACAACCACCATCACCCCAGAAACCACAATACCCTACACCAGACGTTTCACAAGATTCATCTTTAGTCATATAAAACATAACCAATAATGATATTTCTAAATTATTTTCATTACACACCATTTTTACATTATTCTTTTAGGTAATGATTTTTTAATAAAAAAAACTCACGTACATTTCAATGCACATGCTTTTTATCTTTATTTTGATATGAAAAAATATAATTATATAGCATTATATAAACTTATTATTAATAAGCAAATAGCATACCGTATATGCTGCAGTCAAAAGCCTAATATTCCAACCCAACCTCCACTGGCTCCAGTCCCTCTCAACGCAAAGTGCAAACACAATGGACAGCAGTGACCCCCAAAGTGACATCAACGCCGTGCTTGAGTAAGGACTAGGGTATCTTTCAATCATCTTGGCCTGCACAAAAGTAATTCAAAATAATGTAAAAAAAAGTTAAATAATACTAGTAATGGCTAATTATTTGCCCAACATCCTTTGATAGAGTTGTGACCCGTGAGATTTTTTTTGGATACGTAAGAATCAAAGACAGTGTAAGAGGATTTAACTCACACATCCTACTTAAAACATCTTAACTGTGACTTTGACAGATAGTTGTATAAGTTAAGCACGTAATTAAAAGAATGAGAAGTGAACAAGAAAAGGGTTTAATTGCAAAATGAAAATGGACCTGAATGATGAGCCACAATGCATAGCTGATGCCACTACCCAGGGCGCACAGAGAACCCAAGAGGGTATCAGCCCCGGTAGTAGCGTGTGCGTGCGTTCCGTTTGGGGGATGCAAAAGGTTCAAATGAAAGGACCCCAATTCGATTTCCTCACCTTTAACGAAAGTAAGTACCATTGCTCCACCAATTCCAATTAATGTACCCACTATTTTGGCCTTCCCTGCTGCTGTTGTCAAATTTAATCTTTCTAAACTGATAACATTTCAATAACATAACACAATATTCCATTTAGCAAAATATATAAATTTTGAAAGAGAATTATTCGAAAAATAATAATATTTGAGGCTATATATACTTACCCGAAGCAAACGGCCAAGATAAATGTTATGCCTGGTAAAAGGTTAGACATTGCAGATGCAAACGTTGCAGAAGTTAAAGCCAGGGCTTGCAAGTAGAAATTTTGAGCTAATGATCCCCTGCATATTAAATCATAGGCTAGCACCTCGTCACTTTAAGTGAAATAATATAGTCAATTATTAAAAATAAAAAATATCCCCTGTTAAAGACAAGGAAAAAATATGTTAAGGTAGTGAGAATTTTTGCATGTCATGTGTTGGTTGACTCTTGTTCAGGGGAAGTGGTTCTTTTTTTTTAGTTTTTAACAAGTTCATTTTATTAGTTTATAACATAAATTACTTTAGATATATAAATTAAGATTTTTAATTAATAAGCATTCTTCTTTACTAATCTTTTTCTATTATTAAAAAGTACACTCACACATTTCGACGACTGATCTGATATCTAAGAAGAACCCAAAAAAAGAGTAATATGTTGATTTATTTTATAAAATATAAATGGTGTTTTAATCGTAGAAAGTTCCTGAAAAGTTGCCGCGTCATGGGAGACAAATGCAGAAGCAAATATGGTTTGATATTGAAACTCTAGACAAGAAGGATCGCGTAAATATAATAAAGCTACAATTACAGAAACTGATGGTGCAGAAAGAGTCACGCATGCTTAATTAAGAATTCACCCACCAACTGATATTGAAATTGACTTTTGTTTTCGCTGAAAATTAATTAAGTTTGATTAAAACTAAAGCCGAAAGAAGAGCATCCTCAAGGAAACGATAATGAAGGAGCAGATCAATAAATAAACAAGACATACCCAAATAAGCCGCAAAGAAATGACTGAAACAGTACCGTCCAAGTCATCTTTGTCCTCTTCTTCCTGCCAATCACACATGCATCAACGACAAAATCAGTTTGGTATTTGTCTTCATTATTGCTTCTTATTCGATCACTTTTTTCAACCAGCTATTAGCTCAAATAATCCATTATCAAAACGCATGCACAAAGTGAGTTTAATAATTCCATCGATCAACTAACAAATTAATTAAAACATATAGCGGTGCCTAATTGATATATATTTCTAAAACAAATAAAGATGTTGTGAGAATCTAGCCAGCTAATGAATTAATGAACCTTTCAACGATGAGAGCAAGTGGAGCTATGAAAACTGTGGCGAATACAAAGCGGTAGGCAACAACGACCCTCAAGCTCATGCCATCGTTTACGGCGAGCTTGTAGAAGACATTGACCCCTGCAAATGTTATCTGCACCATTACCATTAGCAGCACAGGTTTCAACCCCTGCACCACATTGCACACATCCTTCATCGTTAATTCCTCCCTAATTAATTTGTTAAATTATGATCACTGCAGTACGCTACCACCTCCCACCAATGGCAGCGTCACAATATATATATATATATATGGTGGGAATCAAACTTGCTAGCTAGCTAAGTTATTAATTATATTTAGAGTAAAGTGTAATAATGGAGAATTAGAGAAACGAGGAGTGTTGGTGAGGCAGTAGATGAAGGGAGAAGGGATATTTATGCGCAATGCAGGTTCCAAAGATGAAAGAGGCAGCGTTTGTTTGTTTCCCTCCTCACCTCACCCCCTACGTACGTACTACTGTCAAAATAGCACACGATTGCTTGACACTGCCAAAAGCGTCTTCGTGGGTCCAGCGCTTCTCCCTGCTGCCACTAACATGCGTCAGTATTCGGTGAACTTCTCTAGTAGCATGTTAAAAGCGGATTTGGCTTCTTTTTCTTTTTTTTTTTTACCTTTTCAAACTATTTATGGGCTACCCATTTAAAAAGACTTGCAAAACACTTGTATTAACATTTAATCGGGAACTTACTCTATAAAAATTATGAATGGGTAGGACAGAGACACTTTGAAAAAGGATAAGAGAGAAGCCAAATCCATTAAGAGGAAGGGTGTTTACAAATGGGTATAAATAGATTTAAATAATTTGAGTTTAGTTATTTATGTATTTGGGTTAAAAGTTAATTGAATCAATCAAGATTGTATAGCTGGGATTACAAGTTTAGATTTATAAATTCCATCAAAATTTTTAAAGTGGTTTAGTTTGATTTTAAATATTACTAATATTAAGACTCAAAGGATTCTTGGAACGTCAAGTGTTCACACTACTAATGTTTTTGAAACTTATCAAAATATTACTTTTAAGTATATTTTTATTTGTATCACCTTTTTTTCATATTTATTTTTTCTACTATGTTTATAATATTAGTAGATCATATTTTGTTCATTTATTTCAACAAATTTGTTTAAAACAAATATGGTTGGAACAAAGTTTATTGTAAGAAATTAATTTGTAAAAAATAATTATGATTCACACTGTCATAGATCTTGTTAAAGAATATTTTGCTTTAATTTATATTAGTCTATTCTAGAATATTATCTTATGTTATTAAATGAATTAATTTTACTACTTCTCATACATTTGATAATTATATTAATTGTATTAGATATTTAGATGAATCATGATATAAAATAGTAGTTCTAAAAAAAATATCAAATTTAAATAGGTAACTCGTTGCTTTGAATCAAATCAAATAGTTAATGAATGCTTGAGTTGAGTTTAAAAAAAAAAATTATGAAAAACCAAACCGACCCCTAATTAAAAGTTACCACCAGGCAAGGTTGGTCTAATTTAGTCGGACTAATAATATACAAATCATTGTTTATTTTAAATATTTAACTAATAATTCTCATTTTTTCTTTTAAAAAAATATCTCATTTTTTTCTTCCTTCATATCATATTATGAATTCTATTATGTCTATAATTTTTCTTTTCTTTTTTATTTTTCGCTATTACGGGTGGGAATAGGCCAGACCGGTCTACAGGGATCTACGACCTGGCCTACATAAAGCATGGCCTGAACTGACCTATTTAATTAAAGGTTAGGCTTAGACTTTTTTAAAAGCCTATTAAATTAAATAGATCAGGCTTAGACTTATTAAAAAGCCTTAGTCTGATAGGTCGACTTATATATATATATATATATATATATATATATATATATATATATTATTTTCTGGGTATCAATATATAATATTTTTTTGAATACAATTAATTTTCCTTGAACTATCAGAATTTGATGACACATTACTGCTCCTTCCTATAATCAAAGACTTTAATTACAATTTAGGTGTGAGCTAACTTTTTTTTTTAATTTTCCTATTATGTTCCTACCCCATAAAATATTAGATATTTATTATGAAGAAGAAGGCTTTTAAAAAGGTTATCAGGTCAGGACAGACTTTTAAAAAGGTCAGACCGAGTCAAAATAAAAGTCTTTGATAGGCTATAGGCCAGGCTCAGGCCTCAAAGATTCATCGTAGGCTAGACTCAGGCTTTTGAAAGCCTGACCTGACCTATTCCCACCTTTTATATTATTTAAAATTATGTTAAATATTTAAAGATAAAATTGTCATTTACAATAATTCTAAAAAAATCATAATTTGTATAATAAATTTTAGAATGAAGAAAAAAAGAAGAGAAGTTTGATTATGTAATGAAAGTGTGATAAAAAAAATAGAAAAAACATTATAATATAAATGACGAGAAAGTAGAATATAGATTAACAGTGTAACATACTTTTATCCTAAACTACTATCTATGATAAATTTCTTTATTTTTATAATAATTATTTTAAAATTTTTATTAAACATTATTTTTAATAGGTTGACGATATACTAACATTATATTACATGTTTATTAAACTCATAAATTATTATGTTTCAAATTTTAAATCTACTTTAAATATTATATATATATATATATATATATATATATATATATTAAAAAAATTCATATAATATTTTTTAAAAAGTATTAAATAAATATATTTAATATTTTGAAAATATTTAAAATACTTAATTTTTTATTAAAGGAATTAATATATAAAAGTACACGAAAAACTATAATTCTTCTTTTTTTATATTTTTTTATTTATTAAGTAAAATATTATATGCATTTATGTTAACCAAAATTTAATGTATTTATTTTTATTCAATATTTACTTTATAAAATATTAAGAAGACTTATTAAAAAATGTAGCATTATTGAAGATTTATTATTTCTTTATTCTTTTATTAATTTATAATAGAAATTATCAATATCAACCTTAAGACTCATTAAAAGAAATTTAAAATTATATTAGATTTAATTTTTTTAAGGTATGGATAAATAAAAATACATGATTGGGATGGAATTCTCTAAAGTTGACTGACCAAATTTTCTGACAAAGATTAATCATTAATAAAATTGATAAATTTTTTTACATCAATATTATAATGTCATAAAACAAACTTAAGACTTACTTGAAGAAATTGGAAGTGGAAATTTTATTAGAAGATATTTATAATGAAAGACTGGATTAATTTATTACTTTACAAAATATTTGATAATTTTTAAATGGATCCATATGTTTTTTAAAAATTGTAATTAGGTTTATTTAATAGTTTGTAATTAAATTTTCCCTTTTTATGAAAAAATTATTTTATGTTTTTTAGAAGTTTAGTTCAACTTTTCCTTTTCTTTTATAAGATGTGTGTTGACTTAACTTCTTTGTCTAAATAAAAGAAAAGTAAAATAAAAACAAATCAAGTACTACCTAAGATTCTATTAAGTTGGCTGAGATATGGAGGCTTATTTTTAATAAATTAAATCATTTAAGAAACATCTGAATTATTAAATAATTTATCTAATCTTAAACTATTTAACTATTAATAAGTAGTTGTTTTGAATGGTCCTAGACTCCGTCTCCTTAACTAAAGTCTCAAAAATCTTGTAAATGAAAAAAATATAATTGAGAATGAAGATCTCATTAAAGATGACCAGTTAAATTCTTGACACAAGTTAATAATTAGTAAAAACCTTATAGATATTCCGCACCAATATCATAATGATAAAAAAAACTATTTAACTAACTCATATACTTTAAAGTAAGGAAATAATATTTCGTTTAATTTCACGGAAGCCTAATATAAAAACCCAATTAAGTATAATTTATAAGTTTATAAGGGATTCAATTATGAACTTTTAAAATAAATGAATCCACTTAAAAAAATCAAATAATTTAAAGATAAATATATTAATTAATCCATATATAAATATAAGAAACATTTAGAATAATTTTAAATTTTATTTTTTTAAGAGATTAATTATTTAAAAGCCTTCGGGAGTAATGATAGAAAAAAATATTAAAAATAAGATAAAATAAAATAAAATACTGCTGTTAATTAGTCTTTAGATCTAATTTTAAATATTTAAAAGTAAAAAGATTTTATTAGAAGGAAAATTTTTATTATATGAAAATGTAAAACAACATATAATTTCAGTATTATTATTAAATGTTTAAAATTAGCCTTCAAGTTTTGATGTTAATGAAATGGAATAAAAAAATGTAGATCAAATTTTTTTTAAAAGGCATGGAAGGACAATAGATCAGGAAGATTAATTGTTACTATTTTGGGTAAAATATATTTTCAGCTTTGTACTTGTGAAACTTGATTTTAGTCTTTAAAATTAAACTTTGACAGGCAAGGAAATTAAACCCTTTTTTTTTAACTGACGGACAAAAAAACCTATAATATAAAACACAATAAATATTATTTTGTTAATTAGTCTCTTTCGGTCTTGGACAATTTTTCGAGTTTGTCATTTACATCTTAATCTGCCATAGGAATATAAGAAGGAAATGCCCTTTTGGATGTTATGATAAAATATCTTTATTTGACAAGGGTATCATTATTTAAAAAGTTAAAATATACTCATAATTAAGTTAATTAAAATATCCTTTCAAAAAAAAGTTTATTAAAAATATTTACATAAAATATATAAAGGTGATATAAAAAAAATTAATGATTTCTTAATTTTTCAAGATGACTAATATTTTGAAGAAGAAGAAGAAAAAAAATACTCAAGGAAACCTATAACACTAGTACTTTGTTAATTAGTGTCTTTGGGTCTTTGGACAATTAATATTTGGAGTTTGTCGTATGCATCTTAATCTACCTTAAAATATAAGAAGCAAATACCATTTTGGATGTTAAGCACACAGATTTGGATAACATCCATGAAGACACACTAGACCGGAACGAAGGACATGAAAGGTTGCAGAAAGGCTATGGTTAGTGGGATCTTAGAATTCCATTAATTCCTCAAGAATCAGAAGAGGGGCGTGTGTTTTGAAGCTATCTATTGCAGCTTCTGACGTGCTTCCAATTAATTGGAATTTGGAATGATGTTGATAGCGATATAAGCATGTGCACACTTACAAGTGCCACTAAAAGACATTGGCATGTTATTGGGAGAAAGAACTAAAATTGGAAAAATTGTTTAGTTCCTTCCTCATCACATGGCTGGTCTTCATTATACGTTTAGAGTTTAGACACTGCGCATTCTCTTTTAATTGGTTTGGCGATTCCGTCTAAGCTCTTCACATAAATATCCTTGATGAAGCAAAGTGCGGCGTACGGCAAACGATATATCTATGATATGTGTGCTAATCATTCATATAAATATCATTGTGTTTCATCTTGTTTATACCCTTTAAAATTAGATCTATTTTAAAATTAGTATGATGGTTAGAAATTACTATTAATAAATTATACTCAGTTTGACTCAATTTTACTCTTATAATATTATTATATAATCATTTTTCCAAAATTTATTTTAATTTTATATATTATATTAATGAGTATTAAATAGTTGCACTGAGTTTAAAAATTGAAATTCTTTTTGCAATTTGAATAAATTTAATGATTAGCACACATATTTTTTTAACGATATACTGCTATTAATAATAAGTATCATGCGTGACTCTTAATTCAAGTCTCATGAAACAGATGCTTTTTTTTTAAGATCATTGATTTTTTATGGGATATAATTAATTTTTTTAATTAAGCTGAATGGAATTTTTATAAGTAACAATTTTTTTCTTTGAATATTTAACATGACTGTGTATTAATAACTTAAATTATTTTAAACCCTTAAGTTAAAATACAACAATTTCATGTTAATTGATTTTAAAAACTTAATGATATCAAACTACTGTACTTCTTGATTAATATAGAATGAGTTCTATGGCATCTTGTTTATATCTTATTCATGCCTAACATAAATAAAGTTTAAATTTTTAAAACTTTTGACGAATAATAAAGCCATTTTAAATCAAATATATATTTTCTTATTTGTATTTCTAAATGTTTAGAGCTAAAATTTAATTATTATTCAATTTTTGGTAAATAAAAGTATTATAAGTGAAATACTTAATTTATAGACTCGTGGTACTTCAATAAAATGACCTATTGGTAGTACTGTACTACGAAATTAATCTTGACAGCTAGAAGGATTATGTGGTTTGGAAGGCTTTGGACGAAGAAATTAAAATGCAAAAGATGCTTTTATTGTGAAGAGCACCTTCATGATAGACTAGAGATATGAAAATGTATTGGAACTAATTAGATGACTTTGAGATCTACGTACCTTGCTCTTAAACTCGTGTGTTTGTACAACTAATTCGTTTTTCTTTTTACTAACTTTCTTTGAGATTAACTCGTCATGATCATGGAAATCTCCAATCAAAAGTATTATTCCTTGACCTGTCCCTTCCAAATTTATCTTATGATCTTCCCATCTTAACCCCTTGAAACTCTATAAAGTAATGGGTGTAGAATGACTGAATGAGTGATGATTCACTCAAACAAAACGTGGTGGCTTCATGATAGTGATGATAATTAAACTGTTTAAATGAAACAAATAACATGTGATCAGATTATCAAACTCAGCTCTTTCGTGCGTATTCACTTATGCTATATTCACATCATTAATTTTTATATTGATCAGTAAATGAATGGTAGCTAGTGTCGTATTAATTAGAATTTTAAAATAATAGGGAAATACTGTAGTACACTTGCGTGATTAAGTAATGAGGTAAGCAATATACTCCAGTAATAAATAAGTGGCAAAACGTACGATGGTAAAATAAGTACAAAACCAAATAATAAATAAATGTCCACTTACCATTTCGATTAATGTATTGCCTTGCACACTCAAGATAAAGTAGCAACTAGCATGTCTAAATTAATAACAAAGCCAATTTTGATTGTACAAGCATGTTTCCCTCGCTTTTCTGTTGCATTTTCTTATCCAAATTTACATGTTTAGATACGAGTGGGTGGTTGTGAAGAATTTAAAGAACAATGAAATACGTACTGTTTTGTTACATCACATGAAATAAAAATAATCAATATTGTATTTTTCCCTTTCATTAAAGATATTTTCTACCTTTAAGAAAGAGACTCTTTTTTTTTTTTGTGAACACAAAAGAGCGCACGTTGACCCTTTGAAGTTCTCACCCCATTTCTTTCTTTTGGTAACTATTATATTCCCTCTTTATTTTTTATTTTACTTTTGTTTCACGTTAATTCTGTGTTGTGCTAATTAACAAACAAACGTCTCATTTCCATTTCTCATTATCTTACGTTACCCTACCCAGCTGTGTGGTCATGTAAATACAATATAGTTAAATATTTTTTTTTAAAAAAATAACGAATCTCCACAATAAATTGATTTAATGAATCCTCTTTAAGCACAAAATGGAAAAGAAACACATTTGTATATTTGGAGTATCACAATCCTTTTAGGTTTAAACTAACAACGTTTGCACGTTCTCAGTTCTCAGCCTTGGCTGCGGGTTTCTCTTCATTGGTTTCAGGCTTTGCATCCTCTGCCTGGGCTTTCTCTTCTTTCGGGGCTTCAGCCTTCACCTCCTTGGCCTCAAATTGCTCTTCTTTCTTTTCTTCATTCTGTCCATACATTATATATTTGAGAATCTCATGACATGAATATACAACCCCTCAAAATGATCAAATTAAAAGTATATATATATGTATCCTCTGGATCAAATTTTATATTGATCTTTATCCCTCAGCCTCTAAACACAACATGCCTGAGGTTATGTTTAGAGGATGGAGGATGGAATACTTTCCGAATCAGATTGGATCATGTATCAACCCTCATTGCTAAACCCTTATGCACATCATACTTGAGACTAAAAGGTTGTGTATCCTTAGGATTGGATCCTATAATCACCCTGATCAGTCACCCCATTTTAATTGAGTATACCCATCCTTATCAGATCATCTCCACAATAATAAATAACTCCTCTCAACGAAACCTTTTCCAATATATGTTTGTATTCTCAATAATGATTACAAATATCCTAACAAGTCTTCCTAATTAAGTAATTAAAATTGATATGTTTATAACAAAATATAATACTTAGAATCAAATGATTATATAATATCAATGTAAAATTTTTTATATTATTAATTAATTAAAAATTATCCCTGATGTGATTTTTAAGTTATTTATGTAAAAGTTAGCAAAATTATTATAAATATTAGTTTGTGATTAAATAACAGTATAAAACTGTTTTATATTTTTTTTATATAATAGATATTGGATTTCATTAAATATTACATATTCTTGTCAATTGCATTTGAGAAGTGAATGAGGTTCACATGGTAAGATGCTTCCTCAATCCAGTATTAGTGTATAACTTATGATTAATATGCATTCACCTTAATTTTAATTTTTGTAAAACAAAGATTATATACATTAATTCTCTATCTAATATATGTAACTGGTAGAATAAAACAAGAATAAGAGTGTAAAATGTAACTAATGTATATACCTCATTGAGCAAGGTGACAAGAGAGTTGTCAGCAGAGGCGACAGGGGTTTCCTCTGTCTTGGCCTCGACGACATTTTCCTCAGCCTTGTTCTCTTGCTGCTCAACCTTGACCTCCTCGGCGACAGGTTCTGGCACCGGCACAGGCACTGGGGCCTCACCTTCGTTGGTCTTGGGGTAGCTAGCACAGTTGCCCATGTTTCAATTTATTAGATTATTAGATGTGGGAGAACGAACCAAGCAAGGTCTCTTCTTGATTGATTGTCCTCCCTAAGGTTATGAGAGAAACAAGAGATTATCGACAAGGAATGTTTTTGCATGTCAATTCCTACGTCAGTTTTATAAGGCTCCTTTGGGACATTTTGGGTGGTGGAGTTATTGTTTTGTGGCATGCAAATTTTTTAGGATGCCCATATTTAATTCGTGCCTTATATTTAGCAAATGCTATTAACTCTTCTTTTTTTATGAAGTTTGAACCTGACAGCTGCGTGATTGGCAATCACAGGCTGGGTTTTGTAGTTAATTAACCAATCAATGGTTTTTCATGACAAAAATGAAAACACGACGCACTCTTTTTTATTAATTAAGAATTATTTTCTTTGATAATTAAATTCGGATATAATCTAAATAATTTCATTTCAGCATATTAATTATTTGTATATAATCACTTGATTTACATGTCAGTATGTTATATTATTTTTTATGACATTATCTTTTTTTCTAACTTTTATGTTATAATAGGTGATTGAATATCAACTTTAATATATTAAAATTAAAGTTGAATTGTTTATATAATATTTAAATTTAATTTTTGATCAAATTTTATTTAACTCTAAGTTAAAATACCGTATTAATCAGAATCATTTTTTCGTTAAAGAAGCAAAGGATTAAGACAAAAGAAAGAAATATGCATGCGTCGTAGATAGACCATTTGTATTATTTTAATTTTGCATTGTCTTTCCAAAATTTCCCGCAAATGTCGCAAGGTCGCTTTACAGTCTCTTATTGCTTTACATTTTGACCGAAGGTAAATTTCATTCATTTTAGTGTAACTCCTTGGGGTTTGCAAAACTGATGTAACCCCTTGTTGCGGTAACAAGAAATGTGATACGTACGTTATAAATCCCATTTGAATAGATTGACTCCATAATTCTAATAATTTAAATCCAATCTAATTCAATTGATTTTATTTCGTTTAATTAATTTTTATTTTTTATTTTTTAAATTAAAATCAATTGAATTGTATTTAATTTAAATTATTAGAATTAAGGAGCATTAAATATTAAAATCAATATATTTTCTTTTAATATGTTTTCTTTTTTTAATTGAATTTAAATATATTTTTTTAAAGAAATTATTAATGATTAAAAATAATCTTATGTTACAATTTAAGTTTGTGATTATAAATCTAAAATATAGTTTATATATTCAAAGATGTTAATTTATCATAGTTTTTACTTTAAAAGCTAAAATACTAATTTTATTTTAAATGTAAAGTAAATCAATTATAACTAATTCAATTATTGAATTTATATTTTTTAATCCGAACAAAGTTGATCATCCCATTAATTTTCTTTTGTTTTAAAAAATAAATGTATACATTGTTTATTAGATCTCTCATTTACTCTTGTCTACGGTGGCGGCTGTTTATCAATGAACATCAGCATCCTATGACAAGCAATAGTGGTTTCGGTGCTCTGATCCGCGACGGTGATGGTAATCGCCATTGGATTATTAAGTTGATTTTGGTCGAATTTTAAGAAAAAAAATAATAAAAACCCAATTAATGCAACCCAAATCGAGGGATTTATAATGTTGTGCTAGCTGCGTCGTGGCAAGTTTTTTTCCATTCTTTTGCACATTGAATGATTATCGATCTATAATTGCAACTTAAGGATGTTCTAAATTAAAGACAAAAAAAATCCCCTTAACCTTTTTCAAATAAACACAAATGTTCCACCTAAACTACCCAATTAACTGCCAAGAGTTCAAGAACTAGTAATCATCTTCTTTGGATGCAGCATAAAGCTCTTTCATTTGCTCCATGTCATCGTAGCTGCCAAGGAATACTGGTAATCCTTCATGTATTTTTTCCTGTGAAAGCCTGACCTCCTGCTTGCTCCATCAAATATGACATTGGAAAGACTTCATAGAGAAGCCTGATTTCACAGTGAAATTCCATAAATAAGTCATATAACTCAGAAAACAAGTCTAGATTTGGAAAGTTGCATGCGCAACTGTGTGGGAGAGAGAAGCAAATTCAAAGTAGATCATACCGTAGCTTTCCGTTTGGACTCTTTACATCAGCAGGGTACATGAAGATGCCACCATAAAGCAAAGTTCGATGGATATCAGCAACCATACTGCATTACTTATCAATGTTAGAATGAACACATTTCCTTCATTCACCGAATAAATCTTTCCTTTACTTGGTATCTATGCAAGTAACACATAGTAATTAAACAAATTTCAAAGCTCGATTTAATAGTCTAACTTTGAAACACTGACACGCAACCAAAAAAAAAGAAAATATATATATATATATATATATATATATATATATATATATATATATATATATATGCAATGTCTGCAAGGATTAAAGGACTCTAGAGTGACATATACACATCTTGACGCTGCTACTACGTCCCATTACATGGAAGAACATTTAGAATTTCCTGTGAAAAATTCTAATAACTTGATATGCCAATTTAACTGCCACACACACACACATATATATGTATATACCTTGATGTTTGGGTGAGTCAATATGAACTTCACTCCATTTCCTTTGCTAAGCACGAACTGCAATTCCATAATTCAATCAGCATCAGATATTCGTGACTAGAAAAAGAAAACAACCTCCATTTAAAAAAAATATAGTAGTAAGAGCTTCCATACATACATACATTGGTGTGTGTTTTACCGTGCAAGAGCTTCCATACATACAGTAACCAGCTGCTAGCATTTGGTTCCCAGGTTGCAATGCATCTTCAAGACTTACTTCAGCCTCATTCTTCACCACGTAAATACCAAAGATCTATATGCAGCAGGGAAAATGTTGGTTACTTATTATAATTTTCTGTTTTGCAGTTTTCAAATGCAGCAATTATGTTTGGCAATTGAAATTAAAAATTCATACAGTTCCAATAGAAACCCCGCAGTCAATGTTTGAGGATCCATCCAAGGATCACACACAACAATGTATCTGCAAATCAAAAATGAATTTGTTACTTTGATAAGATAATGTATTTTAACAATACCACTAAAAGATGGAGTGTTGGTTGGTTCTAGAGCTTTGAACTGACTTGCCACGATGTGATGATGGCACAAATATAGCCTCTTCAACCTCTTCAGAAACAAGAAGGCACTGAAAAGACAATAAATTGCATTTCACGCGAATCAGGCAAGAAAAGATGCCAAAAGGGTTGCATATGAATCAAACTCAAATTCATATCAAGAAAAAGGATAACATAGAAAGCAACAACTAGAAAGAGACTTACAGATTTATGAGACACCACACTCTAACGCATAACCTTAAGGCTCAAGTTTATGGGTCTGCTCCTCACTTATATGGTGCTCAACTTTTTCACTTCTACCCGATGTGGGACTTCACCTCACACTTGTAACCCAACACTTACTTACTCTGCGTCCACTACTGATTAAGGCTTTCACAAATAATTCATTTGAAAGCACATCCAATTTCTTTTGCTCCTCACCCTACAGGAAGGTACTTCAAATATGAGAAAACACCAAAGCTTAAATATAATAGTGTATATAGAAAAACAAATCGTATGATTTTGTATTTAGATCATCCCAAAAATCTAACTGAAAAAGTGAGGATTGTCCAACTTATATATACTGTTTTAGTCATAATACTAGTCAATGTGAAATCTCAAGCATGAAGTATATAAGACTGAGCATATGCAGATAACAACTTAATAATGGATGTCTCGACAAGCCTAATAACAATCTCAAGAATAGACTTTGACATCATATTAAAATTTGAATTTGGATCTAACTCAGTTACAAGAGCAAACTCAAAAGTGATAATTGGCCCTACTTATAAACACTATTTTAGTCATATCAATGACTATTTCCGAACAGAAACAGAGAACTCACTTTAGCATTGGTCTCTCCAGCATAGGAGTTTCGCCAATCCCGCCTGCCAATAAAAAGGGGTCATGAAAATATGTTCCAAGAAGAAAATTTCAAAACATGAGAACATAACATATTAACATTGTTTTCCCTACCTAGTCCAGTGTTTATGATGGGATATAGTAGTGGAAAAAAAAAATACCTTGTTAACAGCAGAACAAACGAATTTGCAGTTAAGAAGAATGTGATTGAGAAGGATGGTGAAATCGCCACGTGATTCGGGATGCTTTCAGAACAAAGCCTGTGATAGTCATCAAATCAGTTCTGTTAGTGTCAGCTTGGTGATCCATTCTTCTTCCCTTCTCTCTTTCTCAATAAATTATGAATTCCCTCTTGTCCTTCTTCTGTGAATACCAGCAGCAATATATGCAAATGAATGAAAGATGATAAGGGTATAAGACTTATTCCAATATTTCGGGATTCAAAACTCTTATAGGTGTAGAGGATGAAGATGAGAATAAATATTTCCTAGGGAACAGTGGAAAAAGTGAGAATTTCGGGCATAAGAAACTCAAGTTTTGTCAACGAGATGATAGGAATGACACATGGGTACCAAGCTGTTATATTATGGACGAATTATTCTCATAGCATAGCTTTGAGTGAGAAGGAAAAGAAATACTAGCATGAAGGAAACAAATAAGAGATTTAGATACACATGAATGATTTTTTTAATGAGTAATGATACATAAAAACCTATTAATCTTAAATACCTCACCAACATTTATTATTTCTCTCTATTTGTTTCTTTCTTACCTATATTTTCATCTTATTTTTATCATCCAACAGCTTGATCAAAGACTCTTTGATCAATAATGCCATACTTTAATTTTTATGTAATTTCAGTGTAAATTTGTTATATTATCAATTAATTATAAATAATCTTTTAAGTATAACTTTTATAAAAGTCAATAATTTTATTAAACATGACAGTTCTTTATTAGATAATAGATAACAATGTAAAAAAAAAAAAAGATAACATGACAGTTTTTTATTAGTCAATAATATATTTAAATTGAATTCATATTTTTAATAATATCAAACGTTCTATTTTTCTGACTGAATCCTAATATTCAGCAGGATTAGAATGACAACTTCCTCGCCTTGTCTGGGTCACGCTAACCCCCACTTCCACGAAAGATTATAGAAAAATAGAAGTGATTAGAATTAAGCAAATCTCGTAAGGAAAGGCCAGGTGCTACTTGATAAAAGAAAACATATACAACAATTTGAACAAAAAAAATAAATAAGACACTTGTCATTTCACCCAAATCAACTTCCATTAATTTGTTTATGATTTTCCATTGATGTCCAAACGGGGGAAATAACTCCAATAGTATACACGGGCAATTTGTGAGCATATATTAGACTGAAAAAAAGAAATACTCAATAGCTCAAAAAAGCTTAGACTGCAAGTGACATAATAGATGAAATCATTTGTTCCTTTAATTTTAAGCTATGGTGTTTTTTTTAAGCAACGCTACAGTAAGCAGTCTTCACGAAATGCTTGATATTTCCTTTTGTCAAAAAATACATATATTTTCCAATTTCCACCTCATCTTTTAGGATCCATTTGGTAGAGAAAAATAAAATAAAATAAGACAAAATTTTTGAATTAAAATAAAATATAAAAATGTGTCTCATTGTAAGATTCATTTTTCTTCTTTTTTATTTTCTTTCTCTACAAACAAACGGAATCTTAAAAATCATCGTCCTTTTAATCATTTGATAACAAATACCTCAAATCACCTTTTAAAAATAAATTTTTAGTTTATATTGAAAAGTTAAAAATATTTTTAAATAAATAAAATTCGAACAGAAGTAAGAAAAAAAAACACTAAGAAGGCATTTGATAGGAAGAAATTTTTTAATTTTCAGGAATTTTAAGTAATAGTTTCTCATTTTAGTATATAAATTTTTAAAAAATAATCTAAAAAACATTATTTAAATAAATATTTATAACACATTTTTCACAAAATTATTCATATATACGAAATTGCGAGCATAGTTTAAATGACATCATCCTTATCAGTTCATCTAACACTTCCATAAAACTTTGAAACATTTTTTTTAAATATAGTAAAGAATTAAATTTAAGAATATACTAACAAATATTTTTAGTACATTATTAAAAAATTGTAAAATATACAATTTAATTTTTTAAATATGTTAAGTATTGTAATTATTAAATACGTTTAATTTTCAATTTTTTTAAAATCGTTCAGCAACTAATTAATAAATCATTTCAAAATATTATAACAATATATTTTAAAGAACAATAAAATAAGGTTAATAAACAAAGCTTATACATCATTATTAGATTAATTAAAAGATTATTTAACAAGTTCCTATAACATTTTCCATTTTTTTTTATAAAAACTTATACACTTCAAGTAAATTGTAGTAAATCCCTATTAATAATTGACTTCAAATACAGCTCGAGCATTTCATTATTTTAATTATTACCAAAGTGGTAAATGATTCATTAAGGGGGGAAATCCGGGTAAACCAAATGAGATGGGTTTAACCGTATGTCAAGGTGAGGTTGATGGATCGGGCTTGAGCCCCATCAAGGCAGGGTCTATTTTTTTTATTCATAATGAACTTTATTCTCGAATATTGGCAAGGTGCATACACACACTATTGTATTGACAAACCTCGATTCCTTGTCAAATACATGCCACAGGCTCATACAAATAAATCTAATCATATGGTGTATAAACGATTAATCACCTCAAACAATAAAAACATTCTGATTTCTGAGTGTACTGCAAACATAAAAACCAATTATGCATATAATAAATATAAACAGAAACTGACTCAAAAATCCCTGTGAGAAAAGATGCTTAGACTATCGTCCTCCTAACTCGAGGCACCTAATTCTTGGCCACAACATGAAAATCGAATAAAAGGAAAAACCAAACCAAGCAGAACCTACAAAGTTCCAATACCATCCGCCAATTGCATAAAAAGTCTGGCTTCCAAAGTGACCTAACGGAGAAACTTATAACATACTCAACTTACAAATCCATTCATTAAACTAGATATATCTATTAAAAACCCAAAGCTTCAAATACCAAATAAGTCAACCAAACTTTACTGAAATATGGCACAGGACTGGGTGCATGAAGAACTTGATCACCATCCAGCTCGACTTGACCCAACTTTAGAAGCACTTCCGATGAACGATGGCTGGCCCAGATTCATCATATTCACCCTTGGAGATCCACATCTACATATAAGAGAACAAAGTACACACTCAATACCTGCCTTCCATAAACTAATACATTTTACTTGTAAGAACAAATGAGGGGGGGATGTTGAGAATAGCAGGAAAAAAACATCAGTACAAACCTGTTGGAAGGTGCTAAGTGATGCCAAGATAGAACCACCAATCCAGACACTGTACTTTCTCTCAGGAGGTGCAACCACCTTGATTTTCATGCTACTGGGTGCAAGAGCACTAATTTCCTTGCTCATGCGATCAGCAATTCCCGGAAACATAGTAGACCCTCCACTAAGCACGATGTTTCCATACAGATCCTTCCTAATATCAACATCACATTTCATGATGGAATTGTATGTCGTTTCATGAATTCCAGTAGCTTCCATACCAATCAGAGAAGGCTGGAACAGTACTTCTGGGCAACGGAATCTCTCAGAACCTATTGTAATGACCTGTCCGTCAGGCAATTCATAGCTCTTTTCCACTGCAGAACTACTCTTAGTAGTCTCCATTTCTTGTTCGAAATCAAGGGCCACGTATGCCAATTTCTCCTTCACATCACGGACAATTTCCTTTTCGGCAGAGGTGCTGAAGGAGTATCCTCTCTCGGTAAGGATTTTCACCAAGTACTCTGTTAAATCACGGCCAGCAAGGTCCAATCGAAGAATTGCATGAGGAAGAGCATACCCTTCATATATGGGCACCGTGTGGCTCACACCATCACCAGAATCAAGCACAATACCTGTTTAATACCAACATAACAAGACAAACCAATAAGGAAATAATGCTGGTCATAATTAATGTAGAAATGCATGTATATCCCACTCTTGTACGTGTGGAATTAAGTCTGCTTTATAAACAAAATTAAATACTGCCTCATATCAAATCAGAACTCAGACAAACAGGAATTTGCTCAGATAATAAGCTGACCTAATCCAATTGAAATCACATGTCCACGGTATAGTAAATAGTAAATCCAAGATCAATCACAGAAACAAACCTGTAGTACGTCCACTGGCATACAGAGACAAGACAGCCTGAATTGCAACATACATGGCAGGCACATTGAAAGTCTCAAACATAATTTGGGTCATCTTCTCTCTGTTGGCCTTGGGATTGAGTGGTGCCTCGGTAAGAAGTACGGGGTGTTCTTCAGGGGCAACACGTAGCTCATTGTAAAATGTGTGATGCCAAATCTTCTCCATATCGTCCCAGTTGCTGACTATGCCATGCTCTATAGGATACTTCAAGGTGAGTATACCCCTTTTTGATTGGGCTTCATCACCCACGTAAGCATCCTTCTGACCCATCCCAACCATTACACCAGTATGGCGTGGTCTCCCAATAATGCTGGGGAACACGGCCCTAGGAGCATCATCACCTGCAAAACCAGCCTGCAAACATCGGAGAAAAATATATATATCAATATCATATTTAACAATGAATACTAAGCAAGCACAGAGTGAACAGTCTTCTTCAATAGCACAAGAAACACTCATCGATTGGCTAAACATCTTCTAACCTTGACCATTCCAGTTCCATTATCAACAACAAGAGGTTGAATGTCCTCAGCATCAGCCATCTTTTAAAACCTGTAGCAGAGAACGGGAAAGAAGTTGTTTAGGAAATAAAAAAGAACGAAACCAAAGAAAATATGATGCAACAATTAAAAGCTTAAACTTCTAGAGAGGCCTTTTTCACTATCACTCAGTTATGCAAAACTACATCAACTACTACTCACAATTATTTCACTTTTCGTTCAATCAAGAAAAGGAACGAGTAATACCATCATTTTCATGCAATTGCAATAAAAAGATTTTTACACACTCGAAAGATCGGAAGCATGCATAGCAGAACATATCCACAAGACTCGTAAATAAAAATAAAAGATACACACATAATTAACAAGCTAAGCAAGAATGTCATCTTCCAATTTGATCATCTATAAATCGCATAAAAACAAGCCGAAAATCAAAACCGATGCATCAGAAAACATCTCACCACAAAATTAAGCAAAAACCGAAACCTAAACACACAAGATGCAGCTACGAAGTAGATCCACATCAGCAAGGGCAAACGAAGTCAAAAGAATTCCGATCCAGAAAACACAACAGAAGTTTACGGATCCAGTAACCAAAAACAGCATGTAAGCACAAAAATTCATCCAAAATATCAGGTGAAAAACACAAATCACAGAATTGGTGATTGAAACGCACCCTGCGCAAACGAAACACGATTTACAGGGGGAAGTTGTTCGGTGGTGGAGCAAAGGCAAGAGCAGCAGCAGCAACAAAAGAGGGAAGTGTTTCGCGAAAGAGTTTAACTGAAAAAGGAAGCTTTTATATTCAGTGAAGAGAGCTAAATGAGAGCGAAATGAAACTCAAATGCAAATTAACTTTCGCAGTTTTGAGTGTTTGGTTTTGAGATAAATCTATTCCAAGCAACCCGAGACTACTGTGTAAAAGGTTGGAAAAGAAAAAAAATGGTTTCTTTCGGACATCAAACAACAAACAAACAGAAAAACAAAGTATTGTGCATTTTTTTATGGAATAGATGGAATAGTATATAAATATGTTTATTTAATCGATAAAAGTATTGTTATTACTTGAGAATTGTGATGAGAATAAAACTTGGACATGTAATTTGACCTGAACTAATGTCTTGACTATGCAAGTCAAGGATTCAGTTATAAATATTCTCCATGATATATATTATTATTATTATTTGTAATCTTTTATTATTTTATTATTCATGATTAAGTAAAAATAGCGTTTAAGATCGAGTGAATCAAAACTCACGTAATTATTAAATTCCACATTAAGTTAATTTATTTGATTAATTATTAAATTAAAAATACATTAAAAAAGACATATGAAAATTTATAATTTAAATAACTATTTTAAACTAAACTATAAAAAAACTCACAAAAAAAAACTAAAATAGAAAAAATAAATAAATTTAAGTTGACCGTATATTCAAATAATTTGAATATTCCAGAATTCCAGATATTCAAACTCAACTATACCGAACCATATATTACCATACAACTAAGTTCTCAGCCGTCCATTGTTTGTGATGTTCGTTTGGACGGTGTGTTTGGTCTGCTGCCACGTCACCCTTGATGGCTACGATAGGCCCGTGGACCCTATTAATGCCGACCAATTCTTAAAAGTTTTTCCGTTGCCCATCAGATCCACCTCCTCGACATCAAATAATTATTCAACCCTTCTATGGAATTATTTAAATCAAAATCAAGATTTAAGGAGGAAATTTTGTTCTTAATTAGATTAATTCTCAATTCACTTCAAAAAGCTTCTCACGAGTTGTAGAATTTAAATTGACTAAATTATGCTACACCTAAAAGTGTTGTAAATATATATAAATAAAGTTATAAATGAAAGATAAATTATTGAAATAAGATAAATTTGACTGATTTGGTTGGTAACCAAAATACATTGTTTTTTCAACTATTTATATGATATAATTGACATTTATTTGTTGTTTTTCCGTAATGATAACTATCCATTATCTCATGTTTTTAAGTCATCGTGATTGCATGCACATTCATCATATATGAAAATCGCTTTGAACTGTCTCCACATTTAAATCCTGCTACCACCTTTATTTATTATTGAAGATATAAAATTAGTTTGATGGTCGGAAAAAAAAGGAGAGTTTTTTCTACTGATCAGACATCAATCATGAACTATCAACTAATTAAAGTGATTGTCTTAGCAATTATCTTTGTCGACTAACCCAAATTGACTATATGTTCAACTGGATGTAAATTCCTATATGTTCAACTCTCGGGAATCAATTCTGAAAATGCCAAATTATTTTAGTGACAGTGAAGACAAAATATATTGGCGTTTTAGCAAGGATGGCAACCATAGTGTGAAGTCAGCCTACTATCATGCGATGGAGCTAGTCGCATATTGGTAATACCTCTCTTCAGCTAAATGGTGATTGGAGATTGTTATGGAGTCTGGAAATCCCACATAAAATAATATAAAAATTCATTTGGCGGATTCTTCGGGATTGCCTTCCAACCAGGCTCAGACTGAGTTCTAAAGGTGTGCAGTGCACTACTTTGTGTCCCTTATGCGAAAATGGTTTAGAATCCTCATGGCATTCTTTTTTTTGTTGTTGTTGTTCTCTTGCTCGTGAACTATGGTTGCAACATAGATGCATCTATCTTTGTGGATTCCATTAATCTCTTTGGCATTGAAACTTGCACTCGAGACAACACCAGTGTTTTTTCTGAAAGCAGATACATCCTTCCATCAAGGAATCACGAAGTTGAAGCCTACTCTCTTCTGACTGCTATCATATGAGCTGCAGACTATGGATATGAAAATATTGTGTTGGAGATTGACTGCAAACAATTACACCATAAATTTCTTTCTAATTATCTACCTCACACTCACATCCTCCAGACATGCAAACAACAATTCCATCTCATTAACAATTCTTCTTTGAGTTTTTTTTAAATACAAGACAATTAAATAGTTCATATCTTATCTAGGGTATCTGAATTTTTCAGTTGTCCATATGCCAAGAATTTTTTAGCACATTCCTCTTTATATTAATTTTGTTATTAGTAACGAAATTAAATGAGTTAAGCTTGTTGCAATTAAAAAAAAATATCTCTTTTTTTGTCGTGTGCACTAGAGCACGATATAAGAAAAAAAAAACATATATATAAATATTTTACGTTATATAATTAAATATTTATTAATTATATAATATTGGACCTTGAATTAATTTTAATTATAAAACAAATAGGCATAATCAACGTAAACCCCAAAAAATAGTGACCATTCATAATTTCCATTATTTGCATCCACGTCTCATACTAACTATTTCAGCTTATTTTTTCGTCTTATTTACCAATATAGAAATCTTTCTCGTGGGTTCCAAAATTTCTCTATCCTTAGAGCATCATCAACCATCTTTATAAAAGTAATGATCAATTTATATCTCTTAATTTTATACAACTCAATTAATTCTTTTCAACGGACATTTGTATCAATAATAAGTTTCTTAACTCACAAATATTTTATTTTTCTCTCCTATATTTAATACAAAATTAAACAAGTGATAAATAATACTTACTTATATAACTAATTATCTCTAATTTTAAACAATTCGAAATCACATATAACTTATTAAAATAATTTTTTTTTTGTTGAGTAACTGATTAGCCAACTTCCATTGTCGTTGCTCTTATTCTTAAAATTTAAATTAATAAAAAACCTATTGCGCCGGCTTGATTAAGAAAGGTTATATTAGTAAAAAGAACATGAGGTGGATTTGTTTTACACTAGCTTTTGTAACTTTATTTTTCCTATTAAATTTAAAGATAATATTAATCATAATATCTTGCACATTATCTCTTTAAATAAGGTCTAAAGACAAAAAATAACTTTTAAATAATGAAGATTTTAGATTGACAGAAAAGAAAAACTTATACTCGTCATTTGTTTCTAATTTAATTAAATTTTTGACAGCTAAATTTATGTGGTTATTTTAAACAATTCTTTTTTCTCTTGATAATTAATATATAGCAAAACAAGCCACATTGTTGATAAATCTATTCAGTTTAATGTTTTGCTAAATTAAGAAAATATTAGTGTGTGTTTTGATTATTTTATTTTTTGAATAATAAAATTTTTAGGCCAAAATTATATGTTTGGTCCTTTATTTTTTAATTTTTATTTAATTTGATCTTTGATGTTTTAAAAGTTTTAATTTAGTCCTTCAAGGTTTTAAAGTTAGTCAAATGGTTTTTTTTTTAAATAATGATTGTTTTCGATCTTGAATCTTCTTTTTAACTAATTTAAGATGTAAAAATTATCTCATTAAATTCACTTATATAAAAATTATGAAATTCAATTGATGTACAAATTAAAAAGGGATCCAAGTTGATGAAAATAGTATGAAATAAGTTTCATGAATAACTAAAAAAGATTTTAATATTAGATCTTTTAATTCCTTAATAACTGGTTGAATTTGTTTTTTACCCAATTTAAAATGAAACTCGTGACTAATTGTATGTTTTACACTAGCTCTTGAAATGCATGCACACACAAAAACACAAAAACACCAGTGGTAACTTAATTTTTCCTATTAAATTTAAGGGTAATATTAATCATAATATCTTACACATTATCATCAAAGTCTCTCTTAATTAATTAATGTGATAAGAAATTTATATATTAAGGATTTATTTATGTAAGTTTATCCAAAAGTATTTACAGAATAAGAAAATAAGAAAAAAAAAAAGAGTTTTTGCATAAGCTAAAATTAGTTTTTGCACCTGTTTTTACATTCTTATTTTGGTATATCGGTAGTACCCCTTGTACTTGTACCATTTCAATAGAATTATATATACTTTTTGTTTGGCTTATAAAAAAATCACTATAAGGCATTTATTTAAGTTATTTATTTATTTAAATTATTATATTCGTTTTGAATATGAAACATTGTATTTAACATCGAAGCCACCACTCACCGGTGGTCCATAAATTTTTTGGTAGTATATAACTTTTTAATTAATAAAAAAATATAACTTTTATTTTAATATTAATAATTAGGATTTTGATTTTCCGATGAAATCTGTATAAGCTTTGACACTTTGAGTAAGTTATGAATTAATATTTGATTTGAGATTAAAAAAAATGATTTCTTCTCAAGATATATTTTATGAAAATCAAAAGGAAATCACCCTTACAAACTCAACTTTGTATGTTGAGAATTCAACTACACTCGTTTGAGTATTTCTTTGAGTAATTGTAATATATAGCTAGCGGCGAAAGGTGATAAATATTTAGGTTAACCGGGTGCCACGTATCCATATCGGAGCTTTCATGCTTCTAACCAAAAGACAGATTGTACATCGTGGAGCGATCGTCACCTTAAATAATTTGTCCGCTCTCTGTGAATGCTGAACGCCACATATTTCAGTATCATTCCATACGTAAGTACTCCTTTGTATATCTAGACTATGTATGCATCTTTCATTGCACATTAGTTAATTTCCTCCCAGGTCTATCATCATGGTCATGGAGCTTCACAACCACACCCCTTTCTCTATTTACTTCATTACCTCCATTCTCTTTATTTTCTTCGTGTTCTTCAAATTAGTTCAAAGATCGGATTCCAAAACCTCCTCTACCTGCAAATTGCCCCCAGGACCAAGGACACTACCTCTCATAGGGAACATACACCAGATTGTTGGCTCACTGCCGGTTCATCACTACTTCAAAAATTTGGCAGATAAGTATGGTCCATTAATGCATCTAAAACTAGGAGAGGTGTCCAACATCATAGTCACTTCCCCAGAAATGGCCCAAGAGATTATGAAGACACATGATCTCAACTTCTCTGATAGGCCAGACCTTGTATCGTCTAGAATAGTTTCTTACAACGGTTCTACCATTGTCTTCAGTCAACATGGAGACTATTGGAGGCAACTAAGAAAGATATGCACAGTAGAGTTACTAACAGCAAAGCGCGTGCAGTCTTTTCGGTCCATAAGAGAAGAGGAGGTGGCAGAACTAGTTAAAAAAATAGCTGCAACTGCAAGTGAAGAAGGGGGGTCCATTTTTAATCTCACCCAGAGCATTTACTCAATGACTTTTGGGATAGCGGCACGAGCGGCTTTTGGTAAAAAGAGCAGATACCAACAAGTGTTCATATCAAACATGCATAAACAATTGATGCTTCTGGGAGGGTTTTCTATTGCTGATCTCTATCCTTCTAGTAGAGTGTTTCAAATGATGGGGGCGACGGGGAAACTTGAAAAACTGCATAGAGTGACAGATAGGGTGTTGCAAGACATCATCGACGAGCACAAAAATAGAAACAGAAGCAGCGAGGAGCGTGAAGCAGTGGAAGATCTAGTTGATGTTCTTCTCAAGTTTCAAAAGGAATCGGAATTTCGCTTGACTGATGACAACATTAAAGCCGTCATCCAGGTTAGTAGTATTTGTCTTGTCAAATACGGGAAATACTTACTCTAAGAAATAATTCTGTCAATAATAATAAAATAGATATATAATTCAAACAAATAATTTATTTTGCCTATGTAACCTCAAACCAAAGCGAGAAATTAAATTGTTCGACTTGTAACTTTTTAGATAGAAGATCAAACAATTTATGACTTGGTTGTGTGAAAGAAAATATGCATACCACTTTAGTTAAACAATATTAATCTATTTGCAGGACATATTCATTGGTGGAGGCGAAACATCATCTTCTGTTGTGGAATGGGGGATGTCAGAATTGATAAGAAACCCGAGGGTGATGGAAGAAGCACAAGCAGAGGTGAGAAGAGTGTATGATAGCAAGGGATATGTGGATGAGACAGAATTGCACCAATTGATATACTTAAAGTCCATCATCAAAGAAACCATGAGGTTACATCCACCTGTGCCATTGTTAGTTCCTAGAGTAAGTAGAGAAAGGTGCCAAATCAATGGATATGAGATACCCTCTAAGACTAGGATCATTATCAATGCTTGGGCAATTGGAAGGAATCCTAAGTATTGGGGTGAAACTGAGAGTTTTAAACCTGAGAGGTTTCTTAATAGCTCCATTGATTTTAGGGGCACAGACTTTGAATTTATCCCATTTGGTGCTGGAAGGAGGATCTGCCCCGGCATTACATTTGCCATACCCAACATTGAGTTGCCACTTGCTCAGTTACTTTACCACTTTGATTGGAAGCTTCCCAATAAAATGAAGAATGAAGAACTTGACATGACGGAGTCAAATGGAATTACTTTACGAAGACAAAATGACCTCTGCTTGATTCCCATTACTCGTCTAGCTTAAAATGTATGAACAATTAATGTCATAAACTATTTAAGTTTTATCTTTTACTACTTTCAGCATTTTGTAATTGGACAATGTCTATAACTAAATTTACACTACTAAAATAATGGTATTCTACGAAGCGCATTCAACATCGGTGGTTCCAAAAGGATAGTATCATAGATCACACTGACCTGTCCTTTTCGAAGACCATCTGCAGGACATTTAAGTGCTTCTTTTAGAAGCTGAATAACATAGGAAGAAGATTCAGGATCCAGAGTTGTATCTGCCAACACATATGCTTTTAGAAAGCTTCAAATGATCTCTGAATCGCAATGGATCTGTCAGCCCGTGCCACTGCTTCTTCACGATAGCCAGTGTCATATAGGATCCATCCTTCATAAATTAGCCTCTCTTGCATTGGGCTAGAATGGTTTCTGGGCAACCGCAAACTGTGCATTGCAGCCTTTTGATAGTTTAATCTGTGAATTTCACAAATGTGAGGAATTATCTTGACATTGTAAAACAGAACTAAATTTGAATACATAAAATAGCTACATTGTAAATGTAACAAGCTAGTCATTGTCAAACATTCATACTCAAGTCCTAAGGATCCTTGACAATGTGACAATAAACACAGTGAGAATAAAGTTAAAGAGGAGATATTTTTAGTTGAGTTGTAGATATACTAACCTCAATGGGAGTAGAGACTGACGAAACTGTAGCACACTCTTTCCAGGCTCATTGTCTAACATCTGATGTATAATAGCCAAAGAACCAATATCATCAACACACGACCATTGTTGGTATAACTGCATCCAGCAATCAGCCTGACACTTTTGCTGAACTTCACAGTTTAGAAGTTGGAGCAAGTATTCCCCTTTGATCTTCCCATGTGAAGTTATGTAATTTGGTTCAATGGTTAGCAGTGCCCTAATATCTCTCATTGCACTGTCATAGTCCTCAAGTGCAACATACAACCAACCTCTCAATTCTAAGCAATCAGGGGAGGGTTTGAATCCAATAAACCTATCTAACTCGGGTTTAAATCCAATAAACCTATCTAACTCTATAATCCCTTCCTTTATCTGCTTCTCTTCCACTTTTGCCAGTGCTCTATACTAAAGATGACCATTATATATGGATATTATTTACTAAAGATGAAATTAAAAGAAGCAAGCTTAAGGGCTGTACGCTGTAGAAACTAATTAATGACCATTATATCAGAATGTATTTTTAATCTATGAAACAAATTAATGACCATTATATATGGATATTATTTACTAAAGATGAAATTAAAAGAAGCAAGCTTAAGGGCTGTACGCTGTAGAAACTAAAAGCAAAAGTTTTTAGTATATAATTTTCATTAACATTTGAACCATTATATATTGTAGAAATTAAGAGAAGGTGTGACTGAAAATTGATTGTAAGTTTATTTATTGAGAACGGAATTTAATTCCTAGGATCAAATGTTAGGATTATTGTTGTTTCTTTTACGTGGTATTTTACAGGATCAGTTAATCATCTTTTCTTTTCGTATCAAAAAATCCTCAAGGATAAACCAAATTATTTAAATCCTTTTACATACAAGTTTTTGTTAAGGAAATAATTATTTCAGAATTTGATTACCCTTTTATTTAATTATTTGAAGGAGAAACTCATAAATAAATGATAATATCATATTATAATATTGATATTAATGGGCACCGTTTACAATGTTAAAAATGGAAGATATATTTAAACCTGGATGCTAAGTGTCGGTTTTAACACCGTTTGGGTGTAATTTTTTTCAAATGTACTAATTGATGAAGTACTTTTTAAATTATTATCTATTTTGAGGTAAGTGGTATAAGATTTTACAACTTTTGTATTGTATTAAAGTCGTATTTTTTTTTTTACATTTATAATTTTGAAGTTATAAATGTTTTTTTCGTTAATGTTTTACTTTTTTATGTTAAAATTTTTTTTAAAAATTGTTAATAATTTTTTTAAGTCAATTATTTTTTGAAAAAATTATTTTATAATTTTTTTAATTTGATTATTTAATAAATAAATGTTTCTTTTTAATTTTTTAGTTTTATTTAATATTTTTATATGATTTTATTTAATATTTATATATTTCTTAATATTTTTTATTTAATATATTTTACATATATTTTTATTATTTTTTATTTAATATATTTTTTATATTTAATATTTTATAATTTTTTTTCTAATGTTAAGAAATTTGATTTGTTTTGTAAATGAAAAAAGTAATAAAAAATACTTAAATCAAATAATGAAAAACAACATAATATATTAATATAAAATAAATAATACTTATTAAAGAGAAATATAATATGTTAATTAGTGTCCTAATTCCTAGGACATTATGTTGTTTTTCATTATTTGATTTAAGTATTTTGCATTATTTTTTCATTTAAAAAAAATAAATTCTTTAACATTAATAAAAAATATAAAAATATTAAATAAAAAATATTCAAAAAAATCTATAAAATATTAAGTAAAATCATATAAAAATATATACAAAATATTAAATAAAATTAGAAAAGTAAAAAAATATTAATTTATTAAATAATTAAATTAAAAAAATATTTACAATTTCAAAGTGGTAAATATAAAAAAAATTATGACTTCAAAGACATGAATAAAAAAAAATAATTGAAGTCATAAAAAAATTTATGACTTTAGTTATGAAAAAGTTATAACACCTATTACGAATTATCCCAAAAATAAATAATGATAAATTAGGAAAAAATTACACCCGGAGGTCATTAAAGCCACTAAGATTCTACCTTGATAAGATTGTTGTATTGTTGATGTGAAGGATAATGTGCCGGTTGAACATTTGAATATTATTTGAAAAGGCCCTGGGGATGGACACTATTTATTTTCCTTTACCATTTTTTGGTTTCATGTATATAATATAGTTCCATTTTCGGCAATTTGGCAGATGTTACTTCCACCAAAATATGAGTACATATTTGAGATTTTTATAATAACAACTGTAATTTTTAATGTCAATACGCACACGTACCTTACACGAAACAACGATAGTATAAGTGTGCATTGTGATTCAACAAAAAGAAAAAGAAAAAGTGTAGATCGTGAAAGAACATTAAATTTTCCTTCATTTCCTTTACATGAAAGAACATATATGTTAGCATTATATTTTGTATATGACGAATTGGCAAAGACTTAAGTTTTTATTGGACTGTAATAGAAGTTTAAATTGTGAATATTTTTTTTTTTGATGATTCATGGTGCACAACACACGGTTTAAAAAAATTCCGACACCTTAAACTTTTGATGACACAATGTGAGAGCCGTGAGATGCTAAAGCTAAATATGAGTGAAGAGAAGATGAGAATCTCGACTCTCTGATATTATTATATCATATAAAGCATTTATTATATATCTTTCGTATACCCATTGGAGTTCTCTTCCTTCTAAGTATGAAGCGTATTAGATTCAAAAATTACTCAGTGTCCTACCTGTCTCCCACTACCCTATTCTCCTTCCCTCTTGGCTCTCCATCTATAATTAAATTTCTTTATCCAAAGGCGTGTGCTCTCCACACTTCATATATCCTCCTATAACTTTTATTAATATTTCTCTTGCAGCTAGCCATGGCAAACAATGTTCAACCATGCCATGACCTTGATCCTAGAGAAGCCAAAAGCCCTTCAAAGATGTTAAACTTGGACGTGGAAGCACAGTTGAGGGAGGAGGAGAAGGGTTTTGACTATGCGAAGAGGGCACAGTGGCTTAGAGCTGCTGTTTTGGGTGCCAATGATGGGTTGCTCTCAACAGCATCCCTCATGATGGGAGTTGGAGCTGTGAGGAAGGATGTTAAGAGCATGATACTAACTGGGGTGGCAGGGTTGGTGGCTGGAGCATGCAGCATGGCCATTGGAGAGTTTGTTTCTGTTTACTCACAGTATGATATTGAGTTGGCTCAGATGAAAAGAGAGGGAAACATGGATCAGAAGGATAAGTTGCCAAACCCTTATTATGCTGCTTTTGCCTCTGCCCTTGCCTTTGCTGTTGGGGCAGGGGTGCCACTACTTGGTGCTGCCTTTGTCAATAGCTATAAGGCTAGGCTGGGTGTGGTGGCGGCTGTTGTCACCCTTGCTTTGATTGTCTTTGGAGATTTGGGGGCCTTTTTAGGGAAAGCACCCAGGGTTAAGTCCACTTTCAGGGTTTTGATTGGGGGTTGGATGGCCATGGCAATTACTTTTGCTTTAACAAAGCTTGTTGATCATCTTGGACTTGGAGTAGTTTGATTTGATCCTTATGCTCGTGATTTCCATCACCTTTTTCTTTTCTATATGCCTCTGCCTAGCTAGCTATAAGATCTGGTTTTATTAATTAGATTTTTTTTTCTTTCTTTCTTTGGTAATTACAAGTGTATGTTTATGAAATGAGTAATACTGTTTGGTATAAAAAATATACGAATTACTCACCGTGATTTACAGTAAAACACCCTAATTTTTCTTTTTCTTTTTTAACTTCCAATTAACCAATAGAAAATGTGCACATGTATTCGTGTGAAACAGCGGGACTCTGATCGAAATGAGAATTGTGATAATGGTTTCAAGCATACTTCATAAAGATTTATATGGAAACCGGAAAGAGTTGAACATCCACCCCAATTTTGGATAGATAGGAAAGTAAAACATGTAATAAATCAGGTAATGAGAACGAAAGGGAGAGATGAGAAGAAAAATAGAAATAGAGAAGAAGATGGACGAAAAAATAAGTGATCATAAGCAATTGCAGGTGCTCCAATATTCCTGTTGGAGAAACACATGTATACAGTACGTAGTTTTTCTTTAGGAAGCTATTTCTAGATAATTTTTTCACTATTGTATGTGATATGAAGTCACAAAATTGATTCCAAACACTTTCTATTTTATATTTTCAAACAGAGAAGCACACTTTAAAGTTAGACATGATTGGCTAAAGAGAAAGGTGAGTGACACAACTAAATAGAAGATAATAATCTGATATTAGTTTCGAGAACTGTCAATTAAACAGAATAACACATAGAATAATCTTTAATCATTCCTTTGTTAAAAAAAAAAAGTTAAAAGTCATTTAACGGTCACCACAAATAGATGTCGTTGTAGAATGAGTAGATGAAGACTCTGATGTGTTCAAGTAGAAGAAATATAAGGACATTTCTAATTTAAAATTTTAATCACTTTTTTTTATTAAATCTCGTTTTGAAATCTTAGATATTTTTTTTTAGGTTTAACAAGAAATTCACCTTTTTTTTTTCCTCTCTCACACGCTCCCCCATCACTCACCCTGTCCTCCTTTTTTTTTTTTTTTCTTTTTTTCTCTCTTATGTTCCCCCACCACTCACTCTCTTCCTTTCCCTTTCTGTTTTCTCTCATATTCCCTCGCCCCTCACCCTCGGTCGCACTACCCACCATTTGCTCCCTTCGCGAACCCCACCACCCTCACCTCCCTCTATCCCAAACCCATACCCTCACCTTCCTCCGCCGCATGACAAACCCTCATGCTCTCCTCCCTTCAACGTGACCCCCCACACTCTCCTTTCTCCCCTTCTCGACTATCATCTATGTTCTCATCAACAACATGTGAGACAAATTGGGTGTTCATCAACCCAGATTTGTCTCTTTTTTTTAATTTCTTTATTTCATTTTTACTAGTTTTTTTTGTTCATCTCCTTCCTTCCTTTCCTTCTATTTTTTCCCCTTCATGGCAGTTGTTACCCGCAGGTCTTTGCTGGATAGGAAGATAAATTTTTTCTTTTTTTTGAAACAGTACAAATCTTGGTGATTTTTATAGAAGAATCAAATTTTCACATGGAATCAGTGTAGATTTGGATGTCAATTCTAATAGTAAATTTTAAGATCAGATTTTAACTTTAAGATCTCCTTCCAAGAATCACTATCCTTATTGGAGATGGCCTAAAAGATTAAGAGCATGTCTTCTACTTATAATAAT
Organism: Glycine soja; assembly: GCF_004193775.1. Taxonomy (NCBI): domain Eukaryota; kingdom Viridiplantae; phylum Streptophyta; class Magnoliopsida; order Fabales; family Fabaceae; genus Glycine; species Glycine soja. The sequence goes on from NC_041016.1 coordinate 3,967,694, forward strand.
TGCGAAATTTGAATTAAATTAATAGTCAATTTTAATTAAAAATGATTATAATTTCTTCTCTTTAATGTTGTTTTTAATCAAATAATAAAAAAATTAATATCATTTTAATTTTTTATGAGCAAAAGTACAAAAAAGAAAATTTCAAATGTTTTAAAAGAAAATTGATGCAAAAACTAGAAGAAAAAGTTTTTAAAAAAAGTTAAAAATTGAAATATTTCGTTTAGCGTATAAGACAAACTCAACACACTCAACAAGTTTTCTCAAGACTTACTTAGAGAAAGAGTGAATCCCTTTTTTCCCCATTATCTTTAATAGGAGAAACCTTCTTTCTATATTTATTATCATTTTTTTCGTCTTCTATTCATCTCTTTTTTTCTATTCACATCAAATGCTAAAATCCTTTTTATTCTTAATTTTATTGTTCTTGTCCTTTTAATTTTAAATCCTTCTTTCTTCTATCCGTTGCTAATACCATCTTTATAAATTTGACACTTGCACTTTCATCCTATTTTTAGAATTTTAACAAATTGATACAGTTACCAATAAATTAACAACTTACATTGAGAAAGTTAGAGGGCACCTGTCTCTCTTTGATGATAAAAAAAATTTACTAAAAATTTACCGCTCAAAATTATGATCTCCACTGTCACGTCTATCTCTTTCTCCAATCTCAACTCGTTTTTCTCTTTCTTCTCTTTAATAACTATATTGTTTTTTTTAATTTAATATTAATTTTATTTAATTATATTACTTGATACATAAATTTATTTATTATTAATATTATTATAATTATTAATACTTATAATATGATGTCAAAACTTATGTATTACAAATTAATTTACAAAATAATATTTTGATTCTATGTCTATAATTTTATTTACAAATTTTTTATCAATTAATATTTATATAATAATGTTAAATGTTTTTACAAAGTATATGATGAAATATATTAAAATTAATTTATCAAATGTGTATTACATAACAATTTAAAATTTCTAATTCTACTCGAATTAAGTAAAATTATTATGAACTACAAATCTTTTTTTCTAAGTATTTAATACAGTTTGATACTTAAGACTCAACATTTTTTATGAGTTAGGTTTAATCATTATGAATTACAAATCTCTTTGTTTAATAATTTTACATACAAAATTTTTGTTCATTAATATTTATAAAATAATGTTATTTTTTACATAAGCATATAATAAATACAACATAACTAATTTAATAAATCTATTTTTATTAAAAAAACAATTTAAAATTACTTCTCCAATAATATCCTAAATTAAAGTAGTTTCTATTTTTTTTAATGATAGAGACCACAAGTATTCTTCACACGAAATAATTTTGCTATGAATATCTAACCAAACTACATACCCAAGACTCAATAATATTTTTATTTTTAAATCTTATAAAATTACTTTTACTAAATAATTTTTTTAAATGATTTTATAAATAAATATTTTTTGAATAATATTTATTTTATGAGGTTAAATTTTAAACTAAAATTAATTTAAATCTAATTATTTAATATATTTATTGTAAAATATTATTTTTGATTCTATGATTAATAAATATATCAAAATTAATATTTTATAAATATTTTTATTATAATTTTTTAAAATTATACTTCGTCAATAATATCATAAGTTTTTTTTTTATAATTGATATCACATGTATAGAAATCACATAAATGTTGTAATCTTTTCGACATAAACATAAACAAGATGAAGAACTGAGTTGAATTATATTAATAAGATTCTGTTAATTTAGAAATTAATATTATTAATCAAATAATGAATAAATATACTTGATTTAATTTATAATTTATTTTATCAAATATATAATTATCCAAAATTGAAATTAAAATTATTTTATATTAAATTATTTTAAAGAACTTAATTAGTTAATTATGTCAGTCTAATATGAATATTTAAGTTAATAAATAACTATATTTTAAATATGTGTTAAAACGGGAATATTTGGTGCATTCACACGGATACCTTGCTAGTATGAAAGAAAAATGGTATCATTTGTGGCAACTCTTGAGTCTTGATTAATTTAGACATGAGTTTGTAAGGTGATATACCAATTAATTTGAGGAACTTTTTTAATTTTGTTTATAAAAAGCTTTTAATTTTATTTTGAAAAAATAGAGAATATTTTTGTTAAAGTGTTACTGTATGCATGGACAAGTGATGTCAAATAATGTAAATTCCATATTTTATTTCTGTTATTCCATACTGTAGTGTTTTTTGTTTGTTCTCATCCAATACTTTGTGTGTGATTTTAAGTAACAACTCATATTATAATGTCTTTCCAAATACTACTTGAAATTAATAATACCTAACCTTATAACTTATCATGTTTCTATTTTTAGTAAAAAGTTCCTCTAAATATTACATATTCTGTCCCAACACGGAAATGAAATCAAGTTAGCCTCTTTAATATTTTCCATTTTTAATATTACACTACTTATTTTAAATATTATATTATTTACTTTAATTTTAGATAAAACATTTGATCTTTTAGAGAAAATATTGTTATTTTGAAAACCAGTGAAACTTTTCATTGTGTTTTTTCATTTATGTATGGTTGATTAGTTTCACAAGCTCTAACTTCTCAATTGTTATGTACTCCGAAGAAAAAAGAAATATGCTAAGTGATAACTGATAACTGATTTCTTGTTTTTATCAAGGAATAGGTGAAATGAAAAAATATCGAAAAGCTAGCTAATACTATAAATAAAGTTTTCTATAGTTGCCTTGTAAATATATTATTCTTTGGTGGTGGAGTGTCCGAAGGATAAGTAATGCATTTTCACAAAATAAATAACATGGGAGCCCACAATAAAGTCATCTTTAGTGTTTTTTTGAAAAGTAATGCTAACTTTAAAGATAGTTACTGCTTATAAAACTGCTGAACTGGCTTTTTCTTCTTCATCATTCGGCTACAGTCTATAGGTTACACACGTACCTTTATCAATAACAATATATAAAATGGATATTCTCTTTTAGTGTCCATTTTTACTTAGTCAATTTTATCTGTAAATTAATCAAGAAATTATCAGCTCATGTGTAACCGCAACAACACAACAGAATGCATAGAGTGGATGAACATTTAGTTACAAATTCTTTTGCCAACGATTTTCGAGTTTTCAATTCGCAAATAAAAAATCCACTGGTTTTTGAAGACTCCCTATAACTACTACTATGCACGATAATACATTTCATTCTTTGCGTGAAACTGGTCTCTTCTCTCACTCACACCCTCTTCTTCGTTTCTTTCTGTAAAACTCTCTTTTCCTTAATTTCTTGTTGATGGCGCTTCCTTCTTCATCGTTTTTTTTCTTCTTTCTAATAATATTACATATTTAGATTATGTGTGTGCTTTGGTTGATTGTCTGTTACTTTTTCGGATGTGCATTTCTTAATTTGTAAGTATTGATGCACTGTCAGTTAGCATGTTCTTGGTGAGAGTAAAAATAGAACAATGACCATTGGTGGAGTGAAGATTGATAGGACATTTTCCTTAATTTCATTTTTATTTTTTTACTTAAACTGTTCCCTTGGACATGAATGTATTGCAGATGTTTCTCTTCATTTTATATAATATAAGAATACATTTTCAGTCTGTATTTTCACTATCAAATAATCTTATCTTATTAGTAATATAAATTCTTTAATTTTGTTTGATGGAACCACTGAGCATTAAGGAAGTTTGCTGCTGCTAATGAACATGACACCAGTAAGCCATCAGCATATGAAAATAATGCAGTGAATCAATTTTCATCAGATGCCATAAATTCTATTACTGATAGTAAATACATTGTCCCTCTAAATGTGACATTTTAAATCCATTTTTTTGATAATTTTTTTACTTAATGTAGTTCTACTGTTCATCTGAAATGTAATTTTAATTAGGTTCTTATTTTTAAAATATTTAATTTGGTCCTTTTATTTTTAAAAGTTTTTAATTAAGTTTCTTATTTTTTAAAAAAATTGATTAAATTTAGTAATATTTAAAACTAAATTTGACTGCATTTTTTTAAATGTTTGAAGTTAACAGAATGAAATGAAATGAAATTAAATTCATTCTACATAACATAAAATCTAATTAAACTTTTAAAAATAAAGAAATTTATTTTAAAAAATAAGAAATCTAATTAAATCTATTAAAAATAAATGGATCAAATTGAGCATTATGGAACGAAGAATAATTTATCTAATATTTATAACTTTTTTACATCTATATATATTATTCACATTTTTTATACTATAATATAATAATAAAATAAATTATATAAACTTTAGTCCAATATAAATACAAATGTAGACGTATGTGTTTATGCTGGTATTAATAAAAGTTGTTTCAATTCAATCTCGAAGTCTTAGTTAAGTTGTCGTAGTGGAATGATATATAATTATCGAAAAAAGAGTCTTAAACTTTGGTTCTATTTTCTAATATCCATAATTGATATGATGCAAGCAGTATAACACCTTAAATCTGAATTAGACAAATATTATGCTGTTTTTGTTTTTAAGAAAAAGAGAGAAGTGAGATGCATTTCCCCTTTTTTCCCGCTCTATATTTTAGTTGTATATGTTTTATTTAATGAGCATAAAAAATATTGTAATGAATTAAAAAGTAAAATTAAGAAAGAAAGAGGCACAAAAATGTAATTGAAGTATAATTTGACCAAAACTGGCAAATCGGATGCAACCCTAATTGAATCCAAGCAAGCAGGGGAAGTGGGGGTATTATTTGATCAGAAGTACAAAGCTCTTCAAAACCCAAACAACAGCTCCACCGACCACCCCTACTGCTCTGCTCTGCAATGTAAGCCTCCAAGCTTCTCTCTTTCTTTCATTTCTCATCTGCTATATCTATTCTTTTTCTTTGATTATATATGTCCTCGCTTTTCAAATCTAGGGTTTCGAAATTTCGCTGCAATTTTCCTTCTTTTTTATCTAGGCCTTTCCTTTGTTAACCGATTGCAATAATGGGCTATTTAGCGCACGCTTGGTTGCCACAGATTTTGTGTGGATTCGAACGTCATTTGGGGGTTCTCTTTGAATTTGATTGCCACTGATGTTGTTTGTTGCTACCTAATTCGTGATAAATAGTCTATATATTCGGTGTTTGTGTTGAAATGATTGCTCGTGTTTTGATTTACTTTATGTTGTGTGTGGGATAAATTCCTTTTAAAATGATGCTTTGAATGAGTTTTTTGATGGTCGGGTGCTCGATTCAATAAACATAATCTCTTAGGATAGGACCCAGACAAATAGAGTGACTTGACCCCTTTTCATTGGTAAGTTCTCTCTTATCCGTTTCATATACCTGGTTCCCTGCACTTGGTTGCGAAAGCTTTGAGTTTTTTTTTCTTTTCCCTTGTATTAATGGTTTTGCTAGTGCCGATTTAAAGTTGCCACATTAATAATTAATGTGTCACCAATTAGCTTGTCTGCTTATGAAAAGTTTGCCATATATTGGAATTTGGTTGGTTTAATTTTGGTACTTCAATGTAATTGTGGAGTCACGGTCAATAGCTTCTGCTGCCTGCTGAGTTCTTCTGCTTGTGTTATTTTCTTTTTTATGGCATTCTCTCCTATTTATTGCATTTCATTTATGTTTGGATTTTGTCATGATTCTAGGGCCGACGAGGAACCTGTTGATCAGAAGAGATATCTTGAAGAGTCTTGCAAACCAAAATGTGTAAAACCATTACTGGAATACCAGGTGTGCTTTTTTGAAGTGTAGAATAATAAGCTGTATCATTTGAAGATGGTATTTATTCTTAATTTAAACACTATTCTTTTATTTTCTGGATTTTAAAATCAGTGATAGACTGTCACTGTAATTGAACTTTACAGTTATTGGCTAATTATATTGTCCCTTTTGGAGTAGTATAATTTATGACATGGTCTACTAATATATATATCTTGAGAATCTATAGTGGGGTATGTATAAGAAAAAAAGGGATGAAGAGAGTACTAGCAAGATTCAAGAAGTGAAGAGAACAAAGAAATGCAATGTAGTGAAGAAAATATTGGAGTTTTCTGGTGTCTTTGGCTTAGGGTATATGATCTTATTATCTGAATGTTTGATAGCTATTGAATGGGCCTGATAGTGATGAAACTGGATTATTATGTTAAGCTACACAATGATAATCCTTGCTACTTTTCCTTTATTCTGATGTATTTTGCTACTCTCTCATACTCTATGGCGAATGCAACACTTCTGCTGTGTTCTTTACTCTCATACTCTATGGCGAATGCAACACTTCTGCCGTGTTCTTCAGTGTGTATGGGGGGGGGGTAGATTCTGCTCCACGTTTAGAAAGTTTGTACATAAGTGCTGGTAGCTGGATTGCTAGCATGTGAATAAGGGTCAGTTAGGGTAAACAGCTTCATTAAGAGCTTATTGAATTAGTGCTTATCTGTTAAGTACTTATGTATAACTTGTTTCTACAATTGAAGAGGAAATTGGGTTAAATTGTTTTCATTATCTATGCTGGGGAGCTTGTTTAAATTAGATGAAAACAGCTTATGGACATAATATAATCTATTATTCTATTTTCATAAGCTCTCCCAAACAGCATTGTTAAATAGCCACTATAGCACTATTGCATTGCGGAATTCCTTGCATCTGGGGTCGCAACTCTGTTTACTATTGCAACTGCTATGGGTGTCGAGGTTGTGGCATGCATCCTGAATCCTCTTGTAATCTCTTGCACAAGTACTTGTCACAAGATAAGTCTAAATACGCTGTAAATAAGCTCTTCTATACGAACCCTAAGTATTTGTCACATAATTATGGGAGAGTTGACACAAAACTACAAAAGGAACTTAATAAGAAGCAAGGCCTCAAAATTACAGCTTTGAGGACTTGGGGTTAGGGTGAAGATCTTTAGGCTCATTTTTTTTTATTGAAAAAAGTAAAAGATTACATGAGTGGGGGCTTCCCTCTTTTTTTTTAATCGGCTCCCCTCTTTGTAGTAGAGAACTAGTGCTCATTTATCTTTTGTGGCACCTTAGATTTTGACTTGTTAGTTGAATAGATAGTTGACACCCTGAGTGAGTGATAAATTGTCAAATTTTTGTTATGCCTTAATTTTTTATTTCTTCAAATTAAGTTCTTGCTTGGCCGATAAAAGTAATTGTTTGAATTGCTACAGGCGTGCATTAAAAGGATACATGGTGATGATTCTGGGCAGAAACACTGCACTGGACAATATTTTGATTATTGGTCTTGTATTGACAAATGTGTAAGTATTATTTTTTAGTTAGTAAATAAGCATCGAGTCATTTGGTTTGCTTGTGTATAACATCATAATCCTGTAATGCAGGTTGCACCGAAGCTATTCACCAAACTGAAGTAATGGAGAAGGATTTGATGGCTTATTATCGTTGCATTCTGTTCTGTTTTCATTCCCAGATAACTTCGTCTAAACATTCAATGTTATAATAACCAAACTATATGTCCTGTATGGATAATATTGTGTTTACTGTGAAGTTTTGAGCCTATGGAGACCTTAGATTATGATTTAATAAGAACATTATGCCAAATTTCAACTTCCGAGATTTGGGAGGACGTATTTTGGATGGATCCAACGTTGTTATTGGGTTTTGAAATAAGTTCTCAAGTGTGGATTTTTTTATTTATTTTCTGTTTACTTGGCTGGCTAAAAACGTAGCCCTGCACCATAAGATAGTCCTCCAAATACATCTACTTGAAACAAACTATAGGTGGCATTTCAGAGATTCTTGAGTGCCTCATTAATTATTATTGTTTCAGGAAATGGCCAATTTAGTCATTGAAATTGTATTTTGCTATCACATCAGTACTTGAAATTAAGAATAATTCACTTCAGTCCTTAATTTTTTTAGGATTTTATTTAAGTTCCTAAATTAATTTTTTTATTTTTATTTTGATCTCTAGTCCAGGCACTCAGTCATAATAATAAAATATGTTTAGGGACTAAAATAGACAAAAAGAATTAATTTTAGGGACTTGAATGAAAGACTTGAATATCTTTTTGATACACCTCTCTCTCTCTATCCTCTCTCTCTATATATGTATATAGTTTATTACCTAAAAATTATTTTTTAATTATTTTACTACCTAATATTTTTTAAATTTTATTTTTGGTATCTACATTAGTCTAAGTTTATTAAGTGATAATATAATATTTTATTAGTCTTTCACATTATTAGTTAATTTATGATGTAATATTTTGTTAGTTTATCACATTAATATTACTTAACAGATCAAAAAAGTGTGAAAATATGATGTAGTAAACTGAAAAGTGATATATTACAGTTATAAAAAATATATTTAAGTCTAAATGAAACTTAAAAAATTTAAGAAAAATTTTATGTGGAGCAAAATATAGAAAACATGTTTATGGTGTCTTAAAAGGTTTTGTTTCATGGAAACACGTTTGTGTGTATTCAGTTTATCACTTAAAACAATGCAAATGTCTCTGTTGTGTATTTTGCTCCAAAGAATTGCATTTCTGTAGGGTATTTTTGGAATTTCAAACATATTAGTTGAGATTGTGGGAATATCAATTTTCTGTTGGGAATAACAGTTTCCAAAATTTAATATCCCAACCTACATTTGCTGGGCTGCGGGCCGAAGAAGTGATCTCATGATTTCTAATGCATTTCCATCCTAATTTTTAATACAAAAATTCCATAATTGTTAATTAAAATTTTCTATTATCAATTTGTTCATGGTTTCAAAATGTATTTGCCTAAAGAAAATCATGAAATAATAAGCACTCTTATAAGTCTGTTGCCTTCGCAAGAATAACTTAGGTTGGAGAACGCTTATTAACATTTGTTGAATTTTAAAAACCGTGGTAAAAATGTCTCAATATCTCAATAATACCACTACACATATAAGTTATAGAATGAAGTGCCTTTGGGTTAAGACAAATATATGATCATAAGTTCTAATTAAGATTTTCTGGTCTCTATATTTGCTTTATCTTTGACTTAAAACTAAGGAAACGAAATAAATCAGAGCATCTCCTACGCAAGCCTTCTTTTTGCAAATTTTCATCCTTTTGTTTTAGCTTTACTTTGGTTACAATTACTTTCAACGGGGAAACCAAACAGTATGTTAATAACAGGCCAAGTAATGGGCAAAAACAATAATAATAGAGGCAAGGGAATATTGACAGCAAAGACGATTCTAAATGTTATTAATTGCATCAAAATCCTGATAGAACATAGTGACGTAACTGCATAAACACTCCAAAAACCAACTACAGCAGTAAACTCTAGATGGGATGCTGCAATTACTTGTGCAAAGCACAAAGGCAATTCTTTTCACCTACATCTGATGATATACAGTAAGGTTGATCCTTTCCATCTTGAAACCAGGTAGCACGCTTGTCCAGAAGCTCGTTCAGAAAATCATCAAGCTTCTCAATAGTGATGTTTGGCATCACCACCACATGTGCGATATTCCCTTTGCATGCTAACTGCCACTTGCGTATAAATTCCTCATCATGTGGCCTCTCAAACACAACCGTGCTGCTCAGTTCATTAAGCATTGCACCAATCCCAGCCTCAACAAGGCGGCCTTTGAAGTAGTGGGCATTTCGCAAGCATTTCTGTACTTCTTTCTGAAAACCTCTATATCCTTTCCGATTCAAGGTATACCAAAGGAATATGGGAGCATGGCCATTCCGACTACCCATGATCGTGGCATCCCTAGAAGCAAGGTATTCCACATCCCTGGCAAGAGCATTTACATACTCCAATCTTGTTATCTGCACACCACAAGGCATGGGACACCCTACAAATTTGTGGCCAGAAACACTAACACTGCCAATAGGCTTCTTAAAAGTAACTTTTGGAGCCTGAAAGCAAATAATATAGAATATGGTGAGGTTCACATAATTACAGGAATAGCTCTCAATTTTTCTTGTTTTAGCAACTACTCAGATAAACTGTCCAAAACATAAGATGGGTTGGTCAAGTAGCCTGAAATTTTAATCTTGTCCATTTTTAAATATAACCGGTTTAGAACAAAATGAACATTCCCAGTCTGAAAATGAAAGGAAAAAAAATGGTGCAGTTTCATGGGTATGTAAATAATCAATGACAATCATGTTTATACATTATATAAAGTGGGTTGATCAACAAACTTTAAAGCATACATGTTTCTACTATCATTTAAAAATTATGACTTTATACCAGGAGTGAAAAATGCATGATAAAATGAGCCACCATAAAATAGAAACGTTATGCATGGAAGAACCAAAATGATGTTCACTAATACAAAGTTTACATCAAAGTTTTCTAATAGAACAAATGAAGATAGCAGATGAAAATTTCATCATTATGGTAACATTTGCACATACTAGTTTCACGAAAGGCATCATGAGACCAAACAAAGCCCCATCACAATGGATGTAGAATCTGTCATGTGAAAATCCAGCTTCTTCAAGTTTCTTTATGACCAGATCAAGATCATCCACAGCCCCTTTCACAGTTGTACCTGCAATTGTCTCAGTTGGATGAGCCAGAATCAACAAAGTGAAGAGGAGGGGAGACATGGGATGGGAGAGAGAGAAACAATGATGAAGAAACTTGCCTATGTTCACATTTATAATTGCCGGCTTATCCTGGTGACTAAGAAGCTTGGCCTTGAAATCATCACAATCAATTTCCCCAGACCAAAGAGTATCAACCTTCTCACATTCCATTCTATACATTCGAGCAGCTTTAAACACAGAATAATGTGACTCCCGTGAGGCATACAAAATCCCATCTGGAAAGACCTCTCTCCTGCTCATGTCATATATAACCATATTAGATATTCTTTACAAGCTTAACAAATTTTGAAGTTAAACTAGATAAGATTAGCTGAAACTAACCCAACTAGGATGCCATGGAGATTGCCTTCTGTACCACAGTTTGTTATATAGCCCCAGTACTCATTTTTCTCCAGTTCCCACAATCGGGCAAACCAATCCAAAACACCAACTTCAAACTGCCGGGAGTGGACACCATAGTTGCTTTCAATAAATGGATCTCCAAGGTTGTTTATGGAAAAGTGCTGAAGTTGCGTGAGTGCACCATAATCGAAATCCAAATTATAGGGGTAGCCTGGAATAAATTTTTCATAAATTAAGTACGAGGTAGACTTAACTCCAGAGGTTAGTCAAAGAAGTATATTGGCATCAAAAGTTATGCAAAATCCTAATAAAATTATTTCCTTAATGTATCCTTTTGTGTGCTCAGTGCACCAAGGCAATATCCAAGACAATTTGGAAACATCATAGAGGAAGTTATAAATTCATTCTGAGCAGAAGATAAGAAATAATAAACAAGGGCAGAGTCTATTAAAAGAGTTTAATGCTTTTCTTGGTGCAACATTGAGACTTCAAAATCAGGTGCTATTCAGCTTCAGAAGAAGCTAGATTAGTTAGTAATGAAGGCACATAATGTCAAAGTATCAAACACTGCAATTTCATGCAGACACAATCAAGCCTCCTTCCTAAAACTTAGAAATCATAGATTATCCTCCCCAGTATAAAATGATGAGGGAAATAAAACTATGTGAGTGAATGACCATCCAACTAAATTGATATGCATCCATGAACCTTGAAACACTGAGAATCGTTTATCCAAGTATCTCTCACAATTTGAAAACCCAGGATTTGAATTTATGTCCATGCATAGAAAGCTCCTACATTGTATTGATTCATCCTAAGATTTTAGTTCAATTCAAATTTGATGGGATGCAAGTTCATGACGACCATCAGGGGTTTTGGAATGTCAAATTTTGGAACCATCAGGTAAGTCCAGATTTCAGGACACACATTAGGCGTTTGGTAGAGATGATACTAATTCTAAGGTGTTTTCATGGTTATGCCAATTACCACTAAAATTGTAGTACAGAAGTTGTTTTTTATGGACTAGCATATTGTGAGCTGTAGCATATTTTAATGGGTGAAAACAGAATCCCATACTGTATTCTTTGTTATATATATATTTTAATGTTTTTACATTAGATTTGTGAAACATTTTTGACCCTGAATAATACAGGTAGGTTAAATGTGTCCCACAAAGTTATGACAAAAACTTGCTGGGATTTCCACTAGAGATAAAAGTGGAACATAAGCCAATCAGAGGATGACAGGGAAGTAGGTGAGCTAAGAATGAAGTACAAGTACAGTGCCAATTGGTGAGCGCTGGTGCTGGGTTAGGTTGACACCACCAATGGAGCTAACTGACTTTGCCGTGTGTCAATTGTCTAGTCATAAATCACAGTGCCAAATCTCTCATATGAATTAAGCAAAATCCCAAGGGAAAAAAATAAAAGCAGTATAATGATCTGAATAATTTGGTTGGTTTCCCTAATAGAACGTAACATAAATGTAGTCAAGAAAGCAATAAGATCAAAAGAGCAAATATTGTCAAACCTAAATGGTGCTTTGTCCTTTCAGTCAAGGCTCTTTTGTATCTGGCCAACACACTTGCCATATGAGCTTCCCGGTCCCCAGTGATCTCGTCATCTGCCTCGGGCTCTGTGACTTCTAGACATGTGGTATGAACATTTCTTCCCAGTACTATTTCTCTTTTTTCTTTTCCTTTATTGATCTGCGCCTCCTCCTTCAGAATGCCATTGTCTACAACTGCAGAAGGCACGGGATCTATGATTACAGCTGTTGCATCAAAGTCCTCAGGCAACGGTTCAACTGCTCCGTTGATTCTCAAACCCTCATTCAAAGCGTCAACACTTCCAACCATTTTGTTACGAGCAACACGAGAACACCTGACATAAATGGATTGCAGGAGTGAATTATAAAAAATGAAACCCAGCCACCCTCTCAGTTCCTTTCCTAGTATATTTAAGGAGCACAATACATAACAAATAAATTTTCCACTTTAAATCAAATACTTGGCGTGCAAGCAAGACTGCGCAAAAGGAAACAGCACCTTGACCGGAAACAACACTTCATACACAGATCTATTAATTTTCCTTGAAATCCATATTCTAAAAAGAATAAATTATACAGGCCACCATAGGGAACTCAGCCACCGGAAACAGAACAAAGATCAAGGTTAAAATGCTCAACTTCCAGAACCATAGCAGTGAGTATTCATTCCTCAAGCACATTGAAAAATATCAACGCGTTTTTGCGATATTTTATGCATTCACAGAATCACAGCATATATGAATCACATGCATATGCATAAAATATACAAATTCAGAGAACCGCGACCTAAGCAATGAGATGCAGCAAAATCCAGAATCACGGAAAGAAGAATGGGATAGGTACGATGGTTAATGCATGTAGTAGGAGCTGGAGCATGGTTGAAAGATGATAGATCTGAAAGAAGAGAAACTAACCACAAGGAAAGAGAGAAGCGGCGAAAGAATCGGCCTCTGAGATGCAATAAAACGGGGCAAAGAGGCTGACGCAACTCAACTTGCCTCCTTATATAGCTGCCTTCATCAGATTCCCTCACGCGCTTCAACTGACACGCATGTCTGTCATGTCCAACGCCGCAGTCCCCACAAAGATTTCAGAATCTACAAAACTCTCTGTTAGAATCTCTTTCCCTTTTTTTTTTCTTCTTAAAAAATAATACTACTATAATAAAGTGTTGAACTATACTTTTACTTTTTTGATTTTGAAAATTATTTAATAGTATTATTTTAAAAATAAATAATTTTCAGCGGTGTGAGAAAAGAAGATGTGATGATGTCGAAAATAATAAGTATACATGCAAAGATAAAAGACAAATAATTTGATATGGTTAAGAGAGAGAAATTTTTTGCGTAGTTATGAGTTGAAAAGTAGAGGGTGAAATATACATCTAAATAAGAGAAAAAGAACACATTGAAAATGACACATAATTGAGAAAATGAAGAGACGGTAAGTAAGACAAACAAAATGGATTAACCTATCAACCCAGCCCACTATTGAGGAGAATAGCATTGGAATTAATCTACAACTCCATTTTTCTCTAATACACCTTTCTTCTTCTTCTTTTTCTTTTTAAAAAAAAATATTTTTTTCTAAACTATCCTCACTTCTTTCTTATGGTATAACCTTTTCCACTATTTTTTTTATCAAGATGAAAATTTCAAATTCTACTCTTCTCATCATACCAAGCTTCTTGAGTTTCATAATACTTCTCATCAATGACTAAAACATCATTGGATAGCGTAAAAAACCTAGAATTGACACATGCCTCCTCTAGGTATTGTGCCATGTAATCTAATCCCTAAAAGGTAGAAGCTTTGACATGCTCCTTCTCCATCAAAGGTTGCACACATGCCTTGGCTTTCTCCAAAACCACCCATATTCATTCTCATATTTTGCTATTTGTTTAACATCCTAACATGCTTCTAATGATAAAGGCACATGAATAAATCACATACATATTGAAATGAAAGAATCTAGAGGTTTTGTTAATGTGGGATTATACAATTGATGGTAGCTTAAAAGGAGTTTATTAGTATTATAATTATCAATAAAATACATCTACTTCTTAATAATTTATCACTTAAAAATTTTATCGTTAAATATGCTTAACTTGAAATAATTTTAGATTAAATGACCTCTTTGATTATAAGATTGTTTTGTGAGATAAGCATTCATCTAGAAAACTTACAATCACATCGAGAAGAAAGAAGCCAACCTTAGATTCTATTATGTAGCACAATTCATTTATTAAATGGACTATTGCCAAAACCTCTTGGACTAAAAGGTTTCAATAAGTGTCATAGTGTTGTTGTCTGTTATAAAAAGAGCAATAAAATTGAATTTTAAACACATACATTTAAAAAAAAAAAAACGACTCTGACAAATGTTCTTTGAAGGAGCTAGTAATATAGAATAGCACATTGAGGCATATCATTAAGCAATTTATTATGTCCTGAACAAGCCAGACACTTGTTACGGTAGCTATTATCACTTTCCATTACCATGCAGAGTATGAATAAATTATGTTATAGGTTATTTTGGCCACATATTGGATAGAACATGTTATTGTTCGACCTTATATTGGTTATATTGGGATTATATTGTTGTATTAGTTTTGTTTAATTTAAACTTTAAAGTATGATTTATTTATAATTCAACCACTAAAAGTACTTGTTTGGAATTAAAACTCAAGTTAGACTAAGGCATCACAACCACAATTTTCTATCTGCATAAAATTTATTTTTTGCATGATCACATATTGAATGCTAACTACAACTTAGAGTTCTCTCGTTCTTTTAATTTTTGCTTAAGAGTGTCACAAACATTCCACTCTGCCACCCATCTCAATCATCCAATAGATTTTCAATTACTAAACTATTATCCTCTTTCAAAATAGATCTTCACCTCGTGTTCAGTGTTTAAATAGCAGAAATAACCATTACATTTTATAGTTTTAGGGTGTGGCGCTTGTTTTAGAGAATAGAAATGAAAATGATAAAAATAAAAGATAAATTTTGAAATTAAAATAAAATGTAAAATATATAAATCCCACAAAAAAAGTAAAATTTGCATCAACTATTCTTTCTCTTCGTTCTAAAATACAATCTTAATTTAGTCTTTGTTTATGTTATTTTGGTCCCTGATGACGTGTTCCAAATATTAAACCCATATTAACGTGACGTTGACGCATACTAGGTGGACTCAACTGATAAATTTGAAATCAATATTTTATTTTTAACATCTAAGGACTTAATTAGTGATTTACTGCATTAGTTTTTATTTTTTTTATTTTACCCCATGGAAGCAATATACTAATATAGTTTTTTTTAAAACTTAAAAGTGGTACTCACAATGTTAGCGGGTAGCATCTGATTGAGCATTTCATTTGAGGGGTCCCATCCCATACGAGCGAAACTTTGACGCCCAATGCGACGACGACCCCCAAATCTCCAAAATGTGGAAACCCTAAACATTTCATCTCCCAAATAAAAAACTTCAATCTAAACAATCCGGCGATGAAGCTCCTCGAATCCAAGAAAAGAGCAGAGTCACGGCCAGAGTCGTCGGAAAACCCTTCAGACACCGATCCCCCGCACAAGAAAACTAGGGATTTGCCAAACTTGACCGAATGCCACGCCTGTGGCTTCAAGGTTGACGTCTGCACAGGTAAGAACAGACTCCGAACCCTCTATAGCGAATGGCGTGTGGTTCTTCTCTGCAAGAAATGTTTTTCTTCCGTCGAATCTTCCCAAATCTGCTCCTATTGTTTTTCCGGAGCGTCTCCCGAGTCATTTCGTTGCAATCAGTGTCTGCATTCTGTGCACAAATCATGTTTCTTAAAGTACAAAAACGCTGCTCCGTGGTCCTATGCTTGTTTGGGCTCTGAATTTTCTGTCTGTGTGGATTGTTGGATTCCTAAACACTTGGCAATTTCCAGAAGAAGGAATAAAATAGGAGTTAAGAATGGGAAAAATGGTAGGGTTATGCCAGAGAAGGGCAGTCCTAGGGTTTTTGGGGGTGGAAATTTGGTGAGGTCAATGGAGGATTTGGTTGAGGATGCAAAACGTGCGGTTGGGGAGAAGGTTGAGGCTGCTGCTAGGGCTAGAGATGAGGCAATGCAGAAGGCTATGGTGGCTAGAAGTGCTCTTGAGATTGCAAACAATGCTTTGAGTTTAGTGGCAAATAGGGAGGAGAGTAGTCTGAATCTGCCTCCCAAGATGGATGCTGTTAAAGTTCTTGATGGTTCCGAGTTGACTTTTGAGTTGCATCCACGTTTCAATAGCTTGCCCAGGATTTCAAAGAGTTGCTGCTTATTGAATGTAAGTTACTTGGATACCCCAAAGCGGTGGACCTCTAGTGTTGATTTGTCGTGCAAGACATCAAAATCAAGGAATGCTAGTGATCGTGATAAGCATGAAATATCCAACGATTCTGTAGGAGCAGCATTGGATAGTGGTTCTTTAACTGATCTGAATCTTCTCTGCATGGGCACAAGTGGCATGGAAACTGGTTTACGTGCAGCTGAATTTGGCAGTGAAGGGATAGGGGAAGAGTTGCTGAATGAAGGGGAGGGAAGCTGTTCTGATCGGCTGATAAACTTCAGTGAAGATAGTGGCATGGAACTTGATCACAAGCAAGCAGATTCCCCATTGCATAGGGAAGAACAATGCATTAGGCAACCAGATCGCTATTTCTTCAAGTATAGTAGGAGGTGCAATGGGCAACCAGATTCTGCATTGCATACGGAAGAACGATGCAATGGACAACCAGATCACTATTTCTTTAAGTATAGTAGTGGATGCAATGGGCAACCAGGTTCTGCATTGCACACGGAAGAACAATGCAATGGGCAACCCAATTCTGCATTGCATACAGAAAAACGATGCAATGGGCAACCAGATCGCTATTTCTTCAAGTATAGTAGGAGAAGTCGTAGTTTAAATCAAATTTAGATAGTTATCTGCTAGAATGTGTTAGGATTTAGGAATTGAATGTTGGGGTCCCTTATCAATCATTTAATTCTTGTTTGTGATAGTGGATATTTTAGAAGCCATCCTAGAAAAGAACGGGTATAGACAGTCTTTTTTTATTCTTGTTTGGGTTAAACTTAAAACTGAAGGCCTTTGTTATTTTGTATGTCCATTATCATTTCTGACATTGTATTCGCTCTTCCGCTGTCCAGTTTGATCTTTGGAAAAATGAATAAAGATTTTGTTTAAGAAAATTAAACTTATGTAGAGTGGAAAAAGGAATAATGATAAGAAAGTTTTGCTACTAGTTTCATTGATGAAATATAGAAATGATAAGCTATACAGTGCTTTCTATAATGCTGGAAGTCTGGAGGTATCATTTCATTTCATATATATGACAACTGTTCAAGTTTTACAGGCATTTCAAGGATCCAATTCCGTAACAGATTTTCTCTTGATTTTATCCGTCCTATTGAAGCTTGGTTGGATGATCTATTAAGTCGTTTACTCATCTTTTTACTTGTTTTAATGCTTTGGGAGATATTGCAGACTTTACCCTGTAATTGCATTCTGGGAGCCTTATAAAATGTTCAGGTGGATTTTAGATGGATAAGACTCAAAATGAATGCAATATTCAAAAAATTATATCATTTTGATTGAGTAGCTTTACGCTAGATGGGAATGTTTCAGTAGTTCTTCTGTAGCCTGTTTGAAGTAAGGTGATGTATTTTCAACTTTTAGAAATTTTCATTCTGATTGCAACGGAATGCTTCTCTTTTCCTGTATTGGTCGGTTGTGGCATATGTTGGTTCTTCCTCACGGTAGGGAATAACGAAAAGATAAAACAACCAAAAACCAGTGACCCGAATTAAACTACCATAAACCAGTGGCATCATCTTAGCTTAGCTTAGGCAATTAAAGTAAAATGACATTAAAAGACAGTAACTAACTAGAAAAAGTATCCTAATATTAGAATGCCAACTTACTTAGTTTTCTTAATTTCTAGACCATCGATCCCATCAAAAGCAACCTGATCTAGGTGGTAAAGTAAAAAATGACAAGAGGCTACAGCAAATTAATTAAAGGATGACACAATTAAACACATTTAATGTTTTTTTTTATAATTTTGGCAAATTAGAACACATTAACAAAACCCAAATGATACTCGAATGAATCGCATATTGACGGTCGAAAAAAACCAGCGCGCTTGTCTTCGTTCGGTTATGAAAAAAGTTTCACGAACATTGAATTTAGGGTGAAAAGTGTATCATTTCGGTAACAACTCCTTGCAAGAATAAAATGCAAATAACATACTAGTATATGTGTACACATTGATATCAACGTTACTGCATTCCACTTACCACATCTCAATTATACCAGCTCAACTAGCAGTACTTAATTCTGATAAAGAAGAACAAAGATATAGTACTTAATTAAACCCATAATATTATGATTTATGAAGCCTCTATCATTATGTCGTGTGAGGAAATAGCAACTTTATGCTGAACTACATTTATGCCTACATAGGACTTCGGGAAATAATACTTTGAAGAGACAACTCTAACACGTGCAAGTTCTTAACCCTGACACAAAACTAATTGAGTATAAGATAGGCCATAAAATAACGTGCATGCAAGTGCTGGACAAACTACTTGGCTTGCCCTACAGGTCAGAAAGTCTAAGATAAATACCCATTGCCTGATCTTGGTGTGATAAAGGGATAAGGAGGGCTGTATATATCACGCAGTCTTCTCTATATCCAGTAATTAGAATCGAGCAACTAAGACGTATTCAATTTGTTTAGGAAAGTGGCACTTACCAAGACTCCATAACATTAATTAAAGGGGCATAAAGATGGTCTATATGTATATTGACGTTGATTCGACTCATCACCCTCGTAATATTTTCAGCTTCTCATAAATGGCATTGATTACATGTCTAAAATTAGAAACTCTGCTTACATGTATTTTAAGAAAAATAAAATAGAAAGTGTCTTAAAGTAGACTAATACTTAATGAAGCTTAATTTTGACTTTTATTACGCGGATTGTTGAAGAAAAACTCTACTAATTTTAAATATTACAAATATCTAAATTATTACACCTAATTTTTCCAAAAAATAATAAAAATTATAATTGGTTATAGAGGTTGAAGTGCGTGCAGCTGACTCACGCAGTTCTTGATAAAAAAGAGAAATGAAGACCATGCAAAATTGATTTAGGAGCCGTTCTCTTGAGTTGAAACATAACGAAAAAAGCAATTTACACTTTGATATTTTATTTTAATTCAAAAATTTCTATGTCAATTTATTTTTCATTTCATTCTTTTTATTTTACTTTGCCAAACACTACATTAGAAAAGAGAAGAAGAGTAAAAAAAAAAGACATCACAAGTGTCATGCACTCATGCTTGACACGTTGCCAACTAAATTGGCAAGTTGCCGTCTGCAATCTGAATTACTGTGTATTTATTTCAGCCCCACCAGCTTGATAAGTACTGTACTGTTCACCCTTCCCCTTTTCTTCCTCTACACTAGCATCATTTTAAAATTACCGTTTGTGTAGAGTAGACATATACCTATTAGTATATTATATATATGTTAGTGTGCTCTTTGGTGTATTTCATATACCGTTGCATACTTGCATAGTAGTAATGGCGCTCTTTGTTTTGTCTCTCTTATTCTTCTCATTCTTAATGGGGAGTTCCGAGAGTCAGCTTCAAGTAGGTTTCTACTCCAACACATGTCCTCAAGTTGACTCCATTATCCGTGCCGTTGTTAGAGACGCCGTTCTCTCTGACCCCAATATGGCGGCTGTCTTACTCAGACTTCATTTTCACGATTGCTTTGCTCAGGTAATTGAGCTCTCTGTCTCTCTCTCTCTCTCTATGCATGTATATTAATAATATTTATTGTATAGCTAGCTTGTGTTATATATATATATATATATATATATATATGTGTGTGTGTGTGTGTGTGTACGTTGATGTTTCTTTTTCATCCTTTTTTGTTTCTATTTGGTGATACATATGGATTGGATCAGGGATGTGATGGTTCAATTCTGATTGAGAATGGTCCACAATCGGAGAGACATGCATTTGGACATCAGGGGGTTAGAGGGTTTGAAGTGATAGAAAGAGCAAAGGCACAATTGGAAGGCTCTTGCCCCGGCTTGGTTTCTTGTGCAGACATAGTGGCTTTGGCAGCCAGAGACGCTGTAGTCATGGTCCTAACTAACTTCATTATTAGTTAATTCATGCTTTTTCTCTTGTTGCTCATATTTTTCTATATCTCTTAAAAAAAGTTACGTAAGATTCTACACAATATGTGCTTATGTTTATGTTTGAAAAAGTGTTAGGATGAAATTTTATTTTATGTACATGCATGCAGGCAAATGGGCCAGCATATCAAGTTCCAACAGGGAGGAGAGATGGGTTGGTTTCCAATCTTTCGCTTGCAGATGACATGCCAGATGTTAGTGATTCGATTGAGCTACTCAAGACCAAGTTTCTCAACAAAGGTCTCACAGTGAAAGACCTTGTTCTTCTTAGTGGTACTCTCTCTCTCTCTCTCTTTCACACACACACACACAGCCCCCGAACACAAACAAAAGCACATACATCTTTGTCATGCTGAATAGGTGAGATCATGGTTGTTGAGGAGGAAAAGTAATATGAACCTTGGCCATTACAAGACATTAGACATGCAATAGCTAAATTACCAAATATATGATATAACTGCTACACTCCGCTTTAGAATACAATGAAAGCAAGTGAAGGAGTTCTGTTCCCAATTTGGAAAATAGATGGTGAAGTCCTGGGAATTATTCGTAGAGAAATTCTAATTATACAATAAATTTATATTACTTTTATAACAGAGAAAGACAGAAGTAAGATAAGAAGAAAGAGAAAGTGTGAGATAAGATGAGTGTGATGAAAAAGATAAAAATAAATAAATAAATTGTTGTATGAATTTGTTTTATGAATATGATATCCTTTTGTTTAAATATAGGATATGAGATCATCAAATTTTAACAATATCTCTTCGATTTTGACAATTTTTCCGGATTCAAGAAACGTTGACATAACAACTACCTTTTTTATTTATTAATAAAATTATAAAGCAATAGGGGTCTTAGTACCTAGGATTCTGAACAGTGCCATATGTTCCATCCATCCATTTAGGATAATGTTTGCTAAAAGGATCTATCACCTAGTAGATGTGTATATTAATTATTAATATTTAATGATGCGTGTGAGAGAACTTTGATTTGATTCATGTCATTGTGTATCAAATTCGATCAGTTGTAGTATGTTGTTTATTAATAATGAAAAATAAGATTGCTAAAATATAAGTGGAGTATTTAATTTTACTAATAAAAAATTGTAATTGTAACAATAGGCTCCCCTTTGAGCTGTATTTCTCTGTGTGCTAGCTTTCGTTTCATTGGTTTGGTTTCACCTAATTCATTGACTGCCTAAACTTTCGTATCAAACCGAACGCAAAATCGTGGCATGCAGATGGCAGTTCTTATATTACAAATGGTGCACATGCAACGTTACAGTTGTAATCCATATTAATTGATATTGATAGAGATCAGTTTGCTTGTTTGTCCGATTCTCTTTATATATTTATTATTTTATACTTTCTGATTACTTGAGAACCTATTTACTGGATTTCTGGGAAAATAGCTGGGTGACGCTCACGACAGTGACAAATATAAGCTAGAGTAATATGAGCAAGTAAAGAAAACGGGCTTTTTTTTCGGGTAACTAAAGAAAATATACTAGCTACTTAATGTTATTAACAGAGTGAGACAATAATTTGGTTTCTCAAATTGAAAATACTAGTAATTAGTCTTTACTTTATATTATAATAAGGAAAAATTTATTCATTAACTATAGAGTTAATTTTTTTTTTTGTTAGCAATGTCTCACGCAACTTGTCAAGTATATATATTATGATCTACATGACAACTCAGTTAGAGTGTGTTTGGGTTGCCGGTACCACAATCCAGTTTACGTTTTCAAAAGTAAGAAATATTAAAAGACATACTTTTGGATCTAATATGGGTTCGGGGCCTTGGCATCGGTTTTCCAAACATCCATGTGTCACGAAAAGTATACTATTAAACTAAACTGGTGATGACTATGAAAGTTTAGGATTATTTACTTGTAATATTGTAATATTTTATTCATTTTTAAAATAATGTTAGGTGCACATACAATTGGAACCACAGCGTGCTTCTTTATGACCAGAAGACTGTACAACTTTTTCCCAAGTGGTGAGGGATCAGACCCAGCAATTAGACAAAACTTCCTCCCTCGGCTAAAGGCAAGGTGCCCTCAGAATGGAGATGTTAATATTCGCCTAGCTATTGATGAAGGGAGTGAGCAGAAATTTGACATAAACATTTTGAAGAACATAAGGGAAGGTTTTGCTGTGCTAGAATCTGATGCCAGACTCAATGATGACATAGCCACCAAGAATGTCATTGACTCCTACGTTTCTCCCTTCAGTCCAATGTTTGGGCCTTCTTTTGAAGCTGATTTTGTTGAGTCAGTTGTGAAAATGGGCCAAATTGGTGTCAAGACAGGTTTCCTTGGAGAGATTAGGCGCGTGTGTTCAGCTTTTAATTGAAGTAAATATGCAATTAATGATCAATTGGTCATAATAAAAATGTATGGCTTCTAGATATGTTATTTTTTGGGTGGAAGTCTTCTGCTATTTATTTTTACTTCATTATACCTATTGTTATTGTATAATCCAACTCGTTAAGGTGTTATTTGAGGTAGTTTTTAGTTTTGAGCTTCAAAATTTTTAAAAGTAATAATAAATTTTTAGTTTTAGTTTAAAAAAACTTTTAAATCAGTTTTTAAAATAAGACTAATTTTAAATAAACTCATTTTAAAAGTTTTATATCATATTAAAATTAATTTAAGAATGTTTTTTTGTGTGGTGGTGATGACAATGATGATAATAATGATACTAGTAGTGATGATGGTAGAAAAACCATTGGTGATCGACTGGTCGTGGTGTCAATGACGATAGTGACAATAGTGGTAATGGTGGAAGTGACATTGATGATGATGATGATGAATCGAGGATAATAACATTGATGATGTGATGGTGGTAGTGGTGTTGATGGTGACAACTAGTGATGGTGGTGGTAGCGATGACAGAGATAATATTAGTGGTGGTTGTCGCAATGTCACTGGTGTCAGTGACGATGATGATGATAGTAACGATGATGGGGAGGTGGTGGCAGTAAGTAGTGACATTGTGGCAGTGGTAGTGATGGTTGTGACAACAATGATGGTTGCGGTAGTGGCGACGATGACATTAATGGTGGTGGTGGTTATGGTGGTAGTAATGTCAGTGGCGACGATATTGATGATGATTGTGGTGATGCTGACGGAGGTGGTGGTGGTGGTGATAATGATGATGATAGTGAAAGTAACATTGATGGTAGTCATAACAATGTTGATAATAATGATGATATCAGTGGCGATGATGGTGGTGATGGTGACAACCAATTATTGTAATGACAATGATGATAATGATAACATTGGTGTAGGTGATGGCGATGATGAAGTTGATATCGATGATGGTGGCGGCGTTGACAATGAGGATGGTGATGGTGGTAACAGCAAAAAATTCATTGTCAAATATAAAAAATGTATTTTTTTAAACTAAAAATCAAGTTTATAAATTTTTTTCTTGATTTTGAAAATGAGTATAAAAGTGTTTTAAAAATAATTTAAAAACTATTTCACATTCATTTTTATTAAACACATTTTATTTTAAAAATTATATTTGAAAACCATAAAAACTCACAAGTACCCCAAATGAACAATAAGTTAATGAACAAATATGCAAAGTCCCACACCCGTGGCTTGTTTGGTTTGGCAAAACTCGTCAATTTTTATCATGTTCGGTTTGAATGTGTTAGAGCATCTTCCTTGGGAGTTATTTATGAAATTCTTAAATTCAAGAATCAGTTATATAATTTTTATTGTTGGAGCATCAGTGTTTATATAAGTAATGTTCTTAACAATTTTTAAAAATTGAGATAATTGAGGAATTAAAGAGTGTATCATTAGAAGGTTCGAGCACATGTGGGTACCTCGATAAATTTTCTGATTTGCTCATTCCTTTTGGTTGACTTCCTCGTAGTGACAAATTAAGCTTGCCAAAGTCGGTTGAATATGAATATATGATGTGAGAAATAGCCTTTTTCACTCGTGATTAAAAAACTTATGTTGGTCAAGTTGATATTTAACATGATTAAACAATTCGATGTGAAAAATCTTAATTTAAAAAGTGGGAAATTTTAGCATTCTCTCGTGGTTGGAAAAGTTTTGTGGTCACGTTACGTTGCCTTTGAAAAGGTCAAAGTCAAATAGTGATGAGAAAATCCAAGCTAAACATTTCTCCTACCAAATATGGCAAAGCCAAGATTGTCATCGATCATTATAGCCAAAATGATTTCTAATGGGTAATTATATCCTTTGGTTCCCACGTTTTTAGCCAACGAAAAGGGACAGTGCATAGCCAATTTGAGCTTGGGTTGTAATGCTTGCCCGATACAGCAACAGAAGAAAGGGAAGAGGAATCAAAGGATGGATAGAATCAACTATCTCTCTTTTCCTTCCTCATCCTTTTTTTTTTTTTTTTCATTTCCCTCTAAACATCTGGCATTAAACATAAAATGCACTTTAAATGTGCAAAGAAATTCATGAACATTAGTGCTTGTGCCACAATAATTATCAGTTCAGAAATCTTAATTACTGCCTCTG
The DNA here is from genome assembly GCF_004193775.1 of Glycine soja. NCBI lineage: Eukaryota > Viridiplantae > Streptophyta > Magnoliopsida > Fabales > Fabaceae > Glycine > Glycine soja. The sequence continues at coordinate 3,992,923 of NC_041016.1, forward strand.
GTCCTCTTCAAGCAGGTAGGGTCCCCCTTAATTACTGCCTCTGCCTCTGGTCCTTATTATATAACACTTTTCTATTCAGATTTATTTTGTGTTTCTGATAAATACCTTCATAGATTTAATTCAAAACTTGTCATATTTGAAAGGATTTAACTAATTTTTTAAAAGATTTAATTTGTTCTTTAAATTTTTTAAAATACACCAATTTAATTCTTTCCTTCAATTAAACTAATGCCGTTAGAAGTATAAATTCTGGCAGTCTTTTACATTTATTATTGTTTTTAAATAAAAACTTATCATATTTGAAATACTATGTTAATATTAAGACACTTGAGAAACTAATTTAATAAATTTGCAGGGAGTAGTAAATTGATGGGGTGATATTGATTAAGCAAGTTTGGAAGAAAATCTAGGTAGAGAAAGCATGGCTCCAAGCTCTAAATTCAGAAGAGCCCTTGGGGCAGTGAAGGATCAAACAAGCATAAGCCTAGCGAAGGTGGGAAGCAGCACCTCAGTTGCTGACCTTGATGTGGCGATTGTGAAGGCAACAAGGCACGATGAATACCCAGCAGAAGAGAAGCACATAAGGGAAATTCTGAGCCTAACATGTTACTCTCGAGCATTCATCAGTGCATGTGTTAATACCCTCACAAGGCGTCTCAACAAGACAAAGAGCTGGACAGTGGCTTTGAAAACACTTGTTTTGATTCAAAGGTTGCTATTAGAAGGTGATCCTGCCTATGAGCAGGAAATTTTCTTTTCAACTCGACGCGGGACTCGCCTTCTCAACATGTCTGATTTTCGTGACAACTCAAAATCTGATTCTTGGGACTTCTCTGCATTTGTGCGAACATATGCATTGTATCTAGACGAAAGGCTTGAGTACAAGATGCAAAGCCGGCGTGGAATGCGCAGCATGTATGGTTTTGATGAAGATGAGGAGGAAAGGGAAAGAGAAAAGGAAATCATTGTGAGATCCACACCAGTGCGTGACATGAAGTTAGACCAAATCTTTTCCAAAATGCAGCATTTGCAATTGCTGCTTGAGCGCTTTTTAGCTTGCCGCCCCACAGGTTTGTAATTACTTTCCTATCAGAATTACAATTTCATCTCACTAATCAATGTTGATCTTTAATACAAACTTTTACTACATCTATTACTCAAATGAAACTCTCATTTCTATCAGAGAACACCGCTGAAAGCATCTATGGAATTGCATTTTAGTTTGTCGATACCTTTTTTATCACTCAAAATGCATCATTTATTATCTTTCATCTTGATTAAACATTTTTATTTAATCAAATATTCTCATTCATGTATGTAAATTAATCACCTCACGTCCTTGTTTCACTGTGATGAATGACAATCTCAATTTTTCTAATTATTATTTGAGAAATGTTAACAGTATTTTCTCTAAAAATAATTTTCTATGATTGGTTATAATTTATTGAAAATTATCAATTTTGATAGATTTTATTTTTTATTTAATAAAATCAGGAGAAAAAATAATTAAATAAGAAGCAAAATCTATCAAAAATAATAATTTTCAATAAATTTTAATCAATCATAATCTTAGAAAGAAAGTACAAGAGAGAGTGTGATTATCATTTCTCTTATTGTCTACACTTTACATGCACATATAAAGGCAATTTATCTCATGGTTATTTATTTGAATGCAACAGGAGGTGCAAAGAACCATCGAATTGTGATAGTGGCTCTCTACCCGATTGTGAAGGAGAGTTTTAGGATATATTATGATATATCAGAAATACTTAGTATCTTAATTGATCGCTTCCCTGACATGGAAGTGTCAGACTGTGTTAAGGTGTATGACATTTTCTGCCGTGTTGGAAAGCAGTTTGATGAGCTAGACCTCTTTTTTGGATGGTCCAAGAGCATTGGAATTGCACGCTCTTCTGAGTACCCTGAGATTGAAAGGGTCACACTTAAGAAGTTAGAGGTCATGGAAGAGTTTATCAAGGACAAGTCCGCCTTAGCACAAAGCAACAAACTTGAAGCAATAGAATATAAGACCCAAGAAGAAGAAGTAGCTTACGAACCGGAACCGGAACCAGAACCAGAACCGGAAGAGGATGTTAATGCAACCAATGCACTACCACCACCACCAGAGGAAATCAACGAGGAAGCGGTTGAAGAAGTGAAGGAGGAGCCAAAGGAAGGAAAAGTTGTGCAGACAGAGGGAGATTTGTTGAATTTAAGTGATGATATGATGACAAGTGAAGAACATGGGGAGAAACTAGCATTGGCTTTGTTTGATGGAGCAGTACCAGAAGCAGCAACAGGTGCCACACAAGCACTTCCGTGGCACGCATTTGATGAAGGAGCAGCAGATTGGGAAACAACACTGGTGCAATCAGCAACCAACTTGTCCAACCAAAAGCCAACATATGGTGGTGGCTTTGATACATTGTTGTTGGATGGCATGTATAAACAAGGAGAAGTGAATGCAGCCATGCAAGGACAAGGGTACGGGGTGAGTGGAAGTGCTAGTAGTGTGGCACTTGGTTCAGCTGGAAGACCTTCAATGCTTGCACTGCCAGCTCCACCAACATCAAGGAGTGGTAGTGATTCTATTAGTTCAGATCCATTTGCAGCTTCATTGGCTGTGGCACCTCCTTCTTACGTGCAAATGTCAGAGATGGAGAAGAAACAGAGGTTTTTGGTTGAAGAACAGATGATGTGGCAGCAATATGCAAAGGATGGCATGCAAGGACAAGCAGCACTTGCAAAATTACACTCTAACAACAACAATAATAACAATTCTTACACAGGAGGTTATCCACAAAACTATGGCAACTATTATCGTTAACTAGGAAAGGTTTTTCCTTATTTTGAGGGGCTTACCCGCCCCATTAGAAACACTTGTTTTCAATCTTTTTTATTAGAGTATGAAATTAAAGATTAATAATGCCAATACCATTCACAAAATTCTAATGGTATTGTTGTCTTTCTTTGCCCACTTCAGAAAGCAAGTAGTCGCTAATGAAGTAATGATTTGTTCGCACTATCTTCCCGTTCGCACAAATCATAAGAAACTACCGTCTTTACTTTTCCCTCTATACTAAAAGTAGATTTCTATTAATTCACCCAAAAAAAAAAAGGAAATTACTATTAAGAGTTCTTTTTTTATTAGATTAGTTAAATTTGATCCATGTATCTAATTAATGTTAACATATTATATATTAGATTTTTTTTATCCGTTATTACATTTCAATTTAAAATCATTTGTAAGTGCATTTTTAGTGTCTTAAGTGATTGTATTTGAATACTTTTAAAAAAAGGTTGCTTGCATAATTCTTTATGATTTTTTACTGTCACAAAATAAATAACATTAAATAATTAAATCACAAAATTTATCACATCACAATGCACACACTAACACAACAACAAAGACTAAAAATTGTGACAAAAAAAACTCTAGAAATTTTGACTTACTAAACTTTTCTGGGTCAACTTTTCCTTCTATTTTTGACAATTTTTTTATTCTCTATAAAAAATACAAATCTAAAAAAAACATTAGACCATTAAAAATATTGAATATAAATTACAAATTATTTGACAACACAAATTAAAAATGTTTGAAGAAAAAAATATTTAGTGAGCGGGATTGTTACAAAAATAAGGACCTTCTTTGGTTTCTTGCTATGGTCTGTTTAACAGACGACAGTTGCAGGTGTTATGAAAATTGTGAGACACATTCAACAAATTTTAGTATATTATAATAGTGTTAAAATAATAATACCAATATTTTAGAATTGTTGATACTTTAGAACGTGAAGGAATAAGGAAAACCACCTATTACGAGTTAATAAGAATTGCTTTAAAACATTCACACGAAAAAGAAAATATTAGCAATCCCCGAGTGTCCCAAACTTTACAAGAAGACATCTTTATACGAAAGCAAAAGAGGAATAAAGGCAATCTCTACATCCCAAATAAGCGATTTCCATGAGAATTGCAACATCAAATCAGAAATATACTTCAATTTTTTTCTTCAGAAGTTGAACCTGAACAAACAGATTCTATCCTAAAATGCCAAATATTTTTATTTATTGTAGTACTACTATAAAATTACTATCCATTATAAAAAATATAAAAATCTACTACACCCGAAAGGGGATTTTTCATGTAAACCGAGAGCAGCTGATACTGACCCAAGCAACAGAATAGTAGTAGTATCAAAAGTATAAAAAATAGATAGAGATTGCAATCGATGAAATGAGCAAAATAGTTTTAATTTCTCAATAACAAGGTGTTGCAAAATAATAAAATATAACTAGCAGAAAAAATCCAGAGAGAAACAAAACATTCCAACATTGCTGAAACATAAAGCTCTAAATCCTAATTCTCAAACTAGAAGAGTGATGTTCCCTTGCCCTTCTTGTCACCACCAATCTCAAAGTGCTTGCACCTCTGCACAACATAGACAGGAACTAACAACCATTAGCCACACACCACATGGAACCAAAAAAGCATCCATTGCTTTCCATATACTAACCTTAATAGCGTGTTGGGAGACATGCTTGCAACCCTGGCATTGCAACCTCAGAACAATCTTCTTGGTGGTTTTAGCCTATTTTAAATAAAAATATATTTTTGTCAGCAAAAAAAAAGATCCTAATTCCTATGCACTTATAACGAAATATTTAACCAACGAACCTTCTTGTGGAAGACGGGCTTAGTTTGTCCACCATAACCGGATTGTTTGCGATCATAACGGCGTTTTCCTTGGGCAGCAATGCTATCCTTACCCTTCTTGTATTGGGTAACCTTGTGCAGCGTGTGCTTCCTGCACTCCTTACTCTTGCAGTATGTCTTCTTTGTTTTCGGAACGTTCACCTATTTATTATTCACAACAACAAAAGAAAAAAGCATTTTAACATTTTCCAGCATAGCAACCATGACCAAATAACCAATAACCAATTCAATCAAACCTAATTCACTTAGCTAGCTAGCTAGTTAGGGCTTTAGCAAAATTCAATTGAACTCCAGATACAAAGCCTAGGGTAGATGAGATGGTGATAACAATGTTAACCATTGCGGATGAATAACAGTGGAAGAGAAGGTTACCATGGTGACGGCGCGTGCGATCGGAATCCGAAGAAGCAGAGTTCTGCTGTGCGCCGCGAAAATGAGGCAACGAATGACAATGCAATGCGTTTTAATGGCTTTGGGAATTAGGGTTACACGGAGGCAAACGAGGCTGGACTGGACCGGGCTTTCTTTTATTCAAAAATTACTAATAAGGCCCAATTTTATCCAACGCCCCTTTTTATCCACTCAAGTTACAATAGATCCTTGTTAATAGTACTTCTTTTAAGTCCTAAAAAAGTTCATACTAAATAGATGTATTAGTTTTTCTATTGTAGATCTTGTATATATATTTTTTGAGTTTAATATTATGCATTGTTAGGATAATATTTTTTTTACACCATCAAATAATATAAAATTATCACAAATATATTTTTTTAAATAATTATTATAAAAATCAGCAACATTAGCATACATAAATTTTTTTTATTTTTATTGATTGACAATATAAAAACTTTTATACCATCGATGCATTCTACGTAAACTCACATAAATTCTTACCATACATAAGTTCTTTTTCATAAATCCAAATATGCTTATCCAGCTGCTTCCTTATAACGTAATCAACCAAGTGAATAGCATAGGGACTAATTGCTCCATAGTTTGAAATCTGTCCCTTAATCAGTTTTATATTTGATTTTATTTCATTAGTAACACATTAACATTCTTTATTTTTTTTATCCTTTTTTTATAGGGAGAATGCTTATTTTCTGTTCAAGTGTTTTCTTTAATAAATTTTGCATGAGTTCATAAATAATTACTTTTAGAATTTGTATAAGCAAAATTAAATAAAAACAGGTACAGATAAATTAGGTTAACTAAGTTAATTGAGACTATATAATGTAATGTTCAGTAAATAAATTAAACAGTGCAAAAAAAAAAAAAAAATAGACATCGGATAAAAAAATAGTGATACATTGTAGTTTTACTAATAAGCCCAGGTTTTGACCATTGACCCCAAATTTAGGTCCAATAAAAATGACTTTAGAGAAAGGGAATATATATATAAAGGAAAAGTTTGAAAGTGATAAAGCAAATTAAATTTGAAAATGGTTAAATTTACAATGCCATGATATGTTCACAATATCATTTCAGAAGCCGTTCTTTGAGATCTCAGATCCTCAACTACTTTAGGAAGTAAAACAAATGATATGACCAACAGAATAATCACCAAAAACTAAGCAAATGTCAAAGATGCAAATTGCTTCTATTTATGTCACCCATGTGGATGATATATTCAATCTAAAATTATAATCATTAAACAAGTTATAATGAGGTTATGCAATGACACGCAAATATGTTCATGCCTACACTACTTGATGGAAATATGCGATGGGGGCCGGGTGGTTGTAAGTTTGCTCAGGCATCATTACTCCTTATATGAAGATTGGATTTCTATATAGCTTAAGCATATCCCATATTTTTCTAAATAGATCAAACCGGAGAATTCTAAGTTAACATAGAGCCAGCTAGAGTAAATACCATACAATAATGTTGAAAAAGGTTCACTTTACAAATCGGGAAAACATCTCCCATGATTAGCCTATGATTCATGATTAAAAGAAATTAGAGTTTAATTTCAACATTTCCTAGATATCAAGACAATTTCCTCGTGGAGACACCCAATCTCATCCCTACAGAAACCAAGGTCTCCAGTGATCTGGCGCTATTTGCTAAAAGGTCTTCATCAATTGCAATTGAATTCTGCATAGCAAAAAAAAAAAAAATGGATTTCACTGGGTTCATATATTCCAATCTCAATCGAAATCTAAAGCTCACTAAAGATGAAGTTTTTAAAATGGAAATAAACTTGACTAATTTACTCGAAAAAATATACTCATTAAAATCAATTGTATATTTGTTGCATTAAAAAAACTATAACTTAAAGTAAAGAAATAGCGCACTTCAGTAATGTCGTTTTCTTAATTAATATTTGTAAAAAGTTAATATTTTTGAAGAATTTTTCACAATTGATTCGAACTGAATTAACTGATTCTATATGCAAATATATTTTCAGCTGCTAAAAATGTGAGTTTAAAAGTAAGATATTTCCCTCTCTACATCCTGCTGTTAGGTTTATGTTTTCTTATTTATTTATCTATTTATTAGTTGAACTATTAAGCAATCAAAAATTAAAAAAATTCAATGAAACCGTGTATAGTAAGCTTGAACTCATCAACTCCATCTTCATTTTGTACAATCCTATCAAAAATTGAATTTTAAAGAATCATTTGCGACATCCCCGTCAATCTCAATATCACATTGTAAAGCTTGGCCTTTTTATAAATAGTTTATACTTATAGATTCAAGTAAAATATTTTAATTCTACTCAATAAAGGCTTCTTTTTACAATTTTAAAAGGAAAAACATATTAGTTTTATGATTTGGCATCAATTATAGGTGCCCCGTGGATAGATCGTACCAAACATATAAATCAAGGTCAGCAATATCAGGAACAGGACCATATCCAACATTCTTACAATAGGACTAAAGAATTACTTAAAAAATAAAGATAACCAACTGAAATACATACCTTTTCAAAAACGCAAATTACGGTGCTTCCACCAAATGAGAAATATCCAAACTGTAAATTAAACAAACAAATTCCACTTAGAAACAAAGGCAACATATAAGATAGGAAAAACGATAATCAACTGTAACTTGCCAAACCTCATCTCCCTTCTTAACATAATCGCCCTTTTTCTTTGTAAAAGTAATGCTACCAACCATTGTAGCTCCTATTGCAACAAATGCCACCTGAATCCAAATTATAAGATAAATGGTTAATACATGTCTACAACTATAAGCTAAAATGGCAATAAATTATAGGTAACTCATATCATTTCATAAACATGTGGCATAAATTTCAGCAGGATATAGTCCCGAACTCAAGAATTCAGACACAAATTAATTGCAACGACTAACGTTTCCAAAATCTACAGTTGAAATTATTGAAATAACTCTCTTGTTCTCCGTGAAGACATTACAGTACTTACTATTTACAGCAATGGGATTCACCTGAGGAGTAGAACACGATAGGGGGGAAAACACAACTGAGAATTAACAGAAGAAAATAGACAATATATATGACATATCATTTCCCTCAAGTTATTATTACACATACAGTATACAAGCATCCAGGGATATCTACAGATTGCTCAAAAATTCCTGATACTGGAAAATGGAAACGGTGATAATCCTGCAACAAATATATGTTAAAATTAAAATTTGAAATCAAATTATATACAAAATTAAAATGACATTGAAAGAGAGCAACAAATACCTGTGGTGCCAAACGAAAAATCACCATTGTTCCATCAACAAAAGCACTGGAACACATTTCTTTCCCTAAAAGACCTTGAACTGAAAACCTTCGACCCTAAAAGTAACAACAAATAATCCCAAAAGCACTTCAGTTGGCATACATAAATAAAGTTGAAAAGATTAAAGGAGAAGAGAATGAGATATATTCCGATATTTTAGGGAATCTAATTTTCCTTAGCTGGCAATAATTTCATCAATGGGCTTAGCTTAATTTTATATCATTAAGTTATAATTTATAACCTCTTGGAAATAAAATGAGTGAACATAGTAGTAGCTACTAGTTACCACAAACAGTATGGTCATTTCATCATTAAGAATTGTTCAACCGGCTTGCACCAAAAAAGAAATTGTTTAAGCATCTAAATTGTTTCATATGTTACCTATCAAGCTTGAACTCATGCAAAACAGCAACATCACAAATACAAACCTCAGATCATAATCTCCTAATTGCAAAACCATTTCCGCCCCCCACACCTCTGTCCTAAAGTAAGGTGAGTCAAACAGGCCCAAGTTCAATGAGTAAAGTCATAATTGTATCATTTTTATTCAAGTCCAACCTGAAAATCAGAAACAGTTTCCAGATTCTGTCTGATAAATGTCTTAAATGCAGATTTCAAAATTTGATTATCATATATTGTAAAAAACAGCTTTTTTGAGATTAGAAGCCTTCCATATTCAATTAAGAATTGTAAGAAAGAAAAAAAAAATACCTTGATCCAGAATCTTGTACTATCATCAACTGATTTAAACGCCGTAAGACGGCAATCCGCAGCACATACAGCAATGTCATCACGTTCAGCAGAAGCAATTGGTCTTGAACCAGGCTTTAACTCTCGTATGAAAAATTCATTGAACGTCTGCCCAGAACATAATTTAAGATAGGTGTTATGTAACAAGATAATGACTACCATCATAAAGTCCTACATTCTTTTCAGCACAGGCATTGCCCTGAAATTTCATTCATCTTCACAGTTCACACCAATTGCTTGTACAATAAAAAAATGCACGTTGCTAGCTCAATGGAAAACAAATTCTTTCAGTTCCCCCTTCGATCAAGTTATGCTGGGATCAATAGAGTAGATATATTCAACTATAAAGCAGTAGGGATTCTACAACAATCTAACTGAAACCAAGAAGTAACTTAAATGGTCAGGGTGGAGGGAAGTTTGACATACATATAATAAAATGCATGCATATGTATGAAAACTAAAAAAAGTATTCAAATTGTTGGTTTCATGACTGGCTGGGAAAAAACAAACTTAACAAGTTAATACTCAAGCATAATCAATTAAAAATGCAACCCACAAAAGCATATGGATTATGGTAAACAGAAGATTTCAAAAATAACTAAAGAAGTAAAAAGATAATACACAATGCTATATTCACTGTAATTGTCAAACATATTATATTCGGAATAAAAGCCATTAACCACAGGAATGCTTTTCAAAAAAAAAAACCACAGGAATGTTTGGAGGTCACAGTCACAGTAATGAAAAGCATGGCTATAGCTTAAGCAAACAAAGGAGAAACGATAAGGTTCATTGAAAAAAATTGGTAGCATATAATATTTAATTTTATCAAAATTAAGACATAAGACTGTATGCATATGATGAAACACCATTAGATTCAGCATAATCAAATTGAACAGGCAAAGCATCCTACATAACTAACATGGTCAAAGAGTGTTCAGGAGCAATTATGCATCAATAACATATCAACTTAAACTCGTTACAAAGTTTGACCCACCTTAAAGTGTTCCAGTGGATACTTGACTTCAACCAAATTGATTTGATCCTACAACACAATAGTTACATCTTTTATAAGAAGGGTGTAAGTGTAATTATAGGAACACAAGTGCAGCACAAAGAACTAAAGTAAAAAACAGAAGGAGTACGTCCCAAAAAAAAAACCACAATGCTGAAATATGAGGCACAGTAATGAATGAAAAAGTGGTTGAAACTTAGAATCAAGAAGCACTACACAACTACAAACTTACATATGTCAAAATCAAAGTATGTAATCCTCAAAGAAATAAAACAAGCATTGTTACACCTTAAAAGATCTAATAAATTTTGGTATATCTGCAGATGATTCAGGTGAATCCATTCGTGCTCCCTGCTTTTCAGAAATGCTTTGCAAGAGCTCCTTCACCCCTGCATATGATAGATTCACTCATGTAAACACATAAACTAACTCAATAAAGAAGGAAAAAATTATTCAAATCCATTCTGAATCTCATATTGGCTACAAAGCCCAGGTTTGAAGTGTGACCCAAATGCCAGAAGGGTGCATTTTGATAAATATTTTTCTAATAATTAATTGGACTTTTCATCATTTGTAATCTACTTATAATGCACCAAATCAGCTTAAAGAAATGTCAGCTAGATCTAACATATCTGTACAGCATTTTTTAGCAAGCAATATTTTCATAGCATTAATTCTACTAACAACACCTCAGCAATTGCCACGAGGCCGACAATAGGGAATGGTGACAGGTAAAGCTAAATATAACTGTACAGCAGTTTTTAGCAAGCAATATTTTCATAGCATTAATTCTACGAACAACAACACCTCAGCAATTGCCACAGAGCCCACAATAGGGAGTGGTGACAGGTAAAGCTAAATATAACTGTAGCCAAGAGCTTCTTTCAATAATAATAATAATAAAATAAAATAAAATAAAAACTCATACCTATGTCCATTAAGCCAAGACCTATTTTTGACTGATAAATGGCTGTCATGGACAATACAATTTTTTTGTCAATTATTTCTTCAACAAGCCTTTGAGACTTCCGATCATATACCTAATGTCAGAAATAAATAAATATTAAATAACAAGTTGAGAGGGTGAGGAGGTACAAATACAGGATTAAAACTACCAGAATTGAGCCATAGAATTGGAGATTGGAATTGGAATTTGATCGTATTTTCTAATTTCTATGTTGGAATTTCTTTTAAAATTAGAAGCCTAGATCCTAATTGCATTGCAATTCCATGGAATTACATAGTAACTACCTTGAGTCATTTCCAATAAACCAACACTCTAAAAATTGTCAATTCCCCCTCACTGACAACATCCCAACCACTGCCCTTACTTCCATTGCTATTGAAATTAAAATTCTAAGCTATAATTCCAATTCCTTCATCCAAACATACCCTAAGGATATCTCTATTTATCTGCCTTGATGAGATGTTAGGCCGATACAATTCAAATTCTCAAGACTTTAAAAAATGTTATGCAAGACAAATTTTGATATTTGGTAAAATAGCATGAAAAGGCTGCCAGGAATGATAGATGTTAGTAAATAAGCCTGGAAGCCTTTTTTCTAATTATGGTGGATGTGAATGGGCAAACTCAGTAATTAGCAACCTAAGAAGGAATTTCATGAGGTCCTGTACATCCTGATATAACTTGAAGCATACATTCATGTCTGATGTATCATATAAATATAATTGGAATGTTAAATAAAAGAAAAGGAAATTGGTGGAAAATATTGTATACCAGAATATGGGATGCACTTGATCCAGATCGAATGCCAACATCGTAAGATGAGAAATGCGCCCATTCACTCAGTTTGAAGAACCACCTATACAAAAGTGATTTTTATTTTCTTACGATACAAATTACATAACTATAGTCCATAAAACTAGGGTATAATCCATTAGGTCAATAAAGCTTATGCTCTCTCTCATACCCTATCATTCAATGCCTAAACTTGAAGAAATTTACCCATATGAAGCCTGCTTATCTGTCAAGAATCCTCCAGCCATCACCTGGTTACCAGTCCCTTCATCAAAACAAAGAGTTAAGTGGATCATGCTGTTCAACTGGTCAGAAATCTGAAGAACCTCACCACACACAGGACAGCAATTCAATAATGGTTCCCTGCAATAACAGAAGCTAGCTAAGCAAATAAGAATAGAACAAACTTCAAAGTAAGTCAAACATTATAATTATAAATCATCAAATCACAAATAATGATATAGAGATACCAGTTAAATTACTAAACACAGAGGCACTTCGAGCAAAAGACAACAATAGGCATACAAAATTAAAACTTTTATATCTTGTAATTTAGATGGGTCATTACTGTTCTTGATGAAAAGTAAGAAGGGAGGCCAACTCGTCCATGCTCACAACACCATCTCCATTTTTGTCAGCTGCTTTGAACAGCTCTTCTTTCTGTTGAAAAATAATGTATTGACGACAGAGTAAAGCGTGTATACATATAATTATAAAACTAGATATTATATTGTAACTTCATTTCAAGATTCACAGGGTAAAGATTCATTATTTCAACCATGAGTCCCTCAACAGCTTGTAGTGAATATTTGGACTTCAATATAACCAAATTCAAGGTTCTAAGTTTTAACATTCAAGATGATATTAGTTTATAGAAAGTATAAACCATAGAATCTGAAAATAGGACAGAAAATATGAATCAAAGTCCAAATCCAGGTACAAAAACAAATTAAAGATAATTTAAAAAGCAAATAATTCAACAATAAAAAGTAATAGGAACACATGAAGTGCAAAATAACTACTTAGGTAGGAACCTTGCTGGTTGCAACTTGATTGCCAAAAGCATCAATCAGGTCAGAAAATTCAGAAAGTGAAAGCATCCCATCTTCATTGTAGTCCTGCATAAAACATCACTTCTCAGGTTGATATTAAATATTAGAGGACATGAGCTCAGTATATTTAAATTATCTAGACAACAATGAATTACATGTTGTGCTTTCCTTGATTTGTAGATTTCAAATACTCTTATATGTATTCAACCAGCTATAGCACTTTGTACAACATGTTAAAAATGTGTGTTAATATTGGAACGAGGACTCAGTAACAACCATAGGCACAATATGGTTTCAGATCACTATATCAGTATCCTCATGTACAGGAATGAAATTATACATCATCACTCCATGTGTTACCATCATGTCTTTTATTTAAGCCCACATTAGGCAAGGGTTATCAGAAAACAGAGGAAGATAAAACTTACCACTATAGATAAAATGCGTCTAACGAAGCCTTTCTCCGTTTCAATTGGATCCTGTTAGTTTGTACTAACTATTGTTAGAAATCCCTATTATAAACAACAATAGAATTTATATCATAGGGCATTTACCTCTACAGTGCATGAAATGGAAATGTTGCCAACCACTTTTCCAGGCACTGATGGATCTAAAAGGTCGAATACCTCGACATCAGAATCAGAGTCCTGCACAATCATATCATTCACAACAAAAGTGTGTAAAATTAATAAAGCTGAAACAGCATGGAACAAACCAATAAATGAACAATTCTAAAATCAGTGGCATACTGATGTTTTCTAATTTCCTCACCTTGGTCAGAAATTCAAGTAGATCAACCTCACAGTATCCAACAAGAGTATTGCGGGACATTTTGTTGGTCTAAGGGAGAGAAAATATTAAACTTAGATGCAGTATTAAAGTTAAAACAATTGCACAAAAAATTAGGGAACAGGAGATGCAGAAAGAAGACAGTTTAAAAAATTTATTATAGATATATTGGGGGGTACACATGTGATTGGAAGGAGTATCCCCAATTGTTCACCTTCGGGGATCTGAAGGCACTCAAAGGTGGGTTGCCCCCTCTCAACCTAATTTTCTCCATACACAAGAATCAGGATTCAACCGTGATCATATTTTTTTCCCTTCTAGTTCATATAGATTGAAAAAAAAATGCCCTTGAAATGCAGCAGAAATATCCAAAACAAGCAACATTCATTTTAGTCCGACAAAAGGGGCATATCTTCCCCCCAAAAAAAATGTTTGAGGGTAACTCATATTGAAAGAGAAGGTCCTAATCTTAGAGCATACCTCGAAGACAGAAATTCTTGCAACATGAGCTCCATTCTTTTCCAAAAGAAGTTTCTTTTCCTGTAGAAGAAAATATGAGTCACATAGACGAAACACTGTTCTAGTTCCAATTACTCAAACAGGTTTCAAGTACGTATGGTGCACGTCTTCCAACCCCCCCCCCCCCCCTGAGTCACTAAATAACTAACAATGAAAGGAAAGCATAGTCACTGTTGAAAGTAGTACTCACAGAGTTCCAAAGTGGTTTGTCTGTGCTGCACCATCATCAATAACACAAAATCAACACAACAGAATCAATGAAACATGATTGATTGATAAGACGAAGAAGAGCTTAACTGGTCAGAGGTGTTGGTACGGAAAGTCTGTTCTCCGAGAGAAAGGCACGCAATCCATTTATCCTTGAACTTCATCTCCGCCTACAACAAATTAAGAAGTAGAAGAATCAGATAGTTGCGTTAATTTAAAAAAAAAAATTAGTAATGTGCCTGCTCACGCGAAGGAGGGCGAGGAGAGCGATTCCGGCGAAGTCATCGGCGTTGAGGAGCTTGTGACCAGAAGAGCCATTGCCGCTTCTGCGGCGGCGAAAGTGAAGACGCAAACGCTCTTTGAAGCGAGCACGACGCGATCCTTTTCCTTCCGACAACTTGGAGTGCTCGTGACCCATGGCTTGAGGCTTGAGGGCTTGAGGCTTGGTCAGCAATGGCGACCATTCTGGGATTCACAAAATATTCAACCATCAACTCAATACACGATTGAATGTGCTTTTTTCCCTTAGTGCACTCCACGTAAGCAAACCCAATTCAATCGTTTCAGTTTCAGATATTTTCATATTTCATTTCATACACTATCCTTTCTTCTTTTCAATTTTATTCTTTAATATTTTAAATTTTTAAAAGATAAGTTAAATTTAAATATAAACAAAATTAACTAATACTTGTACTGATTAAAAAATTTAGTTAATTTGATTTAATTCTACTAGTCACATTCAAAAATAGCAATAATAGCAATACATGGAGAAATACAATGGGAAATAAAAGGATTAGGAAAAGTAACAGACTTCCTAGCTAAAGTATGTGCTGCATTATTGGCCTTTCTGTTAGCAAAAGCTACACAAAAACTATGACGATCCTTCAATATATTCTTTGACAAATTGGATTCCTTCTTGTCTATCAAATCAACTATCAGTTTGCAATCCATTGCATTACTCGCAAAAGTGCAAAAGCTTCACCTTCTTCAGCTTCCATAACTGAATTGATCCAACCAATTTTGGCCTGAACAAAGGAGCCTGATTCATCTCGAATACAGAAGCCAAAACCAGTGTTTACCACTTTGGGGGATAATTGCAACATCAGTATTACACTTGGGAAATTAAAATCTGGAGAAGGTTTTTGCCACCCTTGACACGCTTGGTTATTCTCCCTAGCCGGCTGAAATTTATTTCTAGCATCTTGAGCATATTTCCCGTCTTCAAAAATAAAAATAGCATTTTTTTAAAAAAAAGTGTCGTTCTATAACATTTGATATCAAGAATAAAAAACAATCAATTTAATTGTTGAGATGATATCATCAATTAATAGGATAAAAGTAATTAAAAATTTCGTATATTTAAATCAATAAAAAAATTCTTATAATTGAGTTCAAAAGATAGTTTTTTTTTTTGTATTAACTCACGTGTTTAAAAGATGAAATTATATGTCAATTATGTCATATTATTTTGATGATTATTTGAAGCTTTCATTATGATATACCTATGCCCAATTATTTATTTTGGATTTCGACAGCCTTGCTCCTCTGGTGCCATGATAAAATTGCAAAGCTTTAACCAATGGAATAAAGTCAGTATATATAAGCAAATATTTCCAATATTATTACAACATAAATGAATTCACCAAAAAAAAATATTACAACATAAAACAGCAAACACCTATTTCAAGATATCCTTGATGAGTTGATGGAAGGTTGATCTCTTTAATGATCATGCAAAGAATCCAAAGAACCAAATGATGATATTCTTAAATCAATAATTGATAATAGGAAGCATTTCCTTCTTATTTCTTTATTTTTCAACCATGATCAAGAACAGGACATATCTGAAGAAAAATCTGGATAATTCCACCCCAATAATGATCTCTCAACTTCTAGTGTATTTTAACTTCAAAACATTCGTGACCACAAATCTGTTCCTTCCCATATTGTGCTGGAGATTCCGGTTCTTAATAAGCCTTTATTCATTTCATTCTATATACTTATTGCCTATGGTCATTACTATTAAATATATTTACTTGAATAATCAATGTATTAATGTTAAAATATTTTTTTAATAACTTAAACTCTGACCTTTAATAAGTGTTTTGAAAAAAAAAATTATAATTTGTGTTAGTCAATCAAGTAATTTGACACAAATGATTAACATGTTGAAGTTAAGATAGAATCGTTTCGATGATGTCAAAATTCAATTATTAACGAAAATAATTTTTTATCAAATTTTATTAGTATTATATTTCCTTAATAATTAAAACATAAAAATAAATAGGGAGAGAGAGTAGCTTTTCACAGCTGAGACAATTATTCTCATTTATATAATAATGGGAAAATATTTTTAACCATAGAAATTATATTATAATACAAGGTTATATTTTTAAACATATAAATTGTATTTTAAATTTATAATACATAATTATATTGTAATAGAAGATTATATTTAACCATTTGAGAATTTTTTTAAAAAAATATTAAATTCAATTTAGAAAATAAAATAATAATAAATATAAGATAATAATAGTAATCCCTAAAAACGTAATTAATGGATGAATAAAGAAATAAATATAGATATTTTATTAGGAAAAAAATAATTAGTCCAGTTATAGAAAGGTTAAGCGATAAAAAAAGATAGGGATAATTAAAAAGATAATTTGTATCTACTCTAAGTTAACCATTAAAAAAAAAGGGAAATAATCACTTTATCAAGAGATTTCAAATTGTAATCATTTTAAACAAATATAAATTAACCTAAACTCACATTCAGAAGATTCAGAATAGAATCAGTTTCTTCACTCCTCCCTACATTTATGTTTCTTTTGTATTCCCAGCTTAGATACATACACTATTTCCCAATTAATGTCCATGTCGTATTGTGAAATTGCCCAGATGATGCTAATGGGCTTCTTTGTTAATATGATTACGATTCTACTTGTGATTACGGTAATCTCAGATTGTGGGATTTATGTGCGTTTGTGTCGCCTATTGGGTTGTAGTACTTGGATATACTATTATACTCTGTATTTCCTCGATATCTGGAGGGAGAATCTCAAATCGGAGACGTTGAGTCGGCAGATAAACAAAGGAAACCTTGTCAAAACGTACAACTATTTCGTTTTTCCCCTACAGCACATATTGCTGAGTTAGTCATGAGAGTCTTACCCCCTCTCGTGTGGGGATATGAATTTGCACCAAAGAATTTAAGAATGAAGAGTCAATTCAATTATTTTTTGAGATGCATGTTTATGAATTTCATTCGTCTTGTGTTAATTCTCGGTTACTTGACGGGAAATTACTTGTCTAGATTGTCATGAGGAATTGTCAATTACCATCTCCTAGAGAGGCACATAGTAAGACCATCTTCTATGTTTATGTTTTTTTTTTAATTAATGAAAATGTGGATTGAGTAAAAAAGTTTATGTATTTATGTTGTATGTATGGGCTGCATGTTAGATTGATTCTGAAGCAAAATCAAGGATTTGGAGGGACCTGAAGCCTATAATGTTTCTATGCGGTATCTGAAATCTCAATAAATTTGCAACATGCATGAATTTTGTGCATTTTAATTTTCATTTTAGCATTATTCTATGAGAATGATTTTTTCTTGTACCTGGAGCATCTGTCCAGGGTTTCGATTGTTTAATGTTACTTTGTCGCGTTCTAAATGATGGTGTAACTCTTTTTTTAGGCACTAAATGTGATATATATAAATTCTACTTAATGTTGTAAGAGCACTATTAAGAAAATGAAAGAGAATTATATATATATATATATATATATATATATATATATATATATATATATATTAATATGCGTAAAGATGTCATCATCTATGACTTTAAATTTACTTGTATATGATTCCAAATCAAAAAAAATTCTTTTTAATTTTTTAATCAATCCTAAATAGATTAGTTAGAAAACCCCATATAAATATACGTTACTATGTTTTGTGTCGATAGTAACTTAAAAACATTATTCTATTTCTCAACAGAATCACTTCAGGTGATGTTGTTCTGATACCCAAACAAAAATAATATTAGAGGATTCGAAAACATTTGTCTTAATAAAATACAAAAAATAATTTGCAAAACTTAATGAATTTGAATTGTTAATTTATACTGAAAAAACAGTTTTATCCCTTTTTCTTGTTTTAATGTTCAGACATGTCCTCTTCATTAAATTTAACTAGTCTCTTTACTCATGAAATTGGGATTTATTTTATGTTAGCCATAAATTATAATAATGGGTTAAATTATAATTTATGGTTAACATATGTTTTTAATATATATATTTTAAAATGAATTTTATAATCAAATATTGTGATAGAAGAGGTACTTGTGACTGAAAAAGTCATTATCGCTTCTACGACGACAAAAAGAAAGAAAATCTTTGGAACGAGAATAAAATGACTCGTATTTAATTCGCGTTCCAAATCTAATATTCATGCTTTACATTTCATTGATCAAGTATTAGCTAACTTAAGTCATTTTGCCACTTTCTGAAAAAAAAAAAGAGAGTCATATTTTGCCACTTCTAAATTCAATGAGTAATACTAATAATATGTTTCAAATATAAATTTGGAAAACTTAAGTCATTTTGTCACTTCAAAGTTCAATGAGTAATATTAATATGTTCCAAATATAAATTTCTTTTGATTAATTAATTAACTGATTATATTTAAAAATATTTGTTTTGGTATGTAAAATACTTATTACATCTAATATTAATAAATTTGTATAACAATCCTGTGTAAAGCGGAAGTGAGTTGACTAATGATAATTTAAACACGTGTCTTAAGCTTCCAATTTCTCCATATCTTCCTACAATAGTGCAATTAAATATGGATTTAAATAAATAAATATTCCATGTTCATGTATCATCGCATTCTATTTTTATCTTGTATTGGTTTTTAAATGTAAAAGCAACTGGTTTGTGAGTTGTGTGGTCACTCATACGTCATCCACTAGTCTTCATATTGTCATATATTGAAGCAATTTTTATGTCAACCAAATATTTTTCTGGTGTATGATTACTCCGGTATGGCCAGAGAGACAAATTAAGTAATATGTTAACGTTAGGAACTTTATATATTTTATCATGTATTAATCCTTTTTCTATTGCCTTCAACTGGCCGGGTTCATTCATGAACTCTCATAGCACATAGCACATAGCACAAGACAGTTTTCTCCACATATTATTTCCTCTATGTGCTGAAATTTGATCACTTATGCGACAAGTTCTCTTCCTTTGGCAACCAAACTGAGAGCATTTTCAATTTTGATTGCCTTTTTCCCTTTCGATTCATTTTGTGTGGGGTTGACTTATTTTGTACCTTTTTGTTGACTTTTGATGGTTGCATGGATCGATTGGTATAATTAACTTCATTCGAAAGCTACATAGGTATATATTGGCCTCACAATAATTCTCACTAGTTGCTCTCTCATGCCAATGTTAAAAAAAAAATCATCATCATCATCATACCAAGAAACAAGCAAGCCAAATGCCAACATTGGGATAGATGGGTACATGTCAAACACCTGCCTTCCCCTTTTATTTATATACATAAATTTTGTTGCGATCAACCAAAGCTTTATGAACAAGTTGAAAATTAGGCCCATTGGGAAGGTTTCATGACTTGGGCAATCATTATAACGTCCAATTTTGATTTGGCATTTTCAACTTTCCACGTACAATCGGGAGCATATAGTTTATGTGAGATTGGGAATAAGCTTTGAAGTAAATGGTGTTTCCGGCTCTTTGAAGTAGCCAAAACCACATGCCACCACTTTTTTCTCTCTCTCTCTCTCTCTCTCCAAAAGTCGCATGGGCAGGCTAACAATTAAGCAAGCACGGGTGAGATGATTAGGAGGCTCAGTGGTTACGATCTGATTAAGCAATGAAATGTATAGTTAATTATAATATTACAACTTAAAAAGAAACAAGGGTGGGAGGGAGTTCTTTCGTGAATTATGATAGACATGAACTCGTGGAAACAACACAAACGTCGAAGCGCAGCATGCTTATTGGATGGGACAATACCACTATATTTTTTAAAAAAATCTTTAGAAATTGTTTTTTTTAGCTGCTATGATTAGAATATTTGACTTTTTCATATATCCTCACATATTTCCACCAATTTTGATCCTTTGGATTAATTAAGAGAGTAGTTCTTAAACTAGAGCTTATTAATTAAAGTTCATTGGATGCATCATTAATGTAATTATTTTTATATTATTAACAAAATTTATATTTATGTTATCTGCAGTAATTATGTTAAAAATCATATGAAATATCAAACTTTCTAAATAATGTAGCAATATATCATTAAATATAAATATACAGTTTCATATTAACAATGAAGTAAATTAAATCATTTACTTTGATGACATATTAAATATAAATACATGAAAGCAGGGAAAATCTTATAGCAAGATTTGACGTCTTTAGTTTAAAGTGAAGAAAGTGCACAAGAGAATAAAATTATTAATTACAAAATCAACAATTGAGATTATAATTAATTTTAATTTTTTTATAATATATTTGATTTTATTAAAATTTTCAACCTTTAATTTTTTTAATCAATAATTGTGAATGAGTGTACTTAAAGTGCATCTTCCCACTTTATATAAGCAAAACTACATATAAAGCTCAGTTACTGATCCTTTTTATTTATTTATTATGTTTGAAATGTATTAATGTTTTAAAGATGATCCCAGCAATTGAATGATGCTTTAATTTCGATCTAGTGACGAAGTGCAAATTCTATAAAAACAGTATATATGATTGGTTTCGTTCGGCCCAAAATTTTACTAGCTTCAAAATAATGGTGTCATATCATGTCTATTATAGTATTAGATTAATGCTAAAGATAACCAACCATTTCTTGGATTCAATCTGTTTTTTATCCATTCTTCACCAAATTTACGGGCAGCTTTGTCATTAAATTACAATGCCTTTACTCATAATTATCTCTTCACTTCTGGTGGATATAGACGAGAAGAGAGAACCCCATGAGAATAAGTTTCTTTGATCGGCCAATAAAGTTTATATATATATATAAATATAAAAATATGATATGGGTACCAGAAGTACCATTTACATCTGTTAACAGGCACTGTGATAATGGTTACACAGTAACTACACCAATAATTAGTAGGCATAGATACAAGGTAACCACCAATCAGAAACCTGAGACTCAAAGGAAACAGCCCTGCACTCAGAATCATTGTAACCCCATGAGAATAAGGTAAGCATCATGGAATGGTTTGTCACTCTTTGGTGACAATATATGCATATAATATAATATAGTGCTCGTGCTGGGGCTTGAAGCATGCGAGTGCTTGCATCACACATGACTTGATGCTTCCCTAAGCAGCCACCCATATATGCAAGAAAAGCAAAATAACAACAACAACAAAAAAAAAGGAAATCGTCCTTGGCATCGTGACCCAATTAAGACAACTAGCTACCAAATACCATCAAAGTAGACAAAAGCTACAAAACTTAAGTAGTTTATTGCCCAATGCTCAGTTGCAAGCGTGTGCTTATTGGGCTCCACAGTCTCCTCTTCCTCTTCTCACGTTTCATGAATATATGTTTTGAGTAATATTTTCTAGATATTCCAACAATGTAAATATCTCATTCATATTCATTATTCCTCTCTATCCATCTCTCATTACACCAAATCACCTATTACAATTACACTTCTTGCTCTACTATCTCTTTATAATTTTTCACGTCTTTAATATTAATTTATACGTATAATTCTTTTTTGTTATTGATTGAAATTTCAGGTGAGTTTAATAATTTGAATACACACCTTTCATTTGTAAAACTAACAAGTAATTTTATCTAATATATAATTAATAAAAAAGAGTGTTATTAACATTTTTTTTTCTGTTGTTGAAATCTCGTTCTCCCTTTTTTCCCCATTATTATTAGATTTAAGAGGATACCTTTAAGTGCACGAAATTTTCATGCAACAGTGGTGATGTGAAGATTATGTGATGAAATACGTAAATATTACTACTAAATGCATCTTATCCGGATTTGCAGGTTGATTGATATATATATATATATATATATATATATATATATATATATATATTAATGGCTGAGAATGGATACTGAGCTGGCAATTATCGACGTACGTGTCCATATATACCGAAGAAACGGCAAAGAAATTTGAGGGGGGTAGCCAGTGAGTGACGTGGGATCTGAAAAAGCATAACGTCATACTACATATTGTTTGGCCATGAATTTTTTACATAGTGCCCCACTTGAAGGGCTGCTATGAAAACCCATTTCACTGATCATTACAATGCCACCTACACTGGATTTAACTATGGCTCGTAAATTAATAGCATCAACCATATATATATAACAAGCATCAATTATTTTAATTAATTATCCAGTTGTATACTGCGGCTAGCTAGCTAGATCACTTGCATTAATAGCTAATAATTTGGTAAGCTAATTTCATCAAGATCATCATCCAATGACAAGAATACTTCATCCAAGCACGACAGCTCTGTTCCATTATCATCGTCGCCATTGCGCTCATAAACACGACATATCACCCATTTATTGTATTCCTGAATCAAACACAAAAGGAAAAATAAAATCTGCAATCAAATCAATGTGTTGTACAATAGTTTTCCAACTTGAATATACGTCAGTGGTAACTGTTCACACGACTAGCTATTTTAAAAAAGTTATATGTATTTTTTTAATTTTAATCACTTATGTATTAGCTAATAGTTTATATTTTTAATTCTCATTTCTTACTATAAGAAGAGTTCATGTTTGATGTGCTTCCTGATTATGTATGAAAATATGTATACTGACTATTTTTGGTTGTGATTTTCTTTTGGATGATCTGGTAGAGGAAGAAGAATCTGATAGACGATATTCTTGCATTATCCAATTGGTTTTGATACCAGCAGCAGGGGCTTCTCCCACATGGAACACAAAATATTTCTTCATGCCAACTCTCTTGTTGCTTGTGCTTGAAACCACTGGTTCTTCTATTCCAGTTGGTTTCCAATACCCATTTCCAGTGACCCTATTTTGTGTCCTTCTGCTGTAGTAGTACCATTGGTTCCCCTCTGCTAAAGCTCTACCTGTACACAGATGAAAATTAATTAACATGCATATATACCTACAGTACACCAAATTAATTAGCCATATATTTGGCATCTATTCTGAAACATGAGAAATTATTATATGGTTCTAGATCATATAATTTCAATTAATCTTTTCATAACACATACGTAACTAAATTTTATTAACTCTTTCATACGTGTCATATGAAAATTAATGGATATTGCATGGTCCTCTGGACCATACAATAGTAATTTCTTAACAGTTCAAAATGGCAGGCATGGAACAAAGAGGCGTGTAATGAAAGTTGAAACCAAAGCAAGGAGTGGTACCATCAAGTTCCCATGGATCATATGGGTAGACCTCAAGATCAGGGATGACATCTGGGTGGCAAGGTAAAAGAGATGCCTTTCTGTGAAGGAAATGGACCACAAGCTCTTCATCTGTGGGATAAAATCGAAACCCGGGTGGAAGGTTGACATTGTTATCTCCCATTGAAGCAAATAGAGGCAGGGGAGGATGAAGGTGGGTTTGGAAAGGATGGTATTTAAAGTGCAAAGAGAGAAGGTAGGAATTAATGAATAGATATAAATAAATAAATTGATATATATATATATATATATATGGTCTGACGTGAAATTGAAGATGGCGTTAATCACGTACAAAACATACATTTCATCAAATAATTGATAATTTTATTTTTGGCACGACAGCACTCAACTCCAAGCAAGCAAGGCGGCAGATAACGGAACGTGATAGATAGACATACTATAATACTTGCTCAAGAAATTAAACGGGATCTACAAAAGTGTGTTGGAGGGACAGAGTGTTGCGTGGCAACAGATTCTTTTTATTTATTAAATTAAATGAAAGACTTTGATGGCATGGGTCATCATCACACTTCATGCTGACATCATCCACCTGCAGTTGTCAATGTGGCATACATTAAGATGGGTTTGGTCTTAGGCCAATTGAACTAGGGTGTCCCACCTCTCCGAGTGTATCTATTTATGCTTCATTATTATCAGCAATTTTCGTGTGTTTTATAGAGTAAATATATATATACCAAGAACTTTTTGTTTCAGTCTCAAGTCTCAACCCATATGCTTCTGCCTAGCAATATAATCAATGAATTAGTAGGAGTAGCACGTCAGTAGGAACTGCACATACATCCCACATGAATCAAAGCAATCAATTATTTCTTCGGAAGGGGGAGTTTAACTAACTCAAATACAAAAAAGAAAAAATATAGAAAGAGGAAAAAGAGAGATGTAGGATCCAATCGTTGATAATGTATTTACTTAGTCAAATGGTGGAGCCAAGGAAACTCCCGCATTAATTATATGATGATTAATCAATTATTAAGGAAAGAAACAAAGTACGTAAACTACACTAACCATGAACTACCTTGCTTATAACTTATTCAAACTATAATTAATTATATTTTTCTGTTTATTGATAATGATATTTTTCTGATTTAGAAGGTCGGCAGTAATAATTTATTCCCTTAAAGTAGACATCATTATTTTGTTTTTGAGGACTAATCTTTTATAGTACCATCCGAGTCCAATAATAACCAACCATATTGAGAGTTAAATCCGAAAGAGATTTACTATTTACAGTACAAGATTGTACGGTGTCTTTCTTATAAGTCGTTATTTGTTAACTACACAAAAATTGTGCTTCATTAAATAGGAAGTGATGATGATGAAGGCCATGGAAGGTTACCTAAGTAAGTACCTTTCTTCCTGCACTGGCACCGAAGTAGACATATGCCCTATAAGGTTGTTGCCAACAGAACTTAACCAGACTAGTCATCAACAACCGAAAGTTGCCATTCAAATTCTTTTACTATTTCTGGCTTCAAATTCTTGTACCATATCATGATACCATTAATCTAATTCACAAGGCTCTGGTATTTTAGATTCAAACAGTACTTGAACCAATTTTGGATAAGGTTTATGACACCAAAAATAAAATAAAATCCTAGTGTGATGGGAAGAACATATTACACATATATATGTGGAAGTGGAAGAACTATCATCCTCTATCTTTTCTGCTAGCTATGCCCCATTTCTGGGCTCTAGTGGGCCAAGAGTTGAGGAGAATCTTTCCACTTAAAAGGTGTATTCCATCCATATAAGGCCCAGTGAGCAACATTCCTAAGATTATGATTTATGAGCCTAGTTCTTTCTTCATCCTCATTACCTTGACATTCACCCTAGTCATCTTATTGGTTGTCAGTGCTTGTTCCACAAAGAAATTGCTCATGCAAACCCTTAATTGTTTTTTGAACTTTTCCTTCTATGGGGACAGAGAAAAGAAGTACTAGTGAAACAACTTTGAAGTTACAATGTGTCACAATTCTAATTTTGTACTATCTAACTATGCCATTGACACAAAAGTTGTGGGGTTATTATCTTTTTCTTTAAGGGAAATATCTCAAGTTAATTTCAAGAGGAAATTATCATATATAGACTGCATTTTCTGTGGTGGGGTTATTGTTAGAAAAAGACTTGTACAATGAAACAAGAACAGGGAATGGAAAACAGATAACATTCCTCTGCCTCTTCTGCAATGCTGCCCTTTGTACAGAAAACTACCGATTGGTTGCTACTTGCTACACTCATTGAGAAAATAGATGTTCCTCCTTACTGGCGCTCAGCCCCAATTGTCATATAATTATGTTCTAGCAGCAATCACACACACACACACACACACAAAAGAGTGTATTAAGTATTAACTAAGAACATGAGATGACTTATTTTTAATTGCACACACACACACATAGTTGGAACACTCACAAGTTTCAGTTCAGACCCATGTTGTACAGTTTGGTATATTTCCATGTACCTGCCATATCTTGAAGTAATTATTTAGTGTCTTCGAAGATAATTTAAGCATCTAAATAATCCCAATTATATTAATATCTTCTCTTCATATATAATATATGTTCAGGTTCAATTAGAATAAAAAGTATACTAAAAGAGCATTATAATGGTCCATATGGTACGAGTGCGCTAGTTTTAGCTGACTATGAGGATGATGTTATGCTAATTTTGTGGTGACTCTAAGTTTGGCAAATTTTTTCACCTCTATTTTACAGGGACTACAATTAAAAACATGAATTGACATGAATAAAATATTAAAAAATATTAACTAACAAATATCAAAAATATATTTAAATCTTTTTTAACATGATTTTTTTACTATAAAACATCTTTCTCTTACTTTTTGTCCAAATTGGGCTTGGGAACAAATGAGTCTCACTTAGGAGCCACTGGAACAAATATTTTTAGAAACATTTTTAAGAAAAGAAAAAATAGAGCAAGTGTTTTCTAAATTAAAATTAATTTATGCATAAGTTAAAAATTATATTTCACAAAAGTTAATATAAGAGAGATTCTGCAAGTAGTTTAAATATATAAGTAAATTTTAACATATAAAGAAATTTATTTTAATTTATATTATTTTTTTATTTTCTTTTACTAAAATTACTAGTGAAAAATTTATCCAAAGTAGCTCTTACTTTTATAAGATATTCTTTGATGTTTTTTCAAATAGGAGAAAGAATGGTTTTAAAGATTTTTCTTTTTTTAATTTCCGTTCTTGCATGTTTGTACGGCTCCAAATGATGTGTTCGAGTTTACTTTAACTTGAAAATTTTTATCTTACTGCCTCTGTCCAAAATATTTATGGCCTTAATTTTGTTTATAAAGATGAAGAAAGACTAAAAGAAAGATGAAAGTGAGTGAAAATTTTATAAAATTAATTTATCATTATTAATTTATTTATAGATTTTGTTATCCATAATTAATGCTATAAAAAATATAAGTGAAAAAAATAATTAATATTACATTCAAAACTTAAAAGATGACTATTTTGGGATTTTTTTTCTTACACAATTATTATTTTCTGAAAATTACACAACACTTATTATAACACGGAAAGAATATATGAAAACAAAATGTAGTATTACTCGTACCATTTCAAGATATAGACTTTAATTAACGAATTTGTTTTGGTGAATATATGTGTATAGGTTGGCATACCATGGGTACATCAGCTTGTCAGTTCTTGAGTTATAGAATGCACAACTTCACTGCAAATGGTGGTCCTGACCCTTCCATCATCACTTCGTTTCTTTCCCAACTAGGAGCACTATGCCCGCAAAACAGTGGTGCCTCAAATCGAGTTGCACTGGATACAGGTAGTGAAGACGAATTTGATAAATCTTACTATAAAAATCTAAGGAATGGGAAAGGAATTCTCGAGTCTGGAATGATGCTTCCACAGAGACATTTGTAGAGGACTACTCAGACTCAAGCATGCATTGCAAAGTCTATGGTGAAGATGGGCAACATTGAGATGAAGACTGGTGTTGATGGCGAAACTCGCACTATATGTTCTGTATTAACTAACTAGTCTGTTCAAATAAATTTATAGATGAACATGCAAAATAGTACAAAGAAATTTGTACGAACAACTGATGAAGCTAATGATAATGATGAATAAGAAACTTGTATGACCACTAGGTCTTCCTTGTAAGAATAAGTGATAAACAATAAATTTGTACGATAATTAACTTATGAATCCGTGTTTTTAAATTTTATTGGATAATTAACAAATTAAAATAATATACTCCCTTCGTTTTAAATTAATAGTGGTCTTAGTTTATTTAAAAAAAAAAGCAATAAATAAATAAAAGATAGTATTAGTTTTACATATTTAACTTTATATCAACATTAATTTTACATATTGGAGTGAAAAACTGATAGAGATAAAACAAAAATAGGAAGAAAAACATAATAACGTGTCAAGTAATGTGATAGAAAAATTGAAACAAATCTAAAATAAAAAAATAGATCTATAAATGTAAGAAAAAATAAATCATGCATAGTGTAAAATAAGTTAGGACACGGATCCTCTCCTGCAGTGGTATCAGTTGGAGGTCCAGTTAAACAAATTTCAACCATTTGATTATATTAGTGACTCAGATCTTACCATGTGTCCTAGGTTATTTTTACTTCTCTCTCCACAGTTCACACTGAAAAACTCTTGTCTCTTTGTCTCTCTCAATTGTTGGCCGTGGACTCGCCGCAAAATGTAACCGAACAATGTTGTAAAATGGAACTGCTCTGTTTGATAGACATATATATATGATATGAGCCAACAATGTCCCTTTTTTGCTCGGCCACACGTACTAAAATTTTGTTAATCCTTCCTTCAAATTCACCTTCCACGTTTCCGTCAGGGTGGTCGAGATGTTTGTGTGACTAAATTGTTATCTTCACGATTCTACTCTTTGATATTCCAATATTGTATTTCAAAGTTTCAGGGAAACATTTTTTCCCTTTGTCTCAATAGAACACTAATGAATTTTTTTCTTAATTATTATTCCCGATAAGTAACAGTAAACTGAACTCTTTCTAATTATTTGCAAAGTGAGTGGATCCCATCCAATAATTTAACAATATTATTTATTGTCAATGATAATATCATTGACTTTTATAGTATTTATTTAAAAAATTACACCAACCGTAATTTGTGATGGATTGTTATTGTGAAAATTTTAACCATACCCATTAAACTCTGCGAAGAGAAGTTACTCAAAAGAAATAAAATATTGGCATTCGGAGTAAAAAGAAAGAAAAAAGTAAGAAGGATCTGTGGCTGAAATTTTCAGAACGGAATCTAAACGTGTCGGAAGACACAGATACTGCGGTTGATACAATCATAAATATAGCTGACCACTTGCTTTCATCAAGCAACATTCCTTTGATGAACATTATTCTGTGACACACAAAGTGATTCATGTCAAAGATGATGGGTTTACTAGGAGGAACCAAGAAGCCACATGCTGTTCTGATCCCATTTCCATCACAAGGTCACATAAACCCATTTCTCAAACTAGCAAAGCTCCTCCACAGCAACGGCTTCCACATAACCTTTGTCAACACTGACTTCAATCACCAACGCCTCGTCAAGTCTAGAGGCCCTAATGCCCTCATTGGCTTCCCAAATTTCCAATTTGAGACCATTCCTGATGGTCTCCCTCCCTCCAACATGGATTCAACTCAAAGCATCCCAGCTCTTTGTGACTCTACCAGAAAGCATTGTTTGATCCCATTCTGCAACCTTATCTCAAAACTTAATCACTCTCATGCCCCTCCAGTTACTTGCATTTTCTCAGATGGTGTCATGTCCTTCACAATCAAAGCTTCTCAGCAGTTTGGGCTACCCAACATACTCTTTTGGACTCACAGTGCTTGTGCCTTCATGAGCTTCAAGGAATGCAAGAATCTCATGGAGAGAGGCCTAATACCACTTAAAGGTGGGGACCATCATACATTGTTCACTCCAATAGTCTAATTTCATTCAAATTAGTATTATAATTAGTCAAATACAAATAAGTGTCTTTGGGGTATTGGTTATAGTTCTCGTATGATCTTCATAATAAATATTTTCTTGTTTTAGTTCTTTAACTAATGACCAAGTATACTAATTAGCAAGTCCCTTATGATTATAATATCTATGTATTATAAATATTTTACTGTTATGATCTTGTTTTTCAGATGCAAACTATTTGACAAATGGGCATTTAGACTCTGCCATAGACTGGATTCCTGGCTTGAAGAACATCACTCTAAGGGACCTTCCTGGCATCTATCGTACCACAGATCCAAATGATATACTTTTGGACTTTTTGGTGGAACAAATTGAAGCAACTTCAAAAGCTTCGGCTATTATTCTGCCCACATTTGATGCCTTGGAGCATGATGTGCTGAATGCACTCTCCACAATGTTTCCTAAACTTTACACCATAGGCCCACTGGAGTTGCTCCTTGTTCAAACTTCAGAGAGTACATTTGACTCTATTAAGTGTAATTTGTGGAAGGAAGAGTCCGAGTGTCTCAAATGGTTGGATTCACAGGAACCCAATTCGGTTCTCTATGTGAATTTTGGCAGTGTTATAGTCATGAGACACCAACAACTAGTTGAATTGGCCTGGGGCCTAGCAAATAGCAAGAAAAAGTTCATGTGGGTGATTAGGCCTGATTTAGTTGAGGGTGAGGCCTCAATTTTGCCACCAGAAATTGTAGAAGAAACCAAAGACAGAGGCCTATTGGTGGGTTGGTGTCCTCAAGAGCAAGTTTTGAAGCACCCAGCAGTGGCTGGGTTTTTGACTCACTGTGGTTGGAATTCCACGCTTGAAAGCATAACCAACGGGGTGCCTCTGATCTGTTGTCCCTTTTTCAATGACCAAACTCTCAATTGCAGGTATATCTCTCGTGAATGGGCTTTTGGCATGGAGATGGATA
Organism: Glycine soja; assembly: GCF_004193775.1. NCBI lineage: Eukaryota > Viridiplantae > Streptophyta > Magnoliopsida > Fabales > Fabaceae > Glycine > Glycine soja. The sequence continues at coordinate 4,023,882 of NC_041016.1, forward strand.
GTGATAATGTTACAAGGGCTGAAGTGGAAAAGCTTGTGAAGGAGTTATTAGAGGGTGAGAAGGGTAAAGAGATGAAGAAAAAAGCAATTGAGTGGAAGAAATTGGCACAAGAAGCTACCCACACTAATGGTTCTTCCTTTTTGAATTTGGAAAAACTGGTGAATGAATTGTTGTTTGTCAAGAGTTAGGCTACAAGAAAATAAGTTCACATTAGTTAGTTTCCATATTACTAAGTTGATATTCAGATATTGTTTGTAATGCTATCATCTAAATGTGATTTGAAGTAGTTTCCCTATGGTGTTAATGTGGGATTCAATATTACTATTATTTATTTCTCGTTGATGCTATTCAATGCTTGAATGCTCTACTCGTTTTCAATTGGCAGATTATTTTTGCTTGGACTGTCTCCAATATTCTACTAATGGTCTATTTTCTTTCTCTGTTTACAGAACTTTTCTTTTTAAAAAAAATGCAATCTTTGCAATGAATATTAGTTGTTAGGTTTGTTTACCATGCGGAACCACGTGGGAGAGACAGCATAAATGTCTCAGGATTGAATTATTAGAAGAAAAAGAACCAGTTGTAAAAAAAACCTATAATAATATTGTGATAAGAATAAGACCTTGCAAAATGTTTGATAATGGTTTTTTTTTTCTTAAACTGCATCACCTACATATATGAATTTGTTCCGTTTCTTGCCCTTTAATAAATAAAAAATAATATTGTAGTTCAAAAGTTGAGTATAATTTTCATATAATTTCTTTGTATAAAATTTTTTATATCATTAACTAATTATGATTTATTTTAAATATTAATTTTAATGTAGTTATTTTGAAAATCAACATACTTTATTACGTATGTTAATTGATAATTAAATGATATTATCATCTGTACATTTTAAGTCATCTGTACATTTTCTCTTCTTTTGTTATTTTTGTTTTTTGTATACATAATAACACCAGAAGAACAAGTCATTTGGATCTGAAAATCAGATGCGCCCATATTATACGACCATGCATTTTTTGTGGGATCAATCTCTCTCTTTTTTATTTTACTACCACAGGTTAAAGGGAATAAAATAATAGCTGCGTGCTTCACATGTCACTGGCCCATTGCTGTCTATCAGTCTATGCATTTTTTAGTGAGTTCTTCCTCTTGGATTCATTTTTGCCTATATATTATTATACACAACACGGATGACATTAACATATTTTTCCTTATGCAGAGAAAAGAACCAATGGATCACTCAGTTTCAGTTTCATCCAATAAGCCTCTTCATGTTGTAATGTTCCCATGGCTAGCCATGGGTCACGTATACCCCTGCTTCGAGGTTTCCAAGATCCTTGCACAAAAGGGTCACTATGTCACTCTTGTTTCCACCCCTAAGATAATAGATCGCTTGCCCAAACTCCCTCAAACCTTATCACCATTTGTTAAACTATCCAAATTACTCTTATCGCCCCACATCGACAAGAACCATCTCCCACAAGATGCTGACTCCACAATGGACATTCCCTCCAACAAACTCTATTACCTCAAATTGGCCTATGATGCTCTCCAAGAACCTGTCTTTGAGGTTCTCAAAACTTCAAATCCTGATTGGGTTTTCTATGATTTTGCAGCAAGCTGGATTCCACAGCTAGCCAAGACCCTCAAAATTCACAGTGCCTATTTCAGTCCCTGCCCTGCATGGACCATATGCTTCTTTGACACACCAAAACAACAACTTGGTGATGCTGCTGCTGCCAATAGATCAAACCCTGAAGACTACTATGGCCCTCCCAAGTGGGTTCCTTTCCCTACAAAGATTGGTCTAAGACCCTATGAGGTGAGGAAGCTCTTAGAAGATATCAAGGTCAACGAGACAGGTGCCTCACCTGTTTTTGATCTCAACACAGCAAATTCAGGTTGTGACATGTTTGTCATCAGAAGCTCCAGAGACCTTGAACAAGAGTGGTTGGATTATCTTGCTGAGTTTTACCACAAGCCTGTGGTTCCTGTGGGGTTGCTTCCACCGTTAAGAGGCTCTGATGAGGAGGACAATAGCCCCGATTGGCTTCAGATCAAGGCATGGCTAGATACACAGAAAGGGTCATCAGTGGTGTACATTGCATTTGGGAGTGAGGTGAAACTGAGCCAAGAGAACCTCAATGAGTTGGCTCTTGGAATTGAGCTTTCAGGGTTGTCTTTCTTCTGGGTCTTGAGGAAGGGCTCGGTTGAGTTTTTGCGAGAAGGGTTTGAGGATCGGACCAAAGATCGAGGTGTTGTTTGGAAAACTTGGGCACCCCAGCCTAAGATATTGGCTCATGCATCGGTTGGTGGGTGCTTGACTCATTGTGGTTCTGGTTCAATGATCGAAAATCTCATCTTTGGACACGTTCTTGTGATGTTGCCCTTCTTGCTAGACCAAGCTTTATATTCAAGAGTGATGGAAGAGAAGAAAGTGGGAATTGAGATTCCAAGGAATGAGCAAGATGGGTCGTTCACAAGAAGCTCAGTGGCCAAGGCATTGAGATTGGCAATGGTGGAAGAGGAGGGAAGTGCTTATAGGAACAATGCTAAAGAGTTGGGCAAGAAATTTAGCAACAAGGAGCTCGATGACCAATACATTGAAGATTTCATTGCTTCCCTTCACAATCACAAGCATACATAGGAGGGATTAAGTGGATATGAGTATTTGATTATTTGAGTTAGTACAGGTCTTTTTACTTTTCTAAAATTTCACCTGTTTTTTTAAAATAAATTAAGTATGGTTCAAGTTCAACCATTGACGTATTAAATTTTGAAAAGAAAAATTATACCTTGCACACACAATATGTTAATTGATACTCAGTGATAAAGAGAGAAAAGTATAAGTTATACATATTGCGATTTAAGGTGAAGAGAAAGACAAAGAGAAAGAAGATGTGTTTGTTAAGAGTTTAAATAATACGAGTGTCCATATATGATCATTCTTTTGAAAAATATTTCATGAGCATCAAATATGTTATAATATACCTAGAGAGAGACAAAAGTATAAGTTATGCATATTGTGATTTGAGGTGAAGAGAGAGACAAAGAGAAAAAATATGTGTTTAAAAAACACGAATGTCCATGTATCATCATTTTTTTGAAAAATATTTTATGAACACCCAATGCCCGAGTCCTCGAAACAATCCCACGTTCCTTGGTTATTTCCTCAAACCCCTCTGGCAACTCAAGCAGACCCTCCTTCAGGTTCTTCAATGCCCAAAAGAAAGGCAAACCAGAAAATATTCGGCTACTCTCCTTTTTTTTATGTATTTCATGTCTTGTAATAAACTATGTGATTTCAACCATAATTTTAGAAAATAATTAGCAACCGCGATTTTAGTTGGAATGTCAAGTTAAGTTTTGTTTTAGTTTGTGTTTTTTTCTCTGTATTTTAATTTTTACCCTTTCAATATTTAATTTTTTAAGATAATACCAAAAACTCCCCCACCATTGCTCAATCCCCTCCTGGGTACAGGGGTTCTAAGTTGTTTAATGAAAATTGAAATAATGTATAAATATGTTAATTGAAAAGCAGTTCCCTCCCTACTCTAGAAATCATATTAGGCTATTAGATTAGACTAGAGTAGCCGAATATTTCAATTTATGGGTTTTGGCCTTTAGGGTTGCATTCCTTAAATATTTTGCTCTTATAAATGGTCCTATTTTGAAGCTCTTTATGAAGACAAGCATTGCCCGTAATTCTCTTCTAGACAATTATTTATTGTACAAAATAGAACTTCTAAATAGAGATACCGCTGACGAATTTTAGAATAAATCTCAGTTTTACGTTGTCAAATCGTATAATGTGGGCTCTAACGAAAACTTGGTTTTGTTTCCAAATTTGTGATTTGAATACGATAATGCCAATCAGAGAATTTTGTTACAGTTACCTCTGACTTATTTCTGGTCCCCTAGAAGAATTCTTTTAAGGAAACCAGCGAGGAAAAAGGCAAAAATAAAAGAAGGAAAAAAAAGAAATCAGTGCCGAGGATTTGAAGACTTGTTTCAAACCCTCAGACTCAATGGATGCTTCAAGTTTCCCACATGAAGCAGATGTTGTCCCAGTGGAACTTTCCTGTTGCCAAGCTCATCGACCACACTCAAATCCTTGCAAACATCTACCTTGAACCTAACCTGTGCTTCTGATTTTCCTGGCAAGTGCACTTTCTCAAAACCCAACAAGTGTTTCTGAGGAGCATTATGCACATCAGGAGGAGTAAAGAACAGTAACACTACATGGCTAGTGCTCATTTTCCCCGTGTTCTTGACCCCGAGGTGAATATCAAAGGCCAAGTTTTGGCAATGCTCATCAGCAACATCAAGTGACATGCATTCTGAGGAACGGCATTCATGATCTTCTGCTAGAGGAACAGACACCAATTGTGGTGCTTTAACAATTTTGTGCTCAATACTTGAGAAGCTTATTCCATCTCCAAAGGAGAAAACAGTTTCCCCTTTATAAAATCTATATGTTCTACCAGGGTAACCTGTAGCAGGATCTGCCCTCATGTTCATGTTTGTCATTGGTACCTTGTTTACGTATGATTGTGGATACCATGTCATGGGTAGCCTTCCACCTGCATTAGGAAATTATCCATCAGTGTCAAAGAAGTATCATTATAGGATTGGAATTTTTTTTATACAAGGGAGGCTGTGAATGACTTACTTGGATTATAAAACCCAAAAATAACATCAGCTATGGCAGCTCCACCAGCTTCACCAGGGTAGCCAACCCAAAGGATGCTTGTGATTTTATCATTAGATTTAGCAAAGGACACGTCCATGCCCCCACCAGACATTATGACAAGAATCACAGGTCCCTTGGATGCATTAGCAACTTCACTCACTAGAAGTTGCTGTTGTCCTGGAAGAAGAATGTTAATTCTGTCAAGACTTTCTGCCTCTATAGCTAGACTTGCACCAACTATAATCACCGTTGCATCTGCAGATGCTGCTATCTGTGTGGCATCATCTAACTCTGCATTCGCACATTGCACATTGGGACAGCCGGCAGCATAGCTCGTAGGAACTAAGGCTGTTAGGGTTTGCAAGGGGGATATATAGTTACAAGGAATGCCTGAAAAATTTTAGGAACTGGTCAAATGTGATATTAAGCACAAGGTAGAGATAATAAAGTATTTAACTATATAGTAGCAAACCATTTGATAAATTTTGCCTACAGTTATATAAGTTTGGTGCTTCTACAGAGAAATAATTGACACGTTTAATCGTTTATCAAATTCAATATAGTTCCCAACTTTATATCTATGTGGCCTAGTATAGGAGTAGGAAATTTTGATACCTTCATAGTTTCCAATCATGACCCTGGTAGCATTAGCATTGGGCCCTATAACTGCCAATGATTTAATGGTTTTGGCATTGAGAGGCAATGATCCTGGACTATTTTTAAGCAACACAATCCCTTGCCTTGCAGCTTCACGGGCGAGCTCCCGGTTCTCTGAAGTGCATACATCCTTTGGACCAAGGTTACCATAAGGTTGCTTGCTTGGATCACCATCAAAGAAACCAAGACGCATCAATGTGGCAAAATTGTTCGAGACAGCATTGTTAATAGATGCTTCATCCAAAAGTCCTTGCTTCACTGCCCCTTCTGTATATTGGCCAAGATAATTTCCGCAGTTCAAATCCAACCCTGTGCAATCAAACATTACATATAAAGAAGGTAAGTAAACAGGTATCTTGCATAATTTGTGCAAACCAAGACTTGTGCAAATGACGATTGCAATTCAATGATAATCCAGAATTACCTAATGAATTTGGAAGTATATAGTCATTTCATATTTTCTTACCTGCCAGAATGGTTTGGGCTGCAGCTTCTTCAGGAGTCTTGGTGTAGTGCTGATCTTTGAAAAGCACTTCTACCGAGTCACAGTCAGAAACTATATATCTGCATACACCACACATGCATATCACTATCAAGACTACATTAACAAACATGATCAATTAACCCTACCTAACCTAAGTATACAAGATTTAGGAATCAAGGAGAGTTTTAAGATACCCATTTAATTTCCATTCTCCTCGGATAATCCCCTTAAGGAGGTCAGGGTCTGCGCAGGTTGGTTTTCCATTAACCTGGTTGTAGGAACACATGACACTGGCAACATTCCCATCAATCACACAGCTCTTAAACGGTGGTTGGAATGTATCATCCATATCTTGTTGTGTCACCTAACAAATTCAAAAGATAAGAAGGGGTGACAAAATGATTTTTCTGCATTCACATCACATTAACTTGTTGAGTTTTCAATTAATGTATGTAGTATATTACCACAGCATTGAAGGTGTAACGCTGAATGCCTTTCCAGTTATCCAAATCATAGGCTGTATAATGTTTGCAACAAGCAGCAACCTTGAGCTTGTTTGAGTCTCCATCATCAGTTTGTTGCAAACCTTTCACGTATCCTGTTGCGTATTTGCTACTTAGCAAAGGGTCTTCCCCTGGTGTCTCCTGTCCTCTTCCCCATCTGGGATCTCTGAATATGTTTATGTTTGGTGACCAATAAGTCAAACCGGCCAACCCCACATTGTACATTGCTCTGGCTTCCGTTGAAACCACCTAAAATGACCACAAATTAGTCCTAAACACCACTTGAAACCAACATTTTTAAGTTCAGTGCCGACATCAACTATTTGAATTGTGATAAATCACAAAAATAGATGACTCTGCAGCAAAATATCACTAACTATTCATTTTTTATTATTTAAAGCAATTTGGTCATTTCTCATTTAAATGTACTATCAAAAATTGAAAACAGAGAGACTTATCAATTTTGAAACTATATCACTGGCAAGCAATCAGCATCAAACCCTCTCTGTCATTCACCTTAGTTTCAATATGAAAGCTGGAAAAAATGGGGAAAAACTCATAAATATCTAAATCCAAATTTTGCAGGTTCACACCTGAGAACTCACCCTAAATTTTTGCTTCATTTATTATAGTAGTGCTTAATCAAGCAATTTTACCTAAAAGTCGAGAGCGTGAAAAAAAAATCAACTCTGTAACTACCCCCACCCACCCACCCACCCATCAACTTCTTTTATTCAACAAAGAATATCTTCAACCTCACTGCTAAAACCACCTGTAAATAAGTGCATATTCAAACCTACAAATTTAAGAACACCCAATATATATTATTTTCTAGTGTTTTAATTTTCTATCCCCTCTAAATCGTTGAATCAATAATGTAGATTGAACACCATCAATGAAAGTAATACTATAGTAGGAAAGTCCCCCACAATGACTCAATTCTAAAGAACGGAACCCGTACAATGGCGTATCAATTTCACATTCCGAACCTCACTTTTGTGGAAAAAACACCAACTCGAGTGACTAAAATGAACAAGTTTCGATGTCCTCCTCATTCATAAAAAAAGGGGAAAAAACCAGACTTTCCCATTATATGAGTGATCCACCCCAAGAAAGAAAAAGAGTGACTTTAAGACATGACAGAGAGAGAAATTAATTAATGAAGAGTTAAAAATCTGACTCACTCTTCCAATGGCCTCAAAGAGCGAAGCGTTGAATGACGCCGCAGTGAGAATGGGCATGGGAAAACTGGTGGCGCCAGGCACCAGACTGGAAAAGTGGGTCCCAGGTCCAACGTTGGAGACTCCATGAAGTGCCTCAGACCACCATTCATACTTGGGAATGCCAAGTCTACTTACACTGGTCGCGGAATTCACCAAGCTTCCGATTTTCTCTTGCAATGTGAGCCTCTTCACCAAATCAGCCACCCTGTCCTCCACCGAGAGTGACTTGTCACAGAACCCATAACCCGCCAAAGCCGGGTTCTTCGCAACATCGCAGGCAAAAACAGCGGATGTCTGCCCCGAAACCCGGTTGCAATTCAGCAAAACGCTGGCAACAAACGTAAATGAGAAGAAACAGAGGAAAACAGGAACCTTCGGTTGTCTGTTTTCGGCGCAGGCCATGTTCTGACCTCGGAAACTCAAAACAAGGGATACGGTGTGTGATTGTTTGTGTATAATAAAGGAGCTATCTATCTATGTACTATGATTTTTGAGTGTGGAGGAGATTCAAAATGGAGAGCGAAACCATGTGTGTTAATGATGGCAACATTGTTTTTTAGCCCTCCCTTTGAATGCAGTTGTTGCTTTTGACGAGAGCCAAAGGAACAACCGAGAGAAAAATCGAAAATGTATATACAAAAATGATCAATAACTCATCCAGTTACATAAATTTGTTTGGAAGCACAACTTGGCATGGGTGTATATATTGGCGCCTCTACTGCATAGTGCCGTAGTGGGTACAGTTTCTTCTCTTTTTTTTTTTTAAAGATAAATTAAATAAAAATTAAAATAAGACAAATATTATGATTATTTTTGGTGTATTGATTAAAAAATTAAAAAAATTACATTACTTATCACCTTTTTTTCCATTATTTTGTAATTTTATAATAAATATATTTTTCCTTTAATTTCTTAATTAATACCTAAAAACATTAATTATCATATCTTGAAATAATACTACCATCACATCAGAAACATTGCCTGCTACGGTAAAATCACGTGAGGCGGGGTATGAACTTTGGCGGCTAGATGCCTTTGGCGTTTGGCTTTGTTTGGAGGGGTCGGTTAAAACCAAATGGTATAAAAGAGTGAATTAAAAGGAAGGCTTAATAAAAACAATCGCATATTACATTTACGTCTTTATACTTCATTAAAATTTCACTTCCTATGCCTTCTTTTTTTAATCTTATCAACCCGGCCTCTTTTCCTCTTTTTTTTAATAAAAGAAAGGCTTAATAAAAATAAAAATAGTAGTACTTCTTATCCTCGTTTCTTTTCCTTCAAATCATATTTCTTTTGTCTCCTTAATAATTACGTTTGATAACAATGTTAATTTTTTGTGAAATATCTTAAGAACCCCTATCACTTGTACAAGTTTGCTCTCAGTCTAAGTTCACTCGAATTTTTCCCACGAAAATATTGTCAACTCACTCTTCACCCCCTCGTTAACTCCGTCACCTTTATCAACCACAACAATTTCACCATCTCTGCCTCCTTCGATGCTATCTACATCCTCTTCCAGTGTTGCAACAACCTCACCAACGATTAGTGCTCTCGCTGCATGTCACATGCAGTCATCCAGCTCGACAACATCTGCTTCACCTCTTGTGACGGTCCGTTGCAGTTTGATAACTATTTCATCAAGTACGATAATGCTACATTCATCGGGGTTGAAGACATGACGGTGACACCAATAAATCTTCATTTCTTTCTCCTTTTTTCGTTATTTTTCACAATGTTAGTGGGTCAGGTGGTCAAAATGTAATGGATGATAAAAAAAATAAGAAAATCTTGTGTATAATAAATAAAAAAGTATGGTTGAGTGTAATAAGGATTAATCTCAGAAAGTGCAAGTGTATTATACTCTAAAAACAATCCAAAATATTGTTTATATTAATTATTTTTTTACAAAATTATCCTTAACTTTGACTCAATTTTCTGAATTAAATAAATAATAAGTAAAATACATAATGTTTTAAGCTTTTTGAGAGATTAAATTTACCTTATAGAGAGTATTTTGTGAATTTGACTGCATAACAAATAAAAAGTAAAACAATAAATATTTTAATGATAAGAGACAATAAAAGAATTAAAATTAATAAAAATATTTAAAAAGAATAAAAGTATATTTTATTAATGTTAGGAGTAATTTTAGAAAAATGTGTTAATTTTTTTATCTTAATAAATTAGTTAATTGGGTCTTAAAAATTCAGCAAGAGTAAAAATAATAATAATTTATACTTCTTCCTTTTCTTTTTCTATTTATAAGACATTTTTTAAAAAGTCTATTTGTACTTTTATATAATACTTTTTTCAAAAAAAATTATTAATTATTTTTTAACAAAAATATATTTAATTATTTTATAATAAATGCAATAAATTAATAAAATAGATTCTTTTTTTTTTCTCTCGTAAAAAACAAAGAAGATGACTAAAACATATTAATTAATTACGTAAAAATTAGTATTTGTTTTGCATTATATATTTGAGTGTTGATTTTAGTGAACATATGCAATTTTGGGACGAAGACATCATAGGTCAAGAATATAAAAAAAATAATGTAATTTTATTAAGAAAATAAATATGTTTTTAGTCACGGTAATTAAACAAAGTAATGCTAGCTTATTTTCAGTTTTTGAAAATGAGTTATCTCTTTGCGTAAAAAAAAAGTTATATCTTTTTGGTCTCCTATCCTATTTATAAAAAGGCGTCAAATCTAATTTTTATCTCTAAAAAAAATGTCTCATTATATTTCTTCATTTAAATAAAATAACTAAGAAATACATATGATACATTTTCATAAATAAGAACTAAAATAAATAATGTATACTTTAGAAATAAAAGAAGAAGAAGCAAACATTAATCTATTTAATAAAGACTGGAAAGTGAAACTTAGCTTGTTGATTCGATTTGACTGCAATTTTCCCATTTGCACTAAAGACAGCGAATCTAAAGTTCCGGAAAATCTGATAGGTAACATTACTGATACTGATAATTGCAAGGGAAAGGGTTGTCCTCTATTACTATATTACCATATACGAATTAATTGCGAAGGAGGAAAGTGAATCTTGTGAAACTTAGCTGGGATGGGATCCTTTTCCAATGTACCTCCCAACTTGGACCTTCGAGGCTTTTAGGCTGGATCAAAATAAATGATTTGGCTTGTCATTTTCATGGGCGATCGAAGCCAATTGCCATGGATGTATGATAAATGAAGCTAATAATTATACAGTATGAGGTCATGGGTGAATCGTTTGTGATTTTTTGTGCTCTGTGTTTAGTCAGTCATAAAGATGCAATGTTTGTTCATGTATCATGGGAGTGTTATCAAAGTTTCAATGCATCTCAGGATCGATCTTTTTTAGTAACTAGTACCTAATTTCATTACTAAAAAGATCACTCAGTCCCATTTGATATCTGAAAGGAAAAAAAGTCATTAAACAATGCTTTAAATTATAAATATAGAGTATTTTAGTCATTCATCTTTTTTAATAGTTAATATTTTCTAAAATCAATTTGAATTATTAATGACTTTTCATTTTTCAAAGACTAAATTAGTACGTATTTAATGATTATTTTTTTTAAAAAAATTATATTGAGTGAAATAATATTTTATATAAACCAAATTGGGTGTTTACTTTAGTTATTAACCTCAACCTCAGTTGGTTGGGGTTCATTTCTGGAAGAAAAAAAAAAAAGAGAAGGTATGGGAGAAAAAATAAATAATTCGTTTTGGCACATTTAATTGACATTGTGTTAGTTAAGACTTTGGCAAAAGCTACATCCAATCAAAATGTGGGTTGCAACATTTAATTCGATAAAAGGGAAGGTTGATGATATTCCTAGTTGATTATTTTGTTTCTTTAATTTTAAAATTGAAATAGAAAAAGAGCATCTCTAACCAATAAATCCATCAAAAAATTTCTTTTATTTTTTAATAATATTTTTCACTTTCTTATAATAACACATCACATTTTTTTCTTCAAACAACCCAATCAAAATTTTATTCCAACTAAAAAAGTCATTAAAATTTCTCAAATGGTCCCCACAATTATTAAAAAAAATTATGATAACTACAATTTTATATTCATATTACCTGCAAGTGGATCAATCAAATAGGAAGAACAACCATTGCTTACAGTAGCACCCCAAAGATTAAGAACCACGAGTAAAGTTTTTCTTCAACGAAAAAAGTGATATCAAAGCAATTTCTTTTACTTACAAAGGTAGGAGAAATTCTCCTTTGGAATTGCTCTCAACAAACTAAGTTTATGGAGATCCTATCATAAATTAGAATAAAAAATAAAATTCACAACATTTTATGCATATGTTCAAATTGAAAACATATATATCGGAATTGTAGTTTTTAGAGCAAACAAAAAAAAAAGTTAAGCTTTTCACACGCTTCCAATTTTGTTGGGTTGTAGTGTTCCCTTTACATCTTCCAAGTGAAATACAAGATGACAAACATGTTAAGAAATTAAAATAAAATAGTACAGTACTGTATTTGTTTTAAAGAATTATTTTAGAGATATTATCGGAGAAGTATTATTTGATTTTTTTTTATAGGGAAAGTATTATTTAAAGTTGAATATACTAAATGCTTGCTTTTTTATTTACCCAACAAGAAATGCTGTCACCTGTTTAAACGCATGATGTGGGTAAAGAATGAATTGAAGCCGATAAAGCTGGTCAACTAAACTAGAGGTGATGAAACGAAGTAGGACTGCGATTGGTGGAATTGCTCTCCTCTACGGTGGACCCGAGCACAGTTAAACCAGTCTCAGGGTCCAATCATAAAACCGTGAACTTAAAGCATGGATCAGTGGGACCCACTCGCATGCACAAAAATCTTCACGGACGAGAATGTGTGGGGTCCAATTTGACTCATTAACCAGTAGCATTGCTGAGGTAGATCCTCACTGTAAAGCACCCACAACACAAGTTGCATTCAAATTGAATTTTAAGTTCATGAAAAAACCAATATTGTGTTGTAGTAATTCAGAATGAGAATTATTTGATGAATTTGTAAGGTAAACTTGGGTTGTAAACTTTAAAATTGCAGCAAGTAGTGGAAAACAGTGAGTTGTACTCTCTGCTCTGCATATACTACCTCTTGTTTTTCTTTGGTGTAATAATGGTCCATGCCTACCTGCAATTCTTGATATAATTATTCATGCCCCAACTTTCCCGCTAAAACTTGTCAAGGAAACTTGGGCCCATTCATCCATGTGTTTGGTATTTCCTTTAACAGGATAAATCAATGTATATATTTCCTTCACTAGACAAAAATCAAATTGCTTAAACCATACTCCTAAGTTTATATAGTTCTTATTTATACGGGGTAAAGGATTATCGCTAGGCATCCTGATCAATGGTCATGTATCATTACCTTTTTAATCATCACAAGTTTCACAGGAGTACGTACTAAATAATTAAGTATCATTACAACTTGGAAATTGTACTTGTACTTATGCACCTCTACTCTACACTTAACACTTCCCTTTTGGAGTTCTATTTATTAGGTAAACCAAGTCTTTATAATTAGCTGGTCAATTGATTACTATAAAAAAGCTTCGTCCATTTCTCTCTCCTTATGTGTGATGTGATAATCCCATGCTAGATGCTACACAAGTCAAATGAACCAAAACAAATCAAAGACTATTGCTTTTTTCGGTGATTCCGAAAGCTACTACCCAATCTTATTCTGCCTGCTATTAAGTAGTACGTAGATACCCTTGTGAAAATCAAGGATGCTTCCATGTTTGATTTATTATTTCTAGATGAAAACTCTACAGCCTTTACAGATTGTCTTGCGGGATGATTGGCCATTAGTTTACAGGGGGAGCATCCACCTAAATTAGTCAAAGTAGTGATATACTCCAACTTATAGAAACCCTAAATTAGATCTGCGCCAGCTGGTGCTGTCCAACTTATAGAAACCTACCCATGGCAATGAATTGAAAGTTCCACCAGCTACCTTAAGTCAAACCCTTCTATTGCTAGTGCATATAGGCAATGTGGCCAAAGGCATAATCAAACAGGAAACTGACTTGTGTCCTTTTTTTAAAGAAAAAATGTCAGTAACATACTCTTAATCAAATCATTCAAATGGAGTAGTTTACTTGGGAAAGGTGTACATTACAATGTTATTTTTTTTTCTAAAATAAATAAATAAATAAATGGTTAAATTCTTTGCATATTCAATGTGAGTACTTAGAATTGAATTTTTTTTCTGCATTCACTATCCTCTTTGATTGTGCACATCATTGAAAAAACAATAATAATAATATTCATATACTTGCACAATAATATACCTTTAGCCCATAGATCAAATGTATAAGATTGTTCTACGTTAAAGGTACTAACAAGGAATACGATAGATAGAAGGATTTAGATTTATTACAATAATACTTGTTTTTATTGTGTGACTTCTCAAACACGATTTTATAAGATCTAACACACCCAAATTCACATATAAACATTCTTTCACGTCTTTTTCTTTATATTGATTAGAAAAATCATTATTGCAATTTGCACACCTTATTTTTGGGATGTCGGTGGAAAGAAAAAAGAAAAAGAAAAGAAAGAAAATAAAAAATGTTTTACTTGATGTGATGTAAGAAGAAAAAATTAGAGGGAAAAAAATGAGGTGAAAAAAGTGAAAGTATTTTCTTTTCCTACAACTTCCTGGAAATGTCACTTGACTGTGAAGTTATTGTCTCTTTCATCAATTGGCAAACAAAGTTTTCTCCCATGTTTAATTAGTGAATCTGCCAAATTACAATTCGAACAGAAGAAAAAAAATATGTAAAGGGCATAGTTTTGACTTTTAAATAAAGGGGAAGCGAATGGATTATCTTTCACGTAATGGAGATGGACAAGTGAATGAACATCTTTCTAACAAAAGTTGTATCCTTTAATTTCTCCCATTGTATAAATCTGTATTTCCCTTTCACCCACCTCTGTTTCTTTAAATTTTAGATAATAATAATAATATTTGATTTGTAAGATGACAGATTATGAACATTCTCATAAGCACAAATTAAAATTGACCCCAAAAAAACAAAATAAGACATAAAGGAGGATCGAGTTGCTGCCTTGCTGGTACTATATCGAAATCAAGCACGCTGCATCCTTTATTGCATTAATTTTCGTTTTAAGACAATAATTTAGGTTAAGTGGTATTTGGTGCAAGGTTTCTCAATAATTTTCAATGAAAGTTATACATAAATGGGAATAAGATCTAGCTGTAATCGGTCTCTTTTTGCACTATCATTTGCTTTTGATAAAGGCATGCAATATTCTTCAAAGAGTATTCCTAGCTATAAATTAATTTGTAACCATATCCTTCCACGCACTTTCCCTTTTGTGTATCTTTATTCTTAGTAGATAAGGTAATATGATTCGAGTGTTTTAATTTGAGGTCTAAGACCCATCGTGTAAACATAACAGAGGAACGTTGATATGGCTATTCTTTAATTCTTGTCCTTGATTCTTACCGATTAATAAATTATAGTATTTTAGTTAATTTGTGCATTTGGAAAAGATAAATATTTATTTTTATACAATTAAACTCTTTTTCTTTTTTGTATAGTGACACTAAAGAGGTTTAACCTTTTCACCACATACAAACTATCCAAATCTTGCTGCTGCTACTAGTTAGCTCGCCCTTAATGGGTAACTGAGAAGAGTTTTTATTATGTAATGTAAAATACAAAGTATAAAATACATCCATGCGCATTTTGACATACTAGTGAATTATTAACTTCTAGACAAGAAAACATTTTCCCATCAATGTAACCTATAATGTGAACTAATAAATTATAATTTATGAATACATGATCCAAATGCTAATGAAAATTTTTAATATAATTCGTTAAGCATTTTAAAAAAATCCAAAATGAAATAAAACTTTCAAGTTTTTAACATACTAAAAGTTGAAAATTTTTGTAATGTTGCCTTTTTTTTAATTTTAGTTTGGCAGTATAACATTTTTATTGTCACAATTGACAAATAGGATCGATTTATAATATAAAAAACATTAAAATAAAAGAAAAACAACAAAAAGAAGTAGAAAACCAAGTCTTAATATTGCCTTAAAAATCATTATTTTGCTAAATACTCTTTTATTTTTTTAATTTTTTAACAAGTTCCCCTTAACAGCCGTGAATAGGACCCTTGACCTTATCACAAGCGACGATAGACAAGCCAGAAAAGCATCTATGCTGTGTTACATGATCATGGTTTAACCAACATTAAATACATGTTGGGCCTTTAATGTAGAAATGGACTTCACATATTGTATGGTACGTACCCTTCAATTTCACCCTATCATTTCTTTGGCAGAGCACCGCACTGTGTTTGGTTCTTAGTTTCAATAATGAGATGATAACTACCGATTCTTTAAAGGGTTGGCAGAACTACCATATCCTATTTTTTAAGCTTGTCATTGGTCTCAAAATTTGGACTAATCTTATTTTGATGTGTATTCAACTATTTGGAGTTTAGCATGATGTCCCACAATTACATAACGTGAAAGAGAATCAAGCATGATTATGGCTTTTTTGGTTTAACCTACAAGTTATGGAACTATTGTATCTGATTCTTCCAATCAATCAGACAATCACTATGGTACTAATTAAAAGGACGACCATGATTGATAATGAGACAGGCCAACTGGTACATGACCACTAAGAAGGTATGTAAGTGCCTTAATTTTCCATTTGAGTGTGGACGGCACGGTGACATATATCTATAGACAGGCTCAAACCTATCGGGTGGTTGTGGTGCTTATATGTATATCGTATAATCAATATTAATCAGAAGACTTAGGTCAATAAGATTTTACTTTGATATAGTTCAATGCACTTCTAGAATGGGGAATATTAAATGAATGGTTCATTCTTTGTGTTGTGTGGTGGGAGTGGCCGAATGGGACAAGGAAGAAGAGATATTTTTCAATGCTAGGCATCAATTCCTTTTTGTCACACAACGTTAAGTACTTAAAAACGGAGAAAAATGGAAAGGTTTCACTTTTCCTGATACGACACCTTCTGAGGCTGTGAATGTGTTGGTACCTTGCTAGGAAATGTATCACGACTCCATGTTTGTTTATTTACCAACGAGGATAGCTACCAGCATACTTCTCAATGTACACTCCTCCCAATATACTATATATTGTTGACTAAAAAATTTATCAAAATATAAATAAAACATGTTAAATAAGATGTAAAATCAACAAAAGAATTGGTATGAAATAGTTCTGGTAATATATTTCTTTTGTTTAAATATTTTTTTCATTTTATTCCCTTATAAAATATGTTTTTTTGTTATTTTTAAAGCATTTTAGATAATATTTTTTTACTATTTAAAGCAGGAAAAATAAATAAATATATTTTACAATGATTAAAATGAATTTTTTTCAGGAACAAAAACAAAAAAAATACTAAGGTGCCAAAAGTATATTCAAACCTATTTCTTTTTCACATAAGATTAATATTTTTCTCTCAATAAAATTAAATTTATTCTATATCTAAGAATTAACCTAAATTTAAATCTTAAACCACTTAATCATTATTGGTGATTCACAAAAGAATATGTTTCTTAATATTTTTCATTTGACCAATTATATTTTCATCTATTATCAATGTATGATTTACATTTATGTAATTTATAATGTAATTAAACTCGTTAAGTACATGAAGCATTAAATTTTAATTGAATAACAGTATAACGTATTTATTTATTTAATTTATATATTGGTTCACATTATAGATTACACTGATGGAAAATGTTTTATTTTCAAGAAGCAGCCGAAAAAAGTTCATAATTCACTAGTATTTTTAATTTGTATTCCTTTGTACTATATGTCAAAATATTGTCCAAGTTTTTTTTACACAAACAAATAAAAACTAGTAAATAGATAAAAGAGTAGCATATAAAAAATAAAAATATATATATGATCGAAAGAGTGAAACAATTTTACAAAAATAATCTTATAATTATTAACTCATTCATTTATAGACTCTAATAATATCCATCATCAACATTATTAGAAGTATATATAGAAAAAATAATTAATATTATATTAAAAATTAAATTAACATTTTTTAGACTTTTTTTTAACATAACACTTATTATGAAATCGAGGGAGTACATGCATTATTAATGTGTTGTGACATAATTTAATGAGTAGCCAAGTTTATTGATTATCAGTACATTATTGAATGATAATATGTTTTTTTACACTAAAAATATCAAAAATTGAAATAAAAGAGTTACACTAACATAACACCTTATAAAAGTTAAGCTATGTTTTATTCTTATATTATGATAATCTTCTCTTTAGTATAAAATTAATGCATGTGATGGACTAAATTTCATTCCAATATCCAAAGGTTTTTGTCTTGCACGGTATTGATAGAGGTAATGTAATAGTTTTGCTGAAACAACCACAGTCAAGTAAATGAACTTTTTTTTTATAATATTTATTATACATATACTTTTTTTTCCACCTCACTTTTGCCCCTTTTTTTTTATCTCTTATATTTCCATCACATTATGCATCATTCTATCAATTTTCCTCTCAACCTTTTTTTCTGTCTTTCTCATATTTTCATCCAATCCATCCACCCTAGGTGGATGTCACTGCTTTTTTTCCTCGGATAATCATGACAATTTTCATTCATACGAAATGCATGAGTGAGCTTTTTAATTAATGGAATTACTTTCTCTAATAAAGGAATAAGAAAAAGAATGAGCTATATCTTAGAAGACAATAACACAGCATCTTTTTTTTTTAAATAAATGATGGTCGAACATATTTCATTGATTATTTTACACGGAGAAAACAAATATATTGTAGTTTAGGTATCACAATACTTGATCTTTTTTTTTTCGATAACACTATACTTGATCTTTGATTTATTAGTACGAGTACACAAAAAATGAGGAACGCAGATTTTTTTTCCGGTAGACACACATGGCTAACTAGCTACTATTAAATAGCATTCTTTGTTGTGTGTGACGAATAGTTCCTCAAAATCAAATAGCATTTAAATGTGTAATATTATAGACAAAAAAAAAAAAATGCAACTTGTACCTGCCAGCTGCGGATGAGGGATATTTTTTTTATATGTTGTACCTTTAAGGCATTAAGTGAATATATATGTATGTGCGAAGGCTACGAGATAAATATAGAATGGGGTATAGTATTTGGTGAAATATGACAATGTTATCAGAACAATAGTCACTTTCAGTTGTTCTAATACACAAACAATTTGGTAAATAACATATCTCTCCTAGATTTTCCTTAGAAAAATACCATTTCTCAATGAGTCTCGTTGAATGAAGTCTCTGTGTGTTTATTTTGCCAAAATAGAAGACGAGATATATTTATAGATAAAGAAGGACGAGAAATATAGTATGTATCCGCATCTAGAACAAGGTAGTAATTAAGGGAAAATAGGTAACAAGAAAATATTAAGACGACAAATTGACAAATGAATAAGGTCAAGAATAGTAGAAGAATATAATACCAGTGAAGGAAGTTTAATTGAACTAAACCATAAATGTGTATTAAACAACTAAATTTCTTATTACGCGGATGATTAGGAATATGTTTGAATATCTAATACTAGAATGAAATGAAATAAAAGTACTGTTTTATTGTTTATATATATTAATTATATGTATTTCATTCCTTTCTGATTTAATATATTAAAAAAACAAATTAAAGTCTCGTTGTATCATTTTTCACTAGTTGACATATAACCTAAAAATTCGAGTGCAGAAAAGAATTGACAGTGTTTGTGACAAGAAGGCAGAAGACTCGTCAGAGGGGTTTACTTGCTTCCCTTTTACCAAATTATTCTCTAACCGTATTGACAGAAACAGAGACCAAAACATCATTGCAGCAAGCTGGTGCTGTTGTGCGTTGGAGAGTCACCTTCATGTAGACCCTATAGAAATTCTATCTGAAACTCAAGGTAGCTGCATGCATAATAGTTACTTCATTCCTTTTAAATTACTATCATTATCATTTTCTGTACTAAAAAAATTATTTATTATTCATACCTTTTTAAGAAAATTCACTAATTAATGGCAATAATTATTATGACAAAAATAGTCTTTTTTGATTGAAAAAATTCTTAAGAAAAATAATTTGAGTAATAAAATAGTATAATTTATATTTAGGTAATATATTAATAAAAAAATTGTTAAATTTTAATTTTTTACAAATAGATAATATTTAAAAATAAATTAATACTAATAAAATAATATATCCTTTATAATAACACTTAGTTACTCTTTTAATCTTTTTGTTCCTTACTTTTTTCAATTTCTTGAATTTCTTCTCTTCAATTTTTTCCTGAATTTTGACAACATTTCAATTAATTATGTAAGAAAAGACACTTCAATTAAATATTAGAACTTGAAACCTTTAATTAAACAGCAACAATCACATGTTGATTCACATGTTTGAGTTTCACATTTAAAATATTAAAGAATCAAATTTGTAAGAAAACCATAGAGGAACAAATTTTGTAAAATTGAAAAAATAAAGTGACTAAATGTAATTAAGCGTTGAATTTTTTTTTCAACGTTGAGACATATGCTTGAAAAGACGTCGGACTGGGCCATAGAACAGAATTGGGCCACATTCTATTCTTATCCCAACTTTACAAAAAGTAGCTGCCCATCACGGACGTAATCGATGTTATGTTAATGAAATATCCCAAAGCTTGTGTGCACTTGTTGCAGAAAGAGTAATGTATGAACAAGGTTCGGTGGATTGATATTTCATCATCGTTTAATTGGTATTAAAGCGATTTGGACAGCCTCAGAATCCAACTTGTTGTTTATTCGGTTACATCATTGCCACTTATCAAAAGTTAAATCCTATCCTCGGATATTTTGAACCAAATTTAATTTTGTAATGACCCTTTTAATTAGGACGGAGGTTTGTCACTAGTTAGCACCATCAGATTATCAATCAAATTTAAAAGCATACTAATCCTTTTGAATTGACCTTCTCCCTTTCAAGATATATTGATGACGTGTGATTGTTTAAGGAAAACATGTCATGGTATATTCCTCTAATTTCCTATAGAGCACCCAAACCAAAAGAAGAAAAAAAGAAGTGTAGAACGAACAGGGAAGTGTTACCATTTTTTATATTTTCAAGAGGCTCGAATAATGATAAAATGTTCAAATAATAAAGTTATCCACGTGCAATATATTTAAAAGGGTGAGGGTTAACAACCGTTTCAATGATTATTGATTAACTTCATGAGGCAGGGTAAGAGTCTAAGGAAAGCCGATCTTACAAGTTTCTACTGCAGAGGGCCCAAATAGAGAGAACCGTGGCATGCGAAGAACCCAACACAAAGGGTGAAAATGTCGATAGATCAAAGAATGATGATGATATTGATTTAGTTAGGTGGGACAATAAGAATTTGTTATTTTTGCCTTGGAAGATAAGACGGGGCAGTGGTTGGATAGTGAACCTATAGTTTACAATAGTTCATTTATTCCTTAAATTACTTTTTTTGAATGAAATTTTTAGGAAATTTTAAAAAATGATTTCTTTTTTTGAAAATTGTATATTATCTTGGTGATTCCTCCTAAAAAATTAACTCACCCATAAGCATTTACATCATAAGAGTCAATGTTTGGAGGACTATACATCGTTTTGACTAATTTTCTCTTAAAAAATTAACTTATTTGTGAACATTTTCACCATAAGACTTAATGCTTGAAAGAGTGCATATGATCCTGGTTGAATCTCCCATAAATGTTGCCTCACACTTAAGCATTTATGCTAGAGATATGACTACTTATTTCTAATGGTCGATCGAGTCATGACCAAGCCTGACAACAAATCAGGTGGTATACCGTAAAACAGAACCGACCATACATATATAGGTATGTGTCTCTCGAGAGTCAATGCTATAAGGACACATATAAAGTATTATTAGGAGACCTTTCATATAAAGGTAAACTTTATGATACACTTCATGTTCATGATCAAGACAAGTTAGGAGAGCAAAGTGGAGCGGCTGAGCCTCGAGACACTCCCTTCAATGTCCTCGACCTGAACAAAAATAATGAATTTACAGTTTTTATCATGGAAATAACTTGTTAATATGAAAATAATTTATCTTTGATCATTAATAAATTAACATTCTCGAAAAAATATTTTATTTTATTTTCTTCTGCAAAATATAATTTTTTTTATTTTATGTTACCATTTCGATAATATTAAAACCTTTCTTGTATTAAATGTTATCTAAAACCTTACTTTAGTTTCACTTCTAATTAAAATTTTAACTTACATAAGTCCATTTTGTATCCATAATAATGGAGATTCAAACTTACAATTTTATTTTTATTTTTTACATTAAACTAACCTTATAACCTCATATTATTATATATAATAACTATCTTAAATCATATGATCAATGATCTATGATTGTTTGACAACGATAATACATCATCATTAAAAATTTTATTTATTAATATTTTTATATAGTTTACTTTGGATCAAACACACAGAAGCCTTTTTTATTTTCTTTCTAACAGAGCAGATGTTTCTATCTCTTTCAAGTCCATGGTATAACACACTGCACTTCGAAACAGCGAGCAAAGAAACATCGTAGTCGGTAACAAAATGGCTAACATGCCCTTCCCAGCAATAAAGCAATGTATGTAAGCTAACATATTATTTACTCCTTTTTTTATTAACGTTTCAGTAATTTCTTTTTATCTTTATTTCAGTAATTTTTATTGTTTTTTACACTAATATTGATGGATAATTAAATATTTTATTCAATTTCATCCTTAACAATGAATTAAGGTATATTTTAAGATAAGTTAGTTATTTCGTAGCATTTTTCATGAAAATTAGAATATTAATTATATTTTAATTTTTTTTATTCTTATAATACACCTTTAAATGGTAATATGAAGGTTCTAATCTTTCTTTCACATTACTGTCGGATCTTATTTTAAATAAGATTATTTTCCGAAGAAGAGCTGGGAAAAGAAAAAATAACAGGAAAAGGGCGAACCACAATACCATCCGTACAATCCAACTTCTCGACCAAAATTTATAGGCCCAAGATTTGAAAGTCCATCTTCTGAATTTTGGGCCTTTAGTGTGTTAACTATTGACAAGTATGTTTGAGCTATGAAAAAAATGCTAAAATGTTTTTAATATTTAATATGAATTTGATTATTCAAAACTTTTTAAATTTTTACATTCAAAATATTTAAATATTTTAAAAATAATTCAATGTTATCGGTTAAGTATAACATAACATACATACAATCAAATAAATTTATAGAGATTAAAAACAACTAAAAAACTGCTTGAACAACACCATTAGAGGTGGAAGGTGACTTGCAAATTAAATTCTTGAAGTATTAACATTCCAGAAATTAAATGTTAATACTTCAAGAATTTAATTTTTGAAACATATTTACATATTTCAGGAAATTAAATTCAGAAGTATTAACATTTTGCATACTTCTGAAATTTTATTTTTAGAATGTTGAGTCCTCACGCGTACAATGGTGACTTTAAAAGAAAAACTACAGGAAATGTATTTAGAAAAAGAAAAGGGTACAAGAAGAAGCTCCCGAAAATATTCCGGATGATGACCCGAATAAAGCTCAAGCTGTGCAATTGAAACATGGTGTATATTCCATTTAGCAGTATAACTAGGATTGTTCATAAACTGGTATAGGATTTATGTACTTTATAGTATAGTAACCAATAGGTTATTTATTAAGTTTTACCCTCTTAACTCCATTTCTCCAAATTCTTTTTAGTGGCTTTAAATCTATTTACTGCGATGTAAAGAAATGAACAAAGATGTGGAATTTTTTTTTTTTATGCTGCATAAAGAGAACAAAAGACAGAAAACAGGAAAAATAATCAGTGCCTCAGGAACAAAACTCCTAGGGCATCTGCCAACAACTTAGGTTTAAGACAAGCTGGGCAAGTGTCTAAGACTACAAAATGAAAATGAGCATCCCAGTCAAATTACAACAGGATATTAGGTAAAATTGAAGCAACTCTATTTTGTTTGATTTGAAACTTTAGCAAACTTTACGCTTCATAAATTCATTGTCCACATGGCAATATAAACACTATATATCAAGAGGGTTTAATTTAGTTGATTGAAAAACGTGCATAAGTTATTAAAAACTCCTAATATCTGTTTTTTATTTCTTGTGGATAAAAAAACTCATATATAAGTTGAATAATGTTATTCACAAACATTTATACTTATAACTTTACGTTGGAAATTATTATTTTACAATAAAAGTGAAACAACTTTTGTTCTTTCTTTTAATAAAAAATTTATTATTGATATATATATATATAAAACTATTAGTGACAATAAAATATAATGTTAAATATAGTATTAATTATTTTTTGTAATTTAAATAAGAAGATTATTTTACCTTTCTATAACTTCTATGATAATGCATGTTGATGAGTATTTTTAGAGTATGCATTTAAGATATAAAAGCATAAAACATTTTTTTTAATTTAAGATATTTTAAATAAGTATATATATTTAATACTCTCACGTCTTAACAGATCTAGCTAGGGTCTTAAAGAATTAATACGCGGATAGTATAACACCTTAACGCTTATCATTTAATCATAATTGGACAGATTGTGCTCTAAAACCTTTGTCCAAGATTCAGTCTCATAAGTCATACCAAGGTGTTTGAGGGTTGGAATATATTACTCCTTTACGATGGTGCAAATGACCAAACGAGATAAATGAAAATAATGTGTACTTGTGGTACGTAGTGAATAATGCTTAAGGAGAAAGCAGATTTTGGGAAAGATCCCCGTATATTTAAGTTTGGATTCGGTTGTATAGTATACAACCACCATGGGGACGAAAGAATTCTAGTAGTATTACTTAAACATAAACAATTAATAAAAATTAATCTAGAATGCAATATTATATACAATTAATTTTTTTATTTTCTATTTGTTTATACATACATTTCTAATACTACCTCATACAAATGTTAGTTGATGCGCTTATTAATTATGTACACTAAGCTATTGTTCTATATTATTAATTTTTTATGAAAAACAAAATACTGATGGGATTCGGGTAAAATGTCGTAGCATCATGGATTCGTTTAGGGCATGCAAATTTGGACTCTAAACAGATATATAGCAAGATTTTGTGTTAATGTTCTATTTCAAGCTATATAGTGTATGACATAAATGTAGTGGTTGGTTTCGTTTTGCTGACTCATGCTGTCGGTCAACACTCAACAATGAATTACCTATATGAATGACTTGGTCAGTTTAATAATCCGTTAGAAGATCAATGTACGTATACTTGGTCTAATGGTTTACTCCATCTTGAAGTGGAATTTGGTACAATCCTGCATATTTTAAGTTTTTTTTTTTTTATAATTTTTTATGGGTCTCGTCATGATATATTATTTATTTTTACTATACACAATTAAAGTAATTGTCCTCTTTAACAGTACACCGGGATGAAATTGGGATCGAATTAATTTTAATAAAAATATATATTTTTAATATTTTAATATAATATTTTAATAATATTGAAAAAATAAAATAATATGTATAAATTGATAATAATAAAAAATAAATTTTACTTAAAACTGTCATAAGTTATAATTTTAAAAAAACTAAAATAATGTCATTTTAAAAGTTTTTTTTTTTAAATAAGCAAAACTAGATTAACGATTAACCCACCCGTTTTACCGGTTGAATGATTTTTGAGCCGACATTAATTTTTAAGAAGGGTTAGACCGGACACGTGACGAGTTTCCAGTTTAACTAGTTTTCAGTCGAACGGGTCCAATTTTCAAAACATTGATAAATATGTATAATTCATTAAATTATTTTTATTTTAACTTAACGTTTGAACTATTTTTTTTAAAAAAAATTGGTTGCTGTGTTTCGTCAAATTACAGTACAATTGAGCTCCTTTTTTTAACAAGATACGGTGCCATGTAGAAGAAACTATTGCTTATTTGGGAGGTCAGGTTGCAGCAGCACTGATGAGTTTTAGGTGATAACTAAAAACCCTCTATTAGGGTTACTCTTATATATGCTCCAATTTTGTTATTTAATTATTTTGTACTTTCCTAAATAAAATAGTCCGTGACTCCTCAACTAGCTAATATTATGCTTACCACTATGGATCAACTTACGTGAATTCATTAATAATTTTTTAATTAAGGTAGTTTATTAATAATTTAACCAGTGGTAGTTTGTACTAAAAAGACATTACGCTTATGGGCATCTTCGATTTTGGATAAAATTTAAAAAATACGAATTAAACTTAATATTATAAAATATGTATCTTTAGGTAATATTTAAAAAGGGTAATTTCAAAGGGTTTTGATATTAAGATTCGTGAATGTCAACATACTTTTTAGGATAAAAGAATAATATAACAATGTACTACTATAATAGTATCTATCTTTGCTTGCTACTAGCTAGTATCTTAAATCAAGAAAAAAATAAAGCTTATCTTTTACAACAATGAATCATGTTGATATCCCATGTCTTAAATAAATTCAACATGAAAGAAATGTAAGATATGGATATCCCAAGATGTCGCATAGAAATTTATGACAGAGTTACTAATAAAGGAAACCTCACGAGTAAAAGAAAACTCGACACTTGACATTTATAGACCGAAGACAGATTTACTAATTGTTGTGGTGTACTAATAGAGAAGGGATAAACAAGAAGAAAAAAAAGAAAGGAAAACTGAACAATAACGTGCTTGTCACATGGTGATGAATACTAGTATAATTCAATGTTGAGACTAGCTTGAAACAGCTAGCTATGCAATGTAAGTGTAACACGCTGTAACCTGAAAAGAAAAAAAAAAAAACAGAACAAGGAAAAAACAACAACAATTAGTTGACTAAAATGTTCAATTAAAAAGTGATTAAGCCGAATTCTAAAACTCCCATAGAAATTTTTTCACACTATAAATTACTGGGTAATAATTGTGTTTATTTTATTCAATAGTTTTCATAAATTATTCGTTACTAATTTTGACAAAAACGTGTTTTGTTTGTTTGTCTGTTCTTTCTAGGTTTGAAGTTTGAACATTGAAAGCTTCTTGGGGAACGGTGTGGGGACAATCACAGGCGTGCAAGCGTGCGTGTTTGACCAAACTTTCTTAATTCTCACCATTCCAAAAATACCAAACACACTCTCTCTCCCTCTCTCTCCTTATCATTTTCGTCTGAATTTTACTTTCTAATCACAGTTCATACCTCATAATTCATAAAGCAAATAAAACCAGAATAGTGGAATATAATAATTTTTTTAAAATTAAAAAAAGAAGAAAAGAATAATCAGAATAGAGGGAGAAATTTCTCAACAAAGGATGCAACGTTCGTTGACTTAAGCTCTCTCTTCTCCTCGACCCTTCTTCTCTCTCAAAACCCTTTCTCTGCATTTTCAGCTAAACCTGAGCACACCCAACTGAGATTTTAGCTTCAGATTCCGAGGTAAGAGCAGAAAGAAGAGAACTTGGAGCTACCCAGAGTTCGATTTTGGGTTGTTCAACAAGGTCAAGATGTTTCTGAGCTTGATGGATATTATGTAGATCAAGAGGGGTGTGTGGATTGGGGAAGCAATTGTTTATGAGGTTGAAGAAGCATGGAGAGAGTGACTTCATCTTTTATGGGTTCCTTTTTTTTTTGGGCAATTTTGGTGCTTGATTTGGTACTTAAGGCTTCTGGCAATCAGGAAGGTGGGTGCTTACCTAACTCTTTGAGGTTTTAATTGTTCCATAAATGTCTCTTCCCGTTAAACAGTTCTTTAAATGACCAGGATTAGGAAAATTCACTCAATTGTGTTTTTATTATTTCTCCCCCTTTTTGATATGGAATAGGTTAAGGTTGCCGGTTAAGGTTGCCCTTCAGCTTAATTATTACTGGTTCATGTGTTTAATTGCCAGATAGTACTGGAGAAGAAGTTAATGTTACAATTGGAGTAGTTTTTTGTGATATTTCAGTTTCAAATCTTCCGTAGCTGTAATGTTAGTAAGCAGAATATGATCATATAATTATTTAATCCTAAGCTTAGTAGGGAGTTCACCAGAGTTTTTATTGTAATACTTTGTGAGATAACAATGGCTTGGGTGAGACAGTTCATAGGACTTCATTATCTCAGAATGGCTTGTCAAAATGGTTTTATCCTTGTAAAAAAAAATGTTTCTTTGCATTTGCTTTGAATTTTCCATAGTTGGCATAGTATCTAAGGAGCATGCTACTAAGGCTGACTAGTGGAAGTTGGGCTTCATGTTTCTGATTCCTGAATCTTAACATTGCACCCTTGATATGTCAAACGTGTATTTGATCTCCTTCTCCATACAATTTAATGTTGGGTATGATTGCACCTGAATATTGCTTCTTTCTATAATAGGTGATGCCCTGAATGCATTGAAGAGCAACTTGCAAGATCCTAACAACGTTCTTCAAAGCTGGGATGCTACCCTTGTCAATCCCTGCACGTGGTTTCATGTTACATGCAACAGTGATAACAGTGTGACCCGTGTGTAAGTTCATATGCGATTTTTTACCTGTAGTTTTACAACTGTTTGCCTACATGGTGAATTATTTATTTGTGTTTGGTCAGTGATCTTGGAAATGCAGATCTTTCTGGTCAACTGGTTTCACAACTTGGTCAACTTACAAATTTGCAGTACTTGTAAGTTATGAATCATATATGATATTGTTGAGTAAACTTGACTCTTTCTTGCATACCATGCTTAGCCTTATTTCTTGATTGATACTCTTGTATTTCCTTTGTTGTTGCTTTATTAAATGTTCTTATAAACAGTATCTCTACATGGAGTGACCAGGCATCAAATCCATTTTTTTGTTCACTTCCACACCCTTGTGTGTGTGCACACACACCCTTCCTCATTCTCCTATTCCCCAAAATAGATAAGTTGCACTTCTTTTAGAGTGTGCACACACTTCCTCATTCCCCAAAATGCAGTAGATTAGTTGCACATTTTGTTCTTTTATTTTTAGACTAAGCTCTTGTTCATGGCAAAAAATTTGGGCTGTTATTCATTGACCATTGAATACGAAAGGGGCTTATAGGATCTAAGAAATGTATTTGGATAATCTTTTATTTCCCAATCATAAAAAATACCTATTGTGTACCTGCTTCTCAAAATTTTGAGAATTAAACCCTTATTTGGAAGACCAGCTGGACATGACATAAAGTTATTTGAATCAGAGGGACATGCACTTAATTTTGTAAATTAAGGGAATAAGAGAAAGCAATTGATAAATCAGGGTGGCATATTGCAATTGACCCCTTAATATACCTACGTTATACATTATTTATTTATGGTATCAAGACAAAACTTTTCACAATCGCATTGTGCTTTTGTTTGCCTTCTCAATCTCAGTATAAAAATTCAAAGGGGCCTTATAAGCAATGCCTGTCCTAGCCTTTTATTGTTGAAGACAGAAACTTCTGGCATTTTCATATGGCCAACTATACATCAATTTGGTTTTGTAGATAGTTGTATACATTGCTGAAGCCAAGATTAGGAAAGTTATATTGTACATAATCACCAATATCTGTTTGTTTGGTTCCGCTCTCAAATCATGTGAACTTTTTAATTAATTGTTGGATGATTTTACCTGAAAAATCTGATTTTATTTCCCCCTTTTAATGACAGGGAACTTTATAGTAATAAGATAACTGGAAAAATTCCAGATGAGCTTGGGAACTTAACAAATTTGGTGAGCTTGGATCTTTACTTGAACACTTTAAATGGTCCCATACCGACTACTTTGGGCAAACTTGCAAAACTACGTTTCCTGTACGACATACTTTCCTTATTCTCATGTCTTTGATGTGCAAAATTTATTTAACTTGGTTCCATTTTGTTTCTTCCTTCAGCTTTCCATCCTTTTTTTTTTCACTTTCCCATGCAATGTGGTAGATTTTGTAGCCTACTACATGCCCATTTAATTTTCAATAATGCCTTTTATATACATGTGCAGATGCCTATAGATAAGCATCAATCCTATTTTTACTATTGCAGCTATTGCTATTGTTATTGTTACTTGATACTTGCTATTGCTACTGTTATTGTTATTATTACTTGATGCTTGATGCAATAGCATGACTATATGCACAAACGTAATCAAGTGAAATACTTGAGGTTGCTCTTGTTAAAAGTAGTTTTATTGCACATTTGGTCCCTTTAGCTCAGACTGTGTGATTTTGGTCCCTCAAGTTTTTTTTAGTCAATTAAGTCTCTCTGTTATCCTAATATTTAAGGGGGTTTATAATGAGTTTGGGATATGAAATAATTTTAGAAGAAACTTAGAGGAAACTTGATAAATTTTGAAGGATTTTATATGGTGTGAGATTAGGATTTGAAGAAGGGAAATTTTGAGATTTTTAAGTGAAATTTGATGTTTTGGTTGGTGAGTTTTGAGCAGAAGATAATTTAATTTATAAATATTTTGAATTAAAAAATTGAGAATTTAAGGGTTTTAGGGAGAAGAAATTTGATGGGAATCAAATTTTCTTAATTTTAAAAATAAAGGGATTCAATAAACTAAAAAAAAAACTTGGGGACCAGAATCGCACACAGTCCAAACAAGAGGAGAAAAATGAAATTAAACCTTGAAAGTAAGGACTTAAGGCTATTGACCAGGTTGTCAGAGTTTGGCAATGATTTATGTAGCTTTATTTCCTATATAACCACAACTGGCTGAAGTTTCTTCATGTGCCTGGTGTGACTCATCTGTAATGTAGCTTTATTTACTATAACCACAACCAGAATTACTTTTCTTTTATGCATGTTCTCTCATCCCATATTTTAAACAATCAAGGCTATGAACCTGACATTTTAAACAATCAAGGCTATGAACCTGACAGAATTTTGAAGGTTAAAGCCCCATTTTTCTCACGATTTTTTCCCTGCAAATTTAAATATGCAAAAGGGAATTTTACTATGTGTCTGTTGGTGGTGGGTTGAGGAAATTTTATACTACCTTGTCTGTAAAATATCCTATCATGGTCATGTAATTCATTCATGTACTTGGAATTAGGAGTTAAATTATGAATGTATCAGTTGTTCCAGGAGTTAGACATACTCTCCTTTTTTGACCAATTCACTTTACAAAGTAGAATCTTTGTTATATACCCTGGTGCCAGTAAACATGTTCTCTATTTGAATATTTGACAATTGTTTGCTGTCATGTCTTATTACACTACTCTATCAGTAGCTTATTACTGCAAACTGATTCATTATGCTCTCCAAAATAGGCGTCTCAATAATAATAGCTTGACAGGAGGCATACCCATATCTTTGACAAATGTTTCTTCACTGCAAGTTCTGTGAGTGTTACTCCTATACGTACATTTTCCATGAGTTAATGCCAAAATACATTCCTATTTATACTAGTGTCATGTATTTTTATAAGTGTAACCTGACACAACTGTCATTTTGGAATATAGTGATCTCTCAAATAACCATCTAAAAGGGGAAATCCCAGTGAATGGTTCATTTTCATTATTTACCCCCATCAGGTTAGTACAAATAATTAAGTTCTTATCTATGGTTATTGTTGAGGGACGACCTGAAAATTTTGCTAATCCCCTGTTCCACTTTACAGTTATCAAAACAATCCTGGCTTGATACAACCAAAATACACTCCATCTCCAGTTTCTCCAACACCACCACCAGCTTCTTCAGGTTTGTTGATGCCTGTTTATCATTCACAATGGTTTAAAATTATTCGATAATAACTTGAGGTGACAGCTTCAATTCAAAATATAACTCTAGCATGCTCACAGCTATCTTGAATTGAAACCGGACTCAACTTTGTTTTAAGACCTGGGGCTGCAGAAACCAAACTCCAAATCCAAACTATTAGGTCAACTATATTTTGATAGTGTTAAATAACGACTTGACCTAAAAGTTTATGCTTCTAAGCAAAAGCCATGAATTTTTATTTAATAACTCCATTAATGCTATGGGAAGCAGCTATTCTATTTTTCTTGTACTTTACCTTTGTTTCTTTTATAAACTACCTCCAACCTTTCCCTTACCTATGATATTACATATACCCTTTTCCCTCTAAAGGATGAGGAGAAATGCAAGAGTTGATAATTGATTGGTACAGGCTACGTAGCTTTTTTCTAGATATTTATTCTGTAGTTGTGGAAAAGGATGGAATATTTTTTTAACAGTGATTTCCTGAAGACAAACTTAGCTTACGCTTAGCTTCTTGGGGTCAGTTGCATTATGTCTCATGTTTAAATGTGTCACTTCTTGAGGTTGGTGTCTCATGGTTGAATTTAATAGTGGAATTCTTATATGAATGGAGTTATAATTTCTTATTTAAACCATTTATCCTTTTTCAGGTAACAGTAATACTGGAGCTATTGCTGGAGGAGTTGCTGCTGGTGCTGCTCTGTTGTTTGCAGCCCCTGCAATTGCACTTGCTTATTGGCGAAGAAGGAAACCTCAGGATCATTTCTTTGATGTTCCTGGTTAGTTGAATAACAGAAAACAAGGCATACAGCTGATGAATGCAGTATATGATAGCTATAACTGATTTACTGACATTTTTTCTGTCTTTTACTGGCAGCTGAGGAGGATCCTGAAGTTCACCTTGGTCAGCTTAAAAGGTTTTCTCTGCGTGAGTTGCAAGTTGCAACAGATAACTTTAGTAACAAACACATTCTGGGTAGAGGTGGATTTGGAAAGGTTTATAAAGGACGCTTAGCTGACGGATCTCTTGTAGCAGTAAAAAGACTTAAAGAGGAACGCACGCAGGGTGGAGAGCTGCAATTTCAAACTGAAGTGGAAATGATCAGCATGGCTGTGCATCGTAATTTGCTTCGGCTTCGTGGTTTTTGTATGACACCTACTGAGCGGTTGCTTGTGTATCCTTACATGGCTAACGGAAGTGTAGCATCATGTTTACGAGGTATCCCTATTAATGTTGTATTTGAATTGCTTTTATTCGTAATATACTTGTCTTTTTCATGTGTAAAATGTTTCTCTCATGTATCCTTTTTCTAGTAGAAATGTTAGTGTTAGTGTTCAATGTAAAAATTCTTTCTGGTGTATGTTGATTTATTATTGAAGAAATAAGAATTATGTATTTCCCAGATGTTATCTGGCAGCAACTTAAACACAATAAATAAGGAAATTTCTTAATAGCTCAAAATTTCAAATACAGTTGAATGCTCTTTCTGTTGAATTTCAACTTTATACCAAAACTGTTTTTATGTATATTGATTATGTTGTTGTAGAACGTCAAGAATCCCAACCGCCACTTGGCTGGCCAGAACGGAAGCGTATTGCACTGGGATCTGCAAGGGGGCTTGCTTATTTGCATGATCATTGTGACCCTAAGATTATTCACCGTGATGTCAAAGCAGCAAATATATTGTTGGACGAGGAATTTGAAGCAGTTGTTGGAGATTTTGGTTTAGCTAAACTTATGGATTATAAAGATACTCATGTCACTACTGCTGTACGTGGAACAATTGGACATATAGCACCAGAGTACCTCTCAACTGGAAAGTCTTCAGAGAAGACTGATGTTTTTGGATATGGTGTGATGCTTCTTGAACTAATAACTGGACAAAGGGCTTTTGATCTAGCTCGACTTGCCAATGATGATGATGTCATGTTGCTCGATTGGGTAGGTATTCAGTTTACTCTAAATATGTCATTAATACTTGAACAAGTTACACTAACCATACTATCAATTAATCTCTTCACATGGTTCCTTATGCCTATGAAATTATCTAGCTTATAGTATCCCTTGAATACCTTTTTACTGACTTTTCCTTAGGTCAGTGTTTATAATGTTATATGTAACATTAACACCAATGAATAATGTTCTCAACTGACCTTGTTTTGAGTCTAGGTTAAAGGACTTCTCAAAGACAGGAAATTGGAAACACTGGTAGATGCAGATTTACAGGGCAGCTATAATGATGAGGAGGTAGAGCAGTTAATCCAAGTGGCCTTACTATGCACACAAGGCTCTCCTATGGAAAGACCTAAGATGTCTGAGGTGGTCAGAATGCTAGAAGGTGATGGTTTGGCTGAGAAATGGGAGCAATGGCAGAAAGACGAAACATTCCGGCAAGACTTCAATAACAACATACATCACCCTAATGCAAATTGGATAGTAGATTCAACTTCCCATATCCAGGCAGATGAACTATCAGGTCCTAGATGATCCCTTTAACATTCTATGGACAAGAGTGAATACACGATCTTGCCTGACAAGGCTTTCTGTTGGAAAGAGATATACTTCTGATTTTGATTTTGTGCATATAATTTTCGTCCCCTCTACCTTTTCTCTTGTTTTCATCCTTTTGAAATTATCTTCTGTGCTCAGATTACATGCCCATTGGTCAGGTTGTGATTATTAAAGAAAGAAGATTGTAATTTCTATTGGGCTGTCAAGTTACAGGATGAAGTGTATGTTACAAGCAACTTTTGTCATAGTACGTATGAGGAATTAGTATAGAGCTTTTATGGAAATAAATGCAATTCTATTGGCGATTACAGTTTATTATTATATCTTTAGTATTTATGTCTGGAGGTTTGGAAATCAGTACTAATTGAGTCATTGACTTAATGGTTGGCATTGCATTTATTATATGTGAAAATATGCCTGAATGGCCACGCAATCGGTTTTTCATTTTCTCCAAAATACTAATCTCTTGTTTGGTTTAGATTCTGGAAGCACAAATCATGTTTAGTGTACATTAATACATCTTAAACTGGAATGCTAGTACCTACTTTGACAGCATGGTGTCCAATAATATTAAGTGACTAAGGATTTATAAACGAAATTTATTAACTTACATTCATTTGTGTTTTTAAAAGAATGTTTTAGCAAGTTTGATTATACACTTGCTAAAATATTTCTTCCAAAGATTGCTCTTAAATGTGGGAATGTGGGTTGATGCTAATAAGGTTACTCGTTTTTAAGATGGAGAAGTTTAATCAGTTATGTAACTTTGTTTTCTTTAAAATGGTCTTAAAAGTATAGCTTGGTATTTTTTTTAACCCAAGTGAATGTAGATTAACAAATCTCAATATCAATAAATCAACTTTAAGTGTTTATTTTATTATTTATTGAAGACTACTAAAGAAAATGAACAAACATATCTAGTAATTTTCTTTTTCATTTAGTTTTTTTCGTATTTCATCTACAAATTACACTTAATAATGGTTGGTAGTATTGAAAATAAACTGACTTAAGGCGAATGTTAAGCAATTTTGTTGGGTGTCGACGTTTACTTTGGAGAAGACTTCATTTGCTTAGTACTCTCAGCACAAGAGCCAATCACTATGTCTCCGTGATTACCTGGTTTTTTTTTTTTTTTTACTATCTAATTGTGTATGAATTTGATATCTGAAGTTTTTTAGCTATTTCTGTAAATTTGACTATCTAGTTTAAATTGTTTGAATTTGGTATCATTTTTAACTAATTCTGTAAAAAAGTGAATTTTTTAGCTAATTAAATATCTTTAAAAAAAATAAGAAAATTTAATCTGCCCGTTGATTTTTTTTATAACTAAAACTGTTAATCCAATATGTTACCTTTTTTATTTAATAAAATTAAATTTAGCAATTTACACATTTTAAGTGTATAATCCAAATTATAACTTGCTAAAATATTCTTTTAATTGCTATTTTCTAAATCCTACAATTCATAATTTGACATCTAAAACCGACATTCACCCCTAAATGCAACAACCCTCCAATGTCTTGCAGAGCCATGAAAGAATCTACTTTCAGATGCTTCACTGTATAAGCCAACCATCATCGATCTTAAAACAGGAAAATACAAACCATGCGTATACACAACATATGCTTTATACACATATACATTGGATATAGAATTTCTCACCAAGAATTAGTTGATAATTTCTTCCAAGCATGGCGCACAAAAAAAAAAAAATCTTCCAAGTACGACCAGCCCATTCAACTTCTATATTTTGATATCAACTAATACCTTGCCTCTACCATATACCAGGACAAGCCAACTATTTACATAATAGAACAGTATCACACAGCAGGATCATCTCTACTTTCTGCCAGTAGCACCAATGCGTGGTTTGCCCTTAACCTCAGATTCCTGCATTTCATAGGGAATATAATTTTGCATATCATTAACAGATGATTAAAGGATATTCTTTTTAGAGGTGGATAGCCAAACCAAATACCTGAGGCAAATGCAGGAAAATATAGGTTTTTGCTGCTGCAGGATTAGAATTTTCTGCCCCTTTACTCCAGTCATAGCAGACCTACGAGCAGGAATGTCAATATATCAATTCAACATGTTTGAATCATAAAAATAACAGAAATACTTCCATTGAGGTAACCTGATACAAGACCAGCTTGAATACCTAGTTTTTTGACTTCCAAATCCTTTTATCAGCAAATTATGAACCATATCGAGAAAGGAATTGGCCAACAGAAAGTAATATAATATTTCCATTAAAAGATAT
The DNA here is from genome assembly GCF_004193775.1 of Glycine soja. Classification (NCBI taxonomy): domain Eukaryota; kingdom Viridiplantae; phylum Streptophyta; class Magnoliopsida; order Fabales; family Fabaceae; genus Glycine; species Glycine soja. Next base: position 4,060,024 of record NC_041016.1, read on the forward strand.
CACAAAAGTGAAGAAACTTAACAAACATTCTATGCATTTGTATGACAAAAGAAGCATTGCAAGGTGAATTTACACCAGGACAAAAAGGAAAAAAGCTCTATGTGCATGACTGGAAAAGCAGAATAGTAAGGTGGGCATACTGAGTAAGCAAATATTGAACCATCATTGTTGAAGGTACTGCAAGGAATAGGTTGGCTGCATCTCAACATGGCCTGAAATAAGACAAGTTTGCATTAGATAAGCATGTAATTATGCCAAAAATATTGCAACAATATGTGTCAGTTAGGATTGAATGGAAGTGTTTAATAAAAATGGAATAACCTTGAGCCTCTGTTTACTATCCTTATCCCAAAAATTGAAAGCACCATCAGAACCAGAAGTTGCAAATGTGTGGTGTACCTAAAATTCATAGAAAAGAAAAATGTGAGAAATGATAATAGATTATAAAGTGGAAATACTTTGTCAATGATTTCTGATGTCCGTTGGATTTATAGCTAAACAATTGTGGATAAAAATGTGAAAAATAGCACCAAAAAAAATTTCAGTACTAGCTACAAAATTTTAGGGAGACTGATAAATAATAGATAAACAGCAGTCAGCAGTACATTTGTAAAAATAGAATTGAGCATACAAGTATCTGTTAAATTTCAACAGGAACAAAAACAAGAACAATAAACAACCAAAATAAGCAACTCGCAACCAGGAGTAATTTAAATTTTAACACTAACCATTCATTTAAAAAACAAAAAAAATGAAATTATCCTACTGAAATTCAAAGGTGTAGTGGTGCAACTTCAACAATTGAAAGTAAGCCAAATTAAATCAGAATAGTAAGGCACAGGTGGAACATAAATCTTACAGGATGGAAGTTTAAAGAGTTGACTGAGTATATTTCATTGCCCTCTCTATGGCATTTAAAAGTGAAGTTTTTACCATGCTGACTATCGTCCAAATGATGCACCCCAACTCTTCCTTCTATTGATCCAACCTACAGCAAGTATATCATCAGTTTCAACAGCCCAAAATTAATCAATCTAGACTTACAACTTACAATTTGATAATTACAAACAAGAATCTGGAAGACATATATTTTGTATATTATTCCTATAAATCATAAATGTAGGATAAGTTAGGGAAACAAACATTAGTTGGTGTCAAAAAGTTAAAGAAAAAGGACAGAAAGTAGAGCATACTTCCCCTTCTTAGCTGGAATAGATATAGAGAAAAACAATTTTTTGTCTTTTCATGATTACCATCGGACTTATGTTTTGGTGAAAAAGTAGATAAATAAAAGCAACCTAAAAATTGGTTACATAAAATACGTCCTTACAGATACTAAATAGGAACCCACTGTTGGGAAACAATTGAGTATTGCTTTTCACTGATAAAATAAAGATGGGAAATAAAATTACCCAAATACGGAACAGGATTGAAGATCTTAAAGGAGTGGGGAGAGATGCATACCAAGAAACCTTGTTGGTCAGGGAATGCAGCAAGGCACCTTGTTTGATACTTCAAGGGTGAAACAATTCTCTTGAATTCAACCTGTAGCAAATGAACAATGGTAAAATGTAGGAGACACTGGCAAAAATAGAAATGAAAAGAAAATAAAAATCAACAGAATGAATATTGTTTATGAATGTATATACACATAGATCTAATTATTCATTATATAAAATGAACACAGAGGAATATGAAATAAAAGGCGAATGGCCAACAAACTTGGTTTCAACAAAGCATGCTTATATATTCATGTGGATATAATTTTCATGCACTTAAGGTTTGTGGTTTGAGGATGCCTATCTTAGCAGGTAAACTCATTCCTTCCTTTTCACTATCTTCAGAACTTGCTCACTAACTGCACCTCCAAGCGCAGTGCACTTGCTCACTTCTCTGGTGAGGCAAATCAATCCAAAAGAGTTCACTTGAATACATGGGCACAAGTGTTTTGCAATCATAATCATAGGAAATGGATCTGATTGCATAGTAGTGTATTTACATATCAGTTTTGTGATATTAGTACTAAACATATTTGTGGAGTCAAGCCCCTTAACTTATGTTTTGATGTAAAAATAGATGACTAAAGTTTATTTCATAATTTGTACTTAACATATTTGTGGAGACAAGCCCCTTATGTTTTCATGCAAAAATAGATAACTATACTTTTATTCATATGCCTTGTTCGATTTCCGGTAAAATCATGCTATTTGAAATTTTGGCTCCATGACAATCATTGGGATTACTTTTGTGAATACATTGCACTTAATATCCCTAGCATGTCACAGGGCCATAAATTGGGATGTCTCTTATCTTTCTTTTAGATGACTTATTATCCTCATGGAACTCCTTGTTTCTTCTCCTACATAAAGTTTCTCTTCTATTGTCCAATATTCAAGAATAAGAAACACAACCCCTCTATGAAATCTTGAGATAAAATAGCCATGATATAATAAGAGAATATATGACCGAAAGCTAATACAAATAATGGAAAATACAATTAATTTGAGATTAACTAAATTAGAATAAAAGTATTACCTGAGGATTTTGCAAGTTGTAAACAATAAGATTTCTATCAGCAGTGCCAACAACCATCAGAGGATGTCTCACTGTCATAGCATAGCAGCGCTCTGGGAGTTGCTGTGTGTGCACTGGATTTGACTGCCTTGTATCCCAGTATCTAAAAGTAGCCAAAAAGACTCATGTGGAGAGGACAGAAGCATCAGATCAAGCAAAATTGTTAGCTTTCATACCATATTTAATAAGAAGGATACAATACATATCAGCATCACAAAATACTAATCCCATAATGTGCAAAGGTAATAGGAAACACTTGATGCATGGAACAAAAATCAGACTAAACTGAAGAGCTTATTGGACTGTTACATAAACAAGGAAGAAGATATTACATTGTAATGATCATTAGTGGAAATTTCCTGGCAAGCAAAATATATTCAGAAAGAACTACAACTTCTCCAAAAATCAAGAATGGCATTTGCTTCAAGCTACAAAAGAACTTAGGAGAACCCAAAATAATTTGAATTTTCAAATTGAAATTTGAAAGTAAGGCTGGTGTATCATACAGCCAAGGAAAAGGAACTCGGCAGCAGAATAGTGGCAAGACAGACTACAAAGGTAACACACAGATACTGTGTTCAAATTATAGGGATTTAGGTATGGAAAGAAAAAAAGAGAAAATACAGATTCCGAATAATATTTTCTTGGGTAAAAAAAATGACATGATGAATGTGATACAAAACACAAATGCCTATCTATACTCAGTAAATTCTAAATTCAAATTAAATAAAACAAATCATGAAACTATAACGAGATATGGAAACTATTCCTCCAATATCACCTAAGATATTCTAAAAGATATAATGTTGATATTACGGGATATTTTTCATATATTCTAATTTCTAAAGATATAATTTAAAAACAAATTGCTGTAAAGGCAGCAAATGCTAGCACATTACTTCATAGTCTTGTCCCAGCTTCCTGTGACTAAAAGGTTCATTTCAGGAATCCAAGCAAGTTCTTTGATGGGTGCATCATGCATGGCAACAGTCATTGGTTGGCCTCCAGATAACAGAGGCCACATCTTCACTTGCTTATCACATCCACCAGAGAATACAGTCGTGCCATCATCCTTCCATGTAGAGCACAAAACCTACGCAAAGAAATATACATTATGAATTTATGAGATAAAAACTATTAAAAGTTCACTGTTTCAGGACAACGCAGATCAGCAAGATCACGAAATCCAATAGTCAAGTACCATTAATTTATCAACCTAATAATCAGCTCAATGGTCAATGCATATCGTTATTTATTAGCTGCATCAAACCATTCCTCTATGTCTTTGCCACAGAAAGCACCCTGATTCTTCTACCCTAACCCTAACACCATCTCCTACTTTTGAATCCCAATTTAAACCATCTAGCATTGCATATACTAGAATAGTAACTCATGAAAATGCATACACTGAGTAATGAAGAGAAAATAAGGTGATAAAAATGAAAGTAAAAGACCTTACCGGATGATCGTGCGTTATAGAAGCCTTGGGAACAGTGGCAACATTTACTCCATTCCGTGCTACCTCCCAACAACGAACCTGCAAAAGTTGCACATAAGCCTATGCCTATCTATCGAAGTAAAGTGAGAGAGAGAGAAAGACGCACCTGATTGTCCCAAGAAGTGGCGACGAGGAAGTTGGCTTTGGGACTGAAGCTAAGACTGGACACGGAATCAGTGGGAGGCTGATTCACCTGCAAAAGCAAAATTCACCCCTTAAAACAATAACTCGCAAACTTCTCATAAAGTGGAACATTGACATTGAGTTCAGGTACCTCGAAGGACTTGTTAGGGTTCGGATTAGTATTGCTCAGGAAATTCGACATTTGCAAATTTTCTCAGAGAAAATAGAGAGCTTGGAGTTTGGAGGGAGTTGACTTGAGTGAAGGAAAGGGTTTTGCGCGGGTGAGGGGAGGTGTAGGGATTAAATACTACTCCCACATAGCGTTATTACCACGCCTGTTTTGGGTTTTGTTCTCTTAACTGCAATTGGGCTGCTATTTATTACGGCCCTAAATACATTTTTTTGGAAGTTGCTATTATCACACCCAAACTTTTTTTGGAATATATATATATATATATATATATATATATATATATATATATTTTTTTTTTACTAAAGTGTTATAAATTATGAGTATTAATACCAATATCAACATTAACAATATGAACATAAATAAATTATGAGTAAATAAAAACGGATCATATGAATAAGTATAATAGAGCATGAATAATTAAAATTAATTTTAATTAAAAATGACAATTATTAATGCATTAAATCAATTATAAAAATGTAATTTGAGCCATTTATATTGTTGATGCAATCTTAGTTATCCATAAAGGACATAATGATGCAATAATATGTGAACACAAAAAATATCTCTTGTTCATCTAAAACTACTCTCCGTTAGTAGTTGACAAATAATTTTATTCTTTAAATATATGGTTAAGGATTTAATTATATGTCCGTACATATGAAAAAAAAACTTATTAGGAGCAGAAGAAATGATGAGTTTATAAAAAAAATAGTGAGACAAAATATTTTTTTAATATTTCATAGAAGAAAAATATAATAAATTTTTACAAAATAATCATGTCATGACAAAAAAAATTAACATACTTATATTTTTACAGGCTTTTATATTGTAAAATAGTGTAAAGTTGTGTATCATACTGAAATCATTGCTATACATATGAGTAGGATAAATTTATCTAATTGATAAAGAAAAATCTAAAAATCATATATCTTAAATAAACAACACATGTTAGGTGCTAACATTCTCCTTTTATTGGATTCTTTACTTGATTATTTGCTCTATAATTATCTAACTCTTTACCTCTATTCTTACCAATTGAATAATTATCCAATAAAAGAAAAAAACAAAATCCTGTGAAATTTGATACTTTGGAGTTTTGAGTTTCACTATTTAAATATTTAGTGTACTTATCAAACTGTTAACATGTTGTTTGGAATGATAAAATATTTCTTTTCCTATTAATTGGAATGATAAAATATATTTTTTCCTATTAATCCAAACATAGTTTGACTTTCTGAAACAACCAATTAACGTATATATAAATTCCTATTATGATTCCCCTAGGTGGACTTAATTAGGAAATTTAAATATTGAATTAGATTTTTTCATTTGTACACATGCATATATTTATTTTTATGATACTCTTATTTAAAATTATTAAGTATAATGTTAATTAATTTAATATTATCTAAATGATTGCATATAATATTAAAAAAATAAGCATTATAATTTATTTATATAAGGACTAAATGAATCAATTAATCTTTTAAACAATCATTTCACGTTGATTTTATCTTTTAAGGATTTCTAACATATGCAATAAGTCTTTCAAAATAAAAATAATTATTTTTATGTTTGAGAAACTTAATTATTCATGTTAGAAAACTTTTAAAAATAAGAAACTTCAAATGATTAAATTAATCTCAAACAATTTTTTAAAAACTAAATTAATTTTTTTAATAATTAGAAATAACAAAGCATGATAATAATAATTACATAATACAAAGTATATAAAATCAACAAAAGAAAATGAAATTTTCTATTCCATAAAAGAATTTATTCATATTATGTTTTTTAAATTTAAGATAATATGCTACTTCTGGTTGTTTTATTACAAGTTTATTTATTATATGAAATCATTTAGAAATTCATTATTATTTATAATTTTTTTAAACAAATTTTAGTGTTTATTTTTATTTTTATATGGTTAAAATTTATATTAATTATTTTTAATATTATTTTAGAGTTATATTTTTAACTACTGTACAATTAATTTATTATCATTTCATTTTTTATAGTATTATTTTATTTATTCTTTCTGATTTTATCCAATTATAACATAAGTTAATTATTAATTTTTATCTGTTATCATTTAAAACTATTGTAATTATAATAATTGTTTTATTATATTAAAGTGTGATACTAATTTTATTTAAATGTGTATTACCGATAATGCTATATTAATATTGTTCTATTTTATTTTTTAAAAATATTGTTGTAGATTGATGTGACAAAACTCTAGAGAAAAACAGTTATATACAAAAAAATTAATTGTATTTATATATCTCATTTTTGAAGTGTAAAAAAAGAAAAGAAATATATATATATATATATATATATATATATAAAAGAGAGAGAGAAAAATAAAAGAAGCTAAGAGAGAGAAATTGATAGATATAAGAATGTGATAAAAATAAATAAATAAATAAATAAAGGAAAAGATGGGAAGAAAAATGGAGTGAAAGTGAAAGTAGAAGAAAATTGGGATGTATAAATACAATAACAATATATACATGACTAGTCAAGACTTTTTACTCCTTTGGATATTCATGATCACTTTGTCATATGACATGTCCTAGAATCTTACGATGCATGTGCTAAAGACTTATAGGTTATAACTATCCTGATAGTATCAGATTGAGAGACACACAAGCTTATGCACTTAGACATGTATCCACATGCAAATGTAATAGACCTTGGAATTGGTGATACGACACAACCCTTAATAACAATTGTAACATCTAGCATGGTTGATGTAAGCTTTGAAGGTTATTAAGTTCTTTATGCTGAATTAGCAGAAGATAATGCATGTATGTAAACAAGTGACTTTGAGAATTAATATGTTTACCTGATAGGGTAATTAAGCGCCATCAAACCGCATGTATAAATTAATTCTATGAATGAGATGAGAGTGTGTATAAATGAGGCCCATATATGAATATTTCATTCATCATGAATTAACCCGCGGCTAGTGTCTCATGAAAAGTCGAAGGAAAAAGATAACTTGAAGTTGAATATTTGATTCATCATGAATTAACCTGCTAGTGTCTCATGTAAAGTTGATTAACAAGGGAGGATAATTATGAATATTTCATTCATCATAACAATTTATTATAAGCAGGTTGCATATTTATAAAATGCGTCTACCAGTATTTGTTAGCAAAATTCAAAGATTCTGGGTAAAAAAAAATCCATTCATTTGTGAGCATGTGACCGCATTTGTGACTCTAAGTATGTGTTTTAACTTTTATTAATAATAATTATATATTATATTAATTATAAGCCATGCAAGTCATATAGTAATTATTTTATATATCTTTGATATGTTATTTGAACAATTATCTTTCGCCTAATATTTGAAGAGAAAGGACTCCAGTCAATTCTTGAATTGAGATTGCTAATAACCAGAAGGATTGGTCTGGAAGACAAATGTCCCCTGATTTGGTTGCACTCATATGATGCTTTGCAGTTTGTGCATGGCCTTTCAACAGCAACAGGTTATAAAGGATATGGACCAGAGCAAGGTGAAAAGGTATCTTGGAGTTTGTTTGAGCAATTAGCACATTTTTTTTCTCGTTCGTACGGACCACAAAATGAAATCCTCATATAAAATAGAAACTACTTTCTTTTTATACATGCGTTTAAAGTGCTTCTGTTTTGGAAGTACATGCTATTAACATTTGAGTCTAACAACTCATCTTTATCTACTTTTATTTGTGTTATGATTTAGATCACTATATATAATATATGTCATTCAAGTAATAAAATGTATATATCCTGCGAAAACAACATTTCAGACCTTGAGGAAAGCAATTTCTCTTGCATTCTACAAAGATCAGGTATTCAATTATATTCTACTATTTCATAATCATATTTGTTTGTTGTATTCTAATCATTTTTCTTCCCTTGTCTTGGTAACTTTTCACCTACCCATTACACGAAATAGGCGTTAATATCCTAATGTCTCTCATCCTCATTGTAAAGTAGATTCCTTCGCTAAGTGCTCAAATTAATATAAAGTACTGAATTTGATTTGTCTCAATGTGTGTAGCTTCTTATGGGTCCCAATCTGAAGATAGCTGTGCAGGATCCATCCTTTCCGGTATTGTAATTACTATCTAATCAGTATGGTCAATTATCTAGATGTTAGCAGTTAACAACTTCCGAATTTGCTCAAAGGACAAACAAATTTTAGAAAACAGTAAACAAACAAGGCCTAGATTTTAGTATTGTTGATAATGTTGTTCTAATTGCTTGGTTGCATTTGAATTGTATAAACTATAAAGTCTTCCATCTTGCTTATTCTATGATGAGCAACTTGTTGAAATGTCCTCTTAGACTGAATGCATGCATGCATCATTTCACCAAACAGAAAGTGTTTTTAATCATGGCAAATTCTTCTAAGGCAGGCCTACATAGATTCGAGTGTCATAATTGGTCAAGCTGCCAAGTTTGTGGATAAAGCTGGGAAGTACAAAAACATAGAATACATGACATGTGGACCTCAAAGTGACTTCTTTCCTGATCTTCCTACTATTTCAAGGACTGAACCCATTTTCTTCAATTCTCCAAACAATCCCACTGGTCATGCAGCAACAAGGAAGCAATTAGAACAACTTGTGGATTTTGCCAAAGTGAATGGATCAATCATTATCTTTGACTCTGCATATTCAGCATACGTCACTGATGATAGTCCCAAATCAATCTACGAAACTCCTGGAGCCAGAGAGGTATGCCCATGCTCGTTTATCTAGCCAAGTCCCATTCTGTTTTATGTTGTTTTCACTAGCATCATGTAAACCTATTCTAGTATTCTTTCAATCTTGACACATGATTGGTCCATCAAAATGTTATATAAATCATTTAGTTTCACCTTTAAATTTCCTTTTTATTTCTTGATTGTCATTTACAATTTTAACCCCTAGCACTCTAAACAGTTTTCCGAATTTTCTTAGCTGTTCTAAACAAAAGTGACTTGTTTGCAGAATTTTCCCTCCACCTACAACTATTAATTTTTTTTTTGTCAAACCTCATTTCCTGATATGAAGGAAAACTTGTACATCTTTTTTCTCATAACATATGCAACATTATTATTGCAAGACATCTTTTTTGGTACACTGTACAGGGTTGATGTGAATGGAAGAAGATGATAGATGACTAGTAACAAGAAAAAGGGGAGGGGGAATGACTAAAGAGAGAGGGTTTCCCCTAAGGGATAAACCCCATGTGTGAGTTGTGTGTTTTCCTTTTGTTTCCTCCTCCTTATATAGGCACCAGATAACTTAACTTTATGCTTTTAGGCTTCTTCGTGGACCTTTTTTGCGTGCTAAGCGGGCTCTCCAATTCTTTTAGTTTTTGTATCAATTTTTCCTCTAAAGTACTTGAAATCTTCTTCTTTTACATTTTACTAATAAAAAATAGCAAAGATGTTAATTTCTTCATTATTTCATTAAAAACAATAATAAAATAAAAAAATTACACCCACTTATTAATCCAAATTAACTATCAAATTAGCTTGTGCGGTTATCAGTATCTAGCATGTACTATTTTCCATAATGGCAAGCTTTAACCTCTTTTTTTTTTTCCTTGTTATGCTTTCAGGTTGCAATTGAAGTGTCATCCTTCTCAAAATTTGCTGGCTTCACAGGTGTCCGGCTTGGTTGGACAGTGGTCCTTGAAGAAATCTTGTATTCAAATGGCTTTCCTGTTGTGCTTGATTTCAACCGTATAATGTGCACATGTTTTAATGGAGCATCCAACATAACTCAAGCTGGTGGACTAGCAAGCCTTTCCCCATAGGGTTCTTGCTATCATTATGTTTCATTTAAACTAGTTCCTAGATTTATTTCAAAATATTGCGAAATAATGTTTTGGAGAATTTCTCAGGCCATGCAGTCCCTTGTTGACCACTACATGGAGAATGCAAGGATACTAGTTGGTGCTTTGACTTCTCTTGTATGGTGGTAAAAATGCACCCTATGTTTGGGTCCATTTTCCTGGCTCAAAATCTTGGAATGTTTTTGCTGAAATTCTTGAGAAGACTCACATAATTACAGTCCCGGGTATTGGTTTTGGACCAGGTGGTGAAGAGTATATAAGAATTAGTGTTTTGGGCAGAGAGATTCCATCATTGAAGCCTCAGAGACTCAAATACCTTATCTATCAGGAGCAAATCTAATGCTCTCTACTTCTGTCAGTTTTATGAGTCTATGAATGAAATAAAGCAAAATTAATGGAAAATCTGAGTCTTCACTACTTCTAGTTATAAGAGGATTCCCGTGCGAACTATACTTGTAATATATTGCATCTCTGTAGTGCAATAAATACTTGATAATATTGCTCCTATCTAAACTGAGAGTCACAGGACCAACGTTTAACAAACGAGAAAGCTTGCTAATAGTATTATTTAAGGATATATAGCGTTCTCTCTCTTTTCCTTTATATTAATTCTTCTCTCTTTCCTTAATTAGTAATTGCTAAAAGATGGCTTTATTCATCATGCATGTCGTGTGGCTTTTCTGTCAAGGTACTCTAGAGACACTAATAAACAGGTTATCCAAACCTATCAAATTCGTGAGACATTTAGATTGCATAACGTACTCAAATTTACATGATGACTTGAGAAATCTTATGAATCAATCACGCAGTGAAGAAATGGACCATTTACAATTTTGAAATCATGACTAACATTGTGATCACTTAGAGGCTAACTATCTCATAAGATCTACCACTCCAATAAGCAAAAACCCTCAAAATTTCCCACTGAATGAATTATCTGGTGATAACAATGGCTTGGACGAAGAAGCTAATTAATATGATTACAGGCCGGTCATAGGCATAGTCCAGAGGTGTGAAGGTCCAAGGTCCATGGCTAAAAGAGACCAAAAAAATAAAAACAAAAAATTATATACTATGTTATGTTATTTTCATAAATGAATTGAAATTGTTTCTCATTTTGTACAAAATTAAAATATGACATCTGAGTGTAAAATACAAAAGATTAAATTTTTCCCAAATGTGTTATATAATTATATTCTTAAACTCATGTTACATGAATATATATATATATATATATATATATATATATATATATATATATATATATATATATATATATATATATATAATTAAACTTTACTTGAACTAAATTTTATCTTAATTAATTTAATTTTAATTTAAAAAATAATTTATATTACTACTAATTTGATTACTTTTTTTTTAAAATGTAACTTATATGTAGAATTAATTATAAAATGAAAACATTTTTTCGTTTTGTTATTTTTTTTTCAATAAAAAAATCAAGATGAACATGTATTTCCATTGTTTTAACGGGGTTGAAAATTGATCCATAAATGAAATATGTTTCCTTCCGTTGTGGAAAAAAAAAAAAACACTGTACTTTGAATTGAAGAGTTGAACTCATCAGTTACAGCTAATTGCTAAGGTTTTGTAGAACTTGCAGAAGAGCTACACATAGTGGTGGTCCTTGGATGTCATACTTCGCTGCTGAAAGCAGGATGGAACAGAGGAACGAATTAAAAGACTGCGAACCCACTAAAATAATGTCACATGGCATCCCTCAGGCAAAACAGTGTGTGCATGCAATCATCATTTGCTAAGTTTCGATGAGTCATGTCTGCCTGCTTCGCTGTCGTTACATTTAATTTAATTTCTACGCACTGCTTCATGAAGCACATTAATCCTACCATATTTTCTTGAATGAATCTATAATGTGAGTGACGCTGGTTTGCTGTTCGGTACATGGAAACACTGTTAGATCACAAAAGAACATAGCTTAGCTTCATTTATCATTTTATTATTATTGCATAATCGTATTCTGGAGTAGATTTAGTAATTTGATTCTTCTATAGTTTGGTGCTATGCATGACTGGAAGCTACATTCCTTGGTAATTAATTATCTCCTAACTGTAAGCTACATGCAATGCTACATACTAATGCATCCTGCCAAATCAAAATATAATGCTATTATTGCTAGCAAGATGTGGTTCTTCTCCACTATCTATAGTTATATGAGAAATATTAGCAACAAATTTTTAATATACTTTTATTATTAGCTAAAATTTATTAGAAATCATCAGATTTTGTGAGTTCTGCCTTTAATTTAATAAACTCCACATTTGGTAGATTCCAATAATTTGTTAGCTACATTAACAAGCATATTTATTACAATGAATATGTTAGATAGTGTATTATATTACTTTGATTCTTTGCTGAACATAGCAAGAGCATTCGCTTCTACTAAAACTGTAACGTAAGACTCAACACTGCTCTGCATCTCCTCACTGAATTTAGCCAGTTTTGTAGATCAACTAAATACTTTTGATGCATCATGCTCATGCATAGCTGTCCAGCTACATTTTCAGCTTTTCCCACTATGTGCTGCCGAACGCCCATGCTTAAATAGTGGTTATAACCTTTTTGCAGAAGACAAGAGAAAACGACCGTATCCACTAGATTTGTAACAAAGGGTGTCCTACTTCTTGAGCTTACCTCATTTTTGTGGAGGATATGGATGAGATGCTCCTTTGTATTTTTCTTGCTTGCATAGGGCCAACAAAAAAAAAGGAGTGGACCAAAAAAAAACCTTAATTTCTGGTTTTAATATCCACACACAGCCCAACCCTCATCCAATGACCCCAAAAATAAAAAATAAAAAAATGTATTTTGGTAAGAGAAAAACATAAAACAAGACAATCCATGTTCTTCTAGTTTTAATATGATTTTATCAAACATGTTCATAATAGCAAAAAGGGCTAATGTCAATTTCTCAGCATTAAGAGCTGAAAAGGACATGATTTTGGAGTGTTTTAATATCACAGACACATGCATAATAGATAAAATGCCAAAAAGATTCCATAGTCATTGTTATTTTGTTACCCAAGACATAATGGCAGTACGTCTCTTCTATTATACAGTCACTGTCTCCCACTTCCAAAACCAGCATTAGCATTAGAACATTGCATCTTCAAAACATCACGGTTGGTAAATATTGTAATGTAACCCTCTTCATTTGTGATGAGCCTGAAAAGCAGCAAGAGGAGAATGAGGAATGGTTTCATGTGCCACTCTGAGGCATCAACTGCAGTGTGCATTGCTGGGTCTGTGGTTGTGCCTAGGACAAGGAGTAGGAGGCATCAGAGAAGTGTTTCTCTTGATGGTACAAGGTTGATCAACTATGCCAAGTACTCCAAACTTGTTGACTCCAGCACTAGCAGCAGGTTCAATTCAGCTCACAAGAAATGTGACTCTGTTTCTGTACCAAACATCAAGCATCAAGAGAATGAATCAAGGGAACTTCAGAAAAAGCCAACAGATAATGTCTTCCAGGTTAGATTACTTTACACTTTACGTCAGATGCAATACAAATGACATTTTACCATGGAAACATTTTCTTTATTTTTTTCATGAGTACGTAATGCTATTTGTTACTAATTGTTTGTTCCCGAGCATACATTGGTTGGTTGGAGTCTAAATTGAGTAACCAATGAAAGTTCTCTTATTTATGTGATTTTGTGAAATAAAATTTGAATTTAACTTTTTTTATTTTTTATAAAATAATGATTTGTAGACATCTTCATTTCTACACCAAATTAATACTTACAATTTTCCAGTCTCTTTTTCTTTCTCATAATATCATTCTCTTTCTTTTCCTCACTGGATATCAAATAGCTTATTAGTGTCCATTTATCATTTTTGAGTTTAGTCATTGTTTATGTTTACATGTCAGGGTTGTTTGGCCGGTATGGTAAAAAAAAGACTTTCCCTCTTTCTCTTCATTAATTACCCGTTGTAAGATAAAATACATTGGTTAGGACACCACTATTTGTTAACTCTATCTTATTTTTGCATTTTACTTTTACTAATTTTGAAGGTGGTTGTGATGCGGGTTGCTATTCATTGTCAAGGATGCGCGGGTAAAGTGAAAAAGCATCTATCTAAGATGGAAGGTAATCTCATCATGAATACCATTCCTGTAAAATGAATAATTCGTGTAACATATTATATATTTTCATAATCTGAAATAAAATTTACGTATAGGTTCAAATGATAATCTGAACAACTCGTAATTAACATGCTTTAGCTTTTTAACATACAATCTCAGGAGTTACATCATTCAGTGTAGATGTAGAGTCCAAGAGGGTGACAGTAATGGGACACATTTCTCCGGTGGGAGTCCTTGAGAGCATTTCAAAGGTGAAGAGGGCTGAGTTCTGGGATTGTTAATTAAGCACCTAAGATTAAGAGTATGATCGTTAGCAACAGCGGGGATGCACAGCTAGACTAAACATGTTGGAAATTTGTCTTTGCCTCTGCCTCCTCTTGAAATTTATATTAAGTGTGGGTTTGCATTCATGTTAATTAGGTGATTCAAAAACATGTGATTACGGTGTTCATAGACAATTTAACGATATCTTGCCTCTCATTCCCATTTCGCAATTTCTCTTATGACATTTTTTAACTTACAAGATCATAGCATTGTACGTACCTCACTTCTTGTCTTTTAGTTTTCTTTTCCATTGAAAGTAATTATCAATGAAAAAATCTCTACCAGTAAACATATGCCATATTGATTCACCAAGACAATTAATTTTGTTTATTGGATGAATATTATATAGTTTTAAGTTTAATTATGTCATTAATATGCACTGAGGCATGTATATCTAAAATTGATTTGCATATAAATTTTGAAAGAAAAAAAATCGAGTAATTTCAAACACAAAAAAATTGAGTGTGCATGCTTTTACTTTATATCCCTTTCTTTTATATAAAATGAACATTGCTTTTCTTTTAAAATATATAATATTAATAATATCAGAGTTTAATAGATATAAATTATTAATACAAAATACTTTTGTAAAAAATAGTTTTGATGTAATTTTTAGGATGATTATTACAAAATAAATAAATTATTATATATAATAATTCATAATTAGATAACAGTGAACAAAATTAATACAATATCAGTACAATTTTTTTCTCTTCATAATATTAATATGTTGTCACAGTTTAAAAAAATGGGATTCACTTGATACTAAAATAGAAAGTAATGCTAAAACAACATCTCATATTTAGAGAATAGTAAAATGGGAGGTCACAGCTTACAACAAGGCAGTTGCTATTGACCCTAATAGCTTTTGCTTTTGGCTGCTACAATTCCTCAAAATTTTAAGATTATTCCTTCCTCAAAGTATTAGCCATCATGTTTTCATTGCACAAAAGGGTAAATGAATTTCTTGAGTCTAATATGCAAGAAGGTTAAAACATGATGATATTACAGAAGTGTGATTCTATTATATAATGTATATGACAGAAATATAATTCCATTTAGAATTTGTTCCTAGAAAAAATAAATATATAATAGAATCACATTTTTGTTGTTCTTTTTTTTTTCTTTGGAAAAAATACTAAACGGAATCATGATTTCATTTAACCATGAAAACGAACAAAAAAAAACACCTGTGTGAATATGGAGAGTGAAGAGGCAGGAATAAAGAGAACAAGAAAAGATGAAGTATGAATGAAAAAAGGAAAAGAGGGAGAGGATAATAAAGATATGAGAGTTGGGGAAAGGTGGGATGAGAGAAAAATGATAATTTGATAATTACTCTTTGCCAAATAAGATCTAAGAGCAATTTTGTTAAGTAACATTCATTACAACAATAGTCGTTCACAAGTATTGGTCCAACGAGGAATGGGCCTAGGTGCTTAGTCGTGGCCCAACAGAATGGGGGAAATACATCTCGTTGTTTTTTTTATTTTTTATTTATAGATAGAAGATAATGAAATAGAGAAGACAAAAAATTAGTAAGGAAAGAAAGGAAATAGAAGACATGGGAAAGTAAAATAAAAATGGAACAATCAAAAATAAAATAAAGAAAAACATCTTAACAATCTACACTGCTCCAATTGATACCTTTAATACGTCAAATTGTAGATTTTATACATGAAAAGTATTTTCGTTTAATATTTTGTATGTGCGACAAAATAATTATCATAATGAAGGAATCTATAAAGCAGCATGCCAAAATAGGCAAAAGCCCTGGAAAGAAGTAGGATGTGAGTGTTGCTCTTCATTATGGAATAGGTTTATGAGTAATAGGATACTCTTCAATCAGAATATAATTTTCGTATTGTGGAATAGGATACTATTTCAAAATGACCGTTCTGGAATAGGGGTGCCTCAGGAGGGATATTTTGTTCGTTGAAGTCTTTTTGGAAGTGCAGAAAGCAAAAAAGGAGTCCATTGTGAATGTGAACAACAGGGACAAGTCCCAAACTAGCTGGCTAGTATCCACACTACAAGATTCCTATTGACACCATTCCCTATTTTCTTTGCCTCTCTCCATCAATATTGTGGAATACAACATTTAAAATTGCATCCTGCTATTATTATTATTATTATTATTATAAAATTATGAATGAATTTACAAGGATATATAAAATGCATGAATTAAAAGAGACCTCGCAGAAATAATCAACAACATATTTCCAAAATTAATCTTACTTTTAATATTCCATTCATGTCTAAATTAAGAATCGGAATCTGATGAAGTTTGCTGTATTGGCACCTAGCTAGTTCGATTGTAACAATAACAAAGCAACGTCATATTTTATTAACCAATTAATCCTCACCAGAAAGCACCCACATGAGAGTTTAAAATATTCCGTATATGATAATCCAATTAATGTATTTTACAATAGATATATTTGCATTCCTCTTCTGATTGACAGAGGTTTTACTTTTGTTTTCTTTCAACTGAAAATGATCATTTTGATAATTTTCTATCGATACAAATTTTGTTGTTATAGGAGGTTTCGAAGTCCATAAGTAAGCACACATATCTTGAACTCTATATCCTCATCTCCAAACTTCAATTAATTCATGTTCTGCCGTTTTGTATTGGAGATAGATGCCAATAATTTAGCAATTAAAATTAAACCAAGCTGCAGATTGAAGCTTCTCCGGCCAGCTCCAAATTCAGCAAATTAAACATTGGGATGGAAGGAACTAAACGAAGCTACAAACATGACGGTAAGATTGAAATTTGCTTTTGCTTTTCAGTTTTCAGTATTTCTTTTCTTTCCCTTCTTTGAAGTCTATATCATTTCATATATTATTATTTCGTGTGCTCCTTCATCAAATGGACACACCATATCACGTGGAATATGCACTGTTAATTCATTTTACTTTTTATTCAATTAGTCAGTTAAAACATTAATGCTTTTTTTCTGTCCACGGAAAAAATGAAATATTCTATTTATTTTGTTATTTTTCCGTCAATCATCTATTCTCATCCAAATCGACACTAGTAAATGAATATTTTTGTCGACTGAATAGTACTTTTTTTTTACTCCATTTTATCCTTCTTTGTCATTTTCACAAGGTAAAAACTAAAAAGTCATAAACTCAATTTATTATTTTACCTTTTTGGTCTCTTTTAAGTAATTTGTCAAAGGTGCCATTAGCATAAAATATCAAAATGAACACTTGGAGTATGTGCTAACGCAAATTTCATAAAAATGACATGGGGAAGTGGATCATTAAGAAAGCTCAGTGATTGATAAATAAAAAATACTCCAAATGTCAATTAATCATAGACGAAGAGAGACAAAGTGCATGCGCAACGAAATAGTAGTTGCCAGTGGTTCCTAAAAGATATAAAAACTCAAGTCTCATTAGGACTACGTCTGGAGATTCAATGAACGCAGACGATTAAAACAATGAATGTAGACAAACATATTATTCGCCCTTATAATGAAGGTTTAAATAATTTTTCAATCCTTAAAATTAGTATATATTGCTTCTGTTCCTTATTATTTATCTTTTAAGTTTCTTATGTAATAAAAATTAAGAAATGTAATATTTTTTATTCTCTTAAAATAGTTGTATGATTTATTTTTTAATTATTTCTCTTTTAACTTCACAATAAATACATGTGAAAATTAATTAAAAATAAAATGTTTACTATATAAATGGGAAACACAGAAAGTGAAGCCCAGTCCAAAAATCAGGTGAAATGCATGACACAAAGAAAATCACAACTTTATGACACCTGATTACTTTTTACATCTTGCTATCGGCGTGTAAATGTTGGTAAGTTTAAGGAAAAAAAAAGATGAAATCAACATTAAAATTTTGTGAAATTTATATTTTTACTCTACTTTAATTTAAATTTTTCATCTTTTTTCATTCAATTCTATCAAATATATACTTAATGATATAGTAACTACGTACGTATTAGTACATTAAAAGTTTTTTATTGATGCTAACAGTGAAAACCAACATTTTTATTGATGCTAACTAAGTTTAATGATATGACTACGCATTGTTACAGTATGAAGTTTTTAAACATATTATTTAATGATATGTTCACACATCAATTAAAAAACGAGATTTCTTAAATAACCTGATAGTGAAAATTTTATTAATCTAATAAATATATGTTTTTGATAATAATGTAAAAAGTTCTATACTTATGTAAAAAAATTTTACAATAACGTTGACGATGGGCTTTTCCTTTTTTTTGGGGTGAAGTTGCATTGTCTAAGGACTATAATAAGTTAATAGTAAAAGAAGCAGTAGTGGGTTGTTGAGATTTGAGAAATGATGAAAAATATACGGTCCACATTATCATTTGAATTTCTCTGATTTAAGGATAGTAGGATCCATAATTTTGCTGTAAAAAAAAGGATTCGTGATTCTTTTAAAATATTTGTTATATTTATTTTTTGATAATAAAATATTTAGATGAATCTTGAGAGCTCACAATCAAACTCATGCCATTTTAAGATATGATTATTTCCTTGTCAACTAAACTAATCTTCGTTCACATTACATCTTTTATTAAACTTTGATATCCTTCCAATAAAATGTTATCATTAAAAAAAATGTTATCCTTTTGATAAAATAAAAAAATTTGCTATATATTCAATTCAATAACTTATCGGGGTCTTTAGAAATAAGAAAATTTTATGGTGCAAACCATAACACAAATGCAACGGATAGGAAAAGTTTTAAATGGTTGGATCATCAAAATTCATTTCAATCACAGCGATGTTGGCTCCTTACTAGAGATCATTAATACTAAAAATGTACAGCTATTTTATAAATATGTTAGAAGAGTTCAAAATGTAATACTATATGAATTTTATTTTATATTTAATATATTTTGAAAAAGAAAAGAATAAATATAATTTTAAAAGTTATATATTTTTTATTTATCAAAGGAAATGAATTAATTAGGAACGTATAGATTGACTAAAACGACATTATTTTAATTTAACCAATAATATTGAGTTCAAATCTTAAATACTACTCTTTAGAATATAAGAAGAAGAAGAAAATGAATAACACTCATCAAGAAAATTAATTAAAATTATTTAATTTTGATAATCTCTACAGAAAAAGTTAATTCATTTTTCTAAAATATCATCTTTTACATTAATTGCATAGAGCAAAAAAGAAAAGATTGTTGAAAATAAAACTTCAATTAAATGAAGGATATTTTGAAGAGACTATCATTAAATAAGAGAATTAGTTAAAATTTATCTATATTTTAATTCAACTCACATTGATTTTTTTTTTCTTTTGCTTATATTTTAGTTCGAAAGAAGTATTACTTATCATTCTATATATAAGAAATAAATACATATAATTCATCAATATTAATAAGAGTGGTTGAATTGGTTAATTTTAATTAATAATGTCATAAATTTTAATTTGATTCCAAAATTACCCATAATACTAAATGGTTTAAGTAATGATTATATTTAAAAGATATTTTTTCCAACCAATGAGTATATATTATTTTGATAAAAGCTGAATAAATGCATTAATTTCATGAAAAAATGAGTGTAGGAATATATCATTAATAAACCTTACAATTAATAAAGATAAAAAGATTAACAATTAATACACTTCAAAGTAATCATATGTTTTTTATAATTAGGAAAAAAATATTATCTTTTATTTCTTATATGAATAACTGAATGTAGTACTATATAGTTGCATTATTAAATACTAAAAAGAAAGAAAAAAAAAATCTCATTCATAACAATTCTACTAGTACATGAATTAAAGCGTAGCATAACACAACCATTTCATTTTATTCTATTTATTAGCTCACTCGACACATTAAAGGTTACTTACCTAGTTAAAAATATTTACATATATATTTTTCTTACTCCAAAATACTCATATCATTTCACTAATAATAAGATGATGAATACACTGTGGAATCAAATCATAAACATGTTGACGAACATAAAATCTAAACTCCCTTGCAAGACAATGAACGAATCTATTAGCTTGCTGCAAATATAACTAACTGAAAAATTAAGAAAATATGTAAAAAGCTCCCTTGCTTCGATTTAGAAATGAAATACATTTAAATCCATAAAATAAAATAAAATTATTAAAATGAGAAAACAAGGAGTACTTTTAAAGTTATAGTTGAAGTATCACAATTTTCTTTTGAATTTGCTTTGAACGTTGTTCCTGAAATTTAATCACGCATAAGTCCTTAAAAAAAACTAAACTATTTGCTAACATGTTTAGTTTAACTTAATTTTTTCTTTAAAAAATAGTTACCTATTTATTTTTGTGAAATCTCAACAAATATCGGTAAGAAATAATTATTTTCAAAATAAAATTGAACCAAACGCACGTTAAAAAGCGTTATTGGAATGAGATTGGCTTATACATTTCAAGATTCTTTAATTTAACTTTCGTTGGATCTGCATTTGTCGTATGAAGACAAAGTTAAGTTGAGAATGAAACTCATATATTATGCAACTATGAATGGTAGACATGAAAAAGTGTTGGTAGATATCATAATGGATGAACTCGGTGAATGATTGATCTCTATTATCAAATATAGGGTTGGCCTATCTCTTTTTTGTTTTTTGTTTTTTTTAGTCTCTTTGTATTGTAGAAATTGTTTTCCTTGCATCATCCTTAAAATGTAATTTTGTGACCAAAAAGCCCTTAAAATGTGATTTTTTTCTAAATAATGTGGATCATAAAATACAACAGTTTAAAAAATATATATAATCCATTAAAATAAGAATTGAACAATAATGAAATAGACACTTTTAACATCGAAAATAAAGAAAAGCAAAAAGGTAAAAGACGTTGTGAAATAATTAAAAAGACGACCTATGCAACAACATGAATAAAAAAAATAAATCAAATAACACACGAAGGAATAAAAAGCACTTCTATAATCGATCTACTCGAATTGCATGATAAATTAAAAAGTACTTCTATAATCAACGTTTTTTCCCCCATTTCTTTCTTCCATTGCCATATTGAAAGGCTTAATTAGGCACCAACAAACCTAATTATGGGTGCCCACTTTTCGCACTGCAACGCACACCGTTAAGAATGAGGAGGACGTGGAGGAAGAAGAAGAAGAGGGGAGTGACAAGGGCGAGGACAAGAAGGGTTGAACATCTTTTTTTATTATTATTATTGTTATTGAAAAATGCTAACAACATATACGCTTCTCTTAATATAAAGTATATGCGATTCGGTGACCTTAGTTTTATTGCTTCGAGATACAAGATTGATAATAAAATCATATACGAAGATTATATGCTTAGCTTAGGAAGTAATGAAATTATAAAATAGATCTACATCTTAGATCGAGTTGGAAATCGATGTGCCCCTGCCACCGTTTAGTTTTTCTTTTTCTGAAAAAAATACTTGTTTTTTTTTTTTTGTCAGACTTTTGCTTAGGAAACATCAAACATACGCCAGCGTGAATAATAATTCAAATGAACGAATTTTTTAAAGAAGCAATTTCACCTTTATTATTTAAGTTTTGATCTTAAATGAACTAACCATAACCTTCGAGTTAAGGATTTCTTACGTCATTAGATATTCTAAGATGATGACAAGATGTATTAAACTGAAAAGACGGAACTAAATATGAATATAATCAAACTTTTTTTTTTCAGAATAAAAATGCATGGCATAAGAAAAAAATATTATCAATATTATCGGATAAGATGTCAACACTGGAGTTGTTAGTAGAAGCTTACTTAGAAAATTATATAAATCTAGACTGTAATTAATTTTACTCAATTGCAATTATTCAACTAGTTCCTAGTTATCCAGAGATCTTCCAGAAAAATGTCCACTAAACCGAAATTAAGTAGCTCAAGGCGAATTTGAATAATCAAACATAATAACATAAGAATGTGCAATCATTTTCTCTAACTTTAACTTTTCATAATTGGAGTTGGAGATTCTGGCAGCCAATTTTTAATGACCATTTGAAATCATGAGTGTGCGTGGTTAAGTGTTTTATTATTTATTTATTCCATATAATGAGTATTTAATGTTTATTTTAAAATAAAGGCTGTACATATTTAAGAAAAATACTAATATTGAATTTCATAACACATTTTTTCAACATATTATTATTGATTAAAAAATATTTTTTAAGTCAATTCATTTTTATTTAACGAGTGTCATTCATAATTTTGTGAATTTTAGTAATTTTTGACTAATTTATTAAAGTAATACTATGGTATTAAAACAATGCAATAAAGAATTTTGTGTTGGTACAAATCAATATTTAATGAGAAATTTCATTTATATAAGAGAAAAAAGTTTTTTTTTTAAAACATAATAAAGAAAAACACAAAAAATATGATTATAGTAGTAGTATAAATTAGTGTTTGAATTGTTATCTGGATAAGATATTTAATTATGTCCGTTCTCATTATATAAGAGCTATATATATTGTAATATCTCCCTCCCTCCCTCCAAAGCTAAACGCCTACACCCATGGCCCAACTCTCTTCAGAGTCAACGCCACCTAAACCTAAACGTTATTTTCTGTAGCACACAATCAGACAGCAACCCTTTCATGTGTGCTGCAATCCCATGATTAAAAATTGGCGGTCAACGGCTACGCTCTCCATTCAATTTTTCATGAACTTAGACACAATATAGGCCTCATTCATTTCATACATCGCCTTTGCGTATGGAGTGGAGTCTATATTAAATACTACTCCATGTTTGCTTTTTACTATTTTTCATTATAAGTTCTCTAAATAAAGTTTTAATAACAACTCATTTCAAATATTTAATAGGGTAATCAGAATACGAATTTAAACGAAAAAAATAGTTAATTATATTAACCAAATAAAATCCGTTTTTGCAATTTTTGTAAATTCATAGTTGTGTTTGGGTTGTGTGATTGAAATATGTAGTTACATCCATTTTTTCCCCTCCTATCATAAATATTGCTAATTTGTTAGCTTCTCTTTAAATTTCCTCTTTTTCCTGTCACCTTACCAAATATTTCGTGTGTTCGATAGAGCTTTTAAAAGTTTCATTATTTAGTTATACTTCCGTTAAGTTATCTGACTGTAAAACTACCAACTATCACAATAAATATTTTCCACTTTCTAACCCACTCTTTGCTGGTGTTGTGTTTTCCAATTTGTTCAAGATTATGCTTGAAATAGATCTTGGTATTTTAAGATCGATGTTTCAATTGTGTAATTTGTTTATTTCATGATCTATATTTATTCAATATCGCTAAATTAATTAGATACTAGCTGTGATATGTGAGTGGATGTAAAGAATTTAGTTTCGCTTACTCAAGGAAAAAAATATGTTTATTAATGTATAATTTCTTTTTCCTATTGATCGAGAATGATATGTTTATTCTGTATATATAGATGGAAAAATATTGTTAGGGTTTAATTTCAATTAGTTTTAATTGTAAAAATCATGGTGTGATCAATTATAAATGTTGGTTGGTGTTCTTAACAAAATTATAAGTGTAATCAAAGAAATGTTTTTCTATTGAAAGAATGATTTTTAAAAACATTGTAATATATGATAAATACAATGACACTATTATAACATGTTCCTGGGCCTTTTTATTGCAAAGTGGACACGTCTTTGGTGTAAAAAGCTTCTACATCCACTACAAAATCATCAAAAGAATATTGAAAAATGTTAAATACAAAAGTAATATATAATAAGTGATTCATCTATTGCAACAGTGAAAATTAATAATATAGTAGAACTTTATTGTGAAGGAATTATCAAATAATTTATACATGCATATAAATATATAATGTAAATACAATTACCTTAATTAATTAAAAAAATGTTACATAAAATTAGTCATTTTATTCTTTAGCAATCTAAAATATATAAAAATCAAGTTTTATTTCTAATGAAATAAAATTTATAACAATTTAATTTAATTTCCTGTAGAACTGGTAGGCCTATATATCTAATTAGAATTAATTATATGGAAAGCCAAGTGATGAAACTCTTTTTTGTTCTTTGGTTCGGTCATTTTCTTACACATTCAATGAATGATTGAATGGCCAACATGTAATGTAACATTCGAGGAGAAAGGAAACGAACACACTCCCACCCTAAATTAATTAATTGATAACTAACAAATTGTTAGTTTGAGTGGTTCTCAACTTGATCTTTTTAAATAAAATTTTAGGTTTGAATCTTATAAAAAAAAAGTAATTGAAAGAAAAAAATTCATTAAAAATAATTAGTCAAATTTATCATAGAGATTAATTATTTATAAAAAAATCCATGAATATTTTATATAAATATCATGATAATAAAAAAAATCAATTGATTGATAGTTATGGTTAATGGCAATAATTAAGTTTTTCTAGGTGTCATTTGTGAGAAGAAGAAAAATAAAAACTTTGGTTGATATATACGAGAATTCGTTTTGAAGTGTTCTACATAACACCTTTTTTATGTTGTCATTCAACATTTTCGCCCTCCCACTCAAACGATAAAGAAATTGCAGAACCGTTTGTCTACGAAATCCTAAGTACCAAATTGGTGTAGTTGACTTGCATTAATAAATAGATCGAACTACATTTGGTTTAATTGAAGTTGAACCTCACACGTTACATCAGATACAGTTGACATTTCCCATCATTTCTCATTTCTGATTCTATAAATATAAGCATTGGCCACATCACAAAACAGCAAGTTCAATCGAGGGGTATCACATCTTGTAACATCATTTGGTACTCTCACTGGGCCTTTTGGTTTCATTCATAGTCATATAAGAAACTTCACATGACAAAATGTGACCATGCATGCATGCAGCATTTCAAGCACTTGACTCTCTTGAAATAGAATGCTATATACTAACTCAATTAGCTACTTTAATTTGCAGGTGATACATTAAATGAGTCAGCGTGTGAGTGACGAGGCTGTGACGAAGGCCATGGGGGAAAATGAAATAAAAAGTGGGTCTTCTTCACGTAGGCATGGAGATACTTTGCCACATATTCACAAGGTGGGAGCTCCTCCTAAGCAAACACTTTTCCAAGAGATCAAACATTCTGTGGTTGAGACTTTCTTCCCAGACAAACCCTTGGAACAATTTAAGGGCCAAACCGGCTCTAGAAAGTTTCATTTAGGCCTGCAATCTCTCTTCCCCATTTTTGAATGGGGAAGAGATTACAATCTTAAAAAATTCAGAGGTGATTTCATTTCTGGACTAACTATTGCAAGTCTATGTATCCCTCAGGTAAATAGTCACTTCTCGATGATATTATTAAGATATTTATTTTTTCCGACTAAAATAGCTTTTCGTCCTTTTTTTTCTTCTTTTAAATGGGTCACTTTACAAAGCTGGTCATATCGTTATATTATCATACTAACTTGATCAACTTGGTAAATTTGATTTTACAAAAGTACTTCTAAGGGACTAAAGTAAAACTTTTTAGACTTAAGAATTTTACCGAAACAAAAAAAAAATGAGGAATCGAAAATGTATTTTTAGCCGAAATATTGAAATGAAAAAATTTATAGTTTATACTCTATAGCACTCTTTTTCGACATTTTCTTATCAGATGAAATTCATGGGTGCCACGTGAAATACGTAGATCCTATTTCTCATTTGGGGTCTCAGTCCAAACTAGTGAGACCTACACGAATTTCAACTTGAAAAAAAGGAATGTGTTGAAAAGAGTGTGATAAAAAATATGTTGATTCTGCGAATTTGGATGATCACTTTCTAACATATGAATGCATGGCAGGACATTGCATACGCAAAGCTGGCAAATTTGGATCCCCAATATGCACTCTGTGAGCATCTTGATTTATTTTAAGAAAGCAAAACTTGGATATATTAGTTCTTCAGTTGTGTTTGACTTGGTTTTCCTTCACTCTGTGCAGACACCAGTTTTGTGTGTCCTCTTGTGTATGCTTTCATGGGAAGCTCAAGAGATATTGCCATAGGACCCGTAGCTGTGGTGTCCCTCTTGCTTGGGACTTTGCTAACCGATGAGATCAGTGACTTCAAATCTCATGAATACCTGCGTCTTGCATTTACTGCCACTTTCTTCGCAGGAGTCACTCAAATGGCACTCGGTGTTCTCAGGTAATGATTCTCTTCTCATGCATTGTTATTTCTTGGTTTTCCTAAATTCTTCTTGTGCTACAATCTAAACGTGAATTTTTGCAGGCTTGGTTTCTTGATTGACTTTTTGTCCCATGCTGCCATTGTGGGATTCATGGCTGGAGCTGCCATTACTATTGCACTGCAACAGCTTAAGGGTTTTCTTGGCATAAAAACGTTCACCAAGAAAACTGATATTGTTTCTGTTCTGCACTCGGTTTTCGATGCAGCACACCATGGGGTAAGGTTTCATTTCTGTTTAGAAGTTCACTTCAAAATGGGGATCATATTCATTTGCTTAATCTTTGCCTGCAGTGGAATTGGGAGACAATAGTCATTGGAGTAGCATTCTTGGCTTTCCTTCTTATAACCAAGTATATTGTAAGAATGCCAAGAACAACTTTCCTTCTTTTCTTCCCCTTTCCATTGGAACTTTCATTATCATAACTTAACTTTTCTGTTGTAATGGACAGGCTAAAAAGAATAAGAAGCTCTTTTGGGTGGCTGCAATTTCTCCTATGATCTCTGTTATAGTGTCTACCTTTTTTGTCTACATTACCAGGGCAGACAAGAAAGGCGTGGCAATTGTAAGTAGCATAAAATTGATTGAATAGTTGAAAAAAACTAAGCACTGTGAAACTGAAAAGTATGGTATTTCAGGTGAAACATGTTAAGAAGGGTGTGAATCCATCATCTGCTAGTGAGATTTTTTTCAGTGGAAAATATCTAGGCCCTGGTATTCGGGTTGGTGTGGTATCTGGTATGGTAGCACTCACGGTAAGAAAATTTCACTGATGATTCCTCATTCCTTTTCCTGGATCTAGCTCCTCTAAAGTGAGTTGTTCACTTGAGGGTAAATTAAGCAATTTTAGTCATTGATTAAAAAATCAATTATTGTTATTACATGCACATACATAACAAAATTCATGGATATGTGTTGGAATATCAATTGTTGATTTTCTCATTAACGATAGAGATTACTCAGGTTATCCTTACCCACTTTAGAGGAGCCAGATTCCCTTTTCTTTCTTTCTCTCTGATGGCCAAATTCGTTAAACTTTCAGGAAGCTGTAGCAATTGGAAGAACATTTGCTGCCATGAAAGACTATTCACTGGATGGTAACAAAGAAATGATGGCAATGGGAGCAATGAACATCATTGGTTCACTAACATCTTGTTATGTGGCTACAGGTACAATTACAAAAGTGAACTCACTTCTTAATTTATACAAATTTCTCTTACCTATCATATCACTGTCATATTAATAAGCGTTGTTTTGTTTCCGATCTTTATGTAGGATCTTTTTCTCGCTCGGCAGTGAACTACATGGCTGGTTGTACAACTGCTGTATCAAACATCGTTATGTCCATTGTTGTGTTATTGACACTGCTACTCATTACGCCACTCTTTAAGTACACTCCAAATGCTGTGCTTGCATCTATTATAATAGCTGCGGTGCTTGGCCTTGTGAACATTGAAGCAGTTATTCTGCTGTGGAAGATTGACAAATTCGATTTTCTTGCTTGCATGGGAGCCTTCTTTGGTGTGATCTTCATAAGTGTTGAGATTGGTCTTCTAATTGCGGTAATGAGAAAACAAAGAGAAAAGATATCTGTCATTTTTGCATATTCAATTTGGCCGTATTTACTTAACCTTCTTTATGCAGGTGGCTATATCTTTTGCCAAAATCCTCTTACAAGTGACAAGGCCAAGAACTGCAGTACTAGGGAGACTTCCAGGGACTACTATTTATAGAAACATCCAGCAATACCCCAAAGCAACCCAAATTAATGGCATTCTCATTATAAGGGTTGACTCTGCAATCTACTTCTCAAACTCCAACTATATCAAGGAGAGGTAAATAACTGTTATTCCTACTAAATATGCTCATGCATGTAGAATTGTACACTCCATATACTAACTAGAAGTGGCTAATATGACAATTTAAGAACCTTGTGCTGTCTATTGGAACGCGGAAACAATTATTACTATGACATTTGAGGTGGGAACCTTTTGGATTTAAGTGTTTTCATGGATAAGTTTTAGGATAAAACTTAAATGTTGTAAAGGATGGAATTTAAGATAAACATAAACTACAGAGGTAAAATTCTAATTCTAATAGAAGATCAACACTTAGAGCACCCTACAGAACTGTTGTATTTAAGTTTTGTGGACACTCCCACTTCAGGTTAAGAAAGTCTAGATATTGATTCACTTGATTAAATTTAGCTTGATGAATAATTCCATCACAATTTGCAGAATTTTGAGATGGTTGGCTGATGAAGAAGCCCAAAGGAGAAGTGGATCGTCAAGAATAGAGTATCTCACTGTTGAAATGTCACGTATGGCTTTCTACCAAATTCTTTCGTCCTGTTTTAATTAATTTTGATGAATGAATTTATTCACCCAACCATATTCTTGCAGCTGTTACTGATATTGACACTAGTGGCATCCATGCTTTTGAAGAGCTATACAAGACCCTTCAGAAAAGAAAAATACAGGTAACAAATTAATAAATAATCATAGAATTTAACTTTTTCTACATCATTAGTCACTTCTAATTACTGTAGAAATTCTGCTGGAAAAAGTCTCTAGGTACTGATCAAGCTTTGTCCTATGATCTTAAAATATGCCAAAAATGTTAAGGAATTCCTCAACCCATGTCCTACAAATTATTTTTGCTTATCAAAGATATATAGTTTAAGTCAATTAATTAATTAAATGACTTTGCTTGCGTGCAAACAATTAATACCATCAATATTGATAGTATTATTATGCAGTAAGAAACACAACATGTACTAATTAAATAATTGTAATGACGTTCATCTCTTTGGTCTTTCCACAGCTTATCTTGGCAAACCCCGGGCCAGTTGTAATGGAGAAGCTCCACGCATCCAAGTTAGCAGACTTAATTGGGGAAGATAAAATATTTCTAACAGTGGCTGATGCAGTTTCAACTTTTGGTCCAAAGGGTGAAGCAGTAGTATGAATAAATTATTAATTAAATAACTGCTTCAATTCAACCGTTGAAATCAAAGATGCAGTACAGAGTGGGAGGCTGTTCAAGGAGCTCATTCGAAAGCTTATTTGAGCATTGTGTTAAACTTTGTCTTCAGTAAACATATATGTTTGGTTCATTTTCTTTGAGTTATAGCCCCAGTTGATGTATAAAAACAGTAGGGAAAGAAAAATGTGTTCTGGTTTGATTGTATACCTTGTTTTTATCTCTGTTTATCAGCTTACTTTGTGGAAGTAAATATTTCATTCATGATTTACATATATGCTCAATGATTGTAGAAGAAAGAAAATTAATTGACTTCATGATTTGATTGATTGATTGAGTTAATTATAATGAATTTCTAAACGGATAAGATGCGAATGTCACAAATAAAAAATGTTTCAGAGTTAGAATTTACTATACCTGATGACCAACGCATACCACAAGATTAACAATATAACATACCGCAATCACCATCAACAAATTATTAGAATATAAAAAAATTTAAAGTATGTTGTGACTTGTCAGAATCTTCATAAGTACATTTGGATCGTTGTGTGATTGGCTTTTGGAATGCGGAAATAACAAATATATGATATGATTGCTACTTTTGAAGACACTTTCCCTCGGAAGACCTCTTTGATGAATATGAGTTTATTGGTGAACAATGAACATGCATGTTACATCAGTTACGGAGCCTGCTTGGTACAGCTTGATTTAGGGGGAAAATTACTATCTTTTAAAAAATTCTTTTTAAAATTAGTTAAAAATATTTTTCAAAATAAAATTATCCAAACACGTATTAAGTACCTCTACAATAAATAAAATCATTTATACGCGCATGCATACACCACGATGATAAGAAATGTTGACTACATAACTGTATAAATAATCAAAATTGAAATTAGATATTAATGTTAAATTTCTATGCATGATATAAATTTATTGTTCTTATTTGACATGTTCCTTAACTTTCTATGTGTTGCCTCACATGTAATAAGCGTTGTATATATGCGGTAAAGGTTAAATGTTTAATAATCTAACCATGTTATTTCCTTCATTAAACAAGTGACCTCATGTATGTAGTGTTTTGTTACAGATGATTGTTTTCAAAAGGTATTTAATAGAATATATCAAGTTAGGATTGTATGATGAATAGAATAAGGTTACGTTGTAATGGATATTTGAGCTGGTTTAATTTATTTATTTTACTCACTGAAAAACATGTTTTATTATTTGGTAAATAATTTTTCCTAGTAATTTCTAGTGTTTTTTTTTAAATGTTACGTGAAGTAATATTTTTTTTAACATTAGTTTCTATCTTTTAATTTTTTATGTTTTCTTATATTTTTATCCTCAATATATTTATCTAATTTTTTTATTATCTTTTTTAAATAAATCATGATTTTATTATTTTTTTATACTTTTTAACTACTCCAATAATTAGTTTTACCGAATACTTATAATTTAATAAGTTAATTTTTTCGACTTCCAATTATCTTTTCAGTCAGTTTTATCAAACATAACCTATGTCTTAATTGTATAATTATATATGAATGGTTAAAATTAAATATTAATTACTAATTACATGATTACTTAAAAAACCATGTTCATTTATATTTCAATTTTAACCCTTTAAATAAAATGTTTTTTTTCTCAACTTTCACAATAATTAAGTATCTCATGTCTTTATCAAGCTGAACCAAGCATTTCATTCACGTCGTAAGTTTTGGATTATAAACTAAGTATGTTTGTATTAGCCAAATAGAAACAAAAGTAGTTTATATTTTCAATTCAGTGGTAACATAATTTTTCCTCGTTTGATATCCTACAAAAAAATAAAAATAAAAAATTTTCTGTTATTAAAATAATGAGCTTAATTTAGTCATAGACTTACGCACACATGTAACTCCATTATTGTTTTAATTTGGAGGCAATTTTGCTTAAATATTTTCTTTGTTCAACTTGTGTTTGATAATCACCTAATAAACAATTGCTCATATGATTACGACTATATATTATAACTATATATTATTTCTTATATTTAATGAAGACGCACTGAAGAATTATATAAGAGCCTAAAGAAAAGAAAAGTCTAGGTAACAAACAAATTAAATAATCATAATTTTTTTTCATCATTAGTCATTTTTAATTACTATAGTAATTCTTATGGAAAATCTCTAGTTACTTACATATCAAACTCTGTGGTTTATATCGTCTTAAAATTTGCCACAAATGTTAAAGAATTGGTAAATCCATGACCAATATTGTATTGGCTGAAGAGGTATAAGATTGATTGGTAGATTATAAAAGAAAGAAAAAAGATAAATGTTACGGGTTTTGATTTCTCTCAATTCTTACTAACAAAAAATTAGTAAACTAATTATTAATTTTTATTGATAAAAAAGATTGGCTGAACAAATATATAGTTTTAAGTCAATTAGTTTATCAAATGACTTGCATGCAAACAATATCATCAAATGACTTGTAATATATAATTCATTAATTGTGATGACATTCATTGGCTGATGCTGTTTTAACTTTTGGTCCAAAGTGAGGAGTAGTATGAAGAAAATAAGTGTTTCAATTCAACCGTTAAGACAAAGATGTTGTATAAGGTGGGAAGCTGTTCAAGGAGAATATTGAAAGCTAAAGAGCAGAGTCTCATCTAGATTTGTTATCAGTAGTTCTGTTTGATTCTAGTTTATGTAGAAAAAGCCGGTCTTCACAACCATGTTTAATTTGCTTCACTTTTCTCATTAACAAATGACTTCATCGAATTAAGTATTCTGGTATGAGTAATTCCTTTTCAAGCCATATCAAACAAATAATGAAAAGGTATTTTAATAGTATATTAAGTTAATTAGGGGATTATGTATATAATGAAAAAAATCATTTTTAAATATGAGAAAAATATATCTTGATTATATAACCTTACATGAATTAATGATTAAAATTTAATTATTGATCATCCAACTATTTTTGAAAAAATATATATGTATTTATGTTTAAGTTGTAATCCTCTAAATAAAATTCAATCGTTAATATTTATTATTTCCATTCTTCATAGTAATTAATCATTCTCGTATGAGTAATTCCTTTTCAAGCCATATCAAACCCGCCTCCTAACTCCATTCACATCGTAAGTTTTATATGTATTAAGCCTAATAAAACAAAAGCTAACTTTAGACTTACGAATATGGACAGCTTGCTCCGTTTAGGTTTGGTTTGTGTTGGGCTCGAAAGTTTAAAGTGATGCAATTGTTATTTTCACCTCAATTTTGTGTTAAGTTCACCCCTACTTTTTTTAGAAAAAAAGAAGTATAACAAAATTACTCTTGACGAAAATACATTTTGGTTGTGTATTTTAACAAGATTAGTCAAGATACAAGATGAAAACGTATTTGTATTTCTATTGGATCTCAACAAGATTTTGTTGAGATGCACTTATAGGAATATTTTTTTTCAATTTATTTTGAAAATTTTGGAATAAAAGAAATAATTATTTAAAGTACCGTAAAAAATAATTTAATAAATTAAAATGTAAGAAATAATATATATATATATAATTGAAAATTATATCAAAATTACTAATTTTCTATAAAATAGGATGCCAAAATATCTCTATTTTGAAATAAGAGAATAAAACTACAAATTTTATAAAATAGAAAATTCAAAATTATATTTAATCCAGAAAAAGTAATTTCTTTATTCTTGTGTTCATTCAAAACAAAGTACAGTTAATTAGGCGAATTTTCATATCATAAATAAAATCTCGCAATTACAAGAAGTTGGTCGAAAATGGGTTTAAGAATGAAAAATGTTAAATGTTAAGTAAAATTCGTGCATATCACACAAATGACATGGGAGATGTATCTTTTTTCTCCTTTTGCCTATTTCTCTCAAATTTTCCTTTTTTTTTGGGCTATTTTATCCTCCCACCACATACCTAACCTATGCACCATGGAAGGCAGGTGTGAGAAGCACAAGCACATGGTTTCGATAGGTTTTGTTTGTGTGTATTGTAGCGTCCACATATAATACAATAACATATTTTCATTTTATTTAATAAGTTTTTTTTCCTGCCAAAGAAGTTATTTTTTTTATTTAATAAGCTGTGCATATAATTAAAATAAACGTGTGGGAGAAAGATTTGCACGCTGTTCGTGCATTTCGTGCTTGAGGAATTTTAACATATATATAGCACCTCTCTTTAAGAATAGGGATGGAAGTTGACGTTGCAATTTCTTCTTCTAAAAAGTTGACGAATATCAAGTAGGTAACTTGCAAAAACAATTATTGCATGATCAAGATCACCATGAACTTCTCACAACTCATATCATACTGAAAAACCCGACAACATATATATTACATAACAGGTAATGATCCGATGCGGAAAGAAAAGTAATGGTGATCTTTGATTTCAGTTCATGTTTTGCGCTCTAATTCTACAGCCCCACGAACCCTTCGTTTGTGCCATACGTATGTTCGACCTTCTCTTCAACTCAGCCACTTGCTCCTGCCACTCTCATTACCAACAACACTCTTTTCACTTCTCAAACCCAATTCATAGTCATAATCTGCTCGAAGCCAAGGATTCGATAGGGTCCTGTAAGCTGCGTTGAGTTGCACAAACATCCTCGTTGTTTCCTCCTTCTTGGAACCATCATGGCACACATCAGGGTGGTACCGAAGCGCCATTGATTTGTATGCTTTCTTTATGTCATCCATGGTTGCACTATTCGGACTCAAACTCAGTACCTTGTACAAGTTGTCGTCCACACCTTGAAGAAGCTGTTTTGTGGCTCTGCATCAAACAGCAAACTGCGTAGGAGGATGTCTTACTCTTTGGTGTTTCTCTGAGAGAGGAAGGAAATGAATGCTAAGGCTGGAGCTGAAGGTTACAACATCCATTGCTCCAAATCTAATTGTTTGTTTTTTGTCTATCTACTTTTTAGAATGCACGTGGGGTATATATATACGCGCGCGCGCCCATGTGGTTCATGACCATTGGAGAGCAAACGGCCAGTACACCACCATTT
Organism: Glycine soja; assembly: GCF_004193775.1. Classification (NCBI taxonomy): domain Eukaryota; kingdom Viridiplantae; phylum Streptophyta; class Magnoliopsida; order Fabales; family Fabaceae; genus Glycine; species Glycine soja. The sequence goes on from NC_041016.1 coordinate 4,094,894, forward strand.
CAGTTATTGCATTTATGATTGGTATTTGGTGTATAAAGTTCTTACCCACCTAATTAACAGTTACGAGGTGGTGTCGTAGAGAAATGAGAGGAACCATTTTACATTTTGTTTTTCATCCTTTATTAAAACACAGCTAGCTAGCTCCCTTTTTCTTTTTCCTATCGGTCTCTCTTTCATACATGACTTCTTATAAAAAAAATGTCAAAAAGAATGCCAGAAATGAATATTTGTTGTTAGTATGCAGGCAGTAACACGCGCAGTTGAAGATGACCAAGGTCAAAAGAGGTAGTTAAGGCTGCGTTATTGTCTCTTATTGAGAATTTTCTTGGCACATGTAGTTCTTGCCTTCGTGGATAAAAAGTACATTAATTGATCATATACTCTCATTAATTAGGGGTGGCCTTAAGGGAGGATTTCTACAGGTCTTTGTTAGGAAATACAATTAATGAAAAAGACAATTTGGACCAGCTAACCTCATAATTTAGAGTGGGAACACATCATTAATTGTAGTTCTTTTGACACTTAGTTTTGATGGTTAGAGATTTGTTTATCCTTTTGTATAAGATATTTTTTTAATTTTTAGATTTTTTCTCTACGTATCCTTATTTAATTATTTTATCTCTAAACATTAATTAAGGATAATTAACCGAATAGAAAAATAAAAAAGGAATAATTTTAGAATAATAGTATAAATAATTGATAACTTTAATATAATTATCTAAATGAAATATTTTTCTTAAAAAATATAAATTAGTTAAACTAATCTTATAATTACAAACAGAGGAAGTAAAAGAAAAAATATTTATCATGTAAATCTTAAAAAAATATATAAAAAAATCATAAACTATACAATTTTTCGTCTTCCGATACAAATATTTTGACTTTAAATTCATTAATCATTATAATACTCATTTTTCTTTTCATAATGCATATCATATATATGTTGTGATGGTGATCAAGAGAATAGGAAGAGGCATTTCTTGGAGTGGGTAAAACATAGATCCTTTTGCTATAATGAAGATCCAACCTAGCTCCCATTAGTTAACAATTGGAAGTTTGGGCTGATGCCAAACTATTAGGTACAAGTCATCTTAATACACCAAAAAACAATTAGCATGTCACTTCAGTTCTACGCTGGATTAATTAGGCAAGTTAAGATCCTGCAAGTGTGCTACCAAGACTTCTGCTCCTACTATAGAGCCTGGACCTTGGTACACACCAGAAAAGTTCTAGGGGTTAAATATCAGAAAAAGTTTATTTGATTTATAATTGTACAAGTCAAGAGTCCATCATACTCTAGAGAAAATGTAGTTAAACCAAAAATAATTATTTTAAGAAGCTACTTTAAATAACTTTTAAAAAATGCTATAATTTTAACTACATTATAAAACTATATATATATATATATATATATATATATATATATATATATATAAAATTGTAAATATACAAAGATTATCTTTTATTTTATATAAAGTATTTTAAAAATAATTTTTTATACATTCTTAAATGATTTTTAAAAGCTTAAGCAAATGGACCCTGAATATACTCCCATTGCTTTTTTATATTTTATTTTAAAAGAATTTATTTTTGTTTTTACTTTTCTATCATGTATTAATTTTTTTTTTTGTCACTATAACATTTGATATCAAGGCGCGAACCTAAGACTAATTTAAAAGATTTGAACTCAATTTTACACTGACCAAAAACATATTGGTATACTAATTATTATTTAATTATATTCTTATACTTTTCCTTACAAATAAAAAGAAAGAAATAATATAGAAAATGTAAGAGTAATAAATAAAAAAATATAAAAGAAATCAATATTATAAAATTTAACTTTTTATTTATATTTCTTTAGCTAGTGTTTTTGAAACACTTATTAATGGAACTCTAAATGATCAAGTAATGAATTATATATTTTTAATTTATAAACTAACCTCTTCAATGACATAATAAAATTATGTGGTGGTAAGAAGGATGCTTTCCTTATACTGTTCATTTATTATCTTAGAAGGTACAGTTCATGCCTTACAGCCAACCTTTCAAGGCCGAAACCAATAGATGTACATGGACTTCCTATGGGTTGCAACTTGCAAACCATTTGTTATCCCGAAATAGGAAGAAAGAAAGGGAAAATAAGAGTCAAGAGTGTAACAAGAAAATAGTATGCTAGCAGAAGTAGCATGCCTCGTTCAATGACACGGTGACATGTACCATTACAAATCCCTTGGCATTTGCTCACATAAGACCTGGATCAAATAGAAATAGCCAGAAATTAATTTAGTTGCAAGTGCCTACTTCAAAATTTGGAGCTTATTTATGCTTTCGCTAGGGTATGCACTTTTAAAGAAATTGGAATAGTTATTTTACAACTTAAGTGTTTTTGTTAAGGAGTGTCCTTAAGGGCATTGATTAAATAATATTGAATATATTTTATTATATATTGCAAATATTGGGTTTATGATTGTTAGCCCATATTTTTGATGAGCTAAAAATATGCTCTAAATACGTATTAGATGTCGTCTTGAATTTTGAAGCGTATTAAAGAGCAAGAATCTTGTCAGAGTCTGTTGAATCGAAAAGAAAGAAAGTGCTATTAGAAAGGATTCACAGGTTCAAGGAAGTATTTACAAAATACAAGGCTAAGACAAGAAAGAAGGCTTCGAACCATTAGGCGAATCGAGCTGGCGTAGGGTCGAATCGAAGTTAAGGCAACAAGATTTCTGGATTTGGCGCAATTTCTGACAAAACTTCACAAAATTAGTTCGACTTCGAGCAATGTGGGTAACCGTTCTAAGGAGTAGTTATGTGCATGCAAGGGGTACGTAGCAGGACACTTGGCATTAGGATAGTGTTCGACCGTTAGGGCAGTTTATTTTCGAATGTCTATATATAGCAGTTTTTAGTCAGATTTCGGGGTCGCAAATCATTTCTACAAATCCTTATACACTCAAAGTACCCAGCGCAGAGAGAAACGAGTACGCAAGGAGAATGTATGATTGTGAACCATTTTTAGTTTCTGTAAACTTTACATTTCAAGTGCAATGCAATTTACGTTTCACTTTATAATTCCTGTCTTTTAAATGGTTCATTCGATCGAATGAACTCACTGATCCTTTAAATTCTGCAATTTACCTTTCCCTTGTCAATTTACTTCCAGCATTTCGTTTCTTTCAAAGAACTTTACTTTTTGCAAATCTCAAACCAATGAATGTTTGTTGCAAGGATGAACATTAAAGGTTTTACATTTAAATGCAAACACGCAAATGGCATGCTCCTGAGATTCACTAGTCGATCTCGCAAGCAACTCGATTAGACTAGCGATTGTTTACCAAATTTCAGCGTAAACAAATTGGCACGCCCGGTGGGACCGGTCAATTGTGTGTTTCTGCTTTAAATTATTGTTAAAGTTTTATTCAGTGCTGTTGGTTTATTGCACTCTTAATTGTTTTGATCTTGTATGCATTTAAGAAGTGGGAAATCTGTTCCACACTTAACAGAATTTAAAACTCGTACAAGGATGGCTAGACCACCCCCAAGTAATCGAAACAATGACCTTCCAAATATGGAGGGGCAACCAACGCAGACATCTGTCAGTAATGCCAATATAAATTCTGGCATAGGAGCAATTCCTGACCAAACTGTTGGCACGATAAGTTCGACCGCTTCGACGGTTATGAATCAGACAGGGGTAACTTCTCTCATGACCAACATGACGTTGGCAAGTTCGACCACGTCAGCGTCTGCTTTTGCCCCATGGAATAACCCCAGTTTAGGGAATCCCAGTGGAAGTCCCTTTCGACCGCTTCAAAACCCTCTATATGGCATGCCTACATCTTTGATGGCAGGGCTGCAAAACTCTCAACCAAATGTAGAGAATCTTAATACGTTCTCTCCATCAGGGTCTGTAGCGGGCAATCAAGGTAGGGTAATTCCTCAACAGTTAACCAATACATCCGTGTTGTCACTCAGACAACAAATGGATGAAAGTAACCATGATATGGTTAACATGTTAACACAACAAATAGGAACTGTCATTAACCCCTTAATTCAAAATACAAATGAAAGTTACCAAATGTTAACAAATCAAATAAGTCGAATTGCTGACTTTTTTGGGGCACCACCCATACAGCAACCACCAATTCGACAAATCCAAATACAGGCGTCTGTCCAAGAGATACAGATGCCTAACAATCTAGGGATGCAAATGGCTCAAGCACCACAACCAGTGGCACGCATAGAGCCACCAGCCCAACAGGTTGATCCAAACCCTGGTATAGTATTGGTAAATAGAAACCAAAATGCTGATGAAGTAATTGGGAATATTCAACAAAACCGTTTCGATAGGCAAAATAACCTGGCCCAAATGGTCGAAACAATTTTAGTACATAATGGTTTGAACTTGGGCTTACACAGGCCCAATTTTGTGTCTCCATTATCTGAATATGTGTTACAGACAGAATTACCAAGGGGTGTGAAAATCCCTAAGTTTACCAAGTTTGCAGGAGAGACAAATGAGTCCACTGTCGAACACGTTGCTAGATATTTGGTCGAGGCAGGGGACTTGGCTAATAATGAAAATTTAAGAATGAAATATTTCCCTAATTCCTTAACTAAAAATTCTTTCACATGGTTTACAACTCTTCCTCCTCATTCCATACATAATTGGAACCAATTGGAGAGGATTTTCCATGAGCAATTCTATATGGGACAGTCTAAGATAAGCCTTAAAGAGTTAGCCAGCGTTCGACGTAAGGCACCTGAATCAATTGATGATTATTTGAACAGATTCAGACTCTTAAAGGCAAGGTGTTTCACCCAAGTCCCTGAACATGAATTAGTCGAAATGGCTGCTGGTGGCCTAGATTATTCGATTAGAAAGAAATTAGATACCCAGTATTTAAGGGATATGGCTTAATTGGCTGATAGAGTTCGACAACTCGAACGATTGAAGGCTGAAAAGGCTAGAAATTCTAAGTTCCACAAGAAGGAAAAGGTTGCATATGTCGAAACCAATGACAGTGACCAGGAGTTCGATATTATTTATGAAGATATCGAAGACAATGAGGTTGATTTAGCAGAATTAAAACCTGGACCTCCTTATGTTTGTAAACTCCTTAGACCTTCCAATGGAAAAAATCCTGTTGAACCTAAAAATGATAAATTTGTGTCTAAAACTTATACATTTGACATAACTAAATGTGATGAAATATTTGATTTATTAGTCACAGATGGCCAAATTGTTGTTCCTAAGGGCTTGAAAGTACCCCCAATCGAACAACAGAAGAAAAAGGGTTATTGTAAATTTCATAATTTCCTTGGCCATAAAACCTCACGTTGTGTTCTTTTCAGGGATTTGATTCAAAAGGCTCTCAACGAGGGGAGGCTCAAATTTGGTGAAAAACCAAAGGTTGCCCAGGAAAATGCTGAAACATCCAAAGCTGCGGAAACTCTTTATGCAGAGCCCCAAGAAATAATGATGGTCGAAGCAATGGAGTTGTCTCAGGTGCAAGTTCAGGGCATATCTGAAGAGGATTACAACGAACAAATGAAGGTTGTGTATCCTCAGGCTGAGGAGGATTTAATTGATTTCTTGAACAGATGCAAACTCGAAAACAAGATTGTGATGCTATGCCCTCGCTGCAGTGCAGTATGTGATAGGGAGGCTACTGAGGGCCTCAAAGAATACCAAGTTGTTAACAAGGGGGCAAAGCAGAACCAACGTTTCGATAAAAGTAAAAGGGTTATGATGCAGTCGAACAGTAATCAGAAGTCTGGTCGAAGGAATACTTTCGCTCCTCCTGGTTCAGTTCCGGTCGAAAAATGGATGCACCAGGGACTCATAAGGTTCAATAAAGGGGCCATGGAAGTAGGTGGTTCGAGTGGAACGAAGCAAATTGGCCCACAGGAGGCTAATAGGTACTCTTATAGGAACAATTACAAAGGAAAGAATCCTATGACGAGGACCCAATGGCGCAGGTTCCAGCGTCAGAAGAAATTGGCCCAACAGAATCTGCAAACGGGCCAGTATAAAGAAGTGTCTAAGAGGCCAGTAAAAGAGAGACTCTTGCCTCCAGTCGATGAAGATAAGATGGAGGATGAGGATCTTCTGGATTCTGAACCAGACTTTGATGTTATCTGCGTGGTATCTATCTTGCCATCTGAATATGATGTCCAGTCTGAGGTTACTGAGATCGAAAGTGAGTTCGATCATTTTGATATGGCTGACCCAAAGCCAGTGTGCTACTATGTTATGAACAATGGCTGTGTGGAAGAACAATTAGCCTATTTCGAAAAGCCAGATTTTCGGATGAAAAGTCATCTCAAACCTCTTTTCATCAGGGCAAAAGTTGAGAATGTTGGAATCAACAAAGTGCTCATAGATGGAGGAGCGGCTGTTAACTTAATGCCTCGATCTATGCTCTACAAGATCGGGAAACATGACACTGATCTATCTGCCCACAACATTGTGCTTTCGAATTATGAGGGTAAAACTGGCTATTCTTTGGGAGCCATTCAAGTAGATGTTGCTGTAGGCAGTATAGTTCGACCAACTTTATTCCTGGTGATACAGTCCAAGGCTAATTTTAACTTGCTATTAGGAAGGGAATGGATCCATGGAGTTGGGGCTGTGCCATCTACTCTCCACCAGAAACTCATTATCTGGATGGAGGATGGGATTGTTGAAAATATAGAGGCAGATCAAAGCTTCTATAAGTCAGAGGTTGATAATGTTACTCCACAAACCTTTGACAAAAATTTGGCTAACATAGCACCTTGTGGTGACAAGGAGACTGTTTTCGAGCCAAGTGACAATGTTATCCACTCTGTCAAACTCCATCCTACCCATGGGTTTATATGGGAGAGGGAGGAAATTGATGTTGTTTCCTCTGAAGATGGAGTCATTCCACCAACTGGGTGGAATATATATGAAGATTAATATGCCTGAGGCCACTGCATGGGCCAGAATTACGGCTTATATGGCCGAAAATAGACTAAATACGGCCTTGGAGGCTGAATCCCAACAAAATATGGCAGTTGAAGCCAAGATCGAAGATCATGAAAACAAAGAAACAAAGGATCGAAGACTGGACTGCATTTATGATGATGAGCCACTGGGTTTTGAGAAAAATCCCATAAGTGAGGTGCCAAAGATGCAGGCTCAAGATCCTTTGGAGGAGATCGACATTGGAGATGGCTCGATAAAAAGGCCAACCTATATCAGTGCCAATATCACCTCAAGTCTAAAAGAAAAGCTGGTGCCTCTTCTTAGAGAATTTAAAGACTGTTTTGCTTGGGATTACCACGAAATGCCTGGGTTAAGCAGAGAAATGGTCGAAATGAAATTACCTATTAAGGAGGGAAAAAGACCAGTAAAACAACTACCAAGAAGATTCGCACCAGAAATCATGTCCAAGATTAAGGAAGAGATCGAAAGGCTGCTAAGGTGTAAATTCATCAGATCTGCCAGGTATGTCGAATGGTTAGCAAATATAGTCCCTGTCATTAAAAAGAATGGAACTCTTAGAGTATGCATAGATTTTAGAGATTTAAATAATGCTACACCTAAAGATGAATATGCTATGCCAGTAGCGGAAATGTTGGTAGATTCAGCAGCTGGCTTCGAATTTTTAAGCATGTTAGATGGTTATTCTGGTTATAACCAAATATTTATTGCTGAAAGTGATGTGTCAAAAACAGCATTTCGATGCCCTGGTGCTTTAGGCACTTATGAATGGGTGGTTATGCCCTTTGGGTTGAAAAATGCTGGGGCCACTTATCAAAGGGCCATGAATTCCATGTTTCATGATTTTATTGACATATTTATGCAAGTTTATATTCATGATATAATCATCAAATCCTCCTCAGAAGATAGCCATTTGGATTACCTTAGGCAATCTTTCGAACGAATGAGGAAACATGGATTAAAAATGAATCCATTAAAGTGTGCTTTTTGTGTGCGTGCAGGAGATTTCCTTGGTTTTGTGGTGCATAAAAAAGGCATTGAGATAAATCAAAACAAGACAAAGGCTATTCTTGAGACGAAGCCTCCTTCGACCAAAAAACAGCTTCAGTCTTTGCTAGGAAAAATCAACTTCTTGAGGCGATTCATTTCGAATCTAAGTGGCAAAGCTCAAATTTTTTCGCCATTACTTCGACTCAAGAAAGATGAACCATTCAAATGGGATGAAATGCATCAAAAGGCTTTTGATGAAATTAAAGAATATCTGATCAAGCCTCCTGTGTTAATGCCTCCTAGTCGAAACAAGACTATGAAGTTGTATATTGCTGCGTCTGACAAGACCATTGGTAGCATGTTGGCTCAGGAAGATGATGATGGCGTAGAGCATGCAATTTATTATCTTAGTCGTGTACTAAATGATGCAGAAACTAGATATAATGCCATAGAAAAACTTTGTCTTTGTTTGTATTTCTCTTGTGCAAAACTTAAGCAATATATAAAGCCTGTTGATGTTTATGTATATTCTCATTATGATATTATTAAGCACATGTTGTCAAAACCTATTTTACACAGTAGAATTGGAAAATGGGCTTTGGCATTAACAGAATATTCTTTAACGTACAAGCCTTTAAAATCTGTTAAGGGTCAAATTGTGGCAGATTTTATTGTAGATCACTCAGTGATCGAAATGCCGCAAGACTATGTCGATACAGAGCCTTGGATTTTGTATTTCGATGGTTCGAAACACAAACGTGGAACTGGAATTGGAGTTTTAATAATATCTCCCAATAAAGTTCCAACTAAATTCAAATATAAAATCAAAGGGCTTTGTTCTAATAATGAGGCTGAGTATGAGGCTCTAATTACAGGCCTTGAAATTTTAATTAGCTTGGGGGCAAGAAATGTTAACATAAGGGGTGATTCAGAACTAGTGTTGAGACAATTAACACAAGAATACAAATGTGTTAATGAACACTTAGCAAAATATTTTGTTATGGCAAGTTCTCTTCTGAATCATTTCGATTACATTAACATTGAGCATATACCTCGACAAGAAACCCAAGAAGCAAATGATTTAGCCCAAATAGCTTCAGGGTACAAAATGTCGAAGGAAAAGTTAACTCAGTTGATCGAAATAAAAGATAAACTGGTATTACCAGAGCCATTAAGCACTAAATTGCCAATGCCAAAACTTGTGGGGGCAAGTACACCACAAAATAATGAAGATGAAAGCATGGATGATCTCCAGGGAAAAATTCAAATTTTGGCCATTGACAATATGTTAGATAATGATTGGAGAAAGTCCATTGTTGAATATTTGGAAAATCCAATAGGTAATGTGGCTCGAAAGATCAAATATAGGGCTTTAAATTACGTGATTGTGGGAAATGATTTGTTTAAAAAGACTGCAAAAGGAGTGTTGCTGAAATGTCTAAGTGAATCAGAAGCATACTTGGCAGTTTCCCATGTTCACAGTGGGGCTTGTGGATCACATCAAGCAGGCCATAAAATGAAATGGCTTTTATTTCGACAAGGTTTGTATTGGCCTTCGATGTTAAAAGACTGCATAGAATTTGCTAAAGGCTGTCAGGAATGCCAAAAGCATGCAGGGATACAGCATGTACCTGCTAGTGAGTTACACTCCATAATCAAACCTTGGCCTTTCAGAGGATGGGCTTTGGACCTAATTGGTGAAATCAAGCCTGCTTCTTCTAAGAACCAGCGTTATATTATAGTTGGTATCGATTACTTTACAAAATGGATCGAAGCAGTCCCTTTGCCAAATGTTGATCAGGAAGCAGTAATTAGTTTCATTCAAAATCATATTATTTATAGGTATGGTATTCCTGAAACAGTTACCACTGATCAAGGTTCAGTTTTTACTGGACGTAAAATGCAAGAATTTGCCCAAAAAATTGGCTTTCGATTATTAACCTCAACACCATATTACGCGCAAGCAAATGGTCAAGTCGAAGCAGCCAATAAGATTGTAATTAACTTGATTAAAAAACACATTGCCCAAAAGCCAAGAAATTGGAATAAAACGTTAGATCAAGTTCTATGGGCATGTAGAAATTCTCCTAAGGAATCAACTAATACTACCCCATTTCGACTGACTTATGGGCATGATGCTGTACTTCCGGTCGAAATACATTTGCAATCAGCCAGGGTACAAAAACAAATGGACATTCCAATCGACCATTATTGGAAAATGATGTCAGATGAGTTGGTTGATTTAGATGAGGAAAGATTAAGAGCATTAGAAGTTTTGACTAAACAAAAAGAAAGAGTTGCTAAAGCTTATAATAAGAAAGTGAAGTCAAAAAATTTTAATATTGGAGATTTAGTTTGGAAGGTCATCCTGCCCATGGATAGTAAGGATCGAGCCTTGGGTAAATGGTCCCCAAATTGGGAAGGACCGTTTAAAATAATTCAGATCTATTCGAATGGTGCTTATGAGTTAGAGGAGCTAACCCCTCAGAAACGTACTTTGAGTATAAATGGTAAGTATTTGAAAAAATATAAACCAACACTGCTCGAAGTTAAAATAAGCATAGAATAAGAGAAATACTGGAAACATAAAAATGGCGATAACAGTAAATTGCCACAAAAGGGCATTTGTCAATATTACATCAAAAAGTAGAATCGAAATACAGAATTCGAAATAAAGAAATCACAAGTTCTACTAATTCATGACCAAATCCCCATACAGCTTTTTCAAGGAGGCTATCTCTTTAGTTAAGACCTGGTCAGCACTCTCCATAACCTTTGCCTCATCTGCTACAGCCTGAGATGCGCTAAAGGCCTTCAGGCCTTCTCTTCCTTTTTCATCAACCAGTTTCTGGATCGAGTTAGCGGCTTTCTCCTGGAGTTCCTTGCGTTTGGCCTGCTCTGTCACAATTTTCTGCCTTAGATCATCGACCTGAAACAGCAGATCCTTAATAGTTGCCTCCCAGGAGGAGATGTTATCATCACAGTCTTTGATCTCAGAAGATCCTTCTTTCGCCTCTTTGGTGAGACGTTCGACTTCATGTTGAGCAGCTCGGGCTTTCTCGAGCAGAAGGGTATGTGCCTGTTTCTGGGCATCTAGTCTTGTGCCATTTTCGCGTTTTCTCTGCACAGCACTTGCAAACTGGTCAATAATGGCCTCGATTTGGATAACTTTACCTAGAGTCTCATCAGAGGTAAGGGGGTTGTGCAATTTCTTCAAAAAGTTCAGGTGCCCGAAGGCAGCAGAGGGATTCTCTTCAATGGATTTAAGCACATCTTTCCGTGCATATTCCGTTGATAGCTTCAAGAGCAGAGAATCTTGGCGTACTGAAGAGTTTATTTCAGCATCAGATGAGGACGAAGCACCAGGAATCTTGTCACTTGAGGTGTTGGTTTGACTTGTGTTCAGCAGGAGTCGAAGGGCTGCAGCAGGGTCTTCATTTTGCATTTGAATGAATGTATCTTCTGCGATCCCTATGCTAGCGGAAAGTTTAGATGTTGAGGACACCGGGTAAATGTCTGAGCCTCCAGCTTCAGCCTCTTTTATTGCATCTTCATCGAAAAAGTTTTCTTCGGATGAACTTTTCTGACTCGATTCATGAGGAATGGTATTATCTGACTGGTTCGGCTCATGAGGGTCATCGACCTCTGCCCAACCATGAGGATTACTGGATCCAATGCCTTGATCTTCACCCCATTCCTCAACATTCACTGCATCCGCCTCAGGAGCGGGAGATGTTCGTGCACATGAGGGTATTTCTTCTGCAGAAACATTTTGTTGCACCTGATTCGAATTGTCATGAAAAAGGGTTAACAAATAGTTTCATATAAGTCATGATTAAAATCACATTAAGAATGATACCTCGAAGGTAGGTTGTTCTTGTGGTGAGTTCGGTTGCTCGACAGGGTTGCCCATCTCAGCAATAGAAGGAGCAGCTTCTACCTCAGTGCCGTCAATATCAGTCGAAGGTGGTTGGACGTCAACAGGTTGTCTGTCACCTTGTTCTTTTGAAGACTTGGTCTTTTTCTTTTTCTTCTTGGCTGGCTCACCACCCTCGACAGCCACAGAAGGTTCAGGCTCGACCTGCTTCACTTTCTTTTTCTTCTTAGGCATTTGAGCCTGGGAATTGCCTGCCTCTGTTTGGTCAGCAGATTTGGTCGAAGTTGCAGGTAACTTTCTTTTTCTTATGAGAGGTCTTTCCTCTTCTTCCTGTGTTACGAGGGTAAAGAAATGTCAGAATATAGACTTGAGGGAAAGCTATAATATTGACATTAGAAATAAAACTTGCATCTTTCTCTTCGTCTAATTCGACGCCCGCATGCTTCGAGCGTTTTGAAGTCGTGGTAGTCTCAGTGCTATCATCTTTCTTTTGACTCTGAAAAATAAAGAAATATGAGGCAAGACGTTAAGATTAAAAGATAAGTTCGGAAGAGTTACCTTCTCTTCTTGTTTCCCTTCTTGGATTTTCACCCCAGTGGGTTTCTTGGGTCTCATGTCAGCTCGAGACGTTTCAGCACTCCTCTTCGTCATAGGTGCTTTGCCTGAAAGTAATAATTTTAGAAAAGATAAAAATACATATCAATTTAGAAAGTCAAAAGTAAGTTAATACCTCGAGCTTGAAGGCTTGAGCGAATATTCTCGACCGTTGGTTGCACAAAGCCACTCTCAAGCCTGGAGATCATGTTAGTAGTGTCTCCAACCGAACGGGTCGAGTAATATCTTTCCCACCAGGTAACAAACCCCATGGTGCAGAAGTGGGAGTGGTTGAACTCAAAAGGATGCAGGTTATAGTTTTCATCAAGAGAAATCTTCAAAAACTTCTTGAAGGTCTTTTCCGAAAGATTGGCCCCTCTTATGACGTCTTGAGGATCTTCGAACAAGCTTTTAGGACGAATTTGCGAGAGGCCGAATTGTCTTGAAACCAAATTAGGCTGGTATCCAACCAGGCCTAAATAGTTCGATTGAACACCTATACGACAAGACAGGATCTGTGGATTCAAGTAAAATGACCATATTTCGTTCACCTCTTCTTCATTGTCTGGATCGACAGTAGGGAAATAGTCAGTGAACCAGGCCGGGCCAACCTCTCGACTAATGAATGGAGCATGTTGGGGAAGAAACTTGTCAAAGCTCAGGAAAATCCTCATATACTTTAGGAACAGTTTTTGTGAGTTTGGATCCAAGGTCTTGGGCGTTAATCGAAGTGCTCTCTGGCCTTCAATCGAGCGATTTGCAACTTCTTCAGCATAATCTTGTGGGATTATTAATCCCATTTCCTGTTCAAAAGTGGCATTAAGCCACAACTGGAGGAGCCACATAGGCCCAGACACTAAGAAGGAAGACCCATCCTTCGATTTCTTCAGATCATCGCATGCCTCACCAAGTGATTCGTATAGCACTGCTAACAAGAGGCGTCCAAATCCAAAGTTCTGACCTTCATGAATTTGTAATGCCATTGGAATAAATCTTTTGGCTACTTGCAAGGATTTTGTGCAAAAGACATAGTGAGATAGCCACAGGGTTAAGAAGGCTACATGCTCTTCATCAGAGACTTCCTCTTCAACCGGTCCTTTGTGTTCAGCTATGTATTTGGAAAAGGTGTTCTCCTTATATATTAGCTTGATATTATCACTAGAATTAGTGGGGTCATAAGTTTCTCCGCTAGGCCTAAGGCCTGTGAGGGCGGCCACATCTAAGAGAGTGGGGGTCATCATACCACACTTAAATTGAAAGGTGTTGGTAGAAGACTCGAAAAAGTGCATAGCTGCTATCAGCATTTCTGGTCGATATTCAGGACCAGATCGAGAGAATTGTATCAAATCAAAGATGCCATATGTCTTCCAGAAATCCTCATACGCTTGTTCGACTCGATCAAGCCAAGGCAGGTAATCCCTATGGGCTATTGACGGGGCGGATCGAAAGAGTTTGTTGGGTTTGCTTAAACAATTAAAGTTGTAAGGCTCACTATCAAAAATCCTAGGTTCGCAAGTTTGGTAGCAGGGAAATACCTTACTCATTTTACTCGAAAGTGATGCTTGGTCTGGCAGGGGTCCACCAAAAGCGTAAACCGTTCTTTCCACTGCAAAAGGGATCATCACCTCTGATTCCCAGGTTTCTGTCTGTTCTGCGTCACCATGTGGTTCTGGAACCACCTTTTCTCCATCATTCCTGACTGTAAAGTGTTGCCACTTCCCAGCAAACGGAACTGCTTGTCCTTGCGACATTGTAAGAAATCCGAAAAGGGATGATTCTTGCGAAGGGTTTGTTAACTGGTAGAATCAGTGAGTAAAAGCTTGGATTCACGAGTAACAGTGGCAAAGTTCAGAGATATGGTGGGGTTGATGATGAAAGGAGTAACAAGTTGATATGAATATCTGAAAATAAGAAGGTTTCGCCGGAGATACGAATTAGAAGAAGAAGGGTTTCGGAAGCAAAGAAGAAGAAGGGTTTCGGAAGCAAGGAAGCTGAAGGGGTTTTTCTGGGGTTCTCTGCGCTATTTATGGAGTTTTACTTTAAAAAGAAAAAACAATATAATAATAATCAATTGTCAAAAATCAATCAAATCAGATTCCCCTTTCGACTTCCCAGCGTGACACGTGTCCCACTCTGCCTAGAAAAGTGGAATTAATGATGGGTAGTGGGAGATCGAGGCGACGGTTACACAGTGAACGTGCGATCATGACGCCATTTCAGGAAACCTGGTAGAAAGAGAGAAAAAATGTCAACTTCTCATCTTCCTTCGATCTCGAATCGAAGCAGACATTTTTTGGGGGCAATTTGTTAGCCCATATTTTTGATGAGCTAAAAATATGCTCTAAATACGTATTAGATGTCGTCTTGAATTTTGAAGCGTATTAAAGAGCAAGAATCTTGTCAGAGTCTGTTGAATCGAAAAGAAAGAAAGTGCTATTAGAAAGGATTCACAGGTTCAAGGAAGTATTTACAAAATACAAGGCTAAGACAAGAAAGAAGGCTTCGAACCATTAGGCGAATCGAGCTGGCGTAGGGTCGAATCGAAGTTAAGGCAACAAGATTTCTGGATTTGGCGCAATTTCTGACAAAACTTCACAAAATTAGTTCGACTTCGAGCAATGTGGGTAACCGTTCTAAGGAGTAGTTATGTGCATGCAAGGGGTACGTAGCAGGACACTTGGCATTAGGATAGTGTTCGACCGTTAGGGCAGTTTATTTTCGAATGTCTATATATAGCAGTTTTTAGTCAGATTTCGGGGTCGCAAATCATTTCTACAAATCCTTATACACTCAAAGTACCCAGCGCAGAGAGAAACGAGTACGCAAGGAGAATGTATGATTGTGAACCATTTTTAGTTTCTGTAAACTTTACATTTCAAGTGCAATGCAATTTACGTTTCACTTTATAATTCCTGTCTTTTAAATGGTTCATTCGATCGAATGAACTCACTGATCCTTTAAATTCTGCAATTTACCTTTCCCTTGTCAATTTACTTCCAGCATTTCGTTTCTTTCAAAGAACTTTACTTTTTGCAAATCTCAAACCAATGAATGTTTGTTGCAAGGATGAACATTAAAGGTTTTACATTTAAATGCAAACACGCAAATGGCATGCTCCTGAGATTCACTAGTCGATCTCGCAAGCAACTCGATTAGACTAGCGATTGTTTACCAAATTTCAGCGTAAACAATGATATAATAAAAACATTATCAAACAATAACTTGTTTTTAAAAAAGCTTCTAACAATAAGTTTGAATGTGGAAAGATAGGGTAATCTGATGTGCTAAGAACAATAATGATAATACCAATTATGAAATAGGACATAGCAAACAGGCAGGCATCTTCAGTGGTTCAATTTCAAGATCTGGCAATATTATATATCTACTTTATTGTGTGTTCAATCAATGGTGCTTCACCAAAACACCCTTTTATGGGTCGATGATGCCTTCCCATGTTTTATTCGAATGCTTCCAAGAAATGGTCATTTTTGTTACTTTTCAGTTTATACATTCACGAGATGAGATAAAAGAATAGGTAATCACCTGGTCCTAGCCCTATAGAAAATTGATCTCCAAATCTTCCAATCCTGGTTGCAGACACAAACATTATGTGGTCCACATCATC
Source organism: Glycine soja (assembly GCF_004193775.1). Lineage (NCBI taxonomy): Eukaryota > Viridiplantae > Streptophyta > Magnoliopsida > Fabales > Fabaceae > Glycine > Glycine soja. The sequence goes on from NC_041016.1 coordinate 4,110,953, forward strand.
ACCGAATTTGGCATTTGCTTCGTGGCAAAGAATTGCGAAATATAGTGGCAATGCATTCATCCTCATTTCTCACGTACGTGCCCAAAAGTGGACAGCAAATATATGCCTTTCAGCTTAGATAAAGGACCACAATATGGCGGTCGCTTTCGAACAGTGTAAGTTAGCAATCATAATTTTGTGCCAAAAATAAAATCAGTTAATGGCTTGCAAGGCTCAAAATTTTGTCGGTCTGATGAAAAACAAAGAAAGAAATATCAGTTCCATTTGTAAAGATTGAACAAATTGGTTCACACACACACAAAAAAAAATCAGTAACTTTTTATTTAAATCAATTGCCAAAGTAGATCCATTTCAAAATCTTGCAGTTGAAAGCTCTCAAGCACATCTTGCGGTAGTCCACGTCTAGCAATAATGTAGCACGGGGAGTTAGTTGTGGACTTATTGTGACAATAAAGATCATAAAAGAAAGAAGCTTCTTCTACCATTTGTGGGTCATGTATCTAAATGGAGTTGGCCTTCATTTTATTAGTTACTAGTTGGAAACAACAGGCAGTACATGCTTTAACTATCAATTTCTTTGATTTTTTAGTTCTAAATTAAAAGATGTAAATAACTGTCTCATTAAAAGATTTATTATTTCTAATAATTACATTTGAGAAATTATTTTTTCTAATAACTGTTTGATCCAAAGATGGTTTTTAAAATTAATTAAAGGATAAAATAATCTAAGAAAATGTATACATCAGGATAATAACCCTTATTAAAGGTTATAGATTACATTTCAACCACAAACATGTTCTCCCTTGTGTGTCAACAAGAAATCAAATCACACAACAATATCATTCCAGCATTTAATAATAACGCTAAAATCACTCACTCATATACATATATATTATAAGTTATAAATATACAACCACAAAATAAATTCGAGTCACTGAATGACTTTATCTACTTCATTAAGTCTCACATAGAAGATGGAAAAGTCAGAAGACATGAAAATAGTCTCTAATGTCATGTCCCTACTCTGAAAGTGAAACGAGAGATAGAGCTACTAAAAGGCAAACAATAGAGGATCCAGCTGATATGGGGATTAATGCTGATGCTGCGTTCCCGGGAGTTGATGATGGAGCTCCTCCTGGAGTCCCAATAGTTGCAGTAGCAGATGTAGGAGAGGGGCCTGCAAGCAAAATTTGTAATGATTCAAATCAGAAACACCAATCATGTGAGAAATTGAGTACCTAACAACGAAGATCAGAAGCTTCAAGATCTTTCACACAACTCAATAGATTATTAACACACGGTTAGCATGTGTGGGAAAAGAACAAGTGATTGATGAATAACATGCTTAATTGACACGCAGAAGATATACATAGGATGAATAACATAACAGCTTTTGATTTTCCTTCTACCTTGATGATGCCTACACTTCATTATTCATAAAGAAAATGAATATAATATCCTGTAATCTCCAAAACCAACACCGTACCGTAAAGAAAATCAAATGCCTCTTTGTCGTAATCAAATAAACATACACTAAATCCCCCAAAAGAAAAGAAGAACTAAATTATTGACAAGAATGAATAATGCCGACAATCAAGTTTAAATTATTGACCCGATTCTTTAAACAGAATTTTGTGAAAGTCAGTAGTGCATGCACACATGAACAGAAATTCTGCAAATAGCAAATGCAGTAAGGTCCACATTCCACAAGTACATACAATATAATGATGTTTAATTAATTTTAAAACTGTCCACAAAATGATTATCTAGACAGCCAGAAGAAAGAAAACAACAAATCAGATATAGCCCTCAATATTTTGGGACTAAACAAATATACACCCCCACCAAGCCCAACCGTAATAATTTGGTACAAAACTGAACATAAAAATAGGAAACCAAAGATGGTACATGGCATAAACGGGAAGCGGGAAGGATTAAAATGTGTTAGGAAATACCAGGAGCAGCAGCAGGCGTTGCAGACACTGCAAAAACATGGAAAAAAAACCTCATTACCGACATAAATCTAGAAAGGATCGAAATTTTTCTTCAACAGAACGTCAAAAAGAAAAGAAAAAAAAAACTTTCCAGGAAAATACTCTCGTATGAGTCACACAGAAGAATAAAACGTGAGAAAACCCAAATGGGGGGAAGAGAAAGAACTCACGTCCACAATTAGCGGCAGAAGGAGTAGAGAGTTTGCAAGCAGCGGGAAGCGTGACAGCCTTGGTGACATTGATGGCTAAACCTAACTGAGCGCTGCTGTTGAAAGCCTCGCAGAGGCACTTAGGGGCTGTGTTGAGCACAGTTTTCAAGGAAGAGCAGCATGTTCCCTGTGGCTTGGTGACGGTGCTGCCGTTGCTAACGAAGGTGAGGCAATCCGATAAGGTCAATACCAGGTTTGAACACTCCACTGACGGTGCTGGTGCTGGGGCACGGGCATGGTGTGATGATGAACCCAGATCAACGGCCCAGATCGCTACAACACACACAATGAGATACCACTTTGCTGTCATCTTCAGGACAGGAATTTGAAGAAGATGCAGTGGGAGTAATGGAGGGGGAGGGTGAGGTGGTCCTTTATGTTGGAGATATATGTCATACTCATCACTGATGAGTGTCAGAACAAATATAGCGTATTATTAGTGTAATTAATATTTACAATTAATTATTTTTAAGTATATAAAAAAATTAAATTAATAATTTGATTTCTATAGTTTTAGATTCTTATTTTTTAATGTTTATAATTTAAAAGTAATTTTTTAATTTCTATCATTTATATTTTAATTTTTTTAATTCTTATAGTTTAAAAGTAATTTTTTATTTCTTATACTTAATATTTTAATTCTCTTTTAATTCTTATAATTTAAAAGTATTTTTTTTAGTTTTTATAATTTGTATTTTAATTATTTTTTAATTCTTATTAAATATATATATATATATATATATAATTAACTACAAATTAATTATAAATTATCAATTATTTTTTTATTATAAATTATCTTACGATAAATTAATTATGAATTATTTATTAATATTGTTGTTGTTAATTATAAGTGATAATATTACTCATATTTTGATGATAAAAATTAGAAATGAATTAAATAAAAAATATAGAGACTAAAAATATTGTTTTTAAATTATAAGAACTAAAAAAATTAAAATATAAATTAAAAGAATTATAAAAATCATTAGAGACTAAAAGAGAATTAAAATGTAAATTTATAAGAATTAAAAAAACTATTTTAAAACTATAAAAACTAAAAAATACAAATAATAAAATTATAAAAACCAAATAAATAATTAAACCTAAAAAATATACGGCCAACAAGTTCCAGCACATATGACATGCTCCAGTGCATTTGATAGTCGATAGGATTGGATTTTCTGTTTTTACTTACAGTGAAGATTTTATTAAAAGAAATAAAATTTATTTTTGTAATTTTTATGTTTCAATAATTTGATAGCAAATTCACGAGTATGAAAAAACGTATCAGAAGATGTTAATCTATTATATGAATGTTAGTAACTTAAAGAAATTAGTATGTATTTGATTGTGGGAAAAAAAATGAAATGAAACAATGAAAACATATTTTAAAATTATTTGATAAGTAAGAAATAAAAGACATAAAATTCACATTAAAATTAAAAAATACCTTCACAATTTTACATAACTAAACACACATGCACACTACACTTTTACACAATTCTCTTTTATTCTTCTCTTTTCCTATGGTAACAAAAAGGAATTAGACTTTCACTTTTAACTCAAAAGTAACCTTAGTTAAAAGAAAAGAAAGTGTGTTATTTTCACTCTTAAAATGCATAACGTGTACGTGTCCGCCTGTTGGAAGTTTCCCTCATCACCCACCACGCATGACATATGACAGATTTAGAAATCTTTCAAAGTATCAATGTGAACGTGTGATGTTGCTTCCCAATTTCCATTCCAGTCAAACTCGGTTTTTTTTAGACTTCTAAGTTCTGTGGGGAAAAGTCATCAAATTGACACGTTCATACAAGGGTTAACACTTAACAGTGTCAAATTCGGAGCGGCTAACTTAATTTGAGTTAATAAGATTGCAACAATTATATATTTTTATAACAAAATATACAGTAATGAGATATAAGAAAAATAATGTGGAAAATGAAATAGAAAGAAATAGAAAAATATTATATAAAGCATGATAAAAAAAACAATACATTATATAAATAGAATTTATTTTCTATATATTGTTAGAATAAAAATTATATTATTAAATAATTAAAAATTAGTCTAAATATAATTTTGGAATTAATTATTATAAAAATAAATAATGTCATACATGTTAATCTATGATTGGGTAATAATATAAAGAAATTATACTTCTAGTGTATTTAATTAAATTCATATATACAATGAGTTTAATTTTTATGTATTTCTAATGTACAAATTTTTAAACTGTTGGTCAGTTAAAAATCATCAATAACGTGAATTTAAAATAGTTATGGAAAGAGTTGATAAACTTATCATAAATGATAATGTATTAACTATTTTACTCTTATAATAAAGTAAATAAGTTTAATTTGCTTGTATTATCATTGTAAAGATTTTTATACTATAAACTTATTCTAGATTTGGCTTAAGGCATAATTGGTATAAATATAACGAATTATCTCATCCTCAATCTAAATGCTAAGTCAACAAGGATGCCACTACGGTGAGGTGGATACTGGTAGTATCTCCTCACTACCCACCTGGCTGAATAAATATCCACTCCATGCATTCCCCGTACTCATATAGGTACTTATTTGTTGGTGTAAAAATTAGTCAATTGACCCCTCATTCTGTCGATTAATTATCAATGAGTAATTTTTTTTAGACGATTGAAGAAGGAATTTTATTTTTTAATTGAGTTCCTAATCCACTCCAACGAACTTTTTAACACTTGTTGAACTAAAGTTTTTATATTACGTTACTCCTATGAAAATTGTAGTAAAAGAAAGTTATAAATGATTGAAAGCTTAAAGGGAAAGAGGTAAAAAAAGTTAAATAAAAGATAAATTACTAAAAAATATCATTTTGATTGTTTTGGTCTAAGACTTATTTACATCGTGTTTTCTACTATTTATAATATTTTATAAGGAATTAAGAACATAAGTCATTTTTTGATAACTACCCATGTTTGGAAGTTTTGGAAACATACTTCCATCATGGGTAGTCTTTATGAAAATTGTCTTGAACATTGTCCCATATTTTGATCCGTTTGCTTCATATACTTCATATAAAAAAGACAATTGTTAAGTTCCATTATACATTTCTCTTATTTTTTAAGAAATCATGACTTCATGTGCATTTGGCCTAGGAAAATTATTTTCCACACTCAAATCTTCACCTAACTTGGTCTTCTATGAAATAGGTATGATCCTTGGTTGCTTTCTAGTCTAATTTTGTTACGCTAGCCAACAAAAATAGTCGTTAGCAATTAGGTGTCAAAAATAGTTTTCAACTACTAAAAAAGGATAAATGGTCAATTTAGTTCCTGTAGTTTACATTTGTGGACAATTTCATCCTTGTATTATGAAAATTATCTATTTAATCCACAAATGTTAAATGTCACGACAATTTGATCCAACGTTAAAAATTTTTCGCCTCCGTTAATGGACGTGGTCTATGTGACTCATACTCATCCATGTGGTAAGTACACTTGTGCACAGTGACTTTCCACATCATTTTGAACTAAATTATCACTTTTTAAATGTATTGATTTTTGAAGCAACAAACATAATGGTTACGTATAGATGAACTTTTCTTCTAAAAATTTCCCATCAAAACGTATATACTTACTGACAGAATGATCCCTAATAAATATTACTAACCGATAATAATTAGTCCACCAGATAAGTGATAACATGCATTTAGTAGCAGAATCATCCATGAAATAAAGATAACATGCACATAGTCCATAAAGCTAAAACGAGCATTCATAGAACATAAAATTGTTGTTCATTACACATAACATACCCAACTTTCCAAGTAGTAGTAAAATTTCTACCATGATTGTACATTACTAAAAAAACAAAGACACCAAAGCATGCCACAAAGTCACTATCATAATAGAAAATTTTAAAAATATATCCAAAATACGTCTAAAACACATTGATTCTGCTAGAAATGAAGGGGGTTGAGGTTGTTGGTTACATGGTGTAGAAATGAAGCTCATCAAGCTTGACTGTGACACTCTTGGAGATACTCCACTTGGAAATGAAACTCTAACCATAGGAGTATTTGCAAGTCGAATAAGAGTTGGTTTGACTATAGGTGCAAGTGGTACAAATGTGGGGACATTGGCAGCTTCAACAACAGCTGCTGGTGGTGTAACTTCAATTACAACCTCTTCAGTGACTAGTGCATTTGGAGAGCAACCATTTCTTCATGCATTGAATGAATGAAATTAAAATAAGTTACTATATTGATGTTTAAGAGTAAATGGTTTCTAAATAAAAAATAGATCACCAAAAATATTAGTATACTGTTTTTTTAGTTGTTGCAACTGCAGTAGGAGTAACAACAACTTCAGGTGAGGGTTTCCATTTTTTGGGTTTAGGTGACACACCACCATTATTGCAGCCCTTACTCTTGTGACCTTCAAGGCCACATCTCATACAAGTACCAATGAGAAAATTCCTTTTCATCCTAGTTCTATTGTTACTGTTTTCTCCCTCAATTGTGTTCTTTCTCCTAGCCTTCTTAGGTCATCTAGGTTTTCTTTTCATTGGGGGTGGCTTCTATTTGTCATATTGTAAAAAATACCTATTATTGTTGCTTTCTCCCTCAATTGTGTCCTTTCTCCCTCAGTCCTAGTCCTATTGTTGATGTTTGACTGTTGTTTTTCCACTTTAGCAAAGTTGTCTATTGTAAAAAATACCTATTGTCTTTACCTAAAAAAAATAATATTATAATGATAAATTTATTTAATTTTAATCTTTTGTAAAATCCTTCAATGATGAATAAATGATATCCTAATTACTTTATTTTGTTAAATTATATTATTCAGTGTTCCTTTTGAGTTGTAAATTAATTAATTAGAATAATTCTTACATTATTGAAATCTAAAATTAATGCAATTTATATTCTTGACATATTATACTATATAATTTATTTTTTATGTTTGTTTTACTCATTTACCTTTTTTTATTAATTGTGTCAATTTGTCATGTTAAAACATATCATGACTCAAAAGAACATTTTGATTATTCACCATATATATATATATATATATATATATATATATATATATATATATATATATATATATATATATATATATATATATTATCGTTGAAAAATGCTAGTTAAATTGATATAATACAAAATCTTGGGAGTGTTTGATGCACAATTTTGTTAAGAAATTAAAGCTATTTTACATGCATTATTTTGTGCCTATAAATTGATGTTAATTTTTGTTGAAACATCACAACAAGAATTTAGCGTTTACATGAAATTTTGAGAGAGTGTAAAGATAGAGAGAAGAGTTATGGCAAATAATGAGTTGAAAACTATCAGAGATGTGATTGCGATTATCATCATGATTATAGTGTGCTTGGCACAAACAAATTACGTTTCACCATTTGTATAAATTAAGTCTGTAGATACCGGTTATGTCCTATTATGTTGGCCTCTATTTTTAATTAGACCTTGGTATAAAAAAATGTCTTCGTAATTGTCAGGCAAACAAATGTGATGAAAATTTTATTAATGTTACTCACAATTGTATCATTTGAAAAGTTTATTGACAACAACAAAGGTATTTATTATTTTACAACATTGATCTATTTTTTAAGATTTTATAATTGTGTTAATATATTCTTACATGTTATTTATATTTGGTTTTACATGAGATGTTCGTGGCCTTGCAGCACACGCAGTAGACTCTTGCTTGCAAAATTGTCTGGACAAGTAGTAATAATTTGTTATGAGAATCTTCATGAACAAAGTTATTAAAATTATTAGAAAAAAAGAGAGTATTCATGCATTATGTAATAAACAAATATTAATAATTGAATAACATTTTTTTTATTTTTCTTAAATTCTTTGTCCAAATATATTTCTTTATTTTTCTTTTTTTCACATATTATCGAATATGTTTGCAAATCAAATTAATGATGACAATAATAATTAATTAGATCCAAATGAAAAAGAGTGGAAAAATATTAATGACCAACAAGTTAATAGTTTGTGAATTTTTTATGAGTTTAGAAACACATTTCGCAAAATAAGTCTTACTGAATTTTTCTTTTAATGTTCACCCTTGTATAAAATTTTGTTTAAATAAAATCATTTTCAACGATCAAATAATAAAGATAATATATTATAAACTAACTCTTTTGATGTATAATATTCAGATGGAAAAGGGTACTTGCAAGCGGTATAGTGCACATGTATTTTACTCTTGATCAATATTGTTAAATAAAATTTGTCTAATTTTATTTTGATTTATATAAGTGATTGTTGTAATGAGTTGCAAAAGAGACTCGATAGAAGGCAAAATTCAAAATAGAGAAACATTTCTAGGATAATATATAGTCATTTATATGTTGGAGTTTCTTCATAATTTTTGAACAAATTTATCATAATAGGAGAATCCTGCTAAGTTATGTAGTTGCTTACAAGTTATTTATCGATTTAATGAAAAAAAATTAATCCAACAAAATTTTCTTTCTTGTTGTGTTGAACCTCGGTTTCAGTAAGGAGGTTACAATGCATACCACAGTGGTCGCTAGGTTGCATGTTTCTCCTCTCATTCTCTCTCTTTTCTACCATTAAATTGTTCTATTAGATTGTTTGTTTCTCCTTTGTTCTTCCTTTTTGTTTGTACCAAAATTTTCCAATTTTTCATTTTTCCGTTGTTATTGGGATTCCTTTTTCCTCTTCATTGAAATACAACAAGTTTACAGGCATAGGTTAATGGGTGGCTTGCGGTGTCAAAGGTGGTCGGGAAAAGGTTTCACAGGTTTGGTGCCATTGGTAGTTTACAAGAGCAATGCTTTTTTTTTTTCTTTTTCTTCACTAGAGCATTGACGTTTGATGGAACGTGAATTGCAAAATTGACAAATGTATACCAACAAGATTGAAACTGAGTCCGACACAACAAGAAGAAGACTAGTGGAAATTTTTATTTGCATTTGAAAAAAACCGTCAAGCACATAATCGTCCTTTATTTTACGTTAATCTAAATAAATGAAGAGTGATTTCTTTTTGTTTAAATTAAAGATGCTGGGTGTAGAAAATATTCAAACTAATTAATGTTTAACTCAATAGAAATATTGAAGAATGTAATAATAAGAAAATAAATCAATCAAGTTCTCATTTATTCACCATTGAATAAGTTTACAAAAGATTGAAACTAATAAATTCATCATTATAATTTTTAAGTGGAGTGACCACAAATATCTTCTACCAAAAGTAATTAATCAGTCACATAAGATCATCTTAAGAAATAAATATATATTTAAAACTTAAAATCATTAATATGATAAGAGAGATAAGGAAAAATACATTAATAATAAAGAACCGAAAACACACAATAAAAAGTAACACAAAAATAAATAAAATAAAACAAAAATATTATTATTGTTGTGAAATCCTTTGATCTCATATTTACACAATTGTTGTACTCCATGATTGTCCTTTTATGACTCTACTTTTCAATTTTAAGATCTAAGTAGTTAAAAAAAGAAGATAATTCTAGATTAGTTTTAATTATAAAATAAACATAACATCACACTTTAATCAGGATCATTAAGTTCATCTTCTCCTTATTTATTTTTTTATTTCTATCCAATGTGAAATTTCACCTCATACTTATACTCTAATATTTTGTTAAAATTTTTCTTGTTCTACTCCAACAGAACCACTTAAATATATACTTGTGCACAATTATGCCTACAAGAAAATGTGTATTGAAATTTTCGTTCTTTATTCTTCCCTTTCCATTTTTGCTGTTCATTTTGCCACTACACGAGTAGTGTCCATAAGAATAAAGACGACTGAAAACTTACAGAATAGATAGGAATCATAAAATGTTATTGTCATGCAGTTGAGGACCAAATTGATCCCCAAACAAGTTTACAAAACTTGGGTTCCTATGTACACATGAAACGTAGATAACACAACAAAAAATGAGAAATAGTTATCTAGGTTGAACTAATGACACTATAACAGTTACATCATCAAGCTTGCCACCAATGAATCCCACATAGCCAACAGCTTGGGCTGCATCAGCAAAAGGACTTCTCATGGATGTTGATCTTCCAACCTCTTGTGCCCTTGTCGCCAGGAATTCTGCTATTTCCTGCAAGTTACCTCACCGGAACATGTAAGCATAAGCTATCAAGTGTTTTAGAGAGTTAAGACCCTAGAAGAACCGGTTTCATTAACACATCGTGAACATGATACTGACCTAGATTTTGCGGAGATATGTTTCAACAGGATAATTCACAATAAAATATTCCCAAATGGTGTCAAAAAGGAAAATCTAATATGTTAGCAATAAGTTGGTTGTTTTCATAGATGAATTTTTTGAAAAATGTTCTGTACTTTTTGTGTTTCTCAACAAGATAAATGATTTATTTTCTCACCCAGGGAGTTGAGATGACGAATTTCAGTGATACATGATAAATATATCTATATTAGATAACGTTGAGAAGAAAATGCTTAAAAAGGGAAAGATAGTCAGATCCAAAATTAAAAGAAGGGCATAAAGTGAATCAACCTGAGGTGTCAAGCTAGCTTCTAATGATTTTGATATAATTGATGCTATTTCTTGCTCATAGAGATTGTCGAAGAGGCCATTTGTGGCAGTTACTATCACATCACCATCATGTAGATCCATTGTGTATCCCTGAAACACGTTTTACCTTGAGTTGCTAGCATATTAAATAAAATCTGTCCAAATTAATATTTTAGGTTTAATGAATATTAATTATTTAGTAGTCTAAAATCCTCTTATGTCACTTCTAAACTTTAGAGCCTCACTGTTCAAGCAATGCATAACTGAGTAATGTTTCCAAATATTTATCATGTCAGGTGAATATGACAAAATGCTACAGGTTAGATTACGTACCTCAATGAGTTCTGAGGGATCATCTCCTTTAACTATCTGTAATGGAAAGTTGAATTCATGAAACATTGGAGTTGATTTTTTAAAGATGGAACCATCTCTTATAATGATAAATCCAGTGTTCCCCACATTGGCTGCATGAAGGACCTGCAAATAAATTCCTATAGATGATTCACATGAAAAATTTACCACAGGGGGTGGGTTTATATTTATAAATTTCTAGTTGCTGAGCACAATTATACCAAAAAGTATAATCTATTTCAGCTTTTAGTGGCTTGTCTTTGCAATGCAATGCAACACAACCAAACCCAACCTATCTTTGCAATCTGAGATTTAAGTGGCCAGGAAACATGATTTATCTCTGCTTTGGACAGGGTAATGGGATACTTGCATCAGTCACATGTTTAACTAGACATATTTTCATATTGCCTAGTATAATATGAACAAACTTGAATGACATGCAAAACAAGCATATGGACTCTGACCCAGCAAATGAAATAGTCATTTCAAAAGATTAAACTGCAAAGAAATAGGACAAATATTATAGCCAGGACAAAAGAAAAGAAGAAAAAACTCCATAAATTCCCGAGTGACCTTATTGAACTTTGGCCAAAAGACACATGGAAAATAATAGATATCCACATAAATGAGGTTATCAAAGAACCTTTGAAGAGATTGAAGACCCAATTAAAGATCTTGTTGCATTATAGCCCAATTTACAAAGTTGCCACTATCAAATTATTTCTGTGAGGTAGTTAAAAATTAAAATTGTAGTATCAATTGAATGAATAACTCAGAATTCACTTGATCGTGTACTTCCATCATTCATTTGAGCTACTTACTCCATTCTAATTTAAACCAGTTAGCTAAAACAGTTAGCCATATACCTGTCCATCAAAATTAGTAACCAAAATAGAACATGATCCTGGAGATTGTGTTTCAGCAGCACCTCTGGTGATAACTTCTGCAGGTTCTATCGTTGAATTGTTTTCATAATTTGACACAATATTTTCACATTTTTCAATGAGTTCCCTGATATACAGTCCAGCATTGCTCCCTGTGCAATTTTCTAAGATGTATGAGTTCTAAGTATAGATTAAAACTGAGAAAGACTAAAGATCAGAGTTCTGATAGTGGCAACTGGCAAGCTATGGGAAGCATATAATGGATGCTAGGCACAATTCATTCAGTCCAATAGAGGAAGATAGTATATGCAGGTTCAAAATTTACAAAATGGGGAACAAGCCTAATTTCAAGAAATGACATTAGGTGATTAGATCGGACCACTGTAGACAGTAATAAGCTAACATTCTATACAGCAATTTCGTACCAGACACACAGAAGGGGCAAAAACGAAGGCATACTAATGCTGCAATTTTATGGATTTCCAAATATTGTAGAAAGGATACCTTCAAGTGACCACTGACCAACTCCATCAGCCACAGCTAGCCAGTTTTGGTGAGAAATGAAATAAGCATCCTCTCGACCTGTCAATGCCTGAAACTTGTTATTAGTTGGCTTATCATCTGTCATTCAGGATTCAAGTCAAACATCAATTCAAATGCCATGCACATGTTCATGATTATATACATGCAATAAAATGTCAAATTCCTAGGTTAGAAGGATTTGCACTGATTACATTGCTTATAGATCTGAGTAAACTAAATAATGCATTTGGGAGCATCAACTTCTAACAAAGATGCCATATCCTGCTGACCAAAAAATTAGAGTTTGTCACTACCCTTCAAGTGCCATTACCATCCAATAGAATTTAACAATCCTCATTTTCTTCTATCTACAGGATATACACATCTGACATGAGTACTCCCAGATTTATTTATTTATTTAATGTAACAGTCTTCCCGTATTTTGGGTATAACTATTTTCACTTTAAAAACATCAAACATATCAATGATACCAAAACAGAAACAAGAACAATCACAGTAATGAATTTTGTAAAAGAAGAATTTTATCAAAAAAGGAAAGGGGAAACAATCACAAATTCACAATAGTGATTAATTATTAACAGAGGAGCAAACCTGTTATTACTCCCTAGCATAATATAGAAAACACAACTTGAATCATTCATTTTTTTTCTTAGAATTTGATTTAACTATGATACTAAAATCCCAACAGTGTCATTTGTAAGCTTAACATGCTTCATTTTCATCCCTATTAACTGAGCAGAATGAGTCATGATATTGAAGTATGGAAGGTACCTTAGAGGGATGAGGCAAGCATGCAGCACCAGAAATTAGGAAAAGCTCCGTTTTTGAAGTTTTTTCCCTGTGTACATGCAAGTAACCAATGCAAAGAACCATGAAACAGGGGTCATATCCAAATTCCAAGAAGTTCATCATGCCATGCATCAAACCTAGATACTTGCATCTATAATGGTTTGATTTCTGCATTTTGTTTTTAGTAGAATTAGATGACCATTGCGAACTATTGTGTTTCATTCCTCACTAACAGCAATGTATTACTTGCACCACATATAACTTCTATAACACTCCAAGATTTGAAAATTATCATCACTTTATCACCAAATTCAGTGAGTAGATCAAGTTCCTAAACATTCTTTTCGATGGAAAAAGGAGAAACTTTTCACAGGTGGGAATACATTTCATAAATCAGTACTGTAGACCACAAGAAGAAAGAGTGAACATAATTTAGAATACAGAAAAGAAAGAAGATAGTTGGCATACCCATGACTAGCCACCTCAGCTGAAAGTATCTGTGGCACAGTAAGCTGTGATGTGCTTTCATAATCACTTCTTTCGGTGTTGTCAACATCTATGTTGTTTTCCAAATTTGAGGATGGAACCTCGTCAAGTGACTAAACATAAAATAGCACACAAATCATACTAGAAACTGTAGTGAATGAATCAGTAAAAAGCAATCCTTGAAGGGGATATTTTCAGCAGTTAAGGTCAATATAGTTGGATAGCCAAATGCACTCAAACAAAACCACGTGCACAGGAAAAAGTAAATGTTAGTGTCTGTAGGAAAAGGGAATAAGACTAACCAATTCTGACTTTCCCATTTTACTTGCATTGATGAAGTCACCCACAATGAGGTGAGCTGTTTCTTCATCATTAGCTACTAGTTCAGACTCTAAAGAAGAGGATACTGGCGTCAATTCACTTAAGTCAGCATCAACACCACTAGTCATGTTGTTTGTTTCACTATAACCAACTTGTTCAGACTCTGCAGAAGTGGATTCTGGAAACAATTCACTTATGTTGGCATCCACAGCAGCAATCAGGTTGTTTGTTGCACCATAACCAACTTGTTCAGACTCTAAAGAAGTGGATACTGGCATCAAATCACTTAAGTTGGCATCAACACCATCAGTCAGGTTGTTTGTTTCACTATAACCAGCTTGTTCAGACTCTAAAGAAGTGGATTCTGGCACCAATTCACTTAATTCTGCATCCACAGCATCAGTCTGGTTGTTTGTTGCACTATAACTAACTTGTTCAGACTCTAAACAAGTGGATTCTGGAACCAATTCACTTGATTCAGCATTCACAGCATCAGTCTGGTTGTTTGATGCACTGTCACCAACTTGTTCAGAATCTAAAAAAGTGGATTCCGGCACCAATTCACTTAACTCAGCATCAACAGCAGCAGCCAGGTTGTTTGTCGTTCTATCTACACCATAACTCTTGCCAGCTGTAGAGAGATGAGCAACTTCAATGTTAGCCTTCTACCTGACAAACAGACCAATAACTATTAAAAACTTCAATGGATAATGTTGACCAAGAAGGCACTAAATAAGCCACAACATCACCTTCTTCTTCCTCTTCAACTTCTGCAAAAGCGTCACTCTTCAGATCAGAAACCACATCAGCCTCAGTAGCAACAGTTGAAACTACAGCTTCTCGGTGACTATCAAGTTCTGAATCCGCCTCAGACGCACTCGGGACACCATTACTCTCAGTACCAACATCTTCACTTGAAATTCCACGTTGACCATCGCCATCCTCCACTGAATCCAACTTCAAATGTCTATCGATCTTTTGCAAATCATTGGTCACTGGTGGCCCAGAATCACTATCAAGAACATCACCCTCCTTTTCATTCAAGAGAAGCTGAGGGTTTTGATCAGCAACACCAACTACTACAGTTGAAGAAGACTCAATTTCACCCCCTAAAGTACGATCAACCTCAGTGTTCAATTTTTTAACACTTTCACTCACCAAAGCTCGAACACCAGCTTTGCCTTCTTCCAAAACACCCTCACGAGCGAGTTTCTTTTTCTTTTTGTTCAATGCATCTGATTTTTTCTTTTTGTTCAATTCATCTAATTGTTCTCTAATCTCATTAGCACTGGCGAACCGGAACACAAAACTACCATCGGAATGTTCTGCCAAAATAACCATATTGCAAAATATAAATAACCCACTAACCAAAATGGAAAAGTAAGAAAAACCCAATAAATAGAAATGAAAAAAGCAAGAGTCTTTGAGAGCAAAAGCACGATACCAGTTGAAGAGAGAATATCAAAATCTTCAGGATCAGAGTTTGGGGAAGAAGTGGCATTGGGAAGCAGGCGGGTATGGTGTGTGAAGCTGACCCAAGGTTTGGGAAGTGGAATAGGAGCATAAATTCGAAGCCTTTCAGAAGATTTTGGTGGAACATTGCAGCATGGTAACCAGAGACAATGGAAGCTTCTGGAGAAGAGAAGAGCCATTTCATCAAGTTCTATTTTATTAATTGTTTTTCAATGTTGTAGTATTAACTAAGCATGATTTGATTTCCATTGTTTGTGGGTGGGTTTATGACGGTGGAGGAATGGAAGGAGAAGTGGACAACATTGATATTACAGACAGAAAACATAGGGATTCCTGAATCTTCTCCACCTTACATCCATCAATGTGATCATGCTGTCTTTGTATTACCTCCCAAAAAATAAAAAGCAAATAAAATCTACTTAAATTTGTGAAGTAGAACAACTAACTATAAGATAAACAACAACGTGCTTGCTAACGTATTAAAATATAATCAATTTAATTAGAATGTATTCTTTTCTTTTATATAATAATAATAATATTAATGCATTTGTTAATTTTTTTAGTATTTAAAATTTATTAAAAATATAAATAAATAAGAAATAATAATCATACAATTTGGTGATTAAATTTCAATCAATAAAAAAATGTATTTTAAATAGTGTGTTTTTTATATTCTCTATCATTTATAATAACTGCTTTTTATACCTCAATTACCTTTTATTAGTTAATAATGTAAATGTTTTTACACTACCAATACATAAATTAAAAAATTTCTTGATATATTTTAGATTTAATTACATTTTTATCATCTTCTAATTTATTTTTTAAATTTAATTTGATCATCTTATTATTTAAAAATTTAATTAGGTCTTATGTTTTTTTAAAATGATTCACTTAGGTTTTTTATTTTTTTTAAATGAATTTAACTTGATCCCATCTTTTTCCATCTACTTTCAATTTTTTTTTAAAAAGACTCAAAATTGATTTTAAATTAGACAAATTAAACTCGTAAAAAAATTAATTAAACCTTTTAAATTAAAAGACTTAATTGAATCTCTTTTAATAAAACATTCAAATAGTAAAATGATCAAATTCAATCTAAAAATAAATTAGAGGAACAAAATTAATTAAACTCATGTTTTATTATTAATTAATGTGTACTAATATTAACAAAATTACGTAAAAATGAGCTGAAATAGTGAGAAAGGAAATAAGAGTGAAATAAATAGAAATAATGGATTTAAAAGAAAAGTAGATCAAGAAAGATATATAGTATGCATGGATATAGAAATAAAAAAATATATATAAGAATTCCCCTCTACTTATTTAGATGCATGAAAGGGAAAGTGAAAATAAATAATGTGAAAAATATTTTTATATTTAATTAAAGAATCACTTAAAGGAAGTGAACTTTTTACACTATTATTTTTCGTTAACATAAATTTATGTATTATTATTATTATTTTAATTTTTTTATGTTATAAGCAATATCTCGTTTCTTAAAAAAGATATTCAATAAACATTAAATATAAAAAAGTTTTTAAAAAATAGGAGTAGAAATATACTTTTTGATATTCAAAATGAAACATTTAGATAGTAATAAAATTAGTTCTTTCAAAAAAAAAAATTCATACACAAAACTTGAATATATAAAATCGTTTTTACTATGTAAAGGGAAAGAAATTGGCCAGGCCTCCACCTCTTTTTAACTGCTCATGGAGGCTCAAAGGGGAGTTGTTTCATGGTTTCTAAGTGGGTAAAAATTTGAGAGAATAGAAGAGAGTGAAGAATTAGCGTGTGGTTGTTGTTGTGAATGAGAGAGGATGCTAGGGTTGTGTCCTTGTGAGAGTGAGAGTGAGAGGCACGGTGCATTGGTTGAAAGGCTTATATGAACGGATTCTGTTTATTGAGAGGAAGAGATTATTAATATTGTGACCGTTTGGTTGGGTTATTTCGAAAAAGGTGGATATATTTTCTCTTATCATGAACTGAGTACAAATCTAGTTGATATTCCTTGCAAGAGAAACATTAGCAATTTATTAATTAACACATTCTTTTAAATATTTTTTATATTATTAACTGAAATTTATTAAAAGATATAAAATTTTAATAAATACACTTATGGTTTTGAAACTTATAATATTGAATAGAAAGTATGTCAGAAGGAGTGTCACTCATCTTCCTTGTAATAACTCTTTCAATCAAAATATCCCAGGTTGTTACTTAAAACTTCTCTTTATTCTTAGTTCTTATATTTTTTTATAAATTATATTCACTTCTTTGGTGGCAGTTAGATATTGCCCGTGGCATTTGAAAAAACGAAGATACCATGCAGTATTTTGTGAGGTGAAGAAGCTCGTCTAGCTTCATTAATTAAAATGGTTTTGTTGGGATGCTTCTCCTCTTGCAAATTATCTTCCTAAGGAACTAAACATGGACAACAGGAAAAGATAGAATCAAAGAACAACGTAAGTAAGTGGAGTGGAATCGGTGGTTGAGTTGTCCACGTGGCAGGAAGTAACATGGGATGAGGATGGACATCTAGTTCCTATTGGTCCGAAATCTATCCACGATAGCTTCAGATTTCTTCTACAGATTTCATTGTCCTACTTGGCCTTCTGTGAGAGTCCCTTAGATTTTGTCCCACTTCACTTCACATCCATTCACACATAAAATCTCTCCCAAGTGGTGCATTTGCAAAGTGAACCTCAAAATCAGCCTCTAATATTTTTCTCACTGTCTCTCCAGAGAACTTGATAGAGAGATGGCAGCTGCAACATCTGGTGCTGTGTTAAATGGGTTGGGATCTTCCTTCTTGAGTGGAGGAAACAGGAGCCAAACCCTTCTGGCCACTGCTATTGGAGGCAAAGTTGGTGCTGCTGTTACTGTTAATCCCAGAAGACTCATTGTGGTAGCTGCTGCTGCACCAAAGAAGTCATGGCTCCCTGGTGTTAGAGGTGGTGGCAATCTCGTCGACCCAGAATGGCTTGATGGATCGTGAGTCCACCCAAATTCCTTCCCACTTTTTGGTTTCAAAATGTGTTTTCTATAATAATTCCATGCATATTCAGCAATCCATTTGTCATATTCTGAAAATTGTTTCTAAAATTAAGTGTTTTGTGGTCTGAGCTTACGGGTGTGAGTCATCTGTATTGGTGTTGAATATGGTCCTAACTTAAGGGTGTGAGTCATTTGAAATGATGTCGAAATTTTGAAAACTGAAGACAATTTTACTCACTTTTCCCTCTAAGTTTCTCTCCAGAACTTGATTTATTATGTTTCAATTGCAGGCTACCAGGTGACTATGGTTTTGATCCACTAGGCCTTGGGAAGGACCCAGCATTCCTCAAATGGTACAGAGAAGCTGAGCTCATTCATGGGAGGTGGGCAATGGCTGCAGTTCTAGGAATCTTTGTGGGGCAGGCATGGAGTGGAGTGCCATGGTTTGAGGCTGGAGCTGACCCAAATGCAATTGCTCCTTTCTCCTTTGGTACTCTTCTGGGAACCCAGTTGATCCTCATGGGGTGGGTTGAGAGCAAGAGATGGGTGGATTTCTTCAACCCAGACTCACAGTCAGTGGAATGGGCCACTCCATGGTCAAGAACAGCTGAGAACTTTGCCAATGCCACTGGTGAGCAAGGCTACCCAGGAGGCAAATTCTTTGACCCTTTGAGCTTTGCTGGCACTATCAAGGATGGAGTTTACATTCCGGATACAGAGAAGCTGGAAAGATTGAAATTGGCTGAGATTAAGCATGCCAGGATTGCTATGTTGGCCATGCTGATTTTCTACTTTGAGGCTGGACAAGGGAAGACCCCCCTTGGTGCTCTTGGCTTGTAAATTAAACATTTCATGTAGATAATTGAATTGAGAGGCTAGACAGTTGCAAATCAACCTTTGTTTGTCCCGTCTGTGTTACTTCATGACAAATTCAAATTCTATGATCTAAAATTGGATGCATTCACTTTATGTCTGCACTCTAATGTAACCATCGTATCAATACTTGTATTTTTACTTTTCTCTTCCAAACCAGGAGTAGTTGAAGTCATCTGGGAGACTTGAAAAATATTACTATATGTGTGCCAATTCCAGTAGAGTTTTAAGAATCTGTCATACTTAATAGGGTAAAAAAATGTCCACAAGGATTGGATTGCCATAAACAAATACTTTGAAACAAATGGGGATACAACCACACAAGTTCAAATGCCAAGTTTTCATCCATCAAAGATAATTTTCGCACTGAATAGCCAAAGCGAAGCCATATAGAAATAGAACAGAATGCTTAGATAAATTTCATTGAAAATGCATACATTAAATTAAATGTTCACGATGTTCTGCATTAAAAGGCAGAAGCATTAAATTAAAAGATGCTAGAAAATCAACTCTATTCCAGTTGGAAGGAATGTGTCTACTTATTCACTCCCCATTGCCATCAAAAATTCACCCTCACACACAACTTCACCTCCAACATATGCCTTCCCTTCCATCTTTGCTATTCCAAATCGCTTTTGCAGCTTAGTAAGTGTCATTCTCATAACTAAGGTGTCCCCAGCTATCACAGGCTTACGAAACCGCACTTTGTCTATTCCAGCAAAGAAGAAGTTTTCACGAGAACCTCCCACTTCAGGTTGCAACATGACCAAACCACCAACTTGTGCCATTGCCTGCAGCAAATGACCTCATGTTCATGTCCACATTTAAAGAAGATTATTGCAACAGAAATCATACAAGACTAGTTGTTCATCTCAAAGTCTTTCAGAAGTTGGAGCCTAAGAAATATAATTCATTAAATATAAATAAATTTTACCATCTAACAAGTAGTCGTAAGTTATTGTATGATGGTCCAATCAATATGAAGATACAAAACCAGTTTCAGAGACTAGATATTGGACTCTTGCTGATGTTCTTATCACATTGAAAATGGTAAAAGGTAAACAAATCTAAACTAGACAGTAGACAAGGGTCAACCTGTCATTTGAGTATAATGCACTCAACCCAGAAAAATGAATGCAAACTGCAGTTAAATTTCATTTCCTACGAGTATAAACCAAGATGCCATAAATGAGAGATGAAAGAAAATTGACACAGAAAGAAAGAACGTCACCTACATAAATATCATATCCTAAATCAAGGGTGAAATATATGAACATGAAGTTAGTCACAAGTACTTGTGAACCTCAAATTTCAATCTTCAAATTTTACATTGGATTCAAGAAACTTAATTTGAAAATTAATTAATTAGTATATGTCATTCATTTTATTAAACACAGACCTTCAAAAGTATGGGAACTCAAGTAGATGCCAAGACCTACAACCTTGTATATTTCCAATACACTCATATATAGGATTTGTTAATATACTCTTGTTTTTTTAGAAGGAATGTCTTAGCAAGCTATACCATAGCATTGTTAAAATACTGATAGGGACTTGGGTATTATGAGGTGCGTAAGCACCACACCAAGTAATATGGGATACTAGGTGGAGTATTTAAGTAATTGATTCTCTCCCCATAACAACTAGCTTTTAAGGGTGAGTTTCCCAAGTACTTGGGTGCTTATCAAATACTCCCAAAGGTGGTGTAGCTTTGAAAAAATACTCCTTCTAAAGAATATACTAATATTTATTTTTAAGGTAGTTCTAGCAAGCTAAAACTTAAACTTGTTAAAATATTCCCAAACCCAAAGGTGTAGCTTGTTAGCATACTTCTAAAAACTTTTTCAAAGTCCTGAAAATGTCTCTCTCTCACAGTTCCACTCTCTTTTTGCAGGAGTCAAAATTAATTTCAATGCTTAAAATGAGTGTCCAAACAAAGTCATTAATATGAGAATGTGTCACTGTCTTACATAAATGCCTATCCACAATCCATGTGACTAAAAATATTTGTCCTCTAATTCAAGCCCTTTTTTATTATCCTATGATAGACTAATTCATTGTTTTAGTGCATTTTTAATTTATGATAAGATATTAGATAGATTCTAAGGTGGACCACCATTATTAAGAGCAGTTAGATTAAATTAAAGGTACACAATCTTATTAAACACCCTCCACATAAAAACTTTACCCTCCATCTTTGAAGGCTCCTCTACCTCCTCTGACAGCCCCTTCACCACGTACCACCACCATTCCCCTCTTGTACCCACCAACCCTTGTCCACTCCCATTTCTCCAAATCTCACACCCCCCTATCTCTGCCTCACGAAGTGGCTCCTCCACCACCTATAGATACGCCCTCCACCTTGGCGTCGTCCACCATTTCCTGAGCAACAAACAAAAAGACACTATCAAAACAAATTACCAGACACATGAGAGAATGAATGGACAAACAAGGGAAGTGATGAAACAATATCGAGCGCAGCCATTTGCCATTTGCCTCTTTCCGAAGCCAGAGGGCAACCATGCTGCATCTTGGTGGGAGGTCAGGTGGAAGAAATGGGAGCGCAGTTGGGGCCTAGGACCAACATAATGTTGCCATCGGGCAAGTACTTTCTGGGCCAACCCCTCTTTTTCTTTGAGGACTCTGAGGATATTGACACACACAACTTCTATGCCTTGCATGTGCCATTGTCGTTGTTGTTGTTGAAAGGCTCAGAAGAAAGAGAGTTGTCGTTCTAGAAAGAGAATCAAGAGGTGGTGAGGGCCATCATTGAAGAGTTGTTGTTGAAGGGTACGAGGCCCATGTATGGCCACGACTACTACCTAATTCCCTTTCAACAACAACCCTCCTCCTCCTAAGCATCTCAAAGACAGGGCATTGAAGACGTGTGCGCTGGTGCCCTTAGCAAAGAAAAGGGCCAACCAAGAAAGTATTCACCCGATGGCTACATTGCGTTGGGCCTAGGTCTCACCCACACTCCAGCTTCTTCCAGTGAACATCTCGCCAAGAAGCATCGCGGTCGCCCTCGACTCCGGAAAGAAGTCGATGGACACACTCAGAATTGTTTCACCCCTTCCCATGTTCGTTTGTTCTCTCATGTGTTTGTTAATTTGTTTTGGTCGTGCGTTTTTGTTTATTGCTCAAGAATTTGTGGACGATACCAAGGTGGAGGGCCTGTTCGTAGGCAATGAAGAGGCCGTTGTGTGAGGTGACAGTGGGGGTGTGGGTGAGGGTTGGTTGGTGATATTGGCATTTGTGATAGTGGTGGGTGGTGACAGAGTAGTCAAAGGTGGTGGAGGAGTCGCCGGAGGCGGCAAAGAGGGAGGGAGACTCGGGAGGGTAAAGTTCTGATGTGGAGGGTATATAATAAGATTGTATACCGTAGATGAATTTTAATAATGGTACATGATGGACCAGCTATGATAGTGATCTACCCTAGAATCCATCCAAAATATATAATAAAGAAATAGATAAATATAGGAAAAATTTTACATTTACCATATCCAATACTATATACGTGAGTACACTAGTAAGGAGACATACACGGAAAAGAGTGAGATTATAATAAAAACACTGATTCATTTTGTAGAAGAAAACAGTCAAATTTACTTCTTCATACAGCAAGCAAGAATGTATTCAACGTTGACAGGAATCTACATTAACTATTTTTATTGGTCATGGTTAGTCAAATTCATAGATTTTCTCACTTGTTAATACAATCAGAGCTCTGTAACAGAGTACATTTTTATTGTGGAAAATTGTCCGTGCAACAATCACACTGGCGTATATCAATTTAAGAGAGGTTTACTAAGAAGTAAGAGCAAAGGTAATCTACTCTGTTGCCTGATACAATTATGCCTAGAATCATTTAAAATTTATATTTAAGAAGTTCCACTGGAGCTGCAAATAAAACAAGTTTCACAAACACAAAGACTCTAGGATAATTGCAACCACTACACTTCATAGTTGAAACAAATGGATACATCCTTTTGCAGATGCAAAATTAAGTTTAGAAGAGGTTGTTCCTTCTTATAGTTTCAAACGAGCTACTATTCTGAGAATAAATCCAGGTAAAGCAAACAAGATTGACGAGATACCACAACCTTTGTACAATTAAATTCAAGCATAGACATTGTAACAAATTGATTCCATTTTACCATAACATGTTTAGAGACAAGAAAAGGACAAAATAATTAGAGATATAATAAAGGTAGGGGCAGGCAGCAAGCAGCACAGTGTATAGTTTAGTACCTCGACCATTAGAACACCAGGCATGATTGGCCTTTCTGGAAAATGTCCAGGAAAGAAGTTGTCATTTATTGTCACATTCTTTATGGCCACTGCAGAAACTCCAGGATTGTATTCAATCACTCTATCCACCAGAAGAAAAGGAAACCTGACAAAAAGAAAAAAAAAAAGGTGAATGTGAATCTCACCAATGTTCACAAAACAATTTAGAAAATGAGAAACGTTGAGAGTACCTGTGGGGCAAAATGTCACGAATCTGGTTGATGTCCATGACGGTTGGGAATGCGGGATACCCTGCAAAACGCGCGCTATTGCTTCTCAAAAAAAAAAAAAGAATGGGAATCAAAAGGGAGAAACAAGATGAAATTCATACTTAATTCAATTGGGGTGTCATGTTGAGGAGCATTGGCAGCATCGGAGGAACAAAACGTGGTGAGCGACGTCGTTTTCCTCGACAAGGGATGGGATCTGGGGTTGGGGAATTTGACAAGTGGAAATTTGGGTTGCAAGGAAATGGCTTTGGCTTTGGGTTTGGATGGAAGAGAAATGGGAGAAACCAATGTGTTGGAGAAAGCTGAGGCTGCCATTGGGTTTCAAGCGTGAAGTGAAAAACCAAAGCTTGTAATTGAAGTGTGAGCACTGAGTTATTGAAAGTTTATGCAATTGCAGGTTAACGTTAAAAGCAAAGCAAGGCGACAGAAACAATGAAGTTGAAGTTAAAAAGGCTGCAAAGTGCAAGTTCGAAAGGAATGCTACGTTTTGGGTTTCAGTTAGGGCGGAGCCTCCCAAGTTGTTGTTGTTTGTTCAAGCAAGGTTCACTGTTGGGTTGTTGGACCATAAAAAGTACAACACTCACTGGGTGTCGGGCATTGCTAACACCCCTAGTAAAATTGCTGCTGCTACACCTTGAATTACGTGATTTTTCTGCTTTGTCCTTTCATAAAAATGATACGGATTAGTTAATCCATATAAGATTTAGGGTTAACTAATTCGTATGAGCCCAATTTATGTATGAGGCTTGTGGATTGGGCTCATACGGATTACTCTAACCAACTAAATTAATATATCAATTATATTACAAGATAAATGATGTTGTTATATATATAACACTAAAATTTTTCATGTATATTTAATGCGCGTATAAATTTATATAATAAATTTTGTAATGATTAATTTTGATATAACTCATACGGATTAGTTAATCCATATGTTTTTTTATAAATAAAAAAATTACTATTAATAAATTAAAAAAAACATACAAATTAGCTAATCGTATGAGTTATATCAAAATCAATTGTCACAAAATTTATTATTTAAATTTACATGTGTATTAAATATATATTAGAAATTTTAGTGTTATATATAACAATATTATTTATTTTATAAGATAATTGTCTATTAGCTTAGTTGATTAGAATGTCGTGTTAATAATGTGAAAGTCATAGGTTTGACTCTTGCTTGGATCATTAATTTTAAATTAATTTGTAAAATATATTTTTGAAAAAAATTATAAAAAAATACTTATTAATCTGTATAGTAATCCGTGTAACTCATATGAATTATATAATCCGTAGAAAAAAAATACTCAAGGGTATTTTTGGAATTTTGTTTTAATGCTGGGTGCACAAGCAATATGTCCGGTGCACCTAGCAACATCCTGTGTGTCAGTGAATGTTAGATACTATTACAATGGAGCCCAGTCCAGTCCACAGGGTTCTTATTTCTTACCCCAATCTCTGTTGGATCTGTCCTAGGCCCACTCCATATGTTCCGCCTTTGTTTGCCCCATGTTATTCTCATCCTTTTTTGTCCAAGTTCATATCCCATTTTTTTATAATTTCTGAAATGACAATATTGTCCTTAGTTATATCCCCACCCTTTCAACATTTTTCTCACTTCCTATAATAAAAATTAACAAATATATTCTACGTGCTAATTTGTGAAGAGATGACTATGAGTAAATATTATTTATTCTATAAAAGAATTCATGAATAAATACAACGAAAAGATTTTAGCCTTAATAAGTGGGTTGGTCTAATTGATCCCAACTAAAAATGAGGTTAAACAACTCCATCTTTGTTAATCATAAAAAATAATAAATTTTAAAATATCATAAAAAATAAAATTTCAGAATTTTTTTTATATATGTCAAAGTGATGGAAAAGAAAAAATATCTTTGAATTTAAATTCTGATCGAATCTAATCTAATCTAATCCAAACCAAACTCATAAAAATATGTATATTTTTATTCATTATTTTATAATATAAATCATATTTTTATTTTTATTTTTATTTCCTATATATTTATATAATTATCATATAACTTTTATCTATGAAATTACATTAAGTTAAAAGAAATTCTTTTACTACCTATTTGAGTTAAGATGGATAAATATACAATTATTAATTATATAATGACATATAAATAAAATATTTAATATTTCAATTATTTATTAGATATCTTATTTCTTATTTAATATTTTCAAAAAATAAAAGTAAAAATAAAATAAAAAAACCAATCCATTCCAATTCAGAAACATCCCTAATATTAATTGATAGAATTTATAATAAAATAAATATCTAATTTTAATTGGTTATTAAAGAGAGAATTATTTGACTTCATTTTCATTTCGGGCCCCTTTGACAAATCCCTTGATAAGTTTGTTACAAAAGTCAACATCTCTCTTTGGAAATCACCTCATCAACGAATGAATAATTAGTATTGTATTTATGGCTACTTCAAAGGACAGCGGGATCTTAGATATTTTTTCCAAAAAAAATAATTAGTATTGCATTCCCATTGCATACACATGACATTATTGTCTTAGATGATTGAAACCTCTAAGCAATTGTCTATTTTCATCCGTAATTTCGGCTTTGTACTTATTCTCATCAACCTGATATAGAACATTGTCTAACAATGGAAAGATCAAACTCATCATATTTAATTAGGCCTTCCAATATGGTAATATCTCGTTCTATAATATGAGTTATAACTAATGCAAATATTGTTGATTGAGAAAACTTCCAAAAAATAACTACGGACAAGTTGTGTATTGATATATTCTGTAGCTTCTCCACGTCATACATGTAAATATTACAGCTAGCTTTCATTTCGTTGTAGACAAATTCAACGGCAGAAGCTGCTATATATATACCTTAGTTATCACTTGTCAATTTTCTAATTAAACAATGTATCGAAAATATAACACCAAATGATTACAACCAATAGCTAGCTAACTTACAGCTCAGTAAATGAATTAGCCCAAATATCTATAGAAGATTACCAGGCAAAAAAACTATTAACCCACATAGCTGAGGCTTAGTTTAAACCCTCCTCTTGCGGATTGAACGAAGTTAAAACCCAAATGCTTAACTTTCTATCTATTGGAAAGCAAATTATTCAAAATGATTAACTTTTCGTCTATTAAAAAACTAATTACTCGATTCTTATGAATTTAACTGTCCAGTGAAATAAATGAATTATAAATCTCTAAAATAATAGATAGAAAATTATGGAATTCATGATATCTAATATGTATATGCCTCCCGCCATTCTTCAGAAAAATTACATTTTATAATTATAATAAGCTATATACACTATGTCAGTAGCCAGCGTTAAGATAGTGTTTAAACGGAAAGATATTGAAGAGAAGAAATTTGAGGGTTTTAAAACAGTGTACTTAGGGTTTTAAAAGGAAATGGACAGAATTAGAGTATCTTTGTCCTCATTTTTTCCTTTATACAAATATTAAGAGAATTCAGAGGAGAGAAAATGATTTTAAATTCAATGAAATATTAGATTTATAGAAAACAAATATTTTTAAACATATAAGTTATATTATAATTAAATTTCATAATAAATAAATATCTTTGAATATATAAATTATATTTTAGATTTATAAAGAATAATATAAATTATGATATAAGGTTAACTATTAACATCATCTTTTAAAAATTCTTTTAAAATTCAATTTAGATATAAAGGTTAAGGAGGGTAGGGTAGATCGAAAGAAATTGACAATAAAGAAGATTTAGGGCATAAATAAAGATAAAATGAGAATGGTTTAAAATCATTTGGAGTGAGAATTTTTTGAGTATTTGCCCATAATTATTAGAATAGTTTCATGGAAAAAGAAAAAAAGTTACTATTTATTCTATAACATTTTCTGTAAACTTTTACACTTTGGAAACATTTAGTCTCACCAGCCAAAAAAGAAGAAAAAGAAAAAACAAACTACAAATGCATATCATACACTTCAACAAAGACAAATAAAACCACGCTTCTCCTAAGCAATGTATACATTTATTTTAACATGCTAGCTAGTTAATGGCAGAACATATCTTGCGAATTTCACCATCAGTACCGGTCTTCAACTCAATGTTGCTCATCTTCACCATAGACTTTGCAAATTCCACGTTGAAAAGCAAGCCTTTGAAGCCGCCCAGGTACCTCTGTACAAATGACTTCGTGGAAGGATCATTCCAAAGTGCTTGATCAGACTGCAGAATTCCACGGCCAATCCTCAAATTAGCAAAGTAAGATGTGTCAAATCTGGTTTGACTACCCGTATCAAGAGCCACTCGGTTTGAACCGCCACTATTTTGTGGGCAGAGTGCTCTAAGTTGAGAAAGAAATAAAGGGTTGATGGAAGAGTCAGGACCATTTGCAGTGAAGTTGTATAATCTATTACTGAAGAATTGGCATGCTGTAGTACCAATGCTATGCCCACCTACACATGTATTCACCAAAATAAATTAGTTATTTCAACTCTATCGTTAACTACTCGTACCTTAGTTTCACATGATTTTTTCTTTTGGTACATAGAAGATAAAGTTCGAGTAAATTTGAGTGCTTAGACTTTTTCAGTTTTTTGTATACCCGTTGAAAAACGTCTTTTAATTTTTTTAAACACCCTATAAAAATATCCAATTAATCACTTGAAAATGGGAAAAAAATAAGAGCCAAAAAAGACGTTTCCTAATGACAATATAAGAAAAGTGACGTGAAAAAGTCAACAATACAGTTTACATATAGTGATTCTATTAGCATTTTGCCACTACGTAGTTAGAACCTCACTTGTCACAAAGCAAAATCGAATTTTTTTTATGATCAAGTATCAATTTGTTAGTTTTATTAATTAAGAAATTCGAAGTGATGAACTCTTGGTGAATCTTATATCTACTAAATTGAAATTGTAGTAATGATGATCAATTCATTGATTTGAAGTGTGTAAACAAACTTATACGTGCATGTGATTGTATAAAGTTATTACCGACAAGGGTGACGAGGTCTTGAGTGTTGAGACCCTTTGCTGCGAACTTTTGTTTCTGAACATCAACAGAGTCAAAAGGAGCAGGCAAGTTACTCACATCGGAAGCCTGTGATATGCGTCCATCTCTGCGTCCAGTAGGCACTTGCCAATTCGGTCCACCACTCTGCCATGCAAATTATATAATAAGCCAAATTTTAGTTATAACCTCATTACATGTATACAAATATATTAATTAATTAATTGAACTCAACTTGGCAATTGATTCAACTAGTGAATCTAAATGTCTTGCACTTTGCTAACAAAGACATATATATTATGAGATTAATTATTTGCAACATTACATAAATTCAAACATTGATAGATTTTGAGTTAAGTACTACCAGAGAAACGGAATCACGAGCTGCAAGAGCAAGGATATCAGCACAAGACACAACACCGGGGCACGCAGCCTCGAGCTGTGTCTTTGCATTATCAATAACCTCAAATCCTCGTAAACCAAGGTTTGCAAATGCTGTTCTCTCAGTTCCATCACCGGCAATGAGAACAGAAGCATCGCAACCTTGCACAAAGCAATCATGGAAGTGCATCCGAAGCAACCCAGCAGCCAAGGTAGGATCAGACCTAACGTGGGATTGAACTGTGGACCTAACAATGAACTCAGCCCGTGGGCATGTACTCGAATAGAACCCTACACGCGTCCCTTGCCCATGCACTGTGTTCACAATGGCCAGAGCAAGCACAAGAAACACTAGTGAGTACAAACTCTGTCCCTCCATTTTTGGGAGGAAATTAACAGTTGTAAATGTAATGGATAATATTTGTTTAGGCACTTAGTGAGAGAGTGTGTGATGAGGAGGAGGAGGTATTTATAAGTGTGGTTTAGTCAACTTTTGGGTATCTCAAAAAAACAAAAGTCAACTTTTGGAGAAAGAGTAAGCAAAGCCGGCTACATGCAATGCAAGTGTATTGAAATGATGATATGGCTAAGGGTTCACATACATATGAAACCGAGCTCACGGGTTTTGTCTTGTGCCGAGGCACGGTCTACTGTGATGCAGCTGGTGCAAATAAAAATGATACCGCGTGAGAGTGTGTATTTAGTCAAAGTTTTCCATTTTGGTGACCACCACACCAAAAAGTAGAGCTTTATGCGGGAAAGCTCAATCCTCTACTGAACAAAATTTGTCGATACTGAACTCTGGTAGACTCAAAAGATATAAGGAAAAGAAGAAATATATAATATAAATATAATAAATTATATATTTTTTAGAAGCTAAACTGAATATTTTTGTGAAAAATTGACCAGATTTCAACGCAACAATTAAGATGTAGTAAAATCTACACACAAAAGATATTACATTTGGCAATTGAAAGTCGATGTCAAGACTAATTTGTAAACATCTTCCAACCTTAATTTACTAAGTGTCCTTTAGTAAGAATAGAGTCCGAATGATCATTGAGCACTAGATAATATCTCCCAAATGAGGTGATTTTAAAGAGGTTTAAGAGTTTGAGGTCAAAATATTGATGCTAGTAAAAGGATGAATAAAAATATAATTAAGTTAAATAGACTTATTTTAAAAAGTCAACTAATTTTTTTAATAATATATATTTGTTTGCAACCTTTACCATTTCTGTAGGCCTGCCCCAAAGATTCAATTGTGTCAGCTGACAACCAGTTGAATATTTTGACTAAATATAAACCAAAAACTAGTTGATTGTAAACACAATAATTTCTTTATTGATAACTGATAAGATAGATAGTTTCACTAAGAAATGGGGTTCATTTCCTAGATATGATCGGTTCCCATACTATTAAAAGCGTTTAAACATGCAATTTGACTAAATTTGTGGTGAAATGTGATTGTAAGTAGTGGACAATTTTTTAAAATTTTGCATCATAAAAAATAGTAAGAAATTAATAGTTTTACTCATATTATTTAAAATCAAAATTTTAATAAATTAATATTGTTTTAAATTATTAATTTTTTGAAAAAAGTAGAATTAAGTTAAATAATTTATATTGTTTAAAATCAATTTTTTTAATATTTTATTAATAATTGGATGCAAGCATACAATGGAAATCATATGATTCAAAAGATCAACTTTTTAACTTTAACGAACCATATCATATAATAATAATAATAATAATAATAATAATAATAATAATAATTGACTAGCTGATTATATCGTGTGTGTGCAAGAATGTTAAAATAAGCAAAAAAGTTTTTTAATTGAATAATAATTCATTTTATAAGCAATTGTCTTATAATTTCAACATATCTATAAAAGTAACGTAAAATAATTAATATTGCATTCCCATAGTACACATATGACATTGTCTTAGATTGAAACTTCTAAGCAATTGTCTATTTTCATCCGTTATTTCCGTTTCGTGCTTATTCTCATCAATCAGGTAATCATATCAACAACTTGTATTTACTCTCCCACAATGAAAAGATCCAACTCGTCATATTTTAGGTTGGCCAATATGAAATTTTCTCATTCTATAGTATTAGTTATAATTAATGCAAATGTTAGTTGAGAAAACCGCTAAAGAAAACTGTGGACAAGTTGTGTGATACTGTAGCTTTAATATCTACATCACACATATTACAGCTAGCTTTCAATTTATTGTAGACAAATTCAATGACTGAAGCTGCTATATAATGGAAAGGGCTCATCGAATATAATATAACATCAATGGATACAGCCAACAGATAACTTACATCTCAATAAAAGCCAAAATATCTATATAGAAAATTAGCAGGGGAAAAAATGTTAAAATGATGAGAAAAATAAAATAAAGGCTTGATGTGTTTGAATTAGTATTTTTCAGTTTTTTTTTTAATTAAACGCCTTTTTTTGTAAATATTATTGAAAAAAGTGATTATTTAAAAAAGTATTAATTTCAAACATGTTTCATTAATTTAGATATCAATATATTAAGGTCTCAAGTCGCAACGTATGCGGTTAATTTGTTTTAACATTATTTTATCAGCAATTCCCTTGAGATTTATAGTTTTCGCT
The DNA here is from genome assembly GCF_004193775.1 of Glycine soja. Taxonomy (NCBI): domain Eukaryota; kingdom Viridiplantae; phylum Streptophyta; class Magnoliopsida; order Fabales; family Fabaceae; genus Glycine; species Glycine soja. Next base: position 4,142,996 of record NC_041016.1, read on the forward strand.
AATCTGAATTCTCACCCCCCACATTTTTACAGATTAGGATTTGAACCCGGCAGTTTACAATATATCAAAACTCGATTATGCAATACACACTACTCATGTATACATCTTCCACAACATGAATAAATATTTTAAATTTACAAAATTGTCAATCACAATATCAAAATTAAATTATTTTCTTTATCACCATATTATATTGATGCAAAGTATCTCCGACACATGTTGACGTTGATAAATTAATTCATCATTCTATGTAAACTCAAAAAAATTAATATATGGGTAATTCAATTAATAATTAAAAACTATTTGTTTCTCTAAAAAAATTTAATATTTAATTTAATCAATAATTGAGTAAATTGATTTGATGTTATTTAGAAAAGGATTATTATGTTGAACAAAATTTAATATTTATTCTGTAACTTGTACACTTTCAAGATGAAAATATTTCGTCTGGCCAGACAAAAGAAGCAAATTGTATATGATACACTTCACTGGCAAATGCCAACAGAGAAACGGTTCTAGAAGCAATTTAATTATTAATTGTTTGAAGTGGCTATAAATCTAGTTGATGGCAGAACATATCTTGCGAATTTCACCATCGGTACCGGTTTTCAACTCAATGTTGCCCATTTTCACCATAGACTTCCCAAATTCCACGTTGAATGTTAATCCAAGTAACCCTCTTATTAAGCCCAAGTACCTCTGAACAGTTGTCTTTGTGGAAGCATCACTCCATAGTGCTTGATCAGATTGCAGAATTCCACGAGAATTCCTCAAATTACTATAGTAAGATAAATCAAATTTGGTTTGACTACCCGTATCTAGCGCTACTCGTTTTGAACCGTCACCGTTTTGAGGGCATAGTGATTGTAGTTGGGAAAGAAATGAAGGGTCGATGGAAGGGTCAGGACCATTCGCGGTGAAGTTGTACAATCTGTTACTGAAGAACTGGCAAGCTGTAGTACCAATGGTATGTGCACCTATATATATACATTAGTTCACAAAAATAAAATCCATTAATTCAACTTTGTATTGTGAACCTGTATCTTAGTTTCATATAACATATACTTTTGTTTTCATAAAAGATATAGTCGTATGAAGTTAATTTTAGTATTTATTTTTCCACGGCACTTTTGTTTGTACCTTTTTTTAATATCCATTGAAAAGCATTGTTCAATTTTTTTCAAACACGTATCCTTTTAAAAAAATGTCATATCACTTGACAATGATAGAAAATAAGAAAGAAAGAAGATGTTATTCTAATGTGCGTTACATATATAAGAAAGTGTAATAAAAAGTGAATAAGTCAACAATTATATTAAAGTTAATGTGAAGTCATTCTATTTGCATTTTGCCACTACCTATAGTTAGAACTGAGCTGTCACAAAGCAACCGTGATATATACTATGTGAAAAGTATGAGTTCGATTTGAAATGATGATCAATTCGATCGTTGACTTGAAGTGTGTAAACAAACTTATATATGTGTAAGTGTAATTACCAACAAGGGTGACGAGGTCTTGAGTGTTGAGGCCCTTTGCTGTGAACTTTTGTTTCTGAACATCAACAGAGTCAAAAGGAGCAGGCAAGTTACTCACGTCGGAAGCCTGTGATATGCGTCCATCTCTGCGTCCAGTAAGCACTTGATAACTCAGTCCACCACTCTGCCATGCAAAAATGCCAAATTTTAATTAATTATAAACACATACGTACATATATATATATATTATAAGCACGACATGATGCATACAAATATATATATTGAACTCATCAACTTGGCTATAATATTAATTATTTGTAGTACATATATAAATTCAAAATGGATAGAATTTGAGTGTTGATGAATTACCAGAACAACGGAATCACGAGCAGCAAGAGCAAGGATATCAGCGCAAGACACAACACCGGGGCATGCAGCCTCGAGCTGTTTCTTTGCATCATCAATAACCTCAAATCCTCGTAAACCAAGGTTTGCAAATGCTGTTCTCTCAGTGCCAGAACCGGCAATGAGAACAGAAGCGTCACAACCTTGCACAAAGCAATCATGGAAGTGCATCCGAAGCAACCCAGCAGCCAAAGTACTATCAGAATTAACATGGGTTGTAACTGTGGACTTAACAATGGACTCAGCGCGTGGGCATGTACTCGAATAGAACCCTACACGCGTCCCTTGCCCATGCACTTTGTTCACAATAGCCAAAGCAAGCACAAGAAACACTAGTGAGTACAAACTACGTTCCTCCATTTTTGTGAGGAAATTAAAGGGTTGCAAATGCACCACCCTAAGTGAAGTGAAATGAAATGTTATACGAAATAGATAGTTAAATTTGTGTTGAATATGAATATAATGTGATGTGGAGAAGGAATTTATAAGGATGGTTTGGTCAACTTTTGGAGAACTAGTAAGCAAAATCGGCTTGTGCAAGTATATAATAAGGGTGCATGAAGCTGGGGTCACGTCTTTTGTCTACTGGGATGCAGTGATAATGCAAATGATTACGCGTAATGGGTGCATTTTGTCAAAGGGTGGTGTTTTCTTTTTCATTATCCACTTCCACTTGCAATAAGTGGTGGGATCTTTCTAAGAAATGCTATTGCACTTGGCTTGTCACGTTCGTAGGCGACGAAGTTGGATGCTGCCGCGAAAAGTACCAAAGAACTTCTCCAGTCTCCACCTTGAGTAAATTACTAACTAAGGGTGTGCTTTTGGAAGAAAAGATAGAAATAATACTGAAAAAAAAATTATTTTTTTTTATCGTGAAATTAGCATATATTTTATTTTATTTTCATCATCTTCATTTTCATTTTCATGTTTCTTCATTTGAGATATCTCTCTTTTTGGGTGGGAACGAATCTCAACGTGAGTCATGTGTCTGGCCTACCGCACTTTCTTTTCTAAAAAATATATCTTTTTTCTGTGGATGGAATTTTTCGATTGTGATGAGGTTGAAATTATATATCAATATTTTAATTTAGTTTATCAGAACTAAAGATGAATATTCGTTATCATAAATATTATGCTTTTTAGGAATTAAGTTTCATAAAATTTAATTTTCCGAATTTATTGTTTGAACGGAAGATATAGAATTTTCTTTTGGTTCAAATTAGATGCAGAATTTGAAAATAAATCAATTATGATCAGTTCTATTAACGTAAGAGGCTAGGTAAGGGCTTTCTTTCTCTTTAAATAACATTGCTGGTTTGAATATTGTGAAGACAAAAAAAGTTCTAAGAGAGAGCGCGCTAGCTTTATTTCTATAAGTGATCGATATGATTCGATTATGACTCATACATATTAGTTGGATTAAAGTGGGTAGCCTCAAAAAGTAAAACCTAAGACAAAATGATTAATTAGTTATGAATATTGTCACGTTAAAAATATGTTTATGATATAAGCATTTGGAATATAATAATATTTTTTATTATAAAATAATGATTTAAAAATTAATTAAAAATGCATATTTTATTAACAATATTTTAAGTTTCTTAAAAATTATAAGTGGATCCAACAAATTAAAATAACATGGACATAATATATATTTGATTAAAAAATTAAATATATACTTTAATTAAATGGGTCCTTTGAGAATACTTTTACATTAAAATTTTGAAAGTAGAATTTTTTCACCTATAATTTGGGGGGGGGGGGGGGTGGGGATGTTTTTATTCAGTATAAACAAAATTATTTTTTTAGAGTTTTCTTTTTCATTAATGCCCAAGAATTTTTAGGCTTTTTTCTTTTAAGAATTATTTATAACTTCTCTTTATTTATTCTCTCTCTGAAATGTTTTTTTACTTAATTTAAATCCACATGTCATTAATAGTAAAACTCAACTCAAACTTCTTAAATAATGTTTGATATTTGAGCTTTGTGGATAAAGAATTATCCAGAAAAAAGACCACACAAAAATAATAGTCATTCAAATTCCGCGACAACCATTGATAAAGTCGATGAATATACTTCACACAATTTAAATTTTAATTGGATATTAAAATTTAAATCTTGACCCACCGTTAAAAATGTTGATTCTATATATTAAATAAATCATATTTTAAAATTATTTTAATTTTAGTTAATTTCATTTTGAATTTGATTTTAAATTTTTTTCATATTATATTAAATTAATAGACTTATATATTACATTATGCAATTAAATAAATCATGTTTATATTTTCCTCTTTAACTCTGAAAACTTTATCTTTTAATTTAATATATTTCAATCTAATAAAATTAAAATTTTAATTATTAATAATGAAGACATTTATCATCATACTTTGTTCTCTGTATCTATAGTTTTGCTAACCAACAGGGCAATGGTTAAAAAATTAATAAAATATTTTTTTATTAAAAATTATAGTAACTAGTGTGTATTGATAATATTAAATATGATATTTCTAATAAAAAAATATTTATCGATTCTTTAATTATTAATTTCAACAATTAACAAATTTATTTTAATTAAAAAAACTTTTATAAAGTATTGATGTAATAATTTATTTAATTGATAGACTTGATAATTAAAAAGTTCTCGAAATTAAGTTTTCATCTTTGATTATAAAATAGCTATCTTAAAAGAATAGTCTTTTTTTGTGGTACATAAAATAGGATATTAAGTTCTGTAAACATACATGCACAAATAATTTTATATCATATCAGGAACGGCAATTATTGTGGAAATAATTATGCGATGTTATATCTCCATATGCATCATTACATGATACATGCACGTGAAATTAAATTGCAGATGTATGAACGACTAGGGATTTTCTCCTTGTAATTATTACTAATTAGGTAGGGATAGCAGGTGGGTCCTGTTTGACAAATAGTAAGTTATCCATTTTCATCAGTCTTCCATCCATGATATACGACACGTTAACATCTTTAAAACTAATCCTTAATTCACGCATTAAATATATTTTTGTCGTGGAAATTATTTTATTATTTTAGTTTTTATTGTTTTCCTGAAGTATTCTCTTTTTAGAAGTAATAATCATCCTGTTGAAGCTACTGTGACACTGTAAATGCGAACAAATATTTGAACCTTAATTTTTCAAGTTGTAGAATACTAATTCCTTCTGTAATTAAGTTCAAATATATGCATAATTGTTGTTAATTAGTTTTAATTTTTAATTAGATCTTATTTCTTTTAAGTCTTATATATTTATTTTTATTCATAAAAATAAAAAAATTATAATAACTCACCTATTCTTACACAATGATCAACTTAACTAAAGCTCAAAATCTTATGTATTACTTAAAAGAATATATTATAATATCATGTTTTGATATGTATTTAATACAAACGCAAACCTATAACTTAATACTACGTAACACTAGCATTTATGTATCTCTCTTATACTAAGCTGAGTAAATATGTGATAACTAATAACAGCGGAAATGTCGTCCTTCGAATTTCACCATTAGTGGCCGTCATGAGATGTTGGCCATCTTGACCATAGATTTACCAAATCAGACGGTTGAAGCGATGTGTGCCTGAATATTTCTTAACAATTTTCCTTGTGGAAGCATCATTCCAAAGCACCTTATCAGAATGGAACAAATATAATGAAGTAAGACAATTGGCTACCAGTGTCTAGTGCCACTTGCTTCCTTAGTCGTCCATTTAAATTTGTCGCATAAATGGAACAAATATAATGAAGGGTCGATCGAAGGATCCGTACCATTTGAACTGTATATTCTATCTGCGTAGAATTGCCTAGCTGTTCTACCAATCGTGTGCCCGCCTATATATGAGTACATATAAATTAATCACATCAATCTTAATTATTAAGTTGTGGTGCAAATTAAGCCATATATATGATGAAGTCCAACTTTATTAAATTACTCACACGTCAAATCGTGCAATATATAAATTTACAAAATTTGAATTATTAAAAAGTGCATAGTTACCGGCAAGAACGACGAGGTGTCGGATGTTGAGACCAAGAACAGAAAACTTGTGCTTCTAGATTGCAATGGTATCATTAGGAGCAGGCAAAGCACAGGTTAATTCCCATAACAACGGCATCACGAGCTAGCAGCTAGGGCAAGGATATCAGATATTAAAGATGGACACAACAGCAGGGCAAATATTCTCGATCAGTGCCTTCCTTTGTTCAACAAATTACCACCATCCATTTTACTATAAGCAAAAGTATACTAGACTGAAGTAGTGAAGTGCAAGTTTTGTTGGCCGAGAATGCATGTCAAGTGGTGTAGGTATTTATAGGCTCATTAATTACTATTGTATGAGAATGAGTAAGCAACCAATATGCATGCAATTTAATTAATTTTTTGTTTTCATAAGTCTTTGAACAAGTCCTCATTCTTGTAGTTTTAGCAATAGTGTAATGTATAACACCCATAAGCAACATATACTTATCACCAGAGCTAAGGTCATTCAATATCAGACCTCATATTTCTGTACACGGGTGTGATCGTGGTGTGTAAATATCAGCTCTTCTTCACTTATTCATTTAGATCAATATTAATTTTCTGTTGCCAAGTGATTAATTAATGTAAGCTTAACTTCATAATTCATAATTTTTTAAAAATAAATATCTGAGTTGTAAAATTATTAATGGGTATTATAATTAAGCAATTTTAATATATATAACCAATTTATTCAATTTATAGTACAATGAAATTGATCTTAAATAAAATTTCAATAATTTTAATTTTGAAAACTTTTTTAACAGTCACAATAACTGCATGTATTATTAATAATATTTTATAAACAATAAGTATCTGAAAAAAATATGTCAAAATCATTGATTTATTAATGTTGACCAAACCTAGCTAAAAACTTTGTAAGATTAATATGCATATTTTATTTTATTTTATCCTCAACTAGTCTTTTGAATTTTTGTAATTAAAATAAAAAATATTTTTATATCTTATTTTTTATCAACAAATATTAAATCTTATTAGTTTTATTTCCTTATTAAAATTGCTTTCAAATCAAGTAGATAGCACATGCAGAAGACTATGTCAGCGAACAATAATATATGTACAAAAATGGATCCATACAATTTACATGATGTTTCATATGTTTTTATAAACATAATAAAAGAAATTAAAGCTTACGGACTCATCTTAAGTTTTGAAAGACTTCTTTACATATTACATAGTAACAATGCTAGAAAGATTTCCTTTGTTCTCACACGTATAAGTATCGTCAATCCACTATGTTGCAATCTTAAGAATTAATACGTACACATAGGTATATCTATCATAGGTATTTGCCTATAAGTTTATTCTCTTTATACCACAAGAACCACCATCTAATTAAAATTATCACATTCTTATAATTACTTCCAATTAACGTGCTTATTCCTTCCTTTTCTAATTTATTCAAATATTTTCGAGATGTCAACAAAATTATTTACCGTTTCAAATTCTTAGCTACAAGTCATACATGTTTACATAGATATATGAATTTCCTCAAAATAATTTAAAACAAAATGGATATATCATATACGAAACATATTGTCAAGTTACAAATTTGTTATCTACTAATTAATACATATTTTTTTTACATGATTTGTAGTTTTATGATTTTATGTTTTGTATTCAACTTTATTATTATTATTATTATTATTATTATTATTATTATTATTATTATTATTATTATCATTCTTTTTTCTTACTTAATTTATATGAGTATATCCTTTTACTTATTTTTAATAGTCATGAATTATTATTTTTTAATGTTAATAGAAGTATAGAACAAACCACTCATGACTCAACCATAAAAAAAAATAAAGTTGTTTCCTTGAGTGTGTTTTTATATAAGCAGCCATTAAAGCAATAAGATTTTCTTTACTCCGTTAAAACAATAAGATATAAGTGTGGACAGAAGTAAAGAAATCTTTGCTGGTTTTTCATGTGTATATATAAAGTAGTCTAATATGTTTTTTTATCCATAAAATTCAAATAAAGTAACTCGTATATTTTATTTGACGGCAACACTCTTTATTTAATCAATTAAGTTATACCTACTTAATTATAGCATCTAAAGTAATTACTTTAAATCCAGGCCCGTGTATATTTTCTTGTGCACTGATCATTATTGGCTTTGGCTTCACCACAACAAAAATCATATGAAATTAAATTACCAAAGAGTATGTTTAACTAAAAAATACCTAAGTATAAGATCTTTTTTTAAAAAAATTATGTTCATTTTTAGAAATTTATTTGTATTTTTTTTATATGATTCTTTTCTAATTTTTAGATGTATTAATTATTTTATATATATATATATATATATATATTTTTAATTATTCTCTCTTCAAACATCAATGAAAGACAACTGAGAACATCTTCAATGCAAGTATTTCATAAGTTTAAAAGTAAACAACGTTACTTACATAAGTTTTTGCCATTAGAGTAAATTACTTGACAATAATGTAGTGTTTAAGTGAGTTTTTTTATATAAACAATAATTATTTAATTCATTCTTATTAATTAAAGAATCAATTTTTAATTACAAATTTAATGTGACTCAAGTTAAGTATTTACTTTAGCAATTTTAGTATAAAAGTAATTTTTTATGTAAAATTTTTAAATATATGTATCATTACATTACATGACTCATAAATATAAGATAAATAATTCATTTAAACAATCAATATTTTAAGTGGATAGAGGGATAATGAAAAATAATTTTAAAATGATAATATAAATAATTAATAAATTTAATGTGATTAATTAAATTAATTATTTTTTTAAGAAATATAAATTAATTAAAAGATTTTTATAACTAGACAATAAGAGGGAATTACTACTCATTACATTCGGAGTGACTAGGGATTTTTGTTTTAAAAAAAGATGGATACTTCATACTAGTAACTAGCTAACAAAAAGTAAAAGATATAATAATTTCATTTCACTGCTAGCTTTTCTGCGGTCATAGTCAAATTCTGCGATGAACAGATCTTAAATGATTTTTATTTCATTGTCTCCAATATCTTTATTGCTGTATCCATTTATAAGTAAAGAATGAAGACTTCATACTTTATACTTTGCTGACATAAATTAAGGAGGTGTATAGAAGTTTAATCTTGGCATGCAGAAGAGTGTGCAATTAACTGCCACACCGAAAAAGCTCACTCTTATTCACTATAACAATTAACTAATTAATTAATAGCATAACATTTATTGCGAATTTCACCCAGAGAACCGGTCTTGACACCAATGTTGCTCATCTTGATCATAGACTTTCCGAATTGGACTTTGAAGGGAGCCGTGGCCAAGTATTTCTGAACAAATTAAAGCCTCTTGTGGAAGAATCAGTCCAAAGCAGAACGAAGTATGATGTATCGAATTTGAATTGGCTACCAGTGTCTAGTGCCACTCGCTTCGTTGGTTGGTTTTGTCGCAGAAATGGAAGAAATGAAGGATCAGTTCCTTTCGGCTTGTATATTCTATCGTATGCCCACCTATATCACACAAATTAATGTCTTCATATCAGTCATGCAGAAATCGTAAGAAATTAATGATTTTTTCTCATAATTTAATAGTGCATTAAAAGAAGTATATTTAAAAATATGTATGGCTAGGATTTCTCATCACTCATGTAATATGTATGTTATTTATTAATTATAACGCCAATCCAGAATATTTTTTTATTTATTATACTACTTCTTGATTTTATTTATAAGATATAATTTTTTTAATTTTTTTTATATAAGATTTAATTCAGGTTATCTCATGCATTAATTATTTTTAAATTAAAAATATTTCTCATTAAAAAAGAGATTATAATAATATACATATAAAAAAGAAAAAAACATTAAAAACTATGATAATTTAGTATTATCAATTAAATTAATTATTTTTCTTAATTTTAATAAATTAAGTACAAATCAAATTATCTCTCGAAGTTGAAGTTAATAGGGAGCAGCATGGTTTAAATTACTATTTTTTGTGTGTTCTTGTATTTTTTTTATCATATTTCATTATAAATGCCTTAAATCGTGCAACATAAATGAGGATATCGATTTGCAAGAAAACGATTTTCTGCGTGTTTTAGATTAATTTATTTTACAAATAACTATTTTTATAGATTTGCGGATATAATTATAAAAAAAAAAATAGAAAACTGTAACAAATTACTCGAGTTTAATTGAAAAGTACGAGTATCAGCAAGAATGACGAGGTCTTCGGTGTTAAGACCCTTTTTTAAAAACTTATCCTTCTGGGTTGCGACGTTATCATTACGACCAGGCAAGCTTAAGGCTTCTGTTCCTATTGAAACCCTTCCATCTCTGCGTCCAGTGGGCACTTACCAACTTAGTACGTCCACCACTCTGCATGCATGCAAGATGCAACACATATATATAACTCATACTAACTAGTATAATATTTTGAATATTATTCCATATCATGATGATTAGATAATTAAGTTATATTTTGAAAAAAAATTCAATAAATATTACTATCTAAGACATAGTCAATAATTTTTTTTTATCCCTTGTTATAAGATTTCATTTCATATTTTTTTTCATTAATTATTTTTTTACTAAAATATCATAAATTATGATTAAAGACGATGAATAATTTTTGTTAAAATTAAAGATAAATTTAATATTAATAATTAAGCTAATTAATTTTTTTAATAAACAAATTAATTAATTATGTCTTATAATTAGTACACGAGTGAGAAAAATTATCAGAACTACAGAATCAGGAGCAGCAAAGGTAAGGATATCAGCACAAGAGACAACACCAGGGCACACAGCCTCGAGCTTAGCCTTAGCATCATCAATAACCTCGTATCCTCTCAAATTAAGGTTTGGCCCTGCTGTTCTCTCAGTGCCACCATCACCGGCTATGAGAACAGAAGCGTCACAAAAATGGAAGTGCATCCTAAGTATTGGACCAGCTAAAGTAGGGTCTGACCAATGGACACAGCACGTGGACATGTGCTCGAATAGAACCCTACACACGTGCCTTTCGCCATTCCGTTGCAGTGTGTTCACAACAGCCACAGCAAGCACAACAAACTTTAGAAGCAACTCTTTGTTCCACAAACCACCCTCCATTTTTTAACATTTAAGGAATTAATATATACTTATTTAATTATAGATACTAGCTAGCTGCTTATACCGTAGCAGCAGTATAGCATACTAGATTGAATTGGTAGTGCAAGTTTCGTGAGAGAGAAAAAAAGTGCTTTTGAAAGGGGAGGGTGTGGCTGGGAGTGTTAAGAGTGTATGTATTTATAGGGGTTTCAGATTATTGGGAGAATGAGTAAGCAAAGCCAACTGCTACAAATTAATTGCCATGCATAAACGAATTGAAAATATGAGTTGCGTCATTATATGGAAAATTATATATTTGGTGCAAGCGCAGGGCCAAGGAGCGTTGGGATCACTAGTGTTATTCTCTTAATTATACTAACCTTTTGACCATAAGTCTTCCTGAGAATTGTTCCATGTGTAAGGAGAATTGGATTAGCTAGCAAAGGAAAGTCATTAATCTGAGTTCATTGTTTATCAAAAGATATTATACGAATTAAGTTATGGAGATTGATCTGACTTCAATTAATTATTAGAAGCTAGTATCTTGCTTGAAGTGGCTGGTCAAAGTTATTAATTAACTTAGATGTTTGGTTCTAGTAAATTGATAATTTGGCGTGGAAATGGCGCAGAGAAATGTTCTCCTGGGAAGCAAGATATATATTATTTATAGCAGCGGTCGAATCTTCTTTGGTGAAGTCCATAATTTGCGAAAATGAAAAGGGCTGTTGAATTTGGTTAGCATGCAGTTCAAGGACCCTCTAAATGTAGCATCGGCACCAGTTTGCAATTTATTTATACCTGGACGACAGATCAAATGACAGTACTAGTATGGTACGTACAGAAATCTTCTATTTAATTCTTAGAGTTGTCTAACCGACCCCGAGTAAAATTGGGGTTAAAACCTCATTGTAGATTATTGATGCAATTCTCTTGTGTACTTTCAAAATGGTTAGTTACTCGTATTAATTGCATTAGTCATCTAAAATGGAGTTATTTAAATTTACCGCATTCCTCTAAAGCCTCAGAATTATGGCCGATATACTCTAAATCATAGCTCTAATAAATTGTGATTGCACTTGCAGTCGTAGTTTCGTTGCAATTTTTTACTAGTGCGAGCAATTGTGGGAAAATGTAATTGTGGCACGTGATGGGTCTCAACCATCATTTTTTTATAAAAAAAAAAAAAAAATCACTTGATTTGGATTTCTTGGCTTGTTTGCAACATGGAGTAGATGCATGGATATTTATAGATGTATGGGAGTAGGACATATCTTGGTACAATATAGACATACTTTGAAAAATACAATTCTTAAAAATTATAAGATATTAAATGTAAAATATATGCATAAAAAAAACTATGAATTTCAAAATATATTAAATAAATAATACATCAAGTTTAGTTAAATGTTTCACTGATATTAATACTCCATTTTTCTAGAGAGTGTTATCACCGCATTATTTTATTATTGATCATTATCAAATAAAATTTTCCTAAAACACACTAAATAATTTGGGTTTACTTTTCATCAGTGAGGTTAGCATAGAATTATATCAAAAAATAATCAAATACTAAATATTAGTACATGGCTTGCATTTGTGGCAAGTGCACTCACAATGAATATAATTATCATACATGGCTATCATTTAAATTTATGTAACGCCATAATATTGTTATCTTTTCTCTCAAGAGACTTCTAACATTATATATCATGTGTGCCAATTGCGGTCAATTGTAACTACAACGCGCTTTTCAGTAGCATAACTCCAATTTTTTGAAGCTAATATGATGATACTATCAATATACGTGATCCCCCACATATAGAAATTTGCCTAGTTCTCACGTTAATTTGCACCAGCTCAAAATTTGCCTCACACTAGGGACAATGTTGGCCGTCCTGAGTTTGTGAGTTACAAGAAGAACCACCTTTTTTCAAGACCTTGGTCATATACAACATTCCAATTTACTTGATAGGTCCTAAGTGATCATAAACTTCATACGCACACAAATCATCACTTGGTTTGCACTGACTGCAGGAAACATCGAATACATGGAGTTAAACTATATATGTAAATCAGAATCTTAGGATTCTCAGGAGAATATCAATAAGTAGATGCCCTTGTTATTGTCTGCAACTAGGAATTTATTGTTTAGGTCCTCAACCTTAACAGTTCCTAGTTTCATCCATTGGAGAAATGTAATGTGTCTATGATTTCATCGAGCAGCAGTTCAGCCCATTTTTCACTCGTAAAATCCTCATGCCATAGCTGCAACAACACTGCTTTCAAGATTCAATCTCAGAAAGCATCAATCTATAGCTCCACCTCTCATACACCTTCATTAAATGAATATTTCAATTATTCTCAATGTGGTTCTTCTGCTTGCAATTATATTGTTATTGCTGCTTTACTACAACACAACCAGAAAGCTCAATAAAATAGTGAAGCTAGGGCAGATTCCCACAGTCAAAGAAAAAGAGAGTGATGATGTGGAAATCAGTGTTGACAAGAAGATAGAAATAGGAGAGGGGACAAAGATGGTGACAGTGGAAGAGAGAAAGGAACTCGTGTTCTTTGATGATAAGGCAAAATTTCAAATGGGTGAACTTCTTAGAGCTTCTGCTGAGGCACTGGGTCACGGGATCTTGGGAAATAGTTATAAGGCTATGCTGAATGATGGATCTACCATTGTTGTAAAGAGGCTAAGGGACTTAAAACCACTCTCTAAGGAGGAATTTGCAAAGATATTAAATGCGATTGCTGAGATGAAGCACCCCAATTTGTTGCCTTTGCTTGCTTACTACCATTCCAGAGATGAGAAGCTTATGCTCTACACATACGCAGAGAGGGGAAATCTTTTCTCCCGGCTTCATGGTAATTTACATCAACTTGCTTCATTTTTTTTAAGTTACTCTTAATATTGTGTGCATTAGTGAACTTTTTTTTATTAGAAAAATCTGCAAAAAGGAGCATACAGATAATGAATACAACAACAACTTAGTCGGCATTACTGCATTAGAAATATTTTCCACTAACCAAAAAAAGAAACATTTCCCATTATATAATTTTCCTTCATAATCAAACAGTGCAAATCATTATCCCTATTATTAAAAAATAAAAAAGGAAAAAGGTCAAGGTAAGGATCCCAAAATTGACTGATGGGAGCAGAATGTTTTCTAACTCTGGTCCCCGTTTGGTTAAAATATAAATAATCACCTTCAAGGTTTCATCCTAAACCTTTTGACATATATTTTTTATAGCTTTAGTTCTGAAAATTAATCCACACACCAAACCTTTGACATGGGAGAGGGATTTCACTACACAGATCACTTGTCGAATCAATTTTTACAAAACCTCAAACTCACGTGTATCTATCTAGCTATTTTAAGAGAAAACTGAAAACAAAAATGTTGTTCAGTTCAATATATTTAGTTTTTCAGTACACGGATTAATTGTATAGTTATATATATAAAGTGATTTTTTATCTCACGACTAGATAATAATGAATTGGCAATGAAACTATATGTTGGTTTGTGCCCTGAAAACCTGACATATATATTTCAGATGGTAGAGGTGGAAACCGAGTCCCATTCAGTTGGAACTCAAGATTGTCAGTTGCAAGAGGAGTGGCTCGAGCATTGGTGTACCTGCACCTCAACAGCAAGTTCCACAACGTTGTCCCACACGGCAACTTGCGGTCTTCAAACGTATTATTCGATGAAAACGATGCAGTTCTTGTCTCTGACTTCGGTCTTGCATCCTTGATAGCACAACCAATTGCAGCTCAGCACATGGTTGTCTACAAATCACCTGAATACGGGTATGCAAGAAGGGTGACAGTGCAATCCGATGTTTGGAGCTATGGATCACTTCTGATAGAGCTTCTAACTGGGAAAGTGTCTGTGTGCTCAGCTCCACCAGGGACCAATGGGGTGGATCTATGCAGTTGGGTTCACAGAGCTGTAAGGGAGGAATGGACTGCTGAGATATTTGACAAAGAAATTTGTGGCCAAAAGAGTGCACTTCCTGGGATGCTGAGGTTGCTGCAGATTGCAATGCGTTGCATTGAGAGGTTCCCTGAAAAGCGTCCTGAGATGAAGGAGGTGATGAGGGAAGTGGAGAAAATACAGCAGGCACCCGAAGATGATGATGATGGATCTGTGGATAGGTCCCTAACTGATGATTCCCTTTCAACCAGCACTTCTATCATTGGAGATGAAAGATAGATTATGCATGAGAGCTTGAATTATATTGTTCCTTTTCTTTTAACATTAAAGTAGTACATTGATCATAAGTTACGCATTTTTATTGTGCATCATGTTTGTTCTCTTTCTCTCTCAAAATAAACTCTTAAACTCACTTTTAAAGTTTTATCTATATGTTATTTACACGAGAAGAATTTATATTTATTTGGTCTAATTCAATCTTATGTCTTTGTGTCTTCTCTTTCTTTTGTGCTATAGCACGCGGAAAAGGTGGGTTTATTAAGAAAAAACTTATTCACATGATTTTTAAAGGGGATCCTATAAAAAAAACTGAAAATACACCCTCGTGAATTTTTCACGTGAATAAAGAAACGCGCAAGAATCTTAAATAAGTTAAACTTATAAACAAAATTTCAAGTTACTATTTAAGGTCTTCTCATAATCTTATCACTTTAAAAATGTCATGAGAAAAGATTCATTCCAGAAAATAAATGGTACAATCAAGTGACGCTAGTTTCAAATTAATTTGATGAGTGATCATGGGCTGCGCAGGATAATTGTGATCTTTCGGGTGAAAATAGTTGCGAGCGTAGCATTACACTAAATCATCGTATGCTACCTTTTGATGATTTGATTAGCACAAAGTTACATTAGTATTATGGCATCCTATGCAAAAATGCTTCAGAAATTAACAAAGGGATCCGAGTTAGCCCGAAATAATTATACATCATCATATACGACAATGACCGGAAAAGTATAAATTGTACAACGAAATGCGCCAACGCTGGTTTCACTTTCATTAGGTGTTACCCCGTAAAACCTTTTTTTCCACTCCAGTAGAATCTTCCTGACAGACCTGTTTCTCAGTCTTCACTGGTGGATTGATCACTGATCCATGATGCATCTGTCATTTAAACCAGAAAATGGGGCTCGGACCAAAGAGAACTTTTTTACAATTCTACTTCATCGAAAAATGTTAAAAATTCATGAAAGCATACCGTGGCACTGGATTTGAAAGGTAAAGTTTCGTTAGGAAGCAACACTGATGGATCTGAGGGCCTGTGAAACAGTAAGTGTGCTACAGACCGATCAATGGGGTTTGTGTCAGTTTCCATATCCATTAATCCGGCACACCTGAATGAAACTATGTGTTATCAAAAAGATTAATTCATAAACACGAGATAAATCCAAAGAACATTGTTATGTGTCAACATGTGAATAAAAGAATATTACATCTTTGGAAACACTACAAATGCCAGATAAGTAGAACACAGAACTACTAACACGCAAAATCATGCTACACTATTCTAATGGCTGTTTATATTGGCTACCTTGTAGTCAAGAAAAATATAAATCTGAAGCGAAGAAAGTGAACAATACCTGTTTGCATCCTGCGCCATCATTGCTTTGCATGTTTCATCGTCTCCAATGCAACCATTTGCATTTGAATTATTGTGTCTATGCTCAGCACTCTTAGCCAAGCGGTATAGACTGTCCCTTATGCACATTTTGGTTTTAATATCCAACTGCAGTCAAGCAAATTTTTGGTGTGACAAAGTAAAGATTTTCAGCAATAAGTCACATGCAGGTAAATAACACATTTTATGTACAAGAATGTTTTAAAGGCTTGGATGGCAAAGCAAAACTTTAACAATCACGGGACTTGGAATATAACTCCACCCAGGAAAAGGAGGATCCACCAGGGAAGAGAAACTTTTTCTTCTTGATTTTCACATAAAGCACTACCAACTGATTAGCTGTATATTTACATGTTATTTTCTCTACAGAACTAAGCATAAGTGATCAAAATCAAAGCTAACCTTTAAAAAACGGGTTTAGAGTGCAATATTGAGGTGATAAATATAATATACTCTTTCCTCTTAAAATAAAACAATATAAGAACAAACAGAATCAAACTTGAACATCACACAAGATTCCAATACCTGATCCATGATCTGTTGCAGGTGGCAAAAGCTAGTTGCTTCAAGTGAAGCTTGGTCCAGAGCAGAGCCCATGGATGAGCTTTCCTGCACTGTTGATGAATCTATTTCTGGTGAAAAGCCTAGGCCAACTCCTCGGAATTCACTATGACCTTCATTTTCATTTTCAAAATGATGACCTACTTGCTGAGCTGAACCCGGACTGCAAAATGGCATTTGATTTGGTGTATTTTCATTTTTGAAACTACTATTTAGGGGTCCATCACAGCAATTATACAACTTTTCTCTATTCTCTTTTGTTTTCAAGGCCGCAGCCTCCAAAGAATGACCATGGGAACTCTCCATGTTTGATGCATAAGATGATTCTTTAAGAGAAGGAGACAGATGTCCATCATGCTCAGATCTTGATCCAGACAAAGTCGGAAAGAGGGAAGTGTGATTTGGAGCATGACTATAGTCAGGGCGTGTCATAGGAATTTGTGTCTGTATACAGCCTAAAGAATCAGAATCTATGTTCAACTTATGTTTCTGGATGCTATCAAGAGAAGTAACCCCACTGGAAGAGGCTCCAAAGGATTGCTTTGTATCTGCACATTGCTCTGGATCAGCATAAGGATGCACAGAACCACCATTTTGTAGGTAACCATTTTTTCGCCTTCCCGCTGATGGCTTTGGCAACTTCCTCTGCAGCTGTAAATCAGAAATTGTTGGTGATGTACTAATTAAGATTCAATGTAGTTCCATTTATAGGTTCACCCTAATAAAATTAATTCAGAATAGTCCAACCTTGCTATTAAACCTACATTGGAAACCAAGTAAATCTAACAAATCACCCTGAAGTGAAAATGAAACAATAGATCTTGACTTTCTGAGTATTACATAAAGGACTCAAGCCCAATTGTCCATCAACAAAACAAAACTAGTGAAACATTAAAAAAACATAATTTATATCAAATAGAGGTAATTACTAGATTGTCCTTAATGCCCACTCATTATTAGATACTATTCTAATCAAGATAAAAGCTTATAGGTCATGAATATGCCATAAAATCATCTTATGAAAACTGTATACTAAAAAGGTTTCAAGTTCTATATCTTAGTTTTAGGAATCAATAATGATAGAATTTTGCTTGATTTAATAAATTATAAAACTCTTTTAAATGGCTGATTTTGTAATTATATTCAGAAATCAACTGAACCTTATCTAAAATATATGAATTCCAACATTTTTATCCTTGAAATGTCAAACATAATCAGTTCTATAGCAGCTCGTGGCATACTTGTATTACCATATTCAATAACTCAATTCAATGGCATTAACAATTTTTACCAGGTCAAAGGCATATATATGTCAATAAACAATTTTTACCAGCTCATTACAAATGTTTACCAAGTTATAAAATAGAAAAAATATAGTGAAATAAAATGAAAGAGTAAGCAACCTTTTCTTTGGGCAGCAAGTCATCTATATTAACAGATTTCATGTCTGAATCACTCTCACTGAACATTGATAATGGAGCAGGGACACCATTGTCAATAACATCCATTTGAGACCTGATTTTTTCATCAAGAGCAGATGATCTTTGGTTGGGATCATTGATCGGAAGACCTACAATACTTTCCTTGGAATCCATATTATAATCTGATATATTTTTCAATGGACTCATTTCTGCATATGAAAACTTGAAGTCAGACTTCAATGCATCATCAGAACCTTCAGCACCATGAGAAGATGAGAGCCAGCAAAACTCCTCTTCGTTATTGAGACTTCCCGCTCCAAATGTTAAATCACAACTTCTGCAATTTGAAAAGTGATATTCAGATACATATATGATGATTGTAATGAATTGATTAGGATTTCAAACAAAGGGAAAGATGAGGAAATTTCTGTCAAATAGGAGAAATCCGTACAACATCCTGTCAACATCTTCAAAGTCTCCTATATCCAGCCACCCATCATTATCAAGAAAACTGAGTTCATTGTCAACTTGGGATATGTGACTGGTTGGATATTGACAGACACTATCATTTTCCACCACACACTTGTCTCCCAAGATAATATCATCTTCACAGAGC
This sequence comes from Glycine soja, assembly GCF_004193775.1. Lineage (NCBI taxonomy): Eukaryota > Viridiplantae > Streptophyta > Magnoliopsida > Fabales > Fabaceae > Glycine > Glycine soja. The sequence goes on from NC_041016.1 coordinate 4,162,235, forward strand.
TCACAACCACCAGAATCTAAATTACTGCTCTTGAAGCAATGATCGGGCATGCCCGTGTCATCTGATGTTAGCCTTTTGGCTTCTTTGCTTGAGTCACTACCACATGAAGAAAACACACCTTCAGGTGTGTGAGACCATGAATCCTTTTCCAGCATTCTTTCTTTTTGAATCATATTTTCTAAGTACAATTCCTCTTTACCCTGAGTACCGTAGCTATTCACATAATCACTATTTCTGATACCATGTAATTCAAGACGTGTTTTCTTACAGCTATCTCCTTGTATTACAAACTGATTATTATGTTTGTCACTAGCATGGGGCACTCTATGATCATCATTTTCACCAAATCCATCCCACACGTTATCTAATCTTCAAGCTGTAACACAAAGACACATAATAAGAAAATAACTTGAATAACCTAGCATCACATAGTGTAAGAAACTGATAAACATATGGCATCAAACCTGATAAAGAGAGAAATAGCAAGCATCAGACTTATAATTTCATTAAAGCTCACACAAATGCAACCCCTACCACTCTGTTGGTATTAGCAGGAAAAAGGAAACAAGAAATAACAATACAACCCAAAAGTTTTTCCATTATTCATAAAAGAGGATGTTACCCTGCAAGAAGAGTTTTGGAATAACCATACGATAAAAAATCACCTTACAACATATGAACCATGTCATCCAAGATTCAAACTGAAACTCAATGAAGCTTAGGCCTGATCAGTTAACATGGGGTATTTTAAGAGCCGGGGTATTCAAATATGGAAAAAGTGGAGCTGATGCAGGCAAAGAGTAGAAGGAAAGTTACACAAATTTAAGTTTCAAATTTACCATTAACAAGTACTGTACACTTCAAATTAACTGTAGCATCAGCTACCCCACCACCAATCCACAACTAGCTTTTCAAGGGTAGTGTTTCAGGAGTCTTATTAACAAACTACCAAGCGACATCTTCATCTCTAGCTCTTTTGAGATCAGATTGCACAACAGCCTGCTAATAAGATTATGCTACACAGCTGAATTTGGAAATTTTGAATATAGAAATAATTTGTCAAATAGTTTAGATAAATCTACCATCGTCAAATAGTTCAAGAAATACAAAACTGGCAAAACAGATACAACTGTACGTACTTGATCTTAAAATTATAAAACAGGATCCAAACAGTTCCTGTTTCAAGTTTTAACAGCTCTACGAACATTTTTCTTTTTTATGTTAAAGTAGTCCAGAGCAGAGCATGGCCAAACTTTCATCTTATTTAGTAACTTACTACAAATTTCTACAGTAAAATCACCAGAACAAATCTGCTTTCTGAAAAACAAAACGAGCGAAATTTGTAGATCCAGAAAATTGAAATATCATTTTCACCATTTCCTTACTTCCTAAACATCGCACCAACCGGATTGCTATGTTATACTAAAATCAAAAACACCAAACGACCAAAATTACAATTAAAATTAAATTAAATAAATAAAAATCACAGCAATTATAAGTCATGCACTGATGATAACAACTAGGTTGTTGCGGAAAAATAATAAGGAATTTAAAACCAGGATATAAAAGAGTGAATTAGAAGCTCTTTCGCCTAATTAACGTTATAAACTATAAACTAAAGCCTCTAGAAGGAGAAGAAGAAGAAAAGCGAGAAGAAGCTCAGTTGAAGAGCTCTTTCTTTTTGAGGCTTAGTTTTATTATTCATCAATCAACTAAGACTAATAAAGCATGCAAAGAACAAAGAAGAAAACATAAACGAGAAATCAGCGTGACGAAACTAACTAACTAAGCAAACAAAAAATTGAAACTGACCTGAAGATGAAATTTCGTGCTAAATCACAGAGTTTGGGAATAAGAAGCGAAAGAAAATTCAGAGAAATTGGAGTGGGAAGCGTTGGTTTGGTTTCGTTGTTTGTTCACCTCACGCGTGGGGATTCCTTTCCAGACCCTTCTTTACTATCCTCCAACTTGAACTAGCCCGCAGAATTTTCTTCTTTAAAAAATTATTACTATTTTTTAATTTGGGCAAAAGGTATCACGCAAAAACCGACACGTGGCACGGACATGGATATCAAATATGGTTCGTGGATGGGAGCTGGGTGCTTAAGATCCGATCAGTTACTGCGTTTCTATTGGTCCACGACGAGTTTCGGTTTCGCCACCGCGACACGTGCCGGGCACCCACTCGGAGTGCCATAGGCACGTGCCCATCCTCCAAACAATATTTTTGCTTTCTTTTTCCTGAATATAATAATCCCCACTTTGGAACCTCCACCGTAGAAATCTGTGTGAGAGTGGTGCTATGTATATTTGGTGGGCTCAAAGGTCAAACTAATAAATAAATAAAAAGTATATACTACTTGTACGAACAGATACTTTACGTATTAAAAACTTGGATTTTGCAAACTGTGTGCTTTAAGGAATTTTAAATTTTAAAATACACTTATTGGTTTTTGTTGATAATTATGATACTTTAATTTAATTTAAATCAATCGTTAAGTTCATCAACTACTGGAAATCTTTTAATTAAGTCCTCAAACTAAAAATATATATATAATTAGTTTCTTGATTTTGTAAAAAAATTAATGAGTAGGATTCTTAAACCTGCTACAAATTGTCATTTTCTAAAAGTTTCAAGCCAACATAAACTAACTTCAAAAACTCTTTTACAAAAAATTTGCAAGGATTCGATTAAACTTTCTTTTTAGTTTAGAGTTCTACTTAAAAAATCTATGACTTACTGACTAATTTAACCTCTAATTTAAAGCAATATTTCTATATCTTAGTAAATGACATTTAAAGAAATATTTTTAATAAGACTTAAATGACATCTTCAGACCATTTTATCACTCGAGTCCAATCCAAGAATATTACAATAAATAAATAACAAGGTCAAGATAGTTTGCATAGGCTCAAATATAGTAAACAGAAAATTAGGATGGACCAAAAAAATTAAAAAATGAGAAAGTTAAGTGGTTGAAGGACTACATTGGTTGGTCTTAGAATAGTATTTTATCTTTTAATGTTATTTAGTTTTATAGGTTGGAACTAGGTCCTTCCCTCCTTCAATTGTTTTTGCCCTCCTTTCATCATATTAATAACTTTTCTTTTTTTAAGAATTCAGAAAGGAAAACTTTTATTATTAAAATTTAAAACAACAATTCAAAGTATATAAATTGAATGCACAAATTTCTCTACCAACCACAAGGAGAGAGAAAGGACTCAATTTTCTTTTGCCGCTGAAGCACATATTGCTAGGCTGGCCATGAGAGCCTTACCCCCGCGGGACTGAAATAACTGCATCCCTTAATTATATTTTAGTTCGATTGATGTAAAATATAATTTTTAAATATCAATCAATCATTTTTCTTATAAAATTTGATATTTGATAGAAATATATATATATAATAAGATAAAATATAAAGAAGTCACTTTGAGTCCCACATGTCATGTATTCCATGTTTTTATACTTCCTGACCAATTATGACACTCGAATCTATGTAGGCCAGCCTTAGAAGAATTTGCCATGATTAAAAACACTTTCTGTTTGGTGAAATGATGCATGCATGCATTCAGTCTAAGAAGACATTTCAACAAGTTGCTCATTATAGAATAAGCAAGATTGAAGACTTATATAATTCAAATGCAATCAAGCAATTAGAACAAATCTAGTTGTTTGTTTACTGTTTTGACAATTTGTTTTCTGTTTTCTAAAATTTATTCGTCCTTTGAGAACATTCAAAAGTGTTTGTTGTGTTGTTGGATCCTATTTATATTTTTTAAATATTTAATCCGTAATCCTAATCACTTGGATAGAGCATTTATAGAAACAAAAGAGTAAATCTTTTAAAGTTATTTTTTACTTCATGGTTTTTTTTTAAATCTAATTGTTGTAATAAGTAATTAATTTTAATTATTAGATTTCAACAAAATCAATTATTAAAATAGAAATAATTTTTTCAAAATTACAAGTTGATATCTTCTTTTTTTCAATTGTTTCTTGTTTTTTGGTTTTTTAAAACATTAGATTTGGAAACAATTTTCAAAAAAACTGATAGTACCTGATATGTTAGTCTCGTCATAGCAATATCTATGATTATACCTTAATTATTTTTATATAAAAAATATACTGACTCGATTATCAGCTCGATCCTTATAAGAGGACGATTCTAATGGGGATTCTTAAGTCTTTTGCCCCAGCCCTAGATACTGTAAGCCAAATACTACGCAGTTCTGCACCATTTTATGATTAATTAATATTAAAACATTTTTCTAAGAGAGATGACGTTTTTTTAATAAGTAGAAACATTGTACAAAACCAAAAATAAATTCTTAAGATAAACAGTGAACAGATTCATTTTTAGTTAACTTTCATATTTCGATTTTATCTTTAACAATTAATTTGTCAGTATACACCATTTTGCCTAAGTTCCTAATCCTACACAACTTTCTAACCGTTGGTTGTGCATGCCAGTGCAAGAAATAATTGAATGCCTTGATCACACTCCAAGAATTCAGTATCCAATAAGTGAGTTGAAGCTCCTCCTGCCGTAGGAGGAGGTTTGGAAGTTAATGTCACCGCGCATGACTACACGATGTTCAGAGTGAGTTCTCATTTGGTCCAAGCAATTGTTTAACTCACCATCAACACTTTAATTTCCCTTGTTTAGCTGCCGGACACAGTTCTATTCTGGAAGAATGATATGGAACATACCCATCCTGACTCACACCTTATGTGCACAAAGCATTATGATTCAAGCTTTACAAAATGAAAGAATTCTAAATCTCTGCCATTTCAAATTCCTTGCAATTTTGAAATTTCTCATCCAAAACACAAGGTAAAGACAAATGTCAAATTTTAACTGTTATACCGGTACAGCTGGCAACTGGCACCTGGGAAGAGAAATAACTCAAGTTGAAGCTAACAAGCTTTAATTTGTCCAGAATTTCATGATGAAACTCAAATCTTTTGTTACCAAATTCAGTTTATATGCTGTAGTTTGTGTGTTGCCGGGGGAGGGGGGATTTTCTACTCTAATTTGTAACTATAATGTTTTCTGAAATGCTCCATCATCAATGTCACAAGTCAAAATTGTAGTATACTATTATCATAGAAATATGAAGCACTGCTGCTCAGAGTGTACCAATTCTCATAAGGAAGTCTTTCGAGTGCATGTTTGAATTTTAGTTAAAAATGTAGTGCACAAATTTCAAAATAAATCTAATGTTCCGCAAACTTAGTTTTGTAAAAGGAAGGATCTAAATGCTTTTGTAAACTTCATTTTACTCCAAACATCGGTTTGAAACTGAAAAACAAACATGCAGTTAATCTAATTTGTACAGCATTGTCTCAATGGACTAAAAATACTTATTTTGTTCGGGATCAAAATGTTCAATGGTAAAATATAGAGCCAGAAACTAAAATGAAGAATTTTGCAAACGGACTAAACATATTTTTTCCTTTTAAATTATATGTTTCGAAAACATCCCATTTTAGTGTATTTGTTTCTTACGCTTCAAGAAGCTTTATTATGCAAAAATCTTGTGAAAAATCCCTATTTTATGTTAGATTTCGTTCAAAAGGATAAAAGGAAAGAAATTAATTGCGTTATAAATGTCGGTTATTTTAGTATCTAATTTTACAAAACTTACTTTAGTTTTTGATTTTGCCAAAAAAAAAAACTACTCCTTTTAATCCTTTTCCACTATTGTTTTGCATCAAAAAATAAGGAGAATAACGTTTTCTAAAGTTAGAAACTAAAATAAAGATTTTGTATAATTAAGTACCAAGTGGCCAACATGTATCGGGAGAAAGGCAAGTGGTGGAAGAAAAGGATTTTTAACCCCCATTTTCCTTCCATACTAGAAACAAACAATTAAGCTAGCCAGGTCTGTTCCACTTCATTTTTGTTTTCCCCTAGGAAAACCCAACTTATCCGGTAGCTAAGAAAATTGTAGAAAATCAACACCTCCATAGCGGAGGAAGAATAACAGGAAATGAGATTCTAAAATTAAGAACAGGGAATTGCTAATATAATAACAGGCGTCATTCATTCCCTTGCGCACAAGACAAAGGAAGTTATTCTGAGAGATTCCTCGTACTATTTTACAGTAAACACCAAACATCCTAAACAATATAGGCTGTACATTCTCAGCCGGTGATAATGCCATAATTAACAGGATGATAGTAATAATATCCATGAAGTTGAGATACAAGACAACAGAATAGTACATTCAAAAGTAAATTTTAAATGGGAGCAAAATTGTCTGCTCTTTCTTTTTCTCTACTCTATTTTTTTCAAAATATTAGCTGAGCAGAAGGATAAGCAACTCTAAACGGATTGACTCCTTTGTATGGTTATTAGCATCCCAACTTACAGTTAAATAACCATGCAATGCATTTGTTCAGTGGCAAACTCCAAAATGATTTTTAATGTAGAACAACAACAGTTCTTGCTAAGGAGATAATATACATCATTTCTTCAAAAGCTTCTGTGAGAAAATCTTCTTGGAATATGGGCTATTCCGTGAAATTGCTTTGTGGGACTCAATGGCTTCGACTAGTAAATTATGCACATGGCCCTAGATTAGAAGGAAAAGGAGAACGTGAGAAAAGAAATACCAAGCAAGCAGATCAGAGGAATCAAGATGTTCATTGACAAAGCCAACACAAATTTTAAACACTTGCGGATATAGGAAGCAAAAACCAAAGTGAAAGGAATATAAAGTGATCATGTTACAAACCTCAGAATGTCGAACAGCTGATTGAATAACATAATTTGCATGTGGATCTTGAAGCAACTGTTCGAAGTGAGGAGCAGAGAGCAGTTCATGAATGACTCTTGATCGATTCTCATCATTGAATACTGCAAGACATTTTTCAACCACATGGCTGCCGAACTTCTGCATTGACAGGTGCACATATTTACCTTCAAATTGCAAGCTTAAAGTTGCAGTGGCTGAAGGAATCCTCAAGTCTAAGATAAATTGAACAACATAATTTCTGCATAAGACAAAATAGAATGAATAGATCGTAGAGTGGAAAAATCAAGAGGGAAGCAAACTTATCTCAGTTTCAAAGTATAACATTATTTCTAAATATTGACCAAAAACGTATATGTAGATAGCCCTCCATTAAAAATTGATTTGTTAACTACAAATCCCAAGCATAGAAGGAAGCAGAGAAATGGAAAAAAGAAAAAAAGTACAGGAACAAAAATAGCTGAATCAAAAAAGGTGATAATTATAGATGAATTTCTGTTTCAAATTTCAATATGATAGTTGTTAAAAAATTTGTCCCCTTGGTCACATTATTTGGCGTTTGCTCTTCCATAATTGCACAGCACATTGCCATCATCAATCTAGTAGATGGAATCATTGGAATGGTCTTATGCAAAAGGTGGAAACAAAATAATGTTTCATGACTGCCACACCTAATCTCCACAAAGTATGGTTGTCCAGTGGCAAGAGTTAAAAATTTTCTTTAACAATTACAAGAGAAAATTTGCTACAGCTAAGATTCTTTGTCCCAGGAAAAAAAAAAAACATATCTATAAACAAAAAGGTATACATGCTTAATGCAAAAAATATCAGTGGAAGGCTTATTGTACTTTATACTTTAAGTAATACGCTTCAAATAATTACCCAAATTGATCTTGAGCTAGCAGAAGTGCATTAGCAGATATTTCTTCAACCAGTTTTTCTCTGTGCTCCCCTCTTGAATGACCAATGCATCTTTGCAGAACACAACATCCATGTTGATGAGTTGCAATGTCAACACAATACTTTGCAGCAGCAACAAATATGAACTGCTCAATGCAAAGAATGGGAAATGTAACTTTTCTGCAACAAAATATCAATATTTGCACACATATTTTTATGTAATTTCATCAAACTCCTATCTTTACAAGTGAAGAAATTACATTTGCGACAAAGTGATCTGCCTGAATCAATTAGCACAGTTAACAACTAAACTAAGGGCATGTAAAAAACTTATATCCATACAATATACTTAAAGAATGTTTTAAACATGCAAAACAGATGTCCTATAATAACATTTCTATTAGTAAAGCAGATCTTTGTCATTTATTTTGTGCAACATTTTCATTTCTCAAAACATACCTAGCCTTAAACTAGCAATACACACCACAACAAACTTCACTTCAACCATAGTTCATAAGCCCTTTCCCCTACACAATATAGACCATCACAATTTTTTTTTATTGGTTTGTTGGTCTAAAGACTCTATCTCAGGAATGTTGATGCAATTTAATAATCCTAAATGCATTAATCTTACAATGCAAGTAAAGGTGGCATGGATCAAGTTTTTAAACAAAGCAATAGACAATTGTATTTGGATTCTTAAAGTATTGAATTTTAACCTATCACAAACTATGTTTCAGATGACATAGCCATTAGTAGTTGGGAGCATTTTCACAAAATCATTATTTTAAATAAGCTCTTGAAAGTATCCCACGGTTTATTTATCAATAATACAATATTTATCTATAACCTTGCCACTACATTGAATTTCCAGCTATAAGGGAGGTTAAAAAAGCTACCTAGAACAATAGAACAATAAGAGCAAAGCACGGAAAGAGCAATTACATCACTGCATTTGGATTCTGTGAGAATAAAATACAGACAGACATAACTAACAATCATTAAGACATTAACATGTTATCACCACAAAATACAAAATGATGAAACTAACCATTACTCTATTAGACAAGAAAATGTCCAGTCTAAATGACATGGTAATGTACAATGTATTATTTAATTTTATAAGCTCGGGCTTTTCTGTGCCCAAGAGGAGAGTGTAAACTATGTGATCATAAATAGATCATTTCAAATGTTTTGATAATATTGATGTCTATTCACAACATCAAGTATCAAAAATAGCCATCTATGAAAATGAATTTGGTATTACTACGTGGCTATAAAGTCAAAGTCCTTCTGTTTAAAACATAATGTTCTGCATACAAGACCATAATTGAAAGATGAATAAATAAAAAATTCATTGAATTAGATATTTAGGAAAAGTAAAAACAAGCTAGTGATCAAGCAAACAAAATAAAGGTTTGAACAATTTGGCCAAGCTGTTCAATTTACCAGTCAAGCAGAACAGCATATGACCATAATGCTTCCTGTGATGCCTTTCCTTTCAAAAAGGATTAAGAAGTTTGTAAAATACCCAAAGAAGAAGAAAACACGTTGAAATTTTATTCAATTTAACCACAGGGGCGACAAAATTGAAATTTCAATTATAAGAACATCATTATACAACACTGCATGCCAATGAATAATAAAAATAAACTTTTGAGAACATAATGAAACAGGGGAAACAATAAAGTGTTTTTTCACACTAGATGATCAGTTGTCATGGACTGATCCAAAAGCTCAACAAAAAAAAGCAACCAACGGTTTAACCAGATCAATTTCTGTTCACCTATTACTACATCATGTACAAGATTTATCCAAATCAATAAATACTTAAATATAAAAGTCATACTTTGTTATCTTCATTGCTTAGGCATTGCAAACAATGCTGAACCACATGATTTCCATTAAGATCTTTGATGAGGGCCAAGAATCCTGGTTCAAGAGCTGCTACAACTAATGAAATTTGCTGCCTAGTTTTAAGAGTCTCAATCACCTTTTGAACCACGCGAGTGCTGACAGAAAATAAAAAATAATGTCAAATTCAACTTCAGACAGTCGATATAATATTTCAGGACTTGCATAAGTCAGCATGATTACCCGTGAGTGTTTAAAGAGATTCTGACAAGCTGCCCTGGCTCCTCGGTCACCATGAGTATCATTTGCATTCTCTGGTTTTCATCACAGACATCCAACAGCTTCTGCATTAGGTAATTTCCAAAAGGATTCATCATAAGTTCCACGACATGATCAATGATCTCATTAAATATCACTTGAACATCTTCCGGTGTACCCTCGTCAAATATTCTTTGCAGGAATCTACAGCCATGCTGGTCTTTGGCTATTAAATATATCAACCCTTGAGCTTCTGCTAGGGAATTATAATTGGGTAGCAAAGGGAATGAGCAAGCGTTCCTTGGACTCCTAGGATTTTCATATCCGGTAATCTGGTGTTGGATGTCTAGCTCCGACCTCGGTAGCTGCTTAGCAAAGCCACTTTCGAGCACAGCACGCTGACACCATGAATGATCCGAACCCCTACTAACCCCTACATAATTTAAACCTTCCCCTTGTATAATGAAACTCCCCTCACTTGTAATAGCATCTAGATTACCTTGGGGGATCCTAGCATTTGAAAGTGGCACACCTCTTGCATTAGGATTAGGCTGAAAAAGGCCATACTGCAGCAACTCCTGAACACTCACACAAGGCTTAAAATTACCACAGAAAGAATTGTTAGGCAATCTTGACCCCCCCCTTTCTTCCAATAAATTCATTGCATATTTCTGCGCATAAAATGAAGAATCAAACGCCGAACTCCTGCTCAAGGAACCAACAAGCTCCGGTGCCATGCCTCCCCTAAAATGGTAGTCGTTCATCAGCTGGCTTCCGCGCCTCAGAGAATCCATTGAACCAGCACTGAATCCATTCAATTGAGAGACCATACTATCATGTTCACGCCATCCGGTACATGGCTGCTGCGATGATCCAAATAAATTAGGTATTTTATGATCCTGAGTTAATCCTGACAAAGCTGAATTAATCTCAGCAGCAGGAGCGATAGGACTCCTTGTCCTGGTAAACGGGGATTGAAACCCCACAGAATCACAAAACCCTCTCTCAAAATCGGTACAGTCCCCACCTCGACGCGTGTTGTGAACATGATTGACAAAATCACGAAACGTAAGCACATTGGGATTGTGGCGTCTATTGTTATTATTATTATTATTATTATCAGCAACGTGCATTTTGCTGAAATTGGCGCAGAGGCTTAGTTCATGAACCAACCTCTCAGCCTCATTGAGCTTGACAGTGGAATCAGGGATCTTAGAATCGAAGAAGAGGTTGCTGTTGTTGTTGGTGGTGGTGGTGGTGGTGTTGGGGTAATAGGAGCTTCTAGAAGCCACGCTGGATTTGAGGTCCTCAAAAGGAGGAGGCGATGACGAGAACAAACTCGAAGAAGAACCGTCAGATTGCAGAAAAAACCCACTTATAGGGGATTTGAAGTCATCATCATAATACATTCCATGGCCATGACCATGACCATATTGTGTCTGTTTCGTTACGAAAGCGCCGCCATCGTCATCACCATGACCATGCCGATGATGATGATGATAGCGAAGGAGATTGTGCGATGTGGCGTGAGGGATCTCATCCAGCAACATTTCTAGCTCCTCCTCCAGTTCCACATCGTCTCTCACTTTTTCTATCGTCTCTCTCGCCATTTCAAACAAAACTAACACACTCAGTGGAACCCCAGAACGGAAAAAGAAAAACCCATTGAGACCAGACGACGTCGTGTGGATAGGGTAGTGGAGGGGTTGAACAATCTAAATGATGGGACTCACAATCGCATTTGCATTTCAAAAGAAAAAAAAAAAACGATCACATAAATCTATCTATCTATCTATCTGGGTTTTAATTTGAGAGGAGTTGGTGAAGCATGCAAAGATTCAACTTTCTCATACGGTTACTGGGAACCCACCCGTAGGGGTACTGTACACACACTCTCTCACGCCATTAAACTTGCAGAACAAGAAGAGTCGCTCTACACTTTCTAGTTTCCCTTCATATTTCTCTGTCTCTCTCTATTTATATAATACCAGGAAAAGAGAGGCACCGTCTCTCTAAAAATTTTAATAGTTAAAAAATGATAGAATAAAAAAATTAATAATATAAAAATGGTGAAAAGTTAATGTGAGTTAAAAGAAAATTTAAAAATTTTTAAAATATTCAAAGATAAATTTTTCAATAAAAATGAAATGTAATTAATAGTTGGTTATCTAATTTTAGTTAATAGATTGGTTTTAATCTACATAATTGAAAAAATTAATTATTATTACTTTAATATTATTAAAAATAAAAATAAAATAGTCCAAAAAATATATAAACCAAAAACAATTACATAAAATTGTATTTTCTTTTTATACTGGTATAGATCAGCAAAACAAACATACAAACACAGACATAAAGGAGAAACAAAAACAAATACTACTACTGTGCTGCAAGTCTTTCTCGTACTATTTTTTTTAAAAAAATTTTACTTCTTTTTTATTATTATTATTTTCAGGAATGAAAAAAAATAATAAGTGTGAAGGTGAAAGTCCTTTGTGACGCGTGTTATGCACGCTCTGCTGTGAGGATGGGTCCCGTTGCATAATCAGTACTTTATCGTGGAGTTTTGATGCGGGTGCCGCGCGTGGAAATAGATTGCTTTGGGATAATTGAACGCCATTATACATGCAGTTAATAGACATTTCTATCAATCCCTATAATCTTCCCACCATTGGGGAAATTGAAAAATAGTACACGAGTAATATTTTTAATTGTTATCTATTGATAAAAGAAAATAAAATTATATATATCTTTTAGAAGAATTTTCTTTTACTGATATCTGCACGGATTGCAACAAGACAATCCTCCAAATTCTCTCGCCGAGAAGATTGTTAATTAAGTAGGATTTTTTCGTAATGTCTATATTACCCTTTTCTATGTTTGTTTTCTCCTTGCATGTCCTGTAATCTCATACCCCATCCATCATACTCCACCTAACTGTTATGGTATGGTAGTGTAACCAATAAGTTTGATAAATATAAGTTCAACGTGAAAATACAAAATATTATAAATATTACCTAACGGCAAATTTACATATCTTAAGAACAAAGTACATAAAAGATATTTTAAATTATTGATAATGAGATTTCTACTTTATTTTATTTTATTATACAATAATAAATTTAAAAAATACTTTTAAAATTGAAAAGAATATTATAAAAATATGTTGTTTGAACTACAGCATATTGTTTTTATGTTTATTAATTTGATTGATATAATGTGTCTAATTTCAAAATTTAAAATCTAAATTTAGATTGTGTAAATTTAAGTAAAAATAATGATTTATATGTGTTACTCTTTTAAAATGAAAGGTATGTGCATTACATAAGTTAAATAATTAAAAAAACAAGTCTTCAAAACTTTATTGTTTTAAAAGAAAAAAAGAAAAACTCAATCATATACGATTTTGTGTATAGTTTGTTGCAACGTTTTGGGTTTATAACCTTTTTTTTTATCATTTTTACCCCAAATAATAAATAAAAAAAGAACCGTCTTAAAAAAGGAGCTGTAATTTGTAATAGTTATTTAACATTGTAAAGCTCATTTATCTTCTTTATTTTTAATTTCTTGTAAGATTGATTGCAAATACGCGTCTGCAAAACAAAAAGAGAAAGATGCATTTATTTTATATTATTAGTTTTTAGATAAAAATTTAGATTAGTGATAAGGTATTTGGATAATGCAATCCGAACACTGTTTGAAAAAAATCAAAACAAAATAATGAAACAGACAGGTATAGAAAACGATGGCAGAAAATCAAACATTTGAATGGTAATTTGGTTTGTTAGATCAACATAAAAATAAAAGTTTAAACAGCGACAAACCAAGGCAAATTGTTGTAAATAATAATAGATATATGCTGAAATGTAGCATTTTTCTTAGTCTGTAATTCATGATCAGCCTTAAAACTAAAGACTAAAGAGGGCACATAAAAAAGGCTAAAATCCACGAGTGAAAACTACAATAGAAAAATAGGATTCATGATTCATCGACTTAAATATGTTTGATTGATGAAAAATATTCTTAAAAAATACTTATATAAGTTTTTTTATTTAAATCAAAAAGTAGTATTATATGGTCTAATAAAAAAGCAAGGTTATATTTTTAATGTAGTCGAAAAATTAATTCGAGAAAATTAAATTTTTGACCTCCGCATGAGAACAAACATAGCTAGAAAAACATTTCTAAAAAATATTATTTCTTAGGAATGTTATCTTTTAAAAAGCAAAATAAACATGATTTTAGAATTATGAGTTATACATTTAACTTATACCTTGGAGTGGTTATAGCCTATTTATGATGTTGGTTGTCTATAGGAAGAAAACCACCTTCTTCTCAAACTCAAAGACATCTACATTCAATTTTATTGCAATAATATATTTTTAACTCAAACACCTCTTTTATCCTTCACAATCACCAACACAATGAAAAACACATTACTCAAACTTTAGATTTCGAGAAACAAAAAATTTCTCATTACCAATTTTTCCCTTAAAAGACACCTGTAATGTTATAACAATTACTTGCAATGGGTTTTGAATGTGTATAAATTTACACGAGTGATTCTCCATAGGACCATAACATTACATTAACAATTTAACATGATTGTTATAGATACTACAGTACTTCACCTTATTCATGTTTGCATCATATGCTTATTATATTTTATAATTAGAAATTAAAATTTTTAAATGAGAAAAATAGTTTAGTTATTATTCATATAAATATAAATTATTTCCAATAAGAACGTGAATACAAGCGCGGTGAGAATCAACTAAATCTAGTATTGGTCTTCCGAGTGTAGGTTTGTTTGATCATGAAAGCGGGTCACACAAATAAAACCAACCATTTAAAACGGGTTAATTTTTGTAGAAATTGTTACGAAGTGACAGTATATAAAACAAAATGGATATGCTATTTTTGGAAAATTGCACGAGGGTACTATAACACGTTTTTAAGTTTTAACTTTTTGGTGATGTGGGAAAGACATCTACAGTCCAACACAATACACAGTAACGTATATTATTCTAATAATTCTAATTGTTGATTTCAGAGGAGGCTTCCTCATACAGAGTTTTCACCATACTCACGTCTTCATTGCTTTTGCTATAAACTAAAGTGATTAGTGACCAGAAAAGAAAAAAGAGAAGCATCAATTAAATTTTAAAAAACCATTTGCCTATTTATTTTAGATGGAAAATGTTGACGGCTAAGCGTGGACAATTGTCGATATGATAGCATCCACGAAGGTGGCTTGGTCTCAAAGGAAAGGACACCGTTGGCGTTTTGGAATTTCCAAACCAAAATTTGAGGAAGTAGAAGTTTAATACTAGTAGTATTTAAATTAAATTTTTAAATATGTAAAAAATAAAATAAATTAGTCATATAAATAATTTAATAACAAATTAATTCATAAATTTTATAATTTAATATCAAATTAATTTTTTTTTAAATATAAATTATTAACACATTGATTATTAAATATTATAACATAATAACAAAATAATCTTATAAATTTAATAATTAAACCAATTCATCATACTTTTTTTGGCAAAATTGCACTTTTGGTCCCCAGTTTATCTCTAATTTTGGATTTGGTCTCCCTATAATTTAATTCACAAATTTGGTCCCCAGTTTTATAAATCCCTGCAAAATTGGTCCTGAAAGTTCGATTTGGTATTAAACTTTCACGTGTCAATGTCACGTGTCAACATCTAAGTGGTTCCCTATAAATGCTTCATTTTTTGTAGATACAATTGTACTTTTGGGCCCCTAGTTTTACTCCAATTTTGATTCTGGTCTCCTTATAATTTAATTTGCACATTTGGTCCCCCAGTTTTACAAATCTCTTTATAAATTCAGCCAAATTTTATTACTGAAGAAGTTGTATTTCAAATTTTAAACAAAAATATCATTATCATACATAGGCTACTTAAACAGTCGTATACACATAATATCTCATGGGGGAGTAAAAAAAGAAAAAAAAATAGGAGGATATTACAAAACCTTTTAAAGTAAGAGATATGAAAATTTCAGACCCAAGTTAGGATTCATGCGTCACTTTCCCAAATTGAACAACCCCATAAGTGGGAGAGAGACAAAGAGTGATTTTTCTCTGAATTCCAAGTAAGTGAAAAACTTGCGATGGAAAAGAAGTGCGAGATTTATCAAGACTCACCTTGTCTCTAGCACTAGTGGTTAAACCATTCAAAAGACCAATTTTGCAGAATAATTTATAAAGAGATTTATAAAACTGAGGGACTAAATGTGTGAATTAAACTATAAGGGGACCAAAATCAAAATTGGAGTAAAACTGAAGAACCAAAAATATAATTTTACCTAAAAAAATGAAATCTTTACAAGGAACCACTCCGACGTTAACACATGACAGTCAACTCTGAGGTTAACGGTTAACGTTCAAATTGGGCTTCCAAAATCAATTTTACATGAATTTATAAAACTGAGAATCAAATTTGTGAATTAAATGATAGAGAGACCAAGTTCGTAATTGAAGATAAAGTGAGGACCAATTTTACCTACTTTTTATATATTTGATAATTAAATTTTAATTTTTTATCTTTTAAATATCAACTTATCATGATTTTCACATTTTCAATATCAAAATAGTTAGTTAGCCTTTATTCTGGGCAAAAAGGAATTGTTGCATTGCATTGCATGAGAAAGTGGCGAAGATGGGTTTGATTCGGTTCCTTAATGGAAAAGCGAGAAACCGTTCGGACCCACATGTGCCTGTCTGTACCTTATTTTCATAATTGGTCCACATAAGTCGTGGAGCTCCTCCTATGAGACAATGACACGTGGCATATTACGTACCAGATGAAAGCGATGATCTCTTGTTCCACCTAGATATATAGCTCCACTCTAGGACTAGGATTTTAATTTTGAGGTCTAATCAAATAGATCTCCTTTTGGTTAACTTTTTACTATGTCTTTAAAGCAATTACTTGTATTCGCATAATAAATACTATTATATCTTTATTTTCTATTTTACCAAGGTGTTTTTGATTTAAGGTGAGAGAGGAAAAATAAGAAAAAAATTGTATTTCTATATAGGGTTCATGTTTTTTATATTTTATTTTAATTAAACTTTATCTTTTATTCTATAAATTAAACATACCTTCAAATGTGTTAAATTTACATTAAGGGTGTATTTCGATTAAAGAATATAAATAGAAATGATAAAGATAATTTTTTAAATTAAAATAAAGTGTAAAAAACAAGTCTCGCATAAACCCACAATATTTATCTCTTGTTTTTTTCCTTTCTCTCTGAACCTTTGGATTAAATGATAAAAATAGAAAGAATAAAAAAAAATTAAAGTAGAATATAAAAAGTTAGTCCCATGTGAAATTCACAACAATTTTTTCCTTACTCCTTAAACCAAATATAGCTTGAATCTCTTTTCTTTGAGCTATAGAAGAAAAGTTATGTAACATAGTTGATATAATTAGTAAATGATATGTGTATATAATTAGTAAATAATTGTGTTCTTTGAATTACTAGGTAGGGATTTAAATTCATGTATGTAGAAGAAGAGTATTGTTGGGCAAAATCAAACATTTACCTTTTGTTTGGTAGAAAGGAAATGTGTGAAGAGAAGAAATAAATGAGTTGTTTGGTAAGAAGGAAATGAATGAGAAAAAGAAATATAAAACAATGATGATACAAGATTTATTCACATTTAGAAATAAGTATTCTAATGTGTAATGTATGGAGGTGTTAATTTAATTTTATACATTGTTTTTTTATATTTTTGGTTTAAGATTAATTTTGATCTTTACACAGTTTTATGATTATGTAATTTTGGTTTTTTAAAAAATAAAATAAATTAGGCATAGCAAATTTAGTTCATCATTTGTTTATTGTTGTATTTTTTTTACCATAATTGCTAATGCAACATCTAAGTGATGAATTTATATGACAAATAACATAACAGTATGAAACATGCCGACGTGCCACAAATAATGTATTAACATAAATGTTAGACTGTCATCTTGTTTATCATGTCAACATAATAATATCAGATCAATGATTTATGTTGAGAATTGATGACTTTTAAAAATATGGAGGACTAAATGTAAAATAATTTTTTTTGAGAGACCAAATTTTAAATATAAGCAAAAAAATGAACTTAAATTTTATCTTAAATATATTTTTTTAGAAGAAAAAATACCACAAAACTCACACCTACCGGATGTGAAACCATCTTCCAAAGATTAACTCAATAGGATAGACATGGTGTCATTTTTTCATGCTTCCTAGCATAATAAAAACTCACTAAACTCTTTTTTTCTTAAAAAATATATTCATTTTCTAACCTCTTCTATATTTTATTTTTATTTACAGAGAATTTTTTTGGGTATCCATACATCCCGTTTTTCTTTTGTTTTATTAATTTCCACTAATTTATGAAATTTGATATTTTTTTCACAAACCTAAAATAAAAAAAATATTTTTTAGTTCAATGTTACATTGGAGCAAAGTATACGATGATTGGACATTTATTATTTTTTAATATTTCATTTTCCTTTTAACATTAATTATTTTTTTATTTGTTTGAACAAAATTGGACGTTTATAAATATGTCATGTATAAGCCAAAATACTAGTTATATATAAGTTCATTTTCCATAACTTAAATTTAATAAGATTCATAAATTGGAAATTTTTAATATTTTTTATTTATATTATTATAATATATATATATATATATTACATATACAATGTATTGTAATTTTTGTTTATTATTTTAAAAGTAAAATAAAAAAGGATGAAACTAATTTACTTTGAATCTAATTTATTTTAACGAATTGGATTTTATTTTATTTTTGTTCAATATCCACAACAAAGTTTGAACTCCAAGATTATGTGTAAACTATCCAAACTCTATCAATTAGTGTTGGTTTGGACTGTCGTTTGCAATACACTATACCTCCATGACCGTCCACATATTCCAAATCTACAAATGGAGAAGTAACGATGCTGGTGGATTTGAAAAAAACATAAAGGTCACATTCAACTTAACATTTTCTCATACACACTCTACCTAGATCGATTCTAATTTAATTTCATTAAGAGTTTGTTTGAATAATCTTATCTTCAAACACTTACATAGGAAAAGAAAAGAACAAAAATGAAATAAGTTTATCTAAAAGCTAATTTTAACTTTAGCATAAGTTATTTTTAAATTAAAGAAAAAAATATTTTATTTTTCTTATTATTTTTTCTTGTATAAGTGTTCCCAAACACTCTTTTTAAATTGAAGATTTTTTTATTTAATATTTTGTGAGAGAAGAGACAGAAGCTATTGCTCATAGTGATTTAAGATGGGCCGCAACGTGGACTGTTGTGGATTGGGTTGGGTCACTTTGCATCCTATTCTCGTATCCCTACAACTCACTTTTCCTCAGTTTGATTCCCCAAGTTTCCCTGTTGGTGGTGGATTGGATCCATACGTTTGTTCGAAACAAGAAATTCACTAGCGTCATCTGCTATTTTCCATTTCCTACCCCTGCTTAGCACTCTACAAATATTATTATACTTTCCTGCTAGTAAGTGTTATCAATCAACATACATCAATTCACCTCGATATAATAATAATAATAATAGATTTTTTATTCTTTGAATTGAGGTAATCGCGTTTATTCACATAAGTATTTGTTTTTTCTTTCAATTCATAAGTTTTTTTTGTAAACTTTCATATCAAATTAAGTTATTGTTTTTTCTTTGACTAGTTATTTAATCAAAAGATTTTTTAAATTTATTTAATTATTACTCAAATTTATTCAATTACTCTTAGACATGATCAAATATTTACAAATCATTATTAAAATAGTCTAGTTTAAATTAATTTAAAAAATATATATCTAATATTTATAATTATATTTTTATGACCTATAAAATAATTTTTTAATCGCACGTAATGTACATTAGTGTGATGTAATGTAATGTTTAAACTTTTATGTAGAATGTAGAATCAGCCAGAGTGTATTTAATTTGCTCACTGTTATTCTTTTAACTTAATAATTTTAATGTGTTTGAAGTAATTATTTTTTATGATTTTTAAACGAATTTTAATTATTACTAAAATAGAATCAGTCTCGCCATCTTTATTTGTGGTTTAGATCTCTTCCCATAAAAGGGGAAGTGAGAAGTGAACCGAAAGCCTTGGAACCTATTCCTTTGATATTACGGTACAAGTAATCTATGGTTTCTGCCCCGCTAATGTTTGTTGTTATTTTGATTACATATAATTTGTTATGTACATGGACATGTATATGAGATATTTCCTTTTGTTAGTTATTATAGGCTTTATAGCAGTGTCTCTGAATAAAAGTTTGTTTCATTATGAATCAGTTTGATTCAGATGTGATGCTTGGTCAATTTCCTATATATGCCATATGGTGTCATAATCTTAAATCTGTCTACAAATATAACAAATTATAAGGAAGGAAGTGCTCTGTTGTTTAAGCGTTCACTGAACTATTTCATGTTTATTTTATTGGCCATCTCTTTCTTTATTAATAGAAATGTGGGTGGGTTAGTTTACTTTAGGCAGACTATTTCATATGTATATTTTATCGTTTTCTTTTTTATTTTGAATGGTAACAGAAGGGATGACATGTTCTTATTCAATTACAAAGTACAAACATAGCTTTAGATCATCTAATGTGACGTGTTTGGACCAACGAATAAAGTTGTGAGAGAGGGTGCATCTATATGAGCTAGGCAAAAAGGTATAACCAATTATACCATGATTTTTGCTTGCTCTATTTCATGCTGTTATTCTTGTTTTCTACACATTACCCGTTTCTATTCTCTTTCTTTCTGTTTCTCTCTTTTCTTGTTCTGCTAAGTCTGCTCACAACAAAAATGCAAAATACCATATGCTAGATCACAAGTAAAGAGCAGTGCCGTGTCCATACTCTACATATGCACCTTATTGTCAATTTTCTAACCGCAAGGGGAAAAAGATAATGCAGTAGTTATAAAATAACACAGAAAATAATGTAGCATACAAAATATACATATACATTACTAACATATCTTGCCATAACATAGCGATTTTGGGATTTTTATCCTCGTAGAAGGAAGGCAATGTGTGTGTCTCGAAGCACAGTAATATTGAAAAAGTGACAGTAACTGGACAAGACGTAAACTTGTTTTCTTTAAAGAATATGACATCAAAGAGTAAAGGATCTATCCAATCCAATTCACCAAAAAAAGCAAGAGATTCAAGACCCCCAACTTTACTGTGCTTTTAGCCTAACTAGCCTCTTCACGTATATGCAATGCGTACGGTGTAGAATTGCTCCTCAATCTTCACTCTTTAAACAACTTATTAGTAAGTTCTAGAAGATATTATGTTTTATTTGACTTAAATTTTCATCATTCAAACGTGTTGTTAAAGCGTGGGTGACATATCCATTCATCAAGTTCAATGTACTAATTGATAAATTCAGCATAGATTATGTGTGTCAGATGTTCAACATTGATCTGCATCAAAACCAAGATGGCTTCTCTTTGTCCATTTCATTTATTTTCTCAATGTGCGAGTTAAACTTCGGTCAAAAGGGGACTCGATCAAAAGCCGAATTAGACCTGTCAAAGCCAATCATTTCAAATTTTCATGTATTCATTTCTTTGAGTGGATCTAATTCTAAAGCCTCGTATCTTGAGCCGCATATTCTAAATCTAAAGCTCAATTTGCTTGTGTCCCTCTCAAACCATATATGGTTTTGCTTGGTGCTTACTGTATTATTAACTCAAATGGCCACCAGTCCCAAAACCCAAGACATTCTTCATTTTAATGTTTCTTCCAACTTTAGTTGGCTACCAACTGTGTTATATATATATATATAATACACTATCAGTCTCTCTGTCTCATTGGACTTATCTTTAAGGCATCGTTTCCTCTGATCATTTTCCATGGAGGTATTGTTCCTTCAAGTTTTATATAGCACTAGTAGTTTATAGTGAATTTATTGTCTCAATTTTCTGCATTTTTGGTAATTTTGAAAAATGGGGTGTTTTTAGTTTATAGAATTATGATAAAAGATTCATTATTAGATTATGAATGAAAAAATGTACACTCAATCAAACAAATGAATTAGTTGAAAGGATGTCATCATGGGTTGAGTTGAATATACTGGAGTTAGCCTCACACAACGTGAATTAACATGTGTGGTAACGTTCTTATGAGAATTATGAATGATTGATAATATTGAAGTGTTGTTTTGCATTGCATTGCAGATAGTTGAGTTAAAAGTGGAAATGGTTGGAATACACGAGAAAAGACTAAGGAAATGCCTCGCAAAATTGAAAGGTTGGTTTGTGTGTAGGTATATGATTGTATGGGAAACCACATATGTCATATATAATAATTCGTATTTAGTACTACTTTGTAGTTGAATATATTAATATATTAATTAATATTTGGCATTAGCTATGAATCTACGTGTAGGGGATAGAGAAGGTGGAAGTGGATTGTAACAGCCAGAAGGTTGTAGTGACGGGATACGCACACAAGAACAAAATCCTAAAAGCATTGAGAAAAGCTGGTCTCAAGGCTCATTTCTGGTCTTCTAAAAATGACTTGCTTAATGCTTATCTCAGTGCTAGTTATGCCAACCTCAAATTTAACAACTTCAGCATCTTCTAGCTTCAGAGAAATTATTGTATGACCTCATATCATCGTGGTCCCCGGCTAAATTATGGAATTAAGTTTTATTAATTCTTTCTTGTAGATTGAAAATCTAATTAATTGTCACATGGAAATTAATCAAAATTATAGACATGTGTGATCCGAGACCATAATAGTTTCTCTTTTTTTTTTCGTGCTGTTCTTTTTATATCTAAGGATAGCTTGTTGACTAAATATAACTTTATTTGCTTATAATGCTATGTTTTCTTCATACCCATCCCAAATTACATCACGCACCTATAGAGTTTCAGATAGATATAAGAAAGTTGTATTGCGAGTCTCATGTCAATTTGGAATGTTGATAGCTTTCAGCTTCACATTATCTAGACAAATATTCAGTTAAGTGCATCCATCCGGAATAGTAAAAGATTAGATAACCCAAAGAATAAAAACAAAAACAAAAACGATTTAAATTATTTTTATTATTAGATAATTTTCATAAATATTGTAATAGTAAATGAAGTGGTAATAAGGAATTTTATTAAAGTATTAAGAGTACAAAAGCAAAAAATAATAATAAAATTTAAGTTGTAAGTTCAAATATAATTTTAAGTAGCATTTGAAAAGCACTATAAAATAATTTTGCATATTAAGCATGTCTATTTTAATTAAACAAGTTTAAAACCTTATCGAATAAATTATAGGCTAATTAAAATAATTTGTCAAACATACTCATTAATATTGACAATCGTATTTTAATCCGTTTTCTATTTTATGAAAAAATTCAATGTATTTTATTTTTCAAAAAAAATGTTTTCTTTTCTATATTAAAAAATTAGTATTTTAGTTTTTTTTCCAAGTAAGAATTGAATCAAAGAGAATATGGAAAAAAGTTTACAATAATATAACTCACACATATTCAACCAATTGAGCTAGAAAATGTTCACAAATTTTAAGTATTGTAGTTTGTGTACTAAGCTAAATATCCGTTTCTATATCATTAAAATTTATAATAAATAAATATTTTAAATTTATAAAATATATTATAATTAAATTTAATAATGAATAAATATATTTGAATGTTAAGATTATATTTTGGATTTATAATTTAAATTGTAATATAATGTTTTTAAATTAATTAATTATCTAAAGTGAAAAAACTTTTAAAGCCAAGAAGAGGTTGAAAGAGAATTCCCTCGAAAAAGAAAAAAAGAGAAGGGGGAAATCTCTTCTTCAATGGCGGCAGAGTCATCTCGCAGTAGCGCTAAACGCCCCTTTATGGAAGAAGACGACAATGAATTCTCCAAAAAGCCACCGTAATTTCTTTTCCCTTCTTCCCGCTCACAAACCCTAATTTCATTCATTCTTATTGAGAAAATTCCAGTAATCGGTAGAAATGATTTTTAGACTTAGTTTATTGCATATTGGCTTCTGTTATTTTGATTCGGGGACTATTATCTTGTGGATCACCTCCAACGCCTATCAAGTTCTAATTTCTGGCCCCAAAATTTGGCATTCTTCGAAGCTAGTTTACTTTAAATTCATTATGCTTGTGTATGAATATTGAATACTGTGTAATAAGTTTTGTGTATTTTATTCATTCATCCCACTAGCGGTAATATGTTGTGTTTGTGTGTGCCCCCTTGTGCTCGTTTTAGCTTTTGAGATTGTTCTGATGAGTTTGTGGAGCTGAATTTTGAGATGCTTGCATTGAATTTATAAATTTATACAGAGAAAAAAGGGTTAGGTTTCCAAAGGGAAAGAAAGTGAAGCCAGGAGATGAAGTGGTGGTGGACAAAGCAAATGTTGAGGAGGGTGAAGTTGACTTGGTGAATGCTAAAACTGCCACCAATGCTGCAAAAGAGCGGGAAAAACTCAGAAGGTTTCTAAAGGGAAAGAAAGTGAAGCCAGGAGATGAAGTGGTGGTGGACAAAGCAAATGTTGAGGAGGGTGAAGAAGTTGACTTGATGAATCCTAAAATTGCTGCTGCCAAAGAACGGGCAAAACTCAGAAATCAAATTACTTCTGAACTCCTTAGTGAGGGCGCTGGAGGTATCACAAACGATTTATCGGCTGCTGAAGTGACATATGAGGTTTGTTTTGAAGTTTTTCCTTAACTTATTGAGCTGGATGAACTTTTTATCACAAACAATTTAATCATTTCTGTAGAATACTTTTTTTTAATGGATTCTAGTAGCGTCAATTGTGTGCCTGGTAAATCTTGTTGTATGTTGGCTGTAGTTCAAATGTATTTTTGTAGTGTGATTCATTCCTTAATCAGCAGCAATTTTTATAGTAGAAGTATTTGCATAGAGATCTGTTATTGAGTCCACATAAAGGATAGGTAGGCAGTGATAGGTGATATTTTGTGGCAGGATAACGAGAATTTTGTTGATGATGGGATTCAAATTGAGCCTTTCAACCTAGAGAAAGAAAGGGAAGAAGGTTATTTTGATGCTGCAGGAAATTTTGTTGAATATGTAAGAGAGAATGAGATTAAGGTGAGGGATTTATATTGTTTTTCATTTTTTATTTGTGACTATTTCATTTGAGCTCTATTAATAAATTAAAGAGCCTTACAGGATGCATGGCTTGATAATGTTGAAGTTGATCCAAAATATGCTGCATTAAGCTCTGTAGCAACAAATGATGAAGATGAGGGCCCCCCAGACCTTTCTTCTAAAGATATTGGAATCATGAAGAGGCGCATTGCAAATGTTCTTGAACCTGGGGAAACGGTAAGCCTATATTTTGCCATTCTTAATTTTCTGATTTCTGATTTTGATGTCTTTGTTCTACTGAAGCATCATTGTAAAATACAATAAATTTATTTGCCAACTCACTCAAGAGTAGAAACAGTAGATCATCTATTTATTGAGGCAAACATTTATTTTCTTTATGGCCAAGCAGTTGTGACATTTCTTGTTGAGGAACTTTATATCCGTTAATCTGTAAAATATATAGTAGTTAAAAGTTCATACTCTAAACGTGTAAAGAATATGCAATTTTGATGTTGAGATTTTTAAGTTGGAACAAGTAAATGCAGAAAATAAGAGAAGTGAAATTTGCTGCTAACTCCATAGTCACCTATGCAATTTTACTTTTAACTTGATTTGATACTGGTTTACCTCTCTCTCTCTCTCTCTCTCTCATTGTTAGCAGAGAAAAACCTGCTTATTACCAATTTACCAAACTAAAGGGATAATGGTGTTCGTAAAAATAAAAATAGAAAACAAAATTTATTGTTATAATAATTAAAAAGTTATAATAATTCTCGTTATCATGTTCAATTACTTGATTAGTTGATCTCTTTATATCTTTGTAATTTTAACTCATTATACTTAGGTAGGATGGAATTTATTTATATATAATACATCATTTACTCTGTTTAGGGGTGTTTGAGGGTCATTTGCTGGGCTTTATTAATAGATAACTCTTCCAATAGGTCTTGCAAGCCTTAAGAAGGTTAAAAGGTAACAGTGATAGAAAGGCAAAAATGTCTGCTGAGACTAAGATTGTATTTGACCAGCTAACTGAGGATGCTATGAAGCTGATGGAGAATGGTGAATACAGTTAAGTTATTCCCTCTGGGCTTTGTAGATATTAAGCATGGTTCAAACACGTAATCATTTAGATAGCCTGATGAGACCCTTTATGTTTTGCAACTTGTTTTGCTTCATTTTTTTTAACGTTGCACATTTGTACATGATGCTTAATTTTGGTTCTTTTACATTTTTTTCCAGATGTTTATCATGAAAAGCAAGAGGTTTTTGATCGTGAAGCAGGTCAGTGTTATAAACGTATACTCAATGCTTTATTATATTTGTATTATGTTTTATTGTTTTGTTCACATCTTTAGTTCATGCTTTGTTCTAATATGCTGATTGGTTTTCTAACATAATTGGATTTAGTTATTTTTTTTTTACTAATTTAATTCTGTTCAACTTATGTTTTTATGATGGTCATGATGTGATGCGAGATAGAACTTACTGCTCAATTATCAATATGATACATAGTGATGGTCAATTCATGGTGTTTGAAAAAACTATTTTTTGGATATCCATATTAAGCTTTAGATTTTGGGGCTGTATATTAATCTCCATTTTTTCTTGGCTCTTCATTGAATGATGATGCAGATATTTAGGTTTGTGAGAAGCAATGAAGGTTACCTGTTTGATAGTACTACTACCAATTGCTTAATGCTTATGCCTTCTATAATCTCCCTTTTTCAGAAGGATATGAGAAGTTAGCCCAGGCAAATTATGATATGTTTGCTGATGATGACGAGCATGATACCAGTAAGCCATCTACAGATGAAAATAATGCAGTCAGTCAATCTTCTTCAGTTGCCATAAATTCTGGTCCTGAGGGTAAATACAGTGCCTCTCTAAAATTAGCTTCTGAAATGGAATTTTTGTTCCTGATTTTTATCTGATAAAGTACTTTACTTAACATGGTTCTACTTTCCTTTCCAGGTGGAGCATCACAAAACGATTATGTGTATGATGAATCTTCTGGGTATGACTCTTTTCTTCCATCTAAGTTTTTGGAAATAATCTGATAGATATGCAACATTAGTTACATTTGTTTTAATATCAGAAACAACAAAAAAATGTTTAGTATAGTATAAAGAGTGTGACAAAAGTTGATGTGTGTATCCATTTCTTCTTTCTCTTAATGAATTCTTTAATAAAAAAGAATTTCTGACATCAATTTATTTGATGGTCCAGGTACTATTACAGCAGCACTTTGGGCTATTATTATGATCCAAATACAGGGCTTTATTGCTCAGCAGCATCAGGGCAATGGTATAGCACATTGATGATTCATTTTAGTTTGTGTGGTGTGTGAATTTTCATTTTGATAGCTTTTGGCCTCTATTTATTTGTAAGTGTCTGAAACTACATGGCTTTGGATATGACTTCTTTGCCCTTTTGTTTAAATTTTATTCTTGATATTTAGATAATTCTTGTTGGAAACTATATCAAGAGACGTGATACTTGTACTTAATCTTGATCTTGGGGCAAAAAAACATGCTTGGTGATCAGTACACTTCTATTATTTAAGGAACAAAAAGAACCTGAAAAGAAAGAGGGGGTCGATTTTTGTCTATCTATAGATTTCTTACAATTTGTGGGGGATGCCATGTGGGATGGACCTTGCAATAGTAGCCATATATAGTTCACACTAGCTGTATTCTGGACTGCTGCCAATTGAGTGACTTGTTCGATGTTTGTCTTATTGCAAATCATGTTCATAGCTCACTGGCAATGTTTCTTTTTGTTTAAGCACAGGTACTCATATAATGAGGAGACTAGCGCATATGAAGAAGTTCACGAGGTTGCATCCAATGTGAGTTGAGTGACTAGTTTAAGGGGAGAATAGGCTATTTAGCATAGCCACAATCACTGTCTCAGTGGCTCATGTACAGACCGAAGCACTCTTGATCTTTTTGTACGTTATGGGGGATTTTCTTCTTAGGTGCTACTGCTAACAGTTGTGTTTTTATCTCTTTAAGGTTCCTGTTTTATAGTTCCTTAAACTTTTCGCCTAAAAATTACTTAGAATGATCCCTTGAAGTTAGGAGCTGTACAATGTTTACTCTTATCAATTTGTGAGTTATATGCAGTTTTGCCTTCAAATTGCAAATCACTTTATTCGGAAAAGATAATTATTTTAAGATGATGTTTTGTGATGTTAATGTATGTAACAATTTTTTTATTCTGTTAATTTTATTTTTTTAAGCTGCTGTTAATTGTAGTTAAATATGCAAGAATTGAGATATTCACGTATGACATTAAATTTGTTCGTAATAAATATTTTGTTCATCCTCAACTCAAGTTTCTCATAATATGCAACAACAATATGAAGCCCTACTGCTCTTCATTTCAGTATCTGGAAACAAATACCAAACGTTATTCTTGTTCGTTTTAAGTAATAAATTCAAACCATCTTCAAGAATCTTGTCTGAAATATGCAACAAGCTTCTCTTAATATGCAACAACCATATGAAGGTTCCTACTAATAAACAGAATAATGTCAAAATAGGAACCTTCTTGATATAGGCACAGCCTCTCTCATCTAGCTAATATTAATGAGCTGACGATAAAAAAATAAACAAATCATATTTGCTAGACAAAATTATGAAAAAAAATAATTTCAAGAACGAATTACAGGTCATTATAAGACATGCCAATCTCCAACAGAAGATAATCATCTGGCTAGATATAAAGTGTTTCACCATAGCTTAGAAGATCGGATGATGATCTCTAAAGTGTTTTGCCATATAGGTCATTATTATAATGGGCAATTTAACTTTTTAGCCCATTTAAAAAAATTCCCCTTCAACTCAATATTGGCAGTTTTATTTTAAAAAATATTTTTGTTTTTTATTAGTCAAAGTAATAAATTAGAAAAAAGTTATAAAATTTAAAAAAATAAAAGAGATCAGAAACACATCAACGTAACAATATGCATTCCCCAAATGTAAAATTAAAATGTTATTCATGATTCCGCCATTATATTATATTTATAAATAAAGATAAACGTAATTTTCAATCTTTCAATTATTACTAGCATGAACCAACCAATTATAGTCATCGTACTGAAATAATTTCACTACAATTATTCAATATTTATTTTTACTGCAATTATTCAATATTCTATACTTTATACACTTGTCTTTACGAAGATATAAGGGAGGCTATCTTGAGTGAAAATAACCTTTATATTGATTGGTTAGATATAAACCTAAAGGATGCAAATGCTATTG
Source organism: Glycine soja (assembly GCF_004193775.1). Lineage (NCBI taxonomy): Eukaryota > Viridiplantae > Streptophyta > Magnoliopsida > Fabales > Fabaceae > Glycine > Glycine soja. The sequence continues at coordinate 4,191,444 of NC_041016.1, forward strand.
TTTGAATATTTTATGGATGAAAAATAATTTCATCTCATACCTCCAAGTTAGAAAAATTTAGAAATATTAAATAGAATAGATAAATTTTATTTTATTCCTTTTCATTTTATCTTATTTTAATATATAAAAATGCAGTAACTTATTATTATTGTTCCATTATATTCCATTTTGTCTGTTTTTATTTATTGAAAGAGGAGTGTAATAAAAAAAAGCTTGATAATGTAAAAAAAAAAAGAAGGAGAAGAAGTTATGCCTCTGTGTAGAGGGGTGTTCAACTCTAAATTGAACTAAGATAAAAATTAAAAACCACTCAAAAAATCAAAAATTGAACTAAACTAATTATTTTTGGATTTCTTTGAATAGTTTTTTTAAAATCAATTAGTTCGGTTTGATTTATTGTTTATGTTTTTGAAACCAATCCAAATCAAATAAAATGGTAACATTTAAATTATTTTAATGTTATATATTTTATTTGTGTACGAAGGGGTGCTTAAAAGAAATATTTAATTGTAATTCAAATTTATTTTTATGTAATTAATATAATTAAAAAAAATATAGGTTTTTGCATTGTATATAGGATTTATTTTTTTATTTTAATCTGTTGTTCGAGTTTTATAATATTTTGTAGTGTTATGTATATAAAACTCATATAATATTTATTATTTTATTTTTCAAATGATTTTTTAAGATATGTGTAATTTAAAATAGATCAAATTTTACACATTTTTATTATTAATAAGTTTCAATAATTTTTTGATATAATTTTATTTAAAATATGAAAAAAATATATTTAAATTCTAATGAAATAATATTTCTAATAAAAATTACCAAAATTAAACGAAACTAAATCATAAAATATTAATTTAATTTGATTTAAATTTTATTTTTAATAAAAAATAAATCAAACCAAATCATTTTAAGTTTGGTTGGTTCGACCGAATCCTAACACTATCCCATGTTGAGATTAAAAACACCACTTTATTCGGATTGCGCCGTCTTAAAGCGTTACAGAGAATGCGACCGAAGCAACGGGACTAATCTTACGCCAGAGGCTGTGAATTATGGCTGGCAGCACTGTCCTGTCCAATCCAATCCATGGCAAAAGCTAGTTCCTGAGATTCAGCGATTTCTCTATGTGAAACCCTAACTAACGACCACGATTTTCGCATTTTGCGTTAACACATGGCCGAGGAGATCAATGGCGGAACGTCGATGGACTCCACCGAATCGCGGTGGGTTATACAGGACGACGACGAGGACGCGTCGGATTTAGAGAACTTCGATGCGGATTTGAGATTGGGGCGGCACGGTGGCGTGGTGGATTCGGAGGAGGAAGAGGATAACGCGGAACAGAGACTGATTCGCACTGGTCCTCGCATCGATTCCTTCGACGTCGAGGCCCTTGAAGTTCCCGGTGCTCATAGAAGTGACTATGAGGTCTCTTTCCTTTCTCTCTTTGAGAATCAGTTTGTGGAAGTGGCCACGCCACGTTGTTTCTCAGTATAGGTTGAAATTTCTGATGGAAAAAATATTTAAATCAATCTAAAAGTTTCTCTCTGCGTGGGACCTTGTGAATTTTGATTGTTAATTTAGTGTTATGACATGCTCCAGAAATGGAAAATAAGGTGAAGAAAATTAGGTATGGAATTTAACATGGTTCAACCTGAAGTCTACGTTCGCGGCCAAAACAGAGTGAAAGTCTACGGTCTGTGGACTGTGAAAATTAAACCAATCATCTCTTTGATGCTCTTAATCCAAATCCCAATACAACCAAAATCTTATGCGCATTGCAACCTTAATGATGATTTTACAATTCAAGCTATTATATAACAATTAGTGTCTAGGAGATGCTTATGTTTCTTGTCGTTCTTCTTCTTCTTCTTTTAAAGCAATCACTGTTGTTCCTTTTGCTGAATTTCTGGATTATATGAATTTTAGTCTGTAATTCACTGATGTATTCTAATTGTTCACGGTTCTTGTGCCTGCGGTCCACCCCTTAAAGTGTCTTACTGCTCATCATGAGATTATATAGCTTGTTAGTGTAGTGGAACATCAACATCTATATATTAATATTATCTGCTTGTTGTCTTCATTATATTTCACCGCAGGACATCAGTGTGGGTAAGAAAATTGTATTGGCTTTTCAGACACTTGGTGTTGTCTTTGGTGATGTTGGAACAAGTCCATTATATACCTTCAGTGTTATGTTTAGAAAGGCCCCTATTAATGGAAATGAAGACATTCTTGGAGCTTTATCACTTGTCTTGTACACTTTAATCTTGTTTCCTTTATTGAAGTATGTCCTGGTGGTTCTGTGGGCCAATGATGACGGTGAAGGTATATTAAATTTAATATCCTTGAATAAAGCTTCTGGCAGTTATGTCCTCAAAATCATTCTTGTTCTGAAACCACTGCAGGTGGTACTTTTGCCTTGTACTCCTTGATCTGTCGTCATGCTAAGGTGAGTCTTCTCCCCAATCAGTTACCATCCGATGCCCGTATATCAAGCTTTAGGCTGAAGGTGCCATCCCCTGAGCTTGAAAGGTCATTAAAAATCAAGGAAAGACTTGAGAATTCTCTGGCTCTGAAGAAGACTCTACTAATATTAGTTCTTGCTGGTACTTCAATGGTGATTGCTAACGGTGTTGTTACGCCAGCAATGTCAGGTTATATACTGATGTTACTTCGTGTATACCTGTAGTTTTTTCAGACTTGCTTTGGTCACTGTGTTCAGGATGATGCCAAAAACCATTTCTGTATTGACATAATGATATGTTGTTGCTTGTATTCATGACCAGCTATTGTTTTCTTTATCTCTTTTTTCTGTTTATTTCTTTATAGTAATTTTCTTTCTATCTTTGCTTTGCTGCAGTTATGTCATCTGTTGGTGGTTTAAAAGTTGGGGTAGATGCAATCAAGAAAGGTATTATGTAACCTACTAATGAACTCTATTATCTGTATTAGTTATTAATACCTAGATTGAATGTCAGATATCCACAGACACACCCAAAGAATTTCAGTTTAGACCTTTTATCTTTTCTTTCTTCTTTGGCTAAAATAAATCATCTAAGCTTAATATAATATCACTTTTTCTATCTATTGACTTGGTTCGAGAGAATAAAAAGCATTTTTTTTTAATTTCTGTTTTTTTTAAGATGGGTTGGGAGGTGGGTATATTATTAAGCTGATTTATATCCTTATGTTGTGGTCATTTGTTTGGTTGCTTGAATTTTTTCTTCGCTTTTTGACTCTGCAGATGAAGTGGTGATGATTTCGGTTGCCTGTCTTATCATTTTGTTCAGTGTACAAAAGTATGGAACTAGTAAAATGGGACTTGCTGTAGGACCTGCTTTGTTCTTATGGTTTTGTTCTCTTGCGGGCATCGGGATATATAATCTTGTCAAATATGACAATAGTGTCTTGAGGGCATTTAATCCGATTCACATCTACTATTTCTTCAAGAGGAACTCAACTAATGCATGGTATTCTCTAGGGGGTTGCCTTCTGAGTGCAACTGGTAAACACATACATGCAAGATCTTGATACTGAGAATGCAATAATACCATACATTTTGTCCTATCATTTATGTAAATTTGGTTCTACTAGTCTGTTTTTGTTTGTTTTAAAGACAATGCATTGCAAGCAATTATGATGATCAATGTACAGGTTTTCATTTCATGTTTGCTGCTATCTGAGGAGAAATAGTCTGAACTTTTAGGTTTATTGATAAACTATTCTGTCACTGTAATCCTTATCAGCTCACGATGACTTGATATTTTAATGTGATAAAATTGCAATACAAATGTAACTATAGTTGGGATATGCACAACCTATTCAACTATTAATTGACGTAAATACTGATTGTTTCATGTTGCAGGTTCTGAAGCCATGTTTGCAGATCTTTGCTACTTTTCTGTACGCTCAGTTCAGGTAGTGGATTTTGTCCTTGTCATATTTATTTGACTGTCATGCTTTCTTATCTTTTATTTCCTGTGTGATCGCAAACTGATATGCTGGTGAAACTGATGGGGCTAATTTGCAGCTTTCATTTGTCTTTCTTGTTTTGCCGTGCCTACTATTGGGTTATTTGGGTCAAGCTGCATACCTTATGGAAAACCATGCTGATGCTGGTCAAGCCTTTTTTTCTTCTGTTCCAAGTGAGTGTCAATAATATCACTCTTTACAGTGTGTTGGTTTTGCAATTTACAGGATCTTCAAGTAATGATATCCTCTGTCTGCAGGTGGTGCATTCTGGCCAACTTTCCTTATTGCTAACATTGCTGCACTTATTGCGAGTCGGGCTATGACAACAGCAACATTTTCATGTATAAAGCAATCAACTGCACTCGGTTGTTTCCCTCGTCTTAAAATCATTCATACTTCTCGGAAATTTATGGGCCAGATCTATATCCCTGTGATAAACTGGTTCCTCTTGGCTCTTTCTCTGGTGCTTGTCTGCACTATATCTAGCATTGACGAGATTGGAAATGCCTATGGTAATGAATTTATTTCAATTTATTTTTAGTCCTGCAGATAATTGGTAAAACTTATCAGCCATGTTTACGTAAGATAGTCAAATTGAAACTTGGTGATAATGTTAATATCACAATTTTGTTGCTATCTACTATCACAATAGAACAGTTTGCATCAGTAGCTTGTATTACTTGTAATTATTTGGAAAGGCATTAAACTGCTCTCCTAGTATTTCCTCTTTATTTGTAATCTTAATATTTCCTTTGCATGTCCTCAGTTATATTGAGATTTGAGAAATAATAATCCAACTGGAGCCTTGTATAAGAGGACCCAATTTGCTTAGAAGTTAGAAGAATCCATGCACACTGAGACCTAAAACCCCATCATTGCACTGCTCTTTAAATGCTGGCTGTAAACTTTGAATGATAACATTTTGTGCATATTTGTTTCCATCATCAAGACTTCTAAGAGGTGGTGGCTATCAGTTTATTACGAATGGCTGTGGTCACAATGTCACATTGAGGAAACTTATTAAGTTTATAAAAATGAATTGATACTCATTGATAATAATTTGATTTGGCAAGCTAGATAGGGGGATGTAGACTGGTGGTAGTTTAGCTTTCTTTAGCTTTTATTTTAGGCACCGAACTTAGTTCGTTATTGTTATATTATAATGTATTCATATTCGTCTTGCTCCTTATCCCCTTTCAGGCATTGCTGAGCTCGGGGTGATGATGATGACCACTATTTTAGTAACCCTTGTTATGATTCTTATATGGCAGATACACATCATCATAGTGCTGAGTTTCGTGGTACTCTTCTTGGGATTGGAATTAACTTTTTTTTCGTCTGTCCTGTGGAGTGTGACAGATGGAAGTTGGATTATACTGGTCTTTGCCATAATAATGTTTCTAATAATGTACGTATGGAATTATGGAAGCAATCTCAAGTATGAAACTGAAGTCAAGCAAAAGCTGTCAACGGATTTGATGCGAGAATTAGGTTGTAATCTTGGGACAATACGAGCTCCTGGGATTGGTTTGCTTTATAATGAGTTGGTAAAAGGAATACCGGCAATTTTTGGTCATTTTCTGACCACACTTCCTGCAATACACTCCATGATTATATTTGTGAGTATCAAGTATGTTCCAGTTCCTATGGTGCTGCAAAGTGAAAGGTTTCTTTTTCGGCGAGTCTGCCCCAAAAGCTACCATATATTTCGTTGTATCGCCAGGTATTCTCACATTTTCTTTGTGTGTAGTATTAGATCAGTGGTGATTCAAACCTTTACATTCATTCTAGGTGGTCTAAGGAAAAGTTGAATGGATTCTTAAAATGAGGTCCTATAAATTACTTTAGTGAATAATGTATTTTATCCTCTTAATAAAAATTTGCAGTGCAATAAGTTCATGTGAACAACTGAGCATCTCAGTAAGCGATAATTTTGTGAATAATGTATTTATTATCCTCTTAATGAAAATGTCTTTTTGTCTGAATTTTTATGTCAAACAGGTATGGTTACAAAGATGTTCGGAAAGAAAATCATCAGACTTTTGAGCAGCTGCTGATTGAGAGTCTAGAGAAATTTATACGTCGTGAGGCTCAGGAGAGGTCACTGGAGAGTGATGGGGATGATGATACTGATTCAGAGGATGAGTACCCTAATTCTAGGGTTCTCATAGCTCCCAATGGGAGCGTTTACTCACTTGGTGTTCCTCTTCTTGCTGATTTTAAGGGTACAAGCAACCCCATTTTAGAAGCAAGCACATCAGACGTGATAAGCCCGGTATCCACTGATCCCCTGGTGTTTGATGCTGAGCAGAGCCTTGAGAGTGAGTTATATTTTATTCACAAGGCTAAAGAATCTGGTGTTGTGTATCTTCTGGGTCATGGGGATATAAGAGCAAGGAAGGACTCGTGGTTTATCAAGAAGTTAGTTATAAACTATTTTTATGCCTTTTTGAGAAAGAACTGCAGAAGGGGGATCACAACTTTAAGTGTACCACACTCACATCTGATGCAAGTTAGCATGACATACATGGTCTGAAAATCAATTTTGCAGCCCAAATAAAACAAATGGCAATTATCTTGAAAGCTACAGTTTGATAGCAGTGGAAAGGTCTTATTTTGGATTGCTCAAATGTTCGATCCTTTCTAGCCATGTGGATCTCCAAATTGTTTATTGTCCTTCCAGCGTGACAATCCGGAAGTTGTCCTGATGTTTGTTGGGGTTGTGGATTCGCCATCTGCATATATGGGATCGGAAAAGGCAGATAACAAAGAGAAAATGTTAAAAATTAAACATCCCTATGCATACAGTACACATTTGTGAATGTGTCAAATTCAACTTAAACGACAGAACCATGGACATCGAGTATCGTACAGTGGTATGTCATTGCCCTTAGTTTTCTTATTCTATCGCCTTAATTTGTTGTCTACCTTCCCAACTCTGACTAGATATTTTCTTGATTGAAACACAAATGAGATCATGTCTATTTTTTTATTTGAAAATTTTCATAATGTATATTTCCCTTTTTGGTCTTTAATATACTAAATTCACGAGTTGGAATAAAAACACTAAGTGGTCGGCCTGAAGCCTTCACTGATTCGTGAATTGTGTCCTTTCTCTGATTCGCATATTACAGTTAAAAAAAAAAAAGAAATCAGAATTCAAGTGCATCGAACTTTTCGAATTAATCATCAGACACAGATGATGTAATATGATTTGCTGAAACGCTTTTGCCTCAAGAGAAAGCGTGTAGAATACTATACAAATTTACGAATCTTTAAGGATGGAATGTTCGAAGACATCACGGAACAAAGATGATCTCATGAATGTTGAAAGTCACACGAAAACAACCGAAATATAGTCGGGATTTTGTTATAATTAGGTCATACTGTTGGTAAAGGCACGTGATGTGTCAAAAAGATATTAAATAGAATCCAATCGAAGATCTCAATACTGTGTGACAAATATATAGGATCGATGTGGGAGCTAATTGTTTGTAGTTGGAAATAATTTGCAAGCCTTGCACTATTGTAATCTGATGGCTTCCATTTACGGAAAAATTGAACGGAGTATATATTACCCTCTTAATCTTTTGTCAACAGGTATAAGACTAAGGAAGGACTCCGGGTTTATGAAGAAGCTAATTATAAACCATTTTAGTTTTTTTATGCCTTTTTGAGAAAGAACTGCAGAGATCACAACTTTATGTAGACTTACATTGAAATAGTGTAGGAAAAATAGAATAAAGAATTACTTTTAGAACTAAAGTTTTTCTCTCACTCTCGTTTTTTCCTCTCCTACTTTCTCTATAATCAAATGAAAGTAAATATATCATTAATCTACATTTTCTTATCTCTATTTTCATTTCTCTCAATCAACCATATCATAAAGGACATAAAAGTCATCACAAGATTTTTCTATCAAAATTTTCTACTTTTTTTAAAAAAGAAAACAATGCTATTTTTTTGGGGTAATGGAAGAGAGAACAAACAGAAAAAAGCTGAAAAACAATGCTATTATTAGGCATTAGATTTATTCACAATATTATTCTACTGCTTTTGATTAATAGAAATCATATTAATTTCTTGTTTCCTTTTTAATAAGATCTTATGAGTATATAAGATCTTATAACAGTTTAATCCGTTAAAAGACATACCATGGACTCCAGATAACCACTCTTTTGCATTTATATGATGAAATAGAACTCCTTCAGCTGCTATCTTCTTGATCTGCCACTTAACCCACCAAGGGTCATGTAAATCAAATTTTAGTATCGAAAATGCATAATGATTGCTAAGTGAACAACAAGCAGACTAAGGGGAGAAAATGTCCATCATCATATTTAAGTTCTTTTCTTTTGGTACATTCATGTTTTAAGTATTTTAAGAGCATGTATCTAACAGTTAAAAGGTATAACTATGAGCAACAACATAGCAATTAGTTAACAATTCTACAAGTGGTGAAAAGTTGAGTTTTAAGACAGATATATAGAAACTCAAACTGTTCTCTAACATTTTAATTAGTAGTACTTATATTAAGAGAATAAGAGGTAAGAGATATTGCAACGACTTTATAATGAATCCTTACTATCAGTTCTGTTAAGATGGGATGGTCTGAGGAGTAAAATATTGAAAAGAAGAAAAACCAATGAAGCACACAATTTTATGAAAATTAGACCAGCCACTAAACATAGAAGGATTTTCAAATTCTCATACCAATTTTCTAAATATCAATGAAGGAGATTATTGAGTGACAGATTGAGGAGAAAAGAATGCAAACAAACATTGTACATGAAAAGGAATCAAATGACTACAAAATCCCCTCAATATTCACGCACCGATTCCAATATCCTTCATTTGTTTTGTTAGGGAGAAAAACAGATATATATGGATATCCCATTTTTACAAAAAACACCCCTTTGACACTCCTTATTTGTCTCTCTTTTTGTCACATCTTATTACTTATCTATATTATTGAATCACATTTAAGGGATTCCTTGATTCGGACCGAAGAAGCAATGTCACTCGATCCTTATCAAACTTATTGTAATCTTTTTCTGTACGTAAGGATCCCACCAGAGCGTCTTCTACTTCTAATAGACCATGAACTAATCAAAATTATTCTCAACAAGTTCATAAAATGTGATTCCATTTTTTTCATCAGATCCAGGTAGAGACCAAAGGTCTTGAGCGACGGATCGGTAGAACAATTCAAAAGGTAAAGAAGTATCTTTAATTGACACTCCCTATCTCTCTCTCTTTTTGTCACATCTTATTAATTATCTATATTTTTCTATCTTATCTCTGAGGGGGTGTCCAAAGTCCATACATCTAGCCATCATTATACTTTCAAAAAGTATCGTTAGAACAATAACATGCCTTTGATCTCTATAAACTCAAGCAACACCTTGTTAATGTTACCTTCTATATTGCATAAAACTTCATAAAAACAGATACAGTGACATTTACAACATTGAACACCATAATGAAAACTAATTGAAACAACCACAATAAAAAAAAATACCAAACCTCGAAGGGTAGAAGTAAAACCACATGTAGTTAAATGCTGCGCAAGTTCCTCCCCCAATTGCTTTAGGCCATCTGGTGCAGTTTTTTGTTCAGGCACAGGGGAAACGGTTGCTGTCTCGGATGTCAAATTTACATGAGCAGATAGCACTTGTGGCTGTCCACTCCATTAATTAATCATTGAGCATAAACTTAGGTTATATTCAAAGATACGAAATTGAAACTGTTACTATTTCTATTACTTACTCGGCTTTCTATAATTTTTTTGACGCTATTTGCACATCCCTCGCACATCATTCCCTAGAAAGTAGAAAGAGTGAGAAGTGGATTTTAATTTCTATAATTTGATTGATTCCGTTTCAGAAAAATGGAGATAGAAGAGGTGAAACAAACCCCAACGTGGAGAGTAATGGTGGCGTCGTCGCCGGAGGAAGAGCACCGCAGAGGCGTAACGGAGTTGAGGCGGCGATGAAGTGGTCTAATAACACTGACTCTGCCTCTTACGAAATGACGGTGGTGCTTCTGCTCCAGAGATTTGAAAAGCGCCATCTGCGTCACCGTCAAAGACGACGAAGAATCCACAGCGATCGGAATTGAAAGATAAAAAGACATTATTAGCACGGACACGGAGCAACTCCAGGGGAGACCAATTACTGCTTAACTATTTTGTTATCGCCTACGATACAATATACATCCCTAAAATATATAGAAATAAAAGCTACAATAATTATTACTATTTTAAAACTCTAGAAATATTTTCGTTTATCAAAATTATTAAAATCAGTAATATTATTTTTCATAGCATTTTTAATACTTACATGAAAAAAATGCATACTGACAAATTCATGATTAAAATTATAAAAAAACATTATTCAAATTTGCTCATGATTTTTCATTTCAAGTAATTATGTTTTTTATCATCAGAATCTTATTGGTTAATTTGTTAATTTTTGTGACCAAAATTATTTAAATTCATGATCTTCTTTCCTTCTTTTTTTCCTTTATTGCAAATTCAATCTTTTAATTTAAGTAATTGTGCATGATTCATTGAAATCAATATTGTAACTTTAATTCTTGTATGGATAAAAAAACAAAAAATTTAAGTTTTATTTATAAGACACTTCAATTTAAAAAGTTAATGATAATGTAATATTTTAAGAGTTTAATGGTTATGTATTAATTATTATTTAATTATAAATTATTATTATTATGATTTTTAAAGTAATTGTCCTAAAAATGGATTGTGATCGAATAAAAATGAAAAATTATTTTATAATATAATTGTCTAACTTAAATTTTTTTTAGATGAAATAGTTTTATATAAAAGATAATACTATGATTTAAAAAAACGAAGGTGTACTGTTACTCTTCAAAATATCTTAAGCTATATTTAGATAAAATAACTTAAAATCTTCCAAAAAAAATTTAAAAATAATATAAATTTGTTGATGCTAAATTATTTAGGTCCTTTAGATCTTGGGCTAAATAATTATTAGGGTTAGAGTATTTTGAACCTGGACATATTTTTAGATCTTGTGTTAGTTTTATGGGTCTTTAGGGTGATTGTGGGTCAAATTCAAACAATGACCCGATAAATACAATCCAAAAAAAAGTTGGATTGGTTTGTATCATTCGTTTAATTCGAATCTTAAAACTATGAATTTGATAACTTTAATTTGAATATCAGATTTTAACGTGTAAAATTCAAACTAATCCAAACTTATACTATTTTAGAAGATTTTAAATTTCTTATGTTGCGTAATTTCATAGTAATGTAATTTTTATGTTATATAATTATATTATTCTTACTTTTAATATTATTTATTAGCTTTATTTTATTATGATTTTTTTATAGTTTCTCTATTATTTTTCCATTTTGTTTTATTTATAATATTTTTTTATTAGGTGATCTGATGACCCACTCAAAACAACTTACATGTGACTAGTTTGATTCAGTTTGGGTTATATTTTTTTATATAAAATAAAAACAATCCAAACCAATTAATATTAACTTGTTTGGTTTAAAATATCTCCTAAATCCAAATGAATCCAAACCATGATCATTCATAACGAATCGATCATTGGGATAAAAATGGTACACTCCACACCACACTACATTAATGAGAGGAAGCTACTAATCAAATGATTATAGACCTAATAAATAATTTGTCTGTAAACCATATCAAACCATTCATTATTATTATTATTATTATTATCTCTATATTTAATTGTCTAAATAGTTTAATTATTTCTTTCAATCTACTTTTTATCTTTAAATCAAATTTCAATAACTTTATTTAATAAAAATATCAATAATTAAAAATAACTTTATATCATAATTAAAATTATTTATTATAAATTTAAAATATAATTTAGAGAGCTTAGTTGACTTAAAAATTTAAAATATTACGTAAAAAAATCTAAAATCTAAAATATATATTAAATATTTAATATTATTTATTTACTAAAAATTTCAATTATATAAAAAAATAGTTATCTTAAATAAAATAAAATATTATTTAATAATATTTCACTTTAAAGACCTAACATTTATTCATGAGTAATTAGTTCCTATTGAGAAAAATAAAGATAAAAACGTTAAAATAATCTGATCTAATTATTCACTCCTCTAATCACTTAATCGAATTAGATTCTCTTTATATCTTTTTCTTTTAATTTTTTTAATTATTGAATTTGAGTATATAAATGTTATTCCTCATAAATTTTGTATCATCCCCATTTAATTTTCTTTTCCAAAAGATTATCAAAATGAAATAAATATAGGAAATAAGGAAAAAGGAAATGAAAAGGATCCACTTCCCATTCAAATATTGGTCTCAAAAGTCAAAGTCAAAATACATCTAACAATTTTTTAATTTTTTTTTCTTTTTTTTTTTACCTTTCTTCGCATAATTTATTTTACTAAACACTCTTTTTCTCCTTACTTTTTATTCTCTCCGTTAATAATTGTAAAACATTTATGCAGAAGTATTTTTACTCTTTTGCAGATAACAAAACGTTCATTCTTTTCAGAATATATATAAGGAATATGTTCTCTATATTCGTTATCCTTTCAATATCTTTCGTCTTCTTATTATCTCAAATGGATTAAAACATATAAATCATAAATAAAATCCGTTAAATAAGAATTGAGACAGCGTTGTATACTTTTCAGTAATTTTTAATTGATAATACTAGTAGTAAAAGTTACTCTGCTGTATAGTATAAATACTAAATATACAGTATCAGTTTTTTCACTTTATCGCGCGTCAGTTGAGAAAAGGAAAAGAAAGGATAAAAAGAAAAGAAAAAAAGTCTCTGTCGTCTCTCTCGTCCTTCGTCGTTCGCGTTGATCTCAGATTCAGTCTTCGCCATGGCGGAGGGTGCTTCTTACGGATTGCGTCGTCCATTAGGTCATTTTCTAATTGCTTTTTTCTTCTTTTTTTTTTGCTTCATAATTTTTCATTCAATGCTTCGATCCTGTGAGTTTAATTGTTATTTTCGACACGATTTCTTGTCACGGAGCTTCAGCTATTGAATTCTGTTTCTTTCGTTGAGTGGGTTCCTGTTGTTGGGACTAAGGTTCAGTTACTAATAATGGCTTCGCTAATGAATGGACCCAAGCTTCGGTCCTTACTGAGGTTGACAAAAACTGTGCTCAATTGATTTGGGGAATTAACTATTTTGGGATTTTTTTCAGTCCAATTAGGCGTTATAGGTGTTAAAACGTCTTTGGCACTAGGTTTGAACGACATTAACTATTGATAGTACTGCTTCACTGCATCAATTTTCCACTTGTTCGGGTTCTGACTGGTGAAACTAACTAATATGCAGACCCAATCCCCCTCTCCCCCCAAAATGAGCGAACCTAGTATTGTCAAATTTGTAACTATTTCAAAATGATTTAGTTGGATGTAGAAAGCACCATGCATTTGAGGGATTTTCCTTGCAGAGAAAAACTGAAAGAAGCATCAATTTTTAGAAAGTTAGATTTATTCATGGAGACAAAATTAAAGACTATCATTTGTCCATTTTTTTATGAATCCTGTTCTTATTGGTGCAAAATGTAAAAGAAAAAAGTTGGATTCAGACTAGTGGTATTTGGTAAGGTCTGACATGAATATATGTTGAGCCCTGGCTTCATATGGTAAGGCGGCTGTTTTAACTGTTCTTGCTTCCTCTTATGGTGTGTGAAGAAGTTTGAAAATACACCGGGGAAAGCAAAAGTGAATTTGAGTGAAGGATACATTGCTTCAAAATATAACATACACAATGGCCTTGTCGGCAAATTAATTCTATCAATTCATAGTGGCCATATAATGCTGGGGTTCTTCTTCTTCTTGCCTTCTGATGTGCCTTGCGTCTTACCTCTGTGTTGATTACAAGCATATTCTTCTGCGGTTCTGCCTCTCTCATTCTCTGTATACTAATACCATTAATATAGTTATCAACAATCCCTAAAATTGTAGTCACTGTGCAGTATTTATTTTAACTCATAATAACAGGGTATTTATAGATCACCCTTATGAACATAAGGAAAGTTACCCATATAAATCTATGAATATTTATTTTCAGTTAAAGTTTAGTTCAAAGTTATCATATACAAGATATTTTCCTTATACATCATTTTCATCACATGTATATCTTCATATATAATTTTGCCTCTTTTGGTAGGATCTTTCGATTTATGATATTTCATCCCCCTCCCGATCTCGTGTGAGATCTCGATTCTGACAACGTTGGTCAAAACAACTTTTTGGACAAAAGCTCCACAACATTTTGATTTTAAACTATTTTAAACACAAGCTTTTCCAAATAATCACATAAAAAGACTAAAACCGAACTGATTCTGACGAAAGGAATATATTTGGTAGATAGATTGATTTTTGGGGGGACTAACAGGCTGCTTAATTTATGTACTGGATACTTTGACCTCAATATTGGACTCATGATTGACAATGTGGGTGTTCTTTTCATATGCCAGTTTATCTTTCTTTTTTGATTCTGTAACAAAAATATTCTTATTGAAGCATGTCACTTTTGTGGCCATGATTTGATTCTTTAAGCTTGCTTGAATAATTGTATTTGTGTATGTGATATTATTCAAAAATCAAATATTTAACTGAATGCCTTATATCAATGTGCAGATATTCAGCAATTACAATTTGAAGCCCAGCATCGATGGTTGCGACCTGCAGAAATTTGTGAAATTCTTCGTAATTATCGGATGTTTCATATCACATCAGAACCTCATAACAGGCCACCAAGTATGGTTACTGCCTGTTACTGATAAATTAATTGGCACCTGTATATACTATTATATAATTTTTTACATATATCCATTGGATGGATTGCTTAAGAAGCTTACACCAATACTGATTTTCAATGATGTGTTTGTTGCAACTGGGTGTTAATGAACTTTCTGGCCGAAATTATTAACATCTGTCTATGTGCCGAACAATGTGTTTCAACATGGAAGTATTGCCCTCCTTGGGTTCACTTAGCTGCATTTAATTCCTTTTAAAGATGTATCAAGCATTTTAATTTTGCTTTATCTGAACTTAAGTTATTCATGTTCCAATAGATCCTATATATTCATTTCAAGGAATAGAGGCACATTGGGTAATTCAGTAAATATTTTTTCATGAAATTTGGTAGCAAAAAAGCCCCTGATATGCTTATTGAATTATCTTCGCAATTCAGTAGTTTTTATGATATTATTAGTAGTATTTTGTTGTTTTGCTAAAATCTTGTTTCGTTGTTAACTTCAATCCATCTTTTAGCTCCTAATCCTATTCCTATCATTACTTCATGCTTACTAAGACATCACTTAATGACTTGTATTTCATGATTTCAGGTGGTTCACTTTTTCTTTTTGATCGAAAGGTTTTGAGATACTTTAGAAAGGATGGGCATAATTGGAGAAAGAAAAAAGATGGAAAAACTGTGAAAGAAGCTCATGAAAAGTTGAAGGTAAGCTTATAATTTACTTCAGTTTTGAGTTTGTAGTTAATCAAATTTTCGTAAGACTAGCGTATACATAGGATGATTGGAATTTTCTCCAATTGGAAAGCAAGTCTTTATACCATTATGCAATTATTCACTGGAGTTGTAACATCATTTAAGTAAATTTAGGTTGGAAGTGTTGATGTGTTGCACTGCTACTATGCCCATGGAGAAGAAAATGAAAATTTTCAAAGGCGAAGCTACTGGATGCTTGAACCGTGAGTATGAATTAATTTACTTACAAGACTTTGTGTATTGGAAATTAAAGTACATTCATATTTCATGTGTTTGTTGCTTTGTAAGTTTCTTAGCAAGTACTGCATTGGTGCATTTGCTGTCATATCTCATGTCAATGTATAGATATAAGTTTTTAAGGGTGTTTCTTTATCCTCAAACTTAGTGAATAGAGTGTTAGAGCTACATTTTTGGCTTTTCTTTGGTGTTTGTATGCTTCAAAGGAGTTGCTAGCTTAGACATGTTGATTGAGAAGCTTTACTGCATTCTTCTTCCCTGTTCTTTTTTATCTAATAAATTGTAGATAACAGTTTTTAATCTTACCGGGTTGCAACTATTTTGCTGCATCTTACCTAATTTGAGTTTTCAATGTTCATCTACTTAAATATTTTTTGTCTTACGATTAATCAGAATATGGTTTTCTTGTTATTTTTCTTTTATTGCAGGGATATGATGCACATAGTATTTGTCCATTACTTGGAAGTTAAGGTATTTTGCTCATTTCTTCATATTTTTTCTGTTATTATTCTTTCTTGTTAGTTGTTATTACCAATGGTTATGTATTTTTATCAATTATAAGTTATAACTCGCATTTCTAGCTTTTGAACTTTATCTATTTTTTACTTGAAACGTTTTACCTCCATAACTTGAGTTTTGATGTTTTACAAAATATGATGATACATTTGAAGGGAGAAAGAATGAAACAACTGCAGTTCTTGTAGGCTATGTTGAGCCATCATGAATTATTAGTGATATCATTGCAACTCATTTTGGGTCTTTATATTATTTAATAACCATGGCTGTAATTAATGAAGTATACACAGGATGAGTTTTTCATAATGCGTCTTGAGTAGGAAACAGCCACTAAGCCATTTTTAGATATGATTTGTATGGCATCTAGATTGAGTTCAATTTGATCAATTGTCAATGTGATTTTTTTTAATACTATCAGTATTACCTAATGACATGTTAACATGTCATTAAAAGAGTTTGAGTTCCTAGTTGTTGTGATAGTCAAACATGGGCCCAATGGGTCATATTGCACATCAGCAGCATAAGCCCATGGATTAGAGAGAATATGTCAGGAAAAATAAGTAGAGTCAGGGTAAGAATGATGAGGTGGCAGAGAGAGAAAGGGGTGAGCAAATTGTGTGAGTGTTTCTGTTATATGGGGATTGTGTAGGGCGAGTGTATGATGAGAGAATCATTTTCAGTTAGTGGCAGAGAAATTTCTATTCTCTTAGGGAGCTGAGCTCTGTTGGCTGTAGGGATATTCATTTCTCTGCATTTTCCTTCTATATCAGAAATAAAACATTGTTTTTCATTATTGATTCATTTTCCATGTCATTTGTTATTGATTCATTTTGCATAAAAAATATGCCTTTTTAGCATTGATAAACCAGTGTGGCTAAGCTTAAGCATTATACCCATTGAAAATGTTGAATTGTATTATTTGCTCTTCAGCTGGTATACTATTTTTTTCCTGATCCCATTTCATTAAAAGTCTCAATTGATGATATAAAAGATAATGATATGCTCAAATGGGCATGATAGTACATGTTCGGTTTGTGGGTTGGGTTCAACCTAGGTGCTCATGCCCTAATGGCTTAAATAAGTAAGGGCTTGTGCCTAATATACGGTGTTATGTGTCAAAAGTTGTGTTTCTACCAACAGCTTAAGCTTTTGGCATGGTGGTCATATCTCTTGGTATTAGAGTTGGTCTGGGTTCAAATCTCAGGTTTGAAATGTTTCCAAATCATCTCAAGGTTTGAGGACTAACCTTTTCTAAGAGGGAGGAAATGATATGCCCAAAGAGTCATGAGGTATATATTGAGTTTGTGGGTTGGATTCAAGCCGGTGGCCTGTGTCCAATGACTAAAACAGGAAAGTGCTTGTGCTTGATGCAGTTTTATGAGTCAAGACTCAAGAGTTGCACATCTGCCAACATCTTAAGCTTTTGGCATGTTGATAAAAGCACTCTTGGTCATATCATACAATCCTTTTTTAAAATATCTTGAAATCTATTTTTATCATATTCTTCTTGGGATCAAGCATAAAGAATTTGAAGCTGTTCAATGTGGAAGAATCTGTGTTTTGTAGTTCTGGTCTTGATTGACTTGAGTGCATGGGTGACTTCTTATTCATAGATTTCTTCTGGTTTTTTATTTCTCAGGGTAACAAAAGTATTGTTGTAAATAATGAAGGTGATGAAGTCCCAACAGATTCCCAAAAGGTAACTTCTCCATCGTCTAGCCTTCCCACACATCATAGCTGTGTTTCTTCACTGAGTACAGATTCCGTGAGCCCAACAACCAGTTTGATGTCTTTACATGAAGATGCTGATTCTGGTAATTCTGCTTAAATTTATTTCATGAGGGTTCAAAAATTTGTGGCCTGTGAAGTGAATTAATATGCCAAGAGCCTGTTTGGATAAATTTCTCCGTAAAAACTTTTAGGAGAAGAAAATAAGAAGGAAAAATGAAACAAGTTTTTCCATAAGCTTAAATTAACTTATGTATAAATTATTTGGTAGAAGCTTTCTCATTTTAAGCTTATGGAGAAACAAACTTATTTCATTTTTCTTTTTATTTGCTTCTACTATAAGTGTTTATGGAGAAGTTTATTGGAACATGCCCCAAGTCTTTAACTATCTTGGGGTACTGTTACAACAAATATTTGTGTAATAGTTTGGCCCATTTGATCACCCTTAAATGATTTAATCATAATTCTTTCCAGAGGATATCCACCATGCAAGTTCTGGGTTGCACCCATTACATGAGTCACAACATAGTGGGAATAGTCCATTGACGGAAAAGATTGGTGCTGGTTCGAACAGTTCATATCTTATGCATCCCTTTTCAGGTTACCTTCCCTCCTTTTTCTTCATTTTTGTTGTCTCACATGTATATTATAACTTCTATTAGGCAACCTCTGACATGTGTTTCCCCCATATATATATCTTAAAATATTTTTAGGTGATAATGAACAGTCATCAATTTCTGGAACGGATTATATCCCTGTTGTTCATGGGGATAAATTTAGAGGAAATGATACTGCTTATACTGATGGTCAGAAACCGCATGGCATGGCACCATGGGGCACTGTCTTGCAAAGCACTGCCAAATTGCACAATGATCCTTCTCTTGCATCATTTCCTTCCATCCTACCTAGTTCAATGGGAGACGTCCTTGAACAAGAACATACCATTTTTGGTGACCTTTTAATGAGCAAAAGTGGTCTCACTGAGGAAGCAGAGAGTTCTCAGTCTCTCCAATCAAATTGGCAGGTACATACTGTTACTGCATAGTATATCTATCAGTAGTATTATCTCACATCTATGACTATTATTTTTGGGATGGAAAAGACATAATTTGACAGTTTTATGGGACTAAAGCCTGTGCCAGAGCCACTTGACCTGCAATTTTTTATTAATCTTTTTAGTTAAACTTAATGATGAATATATTAACTATCTAGTAATGGGCTGCATTTGTTATATAAAAAGGTTTTGAATTGTTTCTGAAACTCTAGAAATGCTTTTGTTGGGAAAAACCCAAGTCCTGCATTGACTAGAGATAGTGCCAAGATAGGGTACATAAGTGGGGAATAACCCTCACCTTATAAGCTGTTTTGTAGGGCTGAGTTAGGATCCAAACCCAAATTCTAAGAGCCATAATTTCAGATTACAGTTTTTTTAGTAACTTGAACTTTCTCCAGATGTATCCATATCCAATCTTTTTGTTGAGATAAATATTTTTTAGCTTGAACTCTTCGTAAATAACTTGTTGGGTAACCATGACTGGGTGTTGGTTTTTCATAATATATCTTAATCTGTTGTCTTTAAAAAAAATGACTGGGTGTTGCCTTGGTGTCAATTGTATCTTTTGATTGCTTAATTTGAAACTGATAGTTTTAACTTTGGTTTCTCTTGTATGTAATTTCAAACTACTACTGCTTATGAGATTTGGCTGAAAACTATAACTATATTCATTTTGTTATTTAATTTGATGCAGATTCCTTTTGAAGACAATTCAGGAGGCATGCCAATGTTAACCCAAACCCAATCATTTGGTCTGCAATTTAGATCTGATTATGGCACCGGTTTACTAGGGAACGAAACTCGTAATGCAAGTTCTGAAATTGCTCCGATCCTGTACAGTTTTCATGGTGAACCAAAAGAGCAGCCTATGCAGCAAAACTATCCACAAGAGCTTGAAGATGGACAATCTCAACATGCACTAAAATCCAATTCTGCAAATAAAGTTCCTGATGAAGAAACTATCAACTATGGCTTAACAGTGAAGAGCACATTATTGGACAGAGACGAGAGCCTGAAGAAGGTTGATAGCTTCTCTCGGTGGATTACTAAGGAACTTGGAGAGGTGGCTGATTTGAATATGCAGTCCTCACCTGGTATTTCATGGAGTACAGATGAATGCCAGCATGTGATAGATGATACCTCATTGAGCCCATCTCTCTCTCAAGACCAACTGTTTAGTATAAATGATTTTTCACCTAAATGGGCTTATGCTGAGTCTGAAATTGAGGTACTGATCTTGTGGAAAATCTATTTTATTATTATTATTATTATTATGAAGAAGAATCAGATGTAGTTTGATTGACATGCTATCCTGTTCAAAACTATACAGGTGTTGATTATTGGATCATTTTTGAAGAGTCAACCAGAGGTGACAACCTGTAACTGGTCCTGTATGTTTGGGGAAGTTGAGGTTCCTGCTGAGGTCTTAGCTGATGGAATTTTGTGCTGTCAAGCTCCTTGTCATAAGGTTGGACGGGTCCCTTTCTATGTAACATGTTCCAATAGGTTAGCTTGTAGTGAAGTGCGGGAATTCGATTTCAGAGAGGGCTTTGCTAGAAATGTAGATTTTGCAGATTTTTATATCAGTTCAACTGAAATGCTGCGTCATTTGAGACTGGAGGATTTTCTTTCTTTAAAGCCAGTGGACCCTTCAAATCATTCTTTTGAGGGTGATATGGAGAAAAGAAACTTAATTTTTAAGCTCATTTCACTGAGAGAGGAGGAGGACTATTCAATTAAGGATGAAGTTACTAGAGAATTGGATATATCCCTACACATGGTGAAGGAGCATCTGTTTCACAGGCAGTTTAAAGAGAAGCTGTACTCATGGCTTCTTCACAAAGTAACTGAGAATGGTAAAGGGCCAAATGTATTAGATGAGGATGGGCAAGGTGTTCTACATTTAGCAGCTTTTCTTGGTTATGATTGGGCCATAAATCCAATTATATCTGCTGGAGTTAATATCAACTTCCGAGATGTGAATGGATGGACAGCTCTTCATTGGGCTGCATCCTGTGGCAGGTAAGGTTCCTTGAGATTTTTTTTTCCTCTTTATTGAGTACAGTTGGTTGAACATAAGTTACGTCTTCTAATCTGGTTGAACTTTCTTTTACCTCCCTGATATTCTTAATTTTTTTTTCCACTTTTATCAAGTGAATTTGTTTACAAAATTGGTTTGTCCTAGCATATGAAGCAAATTTAAGTTTTCTTTAAAGGGTGGTAAGAAATCTCCAGTGTTTTGCATGAATGGACTTGTTCCACACTTCCACCCCCTCCTCTCCTTGGTGCTAAACGTTAATACAGTTTTTATTATGTGTTTAAAATAGTAAATTAGCTAACTTAGAGTTATCCCTAGAGCAATTGCTTTGCTTAGTCAAAGGAAAATCACAGTCTGCTTGCAGCATTGACTTTCTCAAATATATTATGTTCAGCATAACATATTTTTTTCACTTATGTTATTCTTTCCTCCTTTTCTCAGAGAGCGGACAGTTGCTGTCCTTGTCTCCATGGGTGCAGATTGTGGAGCACTGACAGATCCATCTCCCGCATTTCCATCTGGTAGAACAGCTGCAGATCTTGCCTCTAGCTATGGGCACAAAGGAATTTCTGGTTTTCTTGCTGAGTCTTCATTAACTCACCACCTCGAAACCCTCACAATGGATGATCAAAAAGGTGGTCAGCAAGAAATTTCAGGAATGAAGGTGGTGCAGACAGTTTCAGAACGATCTGCAACACCTGTGCACTATTGTGATATCCCAGATGCCATCTGCCTCAAGGATTCACTTACTGCTGTGCGTAATGCAACACAAGCTGCTGATCGTATACATCAAGTATACAGAATGCAGTCATTTCAGAGGAAGCAGTTAACTCAGTATGAAGGTGATGATGAGCTTGGATTGTCAGATCAGCAAGCTCTTTCTCTGCTAGCTTCCAGGGCATGCAAATCTGGACAAGGGGATGGTTTAGCCAATGCTGCTGCAGTACAGATACAGAAAAAGTTTCGTGGTTGGAAGAAGAGAAAAGAATTCTTGATGATTCGTCAAAGAGTTGTTAAAATCCAGGTACGTTGATCTGTTCTTTTTACTTGATTTTTCATTTTCAATATTCTGGACTTTCTTTTTAAGTAAACCTGTATATTGTTAGATGGTCTTAATTTATCATCCAATCATCTTATGAATTATTCTGCTATTTTGGAAATTAAAGGTGGAAAATTGATTGCATTGGAGATTTTGATTGATAAAAACTCTGGATGTGGATAAGAATGGAAAAATGCTTCTTAAACTTTTTCATCTCTTTGCTCCTTCTATAACTACTGTATACATGTGGATCACACATTGGGATTGTCAAAAACTGTAGAAAACCATCCAGAATGTGAGGAAAGAATGCAGTAAAGTGTTCTTTATATTGGGTTCTTCCTTCCATCATTCCATGCATTTACTTGGTGATTTGGTGTTGTGTCAACATTCATCAAATCATGAACTTGAGCACTTAGTGGGCCGTAAAAGCAGTCGTATGTCATGGCAGATCCAGTGACAACTAAGACCACTTGAAATAGGGAGCATTTAATTCCCAAGAAAGTACACCAAAGGATATATAGCACTATTGTCTAAAAGTCTTTCCTTACCTCCTGCCACGACCTGTAAAGTAGAAAATTCAATTTAAGGACACAACTTGTATCCACACAAAAAAAGATTTAGGAAGCTACCGGAAAAGATATTCAGAGACTTCCCAAAGCTTTAAGTTCAATTATCTCTGGCCTGAGTCGTCTTTTAAGACTTGGGTGTGAAGTTGATGTTTGCCAAGCAACTTTACCCTTCCCCTGCTTTGCTACTTGCACCTCCAATGTAACTTCCATCCCACCCCCTTTTCCCAAAAGAAGATATGACTACTTAAGATATTTTCCTGTTTTTTCCCCTATCTTTCATTTTTTTGTGTCCCTATGCCCTCGACACATGCTTCCACTGACTGTTGATATCTGTGGTGTCAAGGCCCATGTTAGAGGTCACCAGGTAAGGAAACAGTATAAACCAATCATATGGTCTGTGGGAATCCTGGAGAAGGTCATATTACGTTGGAGGCGCAAGGGTAGCGGTTTACGTGGATTTCGACCAAATGCCATTAATAAAGTCCCCAATCAACAAAATGATTCTCTGAAAGAGGATGATTATGATTATCTCAAGGAGGGACGAAAACAAAAGGAAGAAAAGATCCAAAAGGCCCTATCAAGGGTGAAGTCCATGGTTCAGTATCCAGAGGCACGTGCTCAATACCGGCGTCTGCTAAATGTTGTTGAGGACTTCCGTCAAACCAAGGTATTTGTTAACATCTGGCTGGTGTCTAAACTCTTTAATATTTGGCTTAATGATATGCTCATAGCTGTTTGATAACTGGCAGGCATCTAACAAGGGTTTGATCAATTCTGAAGAGACAGTTGATGGTGTGGAGGATTTGATTGATATTGATATGCTTTTAGACGATGATAATTTCATTCCTATAGCATTTGATTGATCCTGCAATGGCTACTCCCATCTTCCCCACTGTAAATACATGGCCAGTTTGGCTTTATTTGGCATTGGGGAGTCCTAACATCGTCTTGATGTATATATTTCTAATCAAAATTACCCGGATCCAAAGGCTGCATATAAATAGATTATGATAGCTAGAATGCACTCTGGTTTGACAGTTAAGATATTGTAGTCTAATGAAACATAGTTTATAGAAGATTTTTTTTTTTTAATAGGCAGATGGTTGGGGGTTATATCATAATGATGTAACTTGCTAAAATATTAATCTGCAATGTGTACAAAAGGCGACTGTGGCGAGAGAAACTATATACTAAGTGCTAATTATGATTTATGATATCAAGCTTGTTTCATCGTTTACATTTAAATTCCTTTTTGATCAGTTAGTTCTACTTCTGCAACTTGTCTTTTTAGTTATAGCATCCCCATCTTTCTTAAAAGGATTTCCATTCTAGAATTTTAACTTCTGCACTGTAGAGGATATAGGCGTGGTTTGCTTCTGGTTACCTCCTTCACTCTTATCACTGCACGGTTTGCAACGTACTGGGTTTTTGTTTTTTATCATCACATAAATTGAAGAGTTTAGCACAGCTTCAACTAGAAAGACTAAAGGAACTCATTTTTGTTTCAACTTGTGTATATCCAACGCCTGTGTTAGGCCTGTTCAAGAAGTGGATCACTTAACCTGAGCTTACAAATGAATGTTGCTATATTTGACGCTGGGTAACATCTTGAAATAATTTTGTAAGTTTAACTAAGAGCAATGTTACAAAAGTCGATGATTAATCTTCTTAATATTTTATAAATAAAACATAATATTTGTTTATTGTAATTTTCTGTTTGCTTGATTTTGAAATGGAAAGAATCGTAATGAATGAAAGATAATAACCAGCTTAGATTTCAGCATATTTAGTTGCTGTTTGGTAACCGATTAATAAGTTTTTTAAATGTTTTTGAAATGGTTTAAAACATTTTTTTATAGATAGGGTTCTAGCAGTGACCAAAACTAGAGTTGAATTTGGATAGGAACAATGCAGTTTTTTCAGGTCAGCGAAATACGCAGCATCCAATTTTGATCCAATGTCTAGTCAGGTTTTCTTTAACGCATGCAACATGCATTGTTCCCGACTCTAGAAGGAAAACACGAGAAAACGGCATTTTATGTTGTTAGACATGAGGCTATTCATGCACATGCTTGACATACTGTTACAAATTTAGGTATATCTCTCTTAATTCAAATCCAATTAAAACATACAAGTACTTCTTTCGTTGAAGACTTGTTTCATGGGCAAACTAATTTTGCAGGGATAAATTAGGGATTGAAAAAGAAATTTTAGTTATCGAGGGAGAATTTCGAGCATGAATTGAAAAGTTGAATCATATGTATAACTTTACTTCTTTTTTTCTTTTCATCCAAAGACTTCTTTCTTCTTTTTTGCATTTTAAAAAAATTATTATAAAATATGATGATACTTCATGATTAGATAACTAACATAAGAAAAATTTACATTAAAATATCTCCGTCTGAAAACGTTACTTGGAGAATTTGAATCCAATTCTATTCATACCTACATAATATTGAACTACGAGTGCATTTTGATTAAATACATAATTGAATTTATTCTAATTACAAAAATGGCTTTGACTGCAATTTTAACTATAACATGAAGGTTTTAAAACTCTTCATGACCATAATGCAACCACAATTAAGACCATGGATCTCATTTGTCCATAATATCAAAGATCTCATTTGTCGTAACTTAGAGCCTTCACTCTAATATGGTTTCAGCATGCATGTGAGGCTTAAGCTAATTGACAACAAAATCCATCAAGTGGAGGATTTTTACCGTTGTCCACTCATTCATGCAGCAACAGCAACAACGGGGGAAGTTGCTCTGTTCTTGAGTAACAGAGCAACAGAAACAGGGGAGGAAGGAGACATTAGGACAGAAGTGTACACGTGGCAAAACCCCACCTCGTACACCTAGGTGACTGTTTCTTTGCACGCGGGTGGCATGTTGGTTCTCATGATGACGATGCCAACGTTAACAAAAATAAGTAACAACAGCTTTTCCTTTTCCTTCGTGCTATCAAATTCAATTCTCAATGGGATTTGACTTGGCTTTATGCTATTCCTTCCACCAAACACTGCACAGACAAATGCATGCAATGGCAGCTCAGGGGAGTTGACCCTTTCAATTTTGTAATAATAACCACATCCACTATCATATTTATGCCTTGCTTTTTCTTTTTTCTTTTCCAGTTGAAGGAAGCTCTATTCCTTATCCATTTTTCAATTGTTTTTTGTTAACATTATTCATCAACTAATTTCAAATCTACAACAGTGTCTGGTGAGATATCGAATATCCTTTTTCTGGCAAATTTTTTGCATCCCGTGCTTGCTTGTTATTAACTCTCTAATCTAATGGATCGTGTTGGACGGCACCCTTTATCGCAAAACTAGAAACTGTGTCCTTGCATGTATATATGATTACAAAGAATATTTCCGAACATTTATTGAGACTTTTAGAGATTTAAAAATAATTAAGGATAAATTGTCTTCTTAAAACAATATTTTCTTTGTATACAAGGTCACAAATCAAATCCGTGACCACTAACTAAAAGGAATGGTGTTTATCACCACTTAGATGAAATAAAAAGAAAAAAAATCAAACATTATGTGAAAGAGAAAAAAAATAATTTAATTTTTATACACAATTTTTTATATTACCAACCGATAGAAAATTATAAAAATACGAATTTTAAGTTAATTATGATTAAAGGTAACAAATTTATTATGTATTTTTTACTTGTAAGAATCAAAAACATATATAAAAAAAATTATAATAACTCATTTATTTAATTTAGATGTCCATGATAACAAACTTATTATATAAGACTTTGAAAGTAATTTCTAAAAAGTCAACAATTTTATACAATTCTTATTGTATTATTGCATAAAATTACTTTGATTTCTTATTATAACACGACGAATCGGTATTTCATTGTATCTCAAATAGAATCGACTTTAAAAAGGAATATTTGTGAGGGAAAAAAATAATCCACTAATATCTACCTAGTAATATAAAGCTTGGATATTCTGTATAGAGTCATAAGTTTTAATTTCTATGTCACCTTTGTACACTATTTTTTATTTATTTATTACAAACACAGGATAAGTCAAAATTTATACCAATGAGTTGAGTAAAGCAATTAACTGAATAAGGGGAGTAAAAAGATAATTTAGTTTGAACTTCTTCTGTTTTTCTGGTTTGAAGTTTAAATTTGGGTGAGAGGGACCTAGGAGGAAATGCTGGTGCAGGGCCACATGAGCGACCTAACAAAACAAACTAGTCTGCTATTGTAATTTGACCATTCAGCTTTTACTACCAGGTGGATCAGCAGTATATTATAATTTTAGAAAGAGAAAAAAAAAACAAAAAAAATAGAGCAGGATGGTTTCTGACTTTCTGAGACATTTATTTGTCTATTTAGATCCGCCCTAACTATTTAAACTTCATCTAAAATTAAACCTGAGCTGTGAGCCCCACGAGATTCCTTGCCTTCAAAGTAGTAGCAACTTCTGAGTTCTTCACTCTCGCATTTGTCATTTAATGTCTTGTTTCAAAAAATATCTTAAGATTAAACCCATAACCATTTTTGTCGTCAATTGCTCATTGTACGTTTCTTTGCTCTAAGTTAATGTCTTGTCTGAAAAACCTAACCTGCGGGGTTGACTTATTTAATGCAGATCCAATTCTCCCTTATTATTTTTACCATACATTTTTTTGGGTACTACATTATACACTTTTTTTTTTTTATCGGAGTATAAGAAAATACTAATAAATTTAAGTACCATAAAATCACAGTATTTCATGTGAATTTAATTTTTATGTACATTAATTTTCAGTAAAAAGTATTTTACACTTTTAACTAATAAAAAATTATAGTTAATATAATTTTTAAGCTAATTATTATAAAAGAGAAAATAATCTACTATATACTAATAATATAAAGAAGTTTTACATTTATTCAATAAAAAATATCAAATATAATGATTTTTTTTTACTTTTATTAAAATCACTTCAAAAATCAATTTTATCATAATTTTTTTTATTGATCGACAATTTACAAACTCTTTTCCCTGTGCATAAAAGTTTGACTCTCATCAAAGTTAAATAGCTTACCGTATCAGTAGATATATTATTTACTTATTTTACATTGCTTGCTTAATCGAGTTAAAAGAAATTACTGTAAAGGGTTTTATAAAATAAATTTGTTTTTGTTATCTTTTGGGACAAGAGCTCTCTCAAGGGGAAAATGAGAGAATTAATAGGAAGATAGAGAGAGAGAGTTTATGAGGCTATAAAGTTTTGCTGACTTTTGAAGTCTCTGACAAGTCCCCACCCTACCCGAGTTTATAAGAACTATGAAACCTCAAAACAGCTGTATATAATCATCAAATTAAACAAAGTGTGTCTGTCAGCATAGCATAGCAAATTAAACAACAAATACTTACAAAACTGCAAAGTCAATAAGGGCAACCTCTGCCTTTTGCCACCCATTGCAGACCTGACTTTCTCAACAAAACCAGACGGTGTTGCACCCTCCAAATCCAATCCATCTTCTATTCTCTATTCTCTTATTAATAACCTCTTTCTATTGGTCTTCTCTGTGACTTTCTCTTCATTCATCCACTTCTTAGACCGATCTCTCCTCTCATTTTCCTCCAAAAAGTTCTAGTTTTTTAGCCTGTTGATCATCTGGGTGGTGGAAATTTTCCAGTTTGTCCCCTCCTTATCGGGGAGGGTTGTTAGAATTGCTTGCTTGAGTGATCGGAATGTTTTTCTCATAATTCACAGTTCTTGGAGAGTTTTGGAGTTTCTCTGACGTCAACTTTTTGTGAAATTTTCGCTTTTGAAGATTTGCACAAGAGTTACATGTTGAGTGATAGAGGGGGAAGGTGACGTGTGGCTGAATTATTACATGGATTGTTTCTGTTGCTTCAACAATCAGGTGAGGATTTCTGGCCTCTATTAAAGTTTTTTTTTTTTAAAAAAAAAATTGTCTTTGGAATAATAAACCTTCATGCATATACAACTTAACGTTTTAGGAGATTACCATGTATTTTAGAGGAGCCTTAGATGCAGCGTTTGTCTATTTGAGGATTGAGTTTTGCTGGGGCAGTGAATGGCTCAGGACTATCCCAAATTTTCTTTTTCTAAGCTTAATTGATAATGAAAATTGAAACATAAGGATTGTTTCTAAGCTTAATTGACAAAGCTAATACTGGCTTGTTTCTTGAGTCTTAACGAGAGCTTGGTACTTAACTGTGCTGGAGGTAGTTTCAGCATTCAGCATTTGTTTTTGCAGTAAGCTAATTTTGTGAGACAAGGCTCATTTCAAATGGTTGCTTTAAACACCAAAGTTGTCTAATTAATATGCTTTTGAGCCTTGGATGTTTCGTGAGTGGTTTTTGGTCTACTGATGAGCAAGGTTTTAAATTGAGGTCACGTTCCGGTTTTTGTCACAATTCTTGATATTGCGGGGAATTGCAGAGAAATGCAACTGTTACAACCACAATTGCGGAAAAAAACCTTGTCGAGGCAGCCAAAATTGCAGTTGTGGACCATTCTGTAAAACCTTGAGCATGAACTATGTTCTATTTCTATCTTCTTTGCTTGTTGGTGCTGATAAATAGTTAATATTCTGGGGTTGTGCCATTTTAAGTTTGACACTTCTTAACAAGATGGAATTATAATAGTAGAGTGTGTTTCTCTGTTATATTTCTGAATGTTGTGCTTATTGTCAACTTCCTATTTCCTTGTTTTGCATTTATGCTATGTTCCCTTTTATAATCAACCAGGTATCTTTGTCTTTGTAGTAATTTCTTTATAATTTCAACCGTGTTCCTTGTATTGCATTGCATTTATGTTATGTTAAACAGTAGATTCTTTTATTATTGTATTTTAACTTACATAGTTTTAGGCGGTACGCACTTCATGTAGCTCTGGCAAGGGCAAGAGCCATCAGGGCTCAGTTAAGTATGGCTTTAGCCTAGTTAAAGGGAAAGCAAACCACCCAATGGAGGACTATCATGTAGCAAAAATCGTCAAGCTTGTAGGGCAAGAGTTAGGACTTTTTGCTATATATGATGGACACTTGGGAGACAGTGTGCCTGCCTATTTACAAAAGCATCTCTTTTCTAATATCTTGAAGGAGGTGAGTTATTGAACCAGACTAAAAATTATCATGTATTGATTATTACCTTGATCACATTTGATTCCTCAGACAAAGGGACAAAGTTTTCCCCCTTTTTCTCCTGACTTTCCATACTCTTTTTTTATGATCAATATTAACAGTATGAAATATAATCTGGTTGAACTTGATATCTTGATGAAATTTGTAAACCTCTTGTCAGAAAAACTTGAGTTTGGACTAATTTTCTTTTTGAATCTTTGTAATGCCTCTTGACATAATTTTATTTTTGAATTACGAATTGTACTCTTAAATATGATGGATTATTCCAGGAGGACTTCTGGACTGATCCAGCCAGTTCCATCATTAAAGCCTATGAGACAACAGATCAGACCATTCTTTCTCATAGTTCTGATTTGGGGCAAGGAGGATCGACTGCAGTGACTGCAATTCTTATTAATAATCAGAAGTTATGGGTAGCAAATGTTGGAGATTCACGAGCAGTTTTGTCAAGGAGAGGGGTGGCTGAACAGATGACTATTGATCATGAGCCCAATACCGAGAGGGGCATCATTGAGAACAAAGGTGGCTTTGTCTCAAACATGCCAGGTTATTTAATAAACCTTAATGAGTTAATGTGTGAGATATTGCTTACATGTTCATTGTGGGATTTATCTTGTCATTCTATGAGCTTTCAATAATATGAAGTGCTTGGGAAAAGTATTTATTGCATCATGAGTCTCATTTCCATTTTCAAAGGGGGAGGAAAAGGCTTTTAAAAAAGGGGGGGGGGGGGGGGAGGGGGGAGGAAAAGACAGAGAGATATACATTTTACTTTGTTTATAAAAACACTTTGCTAAAATTAGGTTGAAGGCACATGCTTCAATGGAGATTTACTTTCCTCTGTTGATCAAACTTTCTGAAAGTATTTGTTCAAATTCTTTGTTTCTATCTCTTTCTGGTTTGCAAGACATGTATATGATACTACCAATTATATACAATCTGGAAAGTAAAATTAGGGTGTTGCTAGGTGCACTCGGCATTTTATTAAAATATCAAAATTGCCTCTATGCTTTTTTTGCATTTGTGATGTGTGTGTGTGTGAGGGTGGTCCATAAATCGTACGGATCAAGTTGATCCGTAAGGTTGATACGGATCAAGTTGATCCGTAAGCCTTTTACGGAACAATACGGATCAACTTGATCCATAGAAGTCTTACGGATCAACTTGATACGTAAAAAGTTTACGGATCAAGTTGATCCGTAAGACTTCTGCGGATCAAGTTAATCTGTAAAAAGTTTACGGATCAAATTGATCCGTAAGACTTTACGGATCAAATTCAATGGCTTACGGATTAAGGGTATTTTTGTCATTTCACCTTAAGTGCGGGGTGCACCAACAATAATGCTGGGTGCACCTAGCAACACCCGTAAAATTATCACTTTTGCTTAGAGGTGGGTAAACAGCCTGCCCCATGAAGATCTGTCTGCATTGGCACGCAATTTTAACGGCTCAGGCTCTCCCGGTCCGTAGTTTAAATGGGCTAATTTTTCTTGGTCCATGTTCGTCTGCAGTTAAACAGTCCACGAAATTCACAATCAGTACTTAAATTATTTCCCACTATAGATAGCAAAAGGAGTGACATGAAATGAGTTTTAATAATTTAAGGACTGTTTGTGATATATTTTAAATCATGGACTAAATTGCAAACGATGTACATTTTAGATTCTAGACATCTAAGTGTAAGATTTTAGGCATATCTCATTCTTTTTGCTGGCAAGTGGCAACTATTGAAATATACGATCATACTAATGGAAACTTGTAATATTAGTCAATTATTGAATCTCTGTTATAACTTTGGGTGTAAAATATTTTTTTTTTCTGATTAAAAAAGTCCCACTTTTATGTAATTTCCTCTATGAATGTATTTCCGTGAGGTCATTGACTTTGACTTTACAGCAACTGTTCATATCTGTTAGCTACATGCCTACATCACCCATAATAACAGATACAAATGCAATTTCAAGTGTTAATGACTATGTGGTGGATCAAGGTTAGAACTATGAGGTTCACTTATACAGAGCATAGACATTGTTCTCCAATAAGTATCGGATGCCTCACGAATCCTAATCAGCGATCACTGTATGTCTCATTCTACCGTAATTTTTTTCTTAAAAACCAGAAAATAAAGATTAGGAAAGTTTTAGAAGTAACAATTTCACAAACTGAAACTCTACCCTCAGGAAGGTTTATAGCTGTTAGAGACCCGGCATCAAACCAAAGTTTTGGCATGTTAGTATTGAAGTATATTATTTGCAACATTAATACGAGTCCTTTTTGTTTGTGTTGTGTAATTTAGACTAATTTGCTCATTTTTGGGGGGGGGGGGTATATCAGGAGACGTTGCAAGAGTAAATGGGCAGCTTGCAGTTTCTCGAGCATTTGGAGACAAAAATCTAAAATCACACTTACGATCTGATCCTGATATACGATATGTTGATATTGACCTAGATGCTGAGCTTTTGATACTTGCCAGTGATGGTCTTTGGAAGGTTAACCACCAATCTAATATCTTTCAGTCCATCATTTCTTAAAATTATTTGTGCATGCTCTTAAAATATCAAATAAATGATATTGACACTGACAATGTAAAGAATTTTTATACTGACATCTAACTAGAAACTATCATGTAAGAAGTTTATTGCGTTCTACAATTGCAGTGTAAAGAACTTTTCTGATTGAATTTATTGCTTAAATATTAAAGTCTAAATTATGATTATTCATTGCAGGTAATGGCAAACCAAGAGGCAGTTGATATTGCACGAAGGATAAAAGATCCACAAAAGGCAGCTAAACAACTAGTTGTCGAGTCATTGAACAGAGAGAGTAAGGATGATATTTCGTGCATTGTAGTTCGTTTCAAGGGATGAAAAAGGGAACACAACACAGCACAACTACTCCCTAAATTTTCTTGGTATATATTTGATCAATATCCCCTCTCATTTTTTTTTGGAGATCTCGTGAAATCCATTTTCTACAACATAAGTTTTTGTTCATTCCTCTGTAAAATTGAAGTTCTTCAAATTAGGTGGTGCCATTTTAGTATCTCATGATTTGTTTTGTGTAGATTATTACCATCATTTTTCTTTGTAATTTGCATTATTACATGGATCAGTGTGAAGATGGGCATAGCTTTTACATTTATGCGTTTGTTACAAACACAATTTACGACTTACTTGAAATGTCCTACTAATTTTCCGCGGCTACAATTTAAGTGACGACAGCAACGGTTCGAGTTATTATTATCATTATTTTGGGTGGAATATATTTGAAATTTATTTGATAAAACAAACTATTCATTGAAAGTGTAATAATTTGATAATATCATTTAATTAGAAATTATTATTATTTATGTTAAATTTGTTGATTTTTATAATATCATCTTAATAGTCATATGGGTTTGAATCTTGGATGGAAAGGACGTGGATAAAAAATCTTACTAAAAATAACTAGTCAAATATTTTGATAAAAATTAGTTATTAATAAAGTTTATAGATATCTTAGTATTATGATGATCCAAAAATGAAGTTTCATCATGCATTCCTTTATTTAGAATTTTAAATTTAAAACTTCTTTGGAAATTGTAGAATTAAGTTGAAACTTTAAAATTTCATTTTTGAAATGATTTTTCTTTTACAAATAAACTTGATTAAATCATTTTAAATTTTCTTCCTGTCAAAAATAATCAACCGAAATTAATACTATTAATTTTTATTCAAAATTAAAAAAAATCATTATTTTTCTCATCTTCACATATTGACATATACTAAATGCTTCAATTTTTTTCCTTCAAATTTTTACTAAAATTTATGACTTCTAAATTTTTAATTTTTTTTCTACACTTCAAATTCATCAGAAATCTCTAGGTGTGAATCCTCTCTTGATGATAAGTGTCATGTTCTTCTAATAAGCAATTAAAACGTTAATTTATGTTTGAAAATGTCATTTACCCTTTCTGCCCGATAATCTATATGGGTGGGGGTCTTAAACTTATTAAATTTTTAAGGACTTTTAGACCTCTTGTAGGTGGTTTGATTTGCCACATTCATCTTTCGAAATTATTTATGAGAGTCAAGTGAGTTCTCTTGCATGAGATTTTGCTTACATATCTAAAATACTTGTAAATATTAGACGCGCACATGACCTCTAAACGCACATTAACGATAACAATAAAAAATTATGAGAGTATAATGTGATTGATTGACCTTTAACATATGCAGAATATCTTTGATTCATTTAACTTGGTACACTAATTATATTGTGTGTCATGTTTTATTGTCTAGTTCATATAACTAGCTACATTGAGTATATTTAAAATAAGAACATGAGAAATTATTAATTTTAAAACATTTTCTTTAACATTTGGAAATATGTGGGGATTGTTGAATATTTTGTTTGATATTTCAAAAGGTTAACATTTCTAATTAATTAATTTAAATAATATTTTTTAAATAATTAAACTAATTAAGTTTTTTGTGAAGTATTAAATTAATTAAGTGTTGATCCAAAATATAATTATTTGACTTTGTCATCTTTGACTTGGTCTCAAGTTATCTTTAAACACGACTTAACATAATTTTCATTATAAATATTTATACTTCAAAGGTTTTTCTAAGATTGACTCTCACCTTTTTCTCTTCCTCCAATTTCCTCTGAGAGAATTTGGGTTCACATTAAAATAAATCTTGATAGTTTTGCTTCAACTATTGTTTGGATAAACATGTTAAATCTTGAGGAATTTATGTATCATGCGGATAAGTACTCGATGGTAGTGCAGAATCATGCTTTAGGCTAATTTTATTTGTGAATTTGTGATGGATTGGTAGTTCACTAGTTCTTACTGATGGACAACTACAACAACTATTTAATTACTAAGAACCTATCCATTTTATGTATTTTTTTAGTTGTAAGTCTAAAAAACAAGTCTACACTGTAATATAGACTTCTTAATTGATACGTCTCTTTATTACAAAAATCAATAATATTTTAAAAAATTACAATCTTATCATATATCAAAGTCCACGATTAAATAATATATATATATATAAATTAAAATACCATTTAATAAGCAACGTATTTAAATTAAATTCATTTAATAAGTCCAAAATGAAAATATCAAAGCTTCTGACTAAACTTTAAATAATCACATAGCAGAAATAAAGAAAATAAGAACAATGAGTAGAAAAATGACACCAAAAATTTTTAACATGAAAAATCTTTTCAATGTGAAAAGATAAGTCATCTCTTTTTTCATTAATGTCTTAGGTGACATGACATGTGAAGATCAACGTGGCAGATCTACGTATGCGAAAGTGAGTAACACACATTGAGCTAACCAATTTGTTAGTTTACTCTTTTTTGTTTTTACATCTAAAAGTCACCACACAACCACACAAAGTGACCATTAAGGTTTTTCTTCACTTTACCATTGCAAGAGAGAAGAACGTGAACTCCAACCTTCGTAATTGTTTTCCTTTTCGCCATTTGCATTATTGGTGGCCAATGGTGACAACGCAGCGTCAAATAGTGACATTTCATTTGTGGTTGTTGTTTAAACATGATATCTCCCTGTGCGTTGAAGACGAGTGACTATTTTGTAAAGTAAGATTGTATTTTGTTACTCCATTGCACCACAAATGCATGAATGAGAATGCACTAATTGAACCCTTTATTTCCCAACCATAGTTTGAAAAAATGCATGGGTGTCTTGATGCATGTAAGAAGAGATTCAAAGTTGTTGCATACCATTTATTGGTCTTGATGGATGTTTTTTAAAGGGATATTATGAGAGTTGATTACATTGTGTTGTTGGACAAGATGCTAACAATGGAATTTTTCCTATAGCATATGCTATTGGCAATGTTGAAGATAAATATAATTGGAAATGATTTTTGACTTTGTTGCATCAAGATCTAGGTGATTAGTTTGACAATGTGCAACGACATCAATTGTAGTAGAATTTGACTAATGCATGGAAGTTGTAAAAAGGAAGAATGATTTGACTATGATGGATAAGCAACAATTTTCTTTGTTATGTTATTTTGAATAATAAATTCATTCTTAACTTATTCTTTTTTGAAATTTTCTGTTGTGATAATATTATGTTGTATGTATAGTTAGAATCATGTATGTTAATTCATGATTTGGTGTCTTTTTTTTTTTGTTTTGTTTTGGGTATTGTCATGTTACAAATTTTACTATTATTTTAGCTCAATTATGAATAAAATTTTAAGTTTAATGACAATATTTTTTTTAGAATTTGATCTACAAGCAAATATGAATTTCAATTTTACAAGAATCCCTTCTTAACTACTTTGAATTTGGTCTAAAACATCTTCCTCATCACAATTTGGATATGTTATGAATATAATTTTAATTATATTAATAAATATCATTTTAAATTCAGTTGCACATCATTTTATCATTAAATTAAATATGTTGAAGATCAAAATGTCATTGACTAACAACATATTATCATGAAATTAGAAAAAATAAACTTCTCCTCAAAATAGTCCTTAGGTTCGTAAAATACAAAATCAACATTTTAAAAAAAATTCATTAACAATTTAGTCCAAATTATTGTTGGCTAATGTAAAAAATCTCCCTAAATACAAATATGTTGACTTATCACATAAACTTTCACGTGTCATGTATATGTTAAACTTAATAAAAACAAAAATAATTTCACAGTTGTACTAAATTGTTGGTACAGTTATATTTTTGTTGATTAGATTAATCATTTTCATAACCGAGGAACGAAATTATCAGTCACTGAATATAAGTTATAAGAATGAAAGTCACTATTTAGCTGTAACTTAATGATATATCTGTAATAAATAATTGTAATTTTACCATTTTAAAAATAAAAGAAAAGAAAACAAAGTGGGAATGCTATGACCAGATTCGCGCGAATCTACGTTTGCGCATGATAGCAGTGACATTCCCTCTAAAACCCTTTCTTTTGATTACCTCTATTGTGTTTGTGTCAGATCACATTCACGATCATGTCTAAAATGTTGAAGAAGGTCAATCCCTCCAACCCTAAACTCTGGCTCCTCGTCGGCGCGGTCGTTGTTGTGGCCGAGACCCGGCGGCGGCGACGCCGGAAGCTCCCCAAACCGGACTTCGGTGCATTCGTAGAGCGTTTCGAACTTCTCCCCATTCCTCAGCCCAACCAAACGCAAACGCTCTCTGCTCTTACCTTCGCCATCAAAGACATGTTCTTTTCTTCCTCCATTTCCTTATTTATTTCCCTCTGCTTCAAATTTTAGATGAGCTGTAATAATTGTATGTTTGCGGCAGATTCGATGTGAAGGGGTATGTGACGGGGTTCGGGAATCCTCAGTGGAAGAAGATGCACAATGAGGCCGGGAAGACTGCGATTGTCATCACCGCTCTCCTCAGCAACGGCGCCACTTGTGTTGGCAAGACTGTTATGGATGAATTCTCTTTTGGGTATGTTATGCGTGTAAGTGTGTAACCGTTCATTTTCATTAAGACATTAACCTTTTGGTTTTCTGAACGAGTTTACTTTACGCATCGTGGGTTGTATTGCAGGATTTCTGGTGAGAACAAGTTTTATGGAACGCCAACCAATCCTCAAATGCCATCTTCTATCCCTGGAGGTTCCTCCAGTGGTTCGGCTGTTGCTGTTGCTGCTCGACTCGTCGACTTCGCTATGGGTGAGTTTAGTTTACTTGCTTATCAAGTTATCATTCATTCAAAAATGCTATTTCTCGATATATATTCTCACTTATTAGCCTACCTATTCAATGTAACAAACAATCAACTCCTCTATTTTGTTTGGGGCTTTGAGACTGCTCTTTTGTTCAAACCTGGAAATTGGAAAGTGGCTTTTTTGTTTTTTGTTTGTTTGTGTGTGTGTGTATTATTTGGTCTTCTTCAGGGGTAAAATGAGTTTTAATTTTCTGACACTTGATAAAAATTCAGCTCCATGGTTGTGGTGATCTACACATTTTATTTTCATTGTTGCATGTATAAATTTCAGGATTGTAGCTCTTAGTTTATTATTGTGATCTTGTTCATGCATTATTGCAGCATGGCTTGCCATGCAGAGTCTGTCTCTTTCTAATCAATATTAGGGTTAATGGACACTTACAAATTGCAATTATGTTGTGCTTATAAAAATCATTTGCTTGAATTTTCTCTCTCAAGTATGTGAATGTGGAAAAATATTGTTTCTGTAGGTACTGATACTACGGGATGTGTGAGAATTCCAGCAGCATTCTGTGGTATTCTTGGCTTTCGACCATCTCATGGGGTTATATCCACCATTGGAGTTCTTCCAAATGCACAAAGCTTGGACAC
Organism: Glycine soja; assembly: GCF_004193775.1. Classification (NCBI taxonomy): domain Eukaryota; kingdom Viridiplantae; phylum Streptophyta; class Magnoliopsida; order Fabales; family Fabaceae; genus Glycine; species Glycine soja. Next base: position 4,229,616 of record NC_041016.1, read on the forward strand.
TGTTGGTATGATGCAGAATTATGTGACTTTGTGACTATGCTTTTAATTTTGTCATGTATGATGAGGTTTTATTTCATAGAACTATCCACATATACCTTTTATCTCTTTCAAATCATTGAATTCTGTATCATTTTTCCATATGACCAGTATTATGTGGAGAAAATTGAGAAATTAGATACATAGGTAAATAGGTTAATAAATTTACAGAAGAATCCTATATAACAAAATATGGTCAGTAGTGCTTTCTAGTTTCTACAGTGAAATGTCTTGTACATATGCTTAAAGTCTTGGTCTCCCATCCCAGTGTAATGTATGACTACCTTAATTAGAAATTACTGCTCAGTGTGTTGAATTGGGACTCGACTATTTCTCTTTTTTTTTTATTTGCAAAATATTTTAATATTCTCTTCTTTAATCTTTTATTTCCTCATTGCATAATTGCATTGTAGGATGGTTTGCTCGGGATCCTTCTGTCCTACATCGAGTAGGACTTGTTTTACTTCCATTGAATTCTGTGGAGCTCAAAAGAACAAGGCGTATTATTTTTGCTGATGATCTTTTTCAATTATGTAAAGCTCCTTCACAGAAGACAGTATATATTATTGGGAAAGCTATTGAGAATTTGTCTGGTTGTAAGTTTCCGGACCTGTGAAGACCAATTTGTGATTCCTTTATTAATATCTTTTATGGTTGATTAACTTGATTGTTAATACCTAGTGGAATGAGGCTTTTGTTGTTGTTGTAAGTTTGATTGTTAATACAGTGGGTGAAAAAATTCTGACTGTCTTGATCAGATGAAAAGAAAATTTGTGTGTATTATGAACAATGAAGTCTTTTGGTCCTATTGGTTTTGCAGATCAGTTTCCGCAGCATATGAATCTTTGCCAGTATATTGCTTCTAATGTGCCCAGTCTAAAGGAGTTTAGGGAGAAATTCACACACCAACAAAATGGAGTTTCTATATTGAAAGCTCTCACTTCGGTTATGTTTTATTTACAAGGGTATTCTAATATATCCTATTATATTTTTTCATTGGATTTATGTTATGTTATACTTTAAGTTTTTGTATGGTTGATGATTTATCATATCCTCTTTTAATACATGTGTTGCATTTTAGATTTTGTTTATATAGCCCTGTAATTGCAATTTCGCATCTGCTCTTCAGATATGAATTCAAAACCAATCATGAAGAATGGGTTAAATCTGTCAAACCCAGGTTAGGGCGTGGTATGTCTGAGCGTGTTAATGCAGCCATGAATGCTACACATGATAATATAAAAACCTTGTATAAAGTAAGAACTGAAATGTGGGGTGCATTTCAACATTTGTTAAAGGTACTGTAATATCTGCAGTAATTTTGTCAGTAATGCTCTAGTGTAATGTTATCAAGTTTCAAATGATGTTAAAACTAGGATGGTGACCTGTGCAATGCATAGAGTCATATTGCGTATAATTTAAACATAAAAAACAAGAATATTTTTTATTAAAAAACTGTAAAATTAAAAAATATTTTAAATATCCATGATTTACTTTATCATCAAATTATTTTAGGTATAAGTAATTTTTTATTTATTGTTAAAACTATTAATGTTAAATATAAATTAAAAAGTAATTAAATAAAATATTCTTGTATGAATCAGAATATTATGTATGATGATGAAATTATCATTTTCATTCTTTGGAATTATGATCTACATAAGAAAATAATTATAGTAGGATTGTGCAAATATTTTTATGGAAAAATATTCAAATACAAACATTTATGAAATTATAATCTTTTATTTATACCTCTGTTTTGATTCTCCCATAGGATGATGGAATACTAGTTATTCCCACTGTTGCAGATTATCCATTAAAACTTAATACAGAGAAAGGGTTTTCTTCTGAGTTTGGTGACAGAGCTTTTGCATTATCTAGCATTGCTAGTATTTCTGGATGTTGTCAGGTAATCAATCTTAAGGCTCTGAAGAATGAATATTTTCCCTCTTCTCGTTTTTTATTTATTTTGCAGAAACTTTGGTTGATTTTTATATTTTCTGATGCATCATTTACAGGTTGCAATTCCATTAGGATGTCACAATGATTGTTGTGCCTCTGTTTCACTCATCTCAGCACATGGAGCTGATAAATTTCTTCTTAATACGGTTTTGGATATGTATTCAACTCTTCAGGAGCAAGTTAGTGTTGCTTATGCTTTGCCACTGCCGGATACAAATGGTAGTATGGGAACTTCTGAGCTTTTGAAGGAGAAGGTTAGTTGTATTTCAGCATTTTGTTTGTTAGGATCCGTAATAAAAATTCTTGTGTAAATAAAGTCATCTTGCAAAACACCATGAGACTTGATCATTTGATTAATTAATGAATGTGAACTTGAATGTTGGGTTCTACAACTATTAAAGCCAACCTAGAGCTTAATGATACCTTGTTTGTGGGCTGCTCAACTAAATATATACTTTTTGTTATATTTCTACAAAATTATAATTGTAATAAATAATTAAAGTGTCAAATATGTTTTTAGTTTCTATAAATTATGAATTTTGGTTTTAATCTTTCAAAAAAAAATTCCATTGCTTTTGGTCCTCATTTTTTCCCCCAAAATGGTCCTTACAACCATTTAGTGATGACGTGACATTTATCCAGAAATGCCATGTGAGCAATGACATGTGATGCGACATGTATTATGTGTAGATGCATGCCCCATCATCAATAAATGGCGATAGGTACCATATTCAAAACTCTTACAACTTATAAGGATTAAAACTAGCAATTTTTTTTTGAAGGGCTGAAACCAAAATAATAAGATTTTATAGGAAATAAAAAATTATTTAACCCAAATTTACTTTTAATTGTAATTTTATATTTAAAAGTTTTAAAACATTTATAAATTATAATTTGAATCAATTAAATTAAAAAATACATAACAATCCTTACTGTGTTTCAAGATGTTTTAAGCACACAATTGTCGTGTAGTAATTTGAAAATATTATCAAGGGTAAGTTTGCTGCTGCTCATTAGTATCATGGTCAGGTTTCTTTTGAACTTTTTAGTGAAAGTTAAAGGTTTTTAAGTTTGTGGTCTGATTCTGTCATTTGTATGTGGAAATCGATTTTATTATTTATGAAACTTTTTCTTGAATAATGAAGGGATTTATAATATTTTCTTATTTGAAATTTTCTTCCTCGAGGAATCTATAAATTATTTTGTTATTATTCAGTACATGTGTGCTTGCACTAGTTTAATTTAAGAACAGCTTTTATATAAAATCTTGGGTGGATAATTGAATCTAAATGTATAAAAGCTTCTCAAGAAGGGTCAATTGTTATATATGGGGAGAAGGTGTTGGATTGGTGATAGGTTTTCAGGATGTGGCATGGATCACTAAAAGGCATCTCTTCAGGGAAATGCGGCCTTTAAAGGAAGGCTGTGGAATAAGGCTGTTGATTACTACACTGAGGCTATTAACTTGAACGGGACAAATGCGACTTACTACAGCAACCGGGCAGCTGCTTACCTAGAGTTAGGATGGTACGAGGTTTCTCCTGTTTTTACAATTGGTAGTTTCACAGTTTTTCTGTGTAATTGGTGTATACCCTGTGAAATTATACAGCTTTCAGGAAGCCGAAGAGGACTGCAATATGGCCATATTACATGATAAGAAGGTGAGAAGATGGGCACATGAGCGTGACTGACAAAATCATGAAAAACTTGTATTCTAAACCTGCCATGTATAATAATAATTAATGAACTCTAATAACTATAAGTCATAGGTAGGGTATTCCAAATATTATGCTAAATGTTTATCTTCTAATACCTCAAAATGCTGGTTGCATCATCTTACCTGATGGGCATCCATCCTAGGAGCTTAATAGTGTGCTAATCATCATTGGTTTTAGCAATGTACATTTGCTAGATCTCTATATCTTGCTGTCCTTATATTTTGACATCTGAATCTGTACAAATATCTACAGTGCATATGGATGTTATTCAGGATTGTTGTGTATTGTTAATTTGTTATTGTTATTTTACTGCAGAATGTGAAGGCATATCTGAGACGTGGAACTGCTAGAGAATTACTACTTCGTTATAAGGAGGCTCTAAAAGGTATGCCAATTTTTAAAAAATTGTCTGGCACGTCATTTGGATTTGATTTAGAATGCTGGAGGAGAATTGTTGACAAGGACATGTATCATAGAACAGCCATTACAAGGAAATTTGGACGTTTTAGTTGTACTCAAATCTTGCACTGGAGTGGTAGGACCAGTTGTTTGTTGTGTTTCGTAATATCCATTTTTGCTGTATTTTAACTGCCGATTCTTGGCTCGTTGTCTGACCAATAGCATTGACTTTTATCAGATTAAAACTGGGTCTATTTGATAGTTCTTCTGGACTGTCTACCTCTTTTATTCTTAATGCTGTTCCCTTTCCTGTCATTTCTCATGCTATGCAGATTTCCAGCATGCTCTCGTTCTTGAACCACAGAACAAGACTGCTAGTCTTGCAGAAAAAAGACTCAGAAAATCAACGAGTTGATACAAGCTGTTCTTTCAACACTGACCTTCCTCCTCCTCCTGGAGAATGTTAATAGCTCTGGAAATATAATATCGGCTCCTTTCTTGCACTTTATACCTTGGATGTGATTGTGAAGAAGGTAAGTCGAAGAAAAGGGGCAGACTAATCTTTGTTGGTGGGATGCTCCATTTTTTGGTCTCATTTGGGAATTTTGTGGTAAAAAATATTATTCAATAATGAATATAAGTGTAGACCCAAGTATATGCTGTCTCACCTCACCTTTTCTTCTCCCCCCGTCCCCCTTCTGTGTGTGCGTGATAAAGTTTTGTCTGCATAAGAGCTTGGCCTAACAGCCTCTTGTACATTTTAAGTTTTACTCTATAATACTTTTGATTGTGCAGAAAGGAAATTAGTTTCTTTTTCATTCTTAAGTGTCAGAAGACTCAGAATCACGGATCTTAACTTAGGCCCTTGACATAAATACATCCAAAATACTTCGATCAGAATTTATGTAGATATACATAGTAATCATCGTAACTTTTCAAAACATCTTAGTTACATTGCCATTATGTCCATATGGTTACAACTCAAAATAAAGAGGTTTTCCCTATCTCTATCTCTCTTCCAATAGTGTTGCATTATATTGTAGTTTTGAAATAATTTCTATCGTATGCAATGGAGGTCTATCAAAATAATGAATAAATTCCTAGGTAGATCAATAAATTTCAAGAAATTATCTACTCAACTAGTAAATCTTAGGGGAAAAAGAAAAGAATAGGATTAGTCACAAAAAATTAGTGAAAACATAATAAATAAAGTGAACAAGAAGTAAAAATGCAAATATAGCATGGGCTTTTATATTAAAAAAAACTTATTGTGTTTGGTAGAGACTAGATGGGTAAAAGGAATGAAAAAGAATATAGAGAGATGAAAGAGAATAGGAGAGAAAATTAAGATTGTTTGATTGAGATGAAAAAGAGTGAAAAAGAGACAAAATATTTGAATTGAAAATTAAGATTTCCTCTCTTGAGATTTCATGAACTTTCATTTTAGTATATATACATAGATCACATTATTTTTTTATTATTACAAATGATGGTTATAGGACTATATACACTTAGCGTCCTAGGTTGCATTACTTCATTGCAATAAATAATGGTTATAGGAATTGAATACTTAACTCATACCTTTGTTATAGTAATCTGTCATTCTAGGAACTATGAATATTCAATTTATAAATTGTATTCTCTCTTTCTTGAAGCAAATAATGCTTAATTACAAAATTCACTATGAATCATCAATTCTACATTTAAAAAATATATCATCAAAATTATTAAGAACCACAAAAAATAAGTCCAAACTATTAAAATAAATATTATACTTATCTTCATTATTGAATTACTCGAAAAAATCATATTCTGAGACATTTTGTTTTGAAATTCACTCTTTATGAAATTTACTCTTTAAAAATTGTCTAAGCAATTGAGAAAGCGCAATTCCAATTTCAATTTTCGTAACACCCCGATACTATTTACGAGTATTTAGCATTGTTTTCTTCTGAATTGTTTAATTCAATTTTAAAATACAAAAATAGGGTCCGTGTTATTTTTTTCTTTTGCTTCTGTCGTGTAACTAAAAAAAGAAAAGAAAAAGAAAAGTTAAGAGTCTTGCATGTGTGTCACATGAAATGACAGTCCGCGTTTCTTGCATTGCAGTTTCAGTTCGTGTCGTGTTAGCCTGCCCTTACCTCGTTTTCTCCGCACTCATCTTCTTCACTTTCCTAAGATTAATGAAAATCAACCACACCCAGAAAAAAATCAACAGAAAAACGCCAACGTGCCCACTTGCTTTTCTTCACCAAGATCCATTTTTTTCCACCCGATCCATTAGTTAATCAACGTCTTCGATTAATTCCATTCCTATGTTGCCCAAACTCTCAAAATGCATCAGCTTCACCGCTTCGCGGGACTGGTTGTACCGTCATTTGTTCGCCTCCGCGGGGCTCCGGTCGGTGGCCACCGACCTCGGCGAAGGAACCACCATGCATTGCTGGGTACCCAAAATGCACAAGCCATGCAAGCCAAGTCTCGTACTTGTTCACGGTTTTGGCGCCAATGCGATGTGGCAATACGGGGAACACATTCGGCACTTCATGGGGCACTTCAACGTGTACGTGCCAGACCTTGTGTTCTTCGGCGAGTCCTTCACGTCTCGACCTGAGAGGAGCGAGTCCTTTCAGGCGGAGTGCGTGGTGAAGATGATGGAGGCTCATGGGGTGCACAAAATGAGCTTGGTGGGGATCAGCTATGGTGGGTTTGTGGGGTACCGTGTGGCTGCTCACTTCCCTGAGGTGGTGGAGAAGATTGTTCTTTGTTGTGCTGGGGTTTGCTTGGAGGAGGTTGACATGGAAAATGGCTTGTTCAGGGTTTCCAATTTGGATGAGGCTTCCAGCATTTTGTTGCCACAAACACCGGACAAGCTCAGGGAATTGATGAAGTTGTCCTTTGTCAGGCCTGCCAGGGGTGTGCCTACTTGGTTCCTTCAAGATTTCATTCAAGTAATTAATGCCTTTGATTTGCTTTTCTTTCTTTTGGGTTGCCATATTCTAGATGTTTGCTTCGTGTTCAATGGAAAATATATGATGAATAATTAGGACACTATTTGAGATGATATATCCACCCTCTTAGAGTATGTTTGGAAATCAGCTGAAAAATTACTTTTGAGATAAATGTACTTTGATCAAAGGATCATGTCCCTTTTTTCTTTTATTTTACTTTTATTCGTTGGATCTATATTGGAATGCTTGTCATAACAATTTCAATTGCAAATCAAACATGCATATAAAAACGGTCATCACGATTTCGACAGCAACGTCAAGATTTTTTGTGTTTGTGACTGAATCTTGACGCCTTTGTGACCGTGATTCGACTGCAATATATTGTGGCCACATCAATTGCATTTGTTTGCAATTTCTTACAATATCAAGGATCGAAACGAAAATGTAACCACAGTTTAAAGCCTTGGATATATCGTATATGATATATGCTAGAAGATACCCATAAAAATGTGAATCCTGCATTAGCATTCAACTCTGGGTGGTTGTATACGATCTCTTTTGATTTGTAGTTTACATTCTTTTATGTATATCAAAATTTACTTGAAAGTTGAAAATTGGCCTCAGATATGAAGTTTGATTGTCTTGTACTAGTCCTTATGGCGTGAACTTAATACTGCACTCTCTTTGTCATGTGAAGCAATCAGTTTTTATTCAAGGCTCATCTGGGTATCAATATTCACCGATTTTGGACGTTACACCTCTACTTTTCAATCATGTTTGTGTTTATTACTTTGGACAGGTGATGTGTACAGACTACATTGAACAGAAGAGAGAATTGCTTGAGGCAATACTGAAAGGTCGGCATCTTTCTGATCTTCCTAAGATCCAACAGGTATAGCCATTCTTTATTTCTTTCTAAACCATGCCTTTAGTTTTCCAAACCTAGTGAGATTTGGCTCGGTTGTCATTATCGTTAATACTCTTAGATTTTATAATACACTGTACTGTGTGTGTGTTTAACTTTTTTTCCTTGATCAAACATGAACAAGGGTTTTGTAGCTTGTTAATGTTGTTTATTTATCATCTATTTTTGTTTAATGGAATCCATCCAGCACTGTAGAAATAAAAGAGAGGAAGGGGGATAGGGATATCTTCAACACTGAAAATGCCTATCCACCAGTTACAAGAGCTATTAAACAAACTTTACTACTTCCCAAATAATTGTCATCTTCTAATTTTGAGATGCATTGATTTGTAGAAAAACACCAAGCAAGTAGCTTATTTGCTTCACATTCTTTTGAATATTTATTTATTTGAATATTGACACTATTGTGGGTTTACATTGGAGCAGCCTACTCTAATTTTGTGGGGAGAGCAAGATCAGATATTCCCTCTGGAGTTAGGACACAGATTAAAAAGGTGAGATTTCAATTTCAGTGGAAGTTCATGTCGTTACATTCAAACATAATCTGAAACTAGTAAGTGTGGATGTCTCTTTGGAGCAGGCATATAGGGGGAAATGCTCAAATGGCAGTCATCAAGAATGCAGGGCATGCAGTGAACCTAGAAAAGGCCAAAGAGTTTGGTATGCACTTGAAAGCATTCCTTATAGATTCTAATACTACAAAGTCATGTCCCACCTCACAGTTTTCTGCTGGGGGGAATATTCATTTTTAACTTTATATCATTTAGAAGGTGATTTCAGCTTCCTACAGATCCAATTTTCGACATATTCTGGGGGAATTACTCTTTTTCCTTTTCTTTTTGGTGGGGGGAGGGGGGGATTATTAATTTTTATTTTGTTGATTTAATGCAAAAAAAATAAAATAAAAGGCTTCGTGTGCTAGTTTCTTCCATTTTTTTTTGTCACAGTTGGACGAGAAGGAGGTTCTGTGTTGTTTATGTACTTTTGTTTTTTAGAACATATGTACAATTGACTAAAAAATCTCAATATATACATATATTACTTTATTTTGCTCTGCGGTTGAGCAGGGTTGTACTTGTATTGGTGTGGTGGTCAACTATTAACCATTCCTCATCAAATGCTGCTGCACAATAGCAGGACTAATGTGTATATATACTCACTCCTTCTCTAATTATATACTCACTTCAATTGCCACTAGCAAGGGCCTTCCGCATTGCATGCATTTTACTCTTCGAGTATGCTTCCGAGGATTTTTTTTCTTCAATGAAGATGAATTTTTTTTATTTATTAATTTTTAAATAAAATACATTAAAAATAATAATTATGGAGTGGCACACAAATCCACCACTCCTCTTTCGTACAATATTTCGTGCATAGTACTTTCGTAACATTAAACATTTCTCTAGTTAAAAACTTAAAAATCTAAAAAGCATATTAAAAAGTTTATTATTTTGGAAAAAAAGTAAATATGCACTAATTACTAACACTCATTTAATATATAATAAGTTTGATGATTTTTATCATAATTATCTTAAAAATTATTTATAACATTATTTTTTATTAACTGTGCATAGATTTTAATTGTTTTTAAAATTAATAAAATTATAGCCAACTATTCACAATGAGTTGATGCTATGATTATTTTGTCGCGTAGAAATATTAGTTGACCGCTTAGGTAAGTATTTACAATGATTTCTAGAGAATCAGAGAATGTTTGTGTAACGGTTTGTAATGCAAACAAACGTTGGCAAAAACATCCAATTAAATTATTTCTTTTGCATTTAGTTTGTATAGTGAACAGTTAGATTTATTTTGAAATTCGTGTGAAAACAAGTTGTAAACATACATTCGGTCTATTTGACTCGTTTCTCAGTTGAGTCCCTAAACTACTCCAAAAAATATTTAGTGCTGATGGGAAGACAAAAATTAAACTTGGGTAAAAATAAAAGGCAATAAAATAATAAAGACAACAAAGATAAATGCAAAGTAAAATGAAAATGTTTGGTTGATTGACTTGGGCCCTAAAAAGTATGTAGAAGTCCTATTTATATTACTAAGCACTGAACCTTCCCTATCTACCAGATTTTTTAACAACTTGTTAACGGTTTCAATTTTCAAACATGGTTGACTGTTACGTCAACTAATTTTACAAGGGATCATCAAACTTACTAACTATCAGATTTTTCAACACACTATCTCCATTCAACTGTCATTATCACTATCACCTTTCCAACGTACATCGTCACAATTTAAATATGCTTCTAGCAATATCAAATTTCTCCGACGATGATAAAAAAGGGTCCTGCAATGTACCAAAGAAAAGAATCCAATTTCATCGTTAAATTACATTCAGGAACTACCCAATTATGAATTATAATGGATTTTGGATGAGTTGGATAAACAAAGAAAAGTTTATATAAATTCTTGATGCTGCTTCAAAGACATAACACTTAGCTCCTTTTATATATCACAGATTATGTAATTTTGGGCATAAAACACAAATGGTAAGTGATAAAATAAGATTATGTGCTTTAGAAATTGAAAAAGAAGAACATTGATTTTAGAGAATCTAAAACTTTTTTATCTTTGTGGTTCATACTTCATACTGATTTGTCCTTGCTGTAGGGTGCGTATAACAATGCTTGGATGCAAGAAAACCAGATACTAAAAGATTCTTTAATAAATGGTATATCTTATACATTATTGGAAGGATAAAATCCACTTAAACAGGATTTTTGAATATTAGTCAAATAATTTACACTCTGCTTAAAAGCTTTAGCCTTTATTAGATTGGGGACAAAGAATGCATTTATACGAGGTAAAATAATGCTATGGCCAATGATGAAGGTTGACTGCTAGTGAAGACAATTGGATTAGATTACTGCTAAACAAAATCTTGGATTGATAACACTTGAAAGCAATTGCAACTAAAGAAGATGGAAGCCTACCTGGTCAACTTTACTTTGAAAAATACGTTTCAAGAAGCTGTTACAGAAATTGCTTTGGTGGATCTTTCCAATTTCCTCATGTATCTTTTCTAGTAAACCAACATATGTTATTTCATCAGAATGTTCTCTGATTATTTTTGAGAAAAGATATGTCAATATACCGTTAAACCTGTTTCCATCAAAAGCCTGCACAGGTTGGTCAGTACTCACAATTCAAGATGTGAAATTTATTGCATTGCATTTCATCACAGGGAGGAGGCAGATGGAAATATATACCCAAGATTCTTACCGCGTTATCAGCAGCCATCTGACTATCTTTACAAGCACTGAGGCAAATAGAAAGTCCACCATTTGTTTGTTTTGTCATAGGTTTTTTACTATGGGGTGGTTTGCTATCCTTCCAATTCCAACTGCCTCTGCAAGCATGCAAAATAGACCAATTAGTTGGCTTTCAAGGGGCAAGAGTGAGGTTGGTAGAAGCATAAAATCAAACGAAAGAAAGCATTAAATATGTTACATGTACTTTTCTTTTTTGCAAAGATACATAAGATCAAGTGTTGTTCCACTATGACAAGCATCAATGACAGCATGAAGTGTGACACCTTTCTTGAGTGGTTGAACAATGGTAGAATTTATATCATTGTCAGTGATCATTCCTTCTCTCACAAAATCAACAGGACAAATAGTTTCATCAAGCCCGTCAATTTCATCTCCTTTGCAATATTCAGGTTGTTGCAGACCATGTCCAGAGAAGTAGAACACTAATGAGTCCTCCGACTTGCAGTCCTTCACAAGCCACTTTAAGGATTCCAGTATGTTCCTCTTTGTTGGAATTAAATTGGCGTCCTTCTCTTCCTCTGCAATTTACTAGGTTTTGAATAAAATTAATCTGTATCTTTCATTATCACTACTAAAGCTGGCAGTGGAACTTCCTAATTTCTATGTATTCTTAACAATCATACACAGGGAAAGTTCAAGATCTGATGAAAGATGACTGAGACCTGTTGATTTATTGGCAAACTTGGTTCAACAAAAATCGCAAGCAATAGCACAATACTAAGACTTTCAATACTGATATTGATCATCTACTATAATATATAGTCGAAGATAGTCATATACATATACATATACATATATATACACACACATTTTGTCATAAGAAGTATTTAATTGTTGTTCAGAAGGATCTTTTAGTTTTATTTTGCTACACACTGAAAGAAAAAGGAAACATAAAAAATAAATAAAATTGAAATAAATCAAAAAATTCACATACCAATTAAAAATGGACTCAAGGAGATACCTGTGAGGACACGTATGCACCCAATTGGGAATTTAAATTTATCAAGAAGTAGATTTTTCATGTTATTAACATCATTAATGGTTCCTTCTAGCTTGAATTTCCTTTTCCCGTATGTTACTCCACATATAACCGCACGCTTGTTGCTTGGAGTGGACAAGGACAAGGAAGAACTTGCTGAAACTGATAGCCTTCTCAGTAAAGCTCCATTTGTGTTACTGATAGCATTATTCAGTTGATCATGTTTGGCGGCTCCACTACCTTTCCTTGATTGCTCAGAACCTGAAATTGAACTGGTGACACTATTACATTTGTAGCAACGGTATGCATTTGTGATTGTAGGTACTAGAAACTTGTGTTGGCCACCACTGCAGGTAAGTGTTGCTTCCCCAACAAGCTTTGAACTACTAATCTTTGAAGAAACAAGGCAACGAGTCGTACTAGTGTTTGTCGGGAAAGGAACATCCTTTCTCGAGTTGTAGTAGTTCAAAGCATCAATCTTTGGGGAAACAAAGCAGGTAGGTGTTGCTTCCTCAGCATGCTCTGAACTATTAATATTTGGGGAAACAAAGCCTTGAGGTGTAGTTTTTGGAATATAAACGTACTTTCTCGTTGTTCTAGATTTATCCATTTTTTGAACGTTAGTTTTCTCTGCATGCCAAACATGCAACAACCAGAAGGGTATATATAGGAGACTAGTATATGTATATTGAGCAATTAAGATAAGGCTGCAGGATTGACAACTCTGACCTTTGTTCATGCGTTTCACTTGGTAAGAGTTTTTCTTAAAAAAAAAGCAAAACAAAACCCATTTATTAACTAAAGAAACGAGAGATTTAACACAAAGAATGTTAAATCTGGTAACAAGAAATATACAAAGTTTAAAAATTAAAAAAGCCTCCCAAGTAACGTAACCAAGACCCTCCTGATGATAGATACATAACAAAAACATAAGCCACACACCCTATCCAATATTCCGGGAAATAAAAATCTTTCAGATAATTCTTTTGACTCAAAAAACCTTTATGACTAAAAAAAACATTTACAAATACTTATGTTACATTTACCTCACTCTAAAAGCATTAATAGAATAGAAACTGAAACCTATCAAATCCAAAATCTTTGGGTTATAGATAAGTATAAGGAAGAAAGATACTGAGGATAAATAGAATTATAGATAGATAGATAAAAGTATCATAGAAAAATAAAACTCTACCTTTTATTCTCTCCTATCGCGTTCAACATACGCTTTTTATCCATTATTCCCACTCACTTTATACATAATCAAGAACCAGATACTCCTAATTGTTTCTTTAGCTGCCCAGAACTGCATCTAATTTTCATATTCTTTTTTATAAATAATGTCTAGCTAAGAACTGGATATAAATCCGTATCTTAGGGGAAAAAATCATATTATAATTTTTTTTGTTCAGGTGTTTTTTAAATGATTCACCAACACATAATAAAAAAAGTAGAATGTTTTAGTATTCAATAATTCAAAATTACAACAGAACTTATTTAACAAATTTATTTTTCCATAAAAAAATGAAATAACACATGATATTTCAAAATCACAATATTATTCATGTCTTACTCTTAAAAGAGTATCTTTGTTGTTGTTTTTTAATTTCATTTATTAATATTTCCACATCCACTTTAATTTTCTTGATGTTGAACACCATTGTCGTGTATACTTCAAAATTCAATTTCATCATCTGAATGCTTCCTTCGTGCATAAGGCAAATTCAATCCTTCAATCAAAAGCCTTGAACGCTCAGCTTTCGGCATGTTTACCGTGAAGCCAACCAGTGTGCAGACCGGCTAGCAAAGAAGGGTTCTTCTTCCTCTGATTTGTTGGTCACTTGGCCTTCATGCCCCTCTCCTTTAAGATCTCTTTTGTTAGCGGATGCTCTCAAGGTTCCAACCTTGAGGCTGTAGTTTCTGTTGCTTTTATTCTTTCCCACCGTTCATTTTTTTTTTATTTCAACATTTAATGAGCTCAATCTTCATTTCAATAAATTTTAACCTAGAGGATGCATTAAAAAGAGTGCTCTTGAACATACTATTATTAATGAATTTCTCTCATAGTTATTGTTTAAGGTAGGTCACATCACGAACTAAATCAAACAATAACATAAACGTGTATGATCACAAGTCTTGATGATCTATTTTTCAACTTATAGAACTCAATTACTCATAAGGAAAATGGCTTAAGACATGTGATAGTCATATTGTCTTTAAGGATTTATGTGATGCATAAACATATTCATCTTGAATTTATCGAGTAGGCATCACATCCAAACTAACAAGAGAAAATTCTCATTCACCTAGGAAAATACAACAACAACAACAACAACGCCTTATTCCACCTAGGAAAATTCTCATTCACCTAGGAAAATAGATGAGAAATATTTTGTATGAAAATGAAAAGAAAAACACCCCTTTTATAGTTCAAATATTGTAAGAAAAATTGATAAAGTGAATAAATATTTCACACTAATATCATTGTATACAAAAATATAGTCAGATTATCTTTAATAAGTTGCAAATAGAATTAATATTCTCTTCTATATATAAAATTTCTTTGAATTAGCAATAATCACACATCCTAAGATTGGAGATTGGAGGACATCCGTGTCTTTAATGTTGGACATAAATAATAGTAAATAAAATCAATATAATAATGTTAATTAATTGGAAACAATTGTTAAATAGTATATTTAAAAGGGATAATAAAGCCAATTAAAATAAACTCTAATACAACTTTTTTTTGGAGTAACTCTAATACAACTTAAAACAGTTACTAAGGCTAGTTGAAATATGACATTAATGTGGTTGAAAACGGAAATTATTTCAAAGAAAAAATTATAAGTTAGAAATCTCGAGTTTTGGATTAATTTTAAAATGAATTTCTAAAAATTACTCAGAAGTATTAACCTTTTAAAATATCCAATCAAAATTATTAAAATATTTTTTTAATTTTCAATAAATTTAAACCAATAATAAAAAAATATGTTAGAAAAATATAGACTTAAATGTATTTAAAGTTTCTGTAAACAAGAGTCTATATAATTTTAGGTCTTGCAACAAAATTTGTTACTTTAGATCTTGACAACTAAAAAAATGTCAGATCTACAAAGTAATATTACTACAACAAAATTTGTTAGTTTAGATCTTGACAAATAAAGAGCACTAAAAAAATATCAGATCTACAAAGTAATATTACTACAAAATTTTGTAAAGACTAAAATTAGACAATATCATATTTGTGGAGATTTAAAATATAGTTATGTCAAAAATGTATTGTTAACGTTTCTTCTTATTTTATATGTGAGTGTGAAAACGAAATGAAGGATCGATCTCCATTATTTTTTATTTTTTTTAGAAGTATAACTATTGGAGGAGTCACTATTACAACCTTTGTATTCAATTTACATAGAAAATGGTGAGTGAAACAAAACTGAAGCTTACTATACACAAGCCTAATAAAGTCCTGCACTCCTGCGCTTTTAATCTTTTTTTTTGTTGTTGTAGAAACATCTCCACTAACCCGTAATCAGTACAGACTTTATTCTTTCTTTCTTTTTTTGCAAGATTTTGTTGTATATTAAGAATCCAATTTCATGATATTCTGTTTGTTGCAGACCATGTCCGGCAAAGTAGAAGACTAATGAGTCCTCTGACCGGCAGTCCTTCACAAGCCAATTTAATGATTCCAGTATGTTCTTTTTTGTTGGAATTAAATTGGGATCCTTCTGTTCTTCTGCAATTTACAAGTTTTTGAATAAAATTAATCTGCATCTTTCATTATCACTACAATTTAACTTCCAATACAGATATTGATCATCATCTACTACTATAATATATAGTCGAAGATAGTCAGATACATATTTATACATTCCAGTCATAAGAAAGAAGTATCACATTACTGTTCAGAAGGAGCTTTCAGTTATGCACTCAAACAAACGGGAAAAAAAAAAATTGAAATGAATCATGTGAAATTCACATACCAATTAGAAAATGACTCAAGGACTAGGAGATACCTGAGGACACGTATGCACCCAATTGGGAATTTAAAGATATCAAGAAGTAGATTTTTTATGTTATTAACATCATTAATGGCTCCTTTGAGCTTGAATTTCCTTTTCCCGAATGTAACTCCACATATAACTGCGCGCTTGTTACCCATCGTCATGGATAATGACAAGGAATAACGTTAACCTGCTGAAGGAGACATTCTTGTGTTAGCATTATTCAGTAGATCATGTTTGCAGACCCTACTGTCTCTCCTTGATTGCTCAGAACCTGAAATTGAACTGCTGAGACGATGACACTTGTAACAACGGTATGCAGTTGTTCTTGGATGTACTGGAAACTCTTGTTTGCAACCTATGCAGGCTAGTAATTCTTGCCCATTATTTTTTCTTTGGGTAAACAAGGCAACGAGTTGTACAAGTGTAAGTGTTGCTTCCCCAGTATTGATATCTGGGGAAAGAGAGCCTTGAGTTGCAGTTTTGGGAATATAATAATACTTTCTCGTTGTTACAGATTTATCCATTTTTTGAAAATTAGTTTTCTTGCAGGCCAAACATATAGCATATGTATATTGAGCAATTAAGATAAGGCTGCAGGATTGACAACTTTGACCTTTGTAAAAGAAACTTCAAGCGGAGAGATTGCCTCAATCCAACACAACAAAAAATAAAATATTTTAGCATTTACAAAGTTACTTAAGTTACATTTACCTCGCTCTTCAAACATTAATCGAATAGAAACTCAATCTAAAACCTATCAAATCCAAAATTTAGGAAATACAAGGATGGTTAGATGACTAAGAAAGAAGAAAAAAAAAATCACAGATTCAATCCTCTTATTAACAAAAAATTAATGAATAATATTAGTCAATAAAAAAAAATCCAAAATTTTTGGGTTACAGGTGACAATCATGATATAAGGAAGAAAGATTTTGAGAATAAATAGAATTTTAGATTGATAAAAGTATATCATAGAAAATAAAACTCTACCTGTAATTAGTGGCACATTTCAATCGCGTTCAACATATGCTTTTATCCATTATTCTCACTCACTAGAACCAGATACTCCTAATTGTTTCTTTAGCTGCCGAAAACTGCATAGACTTTTCATATTCTTTTTTTTATAAATAAGGTCTTGCTAATATAAATCCGTATACTATATGCGATTTTCTATCCTTCTTTTTAGTGCTCTTTACTTTATTAGTTAACATCATACGAATTTCTTTTAGCTACAAAGGAATATATTTTAATATATTATTAAAATTGTTAATTCCATTTATAAACCTTTTAAATAAAAATTTAAAATATTTTGTGGATTGGCATGAATTTTTTAACAATGCAACTTTTTGGGTGATTCTAACTTTTATAGGAATATTTATAGCGTTTTTTTTTTACAAACCGTTTTATTAATATTTATAAAATTTGAATTTATTAAATTTATTTGAAAAAAGTGTTCTTAATGAAAATGTTGCAAATAATTTTCAAAATATCATATATGATTGGTGGTATAATCGTGGTTATATAGATATTTTTTATGATATATCTTTAATTACAAATATAAGAAAATTAGTCAATTCAATTATTTTTTTTATAAACGAATAATTGATGGAATTTCCATTAGAATAGGTATTACATGTTTTTTTTTTATGGGAGATACTATCAAATATATTGGAGGCGGGCAAATTTCTTTGTATATTTTATATTATATTATATTATATATATATATATATATTCTATATAGTAATCTTAATACTAAATTGGTGTTTTTTTATTTACTAATATTTAAATTGAAATAAACAAATATTTATTAATATTATTAATATTGAACGTGGTAAAATAAAGGGATTTAATAACTGAAAAATAAGATTTGAAAGAAGATTCTTTAAATTCAAAAAATTTTTGTAATTATTGTCAAAGAATTGAAATAAAAGATAGGATAAAGCTATGACAATTATTGTATGAGGTCTACTCAATACTAAATGCAAAGGTGCTAATATTTGTTGCTAATCATAAACCACGGTCACACAAATACACGAATTTTTATGATCACACAAATCAAATATCCACTAACACGTAATCAGTACAGACTTATTCTATCTTAGGAATTCAATTTTATCATTAATTATTCACTTATTTCTTCTGTCATGAGATAGCTATGATGAATAGCCAATAATATTTTGTCCTGACCTTACCAACCAATTAACAAATGAGAGAATTGTCTTGACCAACTTACATGCTCACAATTTAAAAATTCTTGTAGCAATATCAAATTTCTCTGACGATGATAAATGAGGATCCTGCAATGCGCCAAAGAAAAAAATCCAATTTCATCGTAAAATTGCAATCAAGAACAACCCAATTGTGATATATAATGCATTTTGGATGAGTTGGATACACAAAGAAAAGTTGATATAAATTCTTGATGCTACTTCAAAGAGATAACATTTAGAACATTTAGCTCCTTTCACATATCATATCATAGATGATGTAATTTTGGGCATAAAGCACAAATGCTACTAAGTGATAGAATAAGATTATGTGCTTTAGAAATGGAAAAGGAAGATCATCGATTTTAGAGAATCTAAAACTTTTTTTATCGTTGTGATTCACAATTCATATTGATATGCCCTTGCTGTAGTGTGAAGATAACAATGCTCGAATGCAAGAAAACCACATAACAATTTTTTATAATGGTATATATCTTATAGTACATTGGAAGGATAAAATCCACTTAAACAGGATTTTTGAAGATTGTCAGATATTTTACACTCTGCTTAAAAGCTTTAGGCTACTAGATTAGAGACAAAAAATGCATTTATATGAGGTAAAATAATGTTATGACCAATAATGAAGAAGGTTGGCTGCTAGTGAAGACAATTCAATTGTATTTCCGCTAAACAAAATCTTGAATTCATAACACTTAAAAGCAATAGAACCTAAAGAAGACGGAAGCCTACCTGATCAATTTTTCGGTGAAAAATACGTTTCAAGATGCTGTTGGAGAATTTGCTTTGATGGATATTTCCAATTTCCTGATGTAGCTTTTCTAGTAAACCACCATATGTTATTTCAGGATTATCTCTAATTATTTGTGAGAAAAGATAGGTCACAAGACCGTTAAACCTGTTTCCATCAAAAGCCTGCACAGGTTGGTCACAACTCAATTCAAGATGTGAAAGTATCTTCAATTTATTGCATTGCATTACACCACAGAGAGGGGAGATGAAAATATTTATCCAAGATTCTTACTGCAGTATCAGCAGCCATCTGACCATCTTCACAAGCACTGAGGCAAATAGCAAGTCCACCATTTGTTTGTGTTGTCATAGTTTCTTTACTATGAGGTGGTTTGTTATCCTTCCATTTCCAACTGCCTCTGCAAGCAAGCAAAAGGGACAAATTAGTTGGCTTTCAAGGGGCAAGAGTAAGTTTGGAATAGAAGCATAAAATCAAATGAAAGAAATCATTGAATATGTACTTACTTTTCTTTTTTGCAAAGATACAGAAGATCAAGTGTTGTTCCACTATGACAAGCATCAATAATAGCATGAAGTGTGACACCTTGCTTGAGTGGTTGAACAATGATAGAATTTATTTCATTGTCAGTGATCATTCCTTCTCTCAAAAAATCAACAGGACAAATAGTTTCATCAAGCCCGTCAATTTCATCTCCTTTGCGATCTTCTGGTTGTTGCAAACCATGTCCTGAGAAGTAGAAGACTAATGAGTCCTCTGACTGGCAGTCCTTCACAAGCCAATTTAAGGAATCCAGTATGTTCTTCTTTGTTGGAATTAAATTGGGATCCTTCTGTTCTTCTGCAATTTACAAGTTTTGGAATGAAATTAATCTGTATCTTTCATTGTCACTACTAAAGTTGGCACTTTGTATGCTTGCTTAGCATTCATACATTGGGAAAGTTCAGAGCAATCCGCTTTTCTACGAAGCAGGTGTATTTTGCTTTTAAAATTTCTAAAATAGTATAGTTTAACAAAAAAATTACATGCAATTGGTTCAACCAAAGTCGCAACAATAGCATAATACTAAAGACTTTCAATAGAGATATATTGATCATCTGCTATAATATAGTCGAAGATAGTCAGGTACATATGCATTCTAGTGAGAAGAAGTGTCAAATTGTTGTTCATAAGGAGCTTTGGATTTTATTTTGTTATGCATTCAAACAAACAGAAAACATAAATAAATAAATAAAATTGAAATGAATCGTATAAAATCCACATACCAATTAGAAAAGGAGAGAAGGAGATACCTGTAAGGACACGTATGCACCCAATTGGGAATTTAAAGTTATCAAGAAGTAGATTTTTCATGTTATTAACATCATTAATGGTTCCTTCTAGCTTGAATTTCCTTTTCCCGTATGTAACTCCACATATAACTGCACGCTTGTTACCCATCGTCATGGATAATGACAAGGAACAACTAGCTGAAGGTGGCAGCAAAGCTCCATTTGGGTAAGCATTATTCAGTTGATCATGTTTGAAGACTCCACTGTCTTTCCTTGATTGCTCAGAACCTATAGTGGAATTGGTGACACTATTACATTTATAGCAACGGTATGCATTTGTGATTGTAGGTACTAGAAACTTGCGTTGGCAACCACTGCAGGTAAGTTTTGCTTCCCCAGCACGCTTTGAACTATTCATCTTAGAAGAAAAAAGGCAACGAGTTGTACTAGTGTTTGCGGGGAAAGGAACATTCTTTCTCCGTGATCCAGTTTTATGTTTACCATTCATTTTTTGAAAATTAGTTTTCTCTATAGGCCAAACGTGTAACCAACGACAAGGATATATAGAGGAGACTAGTTTTCACTTTTCATCTATCTATGTGCATGCATGGGCTTCCATTGATAAGAAAAGCCAAATTAAATGAGGAATCCATTCCCGCTGTCTTCTCGGGTCTCAGACAACTCTATTGCCAATCCAAAAGTTGAATACGAGACAAGACTAATGATGTAAAGAAGAAAGACTGAAAAATTAGTATTTATCATAGAAAAATTATCACTCTACCTTTTATTAGTGGCACATCTTTTTTGCGTCCAACATAAGCTTTTACCCATTGTTCTCGCTACTTAATCAGGAACCAGATGCTCCTAACTGTTTCTTTAGCTGCCCAAAACTGCATCCACTTTCCTGTCTGTCTATATTCTTTTTATACTTGCATTGAAGATTTTGTTTTGCACAAACCTTCAATGCAAATATAATTAGTACTTACCGTTTTTCTATCACCCCGAAGAAGAAATCACTTGTCCTTTAATATTTCAATTATCAACTCACATTTTGTATGTACCAAAAAAAAAACTCACATTTTGCATTCACCGAAAGGCCAAAACACTGTGTTTGGCATGCGAAAGATTTTTTTTACGCATGCATGCAAAAGATTAAACATTTGACTTATTTATGATATTTCATTCATTCAATACTAAGGTTTTCTTATCAATCATTCAATCCTAGGTTATTATTTATATTATTTGTTAAGTATAATTAATAAAGCATGACTCAGTTAGATACTCTAAATTTTTGCATTAATTATTTAATTGTTACTTTCATATACTAGACTATATTACGGGTTTAGAAAGACAATTTTTTATACACTTTTCTCTTTTAATCTTCGTAACTCTTTATTTTCATTGATCTTAATAACTACTTTTCATAACGTTTCCTTTTATACCTATCAATTTCCTTAGCGTTTAGACTCGTTCATTTCTAACTATTTTCTCAATCTTCATAAATTTTCATTATAGAGTTTAATTTATATAAATCAATAAGATTTCAATTGTTATACAAACCGACCGCAAAGAAGTATTCCCTCCATCCCATTACAATCGTCCCATTATAATTGTCTTTCTAAGTAATTTTACATATACAAAAAGAAATTAATAAATAGATAAAAAAATTAAATTTTAGAAAATCAACTTTATCATCATTAATTCATTTTTTGTTTTTATAGTCATATTTTTAATGAACAAATGTTAACTAATGCTTTTAAGGTATTAGTTAAAAACTAGAAGGAAAAAAGTTTTTATTAAATTGCTCAAAATTACAATGCTCATGATTATTTTTAGGCTCTCCTATAATTTTTACACTAAATATTTTTTCATTTTAGTTCTTTAATCAATATTCTAACACACTAATTTCAAACCCTTATTAATATTATAAGAAATATAAGTAAAAAAAATATAATTAATGTTATATTAAAAAGATAAAATGACAATTATTTGATGACAACTTTTTTATTTTTACATAACGATTGTTATGGGAAGGAGACGGAGATAGTACAGTATACTCACTATATATATACGGGCCTAAATTGCGTATACATATGTTCTGATGTTCATATTTCATTTGGTGTAATTGGGGAATACACTCGTTAGTTTAGTACCTAGTTCAAGATGAAAGCCCCAGGCACACTATTACAGCAGTGTTGTGGATAAAAGAAAACAATACAGTACTGAATATCGGTTTCTATACGAATGAACGGGGCAATGTACGACAAATCGACAATACAACATACGAGGTGAAATTAATAAAAAATAACACGATACAATCTATAATTGAGCATTCCATCAACCTCCAAATCCTGGCTTTTTTCTTCTAGATCATCTGTTTTTACTATCTTTGGAATATCATTCAGCTGCCAAAGCTAAAATCTCTGCAGTTGTGACAAGTACAAACGATAACAAGTGTAAATCATATTGGTAATAGATTCTTCTGGAAAGGGTAAATCATATTGGAATCTCTCCCCTCGCATTTCCCACCTTTAGTAACTTCAATTTTTTTGTTTTGTCTTTTTAATATATATATATATATATATTGGTCTATGCAGTATGACTGCTTTTTTGCTCATCACTTGGTTCTTGAGTAACTGTATAAAACCAAATTAGGAAGTTTGAAATATTAGAATAATGCTCTCCCCTCAGTTTGGAAGAGAAGATCATAATTAGGAGACAAGATAACAGAAACCATTCTAATCAAACCAATCTACAGAGAATCAGCAATTACCAGTCTATAGACAGCCAGCATTCGGGGATCCACAGTCCAACACATTGACTTGACCAGAGATTTTTGCCTTAGAAGCTGGACACATGAATCCAACAGAATCTGGTTGTATTTCAGAATTAACAGCATCATGGTCAAACTCTATTCCACACCATACACACAGTTGTAAGCTGATTTCTGCCACCAATATTTAGCATAACTTCTTGTGATTCAAACTGAACTGGGGATGCATACGTCCCTTCCACCACTGTGTTATTTCTCAATTCAGTTGGTACATCAGGAAAAAATCATACTCAACAATATCTATTTCATCAAATCTCAATTCCTGGAACCCCTTGACATTATCATGTTCATGATCAACACTGCAAAACTGTTTTCCTCCCTGTCAATGAGCAACAAGAAGAATTTTTCAAGGTGAAGTTCAGCACTACCAACCAGTTGAGACGCATCATGGCTGGGTAGTAGCTAATTGATCATAAGAGAATTTGAAGTTAATGATGCTAGATTCCAATAATCATAATTAGCTTTCAGCAAGAGTTCAACTAAAGAAAGAGCCAAAAACAAGAAATGTACTAGACAAAGGTTGTTTCAAGTGCACAAGCACATGGTTATCACCTGGTAATTAGAACTCTCATCAAATCTCCCGTACACATCAAATTTAAGAAAAGCACAAGATATGGCAGGGTTGTTAACAGGGCATTTAAGATATGCAAGCATTTTTTAGTCTCAGAAAGAATAAAAGGCAGGTTAGACCTACAATTCCTTCAACTCCCCAAATAAAGAAATTTGTTATTTTTCTCTTTCAAGATACATGATATGTTAAGGAATGATGAGAAAGAATAATATATTAAAATCCACATGGAAAGCCAGCATTGGATTCAGAAACAATGGACATGTTACTCAATCTACAATTAATAAACAAAGAAGTGTGCTTCTGTAATTCATGTGTTCATTTAGAGGACACAGATGCTGAAAGAGCAAATGACTAAAAGCATGTTTGGATTAAAGTTTGTAAACCAGTTAAATTTTAAAGTATCCCAAGTCTTACTTCTCCAAAACTTAGTTTTCAGACAGAATTTTATGCCCAAACATACTTTTGAAGGTAACCAAACCTAATCGCAAACTGATTTTACTCTCAAACATATTTTTGAAACCATATTTTTGAAACTATCCCAACGGAAATCCAAACATGCCCTAAGACTGTTGCATTGAGTAGCAATATAGCAGGTTTAAGTGAGATAGTTACGGATGAAAAAAATATACATACTCAGTGTTGCACAGAAGCAATAACAATTGTGTGAAAAACACACTAAAGGATCAAAATTCACTACAGAACAATAACTGCTCAGACAACAAAACTGGTTTACAAAACCGCATGTGTTGTTGAAATCAGGAATGTGTGCCAACTGGCAAGAGCTTTGTAAATAATGAAAAATTACAGTAATGGTTGAATACAAAATGAAACCAGAATACATTCAGAGACACAGATGAAAATTAGCACAGTAGTCCACATCCCATGCATGTGCATGCACATACAGAAGACCTCAAATTAATCACTTTCTAAGAGGACCTTGATATAATATGTGCAGGACTATTCCCTCAGTTTTTCAACATATATGGAACCCTGAAAATAAAGGCATCCATAGGTTATGCTTTATACCTCATCAGAGTTGAATGCAGGTAAACAACCCAAAGATTGTTCTGTGGATATAGAGGAGTTAAAATCCCAAGAGTGTACCACATTTTCTTCAGAGGCTGGCCTTACCATCTCTTGGACATTAGTGCTAACAGTAACAGGTACATCCTTCAAGCCATTTAAACTAAATTCCAACTCACTCTTGTTACTGATGCCTTCATCAAGTATAAATTGACCCTTAGTATTAGCACATACAGAATTTTCACTCTTTTCAGATTCTGGTATTATGTGATGTTCAGATAAAGGAAGTAAACAGTTTTGAGAATTGTCATCCAAATCCATCCCAGACTGATCCAGTTCCTCAATAGTCAATGGCACATCATCTTTTACCTAAGAAGTCTCAGGTGCATTAACATCTTGGTTATTTACAGATAACAAACCCATGTTATCCAGAAAAGTAACCATCTTTACATCAATCGCATGGTTATCATCGTCAATTTCCTCTACTTTTTCATCCAAATCATGATCCACATTTTTTCCAGTCATGCTATCTTCCATTTGCTGTTCACTGACTGGAGACTCAGAGTTTCCATCTTGATCTAAGTAACCAACAGCATCTGAACCAGGAATCCTATTCAGTTTAGCTGAACTATGGGGTTCAGTGACAGTATCCTCCATAATAGAGTTCTGAGCAATTTCAATGAGGGCATCCATCTTAGATATCCTTAAAGGAAAGTCCTCCCTGACTGGAGACTTGTCGTCTGTCCCCTGGACATTTGGCTGACCCGGTGAATCTTCAACTTTCCTCACATAATTCCTAACATGGATCCCCACATGACCATTGTAGCGACGCCTTTCAAGAAACACCTTATGACAGAACTGGCACTCAAACTTGCCATCCTTAATTATAACTCCATCTCCAACAGACGAACCAAGCCGGTACCGCCTTGTCGTCCTCTGGTGAAAGGACAACAGGTGCTGCAAGTACAAATCCTTCTCATTGAAGCTCATGTTGCACTTGCGACATTCCAACAGGTCATGAATCTGCACATCCGCAAGATTTTCAATCCCCAACAAGGCAACCTCCTTCACTCGCTCATTAGCAGCAGACAAACCAGACACAGCCATGTTCACAGCAACAATCTGCATCTCATCTTGATGCTCCTTGGTAACAGCTGCAGACTGCACCACAAGCAAACACAGCCCATAAATCTCCACAAAAACATTTAACATATTTGCATCCTCTAAAGTGAGGATACACACTTCAGAGAGGATAAAGTGCAATAATAATAACCATTAATTAAGAAATCAACAGTTAAGATTGTAACTAATTCTAATCAACGATTGTAAGTGCACTTTATCCTCTAAACTGCTTAGAGAGCTAAATCATTTACAAATAGACAATACGTGTACTAACATTATCGGCAGACAATTTGTGTTCTTGCACTACATTTTCAGTCCTCCGACTAATTTGCAACTGTGCATCACCATTACCCAAAAGAGACTGCAGATAGGAAGAAACCTCTTTGCAAGACACAAAATGCTGTCCACTGGGGCTGCGGGGGCGGGGGAATATGAAACACAAACACAATAAGCCCAAAGGAACAAAAATAGCAAGAAAAGAAAATGAGCGAGTGAGAAAGGAAGAAGAAAACCTAATGTATCTGCGGCAATAGATCCATGCGCGACCATCCTTTCTCTTCAAACCGAGGAGAATCTTCCAGCTAAGCGGCAAGACGTCGCCGAAATCCGCAGAGTCGACGATCCTGCGCTTCTTCCTCCGGCTCCCCCACTGGCCCGGCAAGTCCCTCAGAAACCCTAACAGCTCCTCTTCGTTGTGCAAACCCTCGGTGCGTCTCTTGAGTTCCTCGGCGAAGGGGTCTTGGGAGTTGGCCAACAGTTGGAGATCGACAGAGACGCCGTTTTGGTTAACAATGTCGATGCCGCGGTAGCAGTCATCCAAGTGGACTTTGACTTTGGGATTTCTGCCACGCTTCCTCTGGATTCTCGGTTGGGGGAGGGAAGGGGGAGCGAGTTCGACTTGGTCGAAATTGGGGTCGTCTCTGATGAACTGTTTGAGGTAGTCGATGATGAGGCGGTTCTCGGCGTTTTCGGGGTCGTGGGCGGGGAGGGGAGGGAGCTTGGGGGAAGGGAGGAGGCCGGCGAGGCGGCGGCGGCGGGCGGTAGGGGAGGAGTGGGGGAGGGAGTAGGTCTGGCGGAGGGAGCCGGTGCTCTGGTTGAAGAGGGCGGGGTCGATATTGGGAGTGAGGAGATCATGGGTGGAGCATAGAGAGGAGAGAGAAAGAGCGAGGAGCTCTGAGTGAGAGAGAGTGGTGGAGTCTATGCACGCAAGGGACTCCAACTTCAATGATGCTTCCATTTTTCCAATTACATGGCCCCCGAACCTCTCTCCCTCCCTCTTTTCTTCCTTTCTCTCTTTCACTGCTCTCTGTGCCTCTTCCTTTTTTCACACTTCACGGACTTTACTACACTTCTTTAATCACTTTAATCACTTATATATGCATTTTATCAGTATTTAGTATACTGATTAATTTATAATATAAGAAGAAGAAAATACCAATTTACGAATTATATTTAATTAAATTAATCTTAATTAATGAACTTTTTTTCAACTTTATATTAAGAATAAAAAAAGTTATTAAAACTAAAATTTCAATTAAATAAAAAATATTTTAAAAATAATAAAATGAGATAAAATTAGTTAAAAAAATTTATAATCTAAAGAGGAGGAAGTTAACACATCATACTATTTAATGTTATTAATACAGTACTTTTATAAAATATAAATAAATATTTTTTTAAATGGTATTAAATATAATATATTTATTAAGTTTAATAAATGAAATATAAGTTTATAAAAAGAAATGTGTGTACTTATAATGTAAATATCTTTTATATTATCATTTAATCATTATATATATATATATATATATATATATATACACGTAAGTTTACTAAATTTTATATTAATTATTTTTTAAATAATTTTAATTAGTTGATAATTTAAAACTTTTATATTACCTGCTCATTAATAATTATTAAACTCTAAATTTATCAAACATATTATTTTAAAAGAGTGATAAAACTTTAAAAATAATTCTCATAATATTATCCATTAACATATTATATCAAACAAGTTTTAAAATAGATTTATATTGATAACCAGAAATATGAAATTAATGCATCATACTTCTCTCACTTCTTATTTCCACATTCAAAGGCATTTTCAAAGAAATGGAAGTTACTTCCTAAAACAATTATTTATTTTCACTCTTTTCTTCCACATTTCACTCCTTAAATTAGAATCAAACATGATCATAGAATGATCAAGTTAACAATTGAAGAGAGCACAATGAGATTGAGGAGAAAAAAAGGTGACTGAGAAAAGAGAAGTCATCACTATTACTAGCTCAAGAGAGATAGATCTCTCTTTGTGGATTTTGTC
The DNA here is from genome assembly GCF_004193775.1 of Glycine soja. Lineage (NCBI taxonomy): Eukaryota > Viridiplantae > Streptophyta > Magnoliopsida > Fabales > Fabaceae > Glycine > Glycine soja. Next base: position 4,258,005 of record NC_041016.1, read on the forward strand.
TAAAAATATGGGTTTTTCATTCTAAAATTTAATCGGGGACAATTTTGTAAAAAATGGATTCATTTCAAATATCTATAATTGTTTATTTTGAGAACTAGCTTTTATTCTTTAATTTATTCTTTTTTTTTTTGCAAATGAAACTAGACATTCATGCTAGGATGGAGTAAAACTATGTTTTGTGACTCAATTTAACTTGTGATGTTTATTTATTTTTCTGCAATAGAAAATCACCTAAAAATATTCTCCCAAATTTGGGACAAATGTGTTTGAATCCATGAATATTCTTCTACAACCTAAGAAATGGTAGTTAGTAAATATCATATTTTGGACTTGGGTTCCAATGCCAAAATTTTACATTAGGCTCAAAAAGGGTGTAAGGGATGCATTCATTCACAGGATGACTTTTTGGCTAAGTAGTTGAAAAAAATAACAAACAAAGCCTTGATCATCTTCACATCATACATGCATTTCAAGCAATCCAAGAATCATGCAAAATCAGAAAATTAAAACCAATTATTCTCTCACAATTTAAAGATCACACAACTCACCGGTTTTCATTGAAGTATGAAAGTTCTCATTCCATGCTTTTATGTCAGAAATGCTAACCTTTTCACTCTTGTACTGTTAGTTCACACTCCATCACATACACTGACACTTGCTTGCACAAGAATCAACAATTCACAAAAATACTCATTAGTACATAGTTAGTTTCACTCATGCAATCGATTCACTAAAAATGTGATACAACCATAACTTCCTACTTCTCTATCATTAATGACTGAATTTAAACTACTAAAATTAAACTGTTGAGATTAAACTATCCTAAATGCAAGAAATTAAAACGAACGAAAATAAAAACAAAACAAAAAAAAATAAAGAAAAAAAATCTTAATCAAAATGGGTCTCAATCCTATGTGAGCCTTGGATCCTAAGCTTCTTGAGTAATAGTGATGTCCGCAACATAATCATCATCAGCTCGAGCATCTGCAACATCATCATTAAGAGCACTAGAGGTGTCTCCCCCCGATAGAGGGAAGCTGGACTCCTGGCCAAGCAACTTGTATAGGCATTTGGTCGCTTCTTATCACTTCACTCATGCAAGACATTCCTACAGTTTTCTTAACCTTCTAGAGCTAAGGCAAGCACACATTATTATTGAAATAAATTGAACACAACTATCCTAAGAAATAACAAAAAAACACACAATGCAATTAAGTAAGAAATCCTAGGTTGTCTCCCAGTAAACACTTCTTTAATGTCATTAGCTTGACAGGTCAGATGTCTTCAAGGTGGCATAAGAGTCACATAGAACACATCTTCCTCGCACTTTTGCCTCTTAGCTAGAGAGACTCCATGAAACTCATGTATCCCGGAAACACATTCCATATCATTGCAAGAGAAGTGTTGGTGTTCAAGGAGAAAATGACACTTAAAGACTTATCACATCCTACATGTCTTTCTTCCTTGCCAATCAGTTGATGAGGAGGGGTATTGACTTGGAGAATGCTTTTTTTTTTTAATTTCTACTTGTGAACACTTCTTCTATTGTTGTTGTGTTCTCTCCTCATATTTTTCTTCTTTTTCTTTTGAATCATACTCTTCTACAAGACTTTTGTCATGAGCTTTAACCTCTACAAATTTTTCTTCCCTTGTGACTAAAAAGGATAATTCAGCCATTTCCTTTGCTAGCTTACCAACTTGAATCTCCAGATTTTGAATTGCGTGTTGATTGACTTTGAAGTTAGCTTCAGATGTTTCCATGAATTGCATCCACACGTTCTCAATATTAGAAAGTCTTTCTTCTTCATATTGATTCTAAGGTTGTAACTCTTGCTCCTACCAAAAAAAATTCATGGAGTAGAGATGACAACTATCATTGAAATGCTCTCCTCCACAAAAATCAAAATTTGCCGGTTGTGGGTGACTAACCCCTAATTGAATGATTTCAACATACTCAGATAACCTATTTAATTGGTTACTAAGAAGCCTTTGATGTCTGAGCATACCACTCAAAATATCTTCCATGGATCAAGTTCTTCCAAGGTTTTACCCTGCAAGCATAGCTCACAAGAAAAATATATCCTTCTTCTTTTTTTATGATCATTTAAATTTGAAAAATTAAGGAAAAATAACAATTAAAAACAAAATATCCAAAATACCAAGTACAAAGAACAAAGTCCCCAGCAACAACACCAAAAACTTGTAGATGAATTGGCAAATGCATCAATGTGTCCCAGATAGTAAAGTTAAAACGAAAGTCCGAGTGTCGAATCCACAATAACTTTGTTTGTACTTAGGTAGATGGATATTTTATTAATAAAAGAAGTTAAAGAAAATTGACTTGAAAAGGTTATGAGAAAAATGATAATTTAAATTGGAAGAAAATTAAATCAATCAGGAGGAGAAATTAAACAAGAATTTAAATTAATTAATTAAAGACAGAAAGGATGAGAAAATCCAATATTATTGTAGAAGAAAATTCAGAAGATGAGAATGTTGAAAAATTAGTTTTCATTTCTTAATTAGTCTCACTTTTTAAATTAGTCATTCTCTTTTGAGTTTTATTTTACTCACTAAGTATCATAAATTCATTACTTTTAATATTTTCTACACAAAAACTTAAATAATGTTAATTTAACAATTATTTACCCAAAAATAAAATTAAGATAAAAATTATAATTTTTTTTTATGATTTAACCCTGAAATATATTCATTATTAGCTTGACACTCTAGCTACACCAAACATTTAAGGTAATCACGGGTCAATTTCTTGTGATGTAGGCCAACCTTAAATTTTATCGAAGAGTGTGATTTTTTTGTCTTTATTATTTGTCTTTATATAAAACGCCCATGCTTGTATCAAATAAAATTCAAGTATATTCATAAAAGAAAGGTTAAATTACACATTTAGTCCTTATAGTTTTATGATTCTTACCTTTTTAGTTCCTATAGTTTGAAAGTGGTCTTTTTAGTCCCTATAATTTACATTTTAATTCTCTTTTAGTTCCTGTAGTTTAAAAATATTCTTTTTAGTCTTTATAACTTGTATTTTAATTCTCTTTTAATCCCTATATATAATTTGAAAATTATAGAAACTAAAAAAATAAAAATTATAAAAGTATATGGATTAAAAAGATCACTTTCAAAATTATAAGGACTAAAAAAAAATTATAATATAAATTATAAGGACTAAAAAGACCACTTTAAAATTATAAAAACTAAAAAAATAAGAATTATAGGGACCAAATGAATAATTTAACTTAAAAGAAAATTCAAGTAAAATAAAATAGCAATTCTCCTCGAGTCGTATATATCCTGGTCCTTGTTAGACTGAGACTGAGTGTTGTGAGAAAATTATTTTCGAGAGAAAAATCTTCATTCTGTCGGTGAGTTATATTTATTGACGTAGAGGCTTATCATCTTCATCTTCATTGTTCACTGAAGAAAAGAAAAACCAAAGATGAGCTATAACGAGGAGAGAAAACCGCACGCTGTGTTGACTCCATATCCAGTTCAAGGCCATGTGAACCCTTTGTTAAAACTAGCGAAGCTGCTTCACCTGAGAGGCTTTTACATAACCTTTGTTCACACTGAGTACAACTACAAACGCTTGCTCAAATCAAGGGGTCCTAATGCCCTTGATGGCCTACCAGATTTTAGATTTGTGAGCATCCCAGATGGCCTTCCTCCCTTGGATGATGCTAATGTTACTCAGCACGTACCCTCTCTCTGTGACTCTATCAGAAAGAACTTCCTCAAACCCTATTGCAACCTTGTGCGTTCACTTAACCACTCTGCCACTGAGCATGGGGGTACCATACCCCCAGTTACTTGCTTGGTCTCTGACGGTTGCATGCCCTTTACTATACAAGCTGCTCAACAACTTGGACTCCCTAACCTTATCTTTTGGCCTGCTAGTGCCTGTTCATTCTTGTCTATCATCAACTTTCCCACTCTAGTTGAGAAAGGTCTCACACCACTCAAAGGTATCAACTGTTATTTCTTACTATTTATTCAGTAGATTTTTTTAGAAATTTATTTATCTTTTTATAATATTTTTAAAAAAAAATTATAGATACATTAATTATTTCTTTTTTTATATACTCTTACTTAATTATTTTTTCTTTAAACATTAATAAAAAATAATTAAACGTATAAAGAGATAAAAATAATAATTTTAGAGTGATGATATAATTACTTAACAGATTTAATATGATTAATTAAATTTATTATTTTTTTAAGAGAGGTGAATTAATTAAAAAAATTATAATTAAGATAAGAGAGAATGTTTGTTTACTTAGATAAACACTTATCTATAATCCATAGACATTAATTTGAAGGAGAAAAAAGACAACAAGTCAAAAATTAAAATTAGAAAAAACTGTTTGTTTGATAAAAACAGTTTTTAGTTAGTTTAAAATGTAAATAGCTACTGGGATTGGGTGTGCGTTGCCTGCTACCATTTTTTTCTTTTTGTCGATCGGTAGATATTTGTTCCTTACATATGATATCGGTGAGCCTTGCTTGCCGCTGTAGAAAGGAGCCTCACTCAATTCGAGTATGCATTCAATTACTTACTTCCTTAATCTCATTCATCATCTTTGCAAATTTCCTAATTATTATTCACTCATATCTATGACTTTTTCAACATTAGTGTCATAATCGAATCAGATCCGTAGCATTTATCCATCAAATAATATTATTACGTCATCTTATAGTCACACAAAAAATCTACATCAGTTTAGATAAGAAATGTTAGGTCCTATAGTGATAAGAAATTTCATATATGATGTTATAATAGTGAATAATGATTTTGGATCTTAGTTTTAAATTTTAGTTGCAGTATTTTAAATTAATTATTTAAAAATTAATATAATACTAACATTTGTTAACAAAAATCTAAAGAAAAAATTAAAATAAAACTTTTAAAAATATAAAAAATCAAAATAAAAAAGTTTAAAAGTATAAAAGATTAAAATGAAACTTTTAAAAACATAAAAAATCAAAATAAAACTTTTAAAACTTATGATAATAAAGTAAAAAAAATACTAAAATATAATAAATCAAAATTAACATTCAACCTAAATTTAATGGAATTTGGATGATGAATTGATTGATAAGTAAAGTATAATTGTTTTTAAAATAAGAAACTGAAAAAGGAATCAAGCAAGCTTGAGTTTTTCCTATTAAGATAAAATCAACTTATTATACGGTTCAACTTTTAGAGAAGTTAGATATTTATGCGTATATTTATGTAATAACATTAATTCATGCATGGAGCTTTAATATAAGCTATTGTCTTTTGTGTTTATGATATATATATATGTAGATGAGAGTTATCTGAGAAATGGGTATTTGAACTCAAAAGTGGACTGGATTCCTGGAATGAAGAACTTCCGGCTGAAGGACATACCTGACTTCATAAGGACAACGGATCTAAATGATGTGATGTTGCAATTTTTCATTGAAGTTGCAAATAAAGTTCAGAGAAACTCCACTATTCTTTTCAACACTTTTGACGAACTTGAGGGTGATGTTATGAATGCTCTATCTTCCATGTTCCCTTCTCTTTATCCAATTGGTCCTTTCCCTTTACTTTTAAATCAAAGTCCACAAAGCCACTTGGCATCTTTAGGTTCCAATCTTTGGAAGGAAGATCCAGAGTGTCTTGAATGGCTTGAATCCAAGGAATCTGGATCCGTTGTTTATGTGAATTTTGGCAGCATCACAGTTATGTCTGCAGAACAACTCTTGGAGTTTGCTTGGGGTTTGGCCAACAGCAAGAAACCCTTTTTGTGGATCATTAGGCCTGACCTTGTCATTGGTGGATCCGTGATTTTGTCATCTGAGTTTGTGAATGAAACAAGAGACAGAAGCCTAATAGCAAGTTGGTGTCCACAAGAGCAAGTGCTGAACCATCCTTCAATTTGTGGATTCTTGACTCATTGTGGATGGAACTCAACTACTGAAAGTGTTTGTGCTGGAGTGCCAATGTTGTGTTGGCCATTTTTTGCAGATCAGCCAACAAACTGTAGATATATCTGCAATGAATGGGAGATTGGGATTCAAATTGATACAAATGTGAAAAGAGAGGAGGTGGAGAAGCTGGTGAGTGAATTGATGGTAGGAGAGAAGGGAAAGAAGATGAGAGAAAAGACCATGGGGTTAAAGAAGAAGGCAGAGGAGGCCACCAGGCCCAGTGGTTGTTCATACATGAACTTGGACAAAGTAATTAAGAAGGTGTTGCTTCATTAGACATTGTTAGATTGAAGGTTTTTTTTTTCTTTTTCATAATGCTTTAATTTACTATGATAGTTCGTTGATCTTCTCTAGAATTTCTGCATTGTAGAAATAGTGCCCTGGTTACAGGTGCTAGTTTGTGGCATGTAATATGTAAGTCTTGGCATTTCAATCTGTGATTTTTTCCTGTCTTTAGCTTAATTGGTGCGCAATATAAAAAAGAAATAGAAACAGCAGCAACTAAAACGGAAAGCAAGACAAGGCCCAGCTCATGAATTTGTCACCGCTACTAGAAATTATTAGTTGATCTAGCTAATCAGCTGTCCAGTCCTCAATTAATATTTATATAAATTAAATAATTAGTAATATTTAATTATTTGTCAGATAAAGATTAATAGGATAAGAAGCATAATTATTTAAGACTATCTACTTTTATTTTAATGTATATAGTTAAATACCATTTCAAAATTTAAGTAAAATTATCTTAATAGTAAAGTTTCAAATGAAAGAAACATTTTTTTTCTTCTAAAAACTAAATGATCGATATATATTTATTAAGAACAACTCAAGCACAAGTTGTGCCCAAATGTCAGTACAAAGTACACATAATGCTACAATGCTATATGCTTTGCAAATATAATAGCCATAAAGCGAGGACAAAAACATATGGACCCTGGACCATTAAGCTACGTTGCTTCTATGTCCAAGAAACAATTTCCATCACATGTTAATTCTTTCACTTCTATGGCTATGTTTGGTTTGCCAATGGAGAACTCCAAACTCAGTTTGGAGAGGAGCAACTATTGAGTGTATTTTTGGATTTAAGTTCAAAATGTGATATATGAATTTTGAAATAAATGTAATGATACACAAATTCAATTTTACAAAATGAAGGATCTAGATGCTTTTGAAAACTTCATTCACCTGAAAAACAAGCATGCATCGAGATACTTTTACCAACTTAATTTACAAACTTAAATAAATTGATCCAAACTTAAGTTTCTAGAGTTCAATTGAAACATGCACTATTTCTTTCCCTCTCCACAGACCTGGGGCGAGCTATTGGGTGGTCTCCACAAACGATGCATGGGTTATCCGCCAAACATTTTAACGATAGACGGGTCAATTTCTTGCAAGCAGGCAAGCATTAGCATTTTGCACTGTCCAGTGACCACCGAACATTAATTTTATCAAAGAGTTTGTTTTTCTTCTCTCTTTTTTTCACTATCATTTGATATTCTTTGCCATTAGAAGATCACCGCTTGTATACTGTTATTATATATGAAACAAATTTCGTCAAGTAAAGGAAACTAGCTAGCAAAATTCTCTTCCTCTCCTAGTTTTGTTTTAATTTTTTATTTTTTATTCATATTTCCCTCGTGTGTTGTGAGAAAATTGTTTTTGAGAGAATGATTCAGTGAGCTATATTTATTGACGTGAAGTAGTAGAGGCCTATCCGTTGCCTTAATCTCCTCTTGAACTTAACTGAAGAAAAGAAAACCAAAGATGAGCTACAAAATACAATGAAGAAATAAAACCGCATGCAGCTCAAGGCCATGTGAACCCGTTGCTAAAACTAGCAAAGCTGCTTCATCTGAGAGGCTTTGACATAACCTTTGTTCACACTGAATACAACTAGAAACGCTTGCGCAAATCAAGGGGTCCTAATGCCCTTGATGGCCTGCCAAACTTTCGATTTGAGACCATCCCAGATGGTCTTCCTCCCTTGGATGATGATGATAATGGTAATGTTACTCAGCACATACCATCACTTTGTGACTCTATCAGAAAGAACTTTCTCCAACCCTTTCGCGACCTTCTTGCTAGCTGAACCATTCTGCCACTGAAGGTCTCATCCCCCCAGTTACTTGCTTAGTTTCTGACGGTGGCATGACCTTTACTATAGAAGCTGCTCATGAACTTGGAGTACCTAACGTTCTCTTTTGGCCTGCTAGTGCGTGTTGTTTCTTGTCCATCATCAACTTTCCCGCTCTGGTTGAGAAAGGTCTCACACCACTCAAAGGTACTATCAACTTATGCTCTTTTCCCTCTGCTTGTATAGAAGTTTATTTAAACATAAACATGGCATTAATGAATTACTAACACTGGGGCTCGGCTATACACAGGGAAGGAAAGAGAAAAAGAGAGAGTAGATTAATCGATAAAGAGAAACAAAAAGAAAAGAAAAACAACATAGTATGTAGATACCCAAATAGCATGTGGAAGTAAGATTTAGTGGCCAGCTGACCACGTGATTTTTATATTGCTATAGACTATAAATAAGTGCCCACTAGTGTTTGTATAAACTTATGTATTAATATTAACTCATGCATGGAGCTTTAATATAAGCTATCGGCTGTGTTTATGATATATATGCAGATGAGAGTTACTTGAAAAATGGGCATCTGGACTCCAAAGTAGACTGAATTCCTGGAATGAAGAACTTCCGGCTGAAGGACATACCTGACTTCATAAGGACAACGGATCTAAATGATGTGATGTTGCAATTTTTCATTGAAGTTGCAAATAAAGTTCAGAGAAACTCCACTATTCTTTTCAACACTTTTGACGAACTTGAGGGTGATGTTATGAATGCTCTATCTTCTATGTTCCCTTCTCTTTATCCAATTGGTCCTTTCCCTTTACTTTTAAATCAAAGTCCGCAAAGCCACTTGGCATCTTTAGGTTCCGTGATTTTGCCGTCTGAGTTTGTGAATGAAACTAAAGATAGAAGCCTGCTAATAGCAAGTTGGTGTCCGCAGGAGCAAGTACTGAACCATCCTTCAATTTGTGGAGTTCCAATGTTGTGTTGGCCATTTTATGGTGATCAGCCAAAGAACTGTAAATATATTTGCAGTGAGTGGGAAATTGGGATTGAAATCGATACCAATGTGAAGAGAGAAGACGTGGAGAAGCTGGTGAATGAGTTGATGGTGGGGGAGAAGGGAAAGAAGATGAGAGAAAAGACCATGGAGTTGAAGAAGAAGGCAGAGGAGGCCACCAGGCCCAGTGGTAATTCATATATGAACTTGGACAAAGTAAGTAAGGAGGTGCTGCTTAATTGGACGGGGCAAGGGGCTCTCCATCTCTAGGAAGATTGTGTCCAGGATCTGGTAATCTAAGTTCTGGTCGGCCCCACGTCCGCTCTTCTCCGCCCGCAACCCAAGAAGTTGGCTTTGCCAACACAACAACATTAACATTAGAATATTAGACTGAAGGACTTTCTTTTTTTACGATACTTCTTGTGTGACAGTTCATTGATCTTCTCCTCTAGAATTTTCTGCACCTTAGAAACTAGAAATAATGCACTGGTTACAGGTGCTATGCAATAATTTGTTGTGATGTGACAAGTGATATAAAATGATAAAAAGAAAATCCGTAGGTAACAGTTAGTTAGGGCATTTTTACCGACGGATAAAATCCGTCAAAAGTCAGTGGTTCAACTTTATTCCGACGAATTTTTGACATTTCCCAAGAAATATGTCGTTTGGAAATATCGACATTTCTTTTAATGGATGTTTTGAAACAATAAATCATAATTAAATGTATACAATGTGAGCGTGTCTAAAGAATTATTACTATGACTACAAAGAAAACACAAACTATTACATATTTATATTACCCACCAATCTTTATGTTTATGTAATATATTGGCTGAATTTTTCAACTCACACACACAAAAAAAACTTATTACCGGAGGCCGGCATGGTCTCCACCAATAGTTGCATGGTAAGTCCACCAACAATTTTAAGATGGACGGATCAATTTCTAGTTTTTCATGCACTGAGCGTTTAACTTGATCGAAAAGTACGTTTCTTCTTCTTTTTAACTACTAGTATTATTTTATAGTCCTTGCCTAAGTTGTCTTTATAGATTGGTAAAATTAGTTAAAAACTTGAAAAATTAATTAGTAGCTAAAAATTAAAAGTTAAATAATTAACTTATTAAATTGTAAGAGTTTAATAAAATTAACGGTTAAATTAATTAAAAAATATAAAATAATAGAACAGTAATAAAATTTTGATTTATTTAAGAAGAATAAATAAAAAAAATTAGATAAATATAATAAGAATAGAAATAACAAAAATATAAAAAATTAAAAAATTAGTATTTTAAAAATGTTATTTCAAATAATATTTAAAAAAAATATTATAAACTACTAAAAAAATTTATCTACATAATCATTAAACAAACTTTTCAACTAAAAAAATTAAAAATTACTTAGAATATCTTATCAAAGATAACCTAAATACCAGGTTGAGTTAGGATAGACTTAACTAGAAAAAGTGCGCGTGGGCAATATTGTGTTGGGAAGTGTTTACCGAACTGCAGATATATCATATATACGCAGATTACAATGATATGAGCACTGGCATTGAATGAGGTAGAGACGAGACCTGGTAATTGGTCAATGGTCATACATGAACTTGTATTGGACAAAGTTACCTCATTTATAAACTTTTGCAAGTCCAGCGCATTATGTCACGTGAGAAAAAAGAAAAATATAGTTTAATTTTAATGCAGTATTAATGCAAAATTCCTTTGTACAATAATACTGAAAACAGCCATTTTTTTTCAAACACTTAACTAACACTTTTAATTTTTCTTCTCAATAAATCGTAATATCTATTTTTTTTTCTCTCTTGCTGAGTATCAATTAGCATTTTGAGAGTCCAAAAACAATTTTCCAATTCGTTTTATATCAATAAAAATCAGGAAACGTGCTATATTCCGTGATTTTCAAAATAATAATTATAAAATCTGTCCAAAAAATAATGATTATAAAAGTTACGTACTCGTGATCCACGACCCTATATATAGAAAGAAAAAAAACCTTTTATAATTATAATGTCAGTTTATCTAACACTAGGTTTGACTTTTGCAAATATATATATTGGCCTATAGAATATATAGTAAACCCCTCTTCCTCTTATATATGAGTTATGTCTGCATGCGGGTGATGTATGAAAATTACTTGTGCGGGCGAGAACTATGAATGATTTGAGTTGTGGTATATTTATATATGTTGGTAACGCAGAGGCTTAACCCTTGTCTCTCAAGTCTCAACTTGATCAAAGACAGAGACAAATCATATCGTATATAAAATTTGAAAATATTCCTGGCCGGCAGCTGACTCAATCTCCAAATTAAATGGATCTAAAGCCGCCTGATTGAATAATAGTAATAATGTAGATCACAGACAATAGCAAATAAAATAATACCAATTCCATCTCTTCCTCTCTTATAATAATGACCGTGTGAGCTAGCTAGGCTTCATCGATGATTCAAGATGAGTTACACAGCAGAGACAAAGCCTCACGCTGTGTTCACTCCATATCCACTTCAAGGCCATATTAACCCATTGTTCAAACTCGCAAAGCTGCTTTATCTGAAAGGCTTTCACATAACCTTTGTCCACACTGAGTACAACTACAGACGCTTCCTCAAATCAAAGGGTCCCGACGCCCTTGATGAGCTTCCTGATTTTCGCTTCGAAACCATCCCAGATGGCCTTCCTCCCTCGGATGGTGATGTCAGTCAAGACATACCCTCTCTTTGTGACTCTCTCAGAAAGAACTTCCTTCAACCCTTTCGTGACCTTCTTGCCAGACTTAACCGTTCTGCCACTACTCCCCCAGTTACTTGCTTAGTCTCTGATTGCTTCGTCACTTTTCCTATACAAGCTGCTCATGAACTTGGAATCCCTGTCCTTCTCCTTTCTCCTCTCAGTGCAGCTGCATTCTGGGGTTTTATGCACTATCGCACTCTGGTTGATAGAGGAATCATACCCCTCAAAGGTATCTATCACTTTAATTAAGTTCTTAATTCCACCTTTCATATCTGTTTAGTATGTACTACGTATCTTCTTCCTATATATATATATTAAGGTTATTATACATACATTAAGAAATAATTAGTTGAATTAAAAAGTCATATTTAAATTAAAATGTCGTTATCTAATATCTTGTACTATTAATAATGAATATTCAATAAAAATATGTTTTTAAAAAACATGAAATAAACTTTGAAAGTTTAAAACATCAATTGTTTTATAAAAATATTAAAACAAAAAAATATGAAAAAAAAGTAATATGTGCTGCATCTGTTAATAGCATGACAAATATGGTTATCTGACACAGCTGTTTTGTGATTATGAAATGCAGAAGAGAGTTATCTGACAAATGGATATTTGGACACCAAAGTTGACTGTATTCCAGGTTTGCAAAATTATCGCCTCAAGGATCTGCCTGACTTTTTAAGGACCACAGATCCAAATGATTTCATGCTACACTTTTTCATTGAAGTGGCCGAAAAAGTTCCTAGTGCCTCTGCTGTTGCTTTTAATACTTTTCATGAGCTTGAGAGAGATGCAATCAATGCTCTCCCCTCTATGTTCCCTTCTCTTTATTCCATTGGTCCTTTCCCTTCATTTTTAGATCAAAGTCCACATAAACAGGTCCCGTCTTTAGGATCCAATCTTTGGAAGGAAGATACTGGCTGTCTTGATTGGCTTGAATCCAAGGAACCCAGATCCGTTGTTTATGTGAATTTTGGCAGCATCACAGTTATGTCTGCAGAACAACTCTTGGAGTTTGCTTGGGGTTTGGCCAACAGCAAGAAACCCTTTTTGTGGATCATTAGGCCTGACCTTGTCATTGGTGGCTCTGTGATTTTGTCATCTGAGTTTGTCAATGAAACTAGAGACAGAAGCCTAATAGCAAGCTGGTGTCCACAGGAGCAAGTGCTGAACCATCCTTCAATTGGTGTATTCCTGACTCATTGTGGATGGAACTCAACTACTGAAAGTATTTGTGCAGGAGTGCCAATGTTGTGTTGGCCATTCTTTGCAGATCAGCCAACAAACTGTAGATATATTTGCAATGAGTGGGAAATTGGGATGGAAATTGATACCAATGCCAAGAGAGAGGATTTGGAAAAGCTGGTGAATGAGTTGATGGTGGGAGAGAAAGGAAAGAAGATGGGACAAAAGACCATGGAGTTGAAGAAGAAGGCAGAAGAGGAAACCAGGCCCGGTGGTGGTTCATACATGAACTTGGACAAATTAATCAAGGAGGTGTTGCTTAAGCAGACAACATTGGATTAATGAAGGGGTTTTCACTTTTTCTGTTTTTTTTTTAATGCTTTACTGTGATAATTACTTGATTTTATCCTCTAGAATTTGTTGCCATGTAGAACTAATGCACTGGTTATAGGTGCTAGTTTGTGTCTTCTTTGTAAAGATACATAATGTATCTTGACATTTCAAACTGTGATTCATAGCATCACAATTAAGACATTTGTGACAATTTTTTCTATTCCGTGTCACTATTTTTACGCGGGGAACAAAATTCGCGAAAAAAAGTTTTGGAAGAAAATTCACTTCATTTGTGAAACTTCAGGTATAAAAAGTACAATTAAGCTTAAATGTAAAAGCTTGATCAAAATGAAAAAAATGCAAAACTTACTAACCATTATCGTTTGGGAATCTAGGTGAAAATGTGAGTCTCTTGAATCTCCCTTTAGGTATTTTTTTTTATCTATCTTAATTAGTATCTTTAGCTTTCTGATAAAACTTGGAGGTATTCTTACAAACTTCAGCTTTTTGAGTCTAATATAAGATTAATTTTTTATTTAAGACTAAGTCACATTTAAATTTTTTTATCCTTATGCATGAGTGTATTTTAGAAGAATTGAACTCAGATTTTTCTTGCCACTGAGCTACACTCATTGTATTATATATATTCCTTTAGAATTTTTTATTTGTGTTAGGATTATATAATGATAAGTGAGAGGGAAAGACAAATTGTGGAGTCATAAGTGAGAGCGAGACAATATAGATCGGTAAAGTCTGTATAGGTAATATTAGCTATAGATGCTTCTAGTTCAAGCAAAAAAGTAACTTTCTTTACTCTGATCCAAAGTATGATTTGAAACATTTCATTTGAACATTACAATATCGAATATGGCGTCAATTTTTTATTTTTAAGTAAAGAAACGAATAGTACTTGCACCATATTTTCATTGAACGGGGCGTTGACACTGATGTTAAGAGAATAGCGAGGTGGAGAAGAAAGTCCATGAATCGGGGGACAGAGAAGACGACATACGAAATTATCTTGGAGATGAAAAAAGAAGACTCGGTACGTAGCTATGAAGCATGGACATTCCAGTCCTTGTCGTGTTCGGTGTCCGACACACGTTCATGTCAGTGTCCGATATCGACATGACACCTGTATTACGTTCTATATTTTGAACATTACAGGTTCACGTGTCTGTGTAGTATCCGGTGTCCGTGTCGTTGTCGATGTTTCATAGGTACGTAGTTCTTCATACTTCAACTTGGACTAACTGATTAAGGAGGGGCTGCTAAAACTGAACTAATTTGGTTTCTTTTTTTATTCAGTGTTGTTAACTGGTGAATCAATGTTTTAAGTAGATTTAATTATTTTTTCTTTTAATATTTCTTGTAGCAATATGGTAATATATATTACATATTTCTCCAGATGAAGCACTGTGTAAATGAAATTTTTATCATGGATTTGATTTGAAGCTACCCTAAGAAGTTCAAGAGCACCAGCATTGGCCACTGCAGAAACAAGTTGGGGACCAGAGATATATCAGGGCCTAATGGTCCCTGAACTATACAATATTCAAACATTAGATAATGACCAAAAATCAGGAACCATGCCATACTCCACTCCTTTTGAGAAGATATTGTTTATATTAATTTATTTTAGCAAACCTACCGCACTTAAAAGAACTAATATAACAAGAAAGCATAAGATGTATAGACATGACGGAGGAGCATCATAATTTCGTTAAAAAATTCAAAAATTACAGTAACAAATTATATTAGCCCGTGTAATCGCTTCCATTCAAATATTTAAATTTAAACATGTTAGATTCATAATTTTATTTCATTCTAATAAGTTTATATACCCAGAAATCTAGCTTAAATGCTTGAATTGTTGTAAATATTTTGTATTTGTTTTTTATTTTTATGAACAAAAATTCTAAAATAAATAAATTATATTTTTGTTTTGTTTTACACACGAAACTAGATTGAAATTCAAATTTAATTCATTAAAATTAATTATTCTTTTACCAGTTTATATTAAGGACTAATTTTGGTTTACAAATTAAACTAGTGCCTGTCGGGTTGATTTCCCAATTACAACTCAGCCAACTAGTTTGTAAACCAAAATATCCTCAAACCCGACATCATGCCATCCCCACACACACTGTCAAGTATATGTACTGATCTACAAGAATGCCCGGCCGACACTAAATTGCCTTCTTGTGTGTCCAGACACATCTTGATCTACAATAATAGTTTCATATTTTGAGCTCATCACGACAATTTTTTTCAAAAAAGGTAACACCCTGTACACCAAAAAAGCTAACCCATCGAAGCCACCTTGAAGATATTCCATGATTTGTGCATCTACAATTAGTCAATTACGTACTATACTTTCCTTCAAAAATATATATATATATATTTGAAGGAAAGTATAGTACGTAATTGACCAGTATCTTGCTGTACCTACTATATAAAAGCGCCATTAATTAAGGACCCATAATATAAAAATTCACCGTATTGTATAGTGACATGGTCACATGGTCCTACCCCATCGACCAATATAATGACTGTTGAAACTATGTTATTTATATACACCTCACCTCCAGCACAAGCTCAATTAAGTTGAGTTCAGCCAGTCACGCATGCTCCAGGATTAATGGATCACAGCACAAAAACTTGGGAACTTTGACCTTCATCCACAACCAAGCAGTGAACACTATATATCTTGTAGCACTTCTCTTCGATGGAATTGCCCCCCTCTAAAGATACACCACCGATCTCTATGTTTCCATATGCACCATATGTTGAGGCACACCAGACAACACTCCATTTTTCAGATGCTGCTTTACAGTTCGAATAAAATTAGTGCTTTGAAAAATGAGCCGATCGAAGAAACATATTGTGTGCTAAGGATCCTCTATAAAAATTGAGTATCGTTCCATGGCTAATATCATGTGGGAGCTTGCGTGGGTGAAAGATATTATTTCACGTTCTTGTAACATTCATTCCATGCCCATGTGACAGTTAGGCTACTCTTCACATTTCGAAGAATCTTAAATTCAATGAACAACATCTCCAATAAAAAATCTTACAAGGAAATCTTTAACCTTAAGATTTGATTTTAAGATCCATTATTGGAACATGATGATAGATTTTCATGTACAGATCTAGTTCTTATAGAAGAACGGTTCATTATGAATACCCTTCAGAGAGTTATTATGCATGGACCAAAGTTACAAAGAGATTTCCAATTAAAACTTTTGTGAAGTATAATTGTGGTAAGGTCTTCAAAAACAAGTAAGCTATAATTATGAAATAAAAAAAAAATTGACACATGAATATAAAAATTGACTAATAAGTTAAGAGTTAATCCAAGTTTAACTCATAGTGAGACACATGAATATAGAAAAGAAGACTATGATCTACACATAAATGAAAAGAATATGTTTAGGGCTTTGGAATAGGTTAAGTTGATGGCAACTAGAGTTGAACTTTGTGTTTGATAGTAGTAATTTCAATTTGCATGCATGCAAGTGTGTTGTGTCTAAGCTTATTTAATTAGGTGTTTAACCTTTTGTGAATTAATTTGTTGGTGTCTGTAAATGACTAAATTGACAGTAAATTATAATGTTCATAAACTAATTTGTCCACTCTTATATAAAATTTTCAATATTAATAATTTAGTCCATGATATAGGTTGTCATATAGACAAAAACATTAACATTAACAAAAAAAAGTTAACGATAAAATTAATTTGTTATATTTTTTGTACATTCAATGACTAAATTTGAATTTCATTTTTCAGGGATCAAACTATGAGTGCTTTGACATTTTAAGAAACTAAATATTTACCAAAAAAAAAACTTAACAAGCGTGGAAAAGCTATCTAACGTTATTATTTTTTTTAAATAATAGTAATTAATTTAGCGAGGGTTAAAAATCATTACTATTAGTAAACTAAAATTGTTGAAATTCACAATCTTAATCGCATCAGTTTAATAAAACCAAAAGGATCAAATCAATATATTTTAACAAAATTTGAAAACTAAGTTGAATCTTTTAAAATAATTTAGAGACCAAAACATGATCTCATAAAAGGTGTTTTTTTTGTAGTCTCATTAGACCTAGTGTAAAATAGTTTTATAATAATTATTTTAAAAGTTATGAAATAATTTTTCATATGAATTTAATAATCATACATGCATTATGCATTGATATTATAAAATAATTTTGTGTTCTCATTCAATCATAATTTAATACTGTTATGACAAATAAATTTATCATATATTATAATTTATAATTAAATAACTATATAAAATTATTTTATACCATCAAAGTATAATTTTTTTAATATAAGATAATTTTTTACAAAAATATAAAAATGTGTTATTTTTTAAATAAGTGTTTTAAAACACGACCTTTGTTTTTTGATGTCATTTATTTTTAAAATAGGAAAATATCATTTTAAAAAAGTCATGTATTTTAAATATGACTTTCAATTTTATTTTCATGAGTTGAAGATGTAATTTATTATACGACTTTTGTTTTTTCTTGAAAAAATCAGAAGTCGTCAATAAAAGTACGACTATATTTTTAATTCGAATACTCTTAAAATGTTGATTGAAGAATTAAAAAAAGAAATATTAAATGTGTAAATCATAAGAAAAAGTAAAAATATCAATAGATAATACAATTTTTTATTTTTTAATGAAAATATTTTTACTTAAATATTCTTAATTAATACCTTCAGAATACAGTTAACATTCTCTTTTTTTAAGTTTGATAAATTTATTATAGTTGATCACTGCCCATAAATTTAGCAAAGGCTAGTTGTCCTTGTAAAGGCTCTTCAGTCTTCCCCGTATTGGCGTGGTTGTGCTTGAGGTTTTAGTTCCATCTTCCGTGTCAAGATTTGGGTTCACCTGCATCATTCAAAGAGTTTTACTGCATGGATCACATGAATATTAATTGGATTATAAAAAATTAAAACAAGTTGGGCTTTCACATATTTTTTATTTTTTTAAAGAAAAAAAAAACAGAAGTCGTGTGATGAAATACCACTTCAATATTTGAATAAAAATAAAAATCATGTTTTAAAACATGATTTATTTATATTTATAATTTTTTAAGAGAAAGAAGACTTGCATTAAATTTTATAATATCATCTAATCTTAAATTAATATATAATAAGTTTATTAATTTTTAAAATAATTATTTTAAAAATTAACAACTTATTATATATATTTATTTGTGATGGGTAGAATGTCAGTTATCTATCTATAGCATCATTCTTGGTCTTCGAATTATGAACTCAAGTACAACCGGTGCCTCTAATTTCAGTTGCCAAGAACAACAGTTTGCATCTGTATGCAGTACTAGTCAATGGTACTGTCTTTTTCATTTTTGCTTACCAAGATTCTGTCTTAAAAAATAATGAGGTAAGTTGAAAGTTGTCCGAAGTATTTTCTCATGTATTGAAAAGTTTTAGAACATTTTTACATATATTCCAAAGGAATCATTACTCTGGGCCAAAACCCTATCATTTTCGGTTGGGTCCTAATTTCTCAATTGAAAGTTGGCCCAATCCTCTAATCAGTTTGGATAATACTATTGATCAGTCTCACACAAGCTTGCAGTTGCAGTTCTGTTGGAATTCGACGGAAGGAAGGATCAATCAACCCTTGAAAATGTTCGGATTTGATGACATGATCAATATGCATTTTCAAAATCGAATGAAGAAAACAAACTATTTCTCTTACTCATTATAGTCTTATTCTAAACTGAGCTCGTGGCTCATTTTCATAATTTTAATGCATTTTTCAGTAGACATTTTAAATTACCAATAGTAAGTTAAGATTAATTGTTAATCAAGTCCACTTCCACTTCAATATAGGGCTCTTACGCACAGTGGGGGATTCATTCCCTATCTCACTCGGTCATCACTTCGTGTCTCTATAATTTTATTTTTTAAAAAAAATGAAAAAGAAAGAAAAGAAAAGGTGCAGATTAAACAAAAAATGGGAAGGAGTTTGTAATTATTTACAACAGTTAAAGGGGTAATGGATAGTTTATAGTTAAAAGATAAAAGTGAGTATGGAGAATAGTATGATAGTTTCAGGTATGAGTTTTAAGAGGTAAAAGAAATTGAAGAACGAAAAGGTAAATATATACGAGGGAATCTAAGTTTAGGAGGAAAGAAACACAGATGAAGAAGTAGCAATACCAAATAATTAAAATAAATAAATAAATAAAAGGAGAAGTCAGGGGACAGACCCACCCACCACACCTTGCCATGCTTTAAATAAATCATTATCCAGTTTGACATGAAACATAAAATATTGTTCCAACTACGAAGTGAATCACGGACTATTATACATGCAATTAGATAATTAAGTTAAGAATACCCTAAAAAAGTTCTTATTGAAAAGAAAAAAACAACTACTACTTCTGTTTGTATTTGTACAGTATTTTGGTTCTTAAAATTTCAGACATCGCTGATGTGGTGCGTGCAACTGAGATGTCACATAGTCTACGTTCGATGTTAATCCTTCACTTCTTGTCCTGTCCTCCGGAGCATTAGAAAATACTCAAGTTTCACGTTTATTTTAGAATAAATAATATAAGAAGTCTAACTTAATCCTAAAAACTAATTTATAAAGTGAAAATTATTCTCACTTTATAAACTTTATTTTGAATCTATTTCTAATTAATATTTTCCAATACGAAGAAAGATCTTCGAACGAAAACTCTAAAGCTTTTTCCTGCAAACAGATAAAAGTGTCTTCTTTTGAAGACTTTGGTATAAATTGTAGCCAGAAGAAGCCAAATTGGAAGTCAAATGGGGTCCTGAATAATTGAGTTCAGTTTGAACTTATCCTCAATTTTCTAATGTTCAAACTCCTTTTTGGTTACGGCCAGATTCTGAAAGCTGCTTCCTAGAAAGTACCTATTGCTTTTATTCACGGTCTTCATAATCACTAAGTGGATTTACTTCGGATATTGTCTGGTAATAATTATCTACCTTGGGGATTTTGCTGTTGAAAGACCATCATGATATAGATTTAATTAAATAGTATTGCTAATTAATGCTAATGTTTGCTTTGGACCGTGCAGGAGAATTTCAAGTAGCCATCAAAACAGAACCGGAGTGATGGTCTATGGTTTATTTATAATGGAAGTTGGCGGTACGTCAAATTTTGCTTCTTCTATAGTATCAATTATCAAGACAAAGGTTTAATTAATAAATAATTTCATTGATACAGATACAGTGCAATGGATTTGAGGGAAGGCGAGTGGATAATGATCAATCTAATTGGTGGTTTACACTGCATGTCATTTCAATATTTTCTTAATTAAGCTTGACCCCTTTCAATTGCAGCTTCTTGTTGTTGATGTATCATTAATATTTTCTTGCAATCATCCAGCTTAACTAAGACGTGTTTCATGTCTGACACTGACTGAAGTATCCATCTTAAGGAATAGAATAAGATGCACCCTCACTCCACCCATCCTATATTATTGACATTGAGCAATTCAAACTCAATTAGTCTTTTTTCCTCAAAACTACAGGGGACTATTTCAAATTATCAAATCACAAAATACCCAACAAAAATTTGGTTGTGTTTATTATTTTTGTCCCGAAACTTTTCCTCTTAAGTTTCATTCTTGATTTAATTTTGTCGACGAATTAAAATGTGCAATAATTAAAAAACTTGAGTGACAACATTCTTAAAAATAAATTTTGAGGGATAAGATTCACAAAATAATGAAAATTGAATGATAAAATATACAATTAAGCCTTTAACTTTTGAGGTGAGCATATTTTATTTTTCTTTTTTTTTTCTTATTTTAACAAGTGTTTATAAATAAACTTATTCAAATAAAGCCTTACGAATTATTTTTGATTCTATGACAGTGTAGATATCAATAAATTTTGGTTAAATAATTTAATTTATTTTTCATACATTATTAATATAAATATTCTGTACTGGTGTTGACATATTTGGAATGATCACATCTTGTGGTGTATCCAAATCTATTTTCTTTAATACAAATTTCTTTGGCTTCTTAAAAAATTAATATAAATATGTTTATAAAATCAATTATTTAAAAATTATTTTAGATATAACTTTTAAAATAATTATTAAAAAATAATACTTTTACCGTATATATTAAACTATAATTAAAATGAAAGAATGAAAATTAAGAAGTGAGGTATTTACAATTGGATTTACATCTAAGGTTATAAAAAGCAATAATACATTTATCCATATCTTACAATGGTCAATGTAGTTATGACATTATTTAATGTTACTCCGTAGAGGATAAAAAGAGGGGCTTGCAAGAGAAAATGTAGGTCCATTTGAAATCTTAAAATTTACAGCTTTAAGTATGAAAATTTTCACGCTATTAATGAACATTCTTTCAAAAAGAAAAAAAAATGAACAAATGATTTACCGTTATGAATATATCAATTTTTTCCTACTCAACCAAATTCATACGTTATAAAACTAGTCATAGATTTAGGCCAGAAATGGCATTAATTGGAATGCTCTATTTCATAGTTTGGAGTTGCGTGGACGAATTCTTCTTTTTCAAGAAGCTAGCAAGTATATTGTCGGTCGTCAATGTATGTTGAATTGTATATTTTTTAAACATAAAACTCAATTCATTTCGTCATTATAAACATCGTGGTATGTAATAAAAAATCTAGTGAGCAGCATCAAATTTCGTTACCCTAACTAAATAATGAACTCTAAAAATTTTTTGTCTCCTAACAAAACATATCTTAAAATTTAGAATAAACTTTAGCCTATAATGATTCCTAAATCATATACAACTATACATTTACTCCTATCTCCATCAACAACAGCTCTTTGCATCAGGGGTGTTTATAGGTCGTTTGGTTTGGATTTGAAAAAAAATAAAATTTAAATCAAATGATTTTAATTAATTTGACTTGGATCAAATTTTATAAAAAAATGTTTTCAATCCGAACCAAACCAATCCAATAATAAATAGGTTGATTTGGTTTAAGTCATCAAATATATGACCAAAATAAATAAAATAAATGATTAATTTTAAAAAATTAAAAAATAATATGATTTTGTTTTAAATTTAACAAATAATGTTATCATAAAATAATGTAAGAAATATGTTTGAATGTAATTGACTTATATCAATTAAATAATAAGATAAATTATAAAAAATAGCACATAATTGAATGATTAAATCATAAAACTTCATATATCTATATTTATATATTATAATAATAAAAAATCAAATTATCCGATACAAACTTTGTAGTCCAGTTCTATGATAAGTGACTCTTAGCATATTGTATACATATACACTTGTACTTGGGAGCGTATATGATTTGTCTCGTCTCATTAGTTTGGCTTGATTCGATAAAATTTTGATGGATTTGGTTATAGACATTTAACCTGAAGTATCAGGTATTAATTTTATAAAATATTTGAGTTATATTTTGAGATGTTTTAACCTAGTTAAATGCTATATATTATTTTTAAAAGTGTCATTTTTAATAATTATATATTAATAATAATTTTTTATTTAATCAATAATATTCTATAAAGCATGATCTTATATTTATGTTAATATAATTCATTTTAAAAAATAAATAATAACATAACTTTAATTTATGTTTTATAACTATATTACTCTATTTTTTATTCTATTCATTATTTAACTATACATAGTTTAAAAATTGATAAATGACGTTAATAAATCAAATTAATTAAATCTTGTCTTATAATTGGTCGGATTTTTCTGAAGTTGAACTCAAATTTAAATTAATAATCCTATAAAAAAATTCATTTCAATTTGAAAGAAACATAAACTTATCGATCCCAGATTCCCAATCCATCTCCTACTGACCCGTACTCATTATTAATTTGGCTAGAACTATTTACGTACAGTGGCAACATCTCCATGGCCTTTCAAATGTTTTGTTCCGTGGCTTTCGTTGCATAATTACTCGCATCAACATGCTTACATGATGGAATACCCACATCTACTAATTATAATATTCCTGGTTTTGATTGAGGCAAAGTCATCTAAAATTTCATTCTCACATAAGCCATGTAAAGAAAGTTGAAAAGAAGTGTAATATCTGCCTAGAAATCTAGTGAATTTTTATAAACACTCACTTATATTTTATCATTTGAATTATTCATTTATTAGTAAGAGTGTAGGTTTTTTATCTTAGCAAGAAAAGAGAGTATATTTTTATACTGAGTATTTTCTATTCATAATGTTTTCTATTTCAAACATTATTACTTAATTTTAATTTCAATTTAAGTTTTGAATTTTGATGTACTTTATTTAATTGAAAATATTTTTTTAAAAAAATGTGGACTTTAAGAGTATTATAATTTTATTTAATCTATTTAAATTTTTTACAACTCATACTAACAAATTATGATTTCTTTTTTTAAATAATTTATTTTTATAATTTTTGGATCATGGTCACCGCGGCATGCAGGATGTATTCCATAAAAGTTAGAAAATTGAACCTAATTTTACTTGGATCAACGACATGTTCATATTTTTATAATGTTATCCTTATTTTAAAAGTTTTAGTTTTTTTAATTTATTTCATCTAATAAAAGCAAATATTCGTCATTATTAGTAATATATATCTCTTTAGTTCATTTTTTTATTTTATATTTTTCTCAAATATAAATAAAACATGTAAAACATATCATAAAAAAATTGTTAGTACATGTTTTTGTTACTAATCGTGCCTTAGAGAAAAACAACTAACCTAAAAATATTTAAGTGTGAAAGTGTAATATGTCCTACTTTTTGGATATAGTATGAGTTATATAGTAATATCGTATTTAAGCTGAAATATTTGACATCCGAATTAATGGGCTTAAAGTCAGTTGATCCAATAAGAACCAGGATGATACATAGTCCCTTAACCTGAGTGCGTAACACAGAGAGTTTGAGGTAGTGAGAACGCTCAGGACTTGATGTAGCGAGAACAATTGACATTCGACTAGAGAGGTACACAATCCCTTGGTCTCGAGTTTGTAAACATGAAGACCATGATGTTCCTCATGGATATAGAAAAAAAGTGATCATGAGAGAAAAATAGTTAAATTACTCATTTTATCTCTATAGTTTTATCATTTGTATCCTTTTGTTCCTATAGTCTGAAAGTGATCTTTTAGTTCTTATTATTTACATTTTAATTTTCTTTTAGTCTTTATAGTTTAAAAGTGATATTTTTAATCCTTATAGTTTGTATTTTAATTTTCTTTTAGTCTCTATAATTTGAAAGTGGTCTTTTTAGTCCATATAATTTGTATTTTAATTAAATTTAGTCTTTACTACAAAAAAATATATATAAAAATAATTAGCTACAAATTAGTTATAAATTATCAATTATTTTTTTACTACAAATTATATTACGATAATTCGGTTACGAATTATTTGTTAATATTTTTGTAGTTAATTGTAATTAATAATATTACTCATATTTTGATAATAAGGACTAAAAAAATTGAAATAAAGTATAGGAACTAAAAAGATCACTTTCAAAGACAAAAACTAGAAGAGAATTAAAATACAAATAATAAAGACTAAAAATATCACTTTCAAACTACAGAAACTAAAAGAAAATTAAAATGTAAATTATAGAAATTACAAAAATCACTTTAAAACTATAAAGATTAAAATATACAAATGATGAGACTATAAAAACGAAATAAGTAATTACAAAATTACTAAAGATCATCTATCAAATTTTTCAGTGAAAAATATCGATGAATACTTGATCACAATCATATTTTTAAAAAATATTGTACTAATTTCTACTTTTATATTTTATATTGTAAATTAAAACCATTATTGTAAAGATTGCATGTCCTTCATTAGAAGCAATGCTCGAAATGAATAGTAAACACAATTTATTAAACAATGGTCATATAACATGGGTATTTTTGTCCATTTATTAGAATAGGTTTAGTCTCTTTGATGTATTTTTCATCAACTGTCAAATCACATAAATTTATGTAAAAATAATATATTTTAAAAGAACAATATTATTAAATAACTTCATAATTATATGATCATATATAAAATAATGTTATTTTAATATTATTTTTCATCAAATTTTACATTTTTAATATAATAGATACATAGATTAATACCGCCAAAATTGTAATAGTAATTTTAAAATTATTTTTTAAACAGTGCGAGATCTGGACGGTAAGACAATAAATTTGTATTATAAAAAAAGTTACAAATAACTATGTGTTATTAATCAGAACCATGGAATGATAAAAATTACATCGGGTACGGTTTATTTTTGAATCCTTGAGGATCCATATCCATTGAATACGATGTATATGTTTAACGTCTATACATTCATTGAGAAAGACATGGATAGAAAATATACATTATAGTTTACAGAATTTCGGTATTACATGCTGACTTTCTCCTAATACATGCACTAGGACGAACTATCTATCCTAAAGTTTATAAAAAAAGGAAAGGTTTTAATGTGCAAATGTATACATCATTGTTCGAGAATCTTAAGCCACAATTAATAATGCATTGGAATATTAGTTGAGAAATAATCGTAACATATATATGTGACTTGATGTCACTCCTAAATTTTATTATCCTAAAAAGGTGAGGGTCCAAGAGAAATTTATTATGATGTAATTATTTAATTAGGTAATCGAATATGAAGTACCTTTCATATCTCTTATCCAGAACATGCATGTTCGGTTCATGCTTCATAATCTTCGTTCTTGAATAAATAGAGACATTATAATTAAGCTTATTGCTCTATTTAAATAGAATGATGAGAGAGAGAGAACGTAATAGCATTTGCTTTAGGAAATAAAATGTTGGAGAAATAATTTTAGGAATGAATTTCTCTCCTTTTAAGTAAGAAATTAATGTAGCTTACAAATAATAACAATAATTATGGTTGATCAATTAATAATCAACGGTTAAATTTATAAGGATTAATCCTTTTTTTTCATCCTCAAACACTCAAAGATTAAATTCATTAATATTCGAACCAACCACTTCTTATTTTAATAGTTAATCTTTTATCATTTAAAGTGCATTTTATATTTCAAAAGAATTAAATCCAATAGAAATTAAATAAATTCTTTCGGTGTAACTGCAAGCCTGCAACAATATTCACCTAAATTTAAGCAAAATTAAGTTAAGGGAAAAGTAGAGTATAGTTATACTCTTTTTTATAGATCACATTCACTATTTGAATATGAAATCTCTAGTGAGAAAACAGCTTCACACCAGCTGATTCATGTGTGTATTCAGTGATAAATTATACCTTTTTTTATGTAGTGATAAACTATACTTATACTTAATACAATCTTCGCTATTTAACATGTTTGCCTTTGCATTAAAGTTAATGAAATCCGCCAATTGTTTTTCATTTTTGTTACTTCTAATTTAATATTACAACAAAAGGGTTTAAACGTTATCTATTTTCCCCTAATTATCATAGTTTATCTCCATTATATTTTCTTCCCATTCAACACATATAATAGAAAGAACTACCTATAGTTAAAATATATTTACAAAATAAAACTAATCTTATTTTTTAAGACCTAAATTTCCAAATATTGATTATCAGTTTTATACGTTAAGAAAATCATACTTTTTTTAAAATACATTTTTTTCTACTTAATTATATTTTTATAGAAAAAAAATTCATTACTTATATTTAAAAATCTACTAAATTAGAATAAATTATATTAGTAACCAAATTATTTTTTTAAAATAATAGTGACACCAAAAAAATAGCAACCGACAAATATTGAAGAAAAATTGCTTTTAATTTTTTTAAAAAGTGAGAGAAAAAGAATTTCATATTGTGATGATAGTTATTACCCTAAAAAATAAATTTTGACAAAAGTTGCCTAATACAACTTGATATATTTTATTTGTTTTGTTAGATTGACAATATAATTAACATAGTGGTATATCCAGAGGTGTGCTTAAAGTCAGAAACACGTTATTATTATAATTATTTTCTTAAACAAAAGCCAAAAGCACATTAAAACTTCACAAACAAATGTAAGACAACAATAGTAGTTCCCCTTCCCATTTTTCTTCAACTAAACACTAAACTAAATGAATCCACTCCAGCTAATTGCAGCTGAAATTAATCCTCCAACAACTGAATTGTAGTTTATCAAACCGTAGAAGTGAATGAAGAAATTATAGGGAACAATAAATCTGTCATTTGAATTTAACTCAAATTGGTGATATAAAGTTTATGGAGGAATTAATTAAGGTTAGCTAGAATGTTTGATAAAGTCTACTAGTTTGTATAAAAAACTTCATAAAATTAGTATATAATGGCAATGTCTTGATTGTTTTATTTTATTAATAAGGGATTAATGGGTTATTCTATGGGAGAAAGAAAAAGGAAGGCAAAAAAAGAAAACAGTGAGACCAAGCAAATATAGCTAGTAATTAACGGAGAACAAGTCTTCAAAATAATGAAGACCACTTTTTGTTTTCCCCCCATCTTGCAAGCTGTTTTGGCCTCCTTCTACTGCTACCATCCAAACAACTTTGTGCAACTTTGAATAGGGGACAAATGAAGAAAGCAACACATTGAACTGATTTAGGTAGTTGTCGTCCAAACATTTTGGTTGCACCTTCTTTTTTCCAAAGAAGTGGCAATGCCACTGTCCCAAAGACCCAAGTTGCATTTATAACACGGGTCAAATGTGAATCTATAACCACCGAAAGGGAAGAAAAATGTACACCAAAATGCACCAAATTCTAAGACAGCTGTAGATGCCTCATTCTCCACTGCATTAATGAGCTTTACTTTGTCGTTTCACTCCATCTCTTTAACCAATGC
Organism: Glycine soja; assembly: GCF_004193775.1. Classification (NCBI taxonomy): domain Eukaryota; kingdom Viridiplantae; phylum Streptophyta; class Magnoliopsida; order Fabales; family Fabaceae; genus Glycine; species Glycine soja. The sequence continues at coordinate 4,286,213 of NC_041016.1, forward strand.
CTTCAAGCTAATCCATAAAAATCAAATTTGAAAATATCGCTTTGTTTAATCTTGATGTAATATTATGGCCTTTCATTTTTTCAAACATTTATTGAAAGCTTTGACACCTAATTTTCCTTGCGTGAGTTTTACCCACAAAAGTGCATAATCCAAAATAATCAGTCCTATAGTATTACTTTTCCATATAATTTTTCAATACACTTTTCACAATCCTTTTATCTCTTCTCTCTTTTTTTTTTTCCTATTCTTGTTCATTGTTATGAAAATTATTACAAAAAAATGTCGTAAAAATAATAAAACTCCAAAAAAATATGAAATATCATTGTCTCTTAGGCCTAAATGCATTTTTATTTGGTTGAACATTGTGTTGGAAGAAAACACACCTCTTTATTACATAAATTTTCAAACAACTAAAGAAAAATATAACATCATAAATAAAAAAAAATTATTTAATGGTCATTTATAATCATATATTGATTTGTTTAAGGTATTTTAGACCCACATTTATATATATATATATATATATATATATATATATATATATATGTATATATATGATTTCGAATTCGTTTACCGTGATTCTTCAATGCATTATCAACGTAGACACAGTGTTATTATGTGAGACTCGTGTTGTGTGTCGTCAATTGTATAAAGAGGATTGAATCAGATGAAGACAATGATCATAAATGGTCGGACATATATCGGTCTAGCTAGCTTTGACTTTATACACTCCTATTGGGTAAATCTGAACAGTAAAAGGATTAAAGGATGAATTTGTTTACCCATTTAGACAAAAAAAATAAAAAATTACTCAACTAGCCACCTTTCCCCTTTATTTACCCAACTAGCAACCTTTCTTGTTTAAGGTGTGAATTCGGTAATAGCAAATCCGAATTCACACCCCCTCCTTTTATTTTTATTTTAACAGGTTAGGAATTCGGGTGTGCAAAACCCGAATTCTGACCCTGTTTTTTTTTTAATGTATTTGAAGTAAAATATTTAATAATTAAAAGTAAGAAAAATTTCAATAATATATTAAATTATTGTATTTGAAAACGTTTATAAATAATAAAATTTACTAAAAAAAATTAAAAAATAGAAATAGAATTTTCTTTTCTTTTGTAAATTATTAACATTTTTTTTACTCTTTTTCTTTTCTTCATATTTCTCACATGTGCTTTTTAGCTTAAAAGGTTGGTCTTTCGGGTTTAAATTTGAGTAAAGATATTAATTAGGCTGCTTTGTTTGATTTTTTTTTTCTTTTTTAATATAGAAGGATTTTTTTTAAAAATCGGAAAAATATATACATTAATAGAAGGTACAAGGGGTACCTAGAATCCATCTACATACCCCAAAGTTTTAATAGAGAAGGGTGTTTTGGTTAAGAGAACTAATTAAACTACCGAAAAGAATCTTATAATAGTAATAAATAAGCTATATTACGATTCAGTAGCTCTTAAAAATACTGTTCAAATGCGGGGAAAAGGAAACGACTTATGTTGAAGAAACATCCTAGGGAGGGAATCTAGATCAACGGATCGATTGTTTTGAGTTTGGGTCATCCACACAATTAAATCTAGGATGGAATGGAGACAAAACTTCAATTGAACAATTTTACATTACATTCCATTCTTATTTATCGTTTGTTATTTGGGCTAAAACCAAATAAAAAAAAGTGGCTATTTCGGGATAGCGGGTCAAACGGATTCTTCTTCTTCTTCTTCTTCTTCTTTTTCCTATCAATTATGTGACTTTGAACCTTATGAGAGAGAAGTGCATAAATGTATCCGATCGAGCTTTCATGGTGTTAACTTTAAATTAGTCTTATTTCTTAATCTATTTCTAAAGAATCTGAAACTATATATCTTCATTTCACTGATATTAACTAATAATAATACGATTATGTAACCTCTAGCCTTTTTTATTGCGGCAAGCAAAGTATAATTATGTACAGAATATCGCTTATAGTACTCAATACTTCTGGAAAGTAAATCAATTCATCACCGAAGGCCCACAAAGCAGTATGTGTATTCTTCATGAACGTAAAGAATCAAACTTACAATGTCAATTGGAAGTGCGTCAGCAACTTCGTCATGGAGACGGGTGATTATATATAAATATGCCCGGAAATAAAGCAGATAAATTAAGTGAAGTTAATGATCACTTAGTAGTATATGTTAATCAAATATTGGTGTGACCAGCTTAAGCTGTTTCATGAAGGTGCATGTTTTGATGGAATTTCGGATGGATCCATGTTTTTCTTCCATTATTTTTTTTCAGTTTTTTGAGAATTTATTTTTTGAATCTGGTCCATTTTTTTTTCTTATGTTCAACCTTTATGTTGTCACGTTTAATTAGTCGAACTTTGTGATAGACAGACTTTATAAATAGGATGAAGTGTTGTCAGTTTTATACCATCAAGACAGAAAAATACATCATCATCTATCTAGAGTGTGTAAGGGTTTGGAAAAATAAAACTACCTTTTGGGTTCGTGCTTGCGTTACTTCGTGTTTAATATGCAATAGTGAAATGTATACTTGTGTTCTATTTTTTAGCTTACACTGTTTCATTTGAATATGACATTTAAATTTATTTTTAAATTTATTTGCATGTTTAAATCAATATGTATATATTAATTACATGTTTTTCTTTTATTCTAAAATGTGTCAGTTTTGTTAAAAATATTAATTAAGAAAATTTGAATTCATGATTTTTTTTAATGAGTTGATCAATCTTATATTTTTATGTACATCGAAGTCACCATAAAACACATTCACGGGTAGGTCAATCCTCATGCATGCATGCATGCAAGCAATGGAATTTCGGTTTATTCTTTTCAAATTGTAGCCACCACCAAAACACATTCACGGGTAGCTCCATCAAAATAATGTGATTTGAGTAGGCAATTCATAGAGTCGGCACTGTCCCAATATGTTATTCAAGAAATTCAAAATATTGGAATTGGACAGTGGACACAGGAAAAAAAAGAAGGTGAAAACGAAGAAAAGAAAAGACAGCAAAACCAAAATAAGTTAATCTCTGATGGAGTGCATAAGATAAAAATTGAATTCGGAATCTGCACAGTGGAAGAACCCGTGGACAAGGCAATTGACATGCCGAACATGGTTTGGAGTTTGCCACATTTTATGTTTGTTTAGTAAGTTGTCTTAATTAATTTAGCAGTAAAATATTAATAGGCTGACGTATTTAGGATAAAGTTAAGTAACCTGGTTCCTTCCTGACCCACCCACCTAAGCTCACGGAGTCACAGAGTAGCCTCAGAAACCCAGGCACTAGCTGCATGCTACGTTTAATTTACTTTATTATTCTGACTTCTCACTCTACTCTCTACTCTACCACTAGCACCATCATATTAAATTAAAAGAAGCATGCAAGTGACGTCATCATCCTGTGGCCCATTCCAATGATAAATATCATATACTCCCTCTTGTAAAAATAATTACTTTCATATAAATTAAGAATGTTAATTGAAAATATTTAAAATTTTATTTATTTTAAATAAAAAATGAAATTATTTTTTAAATATTATTTATGATACTTAATATAATGAATAAAATAAAATTCTTAAATATAAAATTAGAATTAAATGAAAAATATTTTAAGAATTATATTATTAAATAAAAATAAGAAAACATTTTTTTGGTTGTATTGAGGAAGTACTAGCTGGTATGATAGGATTGGGAAGGTAAGAATTGCGTGTAGATTTGACCATGCATGGGACCCACTGAATTATCCACAGAAACACTTTTTATGGGGGGTTGTGAAGTGAATAAAAATTGTGCGTGTTATTAATCAAATCCAATAGCATTGTGAAAAAAAAAATGGTGCATGCGATGCCTGACGAGTGTCAACACTGACAGCGAATCAGAATCTCCCACGTGGACTCCTATGATGTTGACACGCTGCAGGATTTATCATTATAAATAGCCTCACTTCATCCACCCACAAGAAACACACTCTCACAGTCACAATGGTTTCTTCTAATTGCTACTATCTTGCATTGGTATGCTGCTGTGTTCTGCTGCTGCTGAACCCCACCGTGGGGGAGCAGGACGAGCAGAACTTGGTGCTCCAGTACCACAAAGGCGCGCTCCTCAAGGGGAGGATCACCGTTAACCTGTTATGGTACGGCAGCTTCACCCCAATCCAACGCTCCACAATCGTTGACTTCATAAAGTCGTTAAGCTCCTCCCCGGGGGCCCCACTTCCCTCGGTGGCATGGTGGTGGAAGACGACGGAGAAGTACAATGGGGGATCCACTACGCTGGTCGTAGGGAAGCAAATCCTGCAACAAACTTATTCCCTCGGAAAGTACCTCAACGGAACACAGCTACTCTATCTCTCCTCACGCTTCAACGACCTCAACGCCATCAACGTCGTTCTCACATCAAACGACGTCGGCGTCGACGGCTTCTGCAGGAGCCGCTGTGGGACCCACGGATCCATTAACGGGAAGGCCCGTATACCGTACATGTGGGTTGGGAACTCCGAGGCCCAGTGCCCTGGGCAATGCGCGTGGCCCTTCCACCAGCCCGCTTACGGCCCACAGACGCCGCCGTTAGTTGCGCCTAACGCCGACGTTGGGGTTGACGGGATGGTTATAAACATAGCCACGCTTTTGGCGGGAACCGTGACGAACCCGTTCAACGAGGGGTTCTATCAGGGTCCTCCCACGGCGCCGTTGGAGGCCGTTTCGGCCTGCACGGGGATTTTCGGGAGCGGGGCGTATCCGGGTTATCCGGGTCGGGTTCTGCTGGACAAGACGACGGGGGCCAGCTACAATGCGTACGGCGGCAACGGGAGGAAGTACCTCTTGCCGGCCATGTGGGACCCGCAGACCTCCGCATGCAAGACGCAGGTGTAAACGACTTGGCTCAATGAATCAAAGCTCTTGTTTGTTGTGCGTGACGTGTAAATTCATTTTCTACGTGGTCAATGTTTTAAATATTGATATAAATAAACAATGGAATAGAATATTCTTATTTTCATTTTTAAATCTTCTTACTTTACTTTTCTGAATTTCAGAAAGGTAAAACTGTTCGCTTTACATTTATTAGCAGAAATAAAAAAGCAACTTGTAAACCCAATATTCGACAAAGTATGTAGCACACAGAAATACAAGCAAGTGAAAGTTGAACTTCATTACATAGGTATGAGAATGTGTTACTATATAATACAAATAGTCATTACTTCATTGATATAGAACAGAGGGAGTAAATATTTAGCAGTACAACATAGGGAGTTTGAATTTTATTACGTACAAAGTTTTATTATCTCAAAATTTTCCTGAAAAAACATGTAACTGCAACTAGGTGTTCTCTATATATCAGGTATTTTTAGGATTTTTCTATCATATTCTCGGATAATTGTCCAAGATACTCATTGCCTCTGCGTAAATATCTAACATTCAGGGTAGAAGTTGGATTGTTGTTTTAAAATTATAGCCAAAATCACCACCTATTGCCCTTGGTCAATTTTGTTTAAGTTGTGCAAGCTTCGCTTTTAAAGTTATTATTGGAGAAATAATTTAACTTTAATTCAATGCCAATCTTTTTTCACATCATCATTCAATAAAAAAACAAAAGGAGTTACGTAAAACCATCTCGTATATAATAAATTTCACTCGGTTGCATTATGATGTAAGTTGTACCTTGAAACTTTAGTTATTACTCATTTACTCGAGTCGAGCATAAATACTACACACGTACTATCTCCAAACTTAAAAGTGCAAACTTGCAAGTACATACACCTGCAGTGTTTTGAACTGTCTTGTAACACTCATACAGCACAACTATTAATTGTGCCGACTATTTTAAGTTCTTATGAAACTCGGTAGAGTGGCTCCCAGTAGAGTATTTGTTCACTGTGCTCAAGAAAACTCAACACATGTTTGACCAGTATTGTGATCCAGGTACAAAGGAAGACAGACCCCCTCTTGTCTAAATTCCAAGTGATCGAGTTGAATTGAGCCTTCTCTTGCGCAACCTGTCCGCAATATTAAATGCAAGCTCGAGAGATTGAGAAGCATTAAGCCTTGGATCACAATGTGTGTGGTAGCGTGAGCTCAAGTCATCATAAGTAATAGTCCTTGAGCCTCCAACACATTCTGTCACGTTCTGCCCTGTCATCTCTAAATGAACCCCTCCTGGGTAGCTTCCTTCTTGATCATGCACATCAAAGAATGCCCTCAGCTCAGCCTATCAACATCAAGGAACACATGAATTTATCATCAGTAACAATAAAACCTTGAATTATACTACAAAAACCAACCATTGAAACTGCAATAGAGCTAGATCTTGAATGAAAACAATAAAGCACAAACATCATAAAAACATAAACATATGAAAGTAATTCCTTCACTAAAAGCTTAGCTCCTTTGCATTTGGATATGGCACTATTTTCTTACATGTTCTCGAGTAAATTACTAGCAAACAATTAACTATTATGTGCAAGATCCATACACTCCAGGCTAAAACTGCATTAGAAGAATAGAAGGACAGAGGTGATCAACAATTTCTACCATCACCTTTATCCACATTACACCAAGTCACCAACAACATCACAGATTTTGTATTATTCATATCCGTGAACACTGGTGCTAGATTTGACGGAATTTCAGGGTTAGGAAAATTTTCTTGGAAATTCATGTGAAAGCAGTTGCCAAACACCAAATAAAAGAATTATTTCAGTACTAGGTGTTCTGCAGAATAAGTGCTTAGTGAAAGTGTGAGACAACAGAAACATCACAACAATACCCACCCACAGAAAAGATTCCAATGTTTCTCTAGAGTGTTGAAGATTTACGAGTTAAATTGCATGCTTTAGGAAAGTTGTAGCAGGAACATGAACTTTCAAATCAAACACTTCAGTAGGATAGAAAAACGACTTAGTAAAGACCAGATTTTATATGCCACTTGTGTATAGCCTAAATATTGAATATAAAATAGGAACCAAGTATAAGTGAAAATTACCCTTATTGCATCAAAAGAGCGGGTTTTAAGTCCAGATGGAGCTTTAATGGTGTTCCCATGCATGGGGTCACTAACCCAAGTGACAATTTGACCTGCTCTGCGAACTGCCCTGATAAGATGTGGAAGCTTCACTCGCATATTCTCAGCTCCCATTCTAACAATGACTGTAATTCTTCCAGGCTTGTTTTTAGGGTTCAGAATATCTATCAGCTTAACAAGTTCATCGGGAACCATCTTATCACTCACCTGAAAACCAAGTAGCATTTCAGTAACACCATTCTTTTTTGTCAGCGGTGCATTAACTATTGCCAAAAGCACCTAGGCCCTTCAGATGGGATTGCAGATTAGGTACTTACGCAGCATATCAAAATATAATTATAACTACTAATCAAGCCAAGCTTATGCAGATGTAATTTTGACAATGGAAGGAAAAATAATTGTATATTGTATACAAAATAAATAAATAAACAAAATAATGCATATGAATTATGAAAGACCATGGGCAAAGAGCATTTTATATGCACCTTGATGCCAAGTGGATTAGCAACTCCTCTCAAGAATTCAACATGAGCACCATCAAGTTGGCGGGTACGTTCCCCAACCCATAGCATGTGAGCTGAGCAATCATAATGAAGCCCAGTAGTAGAATCCTCCCTAGTAAGTGCTTGCTCATAAGGGAGAAGCAAACACTCATGGGAGGTCCAAAAGTCTGTTGTACTCATGATGGGATGGTCGGCTGTGAGCCCAGCAACATTCATGAAGCCAAGAGCCTCATCCACTCTATGGGCTAATTCACGGTACCTGTTGGCCATTACCAAAAAAGAACTGATGTTATAAAAGTTGAGGAATTCCTAATACAGCAATTCCAAGAACAAACAGTGTTGCAATATTTGCAGAAAGCACAAAAGATAAAGCATATATGGATTAGTTCAACCTAGTTGGAAAGGATCACTACAAAAAGATTGGAGCAATTGTAATTTTAACATTGTGTGAAAGGGAAAAAAGGTAATACATAATACTGTAAATAAAATCCCGTCCAGATTTTCTCTCAATCTCACTACTTTGAAAGAGTACAAGACAAGAGCCAGTGAGAATACCTCCCATTATAATGTCATCACTGCATTGAGTTCGTTCATTTCCAATTTTTCCACTCTTTTTCTGATTTTCTTCCTAATATCTAAAATAAGGGAAAATATCTAATATCATTCCCAATTTCCATTCCCCCTTAGTCTTCTACTATCTTTTGAGCAATATGGAAAGAGTCAGTTCAATTTTCAAACACCATCCATCCAAAACATTTCAAATATACAAGAATAAGAATTAATAAACACTGACGAGTCAAAATCCAGAAATAGATTTAGAAATGGCTAAAAATTATGCCTGTCTCCCTGTTCACTATGCTCCATGAAATCAAGATTCCATTGATTAACCCTTTGCATGGCAGCATAACCTCCCGTGGCAAATGCCCGCAAAAGGTTCAGAGTAGACACAGATTGGCAGTAGGCTCTTATCATCCTCTGTGGATCGGGGATTCTAGATGCCGCGTCAAATGCATCGCCATTCACATTATCACCCCTGTAACTTGGGAGCGTCACTCCATTCTTCTCCTCAAATGAATCGGATCTCGGCTTTGCAAATTGACCTGCCATTCTCCCCACCTGAATCACCATATCCAACAATTGAAGAATGTCATCCTCATCCATCATAAAATTTTAAAACCAGTAATATGTGAGACTATCTAATCATTACTCAATGGAAGAATTTGATCAACCACAAATCACAATACAAGACACCCTCCTCTTCCTCCAAGTCAATAATCTCACAAGGCAAAAGCCAAAGCTTCAAATAACTGAGCAAGAATTTGATTAACCCCACCACAACACAATACTCTCTTAGAATTTGAGTTTGGGCTTAACTCAACTCTAAAAATTAGTTCATAGAGTGAGGATTGCCACCAACTTCTATTCTCTATTTTGGTCATATCACCCCTCATGCAGGGTCAGAACATCTTGAGCATAAAGTTTGCAAGACTAGACATTTACTGATGGTGGATAGCACAATGAGCCCAACAACTATCATTATGATAGGCTTTGATACCATCTTACAATTCATCTCATATCACTAGTTAACATGACATCTCTAACACTCATTTTTTTCCTAAAGGAAGGTTCACTCCTACAAGTACCCAAATATCACTCAAAATACAAATCTATCAGACAGAGAATTAACAATAAATAAATAAAAAAAAAGATTTTTAGATGACCGAATGAAATAATTGAAAAGATTGACCTTGATAACGGGCATTTGGCCACCGAACATGAGGACCACACCCATTTGAAGGATGACACGGAAGGTGTCACGGATGTTGTTGGCAGTGAATTCCTTGAAGCTCTCGGCGCAATCACCGCCCTGAAGGAGAAAAGCGTTCCCCATGGCAGCCTGAGCGAGCTTCTCCTCCAGATTCCTCGCCTCGCCGGCGAAGACGATTGGGGGAAAAGAAGAGAGGGTTTGGAGGACTAGGTCCAATTCATTCGCATCTGGGTACTCCGGAAGCTGAAGCGCCTTCTTCGCCCTCCAGCTGTCCAGGCTCCAACTCGTCGATATTGTCCCCGCCGTTGACTTCGCACAATTCCGAACCACCGCGGATCTCCGAGGAGACCCGAAAATGCAAGGTTTCACCTTCAACGTGATAAGCGATGATGACGACGCCACAGCCATTCTCTCTTCTCAACAAAAAAACAAACCAACACTTATCTGATTCTGACTCAGATTGTATTGTGCTCCTATATATATTCTCCAGAAAAGGAGAAAAAAAAATTCATATATTTTGCTTTTTAGCTCTATGACAGTATCGTACACAGAATCTGTCACGGAATGATGCGATATGCATCCTGTGGGATTTGACTCTTTTGTACCAACACTTGTCTGATTTTGATTCATTTAAAAAAAATAAAAAAAAATCTTTCTTATATATGGATTAAAAAGTTAAGTTTTGATATTATGTAACTAGAATGTAATTAGAATAACACCACATTATTATTATTTAATTATAAATAAATATTATTATTAAATTTTATAATAACTATTTTAATATACATCGAAGATGATTATTATTTGATGAAATGTATATTAAAATTAAGTGTATATATTTATTCATGATAAAATAAAAAAATGATAACATTTTATTTTCTTCTTTTTTTGTGATAATTTTCTTTTTCTTTTTAACAACGATGATTACTTTTCTCTTAATATTGAAATAAAAGTGTTGATATTATATTATTAGTTTAATAATTATATATTGTGAGCATAAAAAAATTATAATGTCAATCAATTGAAAATTTATAGATTAATAAGATTTTGAAGATATTTATTATAAGTGTAAAATTGTTTTGTTAGCTTACATACCTCGCATTCTACAATTCTTGTGATTGCAAATCATCTGGCAAGAAATCGACCTTTGCCAACACGTTTTCTAATCTTAAAGCCTGGAACTCAGAATTCAGATTTGTAATCACATTCTATGCTTGTGCGCTTAACTTGGTAATGCAAGCAAGGTGCCAATCACTTTCATCCAACAAATTAGAATTTTTGTGGCATGCAAGTGGTCTGTTACTCTCATGCCTCCGATAGACGTCAGCAATTATCAGTAATAAACGTTTAGTTTTAATTATTTTTTTTAAAAACTACAGACATGCTACGTATCAATTAATGTTTTATAACGAAATTACATCACAAACGAGACAATGCTAGTCCGGGATGTTCAAGTAACATGTGATAACGACACAAAGATTTGCAGGTCAGTTGTTTAATTTTTTATACATAAATTTTTTATTATTATGTTAGAAAAAAAGAGAGATAAAAGTGACATTTTACAACTAAAAGAATTTTTTAAGAAAATTCATGAATTAATGTATCCAATTCATACCGTAGTAGGTTTGATAGGTGGAAGACACGGTCCTAAGAATAGTGCTCGGCTCAGCTGTTCAGTGTTCATAAAGTGAGCAAGGGATATTACGAAGGAACAAGAATATCAAAAATAGATAAACCCAAAACCCATGTATTAACCACACTTACGAAGGATACTTGTACAAGAACTTAATTTAATATACCGATAATAAAGCAAAGCAGGGGCAAACACCACAATTTTACAAGGTTTGCTGATAAGTCAACGCTTAATCCTCACAGAACTGGTTGGATTTTCCCTCCCTCATATTCAATGGCCAAAACTCCGACCATGATATACTACTAGGGGGGAAGAAAGGCGTCATTCAGTCCATCCTACCAGAATTGGACTTTCAATAGTAGGGGCTGTAGCGCATTGCCATTCTGAACCTTGGAACCTTTCTGCAATTAACAGAAAAATGTTATTATTTTGCTGTCAAAGGATAAATAGGAAACACATTAGAAACTGAAGAATAGAGTGTAACGTGTACCCATATCCATATGGAGAGTAGATAAAGGGAGGTGCATATGGGGTTCTGCCTCGAAACCCCCCCATGTAAGGATTGATGGTCCGACGGGGACGATACTGTTTCATCCCTGGTATGTTGGTCCTTTTAGCCGTTACCTGAAAAATGTTCAATAAGCAGAGATAATTAAAAAAAGAGGAAGCACACTATTTTTCAACAGCAGGAGCCTCTAGCTGTAACCTTTAATTGGCGCCCATGAAGTTCAGATTCATTCAGCAAAAGGGCCTCCTGAACAGCCTCCACCTCAAGGAACTCAACATAGGCATAACCCTTGGGTTGGCCAAACTTATCAGTTCGAATGGTGACTCTGTTTACTGTTCCACAAGACTGAAAATGCTGTTGCACTTCTTCAGGAGTGCATGAATAGTCCACCTGTGGAGAACATCAAATCCATGAGATTATATGAGAGCAATGCAACAAGTAAAGTGATATGAAAAAAGTACTATGTTTGCAAGTATCTGTTAACACCAAATTTTGAGGTTAAAAGATGAAACTTACCAGTTTCTAGTCTACTAGTACCAGATATAATTACGGTCACTAAATATCAATGCAACATTTAATGAAAAAAGTACATGTTTGAAAATTCAACAAGCCTTGTCTACAAAACCATCCCAAGTGGATATACTAGTAGTAATATTAATATATACATACAATAGAACTTTTCTGTGGCAGGTGTCACATCACTAACTCAAGACCAAAATGACAAAGATCAACCTTCTTTGACGGAACAACTAGGCTCTGTTTGTTTCTACGTTTGCAACCTTCATTGGCTGAAAGCAAATTATTTTTGCTTAGATAAAACAATGTTACGCATCTCAGATATACCCTCCAAACTCGGTCTCATGCAGCACACAAACAGGCACTACAACACCCTTCTAGCAAAATGCAAATAACTATGCCAATATAGGTTTTGCCCATGTGGTTGCAAGATTCATCCTCTAAAATGCAAGGTAGATCACAGAATAGAGTGCCAGCAGACAAATGAAAAAAGAAAGAAAAAAAATCTAGGAAGTTGAATTTTGTAAATCCAAATATTATTCAGTGGGTTCTTCAAACCATTGCTGCTGCTGTGTCATTTGAAGCTCTGCTACGATCTTGAGCAACTTGATGGGTACTGGGATGTGATGCCTTGTGTGATTTGGAAACCTCTGTTTCTGAGTGAATGGTAACTGGGCTGGCTTCTGCACCTGCAACTAACTTCTGTTTCCATTATCAACTGATTTGTCTGTGATACTTTAGTGCACTTGCAAAGTTTCAGAGCTTTGCTGGTCTGTGGGTGATGCCTTTGCATTCCTTGCTTCTACCACTTAATTTCAGTTTTTTCTCATCAAAAATGTCATCAAGAAGTCTGTTTTTCATAAGGCTAGTAAATAACCATAGAAACTCAAATCTATTATGCATTTTGAATTCGAAGATACTTAAATGCTACCTGTGAGTGTAATTTTATTATTATTGTTATTATTCCTTATTTGTTTTATGTCTTTATATATATAAAAGCAATATAATTTTACATTTCTACCTCCCTTGTCCAATCCTAGGGAGGACCTAGGATTTTGAGAACCCTACTCACTGAAGTGCACCAAAGTAGAAAAGGCCAATATTTTAAAAGAAATCCCAAAGTAGAAAAGGCGAATGACAACAATCCCTCAACATGAGAAAAAAAAGCCTACATATTACTTGAGCACTAAGCACCACAGTAAGTTTCCTTTGGATTTTAAATCAAATGACAAATATTCATGCATCGTATTGTACTTGTACCCAAAGAGCATGTCCTCTTCTCACCAGTAGGAGTCCAGATTCTTGATATCCAATCTAACCCATAATTGATTTCCTGTCAATCCCATCTCATTGCAAAAACTTTGGAATCTATACTAATAAAAGAAAGGAAAAAAAAAAACCTAGTTAAAGAGTTTTCCTTTTCACCTTTGATTGTAGACACCTTCGTATTTATTTATTTTTCTTTATTATTTGTTTCTTTCTTTTCCTCATTCCATAAGAAAAATATGCAAATTCACTCATTGACATCATTTTCCTCAACAAATAATTTTTTAACACTTTTGTCCTCTCCTCTATCCATCAATGTTTTTTTTGTGTTGTATATTTTATTTTTCCACTCCTTTTGTTAATGTCATACATTACTATTATTTTTCCTCCTTCAACTATATATCATATACTTTCAACTGCAGCATTACAAAACCAGAAAACTTGTAGATGGAAGCATGACCTGCGATTGTAGTCAAAACATTATGTCAAAGCAGGATGTCACTGCTTGGAAATATAATGAAACTTCAAAACAGCAGAAAGCACATTCATCAACTTTCAAGGATAGACTATGATGAAGTCCAACATATTTATTGTCCAATACACTTTGGCTCATAATTGAATCAGACACTACAGACCCATAACCCATATGATGAATGATGACAAAAGACAAACAAGCACAATAGAATGTTCTCATATAAGCAGGGTAAGAGAGAGCTCACATTGCCTACAAAGACTGATCGAGAATCTATTTCCTCTTTATTGGCCTGACTCGCAGAAGCATTTGCAGGATCTATTTGGAGATAAGAATCAATTACTGAGATTGGAGTCCAACAATACATTACTAATATGTTATGCATTAAAAAAAACATTGGTCACACACCATGCAGAAAACAAGGAAAAGAACAATTACGAGAAAAAAGAAGAACAAGAGGGAAGAAAATAACAGAAATAAAATTTGAAACTTAAGCATTAAAGCAAGAGCTCTTCTGAATTTTCAAATAGCAGTTAACAAAATTAGCTTGAACATCTCAAACAGAGTGATGCTATAGTTGTGTAGTGGCCCCTGCCTGCTACAGCCTACAGGGGCTGCTAGGTGCTAGCCTGCTAGAGCGGAGCGGTTTAGTATAGTGGAACAAATAGTCCAGATCAGTGCTATATGTGTTGATTCCAAAAAAGAATCTCTTGATCAACAGAGACATTAGGGCTGATTTTTTTGTTGTTGTGGGGAGCAAGGGCTATTTTTGGGATTTCTGATTTCAATTTCCAAAATTGAACTCTACAGCAGTAATAGTAGTGAAAATGACAAAGACTTGGATTTAAAAGATGATGATTGTTGATTGATGATTCTATCTAGGAAACTTGTATTTAATTTTTGTTGGTATTTACTTGTATGTTTTGTTCATGACACCTACAACTTTTTATTGTTAATTATGAACATCATCAACTGTGAGTTTTTTTCATTATCATTTTTTAGAATTTATGTTTAATATACTATATAATAAATTTAAAAAAATAGTCAGAAATAGCCTTATTCTGGATTTAAAACATTGATCTCAAATGAGTACAAGGATGTAGTTTATGATTTATAACAAAGTTAGAAAGCCTTTCCCATTACCACCAGGTAAGAATCTAAAACTAGTTGACTAATTAAAACATTTCTAACCAAAACACAAAAGATGGACTCATATCATAATGTAGAACCCTAAACTAAAAAAGAGCTAATTCCAATTTTGAAGATGTCCAATCCAACCCAACTCACTGCAAGCTCTAGCATTTTTTTCTTTCCAAAAAAGGTAATTTTCCAAATTAAGAAAAAAAGGTGATTTAAAAAAAAAAACATATTTTGGAGAAAAGAAGAAGGAAAAGGAGGCACCTTGCGCAGATCCCATTTCCTTCTCGACCTTGGCCTGCATCTCTCGCAAAGCAGCAGCTTCATCTTCCATCTCCTTCAAGCGCTTCTTCATGTCATCCAATTCCTGAACCCAATTCATTAGACATTGGTGAAGGAACACATTAGGGTTAGGGATTGAACGGCGGCAACGCCAAACAAGTTTGATCCAACGAAATTAGGCGAATGCGGAGAATTAAAATTAAAAAGAGAGAGAGCATTAATTAGTACTTCGCTGGTGTCGGCAGCGTGCATGTCGACGTCGTCGTTTTCCATGAGAACGTGAAAGAGGAACGCCGGCACCTGACTGAGCTGAGCGTTCGTTCAGTGTATGAATGATGCCTAACCCTTTCCCTTCGCTTGGCCCCTCCCTTCGACCTGTCAGGGGTTGGGTTAAACTACTTGGGCCCTAGACTCCTCAACTCAAACCTTTTTTTTTTCATTTCCCCTTTATTATTCCTTTTCGTTTTCTTTATATATTTTTCTATGTTATTTTCTATAAGTATTTTAAAGTTATATTTAAAATTAGTTTTTAATTAGCTGATAACATAAAAATAAAGAAAAAAATATTTTTAAGTCTACGTACTTTTTGATTATTATTGGTTTTAGACCCTTAGTTTATATACTTTCAATTCAAAGAAAATAATTATTTGACTTTGTGATTTTGTTTCTCTCCACACTAATTTGTTATGAACAAAAATCACATATTAGATAAATTAAAAATCACATGCTTTCAAAATAAAACAAAAAAATCTAAATTCAACAACTAAAAAATATAGAAACTAAAAGCAAATTCGATTGAAAATACATGAATTGAAAATTCATTTCCAAAAATAAACAAATTTAAGCGTATTCAAATTTAACTATACTTTTGAAAAGTGATGATAAATCAATTATGATTTGTAAATAATTTATAAATTTATATTATAATATCGTATTTGTTTTTAAAGCTTTTGTAAGTCCAGTTGACAGAAATCAGACTCGTGTCTCAAACCAATGATAACCTAAGTTCAAATTTTATTATTGGTATAAAAATCTTACTGATGAACAATTTATAAGCATTAAGTGAGCTTTAAAGTATCTCATAATTTATTAGTTTCTACTTCTCTTGACCTTTCAATGTAATTTTTGAAAAATTAAATAATAATTTGAACTTCAATATATGTTTCCATTATAATTAAATTATCCTTTCGGGTACAATATGCAACTTTGTGTAAGTTTAAATGACTACAATAGAATTATTAACAATTATATTATTATTATAATTAGTTTTAACAAACACGTGTAAGATCACGTTTTTTCTGTTAATATATTTAACATTTTTGCCAAAATAAACTAAAATAAAACCCTTAAAAAACATGAAAGAATAAAACAAGACTTCTAAAACTTTTAAAAAATAAAATACAACAAAACACTAAAACATAAATTACAAATAAATGACATTTAATCCATTGAAAACCATAAACAATAGCTTTTAGACATTATGCTTATTTTGTTGCATTTTAGAGTCAGCATAACCTTTCTAATGAAAATTTAAACATTTGCAATATGGTCAAATTGACCTTTTCAATGAAATTTTGTACATGTAGGATTCTGCTTCTTTAAGCAGTATCATTACCTGAACAGTTGAATAAATTGGTGAGTTTTTCTTTTCGTTATTATTACTACTATTTAAAAATTTCAAAGAACCCTAGCTTTGGTCATTGCTTGGCAAGAGGCAACTGGGAATTTGGTGTTACACAAATTTGAGGTTTGTAAAAAGCGGTTGATAGATTAGAGGAATGGCGAAGGAGTCATCGGAGTCACGCGGCTGCTGGAGAGTGTTGGAGTTTTACAGTGGAATCGGTGGCATGGTATGCGCATCATGTAAGCAAGTCTTTTTGCTTCAATTTCCGTATGCTAATACTCGTGTGTTTGTTTAGAGGTACTCACTGATGAAGGCCCAGGTGAACGCTCGAGTGGTGCAAGCATTTGAAATTAATGACACAGCAAATGATGTTTACCAACATAATTTTGGTCATCGTCCTTATCAGGTTTTACTTTTTTTTTGTTTTCTTTTTGAAATGGTTGATTTGAACTTTGAAGTTCTGTTTGCCTATTAGTGCTCTTGCTTATTGGGTTAAATATTGTGATTTAAAAGCTTTGTGTATGCATTAATTGTGATTAGGTGAGTATTTTTGGCTTATTTACAAGTACAAATTGTAGTTCCTAGGTTAATTTCTGTTCATTCTATAAAAGTTTAAATTCCTCTAAGCCGTTCAGAACAAATGAGCTTTACTCATAAACTTGGAGTCGATAAGCTAAGCGAAAACAAACCTTTTTTTCTTTTTTTCATTTTATTTTCGTGTAAGCCTGGGTTCTTTTTGAACCCGCTAGGGCCGGACTACTGCTGAGAGGTTTGAGTAGTTTGCTAAAGGTCTTAGGATCAAACCTTGTTCCCGCCATTGTGCACATAAAAGAAGTCTAGGTTCATTTTGGAGTTTGGCACTATGGCTTTCCCATCATTGTCAAACTCAAACTAGATGAATTTGGGCTTTAGATTATGGAGACATACAGATAAAGTATGAGATGATCAGGCTTAGCGTGATTAACATGTGTTGGTTGACTTAGGGAAATATTCAATGTCTGACTGCTGCTGATCTGGACAAGTATGGTGCCGATGCATGGCTTCTTTCTCCTCCTTGCCAACCTTATACACGACAAGGTGAGTTTTTCTTTTTCTCATCCTATGGATTGCCTTTTTTTTTTCTTTGGCAAAAAGTTACTCAATAATCTTGTGCTAGGTCTCCAGAAGGACACTGGTGATGCTCGGGCATTTTCTTTTCTTCAGATTCTTGAGCTCATGCCATTTTTATTGCGGCCTCCGAGTATGTTATTTGTGGAAAATGTTGTTGGATTTGAGGTTTGTCTTGTTTGATTGAACTCATTGGCTAAGACTCCAAATTAATTTCATTAATGATTTCCTCTATTCATTCTTTTTACTTCCTGTTTCCTTCCTTGGTTGCAGACATCTGATACGCATGCAAAACTAATTGAAATATTGGAAAAAACAAATTTTATCACACAGGAGTTCATTCTGACCCCTTTACAGTTTGGAATCCCATATTCCAGGCCTCGTTATTTTTGTCTGGTAGGTTTTCTTTATCATTGGTGTATTCTTTTCATCTAAAATGTAAATGGGTTTTTCGAAAGATTTTTGGATGTATTTTATATCATTGAGGAATCAGCTGGCAATAGGCAAATATGCTTTGGGATATGTTCATGTAACTGTAATCTTTTGCAACTGTGCTTACTTTTCTAAATTGTTTTAAAATTGAAATTTAAGTTTTATAGCCTCTGCTTTATCCAAAAAGAAATGAAACTTTGCTGTGGCCTATAACACAAATATTGCGAGGGTTTCTAATGAAAGTCTTCTTGTTGACTTAAATTGAGTTCACCTTTGTATTTAAATTTGTCATCCAAATATATAATATAACTGTTTGAATTACTTGGGAGTATGGACCTCTATGACTTAGTGATGTCTTCAATGTGTCATCAACTTACAAGTTACAATAACATTTTTGCAAATGAAATATCATACATTCATTACATTGGATCCTCAGCGGAGCAGAATTCAGCCTAATATTGGATCTATTATTCTGACTGGTTCAAACAAATGAAACAATATTATATTTTGAAATTATTTCATCTACCACAAAGCAAAATGCTTTCTGTTTTCCTATGATGTTTTAGAGTTACAAATTGAAAACAGAAAAAAAAAGACACTTGTTTATAAAGTAGTCAGGTAGAGTTTTTGGGCTGCATAACCATTGGTATTTGGGTGTTTATTCCAATCATATTAATTTATAGCTGTGTGAGAATATAAAATACTAAAGATAAATATGGGCTAAGAACAGTTTTTCCATTGATTTTGAATTGGAATGAATACTTCCAAGAGATTATTGGAGTAAGATTTCTGGTAAAGGTAATCACATTGAGTTTGTTAGTGCTGATTATGTTTGTTACTGGTGTTTCTATTGCACTTTGACCTCACTGAAAATTCATGTTAATAACTTGATTTGCAAATTGTGTGGGTTATTTCACATTTCACAGATGGTGGGGGCAGAAACCAATTTAGTTATACTAATATCTTCAACTTAGATTCTTACTATTTGAAGTGTAAACTTCTAGCTTAAAGATTTTTGTAATTGTTGGCTTGACTTGTATGTGTATAATTTTTTCAGGCCAAGAGAAAACCTTCATCTTTTGTTAATGAGTGTCTGAACAGCCAGCTGATTCAATCTCCACCGCCATTATTTGAGCATTTTGACACAGCGGCTGATGAAGATGATTCATCAAAAGAGGACAGGCAAAACTTGTTGCAGTCATGTCAGCCTATTGAGAATTTTCTTGAATTGAAGAACCCCAGCAGTGATATAGCTGTTGAATCTGTAGCTTTAAGGACTGATTTATCTAATGACGCTCCTAGAACTTTGGGGAAAAATAATGGTCATGATGAATATGAATCTTTGGACCAGTATTTCGTTCACCCAAGCTTGATAGAACGGTGGGGAAGTGCTATGGGTATCCTTGCCTTAGTAATTGGTTACAGCATATTCAAATCACCATGTTATAATGTGTACTATGTATTTCCCATCCCATTCCTTAAAAGAGCTTAGATGTTGTCTACCCTGATTCAAAGCGCTGCTGCTGTTTTACAAAAAGTTATTACAGATATGTGAAGGGAACTGGTTCCCTTTTGGCAACTGTCCAGGTAGGAATTCTATGTAGTACAAGTATTTACGTAATTCTAAAATTTGTTTCTTCTTTTCGAAGCACTCTGATGCTACACTATACTTTATAATCACCCCTGCCATCTTATGTTTGGTAGCTTGTCATTGTTGTGAATTTGAAGGGCTAAATTAATGACACATTGGAATGGCTACCCCTGTGGGTGTTAATAGTTTCTTGCTGATTGACATAAAATATCCTGTTAGTTTTGAATATTAAATGAGATATAATATAATATTGTCTATGATACTGAAGACTATGTTTCTTGACATTCACTTTTTTTCTAATCACCATGTAGTTTCCATTTTTTTTCTATTCAAGAAAACTGTATCCAGATAAAAAGTATAAAGCTATTTTCTCAAAATTGATCTTGAAACAATTGAGAAAATAAATGTAGCAAACCCAGCATTTTATTTTTATATTTTTTGGGCAAGAGGGGTGTTGGGTAACTATATGGTAGCAATTCCCTTGACCTTGGAACTGTTTTCACTCTTTGCTTTCCTCCCCAACTCAACATTTGAATGCGCAGCCAGTGAAGAGGGACAAAACATCACTGAAGGAGCAATGCCTTAGATATTTTACCCCAAGAGAGGTTGGTGGATTTTCTTTATTCTCAAGAATGTCAAATTTTTTTGAGTCAACATAATGTATGCAAGAATGCTTGCAAGTGAATGTACATCTCTCAGTGTCTGTAAAGTTCTCTTGTATTGATTTCAGTGCATATTACTAATCTATATGGTATTTGTCATCATATACGTAGGTTGCAAACCTACATTCTTTTCCTGAAGGATTTGTGTTTCCAGAGCACATTAGTCTCAGGCAACGGTATGCAATTTTATTGGTTTAAACAATATTTTTGCATTCCTATGGAGGAACACCTTATTTTAATTGTTAGTGGTGTTTACTTGTTGACTTCTTGTTAATTCTGAATTATATGCTTTTGTGCATTTATTGCTTGTGTTTTCTTATACTACTAATCTTCTTTCTTATACAGGTATGCGTTACTAGGGAACAGTTTAAGCATAGCAGTTGTTGCTCCCTTACTTCAGTATCTTTTCACTCAACCTTAATGATTTTTCAATTGCAACATCCATTCAACAGAAGCAGATATGTCCTAGGCCTATCTCCTATAATTTTGCTGTCATAGTGAGATCATGTAACAAATGTGATTTCTTGTTTCAATCATGATGATCCAACTCGTACATGAGTTTGACCATTTCTACTTCAGAATTCATATTTCTAATGTAGAGTTCTGTGGCCATTCTTTCAAAAATTGCCTAATATGTGGGGCGAAAAATGTAATTGAAATTTGGGAGATTCAAAATGTACTTGTCAGGCCTCTTGTAGAAGAAATGATGGGATCTTGTATCAAATTTGAATGTAAACACATTTGAGAAAATATGCAGTTAAATTTAAGTTTTCTATCGTGCTGAATTGGTGATAGTTTATAATGCATAGTTTCTTACATTTTGGAATTTAATAGTATGCACTTGATATAGCTGTTTCATACCTTTTAAGGTTATATGATGACATCACGACCGGTTGTTTCCGAATCACATAACTAGCGTATTGCATAATTCATGTACCGGTTGGCCTAATTCCCCCTTAGTCCCAAACATTTTATTTTTGTTCCTTTGTGGGTGAATAGAATCATGCCATATATTTCAAATATGTTTGTACATTATTGGAATTTCTTCTGACATTGTTTGATTTATTATTATGAGAAGAGATGAGAGAAATGAGATTAAAGATAACAAGACTTGATTACTCCTAACACAATCAAAATTCCAACCGTGAAAATCGTTTCTTATGGAAATGGAAACTGATTTTCTAGACATGAAGATGTGAAATTGATTATATTATCATGAGAATTGATTAGTAAAGAGTATTGACTATCAGAGAAAAGAGAATCATCACAACAAAGAGGATTGATTATTAGAGAGGAAATAGAAAACAAGGATCGATTATGAGATAGAGGAAAAAAGGAAAAGAATGGAAGAACAAGGGATCAAGGATGATTCTTGCTCACTTGTGCGTGGAGTATTTTAATTGGCGCAATCAAATGACTGGGGAAGCAAATTAGAGGTTTTTCAGGTTGAGAGAGGACTCGAAAGTATGTGAATGATACACAATGAAAGATTAATTTAGACACTCAACATTATAATTTAGTCTCTTATCACTTTTCACAGTTTAAGTTGTGTTTTTCCCTTCTGGACATGAATATTTTTTTATATGGAGTCCACCAACTTTAAATTTATTTCTCTCAGTGGAAGTTGTGTTTTCTCTTTAGCAAACAACTTCAATTTAAGATAATCTTCATTTTCTCTTCCTGCTCTTAATTCTTATGCTATTTTTCCTCTACCAAACAAAGTGACAACTATTAGAAAGATGAAATGGTAATTTAAAAATATATTCAATGAATAAAAAAATTAGAAGATTAACAAAGGACTCGAATGAAAAAAGCGTAAGAATTAAAGTATAACTTCAAAAAAAATAAATAAAGAATCAAATAAAAATTAGTAATATTTAAAGAATTGAAACTATATTTAAGTACTTCGATCAATTTTAGAATTTCATCTCTACCAAAAAATAAATAAATAGAATGTCATACTTTAACAACAGCATGATAGGTGTTCACAAATCACAATATTTTTTGAGGTCTATTCATATATCATGTCACAAAAGGAAAAAAAAAAAAAAAAGAGGATATATCAAATAAATGTATTGTGGAGTGTACTTGGCTGAAAATAAATTTAGGCAAGTAGGTTAGAAAAATGTGGCGCGTTGATTCCTTTGGCGCCCAAGTAGTTAGTGTGAGAGTGTGCAGAGCAGAAGCATGGAGAAGGAGAAGGAGAACTGGGAGATGCCAATGGCCACCTTTCTCATAGACCACCATTCCGACCAGCTCCGCTCCATCTCTTCTTCTCCGGATCCCAACCTTCACTTCCCTCTTTTCATCGAGTACTACTATTATGCCATTTCTTTTCTACTTTCTCTTTCTCTTTTCTTTTACTGCTATGCAAAATTAACCCTCTTCTTCTTTTTAGTTACGCTGAGTTGATGGAGGATAATCCTCGCATTGCACGTCTCCTCTTTGCCCAACCCAAAACCTACTTGCCAGTATTCGATGATGCTGCCCTTTGGGCCCATGTCCGTAATTCTCTCTCTTTTCTATTTATTTTGATTTGGAAGAGATAAAGGTGGAAGCTTGACTTTGATTTGTGTTCTGGGTCGTGTTAGAAAATCGTATTGCGAGAAATGCCGGATGACAAGAAGGGGGTTGAGAAAAAATTCATTCATGTTCGTATTAACATCAGTGGCTCACCCCTTGAATGCCCTGGTCTGCTTTTTTGCCCTCTACTTGTTTGTTACACTACCCCCATAGGGACCCTGACATCAAATGTTGATTGGTTCATGTGTGTTTTGTTTTGTTTTGTTTGATGTAATTAGAAACTTTTCCAAGCATAGGGCGTGTTCGAGTGCACCACCGTGGAATTCTTCTCACTCTCAAGGGGATAGTTATCAGGTCAGGAGCAATCAAGATGCATGAAGGGGAGAGGAAGTATATTTGCCAAAAATGCAAAAACAGGTGTGTCCGCTTCTTTTTTTTTTTTTTCCTCCTTCATACTTTGTACGGCTAGGATATCATGGTTAATTCCTCTTTGTGAGAATGTTGCAAATATTAGCCGCACAAGTAATATTAACAGTTGCATGGATGTGGTACGGTTTTTACTACTACATTATTTGTTAAACTATACACACATACCCAATTCCAATTTACTATGCTTCACAAAACCTTGGTTCTCTTTCATTGTATTATTCCAGCCCTTTCTCTAGTTGGCTGGCAGCGTTTTAGTCAAGTTTCCCAAGGATATTATCAGAAGCATTGTAACCTATGGTTTCCCGTGTGCTTCTGAGCCACAAATTCCAATAAGTTTGCTTTTGATTTCTCTATCTCTCCTGTCAAACTCGTAATGGATCAAGTTTTAAATTCTTACCAGGACAGTGGAAACCTTTATGACCTTGGTAGATATCACAGTGTTAAACATGCCAGGAAGTCAAACTATCTCTTAAAAATCATTGAATTGTTTATATATGTAACTAGCTTGATGCATATGACATGCATACCCTAGCATGAGGGAAGTGCTTGAATGTTGTAAACAACTAAACATTAGCTCTATTAGTAACTGTAACTGTATTAGCTGTACATATGAAGTCATACTATTGTGATATACTACAGGCTGTAATTAAGTGCTCGCACTGTGTGTATCAGTGTGTGTGCTTGCAAATCTAATTCATGTATCATTCATGAACCCACTGGAGTCGACCTAGTGGTTGGGAATTTCAGTATTTGCATAAAGTCTTAAGTTTAAACCTCATTGTTGCCATTGTACACCAAAAAACTGATGTATGTTCACAACTTGGTAAAGATATCTGTTTTCTGCCCATGTACCTCACAATAAGTTTGTCACTTATCAGTTAATGAAGTATGTGTGCAGCTTCCCAGTTTATCCCGAGGTGGAAGCTCGAAACTCCATATCACTACCTTCAATTTGCCCAATTCAGGTATCTACTGCATTTTCCCTACAATCCTTGGATATTTGCTCCCATTTCTTTACCCAAAAATAAATAAATAAATGGCGTGGTATGCATTTATATATTAAAATGTAAGATTTAGGATTTCCTTGTGCTATGTGAAGCTTCTGGCAATAAGTTGAGAAACTCGTAGGTCAACTTTCTAATTCACAAAATTTCCTGAAAGCTTAAATTTTTATTTTGAACTTTTATCTTTTCAATGTTTATGTGCTAGTTTTTTTCTGTAAATCTGATATTAGTATACTTTTTAAATTGGCAGACTATCTTTTTTTATTTAGTTATGTTGGTTATTTGTTGTTTATATTATAATAACAGCAGTCCAAGCCCTGTGGTGGCACAAAATTCCAGTATGAAGAGAATACTATAGTATGCCATGATTATCAGGAGATAAAGATTCAAGAAAGTACACAGGTGCTAGGTGTTGGGGCAATTCCTCGTTCAATTCTTGTCATCTTAAAGGATGACCTTGTGGATGTTGTTAAAGCTGGAGGTATTTAGATTGACTTCAAATTTTGAAAACTATTGTATGGCATACACATTGCATTTTAACATATGGCTTGGTCATATTTTTTTTTCAAAAAGCAAATTTATTAATGAGGGTCAGAAGAGTACAAGTTGGACCCTTTAATAACCCTTCCAGCAAAAAAAATAATTCACATACTGGCTCACATTAGTCACCATCATTCGAAAATATTCACAATTAATACATGCAGTGACCTAACTACTTTGGACATGCATATAACCCCAAACCATTTCCACCCCCATTATGTGTCCTGCAGCCTGCAACCAGCAACCAGCTTTTCTGCTTCATAATACTTGTGCACAGAAATCCCAAAATTGAACTTCCTCTAATCACTACTTAGTGGTTTCAATGCAACTTACACCAAATTCCTATGACTTCCAACTGCACGCACATCATTCTTGCCTTTAGCATAATTAATACTCACTACACCGATTGCCACCTCACACAGCTTTAGCCATCTCCCCTGGTCTTCTCATTACCCTCCTTGCTCCCCACAGAGAGACTTCGTTTCACCATGCTAACCTTCCACACCCTTCACACCTGTCTTCCATTTATCCTGTAGCGCGTCTAAACAAGCCAATGGATTTAATGTGTGGTAGCCCTATTTTTCATTCACAACCCCTCCTCACCAGTTATTATACCCCTACACTGAAGATTATCTTTGGTAGCAGTGAAAGTTATGAGCAGGTCTCAATTTAATGTGTGGTAGCCCTATTTTTAATTCACTGATATTGGATCTAAAAAATCTAATCCATAAACTATGAATTTTCCTTTCCTAAAATTATTTTAATGATGGTGATGGAAGAAATATAATAACTTGTTAGTCCTTATCCTACACTATAGAGTATAGAGTATAGACATTTTTCTTTTCATCCAAAAAGAATCAAATTAAGAAATACTCATAGTAACCTTCTATAGTTTCATGTTGATAAATTAATAAAATTATCTGGGAACCTGTTGAACAATATAATACCATTACCATGTAAAGATTGTTAGGAAATTTGCAGGCTGCCATCTGAATTGAGAATGGGTTTTTGGAATTGGCTCCCTTGCCGGATCACACCCCTTTTTCCCAGCCATTATAGCATGTATATTGCCTAGGAATGAGGGGCATGATGAATTCATAAATGCAATATTTGATGTTAGATGTTTGTTTATGGAGAATTTTAATTCCTTTTTACTTGCAGATGATGTGATTGTCACTGGTCTCTTAACAGCAAAATGGTCTCCAGAGTTGAAAGATGTGCGCTGTGACCTTGATCCTGTATTAATTGCCAACAATATAAGGTGCAAAAGAAGTTCTCACTGTGCTTACCTTAAAATTAGAAAGAAAAAATTAAACATCCTAGTATTTGACATTAGCCATTTTGGTGAGAGACCCCAAAGCCATATAAATCCAATATCAAGGTCCCATACCTCCCATGCTGGATTCTAGTTCTGTACCCCTTACCTAGTAATTGTGTCCTAACATTCTTCCATGCAGACCATGCTCCATAGCCCTAGCACCCACACCACAGGCTGGTTGTGCCCTGGCCCTTTGACTATTCATGGAAAACACTGCAATGTCATCATTACCATCATTGTTTGGTGGAATGCTACTGCCACAAACATTGAAGAAAAAGGGAAATAAAAGAGGACACAAACCAGAGCAGCACACAGTTCATGCAAGGCATACCCACCTCGCCACTCTCTTCTAAATCTTCTTATATTATATCCCTTATTCCAACCAAATCATTTCTTTCACTTGTCCATGTGTCTATTCTGTTATGATTAGAGCCCATTAGTGAAGTAGGGTCCACTATTGAATATTTCTTTATGGATTCCTCGTCGCCCGTGGGTACTTATTCACTACTCTTCCCTTGATTTCCCCGAGTGTAAACCTTATTAATAGGTGATATTTTAGAGAGTAAGTTTCATATGATATATGTTTTAATATTTTTAAACAAAGTACAGATTAAGTACTTCCAGGAATTGAACTTATGATTTAAATTGTAGTCATCTACTATGATCCAATGGTTCATGTGTATTCTGAATTTTTATTTTCTCATTGTTGTCAGGAGAATCAATGAACTGAAGTCAGAAATTGATATTTCTGATGATATGGTTAAGAAATTCGAGCAGTTTTGGGTTCACTTCAAAGATTCACCTCTAAAAGGTGGTATTCTGATAACACACTTTTGGCATTGCTTGAATCATTTAAATTCATATTTTTGGAACCTTTTGTGTCTTTCCCGATATTTGTGATTTTATATTGTTTGTAAGAACCTTAACTGCACAACACAACATAATTCATCACCTATGATGTTTGATCCAACTCAGCCTAGACTCCCCATATGCCAAATTTGGTTAATGACTGTATTGTGTGAGATGAATACTCTAAAGCCTTTTCAAACTGATCCAGGGAGGAATGCTATTCTACGAGCAATTTGCCCACAAGTATTTGGCCTTTTCACTGTCAAGCT
Source organism: Glycine soja (assembly GCF_004193775.1). Lineage (NCBI taxonomy): Eukaryota > Viridiplantae > Streptophyta > Magnoliopsida > Fabales > Fabaceae > Glycine > Glycine soja. Next base: position 4,313,678 of record NC_041016.1, read on the forward strand.
GGCTGGTAAACACATTCACATTAGGTTATGACTATTTACGTATGCATCTTGAATTTTGTTGCATTTTAATATAGGTTTGGTACTTGCTATTTAGAAGCTTTCATCCCGGACTTACCATTTGTTTTGTGGATTTTGTTTGAAATATTTTCTACTTGTATTGAAGAAAGAATATAGGAATCTATGTATGATGAAGTCCCTTGACACATAATTATTTCAAATGTAAATAAAATGAAAATACCTTGATTCCTATTGGAAAATTTATTATGTAAGTTTTAAATTAAAAAAAAAATTGAACCCTAAAATGAATAGTTCAAATAGAGTCAAACTTTCAATTGATCTTGAAAATGGAAATCCCCAAGATGAAGACATGGTCTCTCTGGATCCCATTGAATTTCATTCAAAAGAGGATCCTTATGAAGATTGTATAAGAAAATACATGACTTCAAAAAGAGTTTCTAAGGGACTTAGTCCATGACAGGACTTAGAGGGTCAAAAGAGTTGCAATGTGGAGATCATTTATTCAGTACAAATTCATGTCAGTGACACACTGACATGAAATGACTAGGATAAAGACTTATGGCTCATGGCTTTGTTAGTATGGATAAGAAGTTAAGAACACGAGAGGATTTGTTCTCAAACTGTATTAGAATCTGAGAGAGAATGTGAAATCTGAAAAATAAAATCCGAAAGTCAACTTGTTTTTCTGAAAGTTTAATATGAGAGAGTTCATACTTATATACAATATGTGAGACTCTTAGAAGAGTCTTGAGCCAACTAATGGAAGTGCTGACTCAGCACAGTTACAACACAAATGTAACTAATCTAACTGAGATAATAAAATTGTATGTTACAGAGACTAAAGTAATATTATACAACCACTAAACTGAACAGAGATAGTCGCAGACTATATTTCTAACAAACTGAGAATTATTTTTTTCCTTTAATAAACTATCAGTCTGTCTTTTTCTTCTTTTACTGAAATTCTTCTTTTCTGTGAATCATTATCATATCTCTATGCAAACATCTCATGTCTTTTGCTTCTGCAATCAGTTGCATTAACACTTATCGGAGGTGTGCAACATGTTGATGCTTCTGGAACTAGGGTAAGAGGGGAGTCCCACTTACTCTTGGTTGGTGATCCTGGTATGCAATCCATTGCTTTAACTATTTCTACTGCCGCCAATGGTACCACTAGTACTATTGATTACTCCTATAGCTATACAAAAACATGAAAGTAACATCCTGTACATCCCTGAAAGTAACATAAATTAGACCAAAAGCATGACTTTTACCATTCTTGTGATAATGTCGGAAAAATGTTAGAGGTGTAGCTTAGAAGGCATCTAATTGCTTAAGTTTTTTTGTGGTGCTTCTGTTACACCACTACTTGTTTAGTAAATTTAATTAAAAAGAATCTTCTGCAAGCTTATCACTTGGTAGAAAAGGCATCAAAATTTTCTCTTTTAGGATTTATATATTTTTTTGTTCATTGGCTGGGATTTATATTATTAAATTTCTGTATGCTCTTAAACTTCCACAAAAATTGGATGATGCTTCACTTAATGACTTGAGTTATGTGTTTGCTATCTATCAAATACAGCTTTCTTAATTATATATTTGAACTGTATGTTGACTTTCCTGTTAGTTCTTATCATCAAATTAAGGGGAAAAGTGAGATTGAAAAGTATTACTTCTAAATTTCCCTCACATACAACATTGTTAAATGGTGTGGCGGATTTTTTGCCAACTGCCATAGGCAATTTGTGAAGGGAGACCTGCTATGGTGGCACCATAGGCCACAATGGCGTGTTTACATGGCAGAATTTTGGCCTTCCGCCATGTTCTGACATCCACTGTCGATAAAATTGCTCACATACTGTCTTTATTACAGGCACCGGAAAATCTCAGTTTCTTAAATTTGCTGCAAAATTGAGCAACCGTTCTGTTATTACCACTGGGTTGGGAAGCACAAGTGCAGGATTGACTGTTACTGCAGTGAAGGATGGAGGTAAGTTTCATACAGCTAAAATTTTCACAGCAACAGATTCTTTTACTGTCATTCACACTTTATTGTACCTATCCTATTTATATCCACGTTTTGTGTATCTGTCAAATCTTTGTTTCTGTTTGAATTCACCTCTAGCTATTAAAGCTATTTTATTGAAGTACTCTGTAAACTATTGAGATTTCTCTTATATTTGATAAAATCATGTTCTAGTTGCATGTGTAGTCCTAGACCCTGTTCAACATTGTTGTTGAACCCTTAACATGAGAGAATTGCTAGGTTATTTTGGATTTTTAATAATTATTTGTTGTTGGTGGTGCATGTCCTATAGAGGACTATTTGTTTATGCCACATGTCTTTTTCATTCAGTTTTTTTGGACTTTCCTCTCATTGCATTTTGTATAGAACAATAATGGTGATGATTGTTAAAGTCATAATCTAGCATTTCAAGTGTACTTTAATTTAATCATACATATCTCATTTAACTTTGAATACAAAATTCAACATGTATGGATCTGCATACCTTGTAGATGGTTATACTAAATGCAAGGCCAATTTGTGGAATCTTTAGGGGAATGGATGTTAGAAGCTGGGGCTCTTGTTTTAGCAGATGGAGGCTTGTGTTGCATTGATGAATTTGATAGGTAAGCTCTAGCATAATTCCTTGGGTTTTAAATTTTTTTCTGCAGATTTTTCTTTACCAAATATTGTATGTAGTCAAGTATTATCCCAATTTTGAAGCTGAAAATCAAAACAAAGGACAGGATATTCATGTTTGGAGTTTTAAATTGGTTTATTATACAGTAAATCTTGTGTTGGTAAGAACTACAAAACATTTTCTTTAGGCTTTTGTTTGTTATATTTAAAGATTTGATGTTTGTGTCTATGGCTATGCACAAAGATGCTTTCATTTCACCAGTACCTTTGTGAATCACAATTTTCTAATTTATCATTTATGAATGACAACAAAGCTCTCAGTCTGCAATGAAGAGACCACCCTTTGTTTTAATGGGAACTGAGCTTTAACTTTTAACTGCACTAAGCCACCAAGTTTCTTCCATTTGTAACTTGGAAGACCTGGACTAGATCTACATTTGATTGGTTATACTTGTGCATTACCAGGAAGCTTGGATAACCTTAAGTTGGTTGAGGCACTAGATGCTTTCATGAAACTTGACAGTTCATATTTAATGGAAATTCTGGCAGGACTTTATATTTTTATTTTGCATCCTGGCATTGGGTATGTAACTAAACATTATTTTGGCAGTATGAGGGAACATGATAGAGCAACTATACATGAAGCCATGGAGCAGCAGACAATAAGTGTTGCCAAGGTAAAATGTTTCAATAAATTATTTAAAATTTGAATGAACTTTAGCTTTCTTTGGAACACAAGTAAAACTGGTGCTGGCAGGTTTGTGGTAAAAAAGTGTGGCTACTGATTTACTTTCTTGCTTTATTCAGGCTGGTCTTGTAACAACACTAAGCACTAGAACAACTGTATTTGGTGCCACAAATCCCAAAGGACAGTATGATCCTGATCAACGTATCACTTATGTCAATATATATTAGTTTATACTATTTAAGATTATTGTCAAACTACAGTCCCTGCTACTCTTGATCTTCAATTTCAAGGGCTTTGAGCTCTTTCCTCTCTCTTCTAGATTATTATGTCTGAAGTAGTTTACTATTACAGTATTACTTCAGTTCAATTACTATTGCTTCAGTTCAATACTTGTTAGACTTAACCCAAGGTAGCTCTGTCCATCAATACAACACTCTCTGGTCCTTTATTAAGCAGGTTTGATATTGTCCTTGTTCTCTTGGATACAAAAAATCCTGATTGGGATGCAGTAGTTTCATCTCATATTCTTTCTGAGGTAATCTTTATCCCTGTAAAATGCATACAGCTTCCTGTGGTTAAGATTATAATATTTGTAAGAAAACTAATATCCAGGCAGAACTGGATAGAACCACCAATGATGAAGATCTGGTAAACAGCTGGCCACTTCCTACACTCAAGAGGTAAGGTATGAGGCTAATGGCCATGAATAACACTGTTTGCAGATCATAAAACTTGGAAAAGGAAAGGATGTTTTGAGTCTGTCTTGCTTCAGTGTTATACTCTCTTAGGTGCCTTTCTCTTGATCATCTTTAAGCTAACAGCAAATTAAGAATCTAGATTTTAAATTTAATTTATCTTCTCTATAACTTGGTTATGGAGCCCATTGCTCCATGATTATGTTGGCATTTTGAAACTGCTCATAATTTTAGGCATAGTAGTCAATCGTGCACTATTGTGGAGAGCAGCCTTAGCCTGTAATGGAATGTCATGACCTTAGTTCTGTGCAAAATTCAATCTCCATTGAGTTTCTTTTGGCCTGTAGGAATATGGTTCAAAATTAGATATATCTGGTTTATTTCTGAACGAGTTTTAAGTTTAATATTGATGACTTTGTAAGAAACTCTTAGTTACTTACAATAGTGAAAAGAATCCTGCAGGTACATACACTATGTGAAAGAACATTTCAGACCAGTCCTTACGAGAGAGGCTGAAATAGTTATATCTAGCTATTATCAACTTCAAAGGAAATCTGCTACTCATAATGCAGGTTTGACCTAGAAACCTGTTGCTATGTAAATTGAGTATAATACTTGATCAATTTATGTCATTTTCCTTGGTTGCAAATTTGCAATGTAGCTAGAACAACTGTCCGTATGTTGGAAAGTTTGATACGCCTAGCTCAAGGTATGTAACTAGGACTGAATGAAACTTCTCTGGTTAACTTATCCCTCTTATGTGTTTTAACTCTTTAAATGTCACAGCCCATGCAAGGTTGATGTTCAGAAATGAGGTGACTCGACTAGATGCCATCACGGCTATTTTATGCATAGAATCCTCCATGACTACCTCAGCTATTGTGGATTGCATTGGGAATGCTCTGCATTCCAATTTTACTGACAACCCTGATCAGGAATGTATCCTTGCTGTCTTTCTTTGCATAAATTAGCCTTGCATACATAATAAATTTAATGTAACTATGGAAATCAAGCCTTATCCTACTAAATGGGGTCAGTCACGTGGGTCATTGAGTGGGCTCTTTTGCCAAAAATGAAAATTATAGTAAAGCTATTTGTGTCATAATAATTTTATGGACTAAATTTTTTTCTTGAACCTAATACAGTGATATGGATATTAGTGTTCTTTAGTTTACAGAAAATTTTTATGTGATCTTTTCACATAGTAATATCATTCACCTTAGTCAAAAGAGATCTATCTGCAGTGGAGAACAAGGGGAGCAGATATTGTGAGTATTAGTGCAAATAATGCATGTAAATGGCCTTTAATTTTGTGCATAGCTATGTAATATTCTTGTGCTGTGTTATGTCCTCTCTTCACAGCTTTTTTATTTTGCTTCAACAAGAGCTTCTTTACTACACAATGAAACAGATGCGAGGCAAGAAAGATTGATCCTAGAAAAATTGGGATCAATAGACGACATTTGATGAATAGCATGGAGGAGTGAACGCAGAGAAAGGAAAACAAGATGGAAGAGTCATGTTGTATCATGAAGTGGTTTGTTTTGCTTGGCTTTGCTATTTTTTATTACAATGAAATTGATTGCTTTAGCAATGAAGGGGGCAATATTTTTTGTTTCTAAATGATACAAATGTCTTTCCTTTGTTTCTTGTGTACTTTTAGCTGCCTCTGGTTGAGCACTTCTGAGATATTTGACCGTCGATTTGCACGACTATCATTCAGTTCACAAGCTACCTTGTAGCGAATTATCTAGTTTCCTTCCCGATGTATATGATGTTAATGGAGTTGCAAGCTTTACGAATCAAAACAAATTAATTCTATGGAAAGATTCCAAAAGTTACATATCGAACTTAAGACTATCAAGAATCAATTTGTAACACAACCAATCCAAATCCCTTTTTCTTTCAAGTACTAATTGCATACTCCTTTTCTTTCAACAAGTTAAGCACTCGTTTGTACTGGGATCAATCAAGTTGGATTTAGATGGGGTAGGGCTCTATTGATACGTCATTACCTACAATTCGAATTGCCTAAACACCTTTGATATGTGGGTTTGTGTGTGTGTGAATTCATTAGGGAATTTCATTGTAAGTAAATTATATCAACATAGGAAAATTTGACGTGATTCTTCATAAAATAATGATTTCATCAATTGGTCAAAACTATGTTGAGCAATATCTTTGAAGTTTTCACAATAGGTGTAGAGTGGAATAAAGTGCTGTAGAGTGTATTAAATTTTAAAAAATTACTCAACTAAGATTGAGGTTTTATTATTTACTTCCTGAGTGTTTGGTTAAAGCCAAAACGTGTGTAAAATATGCGACTTCTGGAAGCTACAAGGAGTAGCTTTAGGGTTGGACGCAGAATTATCGTGCAACACGCACCCAATTATTACAATTTTATCACTTTTACACTTTGAAAAAATACCATAGTACAATATGTGCACATTTGGATTTGATTCATGTTGGATTGTTCACAAACATGTTAGAAATATTAGTTAACATCATCTTAAGTAAATGTTTCCATATTTAGTTTTACATTAAAGAATTGTTTGAGTTTAGAATTGACTTGAAATAATTTTAAGTTTAATTTATTGCTAACTTACTTTTAATTAAAATCAATTTTATTTAAAATTAATTTTATAAATGCTCACCTAAATATAAGTCCTTGAAGGAAAAATATTCTCTCCATTTCTTTCATTACCATACTTTTTGAGAAAATAAATGATATTCTTTATTATATGTGACACATTTTTATTTCATTAATTTCATCAAAATTGTAATAATGGAAGAAATGAAGGGAACAATAAATGAAAAGGATCTTGAGCTGCGATCACAATGCCCATGAAATTCTTTAATTTTGAAAAAAGCACAAATGTTAGAAAATATAATTTAAAAATAGTCATATTAAAAGTTCGTGCTCCAAAGCTAAACATTAAACATATAACATTTAACATTTTACAAAACAATCGGGTAAAATAAGCATTTTACAAAATTTTAATAAACTCTTAACCTTCTTTTTTTTGTCTTAATCATTCGATTCATCAAGAGAAAAAGATTCGAACTAATCCGGAGTTCGATCAAAAGGTAAGTAAAATTTGATCAAAAATTATTTCGTTAAGGATAAGATCCGAGTATTGAACAATTCAATCTTGATTTCAGTATATTAATAACTTATGTTGAATTATTTGATTTATTAACCTTCTTTTAATAAAATAATTTAAGGATTACCAATGTTATTTACTTGAAAAAAGACAAATTAAAGAGTAATTTGTGAAAACTAGTTGACAAAGTATCTTTAGTGAAAGAAATTATTCTGTAAAATTATTAGGTTGTCTAAGATTGTTATGTGTGTTTTTTTTTTTTTTGGTGAAGAAATTATTACATGTTAATACTTTTGACCAGTCCTTAAGAGACACGTACTCATATTTTAAATTTATAAAAAAATAACACTTAATTACATATTATATAACGATTAATAATCTTGAACCACCAAATAATTTATCAAAATATTAATTACCTGTCATACATGAAATTGGGGTGTGTAAAAGTTAAAATCCCAAGTTAACCAAACCACATCTAAACACCAAACCAAATGAAACTGAACCAAAAATAAGCAGACCGTTTCGGAAATGGTTTTTGTCGGTCTGGTTTATATGTTAGAATACAATAAGTGAAGAACACCAAAACCCAGTCCATTTCATTTTGCAGAAAACAACAGGGAAAGAAATTTCTGACCCTAACCGCGTGTCGTTAAAATCCTCAAACGCAGAGTAGACATAGAATTATCAAAAAGCGGGGAAAGGGAGATTGAATTCGATCCTGGGACGTTAACGTTGTTTCAATTCAATTGTGGTCCTGTCGGTGCCCTATCTCAGACGACGATGGTACGATCCCTCTCTTTACTAGATCATTTTGTTTGCAGTTATTTACTTCTTCTTTTCAGATATATAATCATATGCCTAAGTGAGTGGCTTCATTTTATTTTATGTATCTGCAAATCTAGGGTTTAGAACAAATAAAAAATAAAAATAAAAAGAATTGTGATGAATCAACCATTAACTTGTGCAATTCCCTATCAGTCATCTTTATATAGAGGGGAATCCAGGAGGTACAACAATAAACCAAGAGGACGTCATAATTTGACAACGCAGAAGAAGCAAGAGATTAAGGAAGCCTTTGAGTTATTTGATACTGATGGCTCAGGTTTTGTATATACACTTTATCATCAAAATAAATCTATGGTCCAATAGTTTTCTGTTTTTATTTTTTAATGTTATTACTTTGATGATTTGTAGGTACTATTGATGCCAAGGAGCTGAATGTTGCTATGAGGTATTGTTGTTGTTCATAGTCTTAAAATGTTTGTCGTATTGTTTGGCTGTGTTGTTTTTTTGATGTCCACCTTATCTTGGCAGGGCCCTTGGATTTGAGATGACAGAAGAGGTATTATCCTTATACCAATATTTCTTATGATTTAATTGAATTTTGCAATGAATGGGTTTCGATGATTGCCTCCAAGAATTCCAGATCTTTGTCACAAGGAAGGGAGCCATCTGTCTCTTTACTTGTCCATGATAGCTGAAGCTAACTTCCCCCTGCCCCTCCTCTTTTATTGTTTTATTTAACATTTACCTGTGGGATGCGGTTATTCTTCTTCTTATTCAGCTTTAGGGAGTCAATTTCTTGTAATGAAATCCAAAATAAAATTTAGTGTTGCAGTGGTTTGTGTACATTATGCCTTTTGTTAGAGTTCTGTTGCACATTTCTAATAGATAGATAACCTACCGTGTCATTTCAGCAAATCAATCAAATGATAGCAGATGTGGACAAGGATGGAAGTGGAGCAATTGATTATGACGAATTTGAGTACATGATGACAGCCAAAATAGGAGAAAGGGACACTAAAGAGGAGCTCATGAAAGCTTTCCATATTATTGATCATGATAAAAATGTAAAGTTCTTCACTGCTATATACATCATTTATACTTCTTGATTCTCATTACTTGTGGTCTATTCAGGGAAAGATATCCGCATTAGACATCAAGCGCATTGCAAAAGAGCTAGGTCAAAATTTCACTGACAGAGAGATTCAGGAGATGGTTGAGGAAGCAGACCAAGATAGTAAGTTATTCTAATCATTTGCTTGTCAACTTTCTAATAACAAGAAAACTTTTACTTCTGATATTGAGGATTTGTATTCTATGGTTAACTGGGTGTGGATACATGAACTTTTGATTATGCTGACATAATGTTGTGTGTATATGAAAAAATACTATCATTGGTCACTACTTTGGCCTTCTAATTGGCTGAGATTTCTGCACTCAAAATATTAACAGAAAAGACAGAGGCATAAAAAATTCATGATGACAAGAGATCTGTAACCTGAATACAAGTTTTACTGAAAAAATTTGTAGTAGTTTAATATTGCACAATGAAAATTTAATATTTTTCAACATAGTTTTTGTAAGTAGGTAGGGTGTTTGCATTGGATTCATAATTCTTTGGGGGGGGGGGGGGGGGGGTCAATGTATTATACTCTCTTGTCTGCTGGATGTCAAATTTTATTAAATAGCAAAGGAACACGATATTTGCCATTATTTTTTAATTGTAGATTTAGTGATCAATCCTGACTTGTTTATTTGTTAGACAACATTGTATTTATGGATTCATACCACAAAAGAATTGAAAATAACACAGCCTGAGGTCTTGAAAGCAAAAGAAAACATTACCTCTTGTGGAATGCAGTTTAATGCTTGATCATTGACAGTGGAATGATAGTTCAATTATATAAGGCTACTTAGCAGCCCTAATTTATTTTTTTTTGAAAGGCAAGCAGCACTAAATTTGGACGTCTTAAAAGTTCATTTTGTCTTTTCCTTTCTCATTTGTCACTGTAACTGCTTCCCGTGATTGTGAGATGTTATATCTGTTTTTTTGCCTTAAAATGTGCAGATGATCGAGAGGTTAGTGCGGAGGAGTTCATCACGATGATGAACAGAACTCGCTTCCATCACTAGTCTTATCTATATGGGGGCAGTTGATATCTTTGTTTGGCTGCACTACTAGTATAGGAAAATTAAAAATAAAATAAAAAACTGAAGCTATGTACTCTTTGCTATTGTAAAAGTTGTATGAATGATTCCTATCTATGTTTGGGTATTGCCTATGAATAAAATTGATGTGTATGTCCATATTTTGGTTTAATCCGACTCATTTCATTTCTGTACCATATGGTAACAGTAAGCTGAGCGTTTTGTACCACATATAATTTTTTCAAACTTTATTTTTTTATAATTTAGTTAAAAGAAATAGTACCTACAATGGCGTAAATGAAAAAAAAAAGTTTACAAATGAAATAAAGTAAATAAAATTAAAGGGTTTGCTCATGTATATTCACTTTCAAAAATAATAATTTATCAAGTTAGACTTTTTGGTGTAAGAAAATTAAATTGTAAACTTCTTTTTCTTCTTTCTTTTTGAAAAAAAAAAACTAGTGAATTTTTTCGCAAAAGATCTTGTTCATGGATGACAGCATTGATCTTCCTTCAAGTTCTGATTTCTTATTCAAATCCTAGGTTCAATGCAACACCATGGTTCATTCATGCATTCAGCATTCAATTTCAGAATCCATAGTCCATTCTCCGTGCATCAGACACATGAAAGAACCTGCAAGGGAGCCATCTTCGGGATAACTAAGATTCAAGAAGACCTTTATAGTTTCCAGCAAGTAGTCTTGGATTTTAGCCAACTGAAGACCATGTGGAATGAAATCGACCTGAAATTCTGAAAATGTTCAGGTTTAACTTAATTAATTCAATATATCAGATGAATTATGATAGATCTTCTATGTCTTTAATTTTTATATATAAAAAAATATAATGATAACTTAAATTTGTATTAATTATTGTGTTAATAATTTAAAATATGACATTTATGCTATAAGAGATTAATTTTCATGCATTTTCAATTTTAAAAAATATATTATTAATGCATCAAAAAATTTCTCTAAATAACTTGTAAAATAATTATTATAAAAATTAATGTTATTGTACAAGACGATCGATCTTATAAAAATGTAATTTTTTTATACAGATAATACATGTAAATTAAAGTCTTTTAAATAAAGAGTTTAATTTTAATTTATTGTAAATATTTTATATATTATTAATTCATTAGAAATTATTTTAAACTTAATTTTTAAAAAAGAAATACTACAAAAATTTACAATTCTTTATATATAAAATTTATTGTTTGATGACTCTTAATGTATTTTAATTAAATTTAAATCTTTTTACATAATACTTGCTTATTGTGGCACTAGTATATTGCAATGGGCAAAAAATAAGCTGCAACATTTGGTGGGGAAGAAATTTTTTATGCTTGATAATCATGATATCTTGCAAACATGAATCTATTAAATGAATAAAATTTATTTGATTGGTCATCGAAAATCTTTAGATAAGTTTTTTAAGAATTAAAGATTTAATTATTTATCATATTATATAATTTAATAAAGAATAATACAATATTTTTATTATAGTAAAAAAATTAAAAAATTAGCACTTCTCTTATAAAAATGTTTTCATGAGAAGTTGATCAAAAAAATATCTTTTTTAATAATGTTATTTTTTTAAAATTCATGTAAAAAAAAAAAAGGCACTTCTCCCCATCAAGCGCCCGGTAAAAGAGAATTAAAAGAATGAAATTGGCAAGAGAAGTCCCCCTTGGAAGTTGTTAAGGCGCAGAAATTCCCAATCTGGCACACATTTTGGCTATTCGAAGAGGAAAAGAACCTGGTGGGTCGTTAGAAATGGTTGATGGAAACCTCAAGCAAGAGTTTTTGCCCTACGACGTTGTAATCAACATTCTCAAAAGACTTCCTGTGAAATCCCTCATCCGATTCAAATGCGTCTCCAAAGATTGGTTCAACCTCTTCCAAAACACCCCTAATTTTTTCACCCAACAACACCTTAACCACTCCGCTCACACTAACGCCTTTCTCCTCCTCCAACGAATCCCTCGCCAACCCCGTCCCCTCCCCTTCTCCACCTGTCTCATCGGACCCGACATCAACTTTGTCCATCCCCCCCAATTCTTCGACATCGCATCACCCGCCGCCAAAATTGTCGCCTCCTGCAACGGCATCTTGTGTCTCCGAGACAAGACCGCGCTTTCCCTCTTCAACCTCGCCTCCAGACAGATCAAACAGGTGCCCGGCACAACCCTCTTCGGTTTATACTACGTTGGATTCGGTTTCAGCCCCGTCGCTAATGATTACAAGATCGTTAGAATCTCCATGGGCGTGTTCGACGAGGAGCATCAGGTCGTGGTTCTCGACAACGTTAGGGTTGATCGAGCGGAAGTGTATTCGTTGACCACCGGGTCTTGGAGGCAAATTGATGCCACCAAGTTGCGACCTTTGTGTCTCGTCTCTAGTTCCGTCGCTACCACTGAAACCATATTTTGGCTTGCAACCATGACTTCTGACTCTGACACTGACTCTGAAATTGTGGTTTCGTTTGACATTGGAAGGGAAATGTTTACGCTGTTGAATGGCCCTCCGCTTCCACCTTCGCCCACTCGTTCCTATGACAATGTGCTTGCGGAGTGTAACGATAAGCTTGCCGTGTTTCGCCACTACATTATTGGGGACTATGAGTCTTGTTCTTTTGATTTGTGGGTCTTGGAAGATGTTCATAATCATACATCTTCTGGGGAGAGTTGGATTAAGATGTATAGTGTGGGGCCATTTTCGAGGGTTTTGTATCCATTAAGTATTTGGAGAGATCAAATTGTGTGCAGGGAAGAGTTGTCTAGACGTGGCAACAATTACAGAATAGTGGAAACTGTTCTGTCGCTCTTCAATCCTTTGAGTAATGAATTGAAGAAACTGCCAGCTAATAGAGATGAGTTTTGTTATGTGCCCTTCACTTATGTTGAGAGTCTTGTTCCAGTTGGCCACATTCACCATGAACAGTAGTAATTTCTATGTTTTCATTTTCATTTCGGTGTTGCTTAGTTAATGCTGTTTGGGTAGAATGTTGGCTTTCAATGCTACATACTAAAGAGTATAGACACAAGTGATGCTATTGAATCTATATATGGTTTACGCCTTTACGGTATTTGGCTCTATTCATTTATGCATGATATGTGATTTTTATAGTGGTTTTGAGCAATCTTTTTCTATTTTGTTTTCTTTCATTTCTATATTTCTTTTTACTGAAAGTCTTGAGCATTATCTGGCAGCTATATATATGTATTCAACACTATTTTTCTAATATAACCCAAACTCCCTATATTATAATAACCTGGATGGATCATTGTTTCACACTTTCACCACAGATGGTCGTATATTTGAAGCGGATCAAGTGGTGTTGTGGAAACAACAATGATATGTAGAAACCTAAATAGTATATGCCCTTTTTGACATTTCGCATCTCTCTTTTTATTACATCACCACTTCTTTCCCTTTTATTTATTTCTTTCGAAAGGTGTAGATCAGCATTGAGGGAAACAAATATTAGCGTCTTCCAAAAGTTTATATGAATCTTAAAAAGGTCACCCTAATAGCTATTTTTTAGTGTTGGCTATGGCCGTCTCTATTATAGTTGATACAACTTCTTGTGTTGCCTAAATATAATTTAGGCTAAGCTGACACCTCACCCGTACTCCTAATTTGCTTCTCATCTTGATCGCCTAAGTGACATAGAAATAGTTGGTTTGGCTTTGAACAACTATATGGCAAGAATCTTGTTGCTTTAACTAAGGTGTGAACCAAGTAAACAACCAAAACAATACTATGCCAGTAATATATTTAAGAAAATGCCTATCAGTTTATCAAACAAAAACCAAATCATACACACTAGTACTAATTCACTTCTCATCTTGACCGCCTAGGTGACATAGAAATAACTAATTTGACTTTGACCACCTATATGGCAACAAGCTCACTACTTTACCTAGCATGTTAATTTGGTAAACAGTTAAAATAGTCCATGCCAATCATATATTTAATAACATGCCTATTAGTCTATCAACAAAACCAAATAATACACATTCTTAATTTGCATTTCGTCTTGATCGCCAAAGTGACATAGAAATAACTAGTTTGACTTTGACCACTTAGATGGTAAGAATCTTGTAGCTAGCGTGTTAACTCGGTAAATGATGAAAACAATATCATGCCATTAATATATCTAAGAACATGCCTATTGGTTTATCAACCAAAAGCCAAATCATACACAATACTAATTCACTTTTTGACTTGACTTATTAGGTGACACATAAATAACTAATTTGATTAGCAAGTTTGACTTTCATTATCTTTATGGAAAGAATCTCACTGGTTTAACTAATGTGTGGACCCAGTAGATGGTGAAAACAATCTCATACTAATAATATATTTAAGAATATGCCTATTAGTCAATATACCAAAAACCAAATCATACACTCATAATTTACTTCTTGTCTTGACCATCCAAGTGACAAAAATAATTAGTTTAACTTTGACTACCTATATGAGAAGAATTTCACTGCTTCAACTAGCGTAGGTGTTAACATAGTAAATGATCAAAATAGTCTCATCAATTATATATTTAAGAACATGCCCGTCAGTGAAGCAACTAAAATTCAAACCATTCACACTCCTAATTCTCTTCTCGTCTTTTTCCACCAAAAGTCTCATTTCTCTCTCGATGAACTTGGACCCCAAAAATCATTGCTAGAAACTTCTCTCCAGGTGAAGTTCAAAACCGAAAAAGGTGCGCACTGCACTTGATCTTATGTATTTGCCATTTGAAATCAATGGATAATAGTAGGCCTTTGGCTCTTTGTTCATGCACGTCACTTTTCTTTTTATTTCAAGTTAGTGTGCGGGTGACTCACCTGACAGAAATTTCAACCCTCACCCGGTCGCCACAGCAAACAGGAATGATTCCCTTATCAATCCAATGTAGCCAGAGAAACAAACACATTCTCACTAGGCCTAAGCTTGGTTTAAGCTCTTCTGATCTCCTGTACAAGCTTGTTGTATTGTCTCCTCCACCTACATCCTTAATTAACCCAACATGTCAAAGCAGTTTTGAGTGCAATTGCTGAAGATCCGATCTTATGGCAACCGTTGAAGAGATAGGCTGTATTTCTTCCCCATCTTTTCTGTGTCTTGATCCGTTCCCCGTGATTTTTTCAACAACCATGATTTCCTTGATTAATCCTATCATCACAATGAGAATTCTCCCTTTTAATTTGCAGAAGAAGCCAAAGTAGGAGTGGAGTTGGGTGTTACTTGCCACCATGAGAAAGGTTAAAATGACCATCCTTGGCTAAGAAGCACAAGGCTAAATTAAGAAGCAACACTTAAAACTAATAAAGATAGATAAGAGCACCAAAACATCCTTACTTACTATTAGAGAATGTTGTGTATTAAAAGAAATCCAAGTTTTACATTGATTAGAAATAAAATCAAGATAGAGTATATAAGTGGAGGACAATCCTCACCATTTGAGCTTGCTTTTGGGGTTATGTGAAATCATCTATTGAAACCGTTAGTGTCATGAATTTCATTATCAGAGTTGGATGCAAAACCAGATAGCAAGGCACGAGGAGGAAGTTTAAATTTTGGTCTGAAACTTGTCAAGTTGAAGCTCAATCAGAAACTAGAAACTATGATGCAAAACCATAAAAATGAGGAAAAACAACTGAATAATATGAAGAAATTAAAAGTTTGGATCTTCATTCCATGTCAAATTTCTCCCATGCTGCCCTACATCTACCCATCCTTGTTCTTGTTGTGGTCTTTCATTTCATGCTGCTTTATTATCTGTAATGATGTGGGGTGGATTAATTTAAATTATCTAATCTGCAATTTTATATGTTTAGAAGAATGGCCTACATGTAAGGACTAGGGAGCCATTTTCGTCTGGCAGCTTATTTTGTCAGTACTATAGATTCTATTCCTAAACATTTGCACATCTTGTGCTTTGGTTTCTTTCTAATGAATTTTTTTTTCTTACAAACAAAAGATAAAAAAGAAGATAAATTCAGCTATATAATCCAACACTTAAAATTATAAGAATGTGAAGCCATCTTTATGCACGTAGCATTAGCACTATTCTTGATTTTTCATCATCTTATTTTCATATTTATCAACAATTAAAGATCATCATCATTTACACATAAGTGATGACCAGATGATCACTCAAGATACTGTTCTTCCTTCTTCGTTTAATCACGTCCATGCTTCAATAATCTCATTCAAATTAAGTAATTATAAGGATTGATAGAAACTTTCTTAGACCATCCAAATCATGATTTAGATTTCCAGCGTCAGAAAAGTGTCTCAGAAACCAAAAAAGATAAACACTATAGTTTTTATCTTTTTCAGCTATCATATTTATATCCAACTCTCCCTTTATTTTCTGAAGAAATACCTTTCCTTCTTTTATAGGGATATTTGTGGGGATCACTGCTGGGATGTGATCATGAGGATCACTATTTTAAATCTTTTCCCGCTATAGCTATACGTCAAAGTTGGCCTTCTGTAATTGTATGTAATTGTAAATACTCAAAATTGTACATAGTTTTCCCGGTAAAACATTCCGACCTTTATTCATTTTTGTACAATGCAAAGCACATCCGTGACCTAGAAAAATAGAAGTAGCTCCTTCTTGTCAATATAATATGGAATAATGTATTTATATACTGCATAATTTTTATAAGTAAACCTTCTGTCCTTTGAGTAGATAAGGTATATATTTCAATTTTCAGAGCTGCATAACCTCCCGAGAGAAGAAAATTATCTCGTGCACAACCTTCTGGCTCTAGATTCCATTTTTGAAGGGTTTGCATTCATCACTCTCTTTCTGATTTCTTTTCTTTCCACACTCTTGTCTTCTGGCTCACTTTTACTTGAATGAGTGGAAATTAATGGACACACTGTTGGTCGATCCATCTGAGACCAATATGTTAATTTGCATCACATGATCTATCTACATACATATGACTCACTGCATGCCTTTTTAGAGAGAAAGAGAGAGAATTTTGTCTTTTATGTATCATGCACAAATCTAAATGCATAAACATGTGAAGATCATCAGTATGTGTCAACTAAATTAAAAAAAAAAATGAAAATAGAGAAGATGCCTCCAAAAGCGACAATTATTGGATTAATTAACAAAAAGGGAAGGTTTGAAAGCTTTGTGGTTTTGTTAGTTAATGGTTCTGTAAATTGAAGAACAGAAACTGTGTTTCTTAAATGTTCTTTGGAAGTTGAAGAGTTTTTAAGACCAGCAACTGTACTTTCAATGGATGGTATAAACAGTCTTTACAAAAAAAAGTGGTTTGTATAACCATCAACTTAATGCATAAAAAGCTTGCCTTTGAAGTTTATTAGCCCCAAAATATTTTTGTGTACCTCAGGCACGTTAATTTGCTTCAGTATAGTATTTGTAAACACAAACATAATTCTACTGAAGTCGGCTTCATATTATTTTTTAAATTTTCCAATTAAAAATACAAAAACTGATGAATTTGAAAGAGATATATATGATATGTTATGATGGGGGTGATCAAATCAATCGTCTGCTATGAAAGTTATACGTCTAATTCTTTTTTTTTCTTTGTAATAAAAAATTAACTTACGAACTAAAAGAATAAAGATTAGCAATAGTTTACAAAAGTTGAGAGACTTGAATTTTTACTTTGATATAATGAAATTTTGAATAATATAATATGTTCGATCTTTTTTCTTTATGTAAGCATATGATTTCATTTCATCATTGCTTAGCACTTTTTGTATTTTTAAAAAATTCTCAAATCATTAATTATTTTAAATTTTGTATTTTTTTTTAAATCTCAGTTACTTGCACTAAAATAATTATATGTTGGTCCCTTTTTACATTAAATTTCTTTTTCTTTCCCCAAACTTTAACTACTTAAATTCTCAAATTAATTATTTTTAATAAAAAATTACTTTCTCAAATCTAAGCTGCTCCACTCTTACATCAAGAAGACACGCTATTAACTTTTCTTTTATCAAATTAATTATACATGTCTCTTTATAAGTTTTTTTTTCTTTTGATATATATTTATTAAATTCTACCTGAATCAATTATGTATATAATGTTTATAATTTTAAATATTTTTTTTTCTTTCTAGGTTATATTTTTTTTAATTTAAAATATTGACGAAGTCAACAATATTTGTGTTTTGCATTGACGTGCTGGCAACGGGAAGTTGTACTATATACATAGCGTCTTAGATTTGTGTTCAAATCAGTAGTACAAAGTACTAGTACTACATGTACATCTAACCTAGAAGAAGTACCACGCTTGCTTGAGGCTATATATCCACTGAATCAAGTTGGATAAACATAAACTCATTACATTGATAAAACACAATTCAAAAGATCAATGTTCCACTTCATGCAAAGACATTTCCAAAATATGTGTAGGTAGAGGGGTTTTACAGGATCGTCCTGAGACCAAATGAGCAGCTGACCACATGATGCAGCTATGTTTGCTATTCAGCTGCTCATCTGTTCTCAGGTCGCCCTTGTTGGACTGTCCAACTCCTACTGATTGCGGATGCACTTGCCACAAATGAAAATCAAAGCGAGGGGATAAGAATATTGTAAAGTGTGACTACGATTGCATTCATGTGATTTAGGTAATTAAGTTACATGATTGTCTAATTGTGTTTATGGAATTGTATATTTTCAGACCAAGGCACCTGTAACTAATTATAGGTACCATACCTTAAAATAAGTCCAACTAAGTCCATGTCTGTGATTTTTTAGTGTCACAAATCACAATCCATTGCCATTGGTTTTTTAATTTTTCATTGTCTGTTGTTTAACTAACTCTAGCTTTTTAGCTGCTTCAAGTACAGATTCCTCAAAGTGGAAAATGTTCTTTGAAGTCAATAAAAAGAGCTTTGATGATCATCTGCATTGTCTAAGTTGGATAAACTAATTAGAGAGAACTTTTGAACTTTGTCTACCAAATATCTGTCAGTGTCATCTGTCAGTTCTGCAAGCTGAAGTGTTGAATCCACGAGGTGCTTGTTGCAAAGTTGTGATATTAAAAGACATCTACGAAGAAGTTCAAGCAAAACTCTTTTTGGCATACTTGCTGCTGCAGAAGGAACAACTTTACCAAAAAAATTTGTTTTAAAAAAATGCTATGATAACAATAATGAAGAAACTAAGCATGCAAAACTGCAAAAGTTGTGCTATAAAAAAAATCCAAACCAAAATGAAGGACAAAAGAATTTGAAACTCAATATCCTTTTACACAGATTATTTCACAAATCACAATTAAGTAGCAACTTGCAACAGATTAAAATATATTATTTTAACAAAATATGAAACAAGGATATTTTCATACACAGTGAGCACAGTGAGCGTGCTGCACTGCACTTGGAGTTGAGGAGAGTCAGTTCAGTTCAGTGAAAGAGAAGATGGAATTTTTTGTTTGGGGAGAGCCACAACAAAAACAGAGGATCAGTTCAGTGGATTTTTTTATTTTTTATTTTTGACAAAAATAGGCTATGCACTAGTTTTACCATCTTATTCAATCACAAACCACAGCCAATAAATTGAGAATCCAACACAAATCAATGTAACTTATAGGACACTATTTTTATATAAAAATAAATTAATAAACAACATTTAAAAAATAAGTATCTTTTCTAAAGTAAATAAACTAGAATAAATAGTAAACAGAACCAGGTATATACTAGTATCTTTTTTATCATTCGGTATATACTAGTATGAACGTCCATTATGTAAAAAGCGAGAGAAAAATATTGACATACTTCATTTAAAAAAATATATATTGACTTACTTAAAAGTGGCGCATACCAGAAATTAGATTGGCAAGTTAGTTAGTTGTTTTGCATTTTATTTGTTGTGAACTTTTCTTTGGTGAAAAACTGTAAATATTTTTATCTGGCATAGAATAACCATCTTATATTTCTCATAAACTTGGACAATATCGTACTTTAATTTGCACAAACTCATAACAGAAGGAAAGCAGCAGGTGGACAACCATATTTTTTTGTCCTACTTTAACTCTAATCACAAGACTCGATACCTACAAACACGTTAATTCCATTGATCCCCTCATTGAAGTTAAGATATTTTGAGTACAAAGCATAACAGAATGTTTAATTTTATCCTAGTTTCTCATAGTTAAAATACTCCATCACTACAACATCTAGACACCCTCTAATTATATCTTGAAAAGGTAGTAGTGTAAAAACCTTAATTTGTATCATAGTCGTAGCTCAATTCCCAAGGTCCCTTGCTTCTCCATTCTGTCATGGAACAAAAGCAGGTAATTATAAGTTTAGAATCTACATAAAAGATATAGTTAGGAAAGAAAATATCTTCTTAACCTTTAGTGCTATAAAAATGATTTATTCTGCAATAATCTTCAACCATGGGAGGAACCAGCAGGAACGAAGTATATGGAATAAGAAGAGAAAATTCATGATGCTACAAATGGTCATAACTTATAAGTGTGGTTCTATTTGTCAATAAACAACATTTTTTTCAAGTTGACAATTCAAAGGTTCCTCCTAATTGTTTAATGTCCATTTGGGCATTTCTCAATTTAATGAAATCGTAATGACTGTTTAATAATTCAGAATTTGAAATTGTTAATGTGCGTTAATCATGGGTGTATTAACCAATATAAGTTTAGGATGGAAGTTTTAATTGTTCCTTTAAACAAACTATGCATTTTGCACGTCGAAGAATGAGAAACAACCAATGTTATCCTAGTGCAGCAAAGACCTGCTATGATGTCTGTGCCTCAGTTTGGAGGGTGGGACCAAAAAGCACCAGGAGCTACTGACTATTCGATGGTGTTCACCCAAGCTCGTGCAAACAAAAAGCAGCAGAAGACCAACCTCACTGAAATAAAACATAGAAGTCTTGGGAATGAAAGGGACATAGCTAATGCCAAACATGGCAAAGCTCATCATCATCATCATGTTCACGGTCATTCTCATGCTCATGAGGAACCTCTTGTCGTGGTCAGACCATTTTCTTTAGTTCTTATTGCTGTTACAAAATTATGTATCTTAGGAGTTATAAGATTAACGTGAAGAAAGAAGTTAGAGGGGGAAAGAGGTCTCGAATTTTTCCACTAAGAACTAACATTTGTTTATAAAAAAAATTATTTATGTTTATTACTTCAAATTTCATGGTAGGAGTTTCAAGTTCCCACAAAAGTTTACTTTTTTTTCCCTTTCATCCAACCACTTTCCCCAGCTTTGGTCCATGCTCACCTGATCACACACACATGACACATGCATCAATGATTAGGTGGAGTATTGTCAAAAGCAACGTGCAACCTAGAGAATGTTTAGAAGGGGAGACATGTACAAATTATTACTAGAAGTTTATTTCGACTTTTATATCATTCTGTTATTAAATGTGCATTTTCCAATTTATGCTTGGCATGCATTGGCTACAATCCCTATAGTTTTTCTGTTATATAACACACATTCACACATAGAGGGACAAGTAAGAGAAATGACACAGGCATGTAATTAGGGAATAAAATTTCTCATTCATTTATTGATTATCATCATGCAGGGGAAAAAGAAGATCCTAACCTACGTAAATTGTTGTATTAGACCGTGATGTGTTATGAAACATACTACCACAGACACTCATTGATTTTTAAATCAATGATATGGAATTAAAGCTCGGGGGATTTATGACTTGTAAAATATGTACGTAGACGAGACAAGTTCAATAGAAACCTGACCAACTTCTGTAATCTAAGTGTGCTACATATTGTACAGTGTCTTATTATTGTCTCTTTTTTGCTAAGAGCTTTAGACAATAAGCAATGTACATTACATGAGTGGAAAAGTTAACGTGAAGCGTATCTATTGTCTATTGTAATATACTTATGATATTAATATACATATTTTACTTTATTTGATAAAAAAAAAAAAACTAGACTAACACGCTGTGTGTTCCTCTCCCTAGTAAAACTTTGAAATTTGATTAAAAGGGTATCAGAAAACTTTCAAATGCTGGATTTGACTCTCTTCATTGAGGATTGAAGGGAATTTAGATTAAAAAAAAATATATATTCATTTTTGCCCATTCCATCAAACAGATAATTAAAGGGTGACATTTTTATATATCTCTAGTATCGAGAGCAACCTTCCTCTTGCGACAGTCACTTGAACTTTCTCCTAGAAAAATATACTGAATATTGATATTACATGACAATTGATCTAGATACAAACAAGAACATGTCGAATGGACCTCTAGGACACTAACAAGGCAAAAACAATACATGAACAAATCAAGTAATGAGTGGCGATACTCAAAAACTTGGATAGTGATGAACAGAGAGAGAGAGAAAATGATATACTTGAGGGAGAAAATGTCACAATTAGCATATTGGCCAATGTTTAAGAATAATTCATTATTCTCATTGATAGCCCACATAATAAGACGACAATTATAAAATTATAACTAAATCTGCAATGGATTTTTTATTTTTTATTTTACTGGAAATCTGTACTGAATTCTCTTCTGCCTAATGTCACCCATTAACAGAATGGTTGTACCACATGCAAAATCAAAGTGCCTTACCTAATTAAAATTCAACATAACAAAATAAAGGGGGTACCTTTAATTGGATAGAGTTATATCTCCCAAATCTTACTTTACAATATACTGCTTGCACCTAACTATTTTGTGAACGTTTGAGCTTGATACTAGAAAGAAAAACTAAATTGAAGTGAAAAACCCTTACAAAGTGTCAAAAGTCCAAAGAGAACTTATGAGATATGGGTGAAAAATCCATACTAAACCAAAACAAGGAGATTTGTGTTGTATTCATTATGTAAGTAAGCAATTAATCAACTTCAATCCTTTGTTGGTTCGATCATATCCTCTGGAAGAATAGCTCATTTTCCTTGGTTATATATATTGAGCATTCTAACACTCAAATGACTATAAATTAAAAAATAATAATATCGGCAATAGTTCTGGCATTTTTAGTTTTACCAAACAACTTCATCAAATTAAATTAAAAATAGTTAAATAGTACTCTATCATTTTCACAAGTTTGTGCTCTCCTTTCTGTAAAAAAAAATGATTAATTAGTATGTTTAGAATATTTATTGTCTAAAGAACATGATATAATTTACTCACTTCCAATAAAAATATTTCTACTTTTAAATTTCTTAAACAATTCCTTAAGTCACTAGTTATCATTTGAACAAAATAAAGAAGTTATTATCTCCTTTTATTTCATCGTTTTGGCACTGGCTCACGAGACACGTGAGGCGGGTGGGACCATTTTGAAGGTTCTAGGAGTACGAGGTGGTCGAATTTAACTTAACCACGCGGCAGTTAAGCAGTAACCCACGTTGTGGCTGAGATGAGGTCGAATGAAGAAAAGCATTAATTTCAGCGCTGAATTGAATATTGAGCTGAGCAGAGTATCGGCATAGCGTAGCCATGGCCATGGGATTGACCTCACAACTCCTCCTTTCTTTGTTCATCAGTACCCTTCTTCTTCTTCTTCCCTCTTCCCTTTCACAATCTAACCAGGTCTCTCTCTCTCTCTCTCTCTCTCTCTCTCTCTCTCTCAGTTGACTTTTATTCACTCTTTTCCTTTTGGTTTTTTCAACATATACAAACTCAATTATTTAGGCAATCATCATTATGAGATTTTCATTTCCGCTTTTTAATCATTGATTCAGTTTTGTGACGCTGGAACTTCATCCAAGCTGTTGATCAAGGGCGGCACCGTTGTGAATGCTCACCACCAACAGGTTGCCGATGTCTATGTCGAAGATGGTATCATTGTTGCCATCAATCCCACTATTACGGTATCTTTTACCCTCCTCTCTACTACCACCTTCTCTTTCTGTTCCTTTCTGCTTTCTAATTTCATTGGCATTTCGCAGGTTGGAGATGAGGTGACGGTCATAGATGCCACTGGCAAGTTTGTCATGCCAGGTTACCCCTTAATCTTTTCAATCTAACACTCACCACTACTTAATATCTACACTTAATTAAAGAAAATGAATCAGGTCCTGCTAGAATTAATGTCATAGATGAAGGATCTATGTATGTACATAAGATCATGGGAAGATACATATCTGTCTTTCTAGTCTTCTTGCATCTACTTCAAAGTCTTGTATAAAACAATATTTTTGGTCCTTAGTCAGGCACTTGATGCACTATTGGATGGTTCTGATACACTACACCATAGGAAGGAATTGAATGCGTGGTAGTGAGCTCTATTAACAAATCACCTTCCTTAATGTTATTCCAAAACTGGTGGAATTCCTACTCGTGTCGTTCACTGTTGTTGTGGTTGTTATTATATTATCTTCTACCTGACAGATTCCAGGAATGCATTTTTTTGTTAACTGGCAGGGGGCATTGACCCTCACACCCACCTAGAGTTTGAGTTTATGGATACGGAAACTGTAGATGACTTCTTCAGTGGTCAGGCTGCAGCATTAGCTGGTGGGACAACAATGCACATTGACTTTGTTATACCACATAAAGGAAGTTTAACGGCTGGTTTTGAAGCCTATGAAAAGAAGGCAAAGAAGTCTTGCATGGATTATGGTTTCCATATGGCTATTACCAAATGGGATGAAACTGTGTCAAGAGAAATGGAGCTCATGGTCAAGGAGAAAGGTCATGATTTATTTCCTTGATAATTTGGCTGATTATGTGGCAATAACCCTTTGGTTTTGAGTTTATGAGGAATTTATTTCAGCTATTGCATCTATGTTTTGTAATTGCAGGCATCAACTCTTTTAAGTTTTTCATGGCATACAAAGGAGCTCTTATGATCAATGATGAGCTTCTTCTGGAAGGATTTAAAAAGTGCAAGTCTCTTGGTGCCTTAGCTATGGTCCATGCAGAAAATGGAGATGCTGTGTACGAAGGTCAGGAAAAAATGATAGAACTTGGAATAACTGGTCCTGAGGGACATGCTCTTTCACGGCCTGCAGTGGTAAATTCTCATATTTGTTCTTTTGTAAAGAATTTACAGAATAATGGAATGAAAGTACTGGCCACTTCCAGTTTTGTTTCATCATCTTCATTATCTTACCAACCTGTTGCATATATAAACATGATTTTCCCTTTTCATCTTAGTAGGCTTCCTGCATAGCACGTCTACTCGAGCCAAATTAACTGTTTTTATCTGCTATTGTCAAAATTTGCTTACTTGTGACAACGCTAGTTTGGTATTTGTTGTGTTCAGTTTCACCTGTTTTTATGAACTGCACCAAGTAGGTATGTTATCATATTGGATACATGTTATGTTTTCTAATATTGTGTGATTCTTGTAAAGTCTAAATACGAAAATATATGTCTATGATTTATAGAACATTTCCCTATTTGACTTTGGTTATGTATACCTATGTAGTTGGAAGGAGAGGCAACTGCCCGTGCTATTCGTTTAGCTGATTTTGTGAACACTCCTTTATATGTGGTTCATGTAATGAGCATTGATGCAATGGAAGAAATTGCTAAGGCCCGGAAATCAGGTTAATTTTAATCCTTTAGAGTTTTTATTAATTTTCATTAATGTGTTCCACAGTAACAGTGCAGCATTCATTTAAGAGAAAGTAGACAGTTGTAACACAATTAAAAAACCCTTTTGCAGAAAAACCAAAATTTTTGCACAACAATATTCTATTTTATTTAAGAAAATGCAAAAAGAATTCTTGTACTTGAATTTATAACAGCTATAAATAGGTTAACCTGAGAACATTTATAGTTCCACTCTCGTTCTGTTCTCTAAGATTGTATCTACACTGTTATAAATGTACAAACCAAGGGCAACTAAAATCACTTAAACTTAATTGACAGTTTGAGACTTGATTTCGATTGCTGTCTTTGATGTGATCCTTTTAGGGGGGATACTGTTAAGTTTACGGTTGCTTATGTACCCTTTTTCTCTGTATTTTGTATTCAAGAGATGAGCTTACCAAGGAAGATTCCTTTTCTGATTTGCAGGGATATTGGATTGCCTTGCTGATTTTTTTACTTCTTGTTTCATTGTTTTGCAATTTTCTGATTTAGAGGATTACTTACCCTTTCCCTCTTACTCTTACCATTCTATCCTGAAAAAAGAGGAAAAGAGTTTCCCAAGCCGAATCTCATACTGATAAGAACCTTGGTTATGCAATTGAAAGGATATAAAATTTAAGAACAAAAAATTGTTAGTTATTGATGCATCTATTTTTCTTCTTAATGTGGGTAGATGATAACCATATGAGTTTGAACTTATAATTATGAAAAATTGGAAATTATATGGACATAAATGTCCTGTGAATTAGGATTTTCAACTTGAATCTGTTAGGCCATACTAGAAAGAAGTTGTCTCCAGCAACCAGATGACTAATATAAGTGGAACACTCATAGTCTCTTCGAAATTGTATTCTGTGGACTTATACTCTAATCATGCTTGTCTTGTTCTATGATCAGTGCCCCCTTGTGTTTTTCTTTTTCCATCTCTTCATGATGAATTAAAGCATCTTTTTGCTGAAACCAAATTCTTTGTGGCCATAAAGATGAATCAAATTTATACATCATTTTTATCCTGGCTTTCAAGTTTAGAACCTTCTTCACATTTATTCTATCTTTGCTTATGTTCTGAACCAAAGTACAACAAACCAGCACAATAAAAAGAGAGTCCAACATCCATATTTAGGAGTGCCTCACAACATTGGGCTTTCTATTCTACTCAATGTGAGATTCATAACATTGTCACCTCCTTTAAGAGTTGATGATGTTCACAACAACTTTACTCTATCGACTCTGATCTGGTGATAGTCCTTTCCCCTTTGGTGGCCTTATGCATCTATTATTATTTGGCACATTGCACCTTAATCTAGGCCATAGGTAGCCCTTCTCAGCCCAACTCTCAATGAGAACACCAATTGTACTAAATTGAGTTTTCAATTCTTAATATGGGATTCATAACGGTGACATTTTATTTTTTATCGATAACTAGTTTTAGTGATCTCCCTTGCTTGTTTGAAACTACAGAACATGCAATTAGTTTATATTTTTTTTTCCCATGACACTTTTGTTCCACTAATTGGTTTCATGCTGCAGGACAAAGGGTAATTGGAGAGCCCGTTGCCTCTGGGTTAGCCCTTGATGAATCTTGGCTTTGGCATCCTGACTTTGAGACTGCTGCAAAGTTAGTGCCTTCACTTGTTTCATTGTTTTTTTGTTGTTATTCTTTTATTGTCTTCAGTTTTAAGAATATAAGCCGTGTTCATTCTCATGTTTCAGGTATGTCATGAGTCCCCCTATTAGGAAACGAGGACATGATAAGGCCCTTCAAGCTGCCCTTTCAACAGGAGTTTTGCAGGTTTCACTATGATTTAGGCTTAGGTTCAATAATCATTAAGGGTTTAAGTTTGAGGAAGTAATTAGGATAGTCTCAGCCATGAAATGCATCCTAATCCTAGCACTCTTCATTGTTTCTGAGCTCTGTATTATCTAATACCCTGTGTGCTCAATTAATTCTTTTTTACTAAGACTGATTATTTGACCAAGGGTACCGTTTACAACCTTTCAGCTGGTAGGAACTGATCATTGTGCCTTTAATTCCACCCAGAAAGCTCTTGGAATTGATGACTTCCGGAAAATTCCTAATGGTGTCAATGGTAATCACATGATGGATGGCCCTAGATATTTCCAGCCTAAATGCATTCTAGTTGATTTTGAAATATCTCCTTCCTAATGTGCTTTGCAACCTGATATATGTAGGTATTGAAGAAAGGATGCATTTGGTATGGGATATCATGGTGGTAAGATAATCAGTTATCAGCCTAGCATTCCATTTCAAGATTGGGATGAAATGGAGGAGAGGATAACATTTTAACTTGAATTTATTTTGATATATCTCACAGGAATCTGGCCAAATATCTGTCACTGACTATGTCCGGTTGACAAGCACTGAATGGTATATTTTCTGTTAATCAAAGTAAAATTAGCATCCAGTTCTTATAGTAATAAGGAGAATTCAGAGTATTTAATTATTTTTATTTTAATTTGATGAAGCTCTTTGTATAGATGCCAAAAGTATTACTGATTTTTATTTATTTATTTCTACAATCATTTTAGTGCTAGAATCTTCAATATATATCCAAGGAAAGGAGCTATTCTTCCAGGATCTGATGCAGATATTATCATCCTCAATCCAAATTCAACCTTTGAGATAACTGCAAAGTCCCACCACTCCAAACTGGACACAAATGTCTATGAGGGAAGGAGTGGAAAGGTACTGATTTAACTATAATCTGTTCCATCTAAGGATTGAAATTGATTAACTGCTTAGTTACAGCATGAGTACTGCACGTTTTGGTTTAATATGGATTTTTCACCCATATCTCTTAAGTTCTCTAGACTTTTGACTCAATCTTTTGCTCAAGGTGTTTGTTTATTATTTTTTTAGAATTAATTTTTTGCTAGTTAGGTACAAGTGGTATATTAAAAAGTAAGATTTGGGAGATATAGTTTCATTCAATTAAAGGCACTTCATTTATGTTGCTATATTGAGTTTGAATTAGGCAAGGCACTTTGGTTTTGCATGTGGTACAACAGTTTAGTTAATGGATAGCATTAGACGACTAGAATTCATTATAGTATTAGGAAGATTATTTATAATTGTTGTCATATTCTATGGGCTATCAATGAGGATAATGAATTATTCTTAAACTGATTTGTATACTAATAGACATTTTCCCCTCAACTATATCATTCTCTCTCTCTCTCTCTAGGCTTTGAGTATCAGTTATCACCACTCGTTACTTTATTTGTTCATGCTGGGTTATATTTGCCTTGTTAGTGTCTTAAGAGTCCATTCAACATGCTCTTGTTTGTATATAGTTCAATAATTGAAGCCTTGTCATGTAATATCGATATTCAAAGTTTTTGGTTTTTTTTTTCAGGGAAAAATCGAAGTGACTATTGCAGGAGGAAGAGTTGTTTGGGAAAATAATGAACTGAAGGTTGCTCCTGGTACTGGCAGATATATAAAAATGCCACCCTTTAGTTATCTGTTTAACGGAATTGACAAAAAGGATGCCTTTTATCTAAATTCCCTCCAAGCCCCAGTAAAGCGAGCCAAATCTAACACTTAAAAGTTTCTGATATCCTTTGGTCAAAGTTCAACATTTTAAGGAGCGGGGGAGACAAAGATGTGTGTTAATCCAGTTTTTTGCTTAAATAAAATAGTATATATATATATATACACACACATATGTATATTACAATAGATAATAGGTATGCTTCGTGTTACCTTTTCCACTCATGTAATGTTCATTAGTTACAGTCTAAATCTGTTAGAGAAGTCACAGTAGCTTTAATAAGATACTGTACACTACAGTATGTAGCACATTCAGATGATGGGAGCTGCTGTTCAGGTTTCTATTGAACTTGTCATCTACATACATATTTTGAGTCATAGATCCATGCTTTAATAGCATGTCATTGGTTTGAAAATCAAGGAGTGCCTATCGTAGTTATAACCATATATAGCATCTTCTCAAAAAAAAAAAAAAAGCCATATATAGCATCATAAATTTTCTTTTTCTTATTTCATATACTTCGTTCTTGGTTCCTGTCATGGCTGAAGACTATTGCAGAATAAATCATTTTGATTGCTCTAAAGGTCAGGAAGTTCTTTTCTTCCAAGCTATATCTGTTATGTACATCTTAAGCGTAGAATTACCTCCTTTCGTTTCATGGACAAATGGAAAGGCTAGGGACTTGGGAATATGAAGTTGTGACTAGTGTACAAATTAAGGTGTTTGTTACCTATACTTTTTCAACATATAATTGGAGGGCAGTTGGATGCTCTAGTAACGGGGTATTTTGACAATGAGAAACTAAGATAAAACTAGACATTTAGTTATACTTAGTAATTAAAATATCTCAGCTTCATGGAGGGGATCAACAGAATTAACTAGTTTGTGGATATTATGTTTTGTGACTAGAGTAAAAGTAGGACAAAAAAATGTGGTTGTCCACTTACTGCTTTCCTACTGTTATAAGTTTGTGCAAATTAGAATATGACATTGTCCAAGTTTAGAGGAAATACGATGGCTATGCTATGCAAAATAATTAACTAGTCAACCTAATTTATGGTATCAGCCACTTTTATGTGTGTTAATTTTTTTCTTTTCTTTTTTTGAACAAATTTTTTTCTCGTCTGCTTTCTGCATAACGGACATTCATATATACCAAGGTTTTATTTACTATTCATTATTATTTATTTAAAAAATTCTTCATTTTTTATTTTATTTTAAGTGTCTTGTAAATTATGATGATTTTTGTGTTGTATACTAAAATTTATACCCATTTTTTTCCCACCATGAACATTACTTTTTCAAGTATCCAATAAATATGAATCAAATTTCCATCCTATGATCTGCTTGTGACAAGAATAATATTTCAATACTCATTAATTACCGATACAATTAAATTATATATTAACTGTAAGTGCCCATGATTAAAATAGATTAATAATTAATATGCATATTAAAATATTTTATTTTAATAATTTAACAATATATAATAAAAATGAATTAAAATTAAAACTTAAATTTAACCTTTTCTATTTTTTTATTCATAACTATATTTTATAAAATTGTATGCATAAATTAGTCTTCATTTATTTATTTATTGTGAAGATGCATAACGAGTGGGTCTCTCATCAACGACATTTTATACGGAGCCCAACCCAACCCAAAAGTTGTTACTGCTTCTCTCTATAATATGTACCAAATATTTGGAAAGGACAGTGCCATTTTTCAGATCAGATCCGCATCATCAGCACGAACAAGGACATGCGCAGAACGAAGGTCATGTTGGTGGAGTACACTACCAGTTCAACGTCTTGTTTAATTAAAGACTAATTATAAAGCTAACTAGCTAGCTATTCAATGAAGCATGCATGTTAAAAACTAACCACACCCTTGTGGCCTGTGGGAGTGTATATTTCTACTCTTATTTGATTAAATTTTATATTTTTTCCTAAATTATTAGTTTGATTAACAAAGAATGACATTTTAAATAGGAGTGACAATGGAATAGATACATTAATCATCACACCAAGGTAGATCAGAAATTGACAAGTCATAAATCTAATGGAATCAACCAAATCTCCTCAGAAACCTTTATAAATATATAGTATTATTAATGAGTGTATATAAACTAAAGAAAAAAAAAAGGGGGGGGGGGTAACAATAATGCTAAAAGTCTAAAACTGCAAAGCCAAAAGCAGAAAGAAAAAATTCATTTCAAAATGATGACTGAGCTCAACTGTCCTCAATTGAAGGACCTTTTCTTTCGGCCGGGAAAAAGAAAGGCCTACTGAAACCGGGAAATGTGCTATTTACTTACAAGGAAATATGTCAATACAATCCCAAAAATTTCCACCAGACAGAGCCAACACCTCCCCAGATGATAGCATTTATAAAAGCCATGATGAACCCCATTTTGAAGATATCCGGAAGGTCTACATAACCAGCTGTTGAAACACAAGAATTGAAATCATATCAGTCATCATGCTAACCTTGGACATAACTTAAATTCATGAGAAAAGGGGAGAAGGATAAAGAATAGGTTTGACTTAACAGAAATAAGACTTTTGATCACAAATTGCAACTAGCATTAACAGAACAAGAATAAAAATATTCAACTATAATATTTCCTTCAAAAGATTTTTAAAAATTACAATAAATTTTCTTTTCATCCAATATACCATTGAACAAACAACAGTCTCAAGATTGAGAAGACAAAATGAAGTGCTAGAACCAAATACAATTGATATGTACTATAGTTTAAGGGAATTGAACAAAGTTACTAAACAAACACATGCCAAATAAATTAGGTAGCTAAGCTCGAAAGAAAAATAACACAAACTAAATGACTAGCATTATAGAGAGGGACAAACCTCCATAGTATACAGCAGCCTGGCCGCTACTATAGTGTGTTATTGCACCAAAAAGATTTGTATTATAACCTAAAGCAAGCGCTGCCAGAACACCAGGAACCCCAGCTGCCCTATGCATGGCAAGAAATGCTGAGTATAAAGCTCCCACATGTCCAGTCTGACTTGCAAAAAGGTAGTGGATGAAGAAATACGCTGCCTGAAGAACAGCTAGTGAGGCCGGCCAGCTTAAAGAGAATGACCGAAGGTTGTGGGCCACATAATCAGACATCCAGTTCACAATACCAAGGTTTGTCAACTGGCTTGCCATACCTACCAGAATGGCAAACCAAGCTAAGGTATCCCATGCTGATTTTTCATTCAAACAGTCATTCCAGTCAAGGACTCCTAATAGGAGGAGTATTGATAAACCAATCATTGCAGCTACAGCACTTGCTATACCAATAGTGTCTCTGCAGAACCAAAACAACACGGATAGTACAGAATTCAACCAAGAGAAACTGTAAATAAAAACAACAATCTACACTGCTACACAGACAGGTATAACTCTTCATAGTTATCAACAGAAGGTGTAATGACTTGCATAAGCATAGTTTGGGTTCGTTGGAAGACATCAAATTAAACGTACAATTTATTACTAATGACATCACATTATTTTCACAAGTTCATATGCATATGGAAGAGTTCCTAAAATAGCATCCATAATAAGCCAAAAGGCATAAACTAGGTGGCCAGAACATTGATAAAAATTAGAAAGTATTAATTAAATAAACATTCTTCCTTCAAAATACTATACTTTCAGCATCTCCACAAGGACCAAGTTTTCCACCCAAAAAATCAACAAACTTAGAAATCAGTAAAAAAAAAAAAAAAAAGTCATGCATAGACATACATAGGTGTAGATATAATAGACTGCAGAAGACATACCCAAAGATCCACAAAGACACTGCAAGAAGCATTGTGCCAACCATAATCCATTCATTTTTAGTGACAGGGCCCATACTTTCCAGTTTCTTGGCAGCCAGGGCAGGAGCCTCTGGTGTGTCTTTGATTTCAGGGGGATAGAGCTTGTATAAAATCAATGGCGTAAGAAGAAGACAAACAACAGCAGGTAAACTAGCCGCCTTAAACCAAGTAACCCATGGGTTTGGAACTATCACCCCAAGCTCCTCTGCTAATTTGAGACACAGCAGATTTTGAGCTGCAGCAGTTAGGAAAAGAGCACTAGAGTTACCAGCAGACTGTCATAGGTCACAGAGGCAATACACAAGTCACTTCATTATTACATGATAGCAATATGCAAACAAAAGATAGAACACAGAAGAAATTTCAGCAACATCAGAATATATGCACACAATCATAATAGTGCCACCATGTCTCATAAAAACAAAACAAACCAAGAAAAATAGACCAAGCCGGCAATATCCAAGATAGATTTCAAGTCGCTTCACAAAACATAAATTCAAAAATACCCTGTAAATCTTATAAAATCTATGATTAATTGATTAAATAAAAAACTGTCTCTGCAGACCATAAGTAACCAATTATTATCCATTTTTTCTTCTTCACAGAACCTCCCAGAATACAATTGATATACTCATCTAGGAAAATCAAATGCTAACATATCAAATGTTCCCATTGCTACCTCTTTAAGCACCTATGTATGTCAAATGAGGCCAAAATTCCTTTAAACAGGGAAAGTAATAAATAAGCAAAGAAAGAACTGAACCATTATTTATTGCAGATCCTCGCACAAGACCATGCCATGCCTTCCTTCTGACTTGCAATAGTAACAGGGTACATAAAAAATAAAAAAAATAAAAATAAAATAAAAAAAGCAAACCTGAAATTGGTTCTGAATGAGGTAAGCCCCGAGTTTCTTAGATGTGGGACTTGCGGGTTCACTGCCAGCAGAGAGTGAGAGTGACTTAATAATCGGCAAGAACACACCACCAGCCCTTGCGGTGGTGCTAGGCATTGCCGGCGCAATAAGCACTTCACTGAATGTGAGCCCATAAGACAGCCCCAGAGTGCTCTTTCCCATCCACTTCACGAAGTACGTCGCAATTCTATCCCCCAACCCAGTCTTCACGAATCCGCGAGCAAAGAAGAACGAAATCACAATAAGCCAAATCACTTCATTCGTGAAGGCGCTGAAGGCCGCTGTAAAGGTGAGAGTTTTGGTGACCACGGAGGCCGTGAGGCCCAGAAAGGCCCACGCCCCCACGGGCAACGGGCTCAAAACAAGGCCCGCGATAGTGGAGAGGAAAATGGAGAGGAGCTGCCAGGCCTCGGGGGTGACTTCGACGGGTTTGGGAACGAAGAAGCGAACAATGAGGCCGATGGATATGGAGATAATGAAAGGGATGGGCTTTGCACCCTGGAGAGGTGGTGGTGGTGGTGGTGGTGGTGGTGGTGGTGGTGGTGATGATGATGATGAAGGAGAAGCTTGAATTGGGTAATGGGGTTTTGAGAAACGGTTGAATTTGAAGTTGAAGTTGAAGGTGGAGGATGGTTTGGAGGGGAAGGAGAAACGTTGGGAGATGGTGATGGGTGATCTGAGAGATTGGGATCTGGAGATGACAGGGCGAGGACGATGATGGAGTTGGGAAAAGCGAGAGAAGGAGGTTGAGGCTGAAAGTGCAAAGCTCTCCATTGAAACCCACACCAATCTGAAGCAACGAGTGATGCTTATGCTTTTGAGAGGTTTGAGCTTTGTGTTGTGTGTGACTCCTGTCGAGTTCGGTATTTACTATGCCGTGGGTGTAGAGTGAGAGGGACCAGTGTCTTATTTATTGTATTTGTATTTTCTGGGACTCTCCTCTGCCCTGTTATACAATGTCGTTTTTTGCTATTTTATCAATCCTTTGGGGATCACTTTCTTAATCTTTTTGCCCCTCGATTTTACCTAGCTGAAATTTCATCAGATGAGCAAATCTGTTTCATTTACTACTATTTTTGTTGTTCATCCTTGTATATTACAAAAAAAGAGAGAGGAACGATGCAATCTGTGTGTATATGTTAGTTCAATGATGTTAGTTTCAACAAAACCAAGGATTACTTAATGTTATTGCTTGGTTGACGCTCTTTGTGTTTTGTATAACCAAAAAAACAAGCTTATAAATACCATTAATGTCAATTAATGTTTTTTAACATATATCTTCCGTAAGAAATAAATTTACTTGAGATAAATATCGAGATTCAAAACTAGAGTAAGACTAATTGGTCTATATAAAATACCTTTTTTTAAGTTCTTTAAAGATTTTTTTTATTTTAATCATGTGAAATTTAGAATCTTTGGTTTTAGTTTTTATTGTCAAATAACAGTATTAATAGATTATGTAATAGTGTTATTGACGATATATTATTTTCTCACGTCATAACTAAATAAGGATTAAAAAACATAATTTAACATAAAAAATTACATGCAATTGATGGTCAAACTCTTCATTAATGAGTTAGAAAACATTGTTACTATATCATTGCTTGATAACAGATTAAAACAAAAAGAATCACAAGGATTAGAGTAAAAAAAAATATTTAAATGACTAAAATAAAATAAACAAATAAAATATTTCATATGAATAAATTGTTATTCAAATAACTTGAAATTAGATTACGATTACCAACAAGCAGTTAATTTGAGTGTTAATAAATTTAATTTTTTTAAGTAAGATTTTGAGTTGAAGTCTTGTGAATAAGAAATGTATTTAAAAGAAAAAAAAATCATTAAAAATGAGCATACAAATTTTGCAATGAAAATTAATAATGAATATTCCGTAATAATATGATAACAAAAAATAGATGACAACTATAATGCACCAGCTTATTAGGTGGTCTATGGTGAACCACTTTTATCTGCCATTGGATTCATAAGATGGCTAAAATAATCCGTTTGTTGTCCAATTGGAAGGTTTACTTGTAGTGGGGGTCTAAAGTATTATTATAAGCCGTTGATTAGAGGAATAGTGATGGGTCAAAGTGAAACCACAAGTAGTATTAGAATTCCAGAAAGAAGCGCCGCCTTTATTCAATGTATAAAGACCGAATCAATTCCAGCCTCCAACTTTTTAATATAATATTCCTTCCTACAATACTACTTTCTCCTTTGCATGCCAACTCATTGCATTTCCAAACGTAATCGCTTACCAACGCAACACAAGTCGCCCCTTCTCTATTTTAGAATTAAAAAAACAATAATAAAATAAATGCTTCAATATAATTTTATTTCTCTTATTTTAATTAATTTGTAATTTGATCCCTCCAAATCAAAATTAAGACATTTAATCCTATTGTTTTAAAAAAATCTACAATTATAGTTCTTCCATTTTAAGATATAAACATTTAGTTGTTTTATTTTAAAAAATCTATAATTTTGATCAAATTTTTAATTCTATTTATATTTTTTTATCTAATTGAATCTTAAACATAATATATTTATTTAACGTAGCATTAATAAATGATTTAATCAATTAAAAAATAAGAAATAAAACTTAGGTAAAATTAAAAATTAAACTAAAATTATAGATTTTCTAAAATACGAAAACAAAAAATTGTGAATTTTAAAAAATGCTAGGACCAAATGTTTATATTTTGAAATAAGGGAATTAAAATTGAGAATTTTTTAAAATAGGATGACTAAATACTCAATTTTTAAATGAAAGAATCAAAATTTCAAATCGAATAAATATAGAAAGATTAAAATTACATTTAGGCTTAAACTAAAATGAACCTTTAATTTATTCATACAATTAATCAATTATATTCCCTTGTTGTTCATTTAAAATATTTTCTTTGGTGAAGAAGTTAATGCAACAAAATATTATAAGCATAAATTAGAGAATAAAGAGAATTATTATTATTGTTATCATTATGAAAAATATAACAGAAATCAAGTAATTGGATATAAGTGTTAAAATTAAGGTTGAATTATCTAGATAATTTTTAAATTTAATCATTGACAAAATAATTATAGATTAGACTTTACTTATCTTTAAATCATACTCTCATATAGTCAGAATTTCTC
Source organism: Glycine soja (assembly GCF_004193775.1). Lineage (NCBI taxonomy): Eukaryota > Viridiplantae > Streptophyta > Magnoliopsida > Fabales > Fabaceae > Glycine > Glycine soja. The sequence goes on from NC_041016.1 coordinate 4,350,732, forward strand.
TCATGATTAACAAGAAGGCTAAGAGAAAGAATAAAAATCAAAAGAGAACATTGAATATATAAAGAAACAAAAAAAGAGTTCAAAAATTCAAATTGTCTTGTAACTTTAACCATTATTACATTATTCAATAATTTTTAACTAAATAATATTTTTTTAAAAACTTACCATTAGATTTAAAGTTTATTTCACAAAAATTACTTATACAAAAATTTGTATTAATCTAAAATCATTGTTATCTCATTCATATAGATTAACATATAATATAAATATTTTAAAATATATTAAAATATAAATAATTTGATTATTTTATTGTTATTTAATTTGATTTTATATATATATAAGGATGGGTCATGGGTGGCAAGAAGGAGACACGAACAAGGGTGTGTTCTGAGTCAGCTTCGGCAACGGTTCCTAGCGGCAGCACCAAACAAGTCGAGTCGACGCAAGCTGCATTGCTTTCTCAATATAAATAAGTTTAATTCGAGACGTCATCTTACTCTCACCTGAAAACCATTCATTCATTGATCAAACTCCCAAAACAATGGCTTCTTTCAATCTCTCTTATTCTTCCTCACCAGCCCTCTCATGTCCCCGGTCAGTCTCTTTTTCCTCACATCTTGTTGCTTGCTATACACTGCCAATATCTGTTTTTTTATTTATTCAACTTTTTTTTTCTCTCTATGAGATAGAGTGTTGCATTTTCATTTCTGGGATCCATTATCAAAAACCTTTTTGGCTGTATCATGCTTCTTTGATCCACAATTTTATGCAAGATCCCTCTTTTTGTGTTGATTTTTAAATGGGCTCTTTATAAAACCATGCTGCTGACAGAACCTTTTCCAGTGATACAGAAATATAATGGATATTATATTTCTTTCTACCTCTCTTCTTCTTGTGTGAAATGATTATTTCAAATTTCAGTATAAAATATGTTAGGAATCGCTTCTCTGCTTGTTTGATTTTAATTTAGTCTCGGTCAAATTATGGACAACCACTTTGTTTTTGTATCAAAATGTTTATCTTTATTGTCATTCTAAGTTATATGCTCAAGCATTTTAGCTGCATAGACCACAGAGCTGCTCATCATGTGCTAAACTTTGGAATTTAGTTTACTCCCCCTCTCTGTTTTTTGTCTTTGGATGTCACTGTTGTTAAGTTAATCTTTGTTGTGTTCTTATTTATATTCAATGCAGGGCGAGCAAACAATTCAAATTATTCAATGATGTGCCTTTTGTCCGAATGAATTCTAAATTTCCCTCAAGTGACAATGCTATTGGGAGAATTAAAGCTAAGTTGATCTCTGGAGGGGGTGATCTACTTTCCTATCCAAATGGCAATGGCATTGTGATAGGTAAAAATCTGGTTGGTGATGAATCTGTTCGAATTGAGGTACAGCCGAATAGAACACTGGCAGCAGACACAGGGCTAACAAGCAATGTTTTCTCTATTGACAACGATGAATTTGATTTGGACAGCCCCACAGCAGGTTTTGCTTCCATTTCTGAGGCAATTGAAGACATTCGCCAGGGAAAGGTAGCTACTCTCTCAGTAAAACTGTTTTTTCCCCTATTTTATAATTAGCATTTGAGAATTGTGTATTGCTGAAGTTCTTATTTTGTTCCAGTATCATGATTGCATGAAGATATATTACTGCTATTAACTGATATTGATATCAATGATGCAGATGGTAGTGGTTGTGGACGATGAAGATCGAGAAAATGAAGGAGACTTGATAATGGCAGCACAGTTGGCAACACCCGAGGCAATGGCTTTTATTGTAAAACATGGAACTGGTATAGTTTGTGTAAGCATGAAAGAGGAAGATCTGGATAGATTGGAACTTCCTTTGATGGTGAATAGTAAGGCTAATGATGAGAAACTTCGTACAGCATTTACTGTGACAGTGGTATGTACTACTTTTCTTCCATGAATCATCACATGTGGAGTTAGTGCAATATCTTTCTGAAGGTCTTCCATTGTTATCAATCTGCATATATACAATTTGGGTTCTCTAGGTCTAGACCAACTTTTGCTATAATCAAAGGGGACCGACTATCCCCTAGAAAGGTGCAAACACAGTTTTATAAAGATCAAACATTTGTCTTGATATTTGCAAATCACTTATCACCTTCTATAAATAGAAGAATCCAAAGTTTGAGGGTAAGAGACAAGGAAATAATTGTAATTCTCAAAAGAGAGAAAAGAAAAAGAGATACCTCTGATGATGAACATAGTTTGAAAGACAACTTTGTACTGTTATCCAACTATATAGTGGAGATTATTTTTTTGGATTAAGTATTGTAATTTTTCCTTCTCATATTTAGGTGTTTTCCTTGTTAAAATTCCACCCTGTTATCTCTTTTATTTCTTGGTTTTCATCTTCATTTAGCGTCCATTTTAAGTCACACAAGGGAGGAACACTTTTTTATCATCTTAAATCATCTGTATACTCAGATAGACCTGTGTTGCAAACAACTTGATACATTTCAATAATTTAATATGCATTTGTAGGATGCTAAACATGGTACAACCACTGGGGTGTCAGCTCACGATAGGGCAACAACAGTCTTGGCCCTTGCGTCTAGAGATTCTACTCCAGGCGATTTCAACCGGCCAGGCCATATTTTCCCACTAAAATACAGGGAAGGTGGTGTCTTGAAGAGAGCTGGACATACAGAAGCTTCTGCTGATCTTGCTGTACTTGCTGGCTTGGATCCAGTGGCAGTTCTGTGTGAGATTGTAGATGATGATGGTTCCATGGCTAGACTGCCAAAGCTTCGCCAGTTTGCAGAGCGTGAAAATTTAAAAATTGTATCTATTGCTGACTTAATAAGGTATGCAGTTACAATTCATGGACCATGTAATAAAATTCATTGCATGCATATTTATGTTTAGACTCTGCTTTAGTGCAGATACTATACTTTTTTATGTTTAAGTAGTGTTAAATATATTAAATGAGTTTGATATAGGTGTAATTTATAAGCCTGAATCCTGAATACATAATAGAACTAACTTGGATTCTGTGGTGCTTTTTGTCGTTTGAATCAGTCAAACATAATGATTGTTTTATTAAATATTCTTTTGGTGAACCTTTTACTGATTATATAAATTTGTATATTATTAAGAAAATGGAAAGCTTTTTTATTTCGAAAAATCTTCCATTTGATAAATTCTAAGTGCTTATTTAATTCTTATCCATTATTTTTCTTCATGGTTTTTGCTACTTGGGTAACTTGTTGCTTATTTAATTATATATAGCAAGGAGATTAACTCTTATTGGTATGGCAGATATAGAAGAAAAAGAGATAAGTTAGTGGATCGCTCTTCTGCTGCACGGATACCTACAACGTGGGGACCATTCACAGCTTACTGTTACAGATCACTTTTAGATGGGATTGAGCATATTGCCATGGTTAAGGTGAGCGGCGCTCATGGTTATATATGTTATAACACTTGTGAACATTTGTTATAGTGGAAATATGTAAAATATGCTACATTCAGAGTAAATCACACCTTATTTACCTAGGTTTTAGCTTACATTTGATTTCTGCAAATGTGGTATTGGCAAAATGGGAATGGTTCAATATCATATCATCTCTCCTAGGTTACACTGTTTAGTCGTTTATTTATAGACAAATCTTGACTTCGTGAGAGTGTCACTGTCAATTTAATTACCCATTTAATCTCTATAGTTCCCAAACTTATCCCTTTTAGTCCCTATAGTTAATAAGTGAATTTTTTAGCCCCTGAAGTTTACATTTTAATTTCTAAAAGGTCCCTATTGTTAAAATTCTTTAACTAACAGAATTAAAAAAATTTAATGACAGAGACCTTTTGAGAATTAAAATGTAAATTTCACGAACTAAAAAATCCACTTATTAACTATAGAGACTAAAAAAGGGATAAGTTTGAAAACTATAAAGACTAAATGGGTAATTAAACCTTAACATTATTATAGTAGCTTCTACTCTGTTAGAAAATAATTGATAAAGCAGGCAAGGCTTTGGGAGGTTGAAAACAATTTACCTCATTTAAAAAAATGCTGTTATCTGACATATTTAATACACTATTCTGTTTTCTTTTCAAAATTTGAGGTTCCATTTCTTTAGGATGGCCTGTTTCCATATTGTTTCACATCAAGTGTTATTTTAATTAACATTGACATAGATGGCCATTTGGCCTCGCCAATTTGAAACATCATAAAATACCAGTTCCTTATATTTATCAGAGTTATTTCCAAGAAGCCTAGTTTTTCCTATTGATTTAATCAATGAGGGAATTAACAGCTAAAGGTGTGCATGAATCAGCATAAGTTAAGTTGAACATCAATCCATTGTGAGTGTAGCATTCAGTCGAACTTACATTGGAAAGTGTGATTTAAGTAAAACACACACAAAATTGTTGCGGGATGAATGTGTTTAACTAAGCAGACAAAATGTTTGAGCATGATATGTTAATATGGTAGAGCAATGTGATTTACCATTTATGTTGATGGGCAGCTTCTTCTGCATTATCATATACAATTAGCAGGATAACCTATTTTTTCTGTTCTTGCATCTCACTACTTTTTCTGTTTAGAAGGGAAGGTTGATATCGTCCATTTTCTTTAAGGTTGTTATATAAGAGACAGGATGAAATGTGTGTTTTTGAAACCTTGCATCCATTCCTCAATCCCTCATCTGTTTCTTTGTTTACCTTCAAGAATGGGTTCATTAGTAAATAGTGAGTAAACCTGACAATGGGCTTGCAAACTTGGGCCTTGGCAAGCTTTTCCAATTGTCTTGAAGCTTTCTTACTTCGATTGATTGGTTCAATTGTCAACTTCAAACCATTTTGTGGTTCTGACATTTTTTATTTAACAGGGTGACATTGGAGACGGACAAGATGTTCTTGTGAGAGTACACTCAGAGTGTCTGACAGGAGACATATTTGGATCTGCCAGATGTGACTGTGGAAATCAGCTTGCACTTGCGATGCAACAGATTGAGGCTGCTGGTAGGGGTGTGCTGGTATATCTCCGTGGACACGAAGGAAGGGGCATTGGATTGGGTCACAAGCTTCGTGCTTATAACCTACAGGACGATGGACGAGATACTGTTGAAGCCAATGAGGAGTTGGGATTGCCAGTTGACTCCAGGGAGTATGGCATTGGCGCACAGGTATTAATTATATCAGTAGTACTCACATAGTATTTGGCTTTTCTTTAATAGATGATGATTTACTAAAATGGTTATGGAAGTTAACTGGAATGATTTTTATTGTATTTGAAATTCTCTACTCGCAGATGTTGAGAGACTTGGGTGTACGATCTATGAAGCTGATGACAAACAATCCAGCAAAATATATTGGGCTCAAAGGTTATGGTTTGACAGTTTCGGGTAGGATCCCATTGTTAACTCTTATCACTTCGGAGAACAAGAGATATTTAGAGACCAAACGTGTGAAAATGGGTCACATATACGCCATGGAATTTAACGGCCAATTGAGCACTCATGACAGTGGTAATGATAATGCCACCAGGGTTGATGACTCTAATACAGTTACTGGTTTATAAACATCCTTTTTATAACTAGATACCTGGGTCGGACACATATGAAGAACTAGATTTCCATACTGCTGATGAATACACAAAGTTATAGATTATAGAAACCATTATTCTATTTGTGATTTGATTTTTCTTATTCATTTGTCTGATAATCTTCAGGCAGGCAGGCTCTACCAAAAATGTTCATCTTGATTCTTGAAACATAGTGCCATGACAAGGGCATTGCTATTTCAGGGTTATTTTTTCTTTGGTGCCTTTTAGAGGTTCATCATTTCTGGACTCTGGAAGTCATTGGCCCTAGTTTCTTCATTCTTTTTGGTACATTTACTCATGTATCACAGTTCCTCTATAATGTCCATGATAGAAAAGTTATGATTTGTAGCTCTACTGTGTATTATAAATAAATTCCTTTTGTACCTTGTCATAGCTAATGGTTAATATTGGTGGCTTGACGGTTATATTTTCCCATATGTAGTTAATGATCACTACGGAGCAATTTTTTTTAGTACTCTTGGAGTATGTGCCTCATTTTCTTTATGCTGTTTGCTAAAAGAAGAAATAGAGTGAGGAAGAAATAGAAGTTTGTTTGAAGAGAAATATAGTTAAAATAAAAAGAAAAATATTTAAATTAAAGTTCTTTGGCAAGTAAAAATAATAATAAATAAATTTTGAGTAGAAATATTGTTTTTTTTTTGTCCTTATAAAAATACTTATTTTCTTTTTAAAAAAAAAGAAAATAGAACAAATATATATATATATATATATATATATATAGAAATCTGTTAGTCTTTTTATAGAACAATACCTTATTACACTTTTTTTTTTTACTAAAATACCGTTAATTTCTTTTCAATTAGTCAATAAACAATGATGTAAATAGATATAATAAATTCTTTCTCTCTGTTTTGAAGAATAATAAGAGTGACTATTATTCTCTTTTTACATATTAATTAATTAGATAGAAGGTAATCAAGTGAAATATCTCAAAGGAGTGAGATGATGACTCTTGATAATTTTAAGAGTATATTTTAAAAAATAATATAAATTATTAACAAGTTTTGGGTTATCATTTATAAGTGTGTAATATCTATTGATTTTGTCAATGAAATATGACATTTGGTACAAGGAAACTTTGTTCGAGCACAGGATCATCATTCTTAGGAATCATCCCGAGAATCATAGTTTTTATGAATGACTAAATTTGTATGGTTGTTAATAAATATTTTCATATAAGTTTTTTGAGAATATAAAATAAAATAATATATTTATCATAATATTTAATTAGTTACCTCTTTAAATAATTTAACTAGAGTCTTGCTGTAATTAAGCTTGTTTTTTAACTAGATTCTGATCTTCTCCATGAGAATATTTTCATGGAAAACAGTCAAAAAAAATTCTAATTTCTCAAAAATGTTATTTTTTAAAAATCAAATCAAACATGAAAAACTAACCTTACCAACTTTCCTCTATAAAAAAAAAAATCCTCAACTTAAGATCCCAGAAAATTAAGAATTTTCCCTTATATTTCATTCCAACTAGTATGTTTTTTTATTTATAAAACTTGAATTTAAAATATAATCCTACTTAAATTTTTTAGCTCAAATTACATGCTATTAACTAAATTATTCATTTTTAATATCTATGAATTAGTTCAAAGGTCATATGCATATATATTATATAAGGACAAAAATAATAACATTTAAATAATTTTTACCAAAGTTAATAAATGTTAGTTATATGTCAATGCATGATGATTAGATCATAATTTAAATTGTCTAATTAAATCTAAAAATATAAATAATACATATTAATATTGAAACATCAAGTTGAAAAGAAAAAAAAAATCTTAGTATCTTAAATACAAAAGTGGAACAGCAATTAAATGTCTTGAACAGTACATTAGTATTTTATATTCTGTTAGACTATTAGCCTAAATAATATTTTTTTTTAGAAAGGATTAGAAACAATATAAATGTATTTTGATTACAAATGTGGAATCTATTTGTTCAAACTTTAAAAAGATATTATGCAATATATATTTTTTGTTTTTCAAGAGCTTAAATAATCCTTATAATTTTTTAAATATGTTGTTTAGCAAAAAAAAAAAAAAGGTTTTTGAGAACTCTAGCAAACGAGTCTTCTGTGAGAAATTTCAACCAAACACTTTTGGATAACCTACTCAAATTGCTCGACTTTCCAAAGTATCCTGGTGCAGGTACAGAAACCTTAGTAACTCACGTAACCTTGTTTCCAATAAATGAGCCTGTAATGTGTATGCATTAATTTGCGTAAATCATGGGCTAAACGCGCTTATTGAACATGTACTCCAGTGTGGAACGCGTACATGAGTTGGTGAACAAGTATGAATTTGTTTCTTCTTTTCTTAAACGAATTCCGTTCAACGGCTAGTTCTTCCGGTACAACAACGTTACTGTAGTAGTCGAAGAAGAAAAGTGTTTACGCGGTCAACTCAGTAATGTATTGGTTTCCGTTTTCGACCGTTACCAGATTCCCTATATCCAACGGTAACAGATTCGGAGACAGATGTTCCATTAGCCCAACCGCGTCTCCCTCTTTACACGGTTACTTTACTTACCACACCACCCTTCTTTTTCTATAAATACCTTCTTTCTTCTCACAGAGTCTAACTCAATAATAGTCCCTTTTCTGAAATTCTCCTAACTCTCTCTCTCTCTCAACAATGGCTCGTACTTTTGTTCTTATGTTGGTTGCTGCTGCTGCATTGTTGTTGAGCTCCACGATGGCTCAATCTCCAGCTTCTTCGCCGGCTTTATCACCGACCAACACGCCGGTGGCCACTCCACCGAGGAGGGCGTTGTCTCCGTCTCCTGTTCCTGCTGCGGTGCCACCGTCGTCTTCTCCTCCGGCTCCACCTACTTCTTCTCCTTCGGAGCCCCCAATTGCAGCTGCTACTCCGAACATCCCTCCCTCGACCATCTCGACTCCACCATCTGAAGCACCAGGACCAGCTGCAAACGGTGCCGTTTTCAACAGAGTTGGCGGATCTGCTCTCATTCTAATCATCGCTTCGGCCATGCTCGTATAGAACAAATTCTGTGGGATTATTCATGAATACTTGAGTTTTTTGAACTCCAGTACTTTTTTTTCCTGGTGTCGTTGAAGACGATTCATTTATTTTAATTATTTTATTTATTTATTCATTCATATGATTGATGCATACACACATATGTATAATCTCTTTGCGATTATAACATATATGATAGATGTGCATTAGCATTTGTCATTTGTAACTATTTAATTAATTAATTAATTGCTCGTATTTTAATACGATTTCGATTTTTCCCTCGTTCAGTTCGACCAAAACTGATAAAGCTGGAACTTTCCTATTTAAATAATTATGCCTTATTAGGGGTGTTCAAATCTAACACAATTCAAAATCAAAAATAAAAAATCGAAGTCCATATATTTTTTAGATTTATTTGGATTGTTTTTGCTTAAATCACAAGATTTATTATACATTTATTAATTAAGGCTTAATTACAAATCTAGTTTATCTTCTCACGAATGAAGAGGAGAGTAAATTTGTAATTAAGTCTTTAATTATAATAGTTTGTTTAAGAATACTTAAAAAAAAAGTGACACACTTAACTTTCAGTTATTAATATAATTTGTTTCGTTGCTCAATTAAATCAATATTTTCATCCTTTGATACAAAAAAACGTTTTTGAGAACTCTTTAATTTATTGCGTCAACAAAGTAAAAAGACAAACACATATTGAAGATTCTCCAAATAATTTATTTGTACTTTATTGACAAAATTGCAAATTTGATTTCCTTTTTATCTTCAATTTTAGATTTTGTTTTCAATAAAATTATTTATAAATATTATCCTCGTATTTATCCAAGTCACACTGACATTGACCGTTACAATAATAATGTTGACGGTCAATCATCCATTATTTTTTATGGAGTTGACATCCAATCAACACATGACACGTGACAATCGTCAAGAGGGATTATCACTGTGTAACAGTCATCATCCAATAAGGACGTGACACGTATCAATCGCATTACTTTGATGGTTGCATTACTATATCTGAGGACTAACATTGTGTGATTTAATTAAATACGATAACAAAATTTGTAAATAATTTTATCAGGGGACAAAATACAAAATTAAAGACAAAATGAATAATTAAAAATGTAATTTTACCTACTTTATTCAATATGAATAAATTTCTTAATAGTTGTTTACTTTTTTTTATATTAGACAAAAACTTATCGTTTTGATTGGATTTAATATTATATTTAAATCAAGTTATTTAACTTTAGTAACTCTAAAAAAAACTTTAGTTGTAATTCTTCAGTGTAATCTATTAGTATAAGTTTTCTTTTAACTTTTACCCTTTAAACTTCACCACAATCTTTATTTTTAACTTGTAAAGCTTCATTATTATTAGGCAAATGAAAACCTCTGTACTCTTTAAAATTACACAAGAACAGTTTTTATAATTATTGAATTTGATTGACAGTTATTTTTTTATCTTTAAATATTAATCGTTAATTTGTTAAAATATAAGAGAGATTTAAATTCATAAGTACTTATTTTTTCTTGCTTCAATACTTAAACTCCTCTTCTCAATCATCAAATCAACTTATATCTTTTCATAATTGACAGATTATTTTTAAAATATGTTTATTATACCCTCAACTTGTGTCTTTAAACTTCATTACAACTTTTATTTTCAACACAAATTATTTATTTAAGCATAAAAAATGCAAATCATTTATTTAATATTATTGTAATTCCAAAATTACCCTAAGAATAAAACTTTAAGTACTAAACAATTTTTAACTTTTATAACTCTTCAATTTCATGACCATTTACAATTTAATATAAGCAATTAAATTTTACCGCAACTTTGCTTTTTATTATTTTAGTGCAACTCATTTATTTCAAAAGTATCTATGAACAGAATTTCATTACTTAAAAACTTTTATATATAAGATTTTAAATCGTTTAAAAACCCATCAATAAAAATATTTATTAATAATATACCAAATTTTAGGCTAAATAATACTGCATACTGCAGTATAGAAAAAATCATGGTAATAAGGGAATTTTAATTTCAAAACATGACAAAGGTTGAAAATTGAAATAAAAAAACATAATATGAAAAATTACAAATAATCCCCTACTTTCTATTTTATCTTATTTTCTTCTGCTCTCTCTCTTTTTTTAGTGTATCATTTATTACATTTATTACTTTCTTAATCTTTTGTCTCTTCTTCTATGTTTTTCCTCTCTCAATTCCATTCCACTTAAGATGAAATGATGAATGCACGCTTATGAGGTCTTTAATCGTATTTATCAGAAGCTGGAATTAGTTTTATGTAACAAAACGGATATTTTTCCTTCTTTTTTTTTTTTGGAAAATGATAGGATCAGTGGGAGATATAAAAATGCCTTACCACTGTAGATAAAACAGAGAATAGAATACAATGAACTACTACTAATAAACAGAACCGTCAAAGTGTAATTTGTCCTGAGATGGACAGGATCTCTTGATGAACATAAGGGCCACCATGGAAGATGAATCAAATCTTCCTCAATCTTCTCATTTCCATCTTCCTTTTTGGATTTTCCAAAATCTTAGTCATAACTCCCCAAAATAAGAATGGTAAAAAAGAGAAAGTTGTCTAATGTATGTACTATCTAGCTTTGACACTCCAATTCCTTCTTTAATAAAAGGAAAAAAAACGCGGGTTAACATTCACATAGCTGTACCGTAATTAACGCGTCAATCAACAATCACTTTCTACCAACTCAAAAATTCTCCCCGTTCTTAAATTTTAACTGTTTAAGGTTTTTATTATCAGATTAAGAAATATTTAATTTATTACTTCAAAATATATTTTATAAATATTTATATTAATTATCATTATTCTATTTAAAAAATAAAAAATAGCTTTTTGGAGAAACTAAAATTTTAATTAATTTAAAAATTAATTTTAATTATGTATAAACTAATTTTAATTTATAAGATTAATTTATTTCATTTTTCTTCTTCTTTTTCTCTACTTATTTATGGAAAACTTATTTAAACATAATGTTATGCCAATTTATAATTTGTGAATGTATGCATACATGATTTTAATGATACCAAAGAAGAATTAAACAAGACCGCTTCAAAAGGATAAAGACTGCTTCAAGATTAATACAAGAATGCTCCAACAAACAAAGCCTTGATTCAAGATTTTTTCAAGATCAAGCTTTACCTCAAAACAAAGGGTTTTAAAGTCATGCAAGGCTCTGGTAATATAACTGTTGAAAAGGGTTTTGAATTTGAATTTTGAACATGTAATCGATTACCATATGTCTGTAATCGATTACTAGCAACGAAACTCCTAAAATTCAAATTCAAAAGTCATGACCTTTCAAAATATAATTATGTAATCGATTACCAGTGAAGAAATTCAGGAAAAGCTTTTTTGAAAAAACACATCTCTTCAAACCATTTTAAAAATGCATGAAGGGCCTATATATATGTATGTGTCTGACTTCAAAAAAAAATGAAAGAGATATTCCAAGAGAACTTCATTACCAAATGCTCTCTCAAAAAAACTCTTTGACAAACACTTGCAAATCCATTAAGAGTTCATCCATGGACTTCAATTGTAATATCCTTCTCTTCAAGAAATAATTTCTCTTCTTTCTTCCTATACAAAGAGATTGATTAAGGGACCAAGGGTCTCTTATATTGGACAAGTGGTCTAAGAAATTTTAAGAAGGGGGGGAAGTTAAATTAAGATTTCGTTGATTATTCTTAATTGAAAATTTATCTTTCTTAAATATTTCATATATTCAATTATTTCTTTAATTATAAGTTACTCGAATAATAAATAAGGAGAAATAACTTTAAAGAAATATAAACACAACAGAAAATAAAAGAGATTAAGGAAAGAGAGAATGTAAAACCAGATTTATACTGATTTGGCCACAACCCGTACCTACGTTCAGTTCTCAAGCAAATTCCACTTGAGCGTTTTCACTAACCTTGTAAAAACCCTTTACAAACAATGAACCACAAAGAACTTCCCTCCTTTGTGTTCAGTGTTTACACCAAGAGACAATCTCACCTCTTGCAATGAACCCTAAAGGACCTTCCTTCTTTGTGTTCAGTGATTACACCAAGAGGCAATCCCACCTCTTGCAATGAACCCAAAGAACGTTATTCCTTTATGTCCAGTGATTACACCAAGAAGCAAATTTCACTTCTTGCAATGAACCCTAAAAGACGTTATTCCTATGTGTCCAGTGATTCAACCAAGTAGACCGTCTCTTGAAAACTTTTACAACCAATAGTCGATCTCTTGAAAAACTTTTTGTAAGAATGGAGGAGAGGAAGAAAATAGAATAGCACAAGTTTTCGTCCAATGAACTTTTCTTGATAAAGAAAGTGTTGAACAAAAAACTCTTAGAAAGAAGTTGAGAAATCTATTTTAGAAATTCGTGTCATAGTCACATATTTATAGTCATTTGATGGCTCTTGAAGAAACCATGTTAAAAGTTGTGACTTTTGGCAATTTCTTCAAAACCAGTCACTTTAAAAGTTATGACTCTTGGCAATTTCTTCAAAATCATTCACTTTAAAAATTGTGACTATTGACAATTTTTCAAAACCAGTCACTGGTAATTGATTACCATAATGGTGTAATCAATTATTATAATGGTGTAATCGATTACACAATTTATTTTATCAAAAGTTGTGACTTCATGTTGAGGTTTGAAATCCAACATTCAAAAACCACCGATTATCGATTACAAATATTGTGTAATCGATTACACTATTTTGAAAATATTTTTGAACGTTATAAGATAATGGTAATCGATTACTACTTTGTAAATTAATTATAAAATGTTTTGGGTTTCTGGTAATCGATTACTACCTTATGGTAATCGATTACCAGAGAGTAAAAACTCTGGTAAAAGATATTTCTTGAAAAATTCTCTTGGACAATTTTTGTGTTGTTCAATATTTTTTTAAAATTTTTTTTTTAACTTACCTTGATGCTTTTCTTGAGGCTTTTGCATATCTTGAGTCTTCTCTTGAATCTTCTTGATTCTTTAATCTTGTTTGAATGAATCTTTAATAATCTTTGGCATCATCAAAATAATCTTAAAAGTTTTGCTTCTACATCTTAAGTTGTAAGGAATTCCGAACACAAGAGATGAGTTATCTCTGTATTGTTCAAACTTTGTAAAAGGGTTTTACAAATAGAAAGAAAAATCTCAAATGGATTGCTTGAGGACTAGATGTAGGCAACGAATTTTGCTGAACTAGTATAAAATTGTGTTTGCATTCTCTCTTCCGTTATCTCATTTATTTTGTTGCAATCAATTTTTTCTTGCATGTTTAAAGAATATTATCAAATTGATTGTTATTTCTTCTGCATACTGAGTAGCCTATCTCATTTAGAAGGGGATTAAAAATTTGTTAGTGTGAAAATTAATTCATCCCTTTTTAAGATAACTGAGACCACATTTATCGAACATAATTGTACCTACAAAGTCTAGTAATTTAGTCCTTCCATCATATAGTATTCCTTTTTTTTTATAAAAATATCAACAAGAAATGATATTAATATTTGACTATAAATATTTTATATAATAAAAGTTCTTAATTGATTTTCTTTATTATTCCACTATATATATGTTGAAATTTTAAAATAAGTTTTGAAAAAAATAATTGAAATTAAATGAGGGTTTTGGACATTTCCGTAAAAAAATAAAAGAACTGAAGGAATAATAATGATAATAAGATGGTCCACAGAAGGCCAGACTGGACTAGAGTTCCTTCTTCTCGTAGCCCCCAAATCCTTACGGTTGTGGATCCCCACAAATTTCACACTTTCCTATTTCTTGACTCGTCCCTCTTAGCTCAATTCTTGCTTCCACGTGTACGGTGTTGATTGAACCAAAAGCCCGTTTCTTTATAGTGGACCTCCAACATGAGCGATCTCCACCCTCTGATCTTCCGATCTCTTTCTATAAATTCTAAGTGTCTGTCTCCTCATTCTTCTCACGCACTCATAGCTTCTTCCGTTGCAGCACTTTCACTGTAATTTACAATTTATATTCTCAACCTCTGAGAATGGCATTCTCTTCCACTCTACTTCTTCTGCTCGTGGCGATGTTCGTCTTCTCTGCCGTCGCACAATCTCCGGCGTCGTCTCCTGAGTTCGCTGCTGCTCCACCGAAAACCGCCACTCCCTCGCCTTCTTCGTCCATGTCTCCACCCGCCGCTGCTCCTTCACCTTCATCCTCCGTCGTGAGCTCTCCGCCGTCTCCTCCTACTTCAGTTCCGGCGTCTTCTCCGTCGCCTTCCATCTCTCCGTCGTCGATCTCTTCCCCTCCGTCCGATGCCCCCGCACCGTCCGAGAATGCCGCCGTCTCGAATGGATTCGCCGCTGTCGGATCTGTCGTAGTCGGTCTCGTCGCCGCCGCATCGATCATGTGAACCGCTACATAGGCGTATATAGAAAATTTATTATCTCCTATATATTCTCCTTATTTTTTTTTTTACTTTTTTATAGTTATTATTTTTTCATTTAGAGTTTTATATCTGGAGAATTTCGAGTTTGTATAAGACAAGCGATTTACCTTGTTAGTTTTTCATTAATTTCGTAATAGTATTCGCTATTTGCCTGTTTGTTCAGTGAAAATAATTTCGTGTTATCTTTCGTTATTTATTATTATGATTTGTGAGAGATTTGTGATTATGTTATGATTACTCGGAAGCCCTTGCTCCTCATTGTTCTTTGATTCAAGATTCCTACGCTGCTGCTCTGAGCTAAAATGAAATAAAGGAAAAAGACTTCGTATAACGAATAAAATTACAGAACGAAAATAATGAGTTTGAAAACAGAAGGAAAAACGTTCATGTAATTGTTTTTTAAAAGAAAAATTGTAAAATGGCAATAATGCATTTTTTCTTTATTGTGGACATTGTTCTTTCAATTTGCTTTTAATCATCTGTGTATGATTCTATTTGCTTTTATGTTAAATGTTAAATATGATATACAATATGGACTGAGGAGTATGCAGAGTATGCTATACCTATACAAATATATTCTTTCTTAAACTCATGCACATGGTCTTGTTGTGTCTTTAAAATAATATGATCCTATTTTCTCTTAATTTCGTTTGTAATAGAAAGGTTTTTGTTAAGTAATTTTTTATTGTTAAATAATTTAAAATTTGATATGCATAATCATTAGATTAATATTACATGGTTTATCAGCTTTAATAAAATTTAAATTTCACATAACGTTATTGAATTTATTGTATTAGGATTTATGGATTAAATTAATATAAAATTTAACTGTTAAAAATCAATTTTTTTTAAAGTAAGGTATCTCTCTAATCGAGAGTCATGAAATTAAACGCTGAAATAGATTTTATCTCTTCTAATAAAAAAATTTCGGTGCTAAAATTGATTCAATTTCATTTAACTTTAAGTTAATATAAATTTCTATACATGTCAAATGAACCTATTTCTTTTTTAAAAAAATTGGTGGTTTTTCATTAATAATGACAAAGTTTAGGTTATTTATATATGGTCAACATGAGAATAAGTGTTAAAATAAAATATTGAATAATATCATCTTTATAGAATATTAAATAATATCTCCAAATTATCCTATTTTTTAAATATATTATTTTATTTATTAGGGGTTTGATCCTCAGTTTTTGCATATAAAAAATGTCAATTAAGAGAACTCAACTCCTTCAATAAATTTTAGTATCTCCTTCAATCAATTCTCGTTAGAGATACCTCAAATTCACAAAAGAAAAAAGATAAAAATCAGTTAATATCGTTCACTTTATCAATAATTGATTGAAAGGTAATACCAATATTTATTTTCACTCAAGCTATATTAAATTAGTATTTACTTCATTTTTTGTTTAAAAATCAATTTAAACACAATTTACAAAATATTGATGAAAATAAAATATTTTATTGAACAAAAAATTCAATGAAAACTTGTTATTCTATTTTTAAAGAAAAATTACAAAAAAATTAAATCATATATAAGGGTGTTCGCATATTAGATCGACTTTGAAAGAAAAAACATTTGATTCAATTATTTTAGTTTTGTTAATTTATCATCTGATATATTTAATTTAAAATTTAAATCCAATTCAATCTAATTCAATTTAAAGTGGTTTGGATTGAATTATTTTTAATTTTAATCTTTTTATAGAAAATATTAAATAAAAAATATATATAATAAAAATAATTTTAATACTACATATTTCATTCTTCTGCCATTATATAACAAATAATAATATACTTACATGCAGATAGTTAGTAAAAAAAATATATTTTTTATAACTAGGCATAAATTAATTACATGATAGTTTTATAAATATATAAAAAATAAAAATATAAATGTGAATGATATTATAAATTTATGAATAAAAATATACACATACTTAGAAGTTGAGTTTGAAATCCAATCAAATTTTTAGTTTTTTCAAATTTTTATGCATTTGATTTTTTTTATAATAATTTTTCGATTCACAGCGGATTGAATCACTTGATGAACTCCTCTATCATACACTACTTTTTTTGTGGGTGGCTTGATCCACTACTTCATATATACTAGCATTTAACTCGTGTGGGATATTTTTAATCGATGAAATTAATTTCATATTTATAAATTTAAGTTTTCATTTTTGGATGAGAGTTTTTCTTATTTTATATTTTTTTAACAACTAATTTCATCATCACATGTTAAATATTTTTGTATTTATTAATTATTTTTAATTTTTCCTTTTATATTGAGATTTATTTTTGGTTTAAATATTTTCTAGTCATTCTAATTTAACTCTTTTTTGTTTTTGGTCTTTGTAATTTTTTATTTATTTTTAATCTTTGTAAATTATGCCTAATTTTTTCATTTTTATGACGCTTTAAATAATATTTTTTAATTGTTCAAAGCACTATCAGACCATTTAAGGATTAAAATATAATTTGTAAATACTAAAAATAAAAAAAATAATTTTATAAGGATGAAAAGAAAGAAACATAAATTGCAAGGAAAAAAAAATATTTAAACTTTTTTTTTCTACCTTCAAAATATCAATTCAATTACTTTTAAAATTCTCTTGTTTGATATTAGATTTCCTTTTCATTCAAATGTCATTTTCTTATACTCCAACAGCAAAGCAGGCGCACACAGTCCCATTGGAGGAGTGGGAGTGAAACAAAAAGCACTATAAGTCCTTTGGTAGCACCCAAAGATGAATGAATGTCTTAATGAAACATTTCATGAGACGCTTGCTTTTCTTTTTCTCCTTATCGTTTGTTGGACGCAGAAATTTCATGACCAACGCAAGCGTTTACTAGCTAATTAACCTTTACCCCTTCATTCATGCAAACGATTTTTTTTTATTTTTTTTAGTATCTCATTACAGTCACACAAAATGCCACAAATTTCTTCACCAAAAGGAAAAGAAAAAAAGGACTTTACTATTATGCACGGCTAAAATAATATAAAATTCTTTAATGCTGTGATACAACCTTTTTAATTTAATAAATTCAAAAAAAATTTACAGCAACACTTCCTAAATTTTTATCAAATCACGCATATTCCTTTTTTATTTATTAATTTCCTTTTATATCTGAAAATATTGCATTAACATCTATTTATATGTTTGAAAATATTACATTAACATTCCTTCAATACACTTCAAATCTTACATTAACATCTCCTACAAAAGAGGTGGATGTAATAATTAAGAAAGCAGAGAATATTTGTCTAATCAAACAAAATTTCAGGAGATCTTGTTATAATTTGCTCTAAATTTAATGATATTAATAGTTAATTTGGAGGTGTCAAAATGTGCTATCCAAGTTGATGTAAGTCAACCGGGTATAGTTTGTGGGCTAATTATACAAGTCGGGCCGAAAAAGGACTACTGTTTCCTACACCTCCAGATTGCTTTTTTACCACTTTTTTAGCTTTTGGACTAGTCAATCCATAATGTAAAAATTATATTTTGAATTTATTTCAGGTTCTGACTTACAGAATGACGATCCAAAAGGTAAAAAATACATTCTAAAAGGGTGCAGAAAGCAACTTGAAGGTGCAAGAAACAATAACCCCAAAAAAAGTCTTAATCAATTCAAGATTTCAAAATAAAGTCCAAGTTCGATGAAAACTATTATTTCGGCCTTTAATGGATTTTTATGTGCTAAACTTGAATTGGGCTGTAATAGGGTTTTAAATCAATCAATTCAAAACTCAATGCTTTTAAACTCTCAATTCAGAACTGAAAAATGGACTCAGCATACAAGAAGCAGAGCCGTGATCTTGTTTTTGGTATCTACTGGAAATAATTTTGTTTAAATAAGATAAGCTTTGTATTGGGATGAACTTATTTAGTCATATTATCATGTATTTTTTTTATCCGTAAAAATTGAAAATAATATAAAAAAATTTATAATAATTTTATGTTGTTTAACTAACTAAATTAGATCCCTTAACATGTAGTTACCTATTTAAAAAAGACCATCAATGAAGTATTAGTGGTTTTTGTTTATAATTTTTTTTTCTAAAAGGCAATTTTAGAGGACTACATTCAACCATGATTTAACATTTAATTTTTTGCTAAAAAAGTTCAAGTTTGACTTCTAGTTTCCAATTTAGTATTTATAAAGCAATCGATTCTTTGAGTCAATTTTTTGCCGACCCACGACCCACCACGAGTGGTGAGCATTCGAAGTTTGAATACCATATGCGTCACCCTAATATTTAATATAGTCAATTTTATTAAATAAATTATTTACTACTATAAAATTAAATAAGCATAAAAACTAAAATTATTAAATTAGGCTATAAGATTTAATGAAGTTTACCAATGTTAATTGGTTCTTTGGCTGGTGAAGTGGATTATTTAATTTTGTTAAATAACATCATGACTTTGGGTCCCAATTAACTAAACCATTTCAACCTCTTTAATGAATTAGGCTAAGTTTAAATAGAAGTTTAAAAAGTATTTTTTTTTTACAAATTTCAATGCACAATTCTAATTTTTAATACACAAAAATAAAGAAAAAATAATTTATTATTGCCAAAATAAAAACATTTTTGAGTTGTTCTAAGTTCTAACTTCTAACTAAAACCTAAACGCACACTTACCTCGAGTCAAAATAGCTATCAAAAGAAAAGAAGTTAAAAAAAATGATAATTTTATGCAACTACTACCAGTACGATGTGAACATCTTTAAAGACAAAAGAGCTATCGTTGGAAGTCAAAGTTTGAGACCTCAAGTCATCATCATCTATCTACCTTCATCCATGACCCACTCTGAATTGTGATGTTGATTTGAGGTCTTCTCTCTTCCGCTTCTCTGAAATGGGTCTGCATCATCACAGAAAGTTGATGCCATTGCCAGAAATCTGCGGGTCAATTTGCCATGTGAAGAAGTCTGAGCTTTGTTCATCAGATTGCAAAGTTTGCCTCAAGATCTGCCTAACCAATTATTCTCCTCCAACGCTACCACCACAAGTTCCTCCTTTTCAATCATATGATGATGGTGCAGCAGATCAAGCATACAACCACAAAATCTCCACCTATTTGTTCCTTGCACTTGCTCTTCTAACTGCTGCTTTCTTTGTCGTTTGTTGTCGTGCCATCTATACCAGGTTTAGCTCAAGGAGGAGGGTATCATCAACATCAGGGCGCCAAAACCAAACACACCATGATGATGATGATTTTGTTGATGAAGAGAATGGCCCTATGGTGGACCACCCCATATGGTATATCCGCACCCTTGGCCTTCAGCAATCGATTATCAATGCCATCACAGTTTGTAAGTATAAGAAAGGAGAGGGCTTGATTGAAGGAACGGATTGTGCTGTTTGCTTGAGTGAGTTTCAAGAGGACGAGAATCTCAGACTTTTGCCAAAATGTCACCATGCTTTTCATCTTCCTTGTATCGATACCTGGCTTAGGTCTCATACCAATTGTCCTATGTGCCGGGCTCCAATTGTTGCTGACCTTGCAACTGCAAGGATGGAGTCTAGTTTTGTTGATTCAAGTTCCTTGGAAAACAGCCACATGGAAGTTTTGGAAAATAGTGCTCCTGATTCTGAATTGATGAATAATAGGGCAGAGGAGGAAGAAGGCCAATTGGAAGTTGAAGATGGAGTGAGGGTTTGTGAAACTGAAACCCCAGTTGAAGATGTGGCAAGCACTCTTCCTAGAAGTTCGGTTTCTCTGGATTCTTTTTCTTTTGCAAATTTCAATCTTGCTCTTGCAACAGTAGAGTCTAATGGTAACTCAAAAAGAGTGCTGGGAGGTGTGGATGATGATCCTACTGCTTCAAAGGGGGTTATTGGAAACGATTTGGCAACTAGTTCCAAAGGTAGCTCCTCTTTCAGGTTAGCGAGATATCTGCAGGGTGTTCCTAGTTCTTCAGTGAAAAGGTCACAGTCCTTTAATGGGAAATACCTTCTATCCTGGTATGGCTGCAGTCAGAAGAAGCCAAATGCTCCTCTGAGAAGCTTTTGATAATGTTGTCCTACTAGCTTATGTTAACTTGCGTACTAAAATGTTTATGTAACTCTCAACAAGGTGAGAGCTTCAAATTTTAATTTCTGCATGAAGCAACTTATGTGATGCTCAAGTGTATAATAGTAAATCAGTAAGTTGCAAATAAATATTGTGGAATTTTTGCTCAGATTGTTCCATGTATGATGATGTCTTTACATGAAATTGTGATTTTCTAGAATCCATAATCAACCAGCAAGTGGTGATTATTGATGATAGTGTCATAAGATGCCGAGAAATAGAATAAAAAAGATAACAAAACAATGGAATCCAGCCTCAAATCGTTACGAAAGGATGAATATAACTGGCAAATGGCACTCCACAATTCATAGGAGGTATTGCAGCTAATAACAGTTTTACGGAATCAGTAGATGTGGATAACACTCCATAACATTTAATCTTCAATAATTGTATGTTTATTTACCATTGTCATGTACAAAGTGTTTCTCATTTCTTTTACTTTTCCATAACAACTTTTTATATTAAAATATAAATACAATCATTTGTTATGTATTATTTGGCCTAGGAGAATTCTATCGTATTGTATTTGCGGTTTTGTATTGTATTTGCGGTTTTTTATGACACTCATTGTGGCTTATCCAACTTTTTATTATTAATACAAATATAATAATTTTCAACTATATACTCAAATGGATATTTGCTTCAACACTAGAAAGACCCACAAACTTAGATACATTTTCTGGCATGCAACATGTTGGGGGATTTGGTTAACATAATTTTTAACAATGATAGGCCGAGTTAGCTCGAACTTATCTCATCTATTAAAAGTTATTCATAAAAGTGATTATTGTATAAAATTGAGACTCAATCGAAAATCTTTTATTCTTCATGATTCACCTTTTCCCTCATGACTGGTGGATGTTTTTTTTTGTTTTGATAATTAGTGCTATATTTTGTTTCTTCCTTAAAAAAATAATTATTTGTTTTGAAAAAAACATGCAATAACAAAAACCTAATTTACTAGCTTCAATTGTCAATTGAATAAGATATACGAGTTAAGAAGTTGAATCAAATAGGATAAAAAAAAAGTCAAATGACTCACTTATTTATTTTTCAAGAAAAAATTAAAGATATTAAAGGTTTATTGCGTGTTTATAAGTGAAAGAAAATTTGTATATTATCAATTATTTTTTTTAGATTATATAATTTTGAATATTCTCTAAAAGTTCATAAAGTTCTTTAAAATCTTGTAAATCCATAAAGTCCTTCTAAATCTTATGAATTGATATTTTATAACTCCATTAAAATCTAAATTACAAAAATCCGAATCATAAAAGTATTTGAAAAAAATTAAAAATCATTACATTTTCATGAAGTCTTTTAAAATTTTTAACATTTTTTTATGTTAAAAAATATTTTAAAATCCTAATCGGAATGTATTCTAATTTCTACTCAAATCTTTCCACATATTGAGAAGATTCTGTTAGTGAATTTCTCAAGGTCAAAGCCAAAAGTGAACCAATAACCAAACTTATTTCGCAATAAATCCTAATTGATACCTTAACAACTTCAGATCCGGTCAGTGATTTAAGTAGCAAAAGAATAGAGGAGGTTTTACCAAATAAGCTAAAATGCTCATCTATATTGTCATTTCTCAAGTACTCCCATTTATGAAGCTCCATACTCCTCATTGCAATATAAAGTATATACTATAGCTACAGCTCAGATGCATTTATGCACACAAATGCTCCTATATTCCAGCAATTCAGTAGTATTCCAGGGGTTCGGGGTTGTATAATTGTCTCATCAATGATTTTCTCACAATGCAAAACATCAGAAATATGTTTTTGTTTGTTTTATTTTTTCTTGTGCGGATTTAGAGAACGTGTTTTCTGATGAAAGAAATTTTAATTTATGAAGATTTTATGATTGAATTATAAAGATGATATTTCCTCCTGTTGACACTTTTTATCTGGGCTTCTGAAGTTCCCCGCCATTTAAGGAAAGGCAACTACTTTATGCTGCCGCTTGATAGGCAAAGTTTCACTTTGTTAATGCCAGTGTCTCGGTTATTAGATATACACTTCCTAATCGTTTGCATTTAGAATCGAGTAATACATGGCGTTAGATCTTGTAGAATTCAGTCCTTGAGTTTGATTTGGATTAGTGCTTGTCAAACTAATGTTAGTTCTTGTACCATTCTAAACTTGTGCTTGCCGTGTTTAACTTAAGAAAAACAATCAAAACAATGCAATTTGATGCCTTAACCTGAGGCTGTGGGCAGTGATTTGAGACAAACTGCAACCCCCAAAATCTCTTTTTAAGTAACAAAAGCATAGAAGAGGTTTTACAAAAGAACCTAAAATATTCATGGAGTATAAATGTGAAATGAAGTCTCACATTGAGTGAGTAAAAGTGAAGAAGTTGAATATCATGTAACTGAGAAGAAAACCCATAAATCTGCATAAACCTGAGCAATTGTAGGAGATCTTTTAAACGCTAAAAAGACCGTCAAAGGCATACTACACGTTTTCAGAAGCATAGTTGTTGGGGGGAAAACTAAAGAGAAAAAAAGCACAAGAAAAAGCTACCAAAATGTTAAAAAAACAACAAAGTAAACAAAGCGAAATTATAAATGATCAAGAAATAGGCATAATACATAACGAGTCCACTTAACCAAACACAAAAATATGCCTTCCTCTATTCTTCGTCAGCATCTTTGTTTTTCTTTTTCTTGTGCTTCTTCTTTTCACTCTTATCAGCATTACTGTCATCCTCCTTTCCATTGCTAATTTCAGCAGTAGCAGCAGCAGCTTCTTTGTCTTTCTTCTTCTTCTTTTTCTTCTCAGACTTGTCTAACTCTGGCGAACTATCTTCAACCTTATCCTTGTGCTTCTTCTTCTTCTTCTCAGTTTTCTCCTCATCAGAAGAGGCTGCTTCGCTGTTCTCCTTATTCTTCTTCTTTTTCTTCTTCTTCTCCTTCTTCTCAACTTCAACCTCCACAGTCTCTTCATCTACCTTCTTCACCTTCACCTTTTCTTGCTTTTCAACCTCTTCCACTTCATCCACTTTCACCTTCTTAGCAGGAACAGCAACGGGGCTATCTGTGCTTTCATGCTTCTTTCTCTTCTTCCCTTCCCCATCTCCCTCCTTCTTCTGAATCTTGTCATCCTCAGGTTCCGGCGCAGCAGCCAAGCCAGCAATCACACTATCCCCACCAGTTGGCAAAACCAAATTCCTAAGCCACTCCTGGGGGGTCTTCTCATTGGGCTTCCCATGCTTATCGAGCTTCCCTTCACTAATAAGCCTCTTCTTCATGGACGCCCTCGGGCCCAAGCCCCACTTCCTGGGATAAGTATCCCTATCCATGACCACCCTCTTGATCTTGGCCACAACCCCATGATCACAAGTGGCCATAACAGCAGTAGTCATCTCAGCAATCCCAAGAGCAATAGCCTCACCCTTGGTAGTCATAAGCACAACCTCCTCCCCAACATCAATATCATTCTCAAACCTAAGCAACCCAGGAATCATGAACTTAGCACCATAACAAATAGCATTGACAGCAGAATCCTTGACAACAAGCCTCTTATAGCTAGTCAGAAGAATCTCCAAGGGCATAACAACCCTCCTCAAATAAGTCTCATCCCTATAATTATCATAAACCCACTGAGCATCCATGACATCATGCATGGAGACCATGTTATCCTTCTCCCCCATGATCCCAGACCTGACCCTCCTAAGCTCCTGCATGTGGCTACCCACACCAAGAAGCAAGCCTAAGTGCACACACATAGTCCTAACATAGGTGCCAGCCTCACAGGAAATCCAGAAAACAACCAAGTGCCTATCAGGGTCATACTCAAGGAGCTTACTTTCGTAGATGGTCCGAATCCGGAGCTGGCGCTTGACGGCGGAAATCAAGGGGGGACGCTGGAAGACGGCGCCGGTGAGGGTTTCGAGGGCGCGGGCGACCTTGGAGACGTCGGGGACGTCGGAGTGGAGGCGGGCGATGCAGACGTACTCCTTGCCGGCGCCCTGCTGGGACTTGACGAGGCGAGTGGCGCGGTCGATGCAGACGATGAGGTTGCCGGTGACCTTGGGGTCGAGGGTGCCGGAGTGGCCGGTCTTTTCGACGCGGAGGAGGCGCTTGATCCAGGCGACGACCTCGTGGGAGGAAGGGTTGGCGGGCTTGTCGAGGTTGAGGACGCCGTATTTGAGGTACTCGGCGAGGGGGCGCTTCAAGGGGGAGTAGCCGGAGGGGATGGGGGTGTAGTGGCCGGTGCGGACATTGAGACGCTCATAGTTTTTGAGGAGGATGGGCCATTGGGAGGTGTCGATTGGGGGAGTGAAGCTCTGCGGCTTGATCATCAACCCGCCTTCGTCTTTCGATTCTTCCTCTCCTCCTCCTCCTTCGTGCTTGCTACGCTGCTGCTGCTTCTTCTTCTTGCTGCTGTCGGAGTGAGACATGGCTCTGCAACTGAGAAGGGTAGGGTTTTAGGACTCAGGGTAATGGAGGCGATAAAAGCGAACAAGGGTTTTAATTAAGGGGCACGCGGGCTGGCCTGGGCTGGGCTGGCCTGGCCTGGCCTTTGTTGCATGCTGTCATAGTCCAAACCAACCAAAAACCCCTCTTCCCCACTACAGGCCCAAAATAAGTTAAATGTACATTCATTTTTTGTTTTTTTATAGATATATTAGGTGAGACTTTGTTTTAAGTGTTTTTTATTTTTATTTTGAAAACAAAACAAAAATAAGAGTGCAAATACGTTTACTAAATATTCTCCGAATAAAAACTTTTGTCTCTTATTATTACTGCCAGATAAAACATTAACTTGATCAACATATTCGGACCATCTCCTATTCGTTTTTAATATTGAAATTAAAATGAACTTTTGATGGAAAGAACCATCATTAGTCATAAAATATCTAGATTAAAAATCGGGATGCCTAAATTTTTAACAAAAGAAAACATACCTCATATATACAAAAATTAAGAATTCACAAATTACAAACATTATTTTTGACATTTCTAATTTCTTTTTATTTATCTTCTTATTACATTCACCGATCAAAGTAATTACTTGTTTCTCCTCTCTTAAAAGTGTGTTGCCATCGCTAAGCTAACCATCTGAAATACTTTTCATTTTTCAAGTACCATATGTCAATTTTTTCATAATATTGACACTTGCAAATAAGAAAAACAAAGGGAACTAAATCATAGTTTTTTTTTTTTAAAAAAAAAGGCTTACTTATTACTAACTAACAGGCTAGTGGGTCACGTCCACCTGGTCCATTAAAGTTTGGTTTCTCTTCGCCGCTGGCGTTGGTCCGTGTTGAGACTTGAGAGTAAGGTTTCAAATTGAAATCTCTGTTTTCAATAGTTGTTCCTTAACTTGGGTTGTGTTCTCTAGCTTGCGTGCGTAACATAATCAATTAAGAAGCTGCTATTGTGATTCGAAATCAGAATGTTGCGAAGATGGAGCAAAGCAGTTACTCCAATCTCCAAATTTGGATCGCAGAGTCATTTGAATTTCGTGAAGGACGTCTCGCGCCAAACCTACGCCGGGGTTGCACCCGCGCCAACGATAGAGGACAAACCTCACCGCCCCGTGGTATGCAAACTTTACTTTCCTACGCATAACAAAAAATGGTAAGGAACTAGTCTTGATTCGATGTTGCTAACCGAAAATCTCTACTTTGCAGGTTAACCTAGATAAAATGTTTTGGTCTAAACCCTGTTCGCTGGCCTTGCCCCGTGACTCACCCCTCAGAGTTGAAGAACCTGATTATCAGGGCATCAAGCGTTTAATGCTCAAACTCATGCTGTTTTATAGTAAGCAGAGCAAGTCAATTCGTGGGGCTAATGTTGTGTACCAAAGAATCATTTCTCAAGTTGATAAACCTCCCATTTATGAAGGTCCATTCTGCTCACAGCAATATAAACTATGGCTGTAGCTCAGATGCATTTATGCACTTGTTATGATTGTGTACACACAAAAGGCTTACTTGCGTGCCTATTCTCCTATATGTTTTAAGTTCTTGCTGACTAGTGTTTGGTAGAAGATGAAGACAAGGTTTCCGGGATTTGTGCATGGAACTTTAAAGATAAATTCATCCTCCATGTTTGTTATGGGACTAAACTGTTCACTTCACTTTCCTCTTCTCTTTCTTTAGCTCATGTTTATTTTAGGTTCCCTTGTGAATATATAGAGATTTAAAAGCTATGTTGTCTGAGTGTCTACTTTTGTAGTACTTTGGTTGGTAATGTACTAATGTTACTTCTTCTTTTTGTTCTATATTTTCTTGTGTGGTTTTAGATCACATATTTTCTGATGGAAGAAGTTTTAATAAACGAAAAACTATATTTCTGTGGCCATTTTATGATTGAATTATAAAGATGATAATTCCTCCTGTTGACACTTTTTATCTGCTTTTGAAGTTCCCACCATTTAAGGAAAGGCAGCTAGCTGTTTTATGCTTGATAGGAAAAGTTTCACTTTGTTAATGCCAGTGTGTCCCAGTTATTAGATATACACTTCCACAACTTAATTAGAATCGAGTAATCATGGTATGGGAGGAGTTTGATTTGTATTACTGCTCATCAAACTAGTGTTTGATCTTGTAGCATTCTAAACTTCTTCCTTCTGCTTGCAGTGTTTAACTTGGAGAAAACATTCAAAACAACATTCTCTTTACTTGTGCTTCATATGTGGTTCTGTTTGCGTCGCTTGAAGCAAGAGGGAAAGGAGGGTGTTGAATTTGGCCAGTACCTTTATGAGATTTACAATCACGATGTGGAGCTAAGAGTGTCCAAAGCTGGAGTAAGTAGTCATTTATAAGTAGATATATTTTCACCAACAATGTACATTGTGGAAATTTTCCATAATATTTCCTTTTAGAAACAATTTAATAATTATCTATTTTGACATCATTATCCATTAAAAGTTAACTGGAAATATTTTACCATAAACTCCTTCTTTTCAATTTTTCCAAACTAGTTTGGGGACTGACCTCTACATTGGTGAATTATAATAATTCAATTTGAAATGGCAGGTTAACCTACTACTGACTAAGTGGATGAAAGAGCTTGAGAAGATTTTTTATGGGAACATTGTTGCTTATGATACTGCCATACTTCTGGAAGCTAAACCGGGTGATTTTTCTAATGTTATATGGAGGTAGGTACTTATCTGAACTTAATCCTGCACCTGTTGAAAGTAGGAAACTTTAGATCAATTCTTTCTCCGTTTCTCTCAGTTTTGGATATTGAATCAGTGAAGACTCAGTCCTCCCACCTAGTAGTCTAGTACATACTTCCTTTATATCCGTAGTTTATCCTCATCTGTTTTTCTTTTCGTTTTTGGAGTTTCAGGAATATATTCTCTGAAGATGGTTCTTCAACACCAGATGCTGCTGCATCTCAATCAGTGCAGGTATGTCTATATGATGTAACTTTTTTCATTATATCCGTGGAAAACATATTGTGTGATTTTTCTATTGTAGACTTTTGGGATGGGACTATTCCCTGGTAATTCATGCTAAGCCAAAATACTCAGGGGCCACTGGTAAATCAAGTGATAGAACTATTCATATTAAGTTGTTAACCATTCACCATTGAAGTTACTTCGTAACCTGCTGTCATTCACCAGTTGCCTCCACCCTGGGTTAATATTTTGGCATGACTTGACTTTTCTAAATTTCATCCTTTTATAGTTGATCAATTTTTTTGACATATTACCATTATACTGGAGTTTTTTTGCCAAACTAGGGGAGGATAGTGATCACCTTTAATGAAGTAGATACAACTGAGTGAGGGGCTTTCTATCCCGAATTTGTATTGATCACCAATTTACAACTTTGTCTAGAATTGTTTCCAATGAGGATAGTTATCGTCATTGTTTTTTCTTTGTTTCCTTTGCTTTGCCTTTCACATTTTAATTAAATGCCCAATGCTTTAAGTTGTTTCCACAATGCTTCCTTATTTTTCTCATTTATATTTAGTACACACACATAACACATTCATATTGAACTAATATTTTGTATAGGCGATGGCCAGATATGCTCGCCGGGAAGTAAGTTGTATGACCTTAACAGGTAAACTCTGTCTTTGTACTTTTCTGAAAGAACTGTTTATATATGTATTACATTATTGATCATGAAGTGGATGAGAAACAATGGGCCAATGCCTGCTGCTTTATCCTTGGTGGTCAAGTGAGCTGGTGAGCTCCCTATCACACTACCAGCGTCTCATTTGAAAACTTTCCCTGAAAAAGGGTTTTGAGGCCATAGATAGTAGGAAAGTATTATATGCCAGGAACTCAGCTTTAATTCCTATAGAATATTTTTATCATTTTGTCTAGTTTCATACAGGTTTTTTTGAGTTTTTTTGTAGTTGATAGCCATATG
The DNA here is from genome assembly GCF_004193775.1 of Glycine soja. Taxonomy (NCBI): domain Eukaryota; kingdom Viridiplantae; phylum Streptophyta; class Magnoliopsida; order Fabales; family Fabaceae; genus Glycine; species Glycine soja. Next base: position 4,380,254 of record NC_041016.1, read on the forward strand.
CCACTTATCTCTATATTTCTGAACTTCCTGCTATACTATTATCTCACGGACTGCAATATTTCTTTTAAGTAGATCATTTTCAACATGTACCGTTATTTCCTTCGTGTCTCTGATTATCTAGTTTGAAAACATAGAATTTTCACCAATTCATAAATATTTACATAATGCTCTCTGCATTTCACTTCTGACTTCCCAAAGAAACGTGAAAAGTTATCTTGAACTCTCGGATAATCCATGCATGTTAGTTGTTTAACTCTAGAATACATGAAACTTTGAAAGATATGTTGATGATGGAATTCTAGCAGATCTTATGGAAATATTATTATTATTTTTTTAATTCTGAGTTTTATTGAATTGGCAGATAAAGAAGCACTATTTTCAGGGAATTTTATGTTCACCTCTTTGAAGCATGAGAACACAAACGGAAAGGGGCCTCAATGATAAAGTGGCGATTTCTAAATTTGTGATTTAGTGAATTGAAAATACACGCTGTTCTTATTTTATTTTATTTTATTTATTTATTTATAAAAAAATGTTGAATAATTATGACAAAAAGCTCATGTCCTTCTCTGTAAGGCTTTATACATGATTAGCTTGGGGCCTAGAAACTAGAATTCTCATATTCTTGCCCTGTAAGACGAGAATAGAAAAAGGGCAGAAGTGATTGAAAAGTGTTGTTCTTTCTTATTTTTGGCCTTATGTTCATCTTTACTGCGCTTTAACGGCTTCAATTGTTTGCCTGTGTTATGCGAGACATTACAATACAATACAAATATCGTACTACTATTAACCGGTGTTTTTTGGCGCTTGCCTTGAAAACAAAATTTTTAAGGCAATAAATGACTTTTACATCAATTCTGTTTCTGATTAGCTCAAATGATCATCAAAATGTTGAGCAATTTGCGGTTTATTGTTAACTTGGATGGGTGTGGTTTTAGTCTTTAAGCAATACAGACTTGGGACATTCTATAGTAGATTGTTGAGATTATCCATTACCTGCTGTTTATGTAAAAGATTCAAAGTTGCCACTGGGAAATTACACAACCGCTTGATGCACTCACTCCTCGTGCCTGATTAAAGCTTTTGAATATGTACTAGAATTCCATCACGATAGTTTCTGTAAGTATCTTCACACCCAATAAGGTGTTCCTGAGTACGATAGTAATCCACAATGGGTGGCTTTTGTCGCTTGTGCATTCAGGTTACGGTCCTTATAACGTGACAAAAAAACCTTATAACTATATTATTGGACTTGTCGAGTTTCCTAACACGTTACACCATGCAAGTGGCCGGACTACCAAGAGTGTGTTTTATTTCAAAGGTTTTGTATAGTGTTTTTAGGGTTCTCAAAAGGGGGTCATTGAGTTGGTTCGATTAGCCAAGTGTGAGTTATGTAGGGTTTGTTAAAAACTTAATTTAAGTTTGAACTTATTTTAGTCTGATCCAGTTCAGCCTGAATTTTTACTAGTCCGACTTGCCATGGGCTGGGCTAACCTGTTAATTTGATTTATTTTTATTATTTAGTTTTTATAATTATTATAATCACAAATGATAAATCTAACCGTACATGTGTTGTTTAATCATTAATCTCCATTTTAAAGTTAATATTTTATGTATATTAACTTCTTTAAAAAAAATAAAAAATTCTATCGTTTGTTTATTGTTACAATTGGTGCACTCTATTTTTTTACTATTGTATATTTATCTTTTGTTATTTTATATTACAAACGATAACCGATTATATTTGATGCTATTAAAATATAATTTATTTATTTTTATATGTTTTTTAATTTTAGTTTATAGTAACTAAAAAATATTTTATTAATTTGTTATATAAAAATTATTTTGATAATTTAATATTTTATATATATATATATATATATATATATATATATATATATATATATATATATATATATATATATATATATTAAAATGAGTAGCTCGTGGCCGAACTTGTTTGGCAGATGGCCTAAAATATTAAAATCTATTTTTTTAAAATTATGCATGAACAACGTTCATGTTTACTATTCTTAAGAATGTTACTAGTATTCTTTAAAATATAATTTTTTTTGGCATATGCTGTAATAATATACCGTAAAATAGATGTCACCTGAGGTAAAAGAATTCTTAAAACTTAAAAATCAACCAAATGAGTAGATAATATAGATTGTACTATTATATTAAGCATGTGGGTTAAAATAAAATCAGGGTTCAAGACATAATAACATATACATTTAAGAAATTCGTATATGGGTTAATTTATATTAAAGAAATATTTCTTTTATAGTTTTATATTTTTGCACAAAATGTAATTGGTTTCATAATTAGTATTTAACCAAATACTTACTAAATGATTGAATACTTATATCAAAATCAAATCCCTCATTTTTATTTATAAACAAATACTGATATCATTCTTCTAATACTTGGGATATTAATTTAGTAATTTATAATATAAAGCAATCATCAAGTCAAAGCTAAATTAACAATCATCATGTTATGTTATTACAGTATAAGACATTGAAGGTCTAATGATTCGTGTTCATTTTAAACTCAATTAATATCAGAAATCTATAAGCAACAGTTAAATGTAATGTATATATTATAAAAGGAATTTGAATTTTAGTTTTTTTTTAAAAATAATGACAATAATTTTTTCTTAAATAAATTGGAGACATTATTTCTGATACACAATTTTTATTTTATTTTTTGTTGAAGTTCTGATACACAATGTTAACCTGTTAATTGTTGTGGTTTAAGCTTAGTGTATGAAATGACCCAGTACTCAGAAGGTGAAGGGAGTAAGTGAGAACTGAGAACTTCTAAGAAACGCCGCCAATGGCGCATCGCTCACTCTTCCTCTCTCTCAGACGGTAAGCTCACTTTCATATTCTCTGTTTGGTTGCCGAGAAAAATACAACACAAAATTGCAATTTTGATGATTCTGCATCTCAATTGAGCTTTCAAACCCCCACAATCGGATCATAACCAAGTTCCATACTTTCTCGGCAACCAAACTTATTTGAATTTTTGGGTATCGGTAGTTGATCTCAAAATTGCAGCTTCTCATCATGCAGAAATAGCGGTTTAGCTTGTGTCCTGAACAGAACAAGATTCGTGTCTTCGGGTGCTGTGAGCAGTGATTTGGTGGAAGAGAGTGTGGAAGGTGATGATGACCTAAGGAGCAGAATCTTCAGGCTTAGGCTCCCCAAGCGAAGCGCCACCAACGTTCTTCAGAAATGGGTCCTCCAAGGGAATCCTATTACGCTCTCTCAGCTTCGGGATATATCCAAAGAGCTTCGAAGATCTCAACGTTACAAACACGCTTTGGAGGTTTCACCCTTTCCATTAGAGTATAATAACACAGGATTGTAGTTTAACAACTTTTTAGCTCCACGAGTTCTGCAAAGTTTATTATAGTTCTGTGATGGTGAATTAGGGATAATTTTCACAAATGGCTAAGATCAGGTAGAAGAACAAAAATATCTGTAGAAGGCCACCCAGCAGATTATGCAAATGCAAGCTTTTAGATCTTTTTCTGTTTTAACAAATTAGAGCATGTTACTGAATTTCCACGAGTGGTTATTATCATGATTAAGAGTAAATTATACTGACATCGCCGTGGGTTTTTCGAAATTCACACTGATACCCTCTTCTTTTTTCGGGCAATAACCCCTCTTAATTGTTTGAAATACATTACCTTGATATCCCTGTTACTCCAGAAAACACATTAACTTTGTACTCATGTAAAGGGTTTTTTTTTTGTAAAGTTAAAACTTAAAAAGGAAAAAGTTTCGTGTGACTTTCGAAGAAGTCACAAGGGATGTGAGCAAAATTTGCTCTATATTATTAATAGTTTTTGTAAGGTTCAGAAGAAGAAAGAAAGATCTTAAGGTAGTTCGGTTTGCTTATTTCTGTAGTGCCTATAACTGTTGGAATGAGGGTCCTTTGATGTTTTCAATACTGAGTTAGGCCTTTGGGAAATTAGGCCATCTCAACACTATAGAAGTTTCGTGAAGTTAATATATTTGAATAATGTTATTCGGATGTTTGAATATATTCTGCATGGTTTTATATATATTAGTTTTTGCCTCCAACAAACTACAAATCTCTATCAATTCGGAATACTTCCATTGGCTCCTCGGTTATATCACAGTTTTGTTTATTTTCTAGTGATAAGGTTGCATCCAACTTGGACCACTTTATTATGATTTATGAATACTGCTCTCTTTTTCTGTTGGATCTATAGCTTTGCAATTTGTGACTATTGATAATTGCAGATATCAGAGTGGATGGTTAGCAATGAGGAATATGAGTTATCAGACTCTGATTATGCAGTCCGCATAGATTTGATGACCCAAGTTTTTGGCATTGATGCTGCAGAGCGCTACTTTGAGGGTCTACCTCTTGCTACAAAGACTACTGAAACATACACAGCACTCCTCCATTCTTACGCAGGAGCAAAATTGACTGAAAAGGCTGAGGAACTTTATCAAAGGATAAAGGATTCAAACCTTTCCTTTGATGCTCTTACTTACAATGAAATGATGACTCTTTACATGTCAGTGGGGCAGTTTGAAAAGGTCCCTATAGTTGTTGAAGAACTGAAACAACAAAAGGTTTCCCCTGATATCTTTACTTACAATCTATGGATAAGTTCCTGTGCCGCTATTCTTAATATCGATGAAGTTAGGAGGATTCTTGATGAAATGAGTCACGGTGCTGGTTCTAATGAAAGTTGGATCAGATATTTGAACCTGGCCAATATATATATTAGTGTAGCTCATCTTGATAATGCAAGTTCCAACACACTTGTTGAGACTGAGAAAAGGATCACCCAAAGGCAATGGATAACTTATGACTTCTTAATCATTCTTTATGGTGGGTTGGGAAGTAAGGATAAACTTGATCAGATATGGAATTCCTTGGGAATGACCAAACAGAAAATGATTAGCAGGAATTACATGTGCATCATTTCTTCCTATCTGATGCTTGGTCTTACGAAAGAAGTGGGTGAAGTTATTGATCAATGGAAGCAATCAACGACCACGGATTTTGATATGCTTGCCTGTAAAAAGATTTTGGTTGCTTTTAGGGACATTGGCTTAGCTGAAATAGCCAACAACTTGAATGTGATTCTCATTGAGAAGAACCTCAGTCTTGGAAGTGATTAACTAGGAGTTCTCTGAGCATGAATGTAATATAGAATATATATAGATTTGAGATCAATTTTGCAACTTCGGAAGGGAAAATATATTTCATTTGAAATTTGTTAATCCATCCCGAATGAATAAATATGCTGTGTGAATGGAAGTCTTGCAATGCTCTTGTGGATGTACAAGATTTCATTGCTTCTAACTTTTTCATTTTTATGGTGCCCTTGGTACAGCGGTAAAGTTGTGTCTTGATGACTTGTTCGTCATGGGTTCGAATCCGGAAACAGCCTCTTTGCATATGCAAGGGTAAGACTGCGTACAACATCCCTCCCCCATACCTTCGCATAGCGAAGAGCCTCTGTGCAATGGGGTACGGAGTTTTTTATGGTGCCCTTGTCTAGCAGCATCTTTGATGTCGTGAGAACCTTTAATTATTCCCATTTTCTGATTTTGTAGTCGTAACTGCTGTGATTTTCATATTTATTTCTATGAATTTGGATGTGTTTTGCATTTTCATTCTTCAAGAACTACTGCGGTCGCTAAATATAATATAATATTTTTTTCCAGTTATTTTAATATTTATAAAACCTACTTTATTGTATAAAGTTATAAAACCTGCTGATGGGTATGCCAAATATAAAGGTGTTGGTGCATGTGTAGTTGCCTTCAACGTTGGTGGTCTTAGTATTCTGAACGCCATTGCGGGTACTTACAGTGAGGATCTTCCAATCATTTGCATTGTTGGGGGACCCAATTCCAATGATTATAGCAGCAACAAGATTCTCCATCACTCCATTGGCTTACCAGATTTTACCCTAGAGCTCCTTTGCTTTCAGCCTATAACTTGTCATTAGGTAACCTCTTGCTTGCCAAAAGACTATCTCCATCACTCATTTTATATCTTTTTCAAATTTTAATCTACCATGCATATTTTATCTTTTCTTTTCAATTCATTTTTTTTTCAAATATCAATAGTTAAAATAATTTTTATATACAAATGATATTATAAATTTAAAATATACTTATTTATTATAAATTTTAATTAAATAAAAGTAAATATTTATCCTATGTAATGTAAAAACTGAAATACTATTTTATAATTTATTTGATGGATGTATATATTTGTTTGTTGAAAACAAAAGTATTTATTAAATAAAGTTATTTTACTTATTTATAAAATGAACGGATTGACACTGCCATTGCAATTGCTTTGAGAGAAAGCAAGCCTGTCTATATCAGTATAGCCTGTAACTTGTTTGGCATCCCTCACCATTCCTTCATTGATCAGCCTCTCCCATTTTACTTGATTCCCAAGTAATTAATTAACTAGTATCTAATTTTCTTATCAAATTAATTAACTCATACTCATACATGTCAATACTAATTTTTATATAAAAACAAAATCCCAATCCTGATTTCTTGGACAGGTTAACTAATAAAAGGTGTTTGGAAATTGCTGCGGAAATAACATCAGAGTTTTTAAATAAGGCAGTGAAACGAGTGATGGTAGGTGGGCAAAGGTTGCGGATGGCAAAGGCAAGTAAGTGATGCTTTCATGGAGATGGTAGATGCCTCAGGTTATCCCTTTGCAATGTTGGCTTCAGCAAAAGGGATGGTGGAAGAACACCACCCCAACTTCATCGGCACTTACTGGGGACCAGCAAGCACTCCCTTTTGTGCAGAAATTGTGGAATCTTCTGATGCTTACCTTTTTGCTGGTCCAATATCCAATGATATTATCTCTTTAGGGAACTCGCTGCCCCTAAAAAAGGAGAGCTCAATTGTTGTGCTGCCTGATCGGGTAATGATTGGAAATGGACCTACCATTGGGTGTGTTTCAATGAAGAACTTCTTTGAAGCACTTACAAAACGCCTTAAACGCAACACAACTGCTTTTGACAACTACCAAAGAATACACGTCCCAGATGGGCTTCCCATTCACCCTAATCCAAATGAGGTGTCAAGGGTCAATGTTTTATTCAGACACATACCAGAACATGTTGTCCCGTGACACCACTGTGATTGCTGAAACAGGAGACACATGGTTTACATGCCAGAAGTTGAAACTACCACATGGCTGCGGGTAATTAGTGATTTGTAGATTAAGTAAAGAATTTAACAGTGAAACTAATATTGGGTTTACAGGTATGAGTGTCAGATGCAGTACGGATCAATAGGTTGGTCAGTTGGTGCAACTCTTGGTTATGCGCAGGCTGCTCCCCATAAGAGAGTCATTGCTTCCAGGTCATTCAATTTCACTGCTTGCATTTATCATATTTAATTATGTCACAAAATTGATTAATTATTGGAGAATATAATTAAGGACCTTAGACATTGGTATTGTTAGATTTCATTTAAGTTTACTAGTAGATATATAATTTGCACTCTAGAAATTTAGGCAGGAAATGTGGACTTTCAAACACATATCAAGTATAACTATTTACTTTGGTCCTTGGAAACTGATGAATAACCAATTCATTAGTTGGATACCAAATTACCAAAAATTGTTAATATATAGTAAGTGATTAAAATTAATGGCATCATCTAGCAGATGACAGTACAGGAAGTGTCAACAATGTTACGGTGTGGGCAGAATGGCATTGTCTTTCTAATTAACAATGGTGGATACACTACAGAGGTAGAAATCCATGATGGACTTTACAATGTCATAAAAAACTGGGACTATGCTGGACTTGTGGAAAGAATAGATAATGGTGAAGGCAAATGCTGGACTGCCAAGGTCAGACAATCTTAAAACACTTGGAATTCAGAAACTTGTACAAAATTCTAGCTCAACAGAAATTAGACTTCAATCTGCTAGATGATGCCCAACATGCAATGAGACTAGTTTCTGATTAAAATTCTGCATTGCTTTGCTTCTAATTTTGTCGTTTACTTGACCTTGCATTCGGCTAGAATCCACAATTGGAAGTGGTCGTACGTGGCCCAATAAGAAATGGGCTTCATTGTCCAGACGTAGCCCAACATGCAATGAGACTAGTTCAAAGATGTGGTGAAGCCGCATCTGATTTTGGGCCTTTCAGGAACCCATCCCAAAATAGCTAACATCTTTATTCGGTTGCTTTGGTGCAATAATTCTGTATTCTCGGATGTACTGCTATGCTTATTTGGTGACCGTTTGTCACAATCGGCAATATTTCCTTCCTTTCATTTTATTTTGTTTGGTGTCAAATATTTATTAGTTTTATTAATTAATGACCGGTCTTTGCGGAAAAAATTGGCTACCTTTGATTGATTCTTCTTTTTTAATAATATTTTTTTCAGACTCAAATTTAAGATCTTATTAATATCTTAATTCAATTTCATTGACATGTTATAATTTTCCTTCATTTTTATTTTATATTTTAAGATTTGCTACAGGAATTAAGAAATGCATAATTAATATTTTAGATTTCATAAAATATTACTACGCAATTAAAATCAGATGGTAGTTTAACCGTGAACCAACATTAATTTATTCAATTTAAAAAACATGAGGATCAAAATGTACAATTTATTTTTGAGATTAAAATTACATAATTATAAAATTATAAGACCAAAGATGAATTTAAGCAAAGAAATTAAGAGAGAGAGAGAGAGAGAATTTGAAATGAGCTTGGGCTCAAAATCAAGCAATAATTAATGGGTGAACTGAGACAGTCCATGCATTGCACTGGTAATGGAATGATTGCTACTACCAATTCATAAATACTTAGATTGCCCAAATATAATGAACATGATGCGAGAAAAATAAATGACACGACACAAACATGAATGCATTAAATTTTAAAAATTATAATATACACTTGCAATATATTATAACATTTGTATTTAATATTATAACAAAAAAATAACATTTGTATTTGTTTAATTGTATTTATGATGATAAAATAAAAAAGGTAAAAAATATCCAAAAAAACATATAATTTGCAGCTCCCAGTTAAGGGTCAAAACAACAGCCAATAGGCAAACCATGTGGGCGAAAAGAGTTGGAGCCTACGCGGCACTAGTCTCACCATGCAATCCACAAACACTTTCTCTTTCAAGTATTTTCACAGGCTTATAAGTTATAAATCAGGAACACCAACCAAAAAGAAATTATCACGAATCTACAGCATCCATGATTCATCGTGTACATATAATGGCAAAGCATATCTAATTAAGTGGGGAAGTTTTCAATATGGGTTGGCCCAACAAAATCAGATGTGACTTCAAGAATGACATCTATATCTGAATTGGTCGCATTTGTTTTTTGCCTCATCTATTTTCTAGTGTCCTACAGTTTTATTTTGTGACCAAAATATAAAATAAAAATAGTGAAAAGAAATCAGTACAAATAATTAGTTAAATTATTATCAGCTAACTCATCTATTCTTGAGTTCAAAAGTTAATAATTTTGAGACAATTTATACATTCATGTTGCCTTTAAATAAAATACGTACAATCTTTCATCATTTTAATTGAGTAATTCAATAAGAATTTTCACGTTGCATGTTACTTAACCAACCATGCTAATAGAGAATCTTGTGCGTGAAATTGATTAAAAACAATTCTGCAAAAAAGGGACAAACTTAAAAATACCAAGCTATAGTATATATATATATATATATATATATAAAGAATATGTTATTTTATTCAAAATTTTCAAATTTCTTTTATCATATCATTCATTTTATCTCACTTTCTCTATTTCTTTCTTTTTTTAAAAAAAAAATTGTTATGTGAATAATATTATCCAAAACTGAAACCATGCATTTTGGGATACTATTTCGTGGTGACAATTAGGTAAAGTACATCCAAAAGAGACAAACATGACACTACTCTGCGTCTCTGCCCACGTTGAAACTCCAAAAATTTAGTACGAAACACACCCAAAAATTTAGTTTCATATAACAAACCATAAGCAATGCACTGTCTAATGATTTCATATGCTTCTTTTTCGGAAAGATAATATTCGAGTCTAGTGATATAACAAAAATATGTTCTTGTATGTGTTTTTTCTGTTGACATGTCATATATTTAGGGTTCGTTATCTTTAGCATTGAGAAAATCTACTCCCATAATATATGTTTATTAAAAAATTACAATTAAGAAAGAAACACACAAAAAAGATAGAAATGATATACTCCTAATATAAAATTGAGTCTTTTCTTTGGATTATTTTCCTTCTCTCAATTGATTCACTTTTTATATTTTCTCTTTTCCATTGTTATGCAGTGATATTCACACACAATAATATATGAGCGATTGATGTTTTAAGATTTTCGAAAATTTTCATTAAATTATATTTTATTTTAAATTATAACAATTATTATTATTTTTAAATTTGATTTAAGTTATATTATTTATTATTTTGAGTATGTTATCATCTTCAAATTCAAACAGAATCTTATTTTATTATTGTTATAATTATACTATTTTCTTCAATTTCAAATCAAATTAAATGTTGTTTTTATATTTTTTATATTAATTTGATTTGTTGAAAAAAATATCATAAAGTGGTTTTAATTTATATAATCAAATCAAATAACATATATAAAAATATCTCCCTAGACATTTGCTGAAGTTAAAATGCTATTAAGATACAATGGGATGAAACTTTTGCTTTTTCTCATACACGTACAAGTGTACGTAACAACTGCTACAAGACAGGATTACAGAGAAGAGAAACTTGCAACATAAAAAGTTAGTAGTAATTTACAAAAGCCGTAACTTCTACAAACAGTTTGTGAAATCCACATGGATTCACAAGTACTGCACTTATCTTACCCCAATCATTCATTTGCAATTCCCAAATATACCAAACAGACAGTTATTACAAAGTTCAAAGATCGTGTAAACGCCAATTTTAGTACATGTTGGTATCACTAGGACAAAACATATCCCACAAATCATAGTCATTTTGCCTTCCATTCACCGCCACTTGTTTTTCCTCTTTCACTTTTATTTTTTAAAAATATATTCTCATTTATAGGGAGAAAAAATAAAGGAAAAGATTTGCTTATGCTAACTAAGAGGCTTTCTCTTTTTTACTTTGGCTCTGATTAAACATAGAAAAGCCAAATGGTGGGATCATCAGTTGGCCATATCGTAAAACACCAAATTCTGTAACTGGAGCAATTTTCATGGTCAAAGGAATGATGTATGGTTGTATCAAATTTCAGTATCTTAAAATAATAAGAAACTGAGCTGAAAAGGAATAGACATGTATGGCCAGTGGTCACACTGGTGGTGAGGCATAAAGAAACTGAAACTGGCTGTTTTTGAGCATTGACTCAGAGAATACCAAAAATCCAAAGCTGGAACAAACAGAAACTTTGGTGATCATTCACAATAAAACTGATTAATGCCCATTTCAGCACAGCCTGTAAGAGGTCCTTGAAATTTTTTTGAGAAGAAACCGACAATTTTAACATGACTAATAATTCCAAGTTTCCAACCATCCCATGTGGCTCCTTACTCCTTTCACTGAATTCTGTGCTTGCCTAGTCACTCTGCTCTTTTTCTCTGCCCCCTCTTTTTTCTTGTTGTTTCTCTCAGTTAAAGGCACTGTCCCAAGAAAAATCTAGAGTGCTGCATTCTGTGAATCTGGTTTTCAGCATGTGGGAATCCGAGAGTGAATCGGCTTCAGCACACAAATATGGGGGTGGACTTCTCACTTCAAGTAACCATGGTGTCAAGACAGAAGGATTTGTGCAAAGAGGCCACTCTTGGTAATGTTAATTAAATTCATAATTAGTACCCTTTGAAGTTGTTACAACCACTAATTGACCGTGAATCGAAATTTTAGTAGACACAGGCAGAAAATGAGATTGGTAGTTCTGCTAATGTTGTTTGCACTAGTAATTTATCCACTTTATGTCTTGAACAAGCTTGATTTATAGTTAAAGAGCATGTGAGCTGCTTAAAATTCTAGTCTCTTTTCATGCAGGTATGTGGCTACTGATATTCCAAGTGACTTCCTTGTTCAAATTGGAGAAGCTAACTTCCACTTGCACAAGGTAGCTATCTGTTTTTCTTTCCTGAGGTTCGAATTTCATGATTTCCTTTGTTTTATGCTAAGAGATCAGAAACTATTCATTTATGCTGTTGAATTTTGTGTTTACTTATCTTCTTCCCCTTTTGCTGTGAAAGTATCCCTTGGTATCTAGAAGTGGAAAGCTGAGTAGAGTCATATATGAATCCCACGACCCAGATTTGAATAAGATAGTTATCGATGATATCCCTGGTGGGGCAGAGGCTTTTGAGCTTGCGGCCAAGTTCTGCTATGGAATTGCTGTTGATTTAACAGCAGGCAACATCTCAGGCCTAAGATGTGCTGCAGAGTACCTTGAAATGACTGAGGACCTAGAAGAAGGGAATCTTATATTCAAGGCAGAAGCATTCCTTAGCTATGTTGTTTTGTCTTCATGGAGAGACTCTATAGTAGTGTTGAAAAGCTGCGAGAAGCTGTCACCGTGGGCAGAAAACCTTCAAATTGTTCGCAGATGCAGCGAGTCCATTGCTTGGAAAGCTTGTGCCAATCCCAAAGGGATAAGGTGGTCCTACACTGGAAGAACAGCAAAAATTTCTAGCCCAAAATGGAATGATATGAAGGACTCAAGCCCAAGTAGGAACCAGCAGGTTCCTCCTGATTGGTGGTTTGAAGATGCCTCAATCCTTAGGATTGATCACTTTGTTCGAGTCATCACTGCCATTAAGGTAAAGGGCATGAGATTTGAATTGGTTGGTGCTTCAATAATGCATTATGCAACTAAGTGGCTACCGGGATTGATTAGTGACACTGCAATCCCTGGTGATGAAGCAAGCAACTGCAGCATGAGTAACAGTAGTAGTAGTGGTGGCAGTAGCTGGAAAGGTGGACTTCATATGGTTGTGACTGGAACAAAAGATGACACTTCAAGTCTTCAAGCTAAAGAGCAAAGGATGATCATTGAGAGCCTTGTCAGCATTATTCCACCTCAGAAGGACAGTGTCTCATGCAGCTTCCTTCTTAGGCTCCTGAGAATGGCAATCATGTTAAAGGTTGCACCTGCACTGGTCACTGAGTTAGAGAAAAGGGTGGGAATGCAATTTGAGCAGGCTACACTGGCTGATCTTTTAATTCCTTCTTATAATAAAGGAGAGACTATGTATGATGTGGATCTTGTTCAGAGGCTGTTAGAGCATTTTATTATTCAGGAACACACTGAAAGTTCAAGTCCAAGCAGACAGTCCTTTTCTGATAAACAGCATATGGGAATGGGATGCATCCTAAATGCCAAGGCAAGAGTGGCAAGGCTTGTTGACAGTTATCTTACAGAGGTGTCCAGAGATAGGAACCTTTCCCTCACCAAGTTTCAGGTACTTGCAGAGGCTTTGCCTGAGTCAGCTAGGACCTGCGATGATGGACTATACAGAGCAATTGATTCCTATCTTAAGGTAATTTCTTAGGAAAATTGAAACAAATTTTTTTATTTAACTCCTTTTTTTGATAATTTTGAATTACCTAGTGTTACACCTCATTATTACTTGAAATTTTGATAAAACATTGTGGTCAAATTTGAAATTAAATAATGGATTTCATTCATGCTACCATAGCATGCTTCTTGTTCTCATCACAATAAAGGAAAAGTTAATTAGTGGCAATACATTTGATCTAGAGAATATTGTTTCCTGATTCTCCCATGAACTAGATTTAGGACATGTGTGCCTATATCACAGATATTGATCACTAAACATAAAACCAATCAATTCCCAAGCAAAATAGTTTTTTTTTTTTTTTACTTTTATTTATACACAGAAGGTTTGTTTTATATTTTTAATGCTATAATTTGTTTTCTAATGATTTTGAATTACCTAGAGTTGCATCTCATGATACTAGGAATTTTGGTAAAACAGGCATGGTGAAATTTGAAATAAAAAATTGGATTTCATGCTAACTTGGCAATTTAGCATGCGGCTTGTTCTAATCACAATAAAGGGAAAAGTTGATTTGAAATCAAATGTATTGCCACTGAAAGATATAAAATCAAGCAACTCCGTGCTTCTTGTTGCACACACAAGGTTGGTTTTATATCTATTGGTTTGGCAAGGATGATAAGAAATAAATAAGAACTTCTGAGAAACTATGTTGATGAGTTCTTGATCAATCACTCATTGTAGAAGGATGAGTAGGAATGTGTAGAAGCTCAGCTTCACTTTTCCAATGGATCTCTACTTCTGAATTTCTTATATGTGTAACAAATTAACAGGCACACCCTACACTTTCTGAGCATGAAAGGAAGCGACTATGCCGTGTAATGGATTGTCAGAAACTGTCCATTGATGCCTGCCTGCATGCTGCTCAAAATGAAAGACTTCCGTTAAGGGTTGTTGTGCAAGTTCTATTCGCGGAACAGGTAAAGATAAGCAATGCACTAGCCAGCAGTTCTGTGAAAGATGTTGAATCTGAGAGTCATGCAATGGTTACAAACCGGAAAACACTTCTCGAAGGGACACCACAATCATTCCAAGAAGGATGGACAGCTGCTAAAAAGGACATCAACACACTAAAGTTTGAGCTTGAGAGTGTGAAAGCCAAGTACATGGAGCTTCAAAATGATATGGCTAGCTTGCAGAAACAATTTGATAAGATGCTAAAGCAGAAGCATACTTCTGCATGGAGCAGTGGGTGGAAGAAACTCAGCAAACTTGGAAGGACAACACATCTAGTAGAAAATCAGGATGATTCTCCTGAGATTCAAGATTCACTTGAACAAAACAGAAAGACTACTAGAAGGTGGAGAAACTCAATATCCTGATTCCTGAAATATGAGAATTCACTATTTCTTTGAAAGTGTTTCTCCTTCCCTCTTATAGCAATTTCTACAAGATTCTAGCTAAATTGTAATTTGTCACCAAAGCTAGTCATATTTTTCAAGTGTGAATTCTACTGGCACTCCAATCACGACTAAATCCTCCTTTTCTTATGCTGTTTTTTCATTAAAAAAAATGTTATGCGTGTATATTTAAAAATCTATAGTTAAGTTTCGTTACGCCGGACAAAATAGACACTTGGATTTCCATTTATACACAATGTTTCCTTTTGTTTCTGATGCACTAAATTATTATAGGCAGAGTGAAGACTAACAGAAAGAAGATTATACCAAACAATAATCAACTGATATTAGACAAATTAAAGTAAACAAGACCATCTAACAATAATCATATGATGCATGATTTCATAAGAGAATTAACAGTTGGCAGCCAGAAAAATAGCTAATGCCAATACTGCTTCAGTTCAGTCTGGTTTCACATGACATTAAGATATATGTTAATTGAGGAAGATAGAAAAGAAGGTGAAAGATTACAAATAAAATGAAAATATAAAGTTAAAGAACATTTTGAATTTCACTTGTAGATGCTTAATAGAGGATACACAGGGCATGGGAATATGATTTTGAACCAGTAAGGAGATTTTTATTTTTCATTTCTATTTTATTATCTCTTATTTTATTTTCATTTATCATCTCTATTTGTTTTCATTCCTAAGTTTTAACTAACAGATTCAATTCAAGGAGTAAAAAGAGAAAATAATAACAAAATGTTTATAGATACATTTTATAGAAAAGAACTTGTCCAGCCAGAAGCAGTGAAATAAAAAGAAAAAAGAAACATGATTAGATATTCCAACATAAATGATGCCATCCTGCATAAAAATAGTGACAGAGTTGTCATGTGACAAGACAAAAGGGTTCCACGAGTCCAAATCGGCAACAAGTAAATCTTTCAATAAGATTAGATCACCGTGAAGGATTTCATTGATGCTTTCATCATCATCATGAAAGACATTTAAAAATTGGAATGTAGTCCCTTGGAAAATTAGAAATAGGTGGATTAATTGTATAGAAATTACTAGACACATGTTTTTCTTAGTTGGCCGCATTTATAGAGAAGGCAACTCCTGTGCAGACTTGTTAGCCTCTCATACTAATTCGATTACAGATTTTTTGTGGTGGGACTCTCCCACATTTTGTTTCTTATGAGTTCTATAGAAATAGGATTGGCCTCCCAAACCATAGGTTCAAATAGTTTGGTTCTTCATGGGTTTGGTTCATGCCCCCCATGGTTTTGTATATGTTATCTTTTTGGTTTAATGAATTTCTTGGGGTTCATCTGATAAGCATTGCGTTGGTGGCCAACCTAGTTGGAATCACGTTCGCTTTTGTCTATTTTTTGCTCCCTACTCTTGACTTCAAAAAAAAAAAAAAAAACCGCCAATCAAAAAAGACTATCATGGCAAGTGGCAAACTGCTTAGAACATCTCACGGCAGGCACCAACCATACGAGGAAAGGGTAGAAATAATTATCCTTGTGTTAATTATTATCCTTCAGTGCTAGTCTTCTTCTTTAATGTCCCTCTCTGTGCTCATTTCGAAGCACTTTTTTATTTGGCATGAGAAAGACAGCGCTAATATAATCACTAATTTTCCAACCAACTCATAATTATTATAGCATCCAGTTTAAAAGTCGGTGCCTAGAACCATTTCTACTAAACAGTGACAAAAAATGATTTTTAGGCCTTCAAATTAGTCATGAGATTCCAGAAGTTTTAATTGCATCGCATTATGGCCAATCTTAATGTCAGACGCTTCATAATTGCATGTTTTGCTAGCTAATAAGAAAACAAGGACTTTATTTGGCAATGGGTGGGTTAATCTAATCCAATAATTCAATTTTTCCTAAAAAAAACAAGACAATGGTTGAAAATTTGCTGGAACCTGTTGTATATAAACTAACAACATAAAAACTCATTCAATCCACTACATGTAGGAATATTAGTAACTTATAAGGCCTTCTGTTTGAATCCAAATTTTAAGTTGCTCAACATTTTCATTTCTAGAGGTGCACAAATAGTGACAACAGCAATACGAGCAAGTTCTATGGTTTCAATGCATAGGGTGTAGTAGCATTTAGTACTATTATTAATTTCAAACAGGATGACCGACCATTATGAACAATGCAATATATGAATACACTCAATTCGAAGGTTTTTATATATAAAGGACCAAAATCAACCAGAGTTGAATACTGCAATATTGAAACAATGTTCATGGCTGAAGCAATACACCAGTCATGCTTAATTTAAATTGAACTAGACCTAACAGCATGAAATATATTGCAGATAAACAAAAATGGTGCCATTTCAAATAATTATAAATATAATATTTTAACTTTTCTTAAAAATAATTTCAGGCGAACGTTATAATTATTGTGAATGACATGTTATTGTATTATATGTTGTTTAGGTTTGAGAACAAACTCCTAGATTAGAAGTACTAATATATACAAAACAATTATTAAATTTGACTTTGAAAAACTAATTTTGTAATAAAATTTGATAAAAGAAAAAGGCTAAATGGCACCAATCGATTTTGACAAAACACACCAGAATAGTAAATCCATGAATCTCGCACGTGTCCTGTCAAATTCCTCTAATTTTTTCCTTTTTTTTACAACCAATTAAAAATAAACAGCAGCTTTCGTACTTGCTATTTTAAAATAAAATTTATACCAAATAGCATGCCTCTTGTTAAAAAAACTATAATAGATATAGCAAAAATGAAAAAAACTATACTAGTAGTTAATTGAAAAATCATTTGTAAAAGTTTATTTTAAATTTTATTACCTATAACCCTGAGCTTTAATTTGATATAAATATATATTAGATATTTAAATTAACTAGTTTTGATTTTTTTTTTAAAATATAGTTAAATAGGAAGAACAAATTATTAAGAGAGTCAGACAATTCATATCAAATATCACTGCACCTCAAAAGTGACTAGTCTTTAGCTATAAAAAAAAGTGTGAAATCAGTAAAATCCTGCTTCCAAATTTTCATTCAAAAACTAAATAACTTTCATCAAATGGAAAATCCATTTCTCTCAAATTGAAATACTTTTTGTGTGCTAATTTTAATTTTATATGAAACTGAAATTTCTTTTAAAATTCCAAGTTCCAACTAAAAATTGTATGAAACACTAAGAATCTGGCATGTATTGGTTATTTCATGTATAAATTCGTGAAAATAAAAGGCAAAGTAAAAATAATATGAAAATTTTATAATGATTAATAAAAACAGAAATATGTCCTTAATTTTCCCAAGTTATTATTTTATGGCTAAACCGTCAGGTCTACAGTAGTGAAAAGTAGTGTATCTTAAAACTTTTTATTTATGCATTTGAACATTCTCAAGAGCTTACTTCAGAGTCTTGCTTTTTTTTTAAAAAAAAGAGCTTACTTCATTAGTTTATTCATGCGTCTTAAAAATTTGGTAACTTCTTTTCAATGATAGGAAACTCTGATTGCGGATAAGAAATGCAAGTTTGTTTGTAGAATTGTAGTAATATTCTCTTTAATTTGAGCACACTTTGACAGGGTTAATTTTGCACATCTGTATTCTTGGAAGTTATGCGATGTTAGCATAACTTGAAGTGATCGCAACAAGTCCAAAGATTATTTCTACTGTTCAGGCTTTATAGTTAAATATCTTAAATTTGGAAGCGACGGCATGATTGAAAGATTAGTGTTCATATTCATACCATTGCTTTATGTCAACAAAGTGTGGACATAAAAGATAGAGCTAGAAAGCCGAAACTGCCTAGATCAGAGTTGTTCGCGTCAATTAAGTGTGACGGGAATAAAAAATTCAGAAAACAAAATTAATTAAACTATAATTTATCGTATATGAAATGATGTAGACCAATATAAGCTACATGTGTCGCACAGCACAGCTTTAAAAAAATTGACAGGCACTATAATCTGAAGGGTTCAGGACCACGTACATGAACAATACTTCATTTTCATTTTTGTTTAAAGTTAAATTAAGCTTTTAGCAAAAAGATGTATATCATCAGGTATGCGAAATTTCCACTCATTTCCCGTCTCACAGGAGAAAAGATAAACTTATCAGAAATTTTCTATTAGTTTTTTAAAGCACGTTGTTCTCGCATATTTACATGCAAAGTATACAAGACAACAGAGGAAGTGAGGAATCATGGATTCATAGTAAAATGACATTTAATTATTCAACATGTACAAACATCAAAGACAAAAAAATATGAATGCCAACGAGTCATCAACCAGAATACACCACTGCGCTGCCCTTACAATATTCACAATCCAAATCATTCATACAATCACACAACCGACAGATACATAATAATGAAAAAGAAACCTAGAATACTCAACCCACCTCTCAATTACAACGTAGAAAAGAGAATCACCTATGATTCCACCCTCAACACGTAAAACAAAGTAACCTTTACTACTACCACAACATGCTATGTATCCAACAAATGGGGCCCCAGCAAGTCATGATGAAAACACAACACCACGCTCCTCATTCAAGCACTCCCCAACATTGAACTTTCTTCTTGGTACTTTAGAGTCTACGCTAGCATGATATGCGTACAAGCTTGGAAGAGAGGAGAGAACAAAGCACAAAATCAGGAATGAAAAGGAGGAGGGTGGAGAGTGGGACCCCAGTTACCTAACGCGCATGCATTCGATCAACAAGAGAATTCAAAACTCCTGGAGAAAAAAAGTGTCCTCATTTACAGCACAGCAATCCACTATCATCTCCCATCCATTCAATCTCTCTGTGATCTTTAATCCTCCAAACGCTAAAAGATAAAAAATCTTGGTCATCAACTTTAAATCCCAAACCCCATATTTCTTCAATTGCAGTGGCAAAGGGCAGTACTATCTATTGCTGTTTTTGCCCCTTCACTGCTACACTATAAATACTCCTCGAGAAAGAGGATAAAAGAAGCAGATGCTAAGTTGAAAACTTGCAATGCAACAAATCTAATCATTCAACAGATACAACTTTTTTCACCACCCATGTGCCCTTCAACCAACCATATTGTAACCACCACAATGAGCACTTAGTGATATTTCAGTGTACCAGCTTGGGACGCCAAAGATTTCAAGTACTCAATAGTACCATCAATGACTAACAGGGGATGCTTTCCTTTTGCTCCAGGAATAAAGTTCTCGAGAACTCTCAACAATTCACGGATTTTATCCTTTTTCAATTGAATATCAGCAGGTGTTGGATTATCTTCTTTAGTTTGCCTTGCAGCATACACCCCGCCACTACTAGAATACTTTGATTCAGCATCACTGGCATACTCGCACATTTCATTTAGCCTTTCGGAACTAGCACTGTCCATGAGTGGTGGTAGTGTATTGTATCCACTATCAATTAACTTCTGCCTTTTGTTTGGCCAATCAGAGCCAGCAACCTCCTTCTTCATGCCTGCAAACTGTTCTTGCATCACATAAGTTCTTTTTGTAACCAATGGAGAATGACCAGTACTTGTTACCTCATCATCATCATCATCATCAGAATAAAGCAATGCATTGATTTCTTCTGTGTCTTCATGCATTTCACTTTCTTCATTGTCTATATGATCTTTACCAGTCTCTTCGGGTGAAGTGTATATGGGTAAATGCTTTTGGCCCATATTAGTTGCCTGTGCTTCCATGTTTACATGATAAACTTGAGCAAATTTTGTAGCAGTAACAGTTGGACTTTGGACAAGAGAGAAGACAGGACTATAAAGCATCCTTGTCTTACTACCAGAGTGGTCAAAAATAAGTAACTTCTTCTGGAAAGATGCATGATTTGCATTTTGCATAGCCCCTCCAGTATGTGTTTCTTTCAAATATGGTTCTGAATGAGGATACTGATGGAACCCATGCACTTCATTGGTCTGCTCAGTCTTCCAGTTTGGGAGAGCAGGAGCTGTGAATCCTGGAAACACGCTGACAGCAGGAAAGATGCATGTGCTGGGGTTCATATAAGCTGAATGAACCTGCGAACTGGGCTCTGCCGAGGTGCAGGAGCAATTTAAGTAAGGTGATGGCCAAGCCACATGCTGTGGGTAAGGCCAAGACCTGTGATCCTTAACCATTCAACAAATAAAATGACCTAAAGAACAATAGAATTGATCAATTAATGCTGATGACGAAAAACTAGACCCTTTCAGATGTAAAGATAAAAAAAATAACATTTGAAAATACATACCAGTGCCTTGATATGGGATCTTGAATGACTTGCTGCTTCTCTTGGGAACAAATGACAGAAATAGAAAACTACAAACTTCAGCTTAAAGAGAAATAATTGCAAAGCAATCTACGTTACAGGCTTAAGCAAATGGCGGAAGTACTCAGCCTGCAAATGTTAGAAGATAGCACTCATCATCCATAAGCTCATAAAATTATCTGATAGTCAATACCAAAAGTTTTCGCGATCATTGATCATGATGTATATGTTCTATGCACAAAATAGGCATAAATGAAAATTTTCTTCAAACAGCTGGTTTCAAAATCATGCCTACAGTTACAGAAAAGAACTGCAATAAACACTAAAAATCAGCAACAGCTTACAAACCTGACAATCGTGCAAAGGTTGAAAGCATGCTATCACTCTAACAATAATTGCTGGTTCACCTTTAATGCCACTCTCATGTTTCAAAGCCCGGAATCTTGTTTGGCTTGCTGCTTGGCACACCATAACGTCTTTTGATCGTACCACACTAGAATGTAATGCACACACCAAGAAAATGCCCCAATGGAATGTGATAATGAAGGAACCAAGCTAATTATAAAATCAAAATCAGCTAGAACTATAGAACTATATGAGACGATGACAAATAACACTGAAGATACAAAATACCAGGCTCTATCTTCACTTCCTAACCTTCAGCCAATTCTATACTCATCTGAAGAAATGATCAAACAGTGGTTGCCTTCCATGGCAGTAGTTAAAAATAAGGGACTAAACTCCAAAAGTAACAAAGTAAAAGGGTTTATGGTATTGGAGACCTATAGAATAACTTTACAATATAAGTTCAAGCGTACAACTTGACGATACACATCAACCAAAAGACCCAACCAACGCATGCTGATTTCTTCAAGATTCAACAATTGCTTAGAACTTCAGGATTCAGGAAGATGTTATGCCCTCAACACCAATTACTCTGAAACAGTATTAAAACAATTTCATGTTGGCAAACATAGTAACAACAACAACAGTGTTTATTATATATAAAAAAAATATTCTCCAAAATCATAGAAACAAATTTAATGTTTCAAATGAGAAAGCATCAATAACTACTATGAGGCTGTGACAAAGGAAAAACTCATTGCAGCATATAACTCAGCCATTCGTTTCTTCAAAAAAATAAAGCTGTAGGAGCCTCACCACTCTGCTAATTTTCTCATCCAATTTTGTAGATTATAGAGAAAGTAATCATCATGCTGCTAACTTGATGGCAACAAAGAAAGAAGGCCATGAAGCCCACTTGGCCCAGTAGGATCACTACCCAATTACTTAATTTAATTCCTTGAAATTTCTAGTTGTTCTACTCAATGACAAGGAGAAAAAAAAGATAAAAATAAAATAAAATTAAAGACTATGTAATCCTCAAATTTGTCAGCAACCTAAGTAGGATAGTTTAACAGCAAGATGATCCAAATAATAATAATAAAAAAAATCCAAATCCAATTTCCATCACGGAGATCGTAGCCCGAATTGAATTCAAGCCATAACCTTTAACATGTTGTTTCTGTTAGCCACAAACCAAAGAACAGGTAAGAAAAGCCAGAAAACGAACAGATGAATCAGCTTTTGAAAGACTTACAGATAAATGAAGGCTGGAGAGATTGGTTTTGAAAATTTGAGGTTTGAGGAAACAGAGTGAACAGTGAGGAAGGAAATTTTCTGGAGGAAGGTTATGTTGTGTTGTGCATGCCCACCACTATATAGACAATCAAATCTCACTTTTGCCCTTCCTTTCATTTCCCGGTTTTATTTTCACCCTTTCCCCGCATAAGCTATTTTTTTATTGCAGTAAATTACAGTAAACTAGTTTTTTTTTTTTTCTTTCGTTATTGTCACTGCTAAACGTCATTTTTGTAAATTAAAATTATTCAAATGTTATTTGATATTAACTATCGGACAGTGAAATGTTAGAAATACTTAATTATAAGAGTTTGATCAATAATATTGTAATTGATAATAAAAATAAGACTTTATAAATTATATTAAATTAAATAAAAACTTTGCCTAAAACTTTAGAGTTTTGCTGTCACAATTCTACACTTAAGGAAGGTGCATGTACCTAGTAGGTAAAAGGATGGGAATTAAAAGAAAATAAACTAATCATGTAATATTATTAAACCAACAACCTCAACATTATTAGTTTTCTTTTCTAGTAAATTACTATTTTAATGATTCCTAAAATTTTAGACTGTTGTCATAATAGTTCCTAAAATTAAAATATGTCAAATAAATCCCAGAAATTGAAATTTGTTAGTTATATTAGTCTTTAGCGTTAGTTTTGTTAAGAACTACAACAATAGTAAGAACAATTATAAGAATTATAATGTTAGTCATATTAGGCCTTATCGCTAGTTTTGTTCAGGATTATGGGGATAAGATTCTTTTACAACTTTTATTTTTAATTTCAATATCAAGTTGTTGTCTTTTTTTTCATCTTCTTTTGGCTGGTGATCAAGTTGTTGTCCTGTCCAATTATGTTTATAAATTGAGATAAAAAAAAATTATATGGACTACAAACCAAAATCACTATTTGGTAGGATATAAAAGTTATTCTAAGTTTAAAAAAAATAATGATTACATCTTATCAATTATTCATCTTATATATTACTTTTTAAATTGCTCCTTAAAACTTCAGATTATCCTTTCCAACGAAGTGGAATTCATAAAATATACGATCTTACTAGTTGATATGTAATGATTGAAGATTTAACCATAATTTTCTTTTGGTGACATGTAACTTCGACCAAAGTCCTCAGTCCTTACCAATCTAATTAGCAAACTGTGAAAGTTGCTTAAGAAATGAATCGATGCAGGTGGCCCTAATTAACTGGCGATCATTAAAAGCATTAGCATACTTGTCATATGGTTGAATGGTTATAATAATCAAAACAATTATGATGATTGATGACAATAACATTGCCGAAACGAAAGTCACAGTTCAGTAGAGCAGAGACATAAACATGTGCCATTCACTCATGAATAATCTAACACACTCATTAGCATCGTAATTTGTTGTTAGCTAGTCATTGAAATGCAACCAAACCCGAGGGCCCAATCGCCCCCACCAAAGTGAGCACATTGGCACGAGGTACATGGAATGAATGATACAATAGCATGACCATAAAAATAAGAGAATTATGCAAATGGTAGATCCATCAAGTGCAACATGCATTTTTAGCCCACTAACAACAATCATCCAATCTAATATATTACACCCGTGCATTTGATGAAAAGCCAAAAGAAGGAGAAGAAAGACTCGAAATTTATAAAAGGGGCAATATCATCCAATAATTCATGTATAATATTGTAAATTATATGCATGGTGCTATACCATTTTGCTTGGAGTGGAGGGCACAAGCACCAAATACCAAAAATCTATCATGAGGTCTTCCCTTTCGGTTACAGCTACACCAAAGTGCGGTTGGATTTCAGAGATTGGATGCTAGAATTCAGGGATTCATTTAAACTTTATAATTAAAGAACATACATGAAATTGATTGCTTTCTGATTTTTATCTCATTTTAAAGGCAAAGGCAAAAAAATGCATATCTTCAGGCTCCACAACATTTTCCCCAGCAAATGTTTTTTCAGTGAGCTTTATCAGAGGCACTAATAGTAGTTGGCCGACTAAATAGATTTTGTGAGCAAAATGCCAAATTACTATTATCTAAAACGCGGTTACAAGATCTTTGTTCTGAAATGCACTGCTTGAATGCAACTTTAGCAGTATTGGTGGTTGGAATATTGGAAATGATTTACAATGCAAAATTAGACTGTTGAAAAGCATTCATGATAGTTTGATCATCATTGTATTGGTAGATATAACATCTTTTCACCATTAAAATTTGGAAGGTCTAGTGATGGGAATGCAGCGTTGACAATTTGAAATGTTTTCTCTCATTTGAATATTATAGTAGTTAATAGTCTAATTCATGGTTCCAAAACTAGAAATAACTCACTTCTTCGTTCAAAACATGCAAACTTTTATCTTCTTTTTTTTATCTATTGTATTTTGAATTTTCTTGTGCTTCTGAGTGTGTATATGTATGCAAGTTTTACAAAAATAGTTAATCACGTTGAAAGTAAATTGCGATTTCTAGTAAACTTTATATATAATGTCAAGGTTTTAATATTGGAGTCACCACTTTGAGGACTTTACCCGACATTACTCTTAAAGATTAATGTCATAATTGGTCAAGGACCAAATGTCTGCTTGTTTAACCTTTATTCTGCTACTACCACAAAAATAGCGCATCACAAGGGCATTCTTACACATAAAATAGGTTTGGGGAATTCCCTATGGTAAAATCTTAATTGACAGTCTCTGAAACACCAATAAAAACATGCCACAAACTAATACATTTTTATACATACTAATTTTACTTTTGCTTGAAGTAAAATTTTAAAAGATTCTAACAGATAAAATTGGTTTAGGTAATGATACTTACACATAAAATTCTCTTCACTTCTTTACCTTGCTTATTTGCAAAAAAAAAAAAAATTAAAAAAATCTTGATGATTTTTTTATTATTTCTTGCTTTATTATTATACAACTCAAATTTATATGATGTTGAGTCTAAGCACAAGAGTTAAGGTCAACATGTAGATTTAAGAGTTTTTTCTACCTGGGTAGCATTTGTCTTTTTATCCTCGAGCCTCCATAAAGGAGAGTCAGTATGCTTATCAAGAAGCAATTGCATACATGGAATTGTTGATTCATGGGTCTGTTTTCGCTACTACTGCAAGATCATGGGACTGACATTGGCACATCCTAATAGCCAGATTCACAAAACATCTTCTAGGTAGTTGTTTCTTGCGACTTTTTTACGTTCTGAAAAGGTTAATCCGAAATATAATTTTACACTCTGAAAAGGCTAACCGAGAATGTAATTTTACATTCTGGATGGATTAGTTTTTCCAGAATGTAAAAGACGTCATTAATTCAAAATATAAGTTAGCCTTTCTGGAATCTAAAAAAGGTGTAGGAAGCAATTTGTAAGGTGCATTGGAATTATTGTTACTTTGTATAGGCCTAGTTAAGGACATTAAATGAAACAATTGCTTTTTGAAAAGGTTGTTGCTATTTGCACCTTATTTACTACTATACTCTACTTTTCTTCTTAAATTACCATTATCTTTTTCTTCCTCTAATATAACCTTTACTGTTTTTTTTTCCAAGATAAACACTCCCTTCTCTAAACACTACCTTTATTTGGATTAGGAGATTGCTTAGAGTCTTATTCTTCCTCAAATACAACCTTTACTTGTTTTTCTTCTACATAGACACCCCCTTCTCTAGACATTATCTTTATTTGAATTAGGAGACGTTGTTTAGAATCTTTGGGCATTCAAGAGAAACTTTTACCTGGTTTTTTTCAAGATAAACACCTGAGTGTTGCTAGGTGCACCCAGCATTCTTTAAAAATGGAAAAATTGTCCCTGCTAATTTCTCCCCTTATGAATCAAGTTGATCCGTAAAAGACTTACGGATCAAGTTGATCCGTAAGTCTTAAAAATTAACTTACGGATCAACTTGATCCGTAAGGGATATTTTTGTCTTTTTGTGGTCAGTGCTGGGTGCACCTAGCAGCACTCTAAACACCTCCTCTAGGCACTACCTTTATTTGGATTAGGAGACGTTTAGAATCTTCGATCATTCTAGAGTGCTACAAAAATATCCTTGTTTTTGGTGCATGGTAGTGTTTTCTTCATGTGTTTGTGTCATGGTGATTGTCGCTTTGGTGTGGATAACAGAAGATTCGTAGGTTCAAGTTTTTCTTAGTTGAGGGAAGCCTACCACATAATTAAGAAATTCAATTAAGGTAAAAAGGGTTTAATGTAAGTAAATTAATAATTTTAATTTGTGAAATTGTGATGGTGAGAAATTGATGCCGATTTTGGCTAGAAGTGGGTTTCAGAACCTAATCTGTATCCAAGTGAAGTTGAATTTGTATGACGTTCTCCAAAAGCCTTAGTTGCTTTAGGGCAATAATGGGTAGAGAGGGGGTGCATTTTTTCTAAAAGAAAATGGGTAAAGAGAATTCTATAGGAGGAAGAAAAAAAATGAGGGCATATAAAATAAAAGGAAAAAGTAATGTTGGGGTATAATAGTAAAAAGGAGGTTCAAATGACATTTGCCTTTAAAATCGATGTAAAAGTAATACAAATATTGTTATTGAATTAGTTTATGGTTTGGTCCTTGGGATTAACACAAGCGCTTACCATGCGTAGAGCTTACAATTCGAGTCTGTCCGGTTCATTTGGGTTGGTCCATTACAAATTTACAAGCTACATACTTTCAAGTTGAGAAATTTTGCTAGTCCATCCTAATACATGGGTTGAGAAATTGAAGCTTTGTTTGAAGCAGACGAGGGGAATAACTTTTTTTTTAGAGGACGAAGGGAATAACTCAAGTAAGAAGTATCCTCCGAGAAAAAAAAAAAACAAAGACCCAGGTTCGAGGCTGTCGTCGGTGGGCTCAGAGATGACATAGAAAATCACACAAGCGGCATGAAAATAGGGCGCTATTACCTTGCAACTAGCACAAAGCTTGGCTTGTAGCAACAGCTCTATCAACAGAAGCAAATCGTGGTGGCAATAACGCTATTATTATTAGCAATAGCAAAGTCTGGTATCAATCTATACGAAATGTGATGTCACAATTATAAACTTGGGGTGAATGGTCAAGGACTAGATTCTTTATGATAAACAAAAACATCTATAGCCCTTCACTTGGAAGCAGAACCTAAGGTGATGCATTGCTAGATAATAGTAGTATTAATTTGCAAAGAAATGGGGAAGAAAGTAAAGGCTACCCAATATAATATTAGAGAGTTTGAGATCATTCAGAAAGTTATTTAGTATTTCACTTGGACAACTCAACCACTGTAGATATCACCCACAAGTCACAATGTGGGGATACCATTGTACAAGTCCATGAAAATGGAAGAATTTTATTCTTTAGGACAGAGACAGACTACCAAGGTTTTCATTGCGCACTTAAGACTTCGATTTCAAATTCCAAGACAGAGTTGGGCCGTATTCCCCAAGCAGGAAAGCCACCAGCACCATAAGCATAATCCGGAGAGCACTGCAAGATTATCAACAATATGAACAACAGGGTCTATTCAATTTAATAACCTTCCACTTAAGAAGAAAGTAACAAACAAACCAAGAGCTAAGAATCAAGGAAATACAATGAATTTGGGACCAACAACCTTAAATGGATTCCCTTTCCCAGGAAAGTTCAACATATGGTAAGGCTAATTTTGTAATGTCACCTCTACCAAGAACACTCAGTTGGATATAATGTCAGAAAAAAGAAATTGAATTATGCACATGAAAGCATATATATGTTGCGTTGAAAATAGACATCAAGGATTTTCCAACAAGTGACAATCTGAGCCATGACAAAGATTCTAAGACACTAGGATATTTTGACCATCTTTATATATAGCGAAAAGTTTCAGAACCAAGGGAAAAACAAGATGGATCGCATAATATTCACAATGATTAAAGTGAGAACAAGTAACATCAAAATCAAAGAATAGCTAGTACTTAGTTAATAGCTACAAGTTTCGTAATGAGAGAAAAAGTAAGATTTATAGGAGATAATGTCATAATGTATGCAATAGTTTTCAAGTGAGAACAAGAAGTAAGAGCATAGAAATATTACCCGGAGACGAGCAACTTCACCAATTTGCATGCCAAGCACACCTTCATCCCATCCTACAGTGGGAAAATAAATCAAAATGGGAAAAAGATATTAGGTGTCTACACATGTGAATCAAGATACAAACTCTTATACAAATCAATAGTATTATGTATGTAAAAGCAAGAGGAAGAGAGTGAAAATGGTAAGTATTATTAGTGGATTGGTATACATAGATACCTTTGATAACAGAACCTTGGCCGATTTTGAAAGTGAATGGGTTCTGGCCAGGATCCTTTGTGCTGTAAGTAAGTGTAAGATAAGGAGAGTTAATTAATAAAGAAGGAAAGGAAAGGAAAGGAAGAGAAATGATATAGGTAGGTAACCTCCAGAATTTCTGAGAAAGGTCACCGTTCTTCCCTGCTCACAAAATCGACAAGCACATCAAACAACAGCTAGATCTCACCTAATAAGGAACGCTCAGAGAGAGATTTAGGGTTTAGAAAGGGAGAATGACTAAGTCTAACTCACCGAAACCAGTGCAGTGAACGGTTACGTTCTGACCGGGAATTGGCTTCGGACCGGTGCCAGACCTCAACAACTGCTTCTCCACTCCCATCTCCTTTCTTTCTTTAGCTTCTCTTCTCCTCTCTCCTCTCCCCTCTTTAGCTCCGCTGCTCTTCTTTTAAATTGGTTCTTCTCTAATGTCACACTAGTTCATCAATTTGATGATAAGTGACAAATTGTGACATGTTATATTATCTAAAGCTTAAAAGTAACATTAAATTTGTTCTTCATATTAGCCCACTAGTTGATTTTAATTAAAAGACTTAAGTGTCCAATTATTTATGTTAATATTTTTTTTTATAAAAAAAAAGTATATGTGAAATTAATCTTTTTTAACTTTTTTTAAAGATATGATTTTTTTTTCTACAATATGATAAATTTTTAGAGATAAAAGACTAAATTAACATGTGTTTTGATATAAAGTGTGGAGATGTTGATCACATTTGAGTAAAAATATAGAAACTTTAAAAATGCATTACTCTCTTTCTAAACTATTATTTCAAATCAAATAAACACTTTTTTGTTATTAAAAAAAACTGTACCAATTTTTTATTTGTGCCCCTTATCTCTTTTGTTACGGGGTATGATTATTTACATATCGGGGAAACACAGACAGTACAAATACAGACAAGTTCTATCTTCAAAATGAATGACACGGCCCACAACAAAGCA
Source organism: Glycine soja (assembly GCF_004193775.1). Classification (NCBI taxonomy): domain Eukaryota; kingdom Viridiplantae; phylum Streptophyta; class Magnoliopsida; order Fabales; family Fabaceae; genus Glycine; species Glycine soja. The sequence goes on from NC_041016.1 coordinate 4,410,396, forward strand.
GCAGCCAAGCCATTCCACACACCTGTCCCATGATTTCGAGATGTTTCAATCAATCTAAAAGAAAAAAAGTTAGATGAACACCCATTATATTATTTAATAATTAGAGAGATAAAAAAATAAAATAAAATATAAATATGATAAAATTTATGTTGAAATAGAGAGATAAATAAAAAAATAAAAAAGATATTTATATATCATCATTCATAGATAATTATCAGTTTCTTTCATCGGATTTTCAGATATAAATCCCCAAAATGTCGAATAATATTATGAAGATCATCAAAGGTAACTAAAAGTATCCAGCCTCTAGATAATTTTCCTTATATTTACGGCTAAACCACACGTTTGATGCCAAAGTTGTAGAGTTAATCAATGAATTCTTAAAATAAATAATCCTAAATTTAACTCAAAGCACGTTGACGGTGTTGGAAGTTTTAACGTAAAACACTGCCCTCACACGGGAATCATCAATCATATCGAAATACTAAACATAGTAACTGACTCGTGGTAAAATTGCACAACTCCTCTGCGCCTCACACCCTCCTCCTCCTCCTCCTCCTCCGTTACCCCGTTTCTGTCTACCCTGTATAAATAGTACCAACTTTTATTCCGCTTTCTGCTCAGTGATTCATTCTCAGAGTCACACACACGCACATATATTTTCTTCATCTTCGTACACCACTGTCTCATCATCTCCTTTTCCTTGTTCTGGTGGCGCTCTTGATTTTCAGATGACAACAGCAATTGGGTGAAACGTGAACGCCACCACCGATCGGGGTTTGCCAAAACCTTACAATGGAGGTCGAAAGGATGAGACAGTTGATGCTGATGTGGTGTAGAATACGAAGCAACCGTGTCGCTCTTGTGGGTGGAAACCATACCGCTGCCAGGTTTTGCAGTCGCTGAAATTCTCTCCTTCCTATATCGCTGGCTTTGTTTGTTTTTTCTCTTCCAACTTTACTCAATAGGATCTCATCTCGCTCGGTTAATTTAATCATCGATGGGGAGCACGATGAAGAATAAGCATTTGCACGATGGAAGAACAATTGCTGCTCTCAACCCCGAAAGTTTCCTCGTTATCAGGATTCCCGATGCGCTTGTTTTGCGCATTCTGTCTCGCTCATTGTTCGTGGCCATGGTTCTTGCTGCCTTGCCTTTCTTGGGAACTGTTCTCAAAGGATTCTATTTCTCTTCCAGTTTTGTTCCCAATGTCGAAACTGCAGCCGCATCTGGGTCTCTCGATGTGGGACTATTGAATTCGATTCTACATGATTTCGCTCATGAGGGTCTCCTCAGAGAGAACGATAAGGCACTCGTTCTGAACTCTCCCCTTCCTAATGTCTTCAGGGAAAAGATTGATGTTGTCATGGATTCTGATTGGGAAAGTAAGAGCTTGTTTGCTGATGTGTCTTATGATTTTGTGTTCACCTCTGGTGATATTGATGCTGAGTTTATTGATCGCATTCTGAAAATTGATGGCATTGTGGCTCTCCCGTTGGGGTCTAAACCGTCAAATTCTGCTTTCAAAGAACAAAATAATTATAGAGTTGTTTCCCTTAAGCGATATGGAACTGCTGTTGTTGTTGCATTGAAGAAAACTGGGCCAGCCGTTAGGTTGGTAGATTCTGATTCTTCGCCAAAGAGGAAGCTTTTGGCGACAAAGACAGAGGCCAAGAGTGTGGCATTGAAGGGTCTTGAAGATGTTCTCTTGGAGCCTCCGAGAAAGGCTTTGGTTAAATCAAGGAAGTACTTGAACAAGATCAAGTATTTACCTGACTTGGTGGGTGATTCTCTTGAAGGTTACAAAAGAAGAGTCTTCATTGGTGTAGGATTGCCTGAGGAGAACAAGGGTGTGATGCAATGGTTTAAGGAGAACTATCCCAAGAAGAATACTAAGTTTGAGACTCACAGCGTCGCGGTTGTGCCGGAAGACCATTTCGCCGTTTCTGCTTGGTTGTCTAAGAATGTGAAGGAGGAAGAGTACGTTGTGATGAAGGCAGAAGCAGGGGTGGTGGAGGAGATGATGAAGACGAGGACAATAAGGTTGGTGGATGAACTCTTCTTAGAGTGTAAGAATGAGTGGTGGCAGAGGGGGAAGACAATGAAGAAGAACGAAAGAACTTATTGGGAGTGCTTGGCTTTGTATGGAAGGGTGAGGGATGAAGGAGTTGCGGTTCACCAATGGTGGGGATAATTAATTGAATATTGAAGCTTTTAATTAGCTTGGTGTTTCTCTGATGTGCTCTGCAGTGTTTGTTACCACTTACTATTTCTTGGTTCGCTTCTATCTACTGTGTTTAATTTTCAGTGTTTGGTTTGTTTCTGTTATTCTGTGTGTGAATTTGCGCCTTAGGAGAACTGCACGTGCCGTGAGTTATGCATGCTTGTGCTCCTTTTCCGTGGTGCTATTGCTTATGATGTGATAGTGCTTATAAATAAAAGGCTTGTTATCTTTACTTCTTTGCCTCTTTTCCATGATTGCGTTATGTGATGAAGTGTGTAATGGGGTGTGAATAATTTAGTCATGTGAATAATGGGCACCACTTTTATAATATTCTTCAACAACAATGATGAATAACAAGATAGACAGAAACTCACAAACAAAGAACCCAAGCATTTGTAGCGAGAGAATATAATTAATAAAAGAATCTTAGCTTCTACTAATATTTCATTAGTGTATTTAATAAGAGAATCAAGTCAATCATGTCCCCGCATTTTTAGGACATCTGTACGTTGGTTCCTTCATTGGTGAAACTTTGCAGGATACAAAACGAATCAATATTGGTCTAGTGAGATATCTTTGCTATGGAAAACAAAAATGGATCTGCATTTCTGCAGTTACATTTCACACATTTAATCTTGCAGTCATGATCCAACGACTAATTTTTTTTTTATTCTTATAATTCATAAATTTTGTAAAGATTAAAAATAAAATTAAAAGTTCACAGTGAAATGATATGGTATCTACTCAAGTTTTGAATCTTCTCTATTTTGGAAAAATGATTGAGCGGTTTTTCCAAGAGAAGTGTGAACGTGAACCTTGAACCTGAATATGAATTGTTATAAACGCCACTTTCATTCATTCTTGTTCTTGTAAATAAAAGCTATCCTTCAGAAATCACCAATTTAATATGGTTAATTTAAAAATTTGAATAATGGTCCCCAGTTACAGTTAAACCGTGATCTTATAGTTATACCACCGACACAAAATTATCTTTCCTTGCAAAGGATCGTGGGGTCCCATTTCCCCTACTCTTAATTTCTATGATAATTAAAAAGTTTCATTTCTCCAGACAAGATGTGACTGTAGTTTAGTGGTAAGAATTCCACGTTGTGGCCGTGGAGACTAGGGCTCGAATTCCAGCAACGTCACAAACCTTTTAGTTTATGAGCGTTATAACTTCGAACAGGAACAACGGCGTTTGAAATATTGCCTTAAAGTCCAGGTCAACGCACCCTTGCTTTTTTTAAGAGTTGAGGCTACGCTTAACGCTCCCTGCGTGTTCCCGACCCAACAAACAACTTCGTTCCTCGACTAACAAGGTCAATCTCTCTCATTCATAACTTCTAATTTATATTTCTTTTTTTGAATCTGTTCGTATAATATGACGGAGAATTCAATTCGTTTACATTGATTATTATAATGCAATTCATTTGATATCTGTGTTGCTTAATTATTTGGTTTTATTTTTTCTCATCTCGTCCAGAAAGTAAGAGATATGATTGATGATGAAGCCTTGGGAGTCATTGCCAACATTCTTGGCATCTTCATTTTTGCTTTGGTTATAGCTTATCACCTGGTCACTGCGGACCCCAAATATAAAGTCATCTAAGATATTTGAATTTAATTTCTGATGTATTCAAAACAAAAATTTTCATGGATTCAATTTTGTTGATTGATCTGTAAGGTCAGTTTCTTTCTATGTATGACTTAATATTGATGAAACCACAATTTGATTGAGGCTTATGCAGGCTAAATCTTCAATATTTTAGAGGCGTATGTTAACCATGTTGGTGTTTTGGTATATATAGATTAACTATGGATGCCTAATTGCTCAATGCGCATGGAATTGTGCAGATTAAGTACTCACGATTGACCCCTATTCATTTTCCTTGGTTGCCATTGGCCAAAATTTTATAATAGGAACCACAAACTACTGAATAATAGACTCTGCTTTTGTTTTTTTTTTGCTCAAAATTTAGAGGAAAAATAAATTATACTTTAATGCAACATACATTTTGCTCAAAAGCCAAAGAGAAACATATGATGCTCCATTACATGGTGCTACATGGCATATTTCACTCAATCAAAGGATAACAAACAAAGTAAATAAACATGATGGGAATTGAAAGCTTGTGCGTGAACCTTTATTTTACTGCACATACATGCTAAGCAACATTGATTACGCTACATTAATCAACTGTGGTCTGTGGAGCATATATACTTGTAGCAAATAATGCAACAACTCAAGGATTGGTAGTTGTGGAAGGTGGTGAGAAGGGTGGAAGTGTGCGAATTAAGGGTGAAGGCAACCTATACTCTGGCCAGTCTGTTACTGGTGGGAATGGAGGAAAAATCACGCGAGGAGGAGAATTGTTCATATTGGGCAATGTGGGTGCCAGAAGTTTTCTACTGGCTTGGACATTGCCAATGGATAAAAGTGACAAAGCAATGAAGAAAAATGATAGGAGAAGCACACGGAAGGAGGCCATTTTAGTAGTATGAGTAAGTATGGGAAAAGTTGAGGGGATTCGTGGTGATGAGACAAGGACCTGCCCTTGAGCTTTTATAGTGCACCTTAGAAGAAGAGGAATTCGCCTAAAGAACGGTGTTTTATGTGTGGATCGTTACACCTCATCCACGTCGGTTTTAAATGGCTTCAAATGTTGGGAGGGCATTACTCTCGGACTCTGACAACGGTATCTTGATATAGATGCAAAAGTGTCCCCCTCCCACTTCATGCATTTTAATGTCGTTTTATATTTTCACTTAGCGATCTTTTTCTTGATGTTAAATTTGTATCAAGATGCTATTTCCCAGATTATTAGTGAAATGTCTTGTTTGAGGGGGAGGGGAGGGACTTCTTGCTAGAATGTAAGTAGTTGTAAAAAAATTCTATAGTGGATAGGAATAAACAAATTGATGAACGTATAAATGACAACAACCAGTACTTACAACATGTTTAGGTTTTGTTTGCAGGGCTTGGATGTGCATTTGTAGAAGTAATTCTTTTTTTTAAGAGGGGAGCAATTTTTGAAACTCAATGTATCTTTGGTTAAGAGGGGAGTTCATACAATAGGTAGCCAGCTAGGTTTTGTAGCATAGATTAGCAGGCTGTAATAGATATTTCACACTATAGTTTACATGAAATTCAATGTAGTTCATAGGCTTTAGTGTCCCTAATTTTGGATTGGATGGAGTATAAGTTTACTTGTGTGATTTGTTTGTAACCTATTACTGAAAACTCTCCTAACTCTTCATGATAGATTCTAGTGATTGTTTTGGGGTGGCACTTTCAGTAAATAATATAAGTAAAAGGTCTTATATATACTAAATAAAAATGAACACGCAACGAGATCATAAATCTAGTGTTATTATCAGATTTATTCTTCTCGTATTCCTAATATTTTTATAATTTTTTTCCTATTTTTAGCTAAATAGTTTGAAAGTCACATAGGAAAAAATTAAAAATATTTTTTTAGGCTTAATTATATTTTTTATCCTTTAGGTATTATCATTGTATGATTTGAGTTCATCAGCCGATTGCACCAATTAAGTTAAATATTGTAATATATAATTTTAATTCCCTAAGTTGAAATCATATAAATTAAATCTCTTAAGTATTGTAATAATTTAATTTTAGTTTTTCTATTAGATAAAATTTACTAATGTTGAATTGACTAATGACATATCAGTTGCACGATGATGTCATGCTGATATGATTATTTGATTTTGCATGTATAATTTTATTCCTCAAAATTTATAATTATTTGATTTTAGTCTCCAACTTTTATAATTGTTTGAAATAAATTTTTCTTAGTTAAATTAAAGTCTCATTAAAAACCAACGTAGTTAAAATATACTTTTTCTCTCCCCCCAACTCTCCAATTTAAGAGAACTCTTAAAAGTAGTTAAAGGAGGATTTTGAAGGCTTAGCGAAAAATTATAATTTAAATTCCGCAACTAAATTTAGCTTTGCATTCTGGAGTTTATTTACCTTTCACCTTCTTTCTTCACAGGTCGTGTCTACTGCCTACAGTTCACCGCCCAAACGGCCATCACTCACTTGGTCCCAGAGCTGTTGGCTAAAGATAATGCCTCCATAATGAATGTACACATTATTAGAGCAGAGAAATGCATTTCAATTCATGTAAGAGAATATGTGGTTGATGTACCTGACATGTGCTTCTTAATTCTTATGGATTAACTGTTATATTTATAGACAGCAACGCCTTTCTCCTTTGGCAATTACTAGTAGTAATCAATGTTTTCTTAGATATTACTCCATTAAGAAATTAAAAGTGAGTTTTTTCTTAAAATAATTTCATTTATTTTTCTTATAAGTTTAAATATATAATTATATTTAGATTTATAATAAATATTTTATATTGTGATACAAGATTTTTTTTTTATTGTTGATAATTTCTTTAAAAATTAAGGTGGAACGGATAGATTAAAAGAGAGAAAATATTAAAAAAATTCTTAAAAGCATTCTTGTTAAATAATAATTCTTAAAATACTCTCATTTAAAATAGTTATTTTAATTTTATATATTTTAGTATAGAAAGAACCAGAATTAAATTCCAAGACCTCTCATATCTATCCCAATCCCTCGCCACTAGCTAAGGTTTATAAGTTAAATTTATCTCTTAAAAAATATTCAGTTTATCTTCTATTTTCTAGTTTCTACTGTTATCAATATTTATTGAGAAGTTTATCTAAACTAACCTGGACATAGTTTCTAATCACAAGATTGCATCTCTGCTCATGGCAGTAAGATTTGCATGTATCTAAACATCTATAATGATGGATGTTTCATGCAAAGGCTGCCCTTTAATAAAATGGATTGGGTAAGCATTTAAATCAACTGCTCTTGTTGTCGGATTAATTACTTCAAAACAAGATGGCTAATTCGCTTTTCAAACTGAAGTACACCATACCATAGTTACCATACGTAACATTTACTCCTGAAGTGTATTTGGATGTTACTAAGCCACCAAAACTGAATTCAAGTGGGGCCAAATAAACTTAGATTTAGCTACTAGTCCCTTTGTCTACTGTTTATGTAAGAAAAAAATTACTAGTATTAACTCTGTTATTGCTACTCATGACAATATGAATGAAATTTGTTTCCAGTGGCCACAAAGCATTTTGCCTTCAGCATTTCTCCTGCCTCGTGACAATTTGTTATAACAAAGTTATTGCTTGTTGTATAGTTCGAGATTTTCTGATTATTCCGAATATTTGGATCCCTTATTACAAAAATTAGTATGAAACTGTTTCTCATTGATGAGAGTTTTGTGAAGTTCATAACTTGTACGTAGTATATATTGTTTGATCTGAACGGCTGAACCCTCTCTGTTAATACCAATGTACACTAGGAAGCACTTATGCTTAAGTTGCTAAGAATACGTTAGTTTTGGTCTATAACCTTTTTCTACTGTTTAAAACAGTTATATATCACAAAGTTATTACTAGCTAGTATAGGGAAGTTCAAGTAGTCTGGAACTATAATTATTGTTGTTACAACTCACTTATATGAGATTAACACCAGATTTCATGATTAGCAGTTCACAGTGCCTCGTTTTGCTATATTTAATTACTTCTTTCTTTACTCTTATTACGTGGTATAGACTGCTTGAGCTATGTAAGCTAAACGTTGAGATTTGAGAAGTGAAAATCCAAGGGCTGAAGTGAAATAATCTCGGTGATGTAAATATAATTAAGATGTTGGAAGAGCTTAAAAGGAGGAGACATATCATAAATTCATAATTGTATAACTGTGTAATCATAGTCACAATCTATAATATAATAAAAAGTACAAACAAAAACAAGCAACTCATAAATTGAAAAGAAAATACACTGTTTTTCTCACACCAAACAACAGAAACTTAAGGAAAACACCATACAATGCTCTCGCATACGCGAAATTAAGGAATCAAGCCATATCTATTGCATGCATTCAACTTGGCAGAGATACCAAAGTCAGAGGAATTAATTAAAGGTATTTTTAAGGGCTAGAGGTGGAAGGTGGTGGAGATAGGAAAGGAATGGAGGGCATAGTGGTTGGAATTGTGAATGTGGGGATTGAGGGAATGTTGGGCAATGAAGGAATGGTAGGGATGCTGCTGGGAAGTGGAGGCAAAGTGGTAGGCAAAGATGGTAGGGTAGGTTGTGGCAGTGTTGGGATTGTAGCCAAGGGTGGAACATTGCCCTGAGGCAGTGTTGGAAGTGAAGGCAAAGGTGGCAATGTTGGTTTAGGCAAAGTGGGAATGCCCGGCAAATTTGGTGCAGTTGTTTGCATAAGATGGCGAGCTGCTTGGCTCATGCTCATGCTTGACAAGGTCAGAACAAAAAGGAAAGCTGTGATCAATGCTTTGCTCGAGGCCATTGCAAGAATGAAGAAGAATAACAATTTCCAAAAATGAAAATGGTATGTATTTGCTTTGAGAATTGGATGAGAGGCTGAAGCATAGTACTTGGTCTTATATAGGGCCAGAGACTAGAGAGTCTTTTGGTTGGTTTCAGTTCAACTTTGTTTGGAGAACCAAATACCAATCTTTTTGTTAGTTCAACTTCCAGTATTTGAATAAATCATTTTATTAAGTTGGAATAATATTGTGGTTGGCTACTATTAAGTTATAGCCCCCAATATTCAAATGTAGGATGACCAATTCAGATTTTGTATGTATCAAAGAAAGAGAGAATTGGGGTTGGAAAACGGGGAATACCCAAGAGTTGAGTTGGTTAATCTAACTGGGTTTACCTCAGCTGCCTGCCAGACGTCACCCTTTACAGCTAATGGCGTTTCACAGTCACACTTTAGGCATACACGTATTACTACTATTTCAGCCTTTATTTGGCTTTGACCACAATATAATTAGAAGGACTTTATTTTCGTAACCCTTTTTAATTATCTTTTTCACTATTTTTAATTTCAACGACAGAATAATACTGACACAAAGCTTCAAACTTACATCCTCTCACATAAAAAAAATAAACAATATATATACATAGATTAATTAATTTATTCCAAGAATATTTTTTTTTAAATTATTATTTAATCTCATCATTTATTTTCTGAAAATCTAATCATCATAATAAATATTTAATCTTAACATTAAATTTATAAAAAAAAATCAGAATAAAAATAATTCCAAAATAATTACTTTTAGAATAAGTTATATATATATCATCCTCTTAATGGCAGTAGTATATCAAGTATCCACCAGTACAAGAAAAAAAAAAAATTATCCTTTGACGCAACATACATTTGCTCAAAAGCTAAAGGAAGACATATATAATATGCTCCATTACTAGGTGCTACGTGACGTATTACACTCAATCAAAGGGTAACAAAACAAAGAAGTAAATAAACATATATGATAGGAAATGCTTTTGCGTGAGCCTAATTTATTTTTTTATTGCAGATACATGCAATACAACATGGACATGAGTAACATGTATCTGCTGCGGATCATATAAACTACTTAAGGGTTGCAAGTTGTGGCTGCAGGATCGGAGGTGAGAGGGTGAAAGTGTGCGAATAAATGGCGGAGGCAACCTATACTCTGGCCAGTCAGTTACTGGTGGGAATGGAGGAAAAATCACGCGAGGAAGAGAATTTCCCAAATCAGGCAATATTGGTGCCAGAAGTTTTCTACTGGCTTGGACATTGCCAATAGAAAAAAGTGACAAAACAATGAAAAAGAAAGATAAGAGAAGCACACAGAAGGAGGCCATTAATTTTAGTATACGGTTGGAATAGTGTAAGAGGATACGTGGTGATGAGACAAAGACCTGCCCTTGAGCTTTTATAGTGCACCTTAGAAGAAGAGGAATTCACCTAAACAACCGATATAGAAAGTTTTTTTTTTTAAGTAGTGAACGGTGTTTTTTGTGTGGATCGTTACACCTCAACGATGTCGGTTTTAAAAGCCATCAAATGTTGGGAGGGCTTTACTCTCTCTTACTACAATTAATATATGTAAGATATTGGTGTAAAAGTGACCCACTTCATGCATTTTAAGTGTGTTCTATCTTTCAGCTATATATATGGTGTGTTTGGAAGAAATATTTTAAGAAGGAAAATTAATTCTCAAGAGGATTTATATTTTTTTTTTTTGGACATTTTATTAAAAGAAATTTTAATTAACCAAAAAAGACGATTTCTAAATGTTTTTCTCTACTTATGCAATTTGTTATATATATATATATATATATATTCGTTTTTCTGACTATGGATCAATACTATAACTTTGTAAACTGTTAGTTTTACACCAATGACCTCTTCTGTCATTGTTTTGCTAAGAGGGCATGGTAGGTCAATGCCACTGGCAACGCCATGAGCAATACAAACAAGACCCTGAGACCAAAACTAGAACAGCATTCAATCATAGTTAGGCTATATGCAATGCAAAGGTTATCAAAGAGATATGCTAAAAAAATTACTGACCCAATGCTTAAATTAAATGGCCTCTCTGTCGAAGGAGTAAGTACCATAATATAAGAGTATTGACTATTGAAGTTTTGTTTCTAAAAGAGTACAGAAAAGAAAGAAATGATCACCTGAATAATTGCCACTTTGAGCATTCTATCTTGGCAAATAATATGCATACCTCCCTTAATTCATAAAATATACCTACCTTCTCCCTTTTTTTAATTGATTTCCTTAAATGTATCTTAATTTATTTTCGTTTTAAAACAAATTATTTTATTTCATTTCCACATACTCGCTTTCCTCCACCTCTCTTCCTCCGTGACCCTGCACCTGTTACAAATTCATGACCTCCCTGCATACGTGAAAATTAAATCCTCCCATCCCCTCCCATAATCCCCCATCACGATCTGCCTACCAATATTACCGCACTTGGTATCTATGCCATTATGCCACAATACTTTAACAATCAAATCCATTTCCTTTCACATTCAATTACACATGATTTCATTATTTTTCAATGAAACCAAAATGCAGCTTCCACACCTGCATAATGCCAAGACATAAAGCATACATTTTCCACAGCCTTTTTTGACGTCTTAATTTACAATGCTTGAACAAGGACAATTGAATCTGACTTATTGTGATAGCAATGCTGATAGCAATAACAGCACAACAGGCCTCATACCAGATAGCACTCACATTAACAGGCCAAGGAGAATAACAAAGAAGCCCAATTACCTTCAAGGAGTACATCTGAAGTGCCAAAGCATAAAGCACTAGTTGGTTGCAGCATCCACTACCTTAGGCAGTTATAGAAATTCCACAAATTAGCTGAGCAGGCTGTTAGCAACTTCTGTTATAACAGATTATATTCTGTTAGAAGGAAAGTATTATAAATATCTAAAGAAGTGGAATTAATAATGGATATCAGAACAATTGTCTCCATTAGTTTTCCTTTCCTTAGCAGTAGTACAGCAGTATAGTAGCGTTCGTAACATATTGTTATAAGGATGATGTGAATTATTGTTGTGTTATAGGGATGCCTGTTATTGCAACAAAATTTTCATGAAACTTATTTCTGTAAATGTTGAACTAGAGATGCAACGAATTTGCAATTATTCTGAGAGATTATTTTATGGTGAGATATTTTACGTCAATGAATTTTATGATCCATGCTCTTTCTTGCATAATATAAGCAAACATTCTCGAAACAATTATGAGAATGACCAGAATTAGGAACCAAAAGCTGGCTTTTTAAAATTCTGTCCAACTGTAAGGGGGTTGAGAGGAACTTAATCAGAAGCAATAATTTTATTTGAACCGACTTCTTGTCATCTTCCATTGTTTTTTGTTTTTGCTGTTTTTTTTCTTATTTTTCTTTTAATTGGGTTTAATATGGACAATGGGATTCTTGATGCCACAACAATGAACTGGATGGATTCTTAAATATTTATCCAAGTACCCATATCCATCAAGTTAACCTAAATTGTCTTATATTTTGTCAAATTATGTTAGGTAGCCTTGTATTAAATCCTTTCCTTCAATCTCAAATATAATCAACAAAAATTCACTTATTCTTGTTATCTCAAATATAAATAAATTTCAATTTCTTAGGCTTTATTTAACAAAATTATCTTCAAAATATTCTTCATTTAATAAGATCAAAATCTTTTTTTATGCTTAATATCAAGTTTCAATAAAAAATAATTTAAAAAAATATTTATTTTTTTAATTGAAAATCACGTAATTTCATAAAATTAATTCATTTATTTTAATAAGTGTGAAGTATGTCATTTGTGGCTTATAATCGACAGCGGAAGGAGTAACTCGATCGGAATTTAGAAACTTAGGAAAGTCATGTCATGTATTCATAAAAGGTAACATATGAATTGTTTATTATATAACGTGTATTACAAGTATAACAATAGATGATCTCCAAGTACATGAAGGAAGGAGGGGGATGAAAAAACAATAATCCTATGCATACAAGATCGAATAACAAAGGAAAATGAAAGATTAAAATAAACATTCCTCAGCAGTAAACGAACAATGTATAATATCATCATCACACGTCTAATGTATGGATCAAACTCCAAAGATGAGTGTCTATCAAACACAAGCAGAGTAGCTTCATTCAGGGAGCGGTGGCTGAAGGTGGTGGGGAGAAGAAGGGGAAGGAGGGGATGGTGGGAAAGTTTGGAAGTGAAGTGGCAGCAAGTGGTGGAAGAGTCACCTGTGGAACGGTTGGAATGGTAGGAAGAGATGGTTGTGGCAGTGTTGGGATTGTAGGCAAAGGTGGAACATTGGCCTGAGGCAATGTTGGAAGTGAAGGCAAAGGTGGCAATGTTGTTTTAGGCAAATTTGGTGCAGTTGTTTGCATAAGATGGCGAGTTGCTTGGCTCATGCTCATGCTTGACAAGGTCAGAGCAAGAAGGAAAGCTGTGATCAATGATTTGCTTGAGGCCATAGCTCAATGAATTGCAAAAATGAAGAAGAGGAATTGGCAAATATGAAAAGGGTATGTATTTGCTTTGAGTATTGGATGAGAGGCTGAAGGATATAGTGCTTGGTCTTATATAGAGCTAGAGACTAGAGAGTCTGCAGTTCAACTTTGTTTGGAGAGCCAAATACCAATCTTTTTGTTAGTTCACCTTCCAGTATTTGAATAAATAATCATTTTATTAAGTTAGAATAATATTGTGGTTGGCTATTATTAAATGTAGGATGACCAGTTCATACATTCATAAAATTACACAACGATAATTAATTAAAGTGCATGTTTGTTTAAAATATTTTTACTTGTTTTTTTGTTTCTGGGGAGAATTGGGTTTGGAAAACGGAAAATACCAAGAGTTGGTTTATCTAACTCAGTTCATCTGATTCTCCGCAGCCAGATGTCACCCTTACAGCCAATGGTGTTTCTTAGTCACACATTAGGCCAACGAGTATTACTACCATTTGATGCTTTGACCGCCAATCACCCAAAAAGTCCAGTTGACCACCATATAATGGGTGATTATTTTCGTAATTTTACTAATATTCATTACTGCACAGAATACTCCTTAGTCCTTACATAGCTTCAAATACACGGTACATCAAAAACAAAAAATGCATGTTACATCCTCTTAAAGGCATAGTCTATCAACCCAGTGGTAGAATTAAAATGATGTAAAAGTTTATTCGTTTCTATATATTTTTAATGTTTTGAACGGATATTTCATGTTTGTTACTACTATCCAAAAAGTGTTTGCGAGCCTCAGAATGAGGAATCCCGATGTATCCAAAATGGTTTGGGCCTCCCAACTTATTCTTACTTCCAATTTATCTATTTCTTTATCTCTATATTTATACATATTGTTAAATTAACTTAAGTTTAACAAATTCAGTTATTAATTTTTTAAGAAGTTGATTGGAATATGCTGATTCCATATAAGATGTTTTATATATATGTACAACTAATTATAAATATCTATATTGTTAAAATTTATTATTTTTAATAATAAGTATTTTAATAAACATACTTAGAATATTATTTAATTAGTTAAAAATGTAATATATATATATATAAGAAGAGATAAAATTATAAAAATATAACTTTAACAATTATTATATTATTTTTATAATTTGATCAAAGTTTTAGAATAATATAATAATTATTAAAGATACACTAATATAAATTTATTATCATTCAATCCTTACTCCCTAATTCACCTCAAAACAATCATTCACAACTATCGATAAAAGATTCTTAATAAAAAAAAACTTATTTTCTTTCTTTCATGAGACAGAGGTTAGAAATCTTTTTTTGACTTTGACTCTCTCGCTCTAGTAGGTGCTTTTTACTTTATTATTTTGAAAGTAGCTAACTTTTAGTTCCAATCTATATACAGTTTAGTTGATGAATGAACTATGAAATTTTCTTGGCCAACCACCAAGGGACCCTTTTTTTTTCTCCTGGGGGAAGCGTTCATACTTCATATGACCCCTCTTTCCTTCAATGGAAGCCCTCTTTCCCCTCTTTCTAATGGAAGCATCAAAAGTCACCCAAAAGCTAAAATAACAATCATAATTATACGTGAAAATTGTGCTGGCATATTATATTAAATCAAGCGGAGGATCAACAGAAAAATAGAAGCGGGGTCGACTAAGAAGAAAAATGAACAAGCCAATATGATAATATGGATGACTTTTCCAATAACAATAATAGAACATATCTCTAAAAGAGTATATAAAACCTGAAAGTATACTTGAAGTAAGCAATTTAAGACTTTAAATAGAAGATAATTTGAATACCACTATACAAACAAATTTTACCTGAATAAATTTTCACTTAATAAAAGTTTATTATATAAATACGTCCTTTTAATTAAGGTATTTATACAGATGTGTTCTAAGTACCCATATCAGTTACATTTAACCTTTTGTTTATATCTTGTCAATTTATGTTACCCTTTGAATAGAAATAACTCGATAGGAGGCTTAGCAACTTAGCAAAGCAGTGTATTATTTATTATAATGTATATATCCTACAACAATAGATGATCTTCAAGTATATGAAGTAAGGAGGGGGAAGAAAAAACAATAATCTTATGCAAACAATACAAGATCGAAGGAACGTACAAAGGAAAATGAAAGATTACAATAAATATTCCCCGGCAATAAATGAACAACGTATAATATATCATCATCACATGTCTACATAAAAACAACACGAAATGCAGCTAATGATCACTGAAAGCCAGAACCAAAATCCATGGATGAGTGCCTATATATCCAACATAAGCAGGGTATAGCTTCATTTAGGGACTGGTGGAGGAAGGTGGTGGGGAGAAGAAAGGGAAGGAGGGGATAGTGGTTGGGATTGTGGGAAAGTTTGGAAGTGAAGTGGCAGCAAGTGGTGGAAGAGTCACCTGTGGGACACTTGGAATGTTAGGAAGAGATGGTTGTGGCAGAGATGGGATAGTTGGCAAAGGTGGAACATTACCCTGAGGCAGTGTTGGGATTGTAGGCAATGTTGGAAGTGAAGGCAAAGGTGGCAATGTTGGTTTAGGCAAATTTGGTACAGTTGTTTGCATCAGATAGCGAGCTGCTAGGCCAATATCCATGCTTGAGAAGGAAATAGCAATGAAAAAACCCAAGATGAAGCAGCTGTTGGAGGCCATGTCAAAAGACTTAATTTGCTTAATTTGTGATAACTGATAAATGATAGATAGTTTGCAAAGGCCAAAGGGACTTTTGCTTTGAGCTTAATTAATGTGTGCATATTCCAGATGCTATAGTGGCAGGCCTTTTATACAAAATGACTGCTACCCTTTGTGGCTAAGTCCCTTTGAGTTTTCTTAATGGTTGCTAACCTTCCTTAGACTGCTCAATACGTTGTTGGACTACCTTGTTGGAAGTGGTTGGATAGTTTAATTTTAATCTTGGGGATTCAAAGGTAGGACAACCAACTTTTTTTTTCTTTAGAATAATTTATAATAAAAGGGGGGAAAGTAGATTTTTACTTGTGGGTTTACAATGTATTTGGTATTCCAACTTTGAGAATAGAAAGAAAAAAAAAAAGAGGAATATTGGAATTTGTTTTTTGAGTTATGAGTTGATATTATTAATGTCTAAATACTTTTTTGTTCTTAAAACTTTCATAATTTTATTATATTATATTAATTAATTTCTGAGTCTCCAATTATTTAAGTTCGCCACTTCACTTAATATTTTTTCTAAGAAAATAAACTATAGTTGTATTTCATTTGACCACTTCGCTTAAATAAGTCGTGACAATGAACTCGACTTTTATAAAGGAAAAAAAAACAACTACTGGACGACCAACACTCTTGATCTAGCGTCATGAAGAAGAGAACGAGAAATAATCTCTTAATTGTTTCTCTTTTTGTGTGTGTTTTTAAAAGTCCTATTTTGAATAAATTTTTAACGAGAAATTAATTACTAGTTTGAAACTATTTAAAAAAATAACATATAAAATTATTTACAATTTTAGGGTGTAAAAAAAACGCAACTCTGTTTATTGTTTTACTAGTTGAGAGAGGATGAAACATTTGTTGTATTGGAGGTTCAAACCCTCACGGCGAGTCAAGTGAGTAATGAATTATGAATCACAAGAATAGAGTAAGGTAATGTTTTCCCTTTGTGGACAACAAGAACGGCTTCTCAGTGGACCACTTATGTATGAATGTTGCTGTAACTAAAGTTATCATGATTTTAACCTCAAATGGAGCCACATGTGTAACATGTTCTGCTCTGCAACACAGAGAGCGACATTCGCTAACCAGAACTTATTCAAGTATGCGACAAAGATCTGTTAAATTCTATGAAATTTCGTGTTTTCAGTGATATATATATATATATATAATGGATGATTTAGCATGTTTTGTGATGGATTAAAAATCATGTGTTTTTAATTCCTCTTTGAAGGATAGTCAATAGATTAAAAGTACTTTTAAAAAATAAAATATATATATATATAAAATGACTAATAATAAAACTAATAAGAATTGAAATTTAAATCTTTATACAAATAACATTCCTATGAATTATACTGTAGCAGTTTATCAGCACCTATATAATCTTCTTATTTGAGATAAACATTATTGTTTTAAATTCCATTACCAACGGTTTAAATATCTTAAGATGAATGTAATCTTCTCAAAATATTATTCATTAGAAGAAATAAACATCTGTCCTGAAAAGTCATGCAATTTGGACCTGAGATGTAACCTTTTAAAGGTTTAACAGATTTTGGTTGGGCCCAGAAAAAAAGGTTATGTTAATATGTCAAAACTGTGCTTTTTCTAGGAAAAACAATGAAATCATGAAATAACTTGTCCTATGTATGGTGGATTCTTAAATCAGGGATTAGAATTATCCCTCATATTGCTTTTCAGAGAAGCGACCTATGCTGGGGAGGCTGAAATTGCCAGAACCTTTTGATTAAAACGCATGTCTTATCCAACATGTGGAACCTGAACTGCTCTTTAATTTGAACTTTGAAGTGTAACTGTTACTTTGGATCCTTTTTTTTTATTTTATTTGTAGGAATTGAAGATCGTGTCAACAGATTTACAACAATTCACATATCTTTGTTCAATCAATTGAGCTAGATCTCCTCGATTTCTTTGGATCCTCTAAAGATACTTGTAACATCATCTCTGAGTCTTTTCTTTACTAATAATACACAAAATTATTCCTCTAAAAGTATAAATGACATCAAATTCGTCCTATTTTTGGGGGTAAAAAAATCGTCTTCAAGTAATATCAAGTTTAGTCCTTGAAAGACAAAACTGATGGTATCAGTTAAGGACCAATTTGATGTGTATATCTTTGAAGGATCGATATGGACATTTAATTTTTAGTTGGAATTTGGAAAGAATAATGACAGCTACAAGCCATGATGACGATAGATATTTGATAATTCCAGCATGCTCTGTAGATGATGAATGAATCCGGCTAAAGAGAAAAGACATGGAGCTAAATAGAAAATATGCCATAGCTTAATTAGGTCATATAGAAATAAACTTCTTCTTCCTCCATGATGACAGTATTCAGAAATTCCAGAATTTATTGAACTAGAAGATAAGTTGATACATTACATTACACAGGTCACAATAAATAATATGCTGAAGTTCAACTGACTGAAGCAACATATAAACTGAACATAGCATGTAATTGAATGACAGAAATTAAATCCCAACAGAACCAGAACCACCCTGGGATGGCAACAACAAGTTAATTTAGCAAGTGACAAAATAAGTAGTAGTGACTGGATAGATCATAGGTACTCAAGGGATTATTTTGGCGTTATTAACTATTACTTCAGGAATTGGTACTTTAGGTACTGCAGGTAGTTCAGGCACTGGAGGGAGAGTAACAGGCAAATTTGCCAGTGGTGGCAATGGCACTAAGGCTGGAAGAGGAACAGCAGTAGGTATATCAACTTTGGAAGGCAATAAGGCTGATTTTGGCAGGGTACGTGCCTCTGCAACCCTTGAGTCAATGATCATGGATGAAAATGTTACAAGCACAAGTACTAAAATGAATGATAATCTGCTAGAACCCATTGTTGGAGCTAGCAAATCAATGACAATAGCTTTCTTAATCAATAGTCTATGCAAGTTATGCTTGAGGTAGTGGCCTTGAGATGTTATATGTGTGGGCTTTTATAGACGACGTAGTAGTGATTATTGTGACACATGGATAGGTGCTGAGGATAAGCTGTGCCATGCATGTAGTATTTGGACTGGTGTTTGCAAAATTAACTTGCTATGAAATTGATTTTCAGGTAAATATGTTTAAATGTTTTTATTTTTAAAATAACTTAAAAGTAAAACTCAATATGAATTCTTAAGAGAGAAAAATAAACTCTATGAATGAATTCTTTTATACAATACAAAAGTTAGTTTAAATTGCTTCCATTTAAAATTAATTTTTTATTTAGAATCAATTCTTCAATCTAAGACCAATTAAATATATAAACATTTATTTCAGATCAACTTAACTTATATTTCAACGCGAGTTTAGATTATCCAATGTAAATTCAAACAATCACATCCTTGTCAACTTAATGACCAAAATGAAAAGTAGCATGCCATATGTCAATAATACGAGACATTACAATATTTTTAACATAATGTGTTTTTTTGGAAGAGTGAACTTAATGAATGTTTGATAATGTTAAAATGTAAAGAAATAATTAGTGTGTTTAATTTGGTTTAATGTTTCAAATGCGATTTTTCATGTTTTAAATGTGATTTTCAGTAACTAATAGGTATAATTTTCACACCTCAAACATAATTCTTTCATCAAAATTTTTCCAAAAGCGTTATAAGTTTCTTAGCAAACTTGCTTTCAAGATAAAAGAATCCAAACATAAATTAATTCACTTGAAAATCAATTTTAATCAAATTAATTTTATAAATATTGATCCAAAAGCACACAATATTATACTTTTCACATATTTTTAACACATTCTTTTAAATATTTTTTTTTAGTCATAATTTTATAATGACTAATACGTTTAAGGAAAAAAATTATTAATTTTATACTTTCGATAAAATGCAATTTAGGTCCCTTTACTTTTATATTAATGAATTTGATATTCAAACTTTAAAAAACAAGTAGATTTAGTGTGTGTTTAGTTGCAGTTGTAAACCTTCAAACTTTCGTTCAACAGAAAAACAGCAAATTGTTGCTTCCTATTTTATGCTTTAAAAGTGAGAACTTCCGTTCGCATTGGAGTAAACGGATTTCCAAACACAATGATAAGCTCGGTTTTGTTTAGATAGGTTGAAACGCTTTTAGTCAACAAGAAAATCAACTTTTCGGTTATTGATGCACGATTTGGACGTGCTAGCTGGTTAAACAAGGCAATAATAATAATAATCTGTAAGATAAAACCCTGCTAGTAGGTTTGCTCAATAACATCTGTATCAAACCAGCATTTGCGGGTATATATACGCATTCATATTCCACACACAATATATGGTGATAGCATGCACTTGCTGTGCCTCAATCACGTGAAAATTAGATATAAATATGTTTTTAATCTTTCTCTAATTTAGTATTTTTTATTTTTCGTCTTTTCAAAATTTTTAATTTTTATAAATTATATTTATTTTATTTTTTATTTTTATATCGTTTTACAATATTTAAAGTATTTTAAGAATTAAAAATAAAATAAAAAAACAGTAAATTGTAAGGATTAAAAATGTGTTTAGTGCACACATACCCATTTCATGCTTTGGATTCCAGTCACGTGATTGAAGCAGGTGGTGACCAGTTAATTATTTTAGAAGAAAATAATTTACATTGGAAGTGTGGGCACTTGAGTGGAGGAGGGGAAGTGACTTGGTGGAGCATGCATGAACCTTTAATTTACCAGACAACAACAAACTTGAGTTGAGCCTAAAGAATTTGGGCCGGTAGCCATTGAGATAAGACCTCGTTGGCTCTAGTTTTTCTTATACCAGACGATAAAATGAAACACTCTGTCATATTGAGGGTCAAATCCACAGAATGAAGCTCGCACATGTAATAAACCAAAAGAATATGGTAGAGTAAGTTTGTCCGTTGTGGATAACTTGTGGCTTTTGTACAAGTTTATCATGATAGTATTTTCAACTCGTATAGAGCCACATGCACATCAGCCTATCAGGTTCAATTCTCTGCTATACACAGCTAGATTCCTTAGCTGGATATATTTATTTATTTTCAATTACTTATTATATGTGATAAAGAGATGTTTTTTATTTCAAGAAATTTCATGTTTTCCATGAAAATGATTGGTATAATTTACTATATTTTATGAAACTATAGTGCAACAGATGTAAAATTGATTCATAATTTCGTATAAATGTCATTCCTAATAATTATAATATTGCAGTTTGCCGTCTGCCATCACAAAACCTTGATTAAAATGCATACAATACAATGTCCTACATCTGGAACTTCAATATATTGATCTTTAGTTTTAAATAATACAGAGAAATGCAATACAAGCTAATACATGCTCTTAGATAATTCCTTTGTGGTGTATAGATAATGAACGAATCCTACAACTCTTACCTATCTGAAGAGAAATTAAAATACATGAAACATATGTATGCAATTGCCATATATTAATTTGGCAACATTGAAGGAATTTCTGCATTCATAACTACAGTATTCAGAATTTCAAGATTTTACTGGACTGGAAGATATGAAAATCTGATATAATATCGAATACAATCAATACGCTGCAAAAAAACTGACTCGAACAACCTTAAAACTGAGTATTTTGTAATTTAATATTATACATAGAGTACAAATGAATCTCAATAGAGTCACCCTATAATGGCAACAACAAATTATAAATAATAAACGCATTAAACAGTACAAGGTACTATAGCAAAGTACTAGTTTAAGGAATAGCTGCTGGTTGGGGATTAGGATTTTCAGGAACTTGGGCTATGTAAGGTTTTTCATTTGGGATGCGCTAAACTCAGTTTGGAGAATAAATTCAGTTTCTTGACATGTTTGGTTACCCTCAAACGTATGTTAGGACATCAAAATTTTGCTTGGAAACTCAGGTTTGTTGAAGCAAGACTTGGGTTGCTTTTTGCAAACTCGGTTTGCAACTTAAGTTTAACCCAAACTTAAGTTTGCAAACTTTAATCCAAACATGTACTTAAGGGCTTTGGGATCACAAGTGGTGGAGGCAACTCAAGTTTGGAAAATTTGGCTCTTCTGACAGTGGAGATGTTGATTGTAGTAGGATTCCTGCCTCTGCAAACCTTGTCTGACCCATCATTGTTGAAAAAGTTAGAAAAAGTTAGAAGCGGAACACACCATCTTTCAAACTTGTAAATTTTCCTGTTCATGTATGGACCAAATATTGATCAGGCAATCTAATCTTGGAGAAAATTCTATTTTCAATTGAATTAGGAACCTGTTTTTCTCCTTTACATGATTTCTTGTGCTACTAGATAGCAAAAACTCAAAGTTTAATTAGGATCTAACACTCTGTCACGGCCAGATATTGATTAACATAACTAATTAAATAATAATAGAGTAAATTACATTAATTCACTCGAGGTTTCTTGAGATTACACAAGTTTTATTAATCAAGTTATATGTTAAATTCCAAAAGATTACACATTTGTATTGATTCTAAGCCTTGGTCTCACTAAAATAATAGTGAAGAATAGTATTAGAAAGTATGCATTGATAGCTTCAGAATTGCATCTCTACTCAGATTTATAACTCATCCTAACTATCTATCTGTTAAATAAAGATAATATATTTGATCATAGCTTACAGGAATAAAATAGATAATAACTATGCTCCTATCTTATCAAATCTGATAAATTAAGATAAAATTGAAAAAATTAGTGATAAATGTTATGCATAGGTATATTTTGTGATTAAGTCATATAAAAATTGTTAGATTTCTTTTTTTTATTGTTTCCTTTTTCTGTGAATAATTTGAATTTTAGCATCATCTAAGTTTTTGTTCAATAAGTGTTTAAATTGGTGAATTTATGGTACTTTAGTATTATATTTGTTGCAAAAACACAATAAAGTTTGGAAGAGAAGTTGAAGATCTGAAAACTCTCGCTCAGCGTACAACACTCGCTCAACGCACAAAAGTCACATGAAAAAACTATATATCACGTGAAGATGCGCTCAGCACGAGTTGCGCACTAAGCGCGTGACCACGGACTCACTCGCTAACTACGGCGGTTGTATTTAGTGCGAAGTTGCGTAAATTTTAAGTTGACTTCACTTGTAAAAAGAGAAGAAAATAAAGGAAAAAAACATACAATTACACACTGAATATCCACGAGATTAGAACTTCCCATATAGGACAAAGGCTAGGATTCAAGCAGATATATGGGAGAATCCACCTTTAGGAGTCATTTATTAAATAGCCTTTATTAATTACTTTAAAAATTGGATAAACACGACCCTGAGTACAAATAAAGTCCATATGCCAAGTTAACAGTTACATCTTATCTTATCGTCCTGTTACTTTTGTTACACATTCAAATAAATTCTCATTTATTAAATAGCGTTTATATATTATGCTACTTACCGGTTACTAATATTTTCAACAAAGCCAATATGAAACATCAAATAACACCAATGATACAGTGCAAAATTACCTTTTCTAACAGAGTTTGTAGTTTTGACAAATGACAATTAGCATACATATAATCAATTAACACAGTAGCCATAAAATAGTCATGTAGCGGCAATTGTGTTTACAATGCATTGTCATCAAGAACCTTAATATATGGAAGCACCTGGAGACAAAATTCCTGCCATTAACACGGTCCTCTTTCATTCCAATGAAATAGCACAATTTCTTCATCCACCATCCCGTTGAAACACATGACATATCACATATCCATCACATAAAATTAGCAGAATAACAAAAATTGAAATACAAGAAAATCAATTTGTTATGTATTTAAAACCAGAAAAGTGACTAAATTTGAATAATTAGATTGTACTACTACTAATATGTCCGACATGCATGCCAATATCCAATACCAAACATGCTCATGTGCTGATGAGCAGCAGTCGACAAATGCATGTTCTATAAGCCTACAAATGATAACAGAATTATTAAAGAATCATGGAATAGGATAAAACAGCTATATCCATGAAATTCAATCAATAAGATGTGACATTTCTTTTATGGTTCAAGAGGTGTTCCCACAATTATAGAATTCATCACGTCAGAATAAACACGCAGCTAAGAATGAGAAAGAAACGGAATAAATTAACTTCTTAAAATTGAGAAGCTTCAGGAAGAATTACGTTTTGCTTACCATACCATTTCATAATGGCATTGCATGTAACATCTTTTTTCCGCCATACAGAACAAGATAACTCCTAGCCGATGATCCATTCACCATATTTTTCTTTAAAAAAATGCTAAAGGCATGCTCCATGCAGCACCTATATACAGGAATTCTGGGTCATTGCCATCGTTTTTTTCACAACAAACCACCTATCTCATCACTTTGCTTAACCTGTTTTGAGCAGCATAACTCGATGAATTTCATGAAACCAAGTTCCTCTCACTAATTTCGTCAAAGACTTCCCCATTTAAAAAAAATAATAATACCAGCACCTTACATAAAGATTAAAGAGTGATTGATGTGACTATTTCAACTCATCTGCAACCAGTTCAGGCCCAAGATCTTCGTTGTACTTGGGCATACATCCCAAATAAAATTAAAAAAAAAAAAAAAAGAGCGTTTTGTACCAAAAGTCATAGAGAGAGCACTAATGTTATGTGATTGTTACTAGGTTTGGATATTTGTAAGAAAAGAACTGAAACTATATAAAGTCTTCAAGGCTTATGATTTTATGACTTTGGTTTCTGTCTGTAGCTTTCACATTCATCTGGCAATGAATTATGCAGAGACTTAGAGGAGGAACCCTCATTCGGAAGATAAGAATTTTCAGGTAGTTCTGAACGTTAGCACTTCAAATGAGAAATGGTGGATTGGTGAGAAATGAATTGTGATGGAATCTGATTTAAACAACATTTACCAAAGTCGTGTTTGATTATTGGATGAAAAAGTATAGACAATAATTGAGAGGAAATCATAAAAGACATAGATAGTTCCATTTCCACCAAAAAAGGAGGGGGGAAATCCTATCTGCTAGCATCAGCAGTATATAATCAAGCCCGTACCTTAACGTTTTTTCAGAAAGCAATAATACAACAGACACGGGAAATGGTAGGAGGTTATTCAACTCAATCGATTGAAACATCTTATAAATTCTACAAAAATACATAACTAAGCCTATGCTTTTAAAGTCCTACCAAATTTTGAAAAAGCAACTCGATGCATTACACAGGAAAATAGAAGTACAAACTTCAACACCAAAATATTTTGTTTTTGGCAGCAATGCTGCCATTTTCCTCCAATTTGGTTCCCCGGTAATCCAATGTCCACTTCTCAAATGAACAGTCGGTAAAGTCGTAGTAACCACCATGAATAGAGAGTTCTCCATTTGCCACCTTTTCTTCTATCCAGGGGTAAGTAAGTAGGTTTAACAAGGAATGGTTAATTGATTCCTGTACAGAAAACACTTGAAGCATTAGAACTTGAAAGTATTCAACATATTCAAACTTTTTATGGATTAACATTTGCATGACCAGTTGGATCGCATCAATTAATGAAAAGCAGAAAATGATACCAATGGAGACATTCAATGAAAACCATGAGACAGAATTCCAAAGGATATACACATTTTGTTTTGAGGGATGCAGATCCTATTTTCACAAGGGCAAAATAAGATGTTTTTGAATTCTCAAGATGAACTCAGGTTAAGGAGTTAGGACTATCAGAAAATAGGGGAGAGTTTGTTTCAACAAAGCTATGAGATTCATCATGGCAGTAATCTTGATTGATTAAGATTTTATTCCTACAAAGCTTTGGAACCCAATATAGGAGTCAACATAAGCCTCCAAGCTGGCAATCCCCAAGTTTTAAGAAACAATGCAATCTCCAAAACAATCAAATATTTTTAGCTACAAAAATCCAAAACAGAGGATAAGATTTAAGAAAATGCAAAAGCAATGGAAAACATGAAAAATTATATATTCATCAAAATCTGCTTGTGCAGATTGACTAGCAAAGTGTGTAGCAGGTTCAGGATACGCTTTATGTACTTGGGATATATGTCCCCCTCTGTTACACCCTCTTCTTCTAGCTGATGCTATGGGTGTAGTTATGCTTTGATTTTAGTTTGTTATTGCCTTTCTGAATGATAAAAAAGCATTCACCAAAATCACATTAGGAGAAACTGCAGATAAGTCTTCAAGATTACTTCTGTCAAAATACTAGCCCCTACCCTTCCCACCCCCACCCCCTTTCCCTGCCAAATATCATAACATTATGCACTATTTGGGGACAGTGTATAAACTATTTGAAATTTCAATAGCCAAATCACACATTCAAATCCTAGAACAAAAATATATCACCTTCTCACAATGCTTGCACTGCTCATCAAAGCTGAAATTAGAAGCAGCAGCCTTGGCTTTTTTTCTTGCATTCTTCCCAACAATGACCCAACTTTTTATAAAACTACTAGGGAAAAAATATATTTTTTCAAGTTAGAAATGTATGTCACGTTTTAATCAAAGAAATCAAAAGGACAACCAACATCTAGAATTAAGCACCTTCTTTCAGCATCATCTTCTTGCATACCCATCAGGGCACGTATACCACCACAGCAACTGTGGCCAATAACTAAGATGTTCTCAACCTGCAATGAAAATATTTTGTGTCTCCTTAAAAATAAGTACAAATCTTACAGTTTTTGGACCAATAATTTATAAAGCTATTAGAACCTCATGCAGTCAAATATTCTACAGATATTTCTTGCGAGTCTTAAGAATTAGAAGCTATGTCAGTATGTCTTATAATGATATGTTATCAGTTGACCTCACCTTTGCCCAAGCTCAATAAGTGTTTTACAATCAACCTAACAAAGCTGCTATGAAAAAGTAAAAAAAAATAAAAAATTAAAAAACTCATATTCCTCCTGCTTCATTTCTAATATCCAACTCTTCAAATTCAAACTTTCCATAGAAGTTTTTAGTTATCAGAAGATCAGTCGTTTTATACTTCAAATAACTACATAATCACCCAAAAGAAATTGTGAATAAGTAAATAAGTGGTGGATAAATGAATAAAAGCATTAGAAGTTTCCAAATCAAGAAAATAAATCCTGTCATGCACTTCTTAAGTAAAAAAATGCTTACCAGAAGGGAGTTCACAGCAAATTCTAGAGCTGCATTCGTTTCTGAGGGTCCACTCTGTATCAGGAAAAAGGAATTAGAAGAAGCAAATAAGGTATCTCTTTCTTTCACACTTTAAACAATGATAACTATCTGATAAACACAAGCAACCAAATCACTAGCAGTGAGACTTATACCTCAAAGGTAGGAACCAAATTAGCAACATTGCGAATCATGAATGCTTCTCCTGGTTGAAATCCCAAAACATTAGAAGGGCATACTCTAGAATCTGCACAAGCAATAACCATGAACTGTTCTGGGAATTGTTAGCAAAGAATAGTTATTTGCTAATGCTTTAGTAGACAACTTGAGGAAATGAACGGAAGGGAATAAGAAACAAACCATAAATGATAAATTAACAGACAACAAAGGGCTTGGCCAAAAGTGTGGGTAGGTAATAGAGACGAAGATAGAGGACAATTACCTTTGGTGTTTGAACCTTTGCAAGATTTTCAAACTGTTCAATATTTTTCCTGCCAGAAAACAAAGTCAGCATCAAATAAGTTTTTCCCTAAATTAGGCATCAGAAATGAACATCTATGACATAGGTTTTTCTGAAGCTTACATGTATTTATTCTTTTTAAAACTTAAAAACCTATCTTTCAGGTCATTAAATATATCACACCCATCTTCAGCATCAGCTAAAGTCTTTAGCCTGTTGTTGTTAAGTTTCTCTGTAAATCCCGGAGGCCCCATTGAAGCCTTTAAAGTGAAACCTTGATTTCTCCTACAAACATTAGAGCAAGTAACAGAAGCCTTGTGAGGGGAAGAAAGAAAAAAAAAGGAGCCTCCAATGGATTTCATCGCAATAAGAATAATTCAAATAATTAACTGTTTTGACTTTTAAGAAATAGCTGCAGAAACTGTAATCTAGTTAGACAAATATTCGAATCAGGGTCCATACATACAGATTACAAAGAAAGAAAATTACAGCATCAGACTCATTTATAGAATAGGTATTTTGGAGTTTTCAAACAAGAGAAGATTGCAATATCAATATGCAATTAAGCATGAGGAATCTGCAAATCTTCAACCCAAATCCGCTAGGGATCAGAATTCAGAACCCTCAGTTTCCTCCATTAAATACGGTTTTTCCTCAATATTTAGGGGAGATTCAAGGTTTACAACCATTTTCGTTTACCGTTGTTGGATCAATATTTACAAATCAACTGTGAAACTTAGAAACAAAGTAAAGATTGGAACTTGGAAGTTTTCAGATAGTTACACTATCTAGGAACGAACAATTCAGACATGAAAATTAACGTAAGACTAAACAGTAAGCGAATACAACACCATTGAAACAAGGTAAGCAGAGAAAGATGGGCCCCAACCTTAATGCCGTGAACAATCCGAAATGAGTTTGCTCAAAGTTCCCTATTTTCAGCACGGCAGGACCAAGGATCTGTTTCACAATAATAATTAGCTCATTCACAAATACAATATCAAAATGGGCATATGTAAGAGGTAAAGCATGTGACTTGTGAAAACATGACAATAAATACCGTTGATGTGGCAGATTTGGAAGCAAAGGGATCAGAAGAAAGAGAGAATGGTGCAGGAACTGCCATTGGAGAACTCAAACTGAAATGAAAGTTGTGAAGTGAAAAAAAGAGGCATGGTTTGGTTTGGAATTAAAAAGATTAGTTGGTGGGTAAGTTGGTTGGAGTCATGAGAGAGAGTGTGTTGTGTGTCTCCAAGAAAGACGGAGAAACCAAGTGTTTAAATAAAAGTAAAGGTGGCAACAAAAAGGCTATTCCTTTACACCTCCACCACCAGTTGCCCATGACACGAAAATGTGCTTTTGACTTTGTGACTTCACACAATTCACAATTTCGTTTTAGCCGTGAATTGGAAGAGGACCAAGTAAATTTGGGGAAGGTTCTGGAATATAACATATGTACGGTTAAAATGGAAACTCCACAAAAGGACATGCTGACAGATAGATGAAGGCATAAAGCTATAAGGGTTTGATCATATCAGATCAATAATACACCTTATTACCACTGTAACTTTGTTATTAGGGTAAGCATTTTTTTTTTAATTTTGATTTACATAATTTTTTTAAAATAATTTCTAGTTTATGTTATTATTTAATGATAATGTAATATAAGTCTAATGATAGAAAATTAGGATGATTTATATAGAGTCATACTCTTTGTTCTTTTTTATAGGAAAAAAATCAATTCATACTTATTAAAAAAAATAGTTAATTAGTTAAGTTCATTAAGTTAGGTTAGTTTCTTTAAATTTTTTACTAAAAAAACTTAAAAAATACTCTAAAAGAAAATATATTTTTAACAAACATATAGAATTTGATTCTTAAAAAAGTAAAAATCTATTTATTTTAAATGAAAACAATTTAAACAAACACATCATAAGTCTACTTATTTTATTAAAAAAAATATCTTTTAATGAACTTAAACAAATCGGTTCATTGTGTTATTTTTAATTAAAAAATAATTTTTAAAATATAATATCTTTTAAATGAATAATATTTTAAATATAATTTCAAAAAAGTAAATAAAAAAATATTTGAATTTTACTTATATTTAAAAATAGAAAATAATAATTCTTTTCTTATAAAAGAAAACGGTAGGAATAAGTAATAGGTTCAAATTTTATTACAGCTATTGTATACCCAAAAATCAGATGCGTGACTAGTCACTACTAAGTTATGTAACAACTCTTTTTTTTTAAAAAAAAAAAAAGTGATATATTTATCTTATCATCTAATCTAAAGCACTATGCATGGATGGTGTACAATTGAGATTCTTTTCGAAAGGCAAAATTGACTAAACGGGAATTAGAACTTTAGAAGTTCTCTAGAGTTTATATCCAGCAAGTCCATACAAGTTGGATTATATACGGTAATGATATGTATGAATTGATTATTGAACTTCTTTCCGCATGTTTGAATGATAAAATATACGAATGAGATTAAAGAGGACAAAAATAAAGAAGAATCGGGGTATTTCTCTTATTTGAATGTGTAAAAAAGTAAGAAAAGTGAAATAAAATATGATCAATCTCACTTTTAACATTTTCCATATCAGGAGATGTTAAACGAAAAAATGGCTGATAAAAAAACAGAAAGATGTGAAACAAGGAGAAATGGTTCAAAAAAAATTGCAGTGAAAAAATTCAAATAAATATTTATTTGTATGAAATTTGTTTATAAATTTTCCTTTTTAATTCTTTCTTACACGGATCCAAATAAATAAATAAAACAGGTTAAATTTTGTTTATTTGTCTGGATCAATACATCTCAATTCCATTTCCATCCTTTTTTGGTTCATTTTATTCTTCATCTAAACAGAGCAAAAGGCAGGGGAAATTCCAAAGCCTTTATAAGTGAGAATCTTTGTCTTTGTTGTTGTAGCTCTCAATTTAGCAAAGACATCTGTTTTACGTTACACGTGTTAAATGATGACACACTCAAAGTAAATTTTGCAAAAGAGGTCGTTCGTGAATATAATAACAAAGATATTCATGGGGAGTAACAAAATAAATAAATGATATTCAATCGATATTTTTTATATTTTATTTTAATTCAAAATTTCTTTTTTTATTTATGTTTTTTTTTTATCCAACGGTCTCTAACTTTGGTAAATGGAATCTATGTAATAAGTTCAATTATTCCGGAAGATTATTCTTTATTATTTACATTTTCAATTACAACATAAAAGATGGAAAAGGTTCCTCTAAAGTGTACTTTGCACTTTAGAGGTGAAGTGTAGTGATCTTAACCCTTAATTATATTAATGGTTCAGATCTTTTTAATTGAAATATATCATTAAAATAAAAACAATTTATGGTTTCATGCCCTGCGGTCTCCGATGTTCTTGTTCTTTATGTTTGGGACTAAATCATACATCAATGAGAAACGCTTACTCATATCTCGTCGCGATTGCGATTAGTTAAGGAAATAAAATATTATGAATAATTGAACTATGATTTCAAACATCAACGGAAGCACATACAAATTAAATTAAAAAGTACTGAGTTATACTATTTTTGTAAGATTATTTGTCAGAATTACGTGTTAACCTTAAGCCATGGATATTTTGGCTTTCTGATAATTATTGTTTCTCTCAATACAGGCACGTAGGGTTTGTTACTCTGATTTGTTCTTCAAAAGGAGAAGTAATTATCCTGTTAATTAATTTTATTGCTCTTAAATATGAAAACACTTTCAATTGGAGCATTTTTAAAAATTGTAGTTTGCACACCTTCAATGGTTGTACTTTACCCTCTAAAGGGCAGGATGCACTCTAGAGGAGCCTTTTCCATAAAAGATATATTTCGGATGAATATATTTAAAGTTTATTTAAGTTTGTCTATTATATATATTTAAGTAATTGTGTAATAAAATCTTTTAGATATAATTTATAATATGTCCAAAAATTATTTACAAACAATTAATCTTAAGATTAGTGATTATGATTATCAATTTTTCGGTATAAATGATAAATATCCTTCAAAAAAAATAGTTTTGCTTGAATTTGAATAAAATCATTATATATTAACAAAGTTCTTCTTTCCTGTTAAAAAAACAAAGTTTTTCTTTCTTTTTTTTTTTTTACTGCAAAACAAAGTTAAAAAAAACAAAGTTTTTCTTATGAATATTTAACTCAATTATATATTTAAAACTTATGCTCAATACACTAATTTAAGTAAAACAACTTATACAAATCGGTTCACACACTCAATAGTTAAAAAATAAATTTAGTCCAACTTTAAAACATTTCAATTAATTTTAAAGGTAAAACTTTAAAATAATTCATTAATTAATTTTGGTGTTATTTTCTTATCACAATTACAATTTTCTCAATAACTTGAATTGACCTTTAATGCAAATATTTAATAGGTAAATTTTCAAATTTAAAATCTAATTTCAGTTAAAGAATAACATCAAAAGCATCTAAATTTTGTACTTAATTCTATGATTAATATTAAAGATTAAACTAATAAATAATTATCAAATTACAAGTGATTATAAAATTCAAATATTAAATAAATATAAAGTTTAAGAACTAAACTACTAATGATTATCAAATTCAAAGATTAAATTAACTAGTTTGTTAATATTAAGGAAATAAATTAACTGATATTATCAATTTTAGAAACCAAATTCATTTATAATGAAAACCAGAAACTAAATCTATTCTTTTCATAATAGGTACAACCGAATTAATCAGTAATACTAATTTCAACAACTAAATTAACATTTCACTGTGTTTTTTATTTTTTTTTAAAAAAGTAGACCACGTGAAGGGAAATGAGCAGAACGGACAAGATGAGACAAATCGATGATGTAAAAATGCAGGCCTGCTCAAATTAGGATGTTTGATTTGGGCTACAACCTTTTGTGGGCTAATCCTAGTTAGTTTGACAAAACCTGGACATTGATATTGGCAGCCCCCCCCCCCCCCTCCCTCTCCCAATGACTATTTAGACTCCCACGTTTTCATAAACATACTTTTTTGATAAAAATATCCTTAACCTTTGACACCTCTCATAATTCAATGGAAACTTATTTTGGTTGTATTAATTTTCTTTTAAAAAATAATACAATGGAAAAAAGTTTGTGTTGTATTAATTTTTTTCATTAACACACCTAACAATAATTTCCTTCCCTTTTCCACAAGGTAATGTCTTTAAGAAGATTGTATGTGTTTCATGGATAAAAACACAATTCAGACTTGTACCTTAATTAACAATTCATATGCATATGTTGATGGCTTAGCCTACTAACAAAACCTGACATTCCAAGAAAAAGATTGAGAAATCTTTAAACCCAATGATAAAGAAAAACTATCTTGAAATGTAGCCAAAAGGTCCTGGGTCTATGTCATTGGTGTCTGTGTCTCCATCACGTAAACCTCTAAAAATATAATCCTCCATTATTTGAAGTGTCCCAATAGTTGTATCTTCGGCCTCGTTACTCATAGGATCTGATAGTTTTGGCTCTTCCAGTAATCTCATCCTATTCAATGTTAGAATTTTAACATAGCCGTTTTGATCCCAAAACTATTGGGACTATCACCATGATTCTTTTGAATCATGTCATGTTCAACATAACTCATATTTATGGAAGACATAAGATGAATTAGATGATTAAAAAAAAATCACAAATTTGATCTATCATATTAATAAAAATTAATATTTTAATATCTAATTAATATTTATTGATAAAAAAAACTTGCTTGGATGTGTTACGGATCCACCACGGTGGACCTTTTCTTTCCCTTTATCCGCCACGTGAACAACATGTTGTGGAGGTAAACCAACCAACATGAGATTTCCTGGCATCACTAATTCCACAGAATCCCCCACCTTTATTTGATAAAAGAATTATTACTCTAATTTTCAAATAACATACTTTATTTGCCAAAACTTTACTTTAAAAAACTAAAAACACATGTACTCCAAAAATTGAAGAGTATTGCTACATTTTGTATACAGTATAGTTAAAGATAATAAACACTTTTTTTATATATAGAAACCAAAGACAATTTTCTTAAAATTAACAAAATAAAAATATGCGTGATGTTTCAAACAAGGACACAAATAATATCAATATATTTACTATAATTTGTCTCTTTATTTTATCCATGCGGATGTCAAGCATTTAAGGTTCTCGTTATTGGTCGTGCAATAGTTGGATTTACAAAGAATAGAACATTTAATTAATCCTGAAATTATAATCATATTATTTTAATCTTTTAAAAATACAAAAAATTAGTTCTAGGGTTAAGGATTATCAATTTTTTGGTATAAATCATAACTGAAGAATGCAAACATGCCAATCCCATCTTGTAGGCATCCTGCCAAACACTAAAATGATAAATACTACTAAGGACTGACAAACCTTTGAGAAGAAAGAAAAAATTTAGTGAGCCCAAAAGATAACTAGATAACCACATCTTCTACGTGAAATAACAAAGCATACAAATTAGAATGCCATTCTTTTCAGAATTCATTGAGGCTCTCATGCTATGATTCCTCCACATGACTTGTTTGAACAATCATTATGGACTCTTTCACATGGCAGGTATTGTTCTGATTTATTTTCGCTTAAAATCAAGAAGAGGACTAATAGCAGAATGCGTAAAGAACCTAGGAAAATACCACATCTGAACCAAGTGTAAGCTTTAACAATCATTACCCACCACTAGAATTTATAAAGGAAACTTTTAACTATATTAGCCTATTTCTGAAAGGGAATAGACTTATAAAAGCACAAGCACAGGACCAACAATTTGGAAAGGACCAGCACCACCAGGTATAAATTCAACAGTTCACAAGAAATTACGAATTAGATTGTATTAGATATGATGTGGAACCCATATCATTTCATGAATCCCAATCAATTTCAACAAATACAGTAAGGTGTGTGTTGGAGCTTAAAAAGAGTGTTCTATAGAGTGTTTACTAGCATTTGTCGAAGAATAATATACGAAACACATATACCCCATTGGGCAAATGACAGTTAGTTGGCACTTTTAAAAGCTTGGTCAAGTAGACAAACCATAGTCCAAAAGCTATCTCTAACAGACATGCGTGTGTCCTTAAATCACGAGCATTTAACAGTAACAAAGACCTAAAGTTATAGCCACGCCCAGGCATTGCATTTAAAAAAAAAAAAAACAATACTTTGGTAAAATGAAAAGGGAAAAAAAGAAGACTAAACATAGGGAAACAATTAAATACTAAGTGAGAGCACAACTAGTACTCCAACATAAAAGCTTTTCGGGAAAATTTCAACTTTCCAATTCACAACATTTGCACAAATTGAACATAGGGAAACAATTACAAAGAAATAACTTTCCTGATTTAGAAAATCGTTACCTTACAAAACATGAGAGTAAAGCCACAAAATTACCAAAGAAGAACATAACAAAAGAAACACCAATACAACCATCAAAAGCCTTAAGATATCATTAGGATCATCTAAATGAAGCAACAAAACAGAATACTAAACCAGACACCTATATGCTTTAGGGAAATGTTTTGCATATATATAGGGTATTGCTGACAAGATGTTAATCATCCAACAAAAATTACCTACACAGAACATGGGCAGATGACTGTCACACATACAGTTTGCAGTAAAGGGCCAGGTAAAACTCCAAACCGAGCTCTCATGGTTATTACTTATTAGTGTGTGTGTGTGTGTGTTTGAGAAATAGAAATAGAGAGAGCTGATTAAACTTGAATGAGTAATATATCCTTCCTGAACAGAACATGAGAGAATGAAAAGAAATCCTCCCCAGATAGTTCAAAACAAAGTGAGGAAGTATTGCCCCAAATTATTAAAAGACTAACATAACAAGAATAAAAAAAAGTTGCTCATCAGCTTCAGTTGGTGCGACAAGTACCAATATACAAGAAAGTAACATCTACCACAACAAAAAAGAAGGGGCCTACCTACATGAGCATGCACACTACTAATGACCCTTAACCTTATCATCTGCAACAACATTGAGAATAGGCAAGCTACTAAGGAACTCATCCAGCCCCTCAAAAAACCCAATCCCTTCAATATTATCCTCAGCATTCCCATTCCCTTCACCTGCTCCATGCACAGGCTCCTCCACCTCATTGCTAAACTCAACATTTAAATCCAACTTCCCCAAGTTCCTCTCACTCCTCCTCCTTGATCCACCCAACGCCACAGCCTTCTTGCTAGACTCCGGTGCCACCGGCACGGCAAGGGCACCACCATCCACAGCCTCACCATTCCCCACACTGTCATTACCGTCACTATTCTGAACCCGTCTTCTAGGCCTCTCAATTGTAGGTACCCTTCTAACATCACCACCAGCATTGCTTCTCCTCTTCCTTCTTTTCCTCCTCCTCGTGGTCCCCTTCTGATTCCCGCCACGCCAGTCATCATCATCGGAATCATCTTCCGTCGTGTCGGAACCAGCCTCGACGAACTCCGCAGACGCGTCATCATCATAAAAAACCCAAGGCCCCTTCTGGTACCTACTATTCTGCTCGGCCCCCTTCAAGGCGCAAGGAAACAAAGGGGAGAAAGGGTTCCACTTGGAAGAAGACCCGTTAATGTCCTTAAAATCCCCAGAAAAACCCACAGGGAAAAAACCCCAACTGCAAAACGAGCCAAAAGTACCATCTTTTGGCGGAGAACGTACAACCATCGCATGAAACCCCCTCCGACAATTCTGGCACCGCAAAGTACAATCCTCGTACACCTTCGGATACTCGTACATAACGTAACAGTAAGGGCACGCGGTCCAGAAACTCGCCCCTTCGCTCTCGGCCTCACTCGCCCGAGTCAATTCGGTCGCATTGTCCAGCTGACTCGACGGCGGCGGTGCCGGTGGTGGCGGCTCCACCTCTACCCTAGGCCTAGGCCTAGGGCTTTCCCTTGGAGGGACTAGGTTCGGAATCGGGTTGGGGTTTAGGTTCGGTTGCGGCGGCTGAATAGGAAAGAAGGCCACCGGGGCAGGAGGAGCGGGAGGTGGTGGTGGTGGCTGAGGAGGAGGGGGTTGAGTGAGGAGCCGGAGTTGGTTGTCGTAGAAAGTCTTTTTAGTTGGGTTGGAGAGTACGGTCCACGCGTCGTGGACGAGCGTGAAGGCATGAGCGGCGAAGGCGAAGGGGTTGTGGTGAGGGTCGAGTTGGGTGGCGAGGCGGCGGTACTGGGCGGCGATGTAGTCGATGTTCTGAGTGTAACGGAGGACTTGCAAAATAGCGTACCAGTCCAGTTGGTCGTTGATCCGGGCCTCGCCGGCCATGAGGGTATCAATCACCGCTAAAAGGAGCTCAGTGGGCTCGTATCTCGGGTCGGAGTCTCGAGCCCGGATCGCAAATGAGCGGGCCCCGTGCAGGTCACGTGCGCTTAAAACCTTGTTCGCTGTGTAAAGCCAGAGCTCCGCTTCTCCTCTGCTCCCTCCTCCTCCTCCTCCGTGACCATCCATTTCGAGCCTCAGAAGGGTGTTTTGGTAACTAAAAAAGGGATCATAGAAACGAGTATGACATGGCGGTGGAGTTAGTGATTGATGAGTGATGACATTGACCTTTGCTTATTATACTTACACTTTGTATTTCTAATGCTTTGCTTCGTCTCAGGACTCAGGAGGAAGACAAACAAAGTTTTAAGCTGGGTCCACACTTTCCCACATTTTACTTCCCAACTCACTCTCATGGACCCTGTCCCGTTTAATTTTATCCACTTTTCCTTGTTCAAAATTTCATTTACTACTACAAACCCTAATCAATTTCTTTCATCCTCTTTCACATTTCCTATATTTTCACTTGAAATCACATGCTTAGTGTTTTTAAGTTGGATTTCATCTGTCTTTGAGGGGAAAAAATATATATATTATAATGGTATATCTCATTTAATTACTTTGTTTTAATTAATTATTGGTTTAGAGTACTTTTGGTTAAACCATGTTTTATGTTAATTTAACCATGTTTTATTTAAACCTGGTTTTAATTAAATTCATGCACTATTAAGTTTTCTCAAATTTAAAATCAGTTTTTGAATCTAAAGGATCTACCTTAGCCAAAATTAATACCAACTAGTAGAAAAGTAAACGTAACTCGTCCCAACCTACTTAATGTAGCATATTCATACGTTTATCCAGAGTTTTTAAGCTACTTAATGTAACTTGCATTCATAAATTACTTTTAAGGTCTTACTATAATAAATGTACTGAAAATATATTTAATGTATTAAATATTTATTGATTATTTTCTACTTTTATTACCTTAATAAATACCTTAGAAACATTCGATCGTTGTCGTTTTCCTTATTTTTATTAGCAGGTTATATTGACACTTTCAGTTTTAATGGAAATAATTTATTTTTTTCATGAATTAAAATGACAAGAAGGGATAAAATCCTAAATTTTGTCACCCAGGGCATCAGTTGAAACAAACATTTAGATTTTCAAGCTCGTGCCTATAAAGAAACTGAGAAATTTCTTTAGAATACTCAATCATTTTTGTTAACCAACAGCAGTAATCTTATTACGTTAGCAACTCCACCATCCATTGAAACAAATATCAGTAGTAGTACTCTGTGTATTTTTGCGAAACTATATTTATTATGATAAATTAATCAATGTAATTACTTTTATTTGTTTTAGTAAATTAGTTAATTATTTTTATATAGGACCGAAAGTAATATTAAGATGAAAAAAAAAAAAACTCATCTAACTAAATATGCGAGAAAGGATGATAACAATCATGATTACTGTTCAAGGGTCGATTAGAACTCCATCAAATTATATGATATATTCATTTTTTTTATCCAAAACTTTTAAGATACTTAAGTTAACTTGGATTGATAAATTACTGTCTTACTAATAATGTACTAAAATAATTTATTAAAAATTTAATACAGAGTATTAAGTTTTGTTAGTTATTTAAATGTATAAAATATGCTTGTATTTTTTAATATATTAAATATCTTTTTATTGATTATTTTATACTTTTATTACCTTAATAAGTATCTCAAAAACTTTCATCATCGTTTTCCTTATTTTCAATTGCAAGTTTGCAACTTATATTAACACGTTTCTATGTTTTGCGTTTTAATAGAATACATTGAATTAATTTTACTAT
The DNA here is from genome assembly GCF_004193775.1 of Glycine soja. NCBI lineage: Eukaryota > Viridiplantae > Streptophyta > Magnoliopsida > Fabales > Fabaceae > Glycine > Glycine soja. The sequence continues at coordinate 4,448,970 of NC_041016.1, forward strand.
TGTTATGTAGCATCTTCCACCAAACATTTAAGCAAAAAAAAAAACTCTTGCTCTCATTATTTTGGTTAAAAAAAAATAGGGACGTTTACTTGCATTTTGTTTTTGTTTCACTTTTTAATTAGAAAACTGTCATTATTTTTATCATGTTTTTTTGTTTTCAAAGATTCGTAAAGAAAACTAGAAAAAAAAATAGAAATAATTTGTTTACTGTGTATCCTATGCAAATATTTGAAAATAGGAAATAAAATAATTGGTACGGACACTATAATAATCTCTAATACTCATAACATCATATTTTCTTCTAAAATGATTGATTGTTGTCATGCATTAATGAAAAATTCTTCAACGTGTGTTTTGGTCTTATTTATATATATATATTTTTTTTTTTTTTTAAATTTCTCAAAAGATCACTATCATATAATTACTCAAAGTCACATGCGTTTAATCATACAATTTTTAAGTGATAAATTATTAAAAAATAAATACATTTAATTGGTATGAATAACATTAATTAATTCTTTTAAATCATCTTAAAGATATAATCTCATATTTACACAATTTTTTTATTTCTCTCATCTTTGGATGTGTATTTAATTCATTTTATATATCTCCCAAGATTATATAAGATATATTTATTTCTTTTTGTAACCACTTCTAGTTTATTAACTCAATAGTCTTACAATTGTCTCTCCAAATAATATTTTATTGATCATTAATGATTACAATTTAATAATAAAATAGTCACACAAATCTAATAACATTATAAAATTGCTATACTTTTTATCCATTCATTAAATAAACTAAATCAAAATTTAAGTTGTTTGGTGAATTAAATCATCACCTATTTATTTGTATATCCAAAGATATAATTGATAATTTATCCTAAAAGATGTTTTAAAACCAACGCAGCCGTTACAATGAGTGTGACATGACGATAGAAACAAATAATGTACATGATAGATAATTTTCAAAAAGTAAGTGAACTTAACACACTAATCATAATTATTAAACTCTCGAGTTAACTTGTTACGAGTCCACTTGTCCTCTCTGAGTTGACTCTTGAGTAAATTCTTTTTTTAGTAGACTCTGAACAAACTCTATAAACTTTGAGTAAACTCGGTAGACTCTCGAGTTTACCACTGAGTCAACGAGTTAGCAAATTAAAAAAATTAGACCAAAATGTAAGTCATTTTTTATTGTTTATTGTGTTCAGCATTCAACGTATCTTCATTTAGTATGTTATTCTCAAATACAAAATTTTACCTTTAATAATATCAAATTATTGTTCTCTAATAACATCAAACTCTCAATCAGAATGATCTATCATCTAGTAGTGATGTATTATTACTAGATTTGATTATTTAAATATTTTGAACTTTATAATTTATATTTTATTATATTATTAAAATATTTAATTAATATGTTATTTATAGATATTTTATTATTATTTCTATAGAAAATAAATTAGTCTACAAGTTGAGTTTACCATCCGTCTATAAAACTGTCATGTGTTTGGATAAATAAAAGAAAAGGAAAAAGAGTTTCTGTTTTGCCTAGACGGACGATAAGGAGTGCAGTCCAGCATGACATCCATATCCAACAAAAGGGGAAGTAAAAGGTTAGAGAGTTGTACGGATATGTGATCACTGATAAAGGTCAATGCGTCTTCCTCACACAAACCGACTTTTCCCTTTACTGCCAACACTCTTCTTGTTCTTCTAGTGTTGACTGATCACACACCCCATCAGCTTCTGTTCCACTTTCACTGCCCGCCTTCATGATATCAAGGTTGGTTTCAGATCCCTCTTTCACCCTGCCACACCACTTAAGCCCTTCTTCTGCTATTGCAAGGATTCTCACTTTCTCTCTCATGTTTTTTTTTCTTCCTTTTTTTGTGATCATATCATCTAGAAACTATAAGATTGTTTATATTTTTCTCTCTTTTGTGTAAAATTTCTATTTTTGATTATTTTGTTTATGGAATAAATGACTAATGAAAAATACATGGAGGGTGTGGATGATTACTTTAGGAGGAAGAGAGGACTGGTGGAGATTTCAACCCTTCTTGATGCTGGCAACCTCGACTCAGGAAGGTTACTCTCTCTTTCTTCCTCCCTTTATTCCATATTCTTAAATCGTAATTAAGTTTAACAAAATCATGAAACTTTTAGTATTTTACCTTTTCCTCCATCTTTCTTTGTTATTGGTTTCATATCATTTATTATGCTTCTTTTGCATTTGCAAGAGTGTTCCACTTTTGAGACAGGGATAAGTGAGTGAGCTTTTTCCCGTGACACCACTTTAACTTTAAGCTCTGTATTCTAAAAACGTGCTGCTCTGCTGCATCTCAATGTGGATGTGCACATTTGAGATTATCCTTTCATTTCCATAAACAACAACAACAATAATAATCTAATATAGAAAATGAAACCCTAAATCTTTATCCTGTACCTGGCTTAGTTGCTGTATGCCTTCGGATAATTACTTCCACATCGGGCACCTTTTTCCTATAGGAAATGTATAACTATAAAACAGAGTTAGTGCATGTTTGTGTTATGGTGGGTGGTTACTCTATGTAATTTTGTCAAATCATTCTCTTTGTTATTTTTTCGTTAAAGTGCATTAGCATTTGTGTTATTAAGGTTTCAACGGGAAAGCAAACATATTGCCTACATATATTGAAGAAAAGTTAGGTTGTAATATAAGGAATTCGTCCAGCTATAATTCAGTGTTTTAAAGCTTAATAATTCAAATTTAAAATTATTAAATTGTATAATGTGATGTAATACACACACGAAAACTCTAAGAAATATGCTTTGAATTTTGATAAATAGAAGAAGAGTTGTTGACTATTGAATCAAACATGAGTTGACTTATAGTTCATGGAAGTTTTTGATTTTTGCAAAGAAATTATAAATTTTCACATTTTTTTACATAAATCCAAACAAGACTTTTAATATTTTATAATTTTTAAAATTCAATTCCTGCCATTTACAAGATTTTAAATGATTTGTTTTTACGGAAAAAAAAAGCTACAACAAACAAAACCAACCATATTGGAGTTAAAAAAAAACTATATTAACATTGCCACGTGACCAAAATAAGTCATGTGAAACAGTAAAAAGGTTCATGTTCATTAGTAACAAGGTTGGTTGATCTTGTTTGGAAGGGGAGGGGGCAGTGATTGTTGGATTTCTCCTCCTTCCATGGGTCTATGTACATGAATTCAGGTCAAGCTTCCGCTGCTGGGGCTCTTCGAAATTATTGTGGCAATGTTCTGTTATCTTATGGGCTTGTGGGGTAGCTCATGCTGAGCTTTGGGCCATCTAACTGGGCTTCCATTACTTAGCGACGTGGATTTAAGGAGCTGATGATTTCATTTGCTTTCCATAGGCTGTGAGCATGCCTGAAAATCTGTTATAAAATTAAGTTTGGAATAAAAGTTATTTTGTCAACGGATTAAAATTCATGTTTTTGTGTTCATTTTAGTTTTATCTATTGAATCTATATTAGAATGTGTTATAGTATTTTCAACTGTAAAACTGCAAACTAAACTTGCACTATATAAATTCTCATTCGAGCTTATGCATTGGTACAAAATATTACTTCTTTCAAGAGATTTTTTTTTTTTTTGTGAAGCTCTTCTTTCAAGAGATTAAGAGTAAGGTTTTTGTGGGTGTGCATACCTTGAGTTTTATTGCAGTTGTCAATTTCGGTCATTCTTTAGAGAGACAAATTAGAACTTGAGGTTGTTTCTTGTTTTGACATATACTTCTTCTACCGAGTTTTATTGCAGTTTTTAATCTTTTCTTGGAGTTTTCTCTTTTTATTCCATAAAGTTTTTATTTTTAGAAACAATACAAAAAGTTGTGCCTACTATCCTCTTTTTATTACTATTGGGTAGAAGATAGTTTTTTTTTTTTAACAGATCTTGAATGTAATTGGTTTTGGTTTCTAAGGGAAGGTACCCCTTGTACCTATTATCCTCTATCTTAATGAAAATTCATTGTTTATAAAAAAAATACAAAAAGTTGTGCAATGATAAAATTAAAGCAATTTATTTTCATAGAGCTAAAATCGGCTTTAAACTTGTTCATTATATAGAAGTTTAAATTATTGTTGAAGCAAGACTACTCATTGTACTGGACTAACTGATTTGGGGTCAGATTTTTTTATTTTTTATTTTTTTCTTGGAGCAATATTTTACAAAATATGAGTTGGAATCTTGAATCTAGATTTGAATTTTTTTTAAAACAAGTTCTCTTTTCCCATAAACATTTAAGTTTAAAACCAGTAATCTAAAACAAATAAAAATTAAGCTAGACACACAAATTTTAACTCGTACTTAAATTAATTCATTCTAACCAAAGTCAACCCAAATTACAACACTACTTAAGGTCCAACCAAACCTTATAGGCAATATATGAATCAAAAGCTCTACTAGTTGCACAAAAAGGTCAAAAACCCAAATGTCCTCCCAACTTTGATAAGGGCAATAATACAATTTGTCAATCTTAAGAAAATATTAAATGGCTTCTCGTTACTGTATAAAGGGGCTGGCGACACCATAAAGTATTTTTTTATACGCGTCCGTTCAAACACTAGTCTCATATGAACCTAAGCTCTCCAAATATATCCGGAGGATAAAACGAACGAAATGGATGATTGATATAAAAAATTCTAATATTTTCTTTGCATGTTTCGACCATAGGGTATATGACTAAATTTTCACAATATATTAACAGGGGAGGTTTACATCTAGGGTTCGTGTTCCCTTCCATGATTGACATTTATAGAGGAAAATTTTGTTTTATTGCCATTGTGCAATTATGTTGTTTAGGTGGACAAGAGGCTACATACAAGGAGAATATGTTCATTAGGTTAAGAACATGTTTGGTTTGTAAATGAAAATATTGGAATACATATTTCAAAATACAAATTTAAAGGATAAAAATAAAATAAACATAAAAATAAAAATCGTAATTACCGATCCGTTGACAAAATTATTTTTGTCCCAAAACGTAATTTTATAACAGATTTCAAACATGCCCTAAGGTGTGGGCTCAATATTTTGGTGTTTAGGTGATTGAGAAAATCTTATTTGACGTTCGGATATGATATAATTGATACTCTTCTTGATTTTATTTCTAGAGTTTTCCTTTAGGCTGTTTCCGGTTGGATAGACAGGAATAAAAAGAAGATGTAAATGAAGTGGTGGAGGTTGGTATAAGAGAGGAAAATTACAAGCTGTAGACTCAGCATAAAATCTCCTTCTCTCCCGTTGCAGTAAAATGAATTTTTAAGGTAAAAAATCAATTTTTTAGAAAAAAATAATTTTTGGGTACAAAAAACCAATTTTCTAGACAATAATATTTATTTTCTTTGACATAAAAAAAATTATTTTTCACCTAATTCTCTTAAATGAAATAACACAGCATATCATTTTTTCTACTCTATTTTTTTTTTTAAATTATCTATCTTCTATTTTCATCTATTCAATCTCTTCTCTAAATCAAAGACACCTTTAAAAAACAAACAGACCCGCATCCATGAAGCACGATCGAATTCAAAACTCTGGCACATGTCAGTCATAAGCATGCACACAAGATGGCTAGCTTTCTAGCCCACACACTTGCATAACTTCCTATTAGGGAAATAATCTATTTCCTTTTAATTTGTTTTCTTTAAAGAAAAAATCTTCTTTGGTTTTCTTGTCTGTACTAATAACAAAGGAAATAATCTAATTTTGTTTCTACGTTTTTTTTTTCATTTTTACTCTTAATAACTGCATAAATTAACACTGAAATAACTGTAGTTATTATAAAAAAATCTCCTTAATTATGAAAATTATTTAAACCCTTAATCTAATTTTATTTTTATTTTTAAATGTAGATAAACAGGGAGTACTTGTTTTTCATTTATTCACCATTTTTTCCACACAAAAAAACCGTTTTGGTTATTAATATAATAATGCTAATTTTTTTGTGTATAATAATTTTAGTTTATTAATAAATAAAATATATTTATATTGTCATCCAATTATCTATCTTGTAAATTTTTTAATTTTATAATAATTATCCTAAAAATCATATAAAAATTATTTCTTTTTGGTTTTAATTAGAGTAAAAACTTTTATATTTACATTTGACGCTCCATACCTGTTAAATTCTAATTTATTTGCAACGCATTTTTTTCTAGTATAATTTTGTAGATTAGTTTTTACAGACAATAATTTGTTTAAAGTGACATTTATTAATAAAATGTTAATTAAATATGAAAATAAATAATTTGCTGCGAAAACCAAAAATTTTAATTTCCTCTTATGAACACTTTTTACCACTGCTAAGACACATTTTATCAAAAGCTAAGACAAATATTGATGCATGATGATTGGGTTTTTTTAACTTGAATTTTCAGTTCATTGTATATTTTTAATTTATTTAATTCAATTTCCAATTTATTATGCATGCAAAAATATATTATATGAGTTATTCTTATTGTTTTTCATTTTTTATGTATGTAATTGTACGTTTTTTATTCCGTAGAATATTTTTTTTGTCAAATTTTATTATCTAAATAAATTTTTAAATAAAAATGAATTACTATTTTTTTAATATTGCAAGGTTTTCATCTAAACAGAAAAGTTTAACATTATTAGATTTACAAGAAATTCGGACTTAAAAAATTACATTAAGATTTTTTTATGACAGTAATTTAATGGTAAATAAATCCTGGAATAAAAAAGATCAAACTAGAAAACAAAAAAGAAAAGAAAGGGGAGACCGGGAAGGTGGCTGTAACCGTGGTAGGGTGCAACATCACAAAGACACAAACAATCTGAAAAAAGTTTATCCAAAAAGAAGAGCTTGGAAAAAAATATGGCCAATCTTTGTCTCTCCTACTGACAAACTTAAATTTTCTCCAAATGTTGGTCTCTCCCACTTTCCTGGAAGAGAAATCTATGACATATGAATGGACGAGGATTGGTATGTTTTGGAAAGGTTTCAACTCTCTTTTTTATTCTTGGTTTCTTTCCAAGGTTATGGATTGAAGAGAATAATTAAGAAAACCTCTTTCAATTTTTCCGCATCTTCTAGATACTAACAATCTTATATGTTCTTTCTCAAGAATATTCTATTTTTCCCTCTATTTAACTATAAGTTAGTCTTTGTGCCCTGAAAAAAGTTATATTTTGTTTGTAGGCCATGATGCATATCACCTCCCTCTACAACATAAGTGTAGTTCAGCATCTGGTGTTCTGATTCCGGAAACTATGCATGTTTCTCCTTCAAGGTTTTGATCTCACTATTTCTTTTTCATGACCATAAAAAAAGAAAACAAACCTAGCTTTCTGTAATAATGGTTTAATCTGAGGGTTAAAGTTTGTTATTTCATGGAGAATATTGTAGCATTGTTGTTTACTTCATAGGAAATCTGTAGTTCTCTGGAGATATATTCATGCCTGCATATGATTTTCTCATTGCTCTCCAGAAAAGGAAAAAAAATCCATTTATTTTTCTGTTCTGGAAAATTGCATAATCTAAAAGAAAGAAAGAAGATAGAAAACATTGCAGCTAGGCAGGTGACTCTTTCCGGCCATGAGGAAGGGAGGGCTTTTTAAGAAGATATAGTTGTCAATCTTTTCTGCTGCTCGCAAGCTCTTCGAATACGCTAGCTCAAGGTTTTCTCCTTTCTCTATCTTTTATATATATACATATATATATATATATATATATATATATCATCTTTTTCTTATATATTCACATTAATATGCAATGAATCTTCTTTAGTGTAAGTGTTGCCAATGCCTTGTTCAAGTTTTCATTTTTTTCACTGGTGACTGTAGTAAAATCTTTCTTCCTAGTTACAAATAAGGAATCAAAATAATAGTAGTATTGATATTAAAGGGGAAAAACATTTTGACTCTAGCTAAACAACAATCTATATTAATTTGTGTATATTCATTTTCTGTTCTCTGTTTTTCCTCGCTCAATAACTAAATATGTTTTAACACACTCTCTAAGTTAAAGCTTATTAAGTTTTAAGCTTGTTAAACTCTTTTGTATAATGATAATATGAAAATTAATGTTATTTATATTATTTAGTAAAACATAAGTAAAGAAAGACGCTAACTGCCCTAATCTAGTCATAATTAACTAAAAAGGCAAATATAGGAATATTATTGGAGACATAGGAGAGATGAAAAAATTACAAGGAATATATAAATATCAATTATGTAATATGTAGAAGCTTGCGGATGAGATATATCTAGAAGCTATTAATGTAGAAAATCCTAGAACAAACAATCTACTTACACGGCTAGCAAGGTGTTCTACTTATACATGTACATAGAAGCCACCTTCCACACATTTTTTCCTTTTCCTATTTTTTGCCAACCAATTATCAGTTTGTTTCCCTTCTTTTTCACAATAAAAAATTCACTCAATTTCATTAGGTTGTGTAACAAACTGGCTTTGACCTATAATCTTTCACTTGAAGACTAATTTTAATTTGTCTTCACAACTTGATCAACGCAACAACCTTCTTTGGTTTGTTACTCTAGCAAGCTGACTGAAGTTGAACACAACTTATGATTTATTTTTTAATATGAACACCTCATCATCTAGCAGAGATTTGATGAAATTATAATGAAGAAATGTGCTTTGTTCTAGAATGAAATGTTAAATTCTTTGTCAGATGTATTACACTTTGATTATAACTATGCAAAACAGTCTTCTCCTTGATTAATCCCATCTCCATTAGCAGTCCTTGAAGCCATATAATTTCTTTACTAGCTTTAGTTACTATTACTGATACTTACTCAACCTTTGTAGTGGATAAAGCAAGATAGTTACTATTTAACAAGTGATACTTCAATGATTGACTTCACCTCAAAACTCTACATCTATATATATAGCCTTCTCTTACCAAAGTAAACATTTCTTAGTAATGCCTAGTAGATACTGCAAAGACCACTTCACTAGCTTCCTAGTGAGGTTTACCTGAATATGACGTAAATTTGGCCAATGTGTCCATTTAGACATGGCATACATCAAACTTCCAATGGTTGAAGCATATGGAACCTTACTTTAGTCATGAATTCTCTTAATTTCTTCCTTCGTTTGAGGGAATTGGTCATTGCCAACGGTGTACTGGTTTGCTTGGCATTGCTATGCTAAATTTTTGCAAAACATGATTTGTGCATTCTACTATAGTTAATTGCAAAATACTCCCTCTAGATTCATATATAAGCAAAAATAATTGTATACACATTGATTAAGAAAGTTAGTTGAAATCATTTAATTTTACTAATCTCAAGTAAAAATTAAGGTTATTTTTAATATGTCCTTCATTGAAAATTGATATCATGAATAACATAGAGCTCTTGGAAATAGAGTTGTAATTAAATGAATTGTGTTTTAGGAATGATATCATTAAATAGGAGTGAAATTAGTTAGATATTCTTATATTTGAGTCTAAGATACAAGACAAATTTTTTGTTTATATATGAGTCTAGAGAGAATACCTCTTTGCTTTTCTCTAGTGATTTGTATTCCAAGGATCTTCTTTGCTAAAACTAAGTCCTTCATTTCAAATTCTTTTTTACAATTGTTGCTTCAAACATTTGATATCGTTCATATCTGAACCAACTACTAACGTGTCATCAACATAAAATAGCAAAATGATATAACTAGACTTATATCTCATTAAGAAGCAACAATAATGATTGGCATTGCACTTTTGTAAACCTTCCTTGAGCATGAAGCCATCAAACTTCTTTGCTAAAACTAAGTCCTTCATTTCAAATTCTTTTTGACAATTGTTGCTTCAAGCATTTGATATCGTTCATACATGAACCAACTACTAACATGTCATCAACATAAAATAGCACAATAATATAACTAGACTTATATCTCTTGAAGTAGCAACAATAATGATTGGCATTGCACTTTTGTAAACCTTCCTTGACCATGAAGCCATCAAACTTCTTGTATCATTGTCTCGGGGTTTCGTTTAGGCCATACAAGCTTTTTATTGATCTCCTACAATGTCACCTTCTATGAGTCTATTTCTTGCTTTGGGTCCACACCTCTTATTGTGCCCTTTTCACCTACATCTCCATTGCCTTTGCCTTTTATTTTATTTTTCACTTTCCCACTCCAAAATTGTCTCTTGCTCCTCTAGACACTTCTCTATATTCTCTGCTGGTGTAGCAACATATCAAGCATGTCTTCCTCCACCACCATTTACTAGTGATGGACTTGACTCTTCTTCGAATCCAATTGCTCTGACCCCTCTAGCATTGTCATCTAAGTTTGATCTTGTCGTTGCATTCCAAAAAGTCTCACCCTATATGGAAAAAAGCTATGGTTGATGAGATGTGTGCCTTTTAGATCAATGGTGTGTTTAGTTGCTAAAGCCAACGCACAGATATATGGACTAGAATATGGTGACCCTTCTCCCTTGTGGCAAAAATGAAAAGTCAAACTCTTCTCCATGGTGGTCATTCATCATTGGTCTCTATTAGCTAGACATTAAAAATGCATTTCTTCATTATGATCTCCTCGAAGAGGTTTACATGAAGTAACCTCATGGATTTGTTGGAAGAGCAAGAAGAAATAGAATGTAGTTGACAAATTAAGTGATGATTAAGTAGAATATCGAGCCATGACTTCAATCACTTGTGAACTTGTATGGCTAAGTAGTTGCTCAAAGAATTTAGGTTTACAAATGTCTTTTAGATGATGACACTTATTTGTGATAATCAAGATGCCTTACATATTGTCTCAAATTTAATTACATGAAAGGACCAAACACATTGAGATAGATTGTCATTTCATTAAGGAGAAGATCTTATTTGTAGATATTTTGACAAACTTTGAAAATTTTGATAATCAATTAATTGGCCTATACTTTCACTAGGTCTTTGAGAGGTCCTATGATTGGTTATATATGTAATAGGCTTAGAGGTTACTCTGATGTCGAGTATAGGGAAAAATTATTTTCACAGTTATTACAAAAATTACTCCTTCCGTCCCTAATTATAAGATCCTTTTCAGAAGTCTGTTTGTCCATTTTTATAAGATCTTTTCTAATTTCTAGATGCATTAATTAATTTTTCCCTCAATACCCTTACTTAATTATTCTTTCTCCAAACATTTATAAAAAACAATTAAGTGGATAGAAAGATAAGAAAAAGATAATTTTGAAATCATAGTACAAATAATTAACAAATTTAATGCGATTAACTAAACTAACTATTTTTCTTAAGGAATGTGAATTAGTTGAAAGGTTCTTATATTTCGGGACGGAGGGAGTAGTTAACTTCATTAAATGTGTCAATTCCAATTAAGAATAAACTTTTTTTTTCCAAATTATCCTTCATTGAAATTTGATATCAAGCATTAAAAAAAGTCTTTGAAAGTAAACCTCACATTAAATGAAGAGTTTTTTGAAGAAAATCTCATAAAATAAAATTAATTGAGATTTGTTTATATTTGAGACTAAGAAATCAGAATTTTTTGTTACTTATATTTGAGATCAAGAGAGTATGATTTATATGCTCCACCTTGATGGGAGTTTTAGATCCATTAATATTGGGTCAATAAGCCCAAACCTATTTAGGTTCTTTTATGTATTCTCTTTGTATCTTTCTAATAAAATCTAATTTTCTCTTTTAACTAATTCAACAAAAAATAAGTCATTTTTCAACTTAAAAGGTGGAAATGTGTAACTGTTGTCATTTTGTAGTAAGGAAGGCTAGTAATACACTTTTTCTGATACATTCTATTATGTGGTTAAATTTTATTAAAAATTATTAATAAAAAATGTGGTTTATTGAATAAAGAGTTAAACTCACACAATTGGGTGATTTCTAATAAATTTCATCCAATAACATAACGTGTTGCTGACATTTCTTTTAGGTAAGTATTGATTATGTTCTAATCCTTCTTATATAATCATCTTGCATGAGTTTAATATTGAATAAACAAAATGAATCTCTTTTGTCTTGTTTTCTTGCTGTTTTTAGTTGTACAGCAGGAAAGTTGAAAGGTACGTACTATCTTCATACAAGGACTGACAAATTACAACTCCCATCTGTAGAGCTGCAGGTAAGATCCTCTTTCCAAGTTTCTCAAATAAAGAAATATAATAGTAACATGACTCTTCTTCATAGCTAGAGGAGTTACTGAATTAGCCATGCGAAGCATTTTTGGAATGTAGTTTGTCAAAATGTAGGATTGCATGAAATTATGAATTGATCAATAGTAAGACGCTTATAACATTTCATTAGTAGCAATTACTGAAGCAAAGTACATGTTACCTACTATTCACGCCTGACTGTATCTATACAATATTCGAATACAATACCATAATCCTTTGCATCCAGGGATGCAGAAGTAAATGAATATTTGCTTCAAGTGCCAATATTATAAACAAAGTTATTTTAATTAATAGATTTTTCTTTGACATTTCTTAACCACCAAGTTCAAAATTCATGAATGCAAATTTATCTATAGCCTGACAACGACACCTACGACTATGTTGTGATTCACAATGGCAGACAAGACTTGTGAGCTGAGGTACATATACGCTGTGTGCACACTTTGTACTTTATCCCTATGATGCATTAACCTACCTTTTTGTTTACTTCTGAAACATTGTTTTGCCTTGGCAGGAAGTTGAATGGGGAAGAGCTGCTAGGATTAAAAATTCGGGAATTACAAAAGCTAGAGAAACTAATAAGGAAAGGTTTGTTCTGTACCTTTCTATTCTCATTATTCATTATTCATTATGTATTTGTAAATTTAATATTGTTGGAGTATAAGTGTGATGAAGTTCCATATTGAATATGGAACCAACAAATTGAACAATATATTATTGACAAAGACTATTGTATACCTAAAGACAAAATTTGATATGAGATCGAATGAACACATTAACATATATATTAGGGCTTGTATATCAAAAGACAAAGTTTAGGTATAGACTTACGCATTTTAGATATTATTTTTTGAATCGTACAATAATGGTCAGCATTCTAAGGTACTACACCTAGCATTGCCCTATACCGAATCTTTGAGGGTTTTGATTAGATGTGATGTTTAGTCTGTTTGTGTGCTTTGTTTTTGGCCAGTTGAAGGAGATCTCCTTGGTCAATGTTTATTGGAATGATGTTCACACTTTGTGAAAATCATTGAATATTGCTCTTAATAGGTGGCATACATTTGTATTTCAGAATGAAAGAATTGTGTAAAGGATATCGCAACACTCAAGAAAAAGGTCTCTTTGGTTCATTTTCTATTTTCATTTTTAATTACAAAACCACGTCTTGTTTTTAATTTGTTTTCTGTTTTTAAAGATTTGTATAGGAAAAAAAAAGGAGCCAAGTTATTTTCAACATTTTGGGTACAAATATTTAAAACAGAAAATAAATTCAAAATAAGATGACGATTTTAATTTGTAGTTATAAAAGTGAAAACAGAAAAGAGTTTTTTTTCTTCAAAAACATGCCTTATTGTTTGCTTACAAAGAAGAAATATTGATATTTCATCTACTGTCGTAATAATTCTACGAGACTACCACACCCCAAGAAGTGCTGATTCATTTATACCAATCAATCTAGTCTCACAGTCTTCCTCAGAACTCTTGCAATGTCCAAAATTATTCTTCATGCAGGGAGTTGAACTAACGCAAGACAACCAACAACTGAAACGGGTAACTGGTTTTAAAAATTTATATCATTTATACTTTTTTTTTAACTATCGAATCAGATCACTAATGTGTGTTGATTTTATATACAAAGTCTTGCAAACGATCAAGGGCAGTCATCTGAGTCATCTCTTCCTGGGGTTAGTTTCTTGAATTTATGTAACTCTGCATTTCTTAAATACAAAATTTGAATCACTTGAAGCTGTTGAAAATCTTACCATATAGATTATAATTCTAAAATAGGTATATGGAGCAAAATGTTGTTGACAGCCACCACAAAATGAACATAAATGTTATTAGGTTTCCGGTCTGTCATAAAACGCATTCTAGGTTCCTTCATGTTTTTACTATTTAAAACTTATTAAATCAAGATCTCGGATTGAAAAAAATATTATAATGGAGAGAAGAAATTTTATTATAAATGAATAGTCAAGTTTTTTATTAGTGAAAATTACAGTTTACACCAATATCCTAATGAAAAAAAGGACATGTTTTCAAAAGTCAACTTAGATTGTCTGTTGATTTTCATGAGATGTGTCAACTTAATTGAGATTTCTTCCCCTAAATCATTTGCAATATTCAGTCATTTTGATTAAAAAAAAAATATTTTATTACTTGTCTGTTTGATAAGGGTACACAAATCTTACATACAACTAGAAGACAATAAATGCAAACATCTTCCATAAAGTCTCATCAGATAGAAGGCTGAAGCTAACATGCTCATGAAATCTTTTTGTATGGAAATGAATGTTCTGGGAAACACAAGTGTGTAATAAATGTTCGCGGAGGAGAATGTGGGCCTGTAATAGATCTAACAATGATAATCCCTGCAGGATATAGTTTTTTTCCACTAATAGTAATTTTCTTTTAAAAGCAATTAAAATTAAATTAGTGCATATTTTTAAAAAAATTACAAACATGGGATGGTACGATCTCCATTTTCTTTATGCCAACAATTTGTTGCGGTTAAAGCGGGAGATTGCGGCTATCTACAACCCCCGGAATTGCTACTATAAAGTATAGACCACAAAATATTACAAGAGCATCTCAAGACTACAATGTGAGCTGTTTTAAAAAAAAAAAAAAGCATTATGGGTGAGTGAATGTAGTTTTGAGTCACTTAAAATGGAAGAGTTTTTATATAAACAATTATCGTTCATGAATTATTTAATTTTATATTATATATAAGAAAAAAATATAATATTTGTGATTAAGCAATTTGTTAATAAAAATATTTATTAAAAAAATAATTAAATTGCTTAAATTAAGGTGACATAAATTGTATTCCTTATTATATCCATATGAGAAATGCTCTTACATAAAATAAAGAGTTGCTAAAGCTCTTAAATCTAACAGCCCAATGCATAAATTAAGTGTTTGAGATGCTCTAAAGTTCCTTGCATGCCATTGATATAACTGTCACAGTCGCACACAAATTCACTTGGATTATTCTTTTGAATTTAAATTCAGGTTAATTGTTTAACAATTAGTAATAAATGAAAATTATTTTAAAATATAAACTTAAGGACTGATATTTAAAATAATTAACCTGATTTTGCTGTCATTTATATCATATATTTTTGCAATTATAAACAATTATTATTATAATTCAATAATAGGAAAGAATTTTATATTTGAATACATTACATGAATAGTTGTTTTCAAATTATCTATATAATTTAAAGAGTTTAATTAAAATTTATTAACTATGTAAAAAAAATTGAACCATAGGTTGTCATAATAAGATTATTAATTTTTGTAATAATTACTTAAAAATCATTTTTAGGATGATTACTAATTGGTTGACAGTAGAAAAAATTTTATACTAACAATATATCAAAATTAACACATGATTTAAATTGTATAAAAGAACATTTTTATAGTAAAAATTATAAAGCGTACAAAGTTATTTGTAATACTTAATTTAATTTTATTTGAAATAATTAATTTTTAAGGACAAATAAAAAAAACCAACAGATACATTATTGTTTTTAATTATAAACTCTAAAAAAATTATGTTGGAAAAGTTATTTCCTTTGATAAAAAAAAATTAGTAAAGAATATAAGAAAAAAAATTAATCGATTGCTAAAAGAAAATAAGCAGTGCTCCGACAACTTTTTCCTACCCCAACCATTTCTTTTCAAACTAGTTAATATATTATCTGTACATTGTACTTATAAGTGAAAATTGGTTCAATTGAATTAACTTATGGCGTGTTTGCAAAAAAACGTTATGACATGTTAGGTTTTTTTTTGAAACATGTTAGATTGTTAATAAGTGTATTTGTGATGAAGTTTTAAACCAACGTTTGTAAACATACATTTGAAAGTCAAAGATTTTAATTATTAAGTGTATGTTTTGGATATACATTATAAATAGAGATGATAATGACAAAATGAAATTTACAAAAGCATCTCCATCCTTTCTATACATTTAATTTAAAGGTGAATCATTGGATTTGATTTTGAAATTCATGCACACACAGCAGCAAGTTAATAGGAAAATCAAACATGCTCTAAAACACTTGAAATTAAAACGTGTTTTTCTTGTGAAATCTTCAAAAGTGATGGTATTTCCAATATCATGTTAAGTATTGTCGCCATAAATACTTGTCTACCATTAGCAAATTGAGTAGATGAAAAAAAGTTAATCAAATAGGTCCCATGGAAGCGTCGCAGACTAAGACAACACGCACACGCTAGCTCACAAAATACACACCATTGCTTCCTGTTCCTAGCTAGGTGGGACCAAGCAGAGTAATGGTTTTTCATTTACGGTTTAAATTCCATAAATAATTTTTCTTTTGAGATAAAATATTTAACAATATTTAAAAATATGTTTTTTTGTCATTATGGTATATAGTGATTGAAGTAGTAACTTGTTATGTAAAATTTATTTTTTATAATTTTAATTTTGCATATTTTAGAAAGGTGACTATCTATTAACCAACTTGTTTGACTCATAAACCATTAACAATTGAGGTCGGCTAGTAAAATTTCAATCCACTGGTTAATCTGGTCAACTCAATCCTAAAATGTGTTAATGCGTTAACAAAACATTAAAAAAAAAAAAAATTCGAACAATGAGTTGACCCAACCCAATTCGGGCCAATAAAATTTTGTACTAGGCTAAGTGAAAATAAGCTTCATTTTAAAATTTTAAAATCTAGACCAACCCATGCATTAAGCTGGTTTGACTCAAATCAACTATCAAACTAAACATATTTTGACACCTTGAATTTAAACTTATTTATTATCATTTTATCTTATCCCTAAGGAGGGTGACGATAGGAATAACATATACTACTATACTTTAACTTATTATATTTCATATAATTAACGACTCATTTACTAACTATAATAGGAAGAAATATTTTCTACTTCATTCTGTTGTCCCAATAAAATATTATTTCCTTAGCGTTTTTGTTATTAGTCTAATGTAATTTTTATATTGTGAAAGGAGCTAAATTAAATTACATGGTAAGATAATACATATGTCTCTGTAACATATTATAACACATGTATATAATATTATATACGTATAATATATACAAATGTATTCAAGATATTTTTTAATACATATCTATAAAACTCTGACATATAAATTAAAATATATTATTAATTAAAAGTTAACAATTGTAAAATTAAATAAATACTATTCATTTTTAAAAAAATATATTCAAGAATAATATCAATGACAAAAACTTATATTATTCGTCATGTTTATATATGTTTCTTTATGATTTATTATAATTTTTTTAATGTTAATTATGTCATTGATTTTTTAGTTAATTTATATATTTTATATCTTATCATGATATTATCTAATTAATCTCAAACATAAAAAAATAAAATAGCATATGAATTATCTCTAAATTTATCTAGTGTACATTAAATATTAAATAATTTTTTTTATCATATTCTTGATTTTTAACTAATTTTTATATCTATCTTATTTTGTCTTAACGACAAACTTAGTAGCAAAAGGTGGAAGGTGTCTTTAAACTTTAAAGGGTAAAAAAATTAGAGCACCACAAAAATGACAGACAAAAAACAATCGCTTCTGTACAATTTGCATGTACAGGACCAAATTGAGTTTAATTTAACTAAAACGTTTGATGAATGATGTCATAATATTCTTTTAAGTATCTATACCAAAACCTTAAAAGCATCATATAAATGAAACACTATGATTGATATTTTTTGGTAAATTCAGAATATCCCTAGTTCAATGTCGAAGATTAGTCCACCAAGTCTACTTAAGGGTTTGATTTCTTTTAATAAATTTCTTGCATACATACAAATCAACTTAGGAGCCAAAACCACATGAGGAAGGGATTATAATTATTTACTACGTCACACTATGTTAACAGTATAATTGAATTCAAATCTCATAAAAAATAATGTGTTAGATTCAAGTCTTATTAATAAAAAATTTGTAATTGAAAAGGAATATTCCACTTAAGGTGGATCAATCATGTTTTACGGCTATTAATCATCGGAGGCAATGATCATATTGTACCAATACGCATGGTTACTTAAGAAATTATATCACAATATGTTAACGTTAGTGTCTTAAAAAAATATTTAAATAATTTAAAATATTTTAAAAAGTATTTATTATAATATGCTTTTAACGTGATAAAACATTTTTCATTAAGTTTTTCTTAATTCCAATTGCTTAATAAAATTAATCAATATTAAAAGTTGATACTAATTATAAAAAAACTTACTTTTCATTTGAATTGAAGAAAACAACATGAAAAAAAAAGAAAAATATAAAATTTGAATTGACCTTTTTATTTATAAAAAAAAATACATCATTATTTATATTGTTTTTCTTTCTATTTTCTTTTCTCCCATCAAAACTTAATATTAATGTTTGTCAAAATGGTCACAAAGGAAAGAGATAATTACAAAATTGATAGACATCATATCACATCAGTTGTTAATATAGCTGGCGATTGATACCAGTAGCTATCTGTACGGAAAGGCTTAAAAGAATCTAAGAAAATAAAAAAAAGTAGAGAAAAGCTTCTAAATGGAAGAAAAAAAACAAATTAAAAAAAAGTACTTCATTTGCTAAAAATATATAAAGGGATCTTTCCTTCTTCTATCTAGACTCCAAACTGAACAATAGGAGCCAGAGATTGGAAAAGGATGCACACTGATAGATATATCAGAGTTACCCATTAGAGACCAACCAAACATCATTCATTTTCATTTCCCTTCTCTTTTAGCTGCCATTAACGTATTAAGGAATCAGGAATCATTCTAGTATCCATTTCTGGACTCTAATACAAGCAAGGTAAGGGTTTATTTCTCTCGTATGATACTTCATTATTCAAACTGAAACACCTTTTATCTGAAAATTTTCCAACCGGTAAGGGTTTGTCTCAGATTCCTTACCAATTAAGACCTGTATGTTTCTGTTATTTCAGTAAAGTTCGTGTTTCTTTTCCCTTTCCTTGTTCATATGCTTCCCATAGACTTAATTTGTTGTTTATTCTTGGAAGATCTATCATGGTACATGCTTTTCTGTCAAAACCCCTCATATACGTACATGCATATATACCTTGATCTGTTGCCCTATGATACTTGTACATGAGGAAAATGTTTGTCTTTAATTTTAATACTCGGATATCTATGTAAATTGGGTCGCAATTTGGATTATATCAATTATGAAAGGTGTGTAATTGTATGTATAGAAGAAGAATATGACGAGAAAGAAGATCCCAATCAAGAAGATCGACAACATAAACGCGAGGCAGGTAACATTCTCAAAGAGGAGAAAAGGTCTTTTCAAGAAGGCTCAGGAGCTGTCAACTCTCTGTGATGCTGAGATTGCTCTCATAGTCTTTTCCGCCACTGGCAAGCTCTTTGAGTACGCTAGTTCAAGGTATATATACATATATATATATATATATATATATATATTTTTTTTTTTTTTTCCGTACCATTCTCTATATAGCCTTTATCTTTATCATTCTCTATGAATGTCCGTGTACAAGGGAAATTGCTCACAAACGTACAGACACTAACTCATAATGTCCTTGGTCATCATCTTATTTTTATCCATTTTGATACTCCTCTAAGTCCAAGGGCCCTTTGGTTTATTTTTATATGTAGAGATTGATAAGTTTGATCTATAGAAAATACCAAGGTTTTAAAATACAGTATGCTATCGCAACTTTGACCGCAACATCAAAGTTTTTGGAGCAGTACTGTCTACAATAAGAACATGACCATAATTGATGCTGCATCTGCTGCATTTGTCTATAATCTTTCCCACTAGCTACAATAAACTGTGGGCCATAACTGTAATTTAAAACCTTAGACAATATCAAATGGAAACTCAAATTGGGTGTGTGACTAAAAAGAAAAAAAGAGAGCAACAACTAATTGAAGAGAGAAATAAGAAGAAAAAATTAGATGAAAGTGAGATAGAAGTGAAACTAGATATATGATAATAATAACTCTCTATCATTTCATTAGAATATTTTAACAGTGTAAATTTTCTTATATTACAATTTAATTATAAGTTACATACAATGTTAATTTTTATAATAAATATTTTATTTTAAAAATTATACTATTTAAATTGATTTCTAAGTTGATGACACTATAAAAATTTTACTCTATGAAAACGAAACTCTAAATTTGATTTACCACTTTTTTAGAGATAACCAATAATGCACTGTGAGTTCATCATTTTACACGTGTATATATGCTATATTTTCATGACTATTTTTTTTTATAGCTCTTAGATTTTCAATTACCTACTTAATAATTTTCTTTAAAAAAAAAGTTTTCTACCTAAACAAAATGTTTGGGCTTTTTACAACCTTTTCCGTTAAGCGTTTTCTGAACGTTCTCCCCAATCAGGCAACTTTGTTTTCCTTATACTGTTTACTATTTAGCTAGCTGCTTATTGCATGTATATTTACGCTTATTTAAGGATATATTTGTTTCAGGGCATATTATCATGTTCTTAAAAATTACATTTTGATGAATATATTGATTTGGAATATTATTTGAGTTTACTGAAGAATATGCTTGGTTAAAATTTAATATTTTAAAGTTAAATGATAAAATAAAGTAGAGGTGAAAACAAATAGAAAAGGATAAAATTAGATTATATAAAATATTTCGCATATCCTCAGAATATGAAAATGCCACTTCAATTTCATATGTCAAGTAATAAAAGTTAAGTAGAATATCGTTTTTACAAGGATTGATTCAATTATCAATTAAAACTAAATTAAATCTATTTGAGCAATAAAAGATAATTTAACTATATAAAAAACTAAAATTGATGTAAAGAAAAATAACAAGAGTGTAGCAAATTTCACTAAAATTCAAGACTTACTAGGATAAGTATCTCCTTCCTTGTCTTCCTATGCAATTGAATTCACATCTACAGAAGTCATAACATGAAATTGTAGTTCAAATCTATGAAATTTGATTAAGATTGTATCTATTTCTAGATTCAAAATCCTTTTACTCAAATTAGTACTTATAATTCCTTTTATATTGCTCAATCTGATTAAGCAAAGAGAATAGAGAATAATATTAAGAACTCAAAATTATGATGTTCTATTCCTAAAAACACTTAAAAATTTTGTTAAACAATCACAGTTCTAGTCTACGCTCAAATTTTCAATTGTAACACAAACTTTAGATCAATTTCAATAACAAATAAAAAATTGCTTAGAACATAAAATAAACACAAATTTGATCAATGAAATAAATGTGTTAGATAGTAAGAATATAGATTACATATGAATTCAATTTAGGTTCATCAACCCTAGTCAAAGGGGTTTCGTTACATTTTATAATACAAAGAAAACAAGAAACTATTTATTAAATATTGGAAAATATCCAAGTCCCACAACTGTCCCAATCCTTGGAGTACAACTTAAATATCTATTAGGCAACTTTACTTAATGTCAATTAATTTTAAAATGAAATCTAACATGTTGAGAAATATCCAAGTCCCAGATCGGCTCTTGATTTTTAGATGAAATCTAACTTCAAAGGCCTCCACAATTGCAGTTTTAAATTACTTCATGATGAGTTTTACATAGCATGCACGAAACACTTAACAGTGCTTCGATCTTATAGCATGTGTATATAAATTCTCTACCTAATGTTTTTTTTTATATATATAATGACAGCTATAGGTTTGAACTTAGAATTACTTGCAGACTGTCTAAACCTTCACCACTAACCTATCCTAATGAGTTTAATCTCTAAATACATTTAGTACGTGGTCATGCAAGCAATAATATGCATGCCGCTGCCAGATCCGGAACCTTTCCTGATTTATAATTTTTTATCTATTCGAGAAAATTTTCTATGCAAGAATAACAATCGGTACCGGCTCATGTTGAAGAGATAAAAAAAAAAAACCCAACCTTAGTAAAGTCCGAGAAAGAAATCAAATGAAACAATTAAACTATATCAAAAATAAAATTTTAAGAAACCCTCATAAGAGTATGGTTTTACTGTCCCAGTAATAATTAATCACAAAGGAAGTATATATTGTAGGAAGACTTTATCTAACAATGTCAAGGTTTGAATCCTAGAATCATATTTCTGGGAAGACTTTTACTTAACCCTCATTTTTTAACTAAGGGCTAATCTTGTAGTTTTGCCTGTGAGAATTTCCGGTCAAAGAGTCAATTTTTAGTTGTTTCTCTGAAAGTTATATTCGGTCTTCTGCTTTTTTAAATTGGAATATTTTCCATATATTTGATTCACTTTTCTTTAACCTATATTGGTCTTCTCCATACATAAACGAGCCATTTGATTCCAAAGCTACAACTTGGCTTTCGAATACTCAATTTTCTCAACATATCAGTGTGGGGACTATATGCATCGAGGCACTAGCTAGCTAGCTCGTAAATGCACTCTATACTAAGGTTATGAGCTTAATGCATACCTATTAATATGAATTTAAATACTTAATTCTATTACTCCCCAAATTTGATTTAAACTACTTGATGTAATACAATTAGATAAAAATTAATCATACAATGATAATATAATTATATAAAGTTCTTGATTCCATGAGCCCATGCGTTGGTTCAAAGGAAATAGGAAGAGGAAGTTTTGAATTTAATTTTAATGTCCTTGTTATTATCAGCATGCAACAAACACTTGAAAGGCGTAATCAGCATTCAGGGATTCAAGGATTGGATAATTCATCTATTGGTCAACAGGTATAATTACGTATACTAGCTTTTCAATATTCCTTGAACGATTGAATATTCAATTTACTACTATGAAAAAGCAAGTTCAGCGGAGTAACTTCTGCTGTTTGCTTCTTCTGTTTTTTTGGCGTATGTCTTGGCTTCTCGGATGATTTTAAAATACAATGTTTTTTTAAGTGTCTAATGTCTTTGATTTGATTTGTGTAATGATTATACCTAGTGGAATAAGTATTGTTGTTACTTGTTACCGGCTAAGCAATCTCTCATGGACATTTGAAACAATTTTCTAATGATTCTATAAATTTCACGTCAGTTATTTTTCAATTTTCTTATCGTAGATTAATATTGATGCGGTCGTATATTACTATATTTAACGTTTTTTTATTAACAAATATAAATTATTAGTTTGTTAATTTTTGTTAGTGAAAGATTCGAATCCATCATCTATCACAATGTCTGAAGTGAATCTGCTCTTGTAACTGCTTGGCAACTAGTGATGAATGATATCACAATGTTTCTACAGCCTTCTGCATCCTTAATTACCTCTGGAACAATGAAAAAAGTAAAAATTGATTTAGATAAAGTATTGACGTAGCTTGCTTAAGCATGCACAATTGTAAAATCATGAGTTATTATTTTTTTGAAACTCTAATATAATCTATATAATATAGCTTGGAAGTGACTCCTTTGGCATGCTGCCGTTGCGCAAGGAAATAGAAGATAAGACTAATGAACTGAGGTATGCACTGCACTGCACTGCACTGCACTGCAACTACTTTAATTTAGACTTTATATATACAATGCATGCGCCATAAAAATATACATGAGATGCCCTGAATGAAAATTGCTGGAGGCACCTATATATGCTTTATTTTCGGGATGTCATAGATAGATTTATTTGGTGTAGGCTTTGTATGTTAGTCCTCGTTGGGTACATCTTGGTATTAATTTCCTCGGTTAATATATATTTATATTATTTCAGATAGATTTATTTGGTGTAGGCTTTGTATGTTAGTCCTCGTTGGGTACATCTTGGTATTAATTTCCTCGGTTAATATATATTTATATTATTTCAGAATATAAATATGGTGCAACCTTGGGATGTTAGGGGATTTTTGTGGATTTGGACAATATAATTTTTTTTACAAGGGTTAGGTACCCTTGTACCCTTTATGTTGCTGATAAAAAAAATTGAGAGACATGGTTCCATAAATGAATATTTAATGCAGTCAGTTGAATGAGGAAGAGTTGCAAGGATTGAAAATAAAAGAATTGCAGAAACTGGAGGACATTCTTCAAAGACGTTGGACCACTATTTCAAAAACTAAGGTTCGTTCCAAATTAATTGTACTCTCAAAAACTTGATTGTACCTGTAAATTAATTCGACCTTGTGCTTATAAGTTATGTATGCTTTTGACATAACATGTAAATTTCAGGACGAAAAAGTTATACAAGAGATCAACCACCTTAAAACAAAGGTAAAAACAACAACGTTCAGATACATATCAAATCTTATGTTTTTGAGTTATTATTCGTAGTTTTGGTCAAATAAATTTCATCCTTTGTGATGTATGAGGAATTAATTTAGTTATGAGGACAGCGTATCACACATAGTGAAGTTAACTTGAACTATATGTGAAAAAAAATTGTAAATTAACTTTGTGTCGTTAGCTATTTGTGGGTAACCTAGGTGAGGAAGTAAATTGGAACTTGCAAAAGGTTGCTAAAAAAACTTTAGAGGGTGTTTGATTTGGTTGTTTTATGTTTGCGTTAGTTTTTTCCAATTCAATGCCAATCTCTCATACTTGATTTCCAACATGAAACCTAAAAGATATAAGTTCAACTCGTGAATTTATTAAAATTTATCCTAGTCAAAATAATTTGAAGAAGCCATCTATCTGATTCAGAAACAGGGAGAGATCCACGTGATATTTAGAAACTAAGATGAAGGTATTATTTTTTCGTTATAGTATAAATGAAGTGTTAAAAAATGAGTATTTTATTTTATTTTGCTTATAATAATGCAGCCTATAAGCAATTTCTTTTTTTATCTATCTTTATTCACACAACATTTTTCTGCAACGATGTTTGGCAATGTTGCTCATGAAGGAAGCCAAACTTATGGAAGAGAACCAGAAATTGAAGCAGGTGATTAGGCTTTTCAAAATCTTGCCCATTTATTTGTGGTCCCCGAGCTTTCTGATAGAGATACTTTTGGACGACGGACTTAGTAATATATGTAACAGCATTTTTTACGTACAGAGCTTCTTACAAGAACAAAGGCAATCATACGAGTCATTTACCTGTAGTTCATCTGAATTTCCTCCGGACAATGGTAGTTCAGACACATCTCTCAAGCTGGGGTTAGTTTACACTTTATCCTATAATACTACAAGCTTACTGATTAACATCTTAATATTCTTTTTTTTCTTAACCCTCTTTGCATCATAGGAAAAAAAATTTGATTAATCCAAAATTTGACTAAGAAATAATTAAAATCTGATAAACTTAATTTTAACACATTAACCATTTATATCCAATAACTTGATTACATATCTAACATGTTTAATAACATGTCTACTAAACTGACCGGAGAGAATACAAAATATATGGAATACTTCCATAAATCTGGTGATACTTCAGAAGCTTAATTCTTCTTATTCATGCTTATCCTAATATCTATGTTTATGCAGGTTGTCTTTGTTTGAATGAAACAAAAATGTTGGTTCAGAAGACTACAAGTGAATGCATTTGCTTCTATTTCTGTCTCAGTCAAGATCAATGTTGTTTTCCGCATTTAACAATTTGCTGGTGAATGTACCGCTGGATTTATACTGGGAAAAAAATTCACAGTTGTAGCAACTTATTTGCTAACCTAAAAAGAACTTTGCTGTTGTCATTATGTCAGATGTGATAACCCAGTGTTTTGTTTATTTCTATTTTAAAAAAATTGAAAATAAATATATTATTTTTGTCTTTTTTCATAATTCTTAAAAATAGAAATAAATTAAAAATAGTGTAACTTGTTTATAATTATAGAAAACTATAACAACTAAAAAATATAAATTACTACAGTTCAACATCTAAATTAATTATTATATGTGGAGAGTTCAAGTGTCCACCGGGGAAACATGTCTTTTTAAACAATTTATGTAACCTATTAAACAGTTGTATTGTCATAACTATATACAACGTGTATAAAATAAATTTATTGATTTTCTTTTTTTTTTGGTATGATAATACCTTGAAGTTGCCTCCAAGATAGTACAAGCATGTACTAAATTTTGTTCTGTTTGGGTTGATAATTGAGTACCATTTAATTTATTTTAAAAAATTATTTATCTTTCACTACTTTTCTCATATGTAAATAGATGACGGTGAAAACGAAGATTTGACATTCTAATCCATAATAGTTCAAGTAATGATATTTTTTTAAAAAATAAAGTTGCACATTAAATTATATGATGCACTAAAATTTGGTTCTATATGAATATTGGGTTGATAATTGAGTAACATTTGATTTATGAAAAAAAATCTTGTATTTTTTTTAGAGCAAGTATTTGCAAAACTTAAATTTGAAATCACTTATTAAAATAAAATAATTTTATGTCAATTAATTCACATGTTCATTAGTATATACTAATTCCTTCAAGTTATGATATTTGAAAATAAATAAATTAAATTGGGTAATTTCGTATTTAATATTTAACTATTTTTTAAAAATAAACATTAAATATGAAATTAACCAATCAAATTTAATTTATTGAATGATTTGATATTATCTTTCTCACGATTTACATTAAATTTCATATAAAATGGATTTTTTTTATATGTTATCTAACAATGTATATTAATTTACTTAAAGCATATTTAAAAGAGCACTATATTATTTATTAAATATATCATTAATGAAGTGAAGTGTTAATTGATTTTTGATTTGCATGAAAATAAAAGAAAGTATTTTTGGTTATGTAGAAAGAGAAAGAAAGGAATATATATAATAACATAAATATCATATAAAACAACTAAAATGTTTATACATGTGTACTTATTCTATTTTCCGTTCAAGTTTGGATCGAATGCGTTTTAACTGGGATCCCGTCTAAAATGCTTTCATCCTTCATCTTTTTGGGAC
The DNA here is from genome assembly GCF_004193775.1 of Glycine soja. Lineage (NCBI taxonomy): Eukaryota > Viridiplantae > Streptophyta > Magnoliopsida > Fabales > Fabaceae > Glycine > Glycine soja. Next base: position 4,476,034 of record NC_041016.1, read on the forward strand.
AAACCAAAAGAAAGAAGAATTATAAAATTTCAACCATTAATTTCCTCCTCTTTCACCCATCCAAACAAATTCAAAAATTGAAAAATATAACTCAATTAGTGAAACATAATATGCTAATTATATTTAATTTTTACGTAAAAAAATCACTAAAAAAAGATTAAAAATGATTATCAGACCACATATATATGAGATATGGAAAAATGTTTTGTAAACTATAAAAATGAACAACATAAAAATCATTTTCTTTAATTTTAAAATATACTGTAATTTTTAAATGTATGTATAAAATTTGTAAAAAAATGTTTAATAATAATATTGGCATCTTCCAATACAGAAACGAGAACCACGTGCCTGAGTTTTCAATTACTAGTTCTGAGAACTGACCATGTGTCTCAGTCTCACATTAATACATTGCATCAAGCTATCCGTACGGGAAAGCAAACCTCGATGCACATTTTAGAACATCTGCACTACCCTCTACTGGAGCACGTTTTTCATAATATGTTCCTTAATTAATAAATAACAAAAAACATAAAATTAGAATTAAATCATATTTTATCTGAATGTGTAATTTAACTTTATTATTCTATCATTATTATTTAAATTATATAAAATTTTAACTGATTAAAATATATATTTAATAGTTATAAAAATAAAAGTATAGAAGTAAAATATTAATTCTAATATATTTCCAATTCCAACTCCGCTTTAACAAGTTGGAAAAAGATTTAAACTCGACCTTGACTGATCTCACTACATCAAAATACTTTTTTTTTTTAAATACCCATTTTTATCATTAAGCGTGAAAAGAAAATAAATTGATGTTTGTAAAAAATATGATAAATTAATCCTATAATAATTTAATGATAAATTAATCATTGAATTTTAAAATTTAATATCAAATTAATTTTTGAAAGTATTTATTATTAAATTAATCCTTAAATATTATAATTTTATAATAAAAATAATCTTGCAAATTTAATTAGGATTAGTTTATCATATTTTTTACATATTAAAAGATTAAATTTAAATTTTCATCTTTCAAGAATTAATTTATCACTATCTCATATTTTTAGGGACCAAAAATTGAAAATAAAATAAAAGATATGATTTATGAAAATTAGTGTGTATATTTCATACACTAAACAAAAAAATTATAATTCTAATGAGTTTTGTTTCTTATACATCCATTTTTCTTTTATCTTTTTTGTAAAGAAGGGGTTCAGTTAATAAAAAGTACACATAAAATTAATTAAAATAGAATGATCTATTATTAATTATTTTAAATATTTGTACAATATTTTTTAAAATATTACAAATGAAATTCTAAATATAGATTTGTAACTGTACATAAATCCTGAAAAAATATTTTTTCTTCTAGAATTAGTTATTTCATCTTTTTCAGAAATAACCTTTTTCTTTCATAGTCAACTTGAACTCAAGGTATATACGCTGATCCAAAAAAGAACTCAAGGTATATAAGCATGTTCAGATTTATTTGTCATTATTAATTAGTTGTATGCAATTAGGATCCGGGACGGACTCGGGAGTGGATCAAACGAGGGAGAATTTTTTTTTTTTTACATAATTATTTATATATTTTAATTTTAATAAATAATATTTCATAAATAATAAATTTAAAAATATTTATTATTAATTTTATTGTCCCATTAACCATGAAAAGAGGAAAAAATTTATATTGACGTTAACCATTAAATGTAACAAACCATGTCTCACTAGCACATTATATTAGGTGCAATTGAGCTAAATTATTAGTAAATTTTCCATACTTGACGTGTTAAATGTTTAATTAAATAAATAAATTTAAACTTAAAATTAATTATTTAAACAAGTCAAACACAACATTTATAAGTTAAAATTCGTTTTTATATATAGAGAGGAAATAAAATTACTAAATTCTATTATATGTTTGTATAAAATTATTTGACAGAATTTGTATGAAATTAGACACTATTAAATATATTATCGTCTAGCATTAAAATATTTATTGAATACTAAATTGATAAGTTAAAAAATAATATAAAGAAAAATCATATTAAAAATATAATCAAGTTATAAATGACATAAATAAGTCAAATTCAAGTTTTATTTTTTTAATAAGTAAAGTTTAAACTTTTAATTAAGTTGTTTTAAAAAAAATAAATGAGTTAAATCTGAACAAATCATTAGAGTAAATTACCCTATACTATGAATTAATTAAATATCATCTTAAACATAATTTTAAAACATTATTTTGAATCCTCTAAAAAAACATTATTTTGGAAATGTGTTGGGACGGGTGTCAGTATTAGGATGATCGTAAATGGGAGGAGATAAGAAGATTAAGATTGGGAATGGGAGTGGGAGAAAGATAAATGTGGCATATTCATGTCTTCCCCTCACCATTCTTTCTTTGGAGTCAAGGACTGGGGGGTTAGGTTTGTACTTAATTACGCTTCTTAATTTCTTCTTTATCGATCACCCATGATCTACCTGGCTAGCTAGCTAGGGTTGCTTCTGCTGCATTCTCGACCGCCAATCAAGGATTCTTCTGCGCTTCCATCTTAACAAGTAACGTAATCACCTTCCTTAGTTTAATTTCCTCTCTTACTGGAATTTTCCTCAGAAGTAAACTAAACAGAATTGGCTGCTAGCTGCATAAATAGTCTTATATATTCCCCTGATCGATCGAGTTGTTCAGGAAAATGGTGAGAAGGAAGATACCGATCAAGAAGATCGACAACGTAACTGCGAGGCAGGTGACATTCTCAAAGAGGAAGAGTGGTCTTTTCAAGAAGGCACGCGAGCTCTCTCTTCTCTGTGATTCTGAGATAGCACTCATAGTCTTTTCACCTGGTGGCAAGCTCTTCGACTATGCTAGTTCAAGGTACGTACTAATTTCCTCTTCTTAATTACTCTCTCGCTTAATTAGTTTGGTCAAATTCACCACAGAGAGAGAGAGAGAGATCAATTCACAAAAATCCAACTAGAAATCTTTAATTAATTAGCTATGATGACATATCCAAATTGCTTATCACTCGTATCAACTAGTACTAATTGCGTTGATATAGCCTTTTTTTCATCTTCCAATTCATGCACTATTCTTTCACTCGGTAAAATAGGTTCGCACGTTCCATATAGCAATATTACTGATGCTATAAATATCTGGATCCAAGTCCCATATCCTTACTCTTTGGAGTACAGCTTATATATTTATTGGACAATTTCTTTTAAGATCAATTGATTTTAAGTTGAAATTTAACATAGTATTAAAACAAACTATGATCCTGGGACCTCTGGCCCTCGTTTTCGTTACCATTACCCATCATTTGTTGTTCATACACCAAGTCACTAACAAAGAGATGAAAAGAAATGAAAGAAGTTGATAGGATATTTGTAAATATTAAGTGTCCAAAATATCACTACTCTATTAATATTTCTAACTTCCCTTTTTATCATGAAATTATAGATTGAACTGTTTAATATATACTTTATTCACATGCTCTTTCAATAAACTACTCGGTTGGGAATGTGCAGTGAGAATGTAACTCAGTAGGGAATGATTAGCTGTTGATGTTCATTGTGCTGTGTTATGCAGTGATGTAAGTCACTAGGGATGGAAGGGCAACAAGGAATTTGATATATGTTGAATGTCCCCCATATAACCTTTTTAATTATCTCCTTAATTTATAATCTATATATAACTAACACAAAGGAATTTTATATATATGCTGAATGTCCCCCAGAACAAAATCCATCGTATTTAGCAAATGCCATGAAAAATATCATTTACAAAAGGTTCAACTTGTATTCATCCTAGCCTAATGAATCCTAAGAAAATTAAAAACTCTTTGAAAGATGAAAAAAAGAAAAGCAAATCTATTAGAGACGGGAGAATTCTATATGTTATTTCTTCTAACTTTAGTAAACTTTTTTTTTAATAATAAGTTAATAACTGGCTAATAGTTTTCTATACGAATTACTAACTTAGTTAATTTTTATAATAATTAACTTATTCTATAAAAATTATTTGCACTTTTCACCAGAAAATTCTTAGTCAAGAGTTATTTCTTCAACTTTTTGAATATAAAATTTTATAAAAGCAAAATAAATTAATACGTACAAACTGTCGGCCGCCCCTAAACATGATCAAAATATTTTATGCCACAAAATTTAGCCAAAGATTCACCCAATTGACTAAAAGGAGATAGGGAATTTTATTATAATTAAACATCAAGTATTAAGTGGAACGAATTTAAAACGAATTAAAGAAAAGTTACAATCTATAAGTTTAATTTGTATGCATTGTTAATGTAGGAAAATATTATAAACCAATAAAAAATTATGTTAGGTATAATTTTCAAAGAAATTATTATAGAAGTAAATAAATTCACTATAATAGCTATCCTTAATTGAATAATAATGCAAAAAAATCACTATCAGTTCATTCCAATTAAATTCTAAAATTTATACCAACTAATTTATACACAACTTTCATCAGTATGCATGCAATGTCAGAATTTTACACTGTCAAACAAATAAGAAATTATTTTTGGTATGATTTTTTAGATAGTTAGTCTCTCCATTTCACTTTATACCATGTTTTAACAACAACAAAAAATATTTCAAATTAGTTGTCATTTTACAAAGTCAAAGAAGTATTAAATATTTTTTTTTGATGGAATACCCTTAGTGAAAGTAGTTGTCATTGTGTAGTAAATGAGAAAAAAAATTAATTAATTAGAGAGATAAATGATATATTAGAAAGTGACATAATATATATATATATTATAAAATCTAAAATATTAATTATATTTCTTAATTAATATTTGTATCAAAACCTTAAATGTCATAAAAGTAAAATTGAAGGAGTATTATAAAAATAATAAATCTATTTTTTATACAATTAGTTGTCCAATTAAATGTGGATATTTGTCTAAAATTTATAATAGATATTTAATGCAATTAAGTTGTTTATTTATTATTAGAAAGAAGATCCAAATGTTATTGTTTAAATAGAAAACATGATGATGGGGATACAAATAATTTAATCCAAGTTTTTCTCCTAAAGAGATTAACATGCAGTAGTTTTTGTTGTTTGAAGTATGCAGAAGGTAATTGAAAGGCATATTTTATGGTCAGAGCTGAACCTTGAAAAATTAGACCAATCATGTCCTACGGAGCAGGTACTTTTTACTTAATTTTTTAATTTCATTAGTGATGTTTAATTGTGTGTTCAAGCATTTGAATGGCAAAAAGAAAAACAATATTTGTGATTATGTATTTATGTTTCTTCTAAAGTGGATTTTATGACTATGAGGAAGAAATAATGTAATAAGTCACTCTTGTGTTTGGGACATAAATTTCAAATTAATATAACCTAAGTAATTAGTGAGAATGTGTCATGTCCCATCATTTTGAAATAGAATGATTACTAACAGGAGTTGGGGTTAGTAGAGAGAGTTAATTTCTAATAAATTAAGTAGTAGTAAATTATGATTTAAATTATTGTGGAGAGATTTATATATAATTATGATTATGCCTTAAATGACATTATCTTTCATGGAAAATACTAGTAGTTGGGAGAAAAAATTGAATGAGAACGACCGTACTTGTCTTGATGGAAATCTAGACGCCTAGTTGCTGATATCAATCTCATCTTTTGGACATGCTTCAAAACCAAATTGTAAGTTGACCCTTAAAAAGGAGAAATTATACTTACTATAACGTACTATATACTATATATTGCACCGGTCTGCTTTATACTCAATCTACAAAATTTGAGTTGACCCTTAAAAAGGAGAAATTATACTATGGTCATCATACTAGCTGTGGTCCTGGCCAATAAATGAATGACACGTGTCTTGTAGGATAGATGCACAGTAACGGCACAAAACGGAGATTTGAAATTTAAAAAACAAAATTATCAATTTAACGCAAATCACGCTACAGGTTAGTTAGTTGTTACTCCAACAAATAAGTGAATATTTGCCAAATGGTATTTCTTTCTTCTTATTTTTAATTAAAATAACAACAAATATCTTTTTCCAAAAATAATTGCTGTTGTCGTCTCTCTTCCTGAACGACAGAAAAATTTATCTTGTCCTCCATTCTTGTTGATTGATATCAATAATAATCTTTGTTTGCTTCTAAAAGAGAAAAGTAATGTCATGTGGTCCTGCCTCTGCAAATATGACTGGCCAGTTTGTTCAATGGAATTTGATATCATCCGTTGGTGCAAGAGTCATGGTTAGAACTTAGAAGAATTAGCAAACTAGAAACAGATTCTAATCAGCTATATTATATATAACTCTATTAAATGCTTTGTAGAGGAAATATATAACAATGCCTATATTATATACATCTTTAGAAAATTCATCCCCTATAGAGCAAGTAGAAACACAAACCTATCCGTTCAAAATGCAAAGAAAATGATACAGGGAGAAGAAAAAGAAAGAAAATCATGCATAAGGCATGGTTTGGCTTGACCAGTGTTTATTTTTTTCTTTATGGTATTTCGCTTCCTACTCTGTGATAACTGATAAGAATATGTACATTATATTCGAAACCAGATAACCACGACATTTGCGGTTCTATCCATTAAGCGTTGATTTAAGATTGTCGTTAATGCTTACGCCGTTAAGCTGTGTTGTTGTTCCTGGTTTGGTAAGTTGAACACGTGTTATCCATTTTGTTGGCCTGGACGATGACTGACGTGGTAATTCTGGACCGTAGTATAATTTATCCTTAAAAGTAAGAGGACAATACAAACCGGATCACATTTCTTCTTTTGCTAGTGTTTTCTTGCTCAAACCGTTTCATTTTCTGTTCCTTTTTCTTGCATGGAGGCTTAGGTTCAACCTCGGTCTTCTTCGCAAGAGGAAGAACCCACTAGTTGCAGCTCCTAGAAAGTAAAGTTAAAGGATGTTGGAGGTGACGACGGTTCAGGTTTTAACCATGCTTTTGGATATGGTCCACAAAACGCTTCTAAACACCTCCTAAAGACAAGCTCTTGGAACTAGAAGGTTATAGGTTCATGGATGACGTAGAAGATTCAGATGGGGAGGACCTACCAATAGGTGGTATAATGAAGTAGAGGTTGATAACTCGGCCCATATGTGCTTGGCCAAGTTCCACTATCGGATGAGGAGTGGAGAAAATGGTCGGAAACTCGGAAGAAATGTTTGGTGGTTAAGGTGCTTGGTAAGAGGATTAGTTTTTGTTTGCTAGAAACTAACTTAGGAAGTTGGACTAAGAATGGAAATACCAAGATTATCGACATGCCAAACGAGTGAAACGACTATAACTTAGTTGAATTTCCTACAGAGGAGGACTATAACCATGTATTCTATCATGAGTAGGACCCTTGGTTTATAGCAAATGACTAATTGATAGTACAAAGGTGGAGGCCTTTTTTGTATTCAATATTGTGGAATCTGTGAGAAGAGTTGTAGTATAGGTGAGGGTGCTAAGACGGCTCCCTGTTGAACTATTTAATTAATGAATGTTTCCTGGGTAGGTAAGTTCTGCTATATGGGAACCATGTTAAAAATTGATCACACAACTGATATTCATTCCAGGGGACATTTTGCAAGGGCTATGTGTGGAGTTAGACCTTAGAAGGGCCTATGGGGTTGGCTATTGCTGGATAATATGTATGTGTATGAGGGTGACAAAGAAGGAAAACCACAACATGCATGACATAAGGTGTAAGAAAAGTTGAACGAGGATAACTCTCAACATGACAAGGACCGGAGACACTCAATGTTTCTTTAATACCATAGTACATTGTTCCCTCCTTGCTACGAGTGGTTTTGGATGAGCGTCAATGTCAAGCATATTCGGGGCTTTTTAGCTTTTATATATTCAATCATGAATATTATTAGATGAAATTGTAGGGGTAAAGGGCGTAGAATTTTCGTCCCTATAATAAAAGATATATATGTGGAGAGCATGCTTGCTCCTTATTGTTTCTTATAGAAACCCACTGTGATGCTTCTAAAGCTAGAAAAATGATTTCAAAAGCATGGTTTTAATGACTGTGCCTTAGTGGACTCGAGAGGCCAGTCTTGGGGGATTTGGTCTGTTTGGAAGACTAGTGAATGGAAGGTTGAGGTCCTATCCAAGATAGATCAAACCCTACATCTGAAAGTCAGATTACATGTCGAGGATCCTTAGTGTGTAACTAGTAACTGCCGTTTATGGGAGCCTTAGGGAAAGTCCTCGAAAATAGCTTTGGCTAGAACCTAGAACTCTAGAATATCTTCAAGTTCTAATTGGTGGAGCCATGGGTGGTTCTAGGATATCCGCGGGTGCAAGTTTTTTTTTTTTGTCATCCCTAATCATAGACCTATTTTGCTTAAACCTCTCTTAACTTGAAATCAGGATGTGTTTCGTAGGCCCTTCAGATTTTAGACAATGTGGCTAACTCATTCTGACTTTGCGGAGTTTGTATCAACAATGATTCCAATCCTCATGATAAGTCTTCATTCAATAGTTTAGTGATGAATTGAAATACTAGATCAGAAGAGGGTGTTTGGAAATATATTTAGATAAAAGAGAACATTTACTAAAAGATTACAAGGAAATTGACCACACAAGATGTTGAGTTCCCTAATCCGTTTTAAGTCAATCTTCAAATTAAAAGACTTTAGAATGAGTTAGAGCTTTTGATGTCAATGGCTTAAGTTCAAGGACAAGAACTTCAGATATTTCCATTGCACAACTATATATCGTTAGGAGGAGGAGAAACTTTAGAATGAGTTGGAGCTTTTGATGTCAATGGCTTAAGTTCAAGGACAAGAACTTCAGATATTTTCATTGCACAACTATATATCGTTAGGAGAAGGAGAAACTTCAATATCTAGTCTTATAGTTTAACTTACATAAAACAAAGACTATATATATGCTTATCGTTTTTCTTGTTAGTATATGACATTTTTTTAGTAGTGTGAGCAGGTCTAATTTGTTTGGTGACTGTACAGCTTAGATGTAATTATGCTGATTTAAACAAGGAATTTGGAGACAGGACTCGTGAAATGAGGTATTTCTAACTCGGAACCTATTGATAATTTTATCACAAAAGTATTTATTCTATGATGCATTTATATCCACATCTATTATAATTTTACAATTTATCGTAGACAACTGAATGGAGAAGAACTGCAAGGATTGGCCCTAAGGGAGCTTCAGAAATTAGAAGAACGACTGGTCTCATCCTTGAACCGAGTTTATAAAGCGAAGGTTTATGATTCCCTCCTCTAACACTTTTTTTCTGGATTGGACAAATTTATATTTCTATTCATACTCTTTAACAGGGACAACATATGGTGTGTCTTTCAGGTTGAAAATTTTACAAGAGAGATCGATATTCTTAAGCAAAAGGTAGAGTTATTCTTCATCGTCAAGATATTAAACTTAACACACTGATCCATAAAATTTAAATTGAGAAAATTCCTTCTGATATGAAATCGTCGCAAACGAGATGGATTGTAGATGTGTTGGAGAAAAGAGCAGCCAAATGGAACCAATTCTGGTTCTTGCAAGTCCATTTTTTTTCTCTCTTTTACAAGTCTAAAGTAATTTGGCTTGTAAATTCTGAAAGGGCTCATCTTACACCAAAAAAAATTTGTAATCGTTAAATAGTTAAAATTTTTAAATACTACCAATTAACGTGATATTATAGTGTAATTGATCATAAAAATATAAACACCATATTGTTTCAATTTTCTTAAAAAATTGTACTTAAAATTTGTTGAAGTAAGGGTTGATGCGTAAAGCACAATGCATCACGTATATACTAATGTTTAGTACTTAAATCTGTCTCAATTTATAGGCTTTATCTAATGAAAATAGAATTATTAATATAATTATTGAAAGTACATAGGAACATTAAATTAGGAAATTGATATATAGATTACTGTAAAAAAAAAGGAAATTGATATATAGATGGTGCATCATATTATAATAACAGTTCTAGAATCTAGACATGGGGTGTTTAGAGAGCTTCTATATAGAATTTATTTAAGCTTATAAAAATAATTTATGACTCTCATAAATTCTTTTTAACCTATTTTAATATGTTTTATATATGATTAAACTTAGGACAAAATCTCATTTACTAACAAACAAAATATTATATATTTGGATTAATTCTATTGGTATAGCCTTTATCTAGAAAAACTCAAATTATTAGTATAATCACGAGTTTATACTAAGAATACGATGGTTTATATAAATATTTGATGTATTGATAATATGTATTAATTTTCTATATCAATTAAATTATTTGTTATTATAATGTATGACTATCACACTACTAATCCGGAATGTGTTCAACTGAAAGATGTCAAATATAGTTTGTCATCATAATATTGTTGCAACATACGTTTGTCTTAATAATCTCTCTCACTCTGGCTCCATGATGTTTAGTTATCACTTCTCATTTCTCAATGCAGGGAAACAAAATCATGGAAGATAACAGGCTGATGAAACAGGTGATGGGTTTTCACTTAATAGTCTTTCTATTATTTCATTACCATAAAATAAAATTCGAGATAGAATCGGTTGCATAGTTACAAGTCCAAAGACTCGCACTAAATTTAAACTATTAATTAATATATATAGATTAACCCTACAGCTTATAACATCTTAACATATATAGTACTAGTATCTTTAACATTAAGTAATTAGTTACCTTCAATTAATCACAGTTCCACAACCGTAACCTTCCCAACTGCACATGGGTACGTATTTGTTCATAATTTTGCGAGTTCTTCCCATAATACCTTCAGAGTCCCACTTCCCATTATACCCCGCTACAGTCATCCTTGCTTGATTACACTCGGCTAGGTTTGCTTTCAATTTGTTGTATTTTGAGACCATTTACAAATTGCAACCGAGAATCTCTCATTTTTGTCTTCCCATAGATCCTCATGCATTTTCCATGTAAGATATTGTAAAGTGCAAATTTGGTCTCGCCCGTGTTCATGATCTATGACACTATAGCATGGATTGAACTTTCCACAAGTCTTCTACTTCGGATTCAATGTTCCTTCCTTCGGTTTGTTTACAGTTCATTCCATAAATTCTCATTTTCTTCTTGTTCGAAAGGATTTTTCATAGCACGTGCTCATTCCTCATTGTTGTCGCCTCGCAAATTGCACCTGAGTGAATAGATTCCAAGATTAATTATGACTCGAGGTAAGGTCATAATGGAACAATGTGACTTCCCTCTTGGTCTGTAGGGAAGAACATCATTCAAACAAAATGTTATACCAAATGACATTCTTATCAACCATGAGTCTACGTTTCCATTTTCCAAGGAAACACAATTGAAGAGATTAAGATAATTGACCCCAACCCTCCCCTTTTTAGGCTGACATGCATGGTTGATTCCAACTCACCAATAAGCTACTACTCTCTTATTTATGTCTCTGCTTGTTCATAATTTTTTTTGTCTTAATCCCCCGTTTATCATAAAAAAGAAATCTTGATTAATTTAAAGTTTGATAAAAAATAAATAAAATTTAATCAATAATTATTTTCGCTCAAAATAAAAAAAAAATCTTTGAATGTTTAGAACTCTCTTTGGGACTTTACAAAAATGATAAGAAATATAATGGGTACTTGTTAGAATTAATAATTCGGCCACTAAAGATAAGATGCTTACCTTTCCTTTTGAGTTTTGACCGATCTCTTTCTCATAGAACTTAATAACAGTTGCTAGATTGAGAACTTTCATGTATTTCCCCCTACCTGTATATCTATGTCTATACTAACATTTCCAATGGTTGTAACTATATAATTTTTTTAAAAGAAAATACTAACAAGTGTTTTTAAGATATTGAATATGAAATTAAAAGTGATAAAATGTCTTTAATTTATGAAAAAAGTGTTAAAAGTATACTCTATTGTGATTTTCAATGTAATCCAATCATAATTATGAATAAAAAATATTTATTTTAAATAATGTTTTTTTTTATAAAAAAATCTCTCAAAATAATTAATGTTTTTAAGACACTCGATACAAGACATTTTTTTGTTAGCATATAATTTTTTTCCTTAATATTGTTCCTCTTCTTTGTCATTGTAGAGGATAAAACCGAGGAATGAAATATGTTCGGTCCAGAGACACGAGCATGAACAAGGCCGGTCCTTTGACACCTCCCTCACGTTGGGGTAAGTTTCTGGAAGGCGTGCGACTAATTCTTGAAAAAAATCATAATGAATTTTGTTTTTGTAGTGTTTTAGAACTCGTGAATAAATATTGTGAGGAATAACAGGAAACAAAAATCCGAATGTTTGATTATAAGACAATAAAAACTTAATTATTTTCATGCATGCAACTCGAATGATTGTTTGTAAAAATGATTAGTTGTTTTGATTTGCCTTGCAGGCTATCTTTTCCTGCTGGCTCAAAGTACAGAGTTTCTGAGCAATGAGGGGACCATGATACTGCGTTTTAGTTAGTGTGAAAAGGAAGAGTGAATCACCAAGGATAAAATGGTTCACGTATATATATGGTGGGTCATCTCTAAGTTTAGAACAATGACATTCTACGATTGCCCCAACTGAATATTTATTTTCTAGTAATTCGTGTTTGTTAATTAGTAGAACCTTCTTAATGGATATGGTTTAGGTATGATATTATCTCCATATTTGTGAGGAAAATGATTTTAGTTTTCCTTCTCATATCTATACTTCAATCTATTACTTCTTTAGTATTAAAATTAAGTTAAAAAATCCACACAAAACAAAATTTAATTAACAGTACATCTAACTTAATTAGGAAAAAAGAAGATTTGAAATTTTGAACGTTATAATGGGAACTAATTCAATAATTTTTATTACTATTGTATTTAAAATTCTTTATGGGTATATAAATACACATATTATTAGTTTATGCATACATTAAACTATACTGTGTGGTTTATGATGCGGTGGATATCAAATTTCTATTTGATTTTTGTAAAGTGAAGAGTTGCACTTTAAAAAATAAAGTATATTCATGAGAATTATGATAAAATCAAATATGTGTGTGTGATCTATTATTATATTGGATATCAAAATCATGTTTTGACGGATTATTTTGTATTATCATTTATATGTTTAAAACTTAGGATATGTTTGGATTTTCGTTTAAAATACAGTGCATGAATTTTAAGAAAAATTTAATGATTTAGAAACTCAATTTTATAAAAGAAAGAGTTTAAGTGTTTTTGTAAATCCCATTTTGTCTTAAAAGTCTGTTTGTGACAATAAAACAAACATACACTTAATCATGTGCATGGTAACCCAATTGAACACCGTTGACATTTAGGAAGTCATGATTTGCACTAGTTATGCATCATTGTGACAATATTATGGTATGATTATATGCAAAAATAGATCTAGTTAATGCTAATTTACTAATTTACTTTAAGCACAAATTGTTCAGCTCAGCACTTGATCTCTGTTCTAGCCAGTAGCTAGTCACTAACAATGAGCACCAACGGGGCTATATAAGCACAAGTGTGAGCTATAGAGGTTGTTAGCTATGTTGATCTTAATTCAAGGTTGATCTTAATATACATCTTCGTGCTTACTGATTACCTATGATTTAATTATTCGGCATCGAAACTAAGTATAAGATCGGGCCTACGTCGAGTTTCCTTTAATTCTTTGGTAAAAAGTTATCCAAGCTTATTATAAAAATAATATATGGTTCAATTTCATCCAATTTAGATTTAATATCAAATTTAAGTTATAGCAATGTTTTGCATTTTGGTTTGTCTTAGTTTTTCAGTATTTTTAAAATTATTTATTTATTTATATTTATATAAATTTTAAAAGAGAAAAACACCATGACAATATAAAATATCATCCCGTCACAATTTATATGTATTAATAAATTTATTAGGTTTTCTAATAACTATTTTAAAAATTATAATGATGCATTATTTATGATTGAATGATAATATAAAATTATTTTAAATTTTGTATAATTATTAAATTCATTTTAAAATTAATTTTACTTTATTTACTAATAATTTTTTTAAATATAATATAGAATTAAATAACATCTTAAAACCTCATGAACTTTAAAAATGACATTTATATCATCATAAATAATAAAATAACAAAAGACCAATATTTGACTTTGATATTAATCATCATACAAGTCACATAAAGTTAATTAAAAGTGTGAAAAAAAATTATGTACTCCCTCCATCCTATAATAGTTACTGTATAACAAGATAAATAAATTTCAGAATAACTAATTTTTTCATTTACATCTTTTATAATATTAATAATAGATAAAAAATCTATAAATAAATTAATACATAAAATTAATTTTATAAAATTATTATTTTCTCTTGCTATTCACTACTAATTAGTTTTTCATTACGAGCAGGAAATATTATATTAAATTCTATTTCAATTATTATTAGATCAAATTTTGATTTTAAAAAAATAAATTGACGGTCTAAATTGATTTTGATTTAAATATTTGTTTGTTCTGATAATTTAGTGTATTTTTTTTTTGTTTTAATTTACGTTTGTTTGCTTTTAGTTTTTAAACCACTACAAATAATATTTTATTAGATCAAATTTTGATTTTTTTTAAAAAAATCAAATTGACGGTCAAAGTTGTTTTGATTTAAATATTTTTTTTGTTCTGATAGTTTGGTGTATATTTTTTTCTTGTAATTTTTTTGTTTTAATTATTATAAATTATGTTAAACGACTGCAAATAATATTTTAAACATTAAAAAAGTGATATCTAAAATTTTATAAAGAAAAAAAAAACATAATTTATAAGAATTAATTATTTTTTTTACAGAAAATCACTGAATTACAGGGTCTAAGCCATGAATTTAATTTGGTGGAAGGAAGTTGACTGGAGCGAGTGAAGTGAAGAAGGTACCGTCCATCGATTAGTTGAAATAGAAAGAAAGGAAAAGGAAATCCTAAAGACAAACATTGCTTCTCCAAATCCAACAAATGCATATATAAATATAATAACGCATAACACTTTATCAAACTGACATTTCTGATTTTCTTCGTTTTCCGAATCGGTTTCACTCACTCGCTCCATGACTCGGCGCACGCGATCATCTTCTTCTTCTTCTTCCTCCACCAAGAAATTCGAAGTTTTTGAGTTCAATGACGAAGACGAGAACGTCGAGAAGACCTCTCGGAGGATTCTCCGCAAGCTCGCGAACCCTAGCACTAGCAGGTCTCGCTCTTCCCCCGTCACCAAATACGACTTCCTCCAAGCCTGTAAGTCACACTCACTCACTCCATTCTTTCAATCTCTCCTTCCTTCATTTCTCATCATTCTTCTCTGCAGTTGCGAGCGGTACCAATTCCAAACCTCTCTCCAACGACGTTACCGCCGATCCTATTGACCTCGATTCCGAACAAGGTATGGATCATCCATGCACCAACTCTTTCGTCCTTCTTCGTGTGCCTGATTATCGTTTATGTGTTTTTTCTCATGTTTCGTGTGATTCAGAAGAAGATGAAATGGAGCGCTCACCGGTGGAAGTTGCCAACAAACCTTTAGAGGTTGTTGTTGACGACAGCGACGATGGTGATGGCGGCCGTGGTCACGATGTTGTTGATAATCAAGGCAAATGTGATATTCCGTGTTCAATAGACACACTGCTGCAACACTCCGCTGATGAAGAGATTCCAGGCCACTCTGATTTCGTTGAAAGCGATTTTGACTGGAAAGTAATTATTAATCATTTTCTTTTGCATGTCATGCTTTTCCTTGCTTCGGGCGAAAGAAAGTCGTGGATTTTTTCGTTGACTGTTAATTTAATTTTGTTACAGAATCAGTCACTTGATGTGGTTTCTGATGCCGCCGATAGTAATCAAATAAGTTCCTCTTCGACTTCAACTTCTACTTCAACTTCAAATCCCTCAGAAGATGAAGGTATTCTTTTTCCTTGCTTTAAGATTTTCCAAGCGACATTTGGGGTATTGTTGTTTTGCTAATCAGTACTGACCGTCTCTTATTATGTACTGGTTTTTTCTTTACTAATTGTCAGTTTTGATTCTTGTTATTTTAGTTAACTTCGGAGACCAGCTAGTGGAGCATGATTCTGCTGCATTTGAAATTGTAAGTGTACTTGTCATGATTTCATAATTATTTGCTTAATTGTGTTACCTGATTGTTGTAGTCTGTGGAGATTGCATATGAAAACTTCGGTTTCATTTTGGAAAAAAATGAAATTTGTTCTACGTTCTCTTATCTCTTTTGCTTTAGGGGGAAAGAAATCAGATTATGGCATTTTAAGTAATAGTATCATGACAATTAAAGTAGGAGAGACCACAAAAGGAAGGAATGAGGGAATGTGGGAGAGTGTGTGTGTGTGTGTTTTTAAATGAGAAACTTTTTTTTATTGGCAAATGTTAGTTGTTAATTGTTAGTTTTTTGTTAGTCTGGGATTCGAACCCATGACCTCTCCTCTTCACCACCAAGCCAACCTTATAACTAACGGGAAACTTCTTAAGATAAGAAATGGGAACCTTTAATGATAGCCTTCAGATTACATTTAAAAACAACTGACAACTAAGACTAAAACACCCTTAAGTGAATGCATGTGACTCTATTATCTTCATACTCACGACAATTCACATTCAGGAATCATCAGACTTGTTATTGACTTGCTTAATCAAACGAACTCCCGCCGCCGCCATATCTCATGCTTGACTTTGACAACCCTCTGTAATACCAAAATGAAAACACCCTTGGCTTCCCATGCAACCCAAACAACAAAGGCCTCTTGCTCCAAAAATCATTACTCCATCACCAATTCTGTCACGACAAAGCCATGTCAGCTTCCATCGCCATCCTCTCCGATGCGAGACTCCACTTGAACCCAAACAAATAAGACCTCTTCATAAGAAAATCCCTCACATTGAAATGATCCTCTGAATTAACGTTCACATGGTTTTGGTTCTTTCTCGGAGAGTGCTCATTGGCAAAGGATGGTGGAAAATTGTGTCATTGTCGAGGTTTTGAATGGTTCTCACGACCATCATCGGTGGAAAATTGGCATAAAGGGTGAATCAGTGTTAATCTTAGTCTTAAAATTGATTTGATTTTGATTACTTGTTGATGTTGAAAAAAAATTATTCATGTGAAAACTCATCACAGGATAATTTGAAATTGGAAGAAGTGTATGTAGAAAATTATTATGTTAAATGACCTAAAAGGTATGTGTGGTGTTGAGATTCCTTTTAAAGGAATGTTGTATAAAATGGAATTATTTATTTCCTTGCTATAGTGTTATGTTATTCTGCACTTTTGTTGGTTTTCCTAATGGTTGATATGATAGACCTCTTTTTTTTTTTACAATTATTTTGAAAACTAAAATCTGTTATTTTTTCACCCTTTTTGATACTCTTCAATTCATTTGGTTTGCTTGTGATCTGATCTGTCAACTCAGTCTTAAAAGATAGTTTCTAAAACCCTGTTTATTATTGTACATACATGTAACTATAGATCTTTCATTGCAATGGTTTTTATTTAATAATATTTGCTTTAAAGTGAAATATTTTATGCTTAATCTAGTTCTTTGCGACATTGAATGCATGTATGAATTTCTTTTTTTCCAATAAACTGTACTGGTTTCTTATGTGCAGAACGACATAGAAAAGGTGGTTGATGTCATCCCTGATTTTATTCAATATGAGGATTTATATTCCACTAGGTCTTGGTTAACATTCTCATGCAACTCCCTGAAACTTGACGGCTCAACAATCAATAGAACGAGGGAAACTTTTAAAATTGAGTGGGCAACTGAAGAGATTATAAAAATTGAATCATATTGGTTTGGAAATGTAAGTTGCTTTTTCTTTTCTTCTTTTTTTCTTGTTTTATTAATCTCTCATAAATAAATTTGATTGTCTTCTGTCTGTAGATTGAAACAGCCTCGATCATCCTTATCCTTAAACCAAAGGATTATACAGAAGCTGAAAATACAAATCAAAATCCAGGTGTGACTATTTTTGAAATTTATGTTAATGATATTTTTTATGTGCATCAATACAGAGTATATATGTTCTCTCCTTATGTTTTTAAATTTGAAATTCTTAATTAATTGCAATTGTGTTGGTGAGTATATGGATATGATTTTCATTTCATTTATCCTTTTTTTTTTTATTTGATTTGATATTCCATTTTAATAAATTCCCTTATTCAAGGATAATTTAGACGGACACCATACTATTTGCTGGTTATAATTTTCTGTCTATTTTTTTATTTTTAGGTTGATCATCTTGTTATAATTTAGACAGATGTACCTCATGTCAAACCTATCAATAATTTGCTTAACAATTTGTGCAGGTTTTAAGCTGTTGAAATTTGCAGTCTATGATTCGTGTTGGTACAAGGCAGAAGAGGCAATCAAACTATTGGACATGAGATACACAGATATATGGAGTACATTTCTTGAGTAAGAATGTTATTTGTAATTCAATGGAGTGTAAAACATATTTTCTAATTGTAATGATGTTTGCTTTTATAACCCAAATTATGTATTTTACTATTTTTATGGATCAAAGAAAGCATGACAAATTCTCTTATCATCACTGATCATAGGAAATGAAGAGCAAGGCTGAAGGTGTATCTATATAATGTTGTGCTCTCTCTGCCTTAATTAATATATAATTCAACAGGGTGATCATTTTCAACTTAGATAGATTTCATATGTCTATATCAATTTGTATTATGTTTTAGTATCTCATCCTATTTAGTTTTCAGTTTCTGTCGTGGTGAGATGGATTTCAGTTTGTATTAGTTTCCAGTGTTGTTTTTCGTGAAATGTTATCCTCATTTTGTCTTTCAATAGTCTTTTTTTTGGATGCTTTAATACTTAACTGTTCAATTGTCTGTTGCTCAATATTATAAGGTGTTTATTAGGGTTACATTTTATTCCCCCATGCAGTATTGATGAAGAAAACAATGGAAATATTTCTGCATTGGGGAAGGACTGCTTTTTCTCTCAAAAGCATTATTTTCCCAAGTAAGTCCAACATTTTTACTTCCGTTATTGCACTTTTTTGAAATATGATCTGTGGCATCGAGTGTTATAATAAACATACCCTTAGCTTGTTTTTGCATGCCACTCCATAAAGCTTGGTTCTGATGGTTAAAATCTTTTGACTTTTGTGCATTTATTTAGCAATTCTATTTTTGGTATTAGGAAATCTCTATCAGTTTAGTATGATAATTATTGATGAGAAATTATTTGTTAATGTAATAATGTATTCTGCAGCTTTGATGAGGCTTTTGATGAGGTTATTTATCCGATGGGGGAGCCTGATGCTGTTTCTATTAGTATGAGAGATATTGAGCTTTTACAGCCTCAGACATTCATTAATGATACTATCATTGACTTTTATATCAAGTAAGCATAGTAGCAGAAATTATAACCTTTATGGATTCAAGCCGAGGATGTTTCTGCAATTTATTATTCAGAAAGTAGTGTTCACCCATCTTTTCTCATAAATGCACATATTTGATCTTTATCAGTCTCACTTCGTTTTTTAGCCTGATAGAAATTGATTTGAAAATCTTGTTATAAAATTCCCCATTGTTTGTCATATGAACTGACATTTGCTAAATCTGGCATATCTATAGGTATTTGAAAAGTAAACTCCCAACTGATGAACAGAACAGGTTTCACTTTTTCAATAGCTTCTTCTTTCGTAAGCTTGCTGATTTAGACAAAGATTCATCAAGTGCTTGTGATGGTAGAGCAGCATTTCAACGTGTACGCAAATGGACAAGAAAAGTGAACCTTTTTGAAAAGGATTATATCTTCATTCCCGTAAACTACAGGTAATAGTCCCAGGCAATATCTTGCTTGCAGCATATGGATTTTGTTGCCTCTCAAGAATTATATGTGTCTTGATGACAGTCTTCACTGGAGTTTGATTGCCATTTGTCATCCGGGTGAAGTGACATGCTTCAAAGGTAAGATATCTTTCCTTTGAGTTATTGTTCTATTTCTTATTCGGCTATTCTTCATGTTATTTGATTGTCTTGTCGATGAAGAAATTAATGAATCTTCCAAAGTAGCTTGCATCTTGCACATGGATTCCCTTAGAGGAAGTCATAAAGGTCTCAAGAATGTTTTCCAAAGGTAGCTTGCTGATAGTTTCCAAAGGTCTCTTCTTAGAATTTCATTCCATACAAAAATTGTTGATATGAACTACAAAATTTAGTTGAAATGAAACTTTATTTAATCAAGTAAAAACTTGTTTAAGTAGAATTCATCTGTTTTCTGTCATTGTACTGAATCTGACAATGCTTTCTTTTATATCTTTTGAAATGACAGTTACCTATGTGAAGAATGGAAAGAGAGGCACAGTAATGTGGTGGATGATGTTTCTTCTAAATTTTTACATCTGAGATTCATCTCACTTGAGGTAGTCTCTTTCATATAAATATAAGGAATCCAGTGCAACTTTTTATTGACTTCTGTTTTTTCTTTCTTTTCTATTTCAGCTCCCCCAGCAAGAAAATTTATATGATTGTGGTCTCTTTTTGCTACACTATGTGGAACGTTTTCTGGAAGAAGCTCCAATGAACTTTAACCCTTTCATGATAACAAAGTCCTCCAACTTTGTGAGTGGACTGCCCATTGCATCAAAACTTGAACATGATATGTAATATCATTTTGCATTTTCAGTGATATAATATTTGACTAAGTTTCATTTCAATTTCTCAAGTAGCATCATTGTTGTTGTATCTTGCATTCATGATTCTCCAATCAGATGATGCTCTGGCTGGTTCCATCAAGTGCTATGCTGGACAAGAAAATTTTAGGAAAGTCGTGACAATATGCATGCTCCTATGGCACTCTGCCTTTTTTTTTCTGAAATTAAGAAGAGATTAGGGAACTTCAATTAAGGAATATATGAGCTAAACTAATGAAGTCATTCCCTGCATTTAGTTCAACCAAAGCAGTGAATGTCTAAAGATGACTTGTCATAAGCTGCTGTAAAAATATTTTATTTGGAGAAATCTTTTGAGCAATTGATTACATATTGTAGACATGATATGTGAAATGGTTCCTCGACACATAATTCAGTTCATTACATGTACAAATGATGCTCCTATTTTTCCTTACAGTGTCTTTTTATCTCCTCCCAAAGATTGTAATGTTCTTATGCAAAGTGTTTTACACTCTATTCTGTTTTTTATCATTTATTTATTTATTTTACATAAGCTTGTCAATTTTTGATTGCATTTGGTACTTGTGTTAGGGTGTATCAGATGTGTGTTTGGTTGCTTGTGAGTTTACCTTTATTTTACCGACTGGGTTACTTAGATGAATAGTCTTTCTTAATTACCAACATTCTACATGTGTCTGTTTTTAGTGGCACCTGCATTTATAAAAACATCTTGACACTGGTCTGTGTGAGATGCTACATGTTTCATTTGTTAATATTTGCAGTTGAGTCACAGTTAAATTTCTCTTTTTTTCAGTTGAGCAGTAATTGGTTCCCTCCACCAGAGGCTTCTCTGAAACGATCTCATATACAGAACCTAATTTATGATATATTTGAAAATAATTCTTTGCATGCACCTCCTACTGATTGCCTTGACAAAGGTCATCCCTCTGAAGATCCTTCCATTATTGTCAATCCCAAAGTGGAAGAAGATTCCCTAAGGGGTTGTTATCCAGCCTTGTGGCATGGGAAAAATCCTTCGAATTCCTCTACTGAACTGGAGACTACTGATATTCAGTATCCAACAGCTTCACACATAAGAGTTCCAATATGTTTGACAGGTTCTGGACTTGTTTCCAAGGACTTACAAGCGGCTGTTGTAACTTCACATTCTGATTGTCTGCAGATGCCAGCATGTCATCAGAGGGGCTTCCTGTCACCATTAGAGGTAAAGGAATTTCAATCATTGAATTGATTACTGTGATTATTAATATTAGTTTCATATTATCTTCAATTTGTTCCTATTCTGCTGGTATGTTTTCTACTCAACGTTAGCCTACCTTGAAAGACGACCCAGGGTTGCTAAATGCAGATCCTATTAATTTTCTATCTGGAATTGTCATAATATAGATGTATGTGTTTATTAGAAGCTTTAACTACATATTTTTTAGGTGTCTGAGTCATGTTAAAAGCATTTCTACGGCAGATGGAATTAAAAGGAATGATCTACCGGCAACATAGTTTCAGCTTCTGCCCTTGATACAAGGGGGTAGGCGAACTTGGACAGCCTGTGAACAATTCATCCCAAAACTCAAATATATGCCACTAAATCACAAAAGTAAAATATAAATGAAATGTGTAGAAAAATTCATTAGTTTGACATTTAGAATAAAAAAAGCTTGTGATATTTCACAGGCTAGAATGTCAAGTGAAATAAAATGGTTACCCAGTTATTCATCTGCTTAAAGTAGTTAAATCGACAGCAAAAATCATAAAGCAACTGAAGAGTTCCACTTTTCTTGCTCTAATACAGGAAATTGAAGAGTCTGGTGAGGAGACTGCTTTATCATTAGAGAGAGAAAATTCTCAGGTTGGTATATTGGCATATGATTTCCCATCTACATATGTCAGCAATGATCATAGAGCATCAGAAACATTTCAGGATGGATTCTCTGTAAATTTTGTGGAAGCTGTTGAGAGCCATTCTCATTCAAGAACATCGAATACAGCTACTCATGAAGACCAGCCTCTTGAGAAAATCGAGGAGTCCAGCATTCCAGACAAGATAGTACTTGAGTATTTATCAACCTCTGGCTCTGGTGATGATGTTAAAGACTACATTGTTCCGGATTCTCCTGACGCAAATGATGTTGATGTGAGTGTTAAGTCTCGTTCCTCAGTCCGGAATAATATGAATTCAGCAGCCCATCAAATATTTGATTTGACTCACAATACAAGTGTTGAAGATAATACTTTAGTTAGCAAGGAAGAGCCACTAGCATTTGATTCTGATGAACGAGATGCCAAGAGGCCAAAGCTTATGAATGCAGGTGGTCCAAGTCGCAGATTCACTAGAAGCATGATAAAAAGAACGTGTAATGTCGTGTAAATAGTGTTAGTAGCAGCAGGGTGGTTATAAGCAAATTAAATGTTAATATATGAAAGCATTAACCGCAAACCAATGACGTAGGAGAAAAATAGCTCAAAAAGGTTTTGACCGTGTCAACATGTGGCCCCAAATGGTGAAGCATTTTGCGTAAACCCCTTGCCTCACACCACTGCAGGATGACGTATAAAAATGTATAATTTTTTGGTATAATTTTGGTGGGACTGTTTTAATTTAGACAAAGCCGCCCAAACTACTTCATTGTGTAAATATATATAGTATTCTAAACGTGTAAGTATCGTTTAGCCCTTTCTGGTTCATTCATAATATTTAATGTTAGTTTGGTTTGTCCTCTTTTCTCAAGATGGATGAACCAGCCTAACAGGTGATCAGTGACTAATATTTACTGAAAAATATGTTCAAGTATTCTGTTCAGGACCATAACTCGGATTTTGTTTGGGTGTGTTTAGTTAGATTTTCACATACACTCACGAACTATTTAATTTTAGTATTCTTGATCTAATAACTTTGCCCTAAATGTTAGTGTACATTTTTTACAGAGTCGTGGGTTAAGAATTTAAAAAAGGAAAAGTTTTATTGAGAATCATATGGAATTACTTTTAAAAATGATAAGAGTGTATTTTTATGCATTTTAATAAACAAAATACTTTTTTAAATAAAAAAGTTCAAGAAAATTAATGTTGATAAAAAAAGATGAAGTGATGAATTAGAAATGTGCCTTTTGTTCAGTAAAATTATTTTTGATAAAAAAAAAAAAGATTTTGAACTGATGAACTAGAATGTGTTGACGGTTTTGGAGATTTGATTTTGAAGATTAAACAAACAGGTACAATGAGTGTGCATAGAAGAGAGTGCATCTCATAACTAGTTAGACTCTTTTATCCAATCTCACGCAAATCCAACAGTCAAGAGCCCTTTCCCACTTGACATCTCTGGTTCCTCAGCTGTCTTTGAATCAAGTAATTTTCCTACTTGCAATCTCAGGTCTGAACTAGAAATCACAACTCCTTGAAAGCAACTTAATCAGAGTTTTAAAAACCGACTTGGACTCTCTTTGAATCAAGTAATTTTCCCACTAACAATCTCAATTCTAAACTAAAAATCATAACTCCTTAAAAGCAACTTAATCAGAGTTTTATAAACCGACTTGGACCCGGTTGGTTTATAAGAGGATAGTTTCACGGCTTGTGACTGTAGGAATATCCGACCACAATCCCAAATAATAAAAAAATAACAGCAAATAGAACATCCCAGAAATCAAAAGATCAATCCTTGGAGCTGGTCAAAGAAAAAAGTCAAGAAATTTTGCCACGATGAGAAGAAACAACAGACAGACAGACTAAGAACTTTTCGTGTCGGGTCGGATATAATGATCCGAAAGTTGGGTGGTAAGTTGCTCTCCGTATATTAAAAAAGAAATATCAAAGTTCGAGGAGAAGGTGAAGGGTGAGGCAATGCAGATAATCGGAGCGTTTGAGGTTTTGCCAAAGCTCGGGGTTTTCGATCTCGATTACACTCTCTGGCCTTTCTACTGGTTCGTTCGTTAACCTAATTTAATCTCATTTATACTCTCTAATGAAATTATTATGAATTGTTATTGAAATTTCAGTGAGTGTCGATCGAAGCGCGAAATGCCTTCTCTGTATCCCCACGCCAAAGGCATATTGTTAGCTCTCAAAGAGAAAGGTATCGACGTTGCCATCGCTTCTCGCTCTCCAACCGCTTTCCTCAACAAACTGAACCATCCAATCCACCTAATATCTTCGGAATGAATTTATTTATTTAAGTTCACTTGTGATTATTTATTTTTTTTGTTCAGGAAATAATATATTCCAGTTGGACGCACAAGACGGATCATTTTCAGAGAATTCATTCGAGGGCCGGTGTCCCCTTCAACTCCATGCTCTTTTTGGATGATGAGAATATGAACATCCAAGCTGTAATGCATAGTTTACATACTCACTCTCACTTCATTTTATGTTTAATTCGTTGGATCATCATTATCATTATCATTATCATATAATTGTTGTCATAGGTGTCTAAAATGGGAGGAGTGACTAGCATTTTGGTTGGAGATGGGGTAAACCTTGGGTCGTTAAGGGAAGGCCTTACACAATCCTCTCGAAACTGGAATGCCTCACAGAAGAACAAGCAGAAATGGCTTTCCAAGTACTCCAACAAGACAGACACTTCCAACCCCGCTGCATGAAATTTAACATCCCATTGATTTTTCTCTCTCTGGATTCTGTTCAGAACCACAGTATTCTTTTGTATCAGTCGTTTCCCATAAAATAAAATGAAGCAAACTGGGATCTTAGTATCAGCGACAGAGACTCGTATGCACATGGGAAACCTGGTATTTCCAGCAGCTATATGCTTGAATATTCAGTTGGAATTCTATGGATTTGATTCAGAAACTATTTGATGAACATAAATAGAAGGCACAGCTTTCGTCCTGTTGCCTGTTGTGAGTGTTGTTATTGTTATACAGCGTTGATGTTATTGGAAAGTAAAATTCACTATACCGGAAATTTTAGATGGTAAAATTTGAAGAGGTAACTCCGTCGGTCTCGTTACAATTATTGTGTAAGAAAAAGAAATATCTCAAAATAATTATTATTTTAATTTTTTAATGTAATATTAATTTTTTTATTTTTTTATGATATTAATGATGTGAAAAAATATAAATTAATGATGATAAGATTAATTTTATAAAATTATTATTTTTTTATTTATTGATTGATTTTTGTTAGTCCATGTAAAATAATTTAAAATATAATAATTATAATGAAAAGGAGTACATGATATTCCCGAATACACCGAAATATACATTGGTTTGGTACTATTAAATTTAAAATGTGCTAAAAACAAGTTAATGCAACTTCTGCATAAATTATCAAAGAATTCAATCGTTTAAATAGACTTGCCCATGTGGCTAAAGAACCAGAAAGAATATTTCCAACACTTTGTCAATAGTTTTGACCACTCATCTAATCAAAACGTCTCAAAGAAACGTGTGGCAATTACTGAAACAACAAAACATAGATAGATATCGTCAATTACTCAGTGTTTAAGCATCCGGTTGTGAGCCTCCAAAATCGAGTTTCACAAATGCATCACTGAGCTGTCTTCTACGTTGTCCGTTTAATGTGTCTTGTAACGTGTCACTGCAACCCAAATGCAAAGCTAAACATGTACTTAAACAACAGAATACGCCGTTTTATCTTCGGCTCCTTCTATATGCAGATGTAAGATGTTTGATGTCCTGCTTGCTTGTGAAACGGGCAAACGGCCAACACCTGCATGTTCCATAGAACTTCTCAGATGACTTATTAAATGAAAAAGTACAGTGTAGCACTCAATGAGACTAGTTAAAACATGGCTTAATAAACTTGACGATCAAAATTGCATATTTGTAACTGAATTCCTCTTTAGAAAATTTGAGAATACAAATATGCAATTTTGATTCTCAAGTTTATTTATAACTGAATTCCTCTTAGAAAATTTGATCACTTTATTGTTTTTTTTATCAAAAATCTTCAAATTCTCATTTTTACTCAATTTTCATACTCATAATTCACTGACTAAAGCATCAAATTTTATCCAAAATTAAAAGAATTTCTATTTTTCCCCTCTTTAAATCTTAAATCCTACAAAATCCTTTTAATATTTTCAAATTCTCGCTAAATTTTTAATTTCTAAACCTTTAAAATTATTTCATATCATAAATTTTTCATAGACCCCACAAATATTACAATAAAAAAAATGAGAATTTTTTATGTTTTAGGTGAAAGAAAATTGATGAAAGAACTAAATTTACTTAATTTTAAAAATAGAAAAACTATTAAACTTGAAAATTGCAAAAGAACCAAAAGTACAACTAAACCTTAAAATATCAATCATTAGTTGTGGTCTTATGAAACAAAATAGCACCAACTTGTATACAATTATGGGAAATTTTTGGATATATGAAGTATTCACATGGCAAATTCAGTTAATCCTTCTCTGAATGTCAGCCCAGAGTATTGTCCTCAATAGTGTTATAACATAATAGTAAATGACATTTGTATTATTGAGAAGATGACGGGTAATAGGGTTTTACTAAAAAAAACCTTAAATATATTTTTTATCTTTAATAAATATTCGATTTTTATGTTTGTTTTCTAATAAATATTTGTTTTAAGTCCCTAATAAAAATAATTTTTTTTGTTCTTAACATTTATTTGTAGTTCCTCATTACTTAATAAATTTTGTGTTTGTTCTCTAATAATTATTTTTTATTAGTTATTAGTCAGGACTAAAACAAAATTCGCTAATTAAAATATCAAAGATAAAAAGTAAAAGTATTATTTTATTAGGGACTCAACGCAAAATAAAATTTTATTAGAAAATAAATAAAAAATTCAAATATGCAAATGCAAAGAGGATATTATTAGATAATAAATAAAAAATTCAAAAATATGAGGTTCAGGAAAAAAATATTATAAGCTTCCTATCTACAGCCTATTCATTAACTGCATTTTCAATTTATAGTTTTGAGGGACAGTTTGCCTACCTGTGCATTTAATGTCATAAACAATTAAACATGCCAATGCGAAGAGGATATTATTCTGAACCTGTACCTTTCTGGCGTTTCCATCAGCAAGATTACACATTCCTTTTCTGATCTACATATGCAAATTATTAACCTCTCTCAATGGGGATCGTCCATCAAAATTTTCTTCAGTTTTTTTAGTTGTGGGAGGAAAAAGAAGATCATTTGCACTATCTCTAGCAGACTCATGTGGCTTGTCACAAACTACTGAACCCATTGCTATTTCATTTTCATCTTCAGAAGTATTCAACACATTCCCCAACATCTCCATCAATTGCATATCCCCACTAGACAACTCTCCAATTCTGCCAAAGATGACTTCAAAATGTACCAGCATATCTTCCCTTTCTGTCGATAAGTTCATGATGTCTAGCAGTAAATTTCCGTTCTCAAACTTGAGCTCCGTTATCATGAATTCCATGGTCTGCTGTTTATCCGTCAATTTTTCATTTTCAAACTTCAAGGCTTCCAGTGACGCTTGAAGCTGCTCTGCTTCTTGTTTTAAATGGAAGATTGATTCTTCTGATTTCACTATTCTCGTGTTCTTTTCTTCAATTTCTAGCTTTGCCAGGTATTCTGCATTTTTCAACGCGTCCCTAAGCACACTGACCTCAATCCACTTTTCCACTTGTTTTGAGAAAGAAAAACACAGCGCACCTAACAAATCTTGCTCTGATGCTGTAGCTAGCCCCTGAAGGTGCTCAATAGTTCGATCTTTCACATCTTTAATCTTCAAAAGAATTTCTTTCTCCTGCTTGAGGGCTTTCTCTGCATCCAGCTGGGCATGAATTGCATCTTCTAATTCTTTTTCCATGGATTCTTGCTTCAAGCAGCTGATGGCTATATCTTTATGAAGATCCTTTATGCAGCATTCCCTCTCCTCTACTATTTGAATAAGACCCTCATTCTCTTGCTTACATCTTTCTGCTTCCTTCATTTTCTCTGCATTGCACCTTTCCAATAAACCAATCTGCAGTAGAAGATCTTCGGTTTTTCTTTCCTGATCCTTGACAATACAGAGAAGATTTTCATTGGCCTGCTTAAGGGCTTGCTCAGTCTCAATATGCGATAGAAGGGAAGCTTTCATCTTTTTACTTGTTCCCTGAATTTCTTCATAAGAAACTTTAAGGGTTTCAGCAGTAGACTTCCAAACCTGTACTTCACAATCTAATCGAGATATTTCATCATTTTTACTGGCTATTTCATGTTCCAGCACTTCTAGAGCCTCAAATGCCGCACTTCTTTCATATTGTAGGGTGTATTCCATCTGCAGCAGTTGCTCTTCCAAGATTAGTTGACCCTCAGATGATTCCTCGAGCTTTTTCTTTTGTTGTTTAAGCTCTTCCTCCAACAGAGAGTGTTGTTGTGCAGCTTGTGCCATAGTTTTTAGAGACTTGTCTTTCACTCTCAATTGCTCTGCAGAAATTAGAACCATGTCTTCATTCTCTTTGATATCAAATGCTTTATCAGGGTCTGCCCTGCCCCTGAATGATTTGGAGTAAGCCTCAGCAAGTTCAGATTTAAAGATCAAGAGTCCCAAGCGATTCTCTTCAATGGCATAATAACAATTTTCCAATTCCATCTCAAGCTCCCTTATTTCTTGTTCTTTGTTGGTCAGTGTAGACTTATAAGTAACAATATCTGCTTCCATCTTTGCCACTTGATCACCCCATTGAGATTCTTTAGACTTGAGAATTGAGGCGCAGTTTTTATGCACCTCTTCCAACCGTCTAAGCTTGTTGCGGAGCTTTGATGTTACTGAATTTGCTCCACCATTATTGATCTGAGCTTCCCTGAGTTCTTTAAGTAAATCTCCCAATTCCTTATTATCTTGTTCAAGTTGAACAATTTTACGTTCCAGTTCTCTCACCACCATCTCTTTCTCTCCTAGTGAGTTTCTCATCTGTGCTATTTTGTCATTTCTCAGAATTGTCAATAGTTGTATCTCTGACTTCTTTTCCTCATATTGAGTGAAAACATTCTCAAAGCTAGACTTGAATTCAGAAAATTCAACCTCCAGGAGTTTCCTTCTGCTCTCTTCATGAGCCAATGCATGGTTACACATCTCCAAACGTGACTGAAGTCCCTCCACATTTCTTGTTTGAGAATCCAAGCTAATTTGCAAGGAAGACATTTCCTCAAGCAACACAGATCTCTCCTTGTTCCACTCCTCCTTGCTCAATCGGAACTCAACTTGAAGCTTTTCATGAGCTTCCTCAAGATGTTTAAACTGTTCATTCCTCCATTTAATCTTATCTTTCATGCTGATATTCTCTTCCTCCAGTTGCAGAATCACGTCATCTCTTCGTTTCAGCATTGTAGCTTGCTGTGCTTTTTCCTCTGCATCTGAACACTTTTTCTCTGCAGCCAACAAGAGTTCCTTAAGGTTCGAAATTTCGCTGGCACAAGCATTCTGCTCCAGAGAACCATTTGTTGCTCTCACTTCAACTAAAGCCAACACCAGCTCTCTATTACTTCCCTCCAATTCGAGCAACCTATCAGTAGAACTTGCTTGGATCTTTTTATTCTCCGAACTCAAATGTGCAACGTGTGCTTCCTTTTCGTGCAAACTAGACTTGAGATCTTCTAGAATTTTCTTCAGTTCATGGATCTCCTCAGACTTGAGATCGAGCTCACGTGCCTGTACCTCAGCCAGCTTCTTAGTTTCTTGAAATTTGAGAAATTCTTCGGCACGATCTCTCTTCAAACCGTCGAAAAGTTGTGTTTTGAGTCGGCATTCAGCCTTGAGTTTCTCCACTTCTGCTTTGGCAGTGTCCAACTCAGTATACACATTGTCCATTCTATTCTCCCCCTTCCAACACAGATTTTAACTCAGTAATGATATAATATTATAATAGAGACGGACACAATATTATATGCTAGAGCACAAATCGAAGTCAAACAACAAAAGATTTGATTTGAGAAATTAAAAGATGATTGAACAATGGCAACCGAAGCGGATCAGAGAAATGACACATACGTGGAATTGAAACGTATTCGTATTAATGAATAATGAAACAAAATCTAGGGCACGCGATGTGAAGAGTAGATTAGATTTGGTTTACCTGGGCGTTGTTGAGAAAGGGAACAAAAGACAAAGCTGAATCTCATGCGATTCGCTTCAATGAAACAGCAGCGGCAAGGACGCGCTCTTTTTCAATTTTGAATTTCCAAGGTTAGTGTACGGACGGACGGGGAACCAAGACAACAGACACTATATTTTCAATTCTTAGCTTTTAAGTATTTGTTTATTGAAAAGAAAAAAAAAAGTCGTTCTTTGCATTTCTTGCTTTTATTTTGACTAGGCTCCTTTATTTTAAATTTTTAATATATGATTTTTTAAAAGTTAAACCGTATGTTTAAATATGTTTATGTTTACTACAAAATTAAAAAAAAAAAAAAGAATTGGTTGAGTTTTGTTTCTGATTATATCTTCGTATGCACATGATAGGAAGAGGTCCAAAAATAAGTGATTAAGAAAAACTGAATTCATGGTTTAGGGAACACTTTCACTCCTTGTAATTTTCAGATCAAAGTGACTGTGCAAGTCTGACTCTGAATAGAGACACTACAGTGTGGGACTCCAGTACCCATGTGACATAATAAGTCATATGGTTCAGACTTCAATTTACTTAATTCACACTTTATTTCCCGTTAATTTTAAAACATGCCTTTAACATACATGTTTGACACTAGTAATTAGAAATAATTTGTGAACAAACAAAAACTTAAATTCAAATTAAAAAGTATTACATATTAATTTTATTATTATTAAACATTTCTAAATAAAAAAGAAATATCGAGAGACACTCAAGTTGCACCTGCACTGTAGGATTTTTAAATTTTGACATTTTGGCACATTTTCACTCTCAATTGCCCGGTGAACTGATGACTAAGGTCACATGCATTGTAGAGGTTGAACATGAGATCAAGCAAAATCACTGTCATTTAATTTGTGAGAAGGTGTGAGAGCCATTTTGTGGTCTTCAATTGCAGGGTTTTTTTCTGGACTTCGGTGCTGTAAGTTGGAAGTGTCTCATCGAAGCTTAAATCAGTGAGTGGATTAAATATACAATAGAGAAAAATGCATCTACTACATGTTAACTCAAAAATATTTCTTTCAGTTAATGCAACCTATATAACCTATGCTGAGGGAAAATATTCAATTTATTCTGTTTGGTTGGTAAGCACCAAAACTTCAAGCTTGTTACTAGTTTGAGGGAAAGTATTCAATGTGTTCTGTTAGCAGTTTTTCCACTGGGCATTAACTAATCAATGTAGTAGTGACCCAGGGTTTAATGTAAGCTAAAATATTTCTTTGTTCAGTTATGTATTTACATTCACTTTTTTTGGCTAATTTTGTTGTTATGCACTGTATTGTATACTTGTCAATGTATCATGTTCCTTGATCTCCTTAGGTGGCATTTCGAGCAAAAGTAGGAAAGAGGTATCAGCTTCCTCTTAAGGGAATAATTCCTGAAGAATTTGGATTGGTAAGCAGTATGTTTTCTTTTTGTATCCCAATAATTGTTCCCACTGTTTTCTATGTCATTTTCCTCCTATTTTCATTAAATTGATATTAGTTCAGAGTGAAAAAAATAAGATTATAATTGTTTTATTGTTTTATCCTGCTATTTCAAATCTGGTTTTGAATCATCCTTTATTCTAAATGGCTCTGATTGAAGCATGCCGTATGTTGATTTGCAGTCCATCCAAGCAGGGCCTGTTGTTGGATTTGTGTACTTGGCCCCTGAGGATCCTTTTTTGATCCTCTTCAATCGGCTGAGGCTTCAGCAATAGGGTTTTGCTGTACATATTGTAAATTCTTTCTACAGATTTTGTTGGTAAGTTCTCCGCATTTAAGATTTCATAGAAGCAGTTACTAATGATAATATCATATTAATCTTCTGCACAAAAAATTAATTAATTCATTAAAGTTAATTGAATAAGTTGTATGAGTTGTTGTATATCTTCTGTTAATTGTGTTTGATTCCTACGGATCAATAAAAGCAAAGAAATTATATTGTTGGCATGTTTAGTGGATAAAATTATCTGCTTGGCTGGAGCAAAGTGCTTGTTTTTATAACAAAGTATTTGAAGCTACTTGTTAGTAAATATTTGTTTTATAATTTAAAATTTATAATATATATTATTTATATTAATTTTATTTTATAAAATAAAATATTTATTTTAGGATCTGTTACGTAAAATTAGATTTTTTATCTTTTTAAGATTTTATTTTAATGAGTCAATAATTTGTTAGGTTTGGTTTGACACTAGTAAGTTAGTTTCTAACTATCATATTTTTATCATTGCATAAGGTGGTGTATGTCTATATATATTTCTTTTCTCCTCTCTAAGAAAGACACAAGCACAATAACAATCTAGTTTCTTTCTTTCTAAAATTTTCTCTTTCTTCTCTTATAAAAAAATTTATGTTTGAGAGCAAGAGCATTAATGTTAGAAGGTTGGGGATGCCTTCGCTGCACACGATCGGAACCAATGGGTTGTCGTATCTTGGGAGAAGAGCGCAATCAGATTTTCCTATCAGTGCAGTGAAAGTGTTTTCTCTCTAAGGATAGTGTTTGCGCACTTCAATCTAAGCTAAATATTTATTCTCCTAATTTATTTTTTTCCTTGTGTTTATTGTATGGTATAGTGCATTGTTGATTCATGTAGTGTCAATTAAAGTTATTTTGTTATTTAATTCAAGGCTTTGCATTTTTCTTCTTATTTATTCCTTTCATTTTATTTTATTTTTCTAACACTTTTTTGTGATGATCTCTTATGGTATTCTAGTGTTTGTTTAGCATTGATTGGGTGTTAATGAAGTCTAACTTTTTCCTGGGCCAAAGGAAAGTAAGCATCTAGCTTATCAAAATAGAAATTCAACTTTTATCTGCTTTGTAATGTTGAGTGTTAAGTATTAGTTGGTAACCTTTATTTTAAGAAATAATAATTTTTCCTGGTTGTTGTAATTTTAAAGTTATAAAATCAATTCATGAACTTTCTATTGATTTGGGCACATATCTTGATCACATTAAACAGTTCAAAATGAATTCTACCAAATTCTAAACCAAATGTTTGCTTAATCTATATATGCAATAAGTTTTTCTAGTTTGTCTTTTCTTTTTAATCCGGTTTTCCATGGAATTGTCATAAAGTGCCTGATGATTTTAATAACTTTTCTATCAAGATATCATGTAGCCAGGCTTCTTTAATATGATTGAAGATTCTAACTGTTTTTTGTTGGTTCCAGACTTCCAGGTTTTGTTGAATGCTAGCATACTTTGTGCTTTAATGGAAATATAACATTAATCACTGCGGGGTCTTCCGTTTGAGTTATACAGTATTCAATTTTGGCTACAAAATAGCTATTTCACGGTTATCAGAATGAACAAAAAAGTTGTCCTAATATAGGTTTTCACATCCCCCTTCTTTTCTGTACAGCTTTTGAAGATTTCCATCAGAACTATCTTTCTTCCAAGCAACGTACTGAACATATAGAATCGGGGGATTTGACTACTTTCCAGTTCTTACTTGATGACTTGGTATCTTCAGCACATTTTCTGTAGCTTGACTAACTAGAAGCTAACTACATACTGAAGTGGTATTCATGACTTCAGAACCAGGCCACAACGTAAAGCCCAATTAATATCTCTTCATTCCTGTAGTACTGTGTTCACATGGTATCTTTGATTAACCTTATGTGCACTATTATTTCCAAATGATTATCCTTTGCGAAGTATCTGATGTATCATAGTTATTCTTACTTTAATTATACTGTGTACGCACTAAAAAAAATTAATTATACCGTCTTAAATGTAATTTTTCTCTTTTTGGATGAATGAAATCTTCCATTACCTAAATGTCATTCTCTTATGTTTCCACTTTGTTTTGCACTGTCCACAAACCGGAATTTTTTATAAGATTATGAATTATTATTTAATTTAGCACATTTATCTCAAAAATCATCTTCTTGTCTTTTGTGTTCAAACTCAACAGTGTGAGCTGCTCAAGGATACAACATTTTATCAGCACATTTGTTTATTAAAGGTTGCACGAAGTTGAATGGATGAAAATCGTGCAAATTGTTAATCGTGAACATATGAATTAATGTTGTAAATATGCTTTTGTAGTGTTGTAATATTTACATTTTTTTTATAGAAGAAAAGGCACTAAATGAGTCTCCTGTTGATCTTCATTCTTATTCTCCTTTGCTTCTTTTAGGTTAAGGAGAAGTTATCTCTTCACTTTTAATAGTGATTTCTTTGACATTACCTTTGGGATTTGAAACAGTGTTACTAGTCAGTGAGTTTGAAGATCCTTCTAACAACTATCCTGTATGTTTAACTAGTTGTCTTAAACGTGCTTCCAGATATTTGATGGCGGCATCGTAATTTCTAAAATTGCGTTTGTCTACTCTATAAATTCTATTGTCTTCTAGACAAAAAAAAAAAAAAAAAGTCTTCGAGGAACTTGATTTCCTTGACCCGTTGACAAGTTTGGATGATTCCTCAATCCTAGGTTGTTTGTGCTGAAATAGAGATTGTTTTGTTATTTTGAACTATTGTTGATATAATTCACACATTCCTGATCATATTACACATTACTAGAAAGCTCACAGTTAATGTTAGTGTGTGGTCTTCTACATAAATTACTTATCGGTTTAGGTGCCTCCAATACATTCACTGGAGTGTCTATATGTTTGCTTAGAGTTGCTATCTGTTGGCTCGTGAGTAAGGATGACAAAAATATTCATAACTGCAAAAATTCACGGATAAAATCCATAACGCATAGCAGATTGATAGTTATACAGATACTCATAGATAATTTAAACAAATATATTTATATTCCTTATAAAACAAGGACTAGTATGAGTGTCAAGGAATATGTCATGTGGGTATTCATTATAATAAAATTCCTTAAATATTTTTGTTTAAATATATGGAATTGAAATATTTTAGTTTATTGACTCTTTTTATAACTTGAGGGATTGAAGTATTTTAACATTTAAATTTAGTTTCTAAATTGAAGTATCTTGATTAATATAATTGTCTAAAATATTTGAATATATTTAGTTGTAACTTTAAACTATTTTTTAAATGAATCTATCTCAAAATCCTTAATATTTCATGATAATGATCAAAAGTATACACTCCTCGTAATATTTCATCCATACAATACAAGTGCATAGTTAACCTTCTCCAGATCACAAAATAAAGTCCATGAACACGAAGTGATAAAAAAAATAATTTATAATAATTTTTTTATTTATAAAATAAAAGAAAAAAATTTAAATAATTTATATATCATATTCAATCAATTGAGATAGATACTTTAATAAATAATTCATGATATAAATACTCCTATTGTAGTAAATAAATAAGTAAATTCTTAATAAAACATGAAAAATATAATGAAGTGTAATTTAATTATTAGAAAAACTTTGATCAGCTTTTGGCAGTGACGCCATGCCATCAAGTCGTCAACGTGGTCCCATACGGATCCTCAGTATAAAACTGAAAAAAAAAAAAGTGGGACAATCTATTTGCGCGGGTTGGTTAACCCTAGGTGCAGTACGCGCACGATGCCCTTCTCCTCGGCGCATTTTAGCATAAGAATTCAGAACACTGTTTTTTGACTTTCTTCAACCCTTGTTGCCTGTTGGATAGCTTTACACAATTTCGAATTCCCACAGAGAGAGAGAGAGAGAGAGAAGATATTATGGGAAGCAACTTTCTCTCTCCACCAGCTAAGCGCTCCGCACCCGACCCGTATCCGTTTCCTCCAAACGGACCTTCAAAGCGCTCCAGGCAATCCAAGCCTCCGCCTCCGCTGTCCGTGCCGCCCGGCCACGTGGCCTTCCGCCTCCTCTGCAACGCCTCCCGAATCGGCGGCGTAATCGGCAAGTCCGGCTCCGTCATCAAAACTCTCCAGCAATCCACGGGCGCCAAGATCCGAATCGAGGATGCGCCACAGGAGTTGCCGGACCGCATCATCCTGGTAATTGCTGACGCCGCACTCAGCGGCAAGATTCTGCTGAGAAACGAAGAGGTCATTGAGGTGTCGAAGGCGCAGGAAGCGCTGCTGAAGGTGTTCGATAGGATCCTCGAAGTGGCGGCGGAGACCGAAGGCGTCGACGTTGGGGACAGGGTGATGTCTTGCCGGCTCGTGGCGGACGCGGCGCAGGCCGGCTCTGTCATCGGCAAGGGAGGGAAGGTGGTGGAGAGGATCAAGAAGGAAACCGGGTGTAAAATTAGGGTATTAACTGATGATTTGCCACTTTGTGCCTCCGCTTCCGATGAAATCATTGAGGTATTTTTGCTTCCTGCTCTTCTTCGCTTTAGCATTTGTCATTCAACATTTAGGTTAGCACCACAGAGTCGTTCTGTTACTACTGATGGTGTTTGTTTTGCTTTGTTGTCTTCTGTTCTTTCAAGTTTTTTAGGGTTAAGAATGTCAGGTGGAGCTGATAGATATGGTTTGTTAGTTTATGGTTGTGGGATTAGTTTTTTTTTTCTTCTGATTTTGTAGAATATTGCTTCGTGATGTCAGATGTCAGAAAACATACTTGGATATTTTAGAAGTTGAAAAGGTTAATACCTCTGGATTAGAGGGGACAATTTGATAGATTGTTGGTTGTTTATTACCTAGGGACAACGATTGAGTCATTTATTATCTATGAATTATGAAGCACGGATTCTGACACGAATATTGAACATGACATGGACCCTTGCACTTCGACACAACTAATGTCTAAAATCTAAGACAAGGGGACACCGCATACCACACAAACATAGAAACTCTAATGAAATGAGATATGAGTAACATATAACAAAATATCTAAATTAATGATATATTCACATTTTTAAACAAACCTTCTATGCTTTTTCAAATGTATGAGTTGTGTAAAGGTGACAACTTAAGTGTTCAAGCCAACAAAAAATAATTTTTAAATTAGACACCAAATAAGAAGTGTCGGACAAGTGTCAGTGTGTCGGTGTCGGAAACATGTCCGATACAGCAAACAAGAGAGGCATCCGTGCTTCATAGTCTATGAAGCATGGACACTCTGACTTGGATAAATGATAATGTCTGAAAACACCGGTTCATGCATGACACACATTCCTGAACCCACGTGCCGACATCACACATGCATGCCCAAACCCACCCGCCCGCACACTCACATTTATATAGAAAAAACACTCAAATGAAGTGATATGAATATTATAAGTTTATAACAAAAAATCTAAATTGATAATAATATTTATATATTCTTGTATAATCACCTATTTCTTATGATAATGAGCCTCATAAAAGGATGTTAAGAGACATTATTTTACAATGGAAGAAGTTGATTTCTTCTCAAAGAAATCCCAAAATAAGATGAAAGGTGTCCCTTCTGCTTTCTCATTCTCTGAATGTATTTGGATTTGATTCATGGATTGGATGGGTTTTTAATAGTAAGTTTGTAGTTGACTTTTCCTTTTAATACCTTCGAGTTCCAATTCTTTATTGTATAATTAGAACCTGAAGGTGAGAGCTTGGTTGCTAGCAGTGTATTGTCGAGAGGGTAATAGGAGTTTTGTGTCTCACAGGCATCTTTTGCCTTTGATGCACATCAGATAGGAATTATATTTCATGGGTTAGGTAATATGTTCTTAACTAACCATTAAAGGACACGTGAATATGTAAATGTGCTTCAAATTATTTATGCTGTGCAAAATTTCTCTCTTTATATGCTGAGGAAACATCTTTTGGATTTGTGGACTGTGGTAGATAGAAGGCAGAGTGTCATCCGTAAAGAAGGCACTTGTTGCGGTCTCCCAACGTCTTCAAGATTGTCATCCTGTTGATAGAACAAAGATGATGGGGAGCAAACCTTATGAAATAGTTCAGTATGAAGCTTTAGATGCACTTCCTCGTGCAACTTCAACTGCAGCTCCACGTGTGACTTTAACTGCAGCTCCGCGTGGGACTTTAACTGCTGTACAACATGAGACTGTAGATCATCTTTTGCTGAGGAGCTCTGCACTGTCTACTTTATCCAGTTCCTCTAACAGCTATGCCACCAGAATTCATTCACTGCCAACAGAAGTTAATAGAGTCTCATCCTTGGAACCAAAAGCACTTAAGCAGGAAGTCACCTTCAGAATACTTTGTTCAAATGATAGAGTTGGAGGAGTTATTGGAAAGGGAGGCAATATTGTTAGAGCTCTTCAGAGTGAGACAGGGGCTACAATAAGTATTGGTCCTGCAGTAGCTGAGTGCGAGGATCGATTAATTACTATTGCTGCTTCAGAGGTCTGTTAAATATGATCTTTCCGTTTTTACTTGTTTATCTTGCAGTTGTTTGTATATCATTATTATTATTATTACTGTTTTATCAACTTATTCTTTGGTCGTGGCTTCATTTTTCTACAGAATCCTGAGTCAAGATATTCCCCTGCACAAAAGGCTGCTGTGCTTGTTTTCTCCAGGTCCATTGAGGTTGGTTTTGAGAAGGGGCTAGACTCTGGATTAAATAAGGGGTCAATTGTTACTGTACGTCTCGTAGTCCCATCAAGCCAAGTTGGTTGTTTGATAGGAAAAGGTGGAGTAATAGTTTCAGAAATGCGAAAGGCAACTGGGGCTAACATAAGAATAATTGGGACTGATCAGGTGCCAAAATGTGCATCAGATAATGATCAAGTCGTACAGGTTTGGAGATTATACTTGTTTTATTTTATTTTGCAATTAAAACATGCTGAAGAATGCTTTTGATTTTCTCAGTGAATGTGATTCTGTGTATCTGGCAACTTTATAAATTGTTCCCCCTTAAATTAAAATAAAATTTCTCATCCTTCATCATGCTAATTTAATAACGATATTCCCAGGCTTTTCTGCCTTCATCAATCTTAATTATGTAACATTTAAATATTTTAAATTATATGCATCTAATTGCCACATAAATTCTGCAATTATTTATTCCTTAAGGGGACATTTGCGATACAGAATCTTTTTTCATCCCCAAAAATCATGCTTTTTGGGAATCTCATAAATATGTTTGGCATGTCTAAGATATTCCCAGGAATGAGAGACATAATTATTATAAAAAAAAAAACTTTCCCCTTTTTATGGAAAAGTTTTAGTGGGAAACCTAATTTAAAAATGATACTGAGAATGCTAGAATCTTGAGAATGATTTTTAAAATATTTTTACCAAACATGGGAATTTAACATTCTCAACCTAAGATTTCTAAGAAACTTGTATGAATTGACCAGATAGCAATCTTTTTTCCCAGAGCATTTCTATTTTTGCCTAAAACTCCTAATATATGTTCACT
This sequence comes from Glycine soja, assembly GCF_004193775.1. Lineage (NCBI taxonomy): Eukaryota > Viridiplantae > Streptophyta > Magnoliopsida > Fabales > Fabaceae > Glycine > Glycine soja. The sequence continues at coordinate 4,516,039 of NC_041016.1, forward strand.
ATATTTATTGTAAGTCATCATGGAAATCCTTGGGGTGATCTTTAGGTGTTTATTAGTTATACTATCTAAATCCTATTTTTTCCCTCAGATATCAGGAGAGTTTTCAAGTGTGCAAGATGCATTATATAATGCAATGGGTAGACTGCGAGATAATCTTTTTGTCAGCACACAGAATAGTGCTGGAACAAGGAGCCTTTCTTCTCTACGAGTTGATACCAGTCCCTATGGGAGACAGCAGGATGTTGTTCCTCTTGGAAGTCAACTGCCCCCAGCCACTTCTCATAGTCTGAGTAGACATACTTTTGCTCAAGGCATTGATCATCTTGGTCTTTCTAGAAATTTAGATCATCCTTCTTCACCAGGGTTATGGACTAGAAATTTAGACCGTCCTTCTTCACCAGGGTTATGGACTAGAAATTTAGACCGTCCTTCTTCACCAGGGTTATGGACTAGAAATTTAGATCGTCCTTCTTCACCGGGGTTATGGACTAGAAATTTAGATCGTCCTTCTTCACCGGGGTTATGGACTAGAAATTTAGATCGTCCTTCTTCACCAGGGTTATGGGCGCCACCAGTATATCTCTCTCTCTGTGCTGGTCAACTTTACCTTGACAAGTGATCATTACTTTTTTATTAACTATTTTGTGATTAAAATTTGATTGCAGACAGTGGCTGGGATAAATTCCAGAGGCATTAATGATTTTAGTTTGGGATTGACATCTCGAAAAGGCGGCTTAGAACTTGTGAGGTTGTTGATTTGCAAAACAAATTAAACTTGTTTTAAATCCAAATTGCAAATCTATATATATTGATCTGAAACAAACACGATGTTTTCATGTTATCTCAAGTTTTAAGATTTCAATAATATTAAGAGCTATTTATGGTGTGATGTAATGGATGTAGATGCCTGTGGCATGCACATCCCTTCACATTTTCCAATCATGTTCTTTAGTAGTTGCTTATTTGTGTCATCTTATAATATTTTTGAGCAAACAATAAGTTCTGCTATCCTATCAAAGCCATGTGTGTGTGTGTATGCGCGCCCACGTGTGTGTTTAAACCTCTTTTGTAATAAACTGAGGGTGCCTGTTTTTTTTAAACTCAAGAATATTTAGTGGTATTGTACCTTGCATTGTAAGTACTCTGTGATGGGAACTGATAATAATTATGAATAGTCATGTATGCTAAGATGTAAGTGTAATTATAACTGTCAGTCTGTCATGTTTGCAGTTCTAGGCAGAAGTTAGGAACAGTAATCTATTATTAGAATATTTAATAGAAAATAACTTATCCTGCATTAGCTGTTCTGTAGTAATTCTGTATTAGTATTAGAAACTACCTTCGTGACAGTTATTAATAGAATATAGCAGAAGCTGTGTATTAGGATATGTTTGATAGTAGGGTGTGTTATTAGGCTGGTATTGTTATTTGTGGACAGAAAAGACTCTCTGCATCAGACCTTTGTCTAGAGGACAGCATGTGTATTGTTTGTGATTTCTGTATTCAGCATTATACTTTATTGGTGTTCTATCAGTCCAGTGAAGAACACTTATACATGACTGGTATATACTATTTGATTTGACATTGCTTTCCTTGGGTCATTGCTCATTTGCTCTTATTTGAAATCCTTGCTTTGGGGTGAAATTGTAGCTAACAAGGACATGGTTTCTAAAAGAATGATGGAAATAATCAGTTTAACATTTAAAATAGAATGCCAAAACTGTCAATTTCTAATTACTGTTCTTTTTTTGGTCTGCAGTGGAAGTAAATCTGCTATCGTGACTAATACGATTGTAGAAATTGTGGTTCCTGATGATACTATTGACTGTGTATACGGGGAAAATGGTAGCAATTTGGCTCGTCTAAGACAGGTACACAAACTTGGATAAGTTTATATATGTATATTTTTTGTTTTCTTGTTCACCAGCTTACCATGTTATTCTTATGAAGTTGCATTTGTGATCACGAATTTGATTTGATTTCAATTATCTGTTTCAAGTTATCTATCTTTTAAGGAAAATTATTCTGTTTCAGCCTGTGTCATTTTTGAAAACCAAGAAAATGTGACTTTTTTTATCGTTATCAACTTTATCTCTTGATATTTTGACTATAAATGGAAGGAGTGAGGACCCTGATGGAGTGACAATTTTTTAAAGATAAAATAGTCCAATGCTCTTACATTTTCAATAATTGAGGTGATTCAGTAACTTTTTAATCCTTTTGCAAATACATTAAATAACATATAATTTAAAATGCAGGGAGTATTTTCTCATGTTTTATATTTTTATTTACGAATATATTGTGAATTATTTTCGTTGGTCATCTATACTTTATTTATTGTCCTTAATTAGATATCGGGTGCCAATGTTGTTGTCCATGAGCCTCGTCCCGGAACAAGTGACAGGATTATTGTCATATCCGGTACACCAGATGAAACCCAAGCAGCGCAGAGCCTCCTCCAAGCATTTATTCTTAGTGGCTCATGACATATCTCCTTTCCAATTGCCCATTATTTAGTTTTGTTCACTGTATTGTTTTTCTGTTTTCCTTTTTCTCTCCACCCGAAATCATGTAACATCTAGCCTTGTATTATTCCCAAACAGTAGGTGTAGTAATTTAAAATGAATAACTTGATTCTTTAGTGCATACCAAAGTAAGTAAGCTTTTCATTATTAAAAAAAAAAAAAAAAACTTTCGCGCGTTGTTTACCTGGTTTCTTTTTAAGATCTTACCTGGGTAGTATGCCTACTATTCAACTACTGATATAGTTAAATGAACTCCCGATCGATGAATATCTCCCATGTTATTGTTCATAATGAGCAAATGTAAATCCCAGGAAATTAGTTATTGTTGAAAACTTGAAATTATATAGTTTTAGATATGGGGGGAGGCGGGGTTAAAAGAAAATGAAATACTGAATTGATATTGGGCTTTTCTGGTTAAAATGAGTTTATTCATATATTAAAATTAGCTTATGTATAATCTAATTTATAAAAAAAAAAAAAAAAAAAGTCTGAATTCTCTTCTGAAGGAACCAGAAACCAAAACAGTTTTTCAGTAATATTCCAAACTCATACACCCGCATCTTTTGCTTTCCCGTGAATACATTTCATTTCAAAATCCCTTTTATTTCTTGCAAGGTTTTGAAGTTTCATGCAGACCTAAACATCTCTTCTGCTAAAAGAGGCTGTTACATTCCTAATTTTATACAGAGAAGTTCTCGTGGTAAAACAAGTTCGAATTCAGGTTACAATTGTTTTGGGGATTCTCCAACGTGGGGTCAGGATTATTGAATCAAAATTTATGTACAGAAACAATTCTTTGCTTTCAATAAGACTGAGTTCATTGGAAAAATCAATACCTAATCAGATGGCGGCGCAGCCAGATTTCATACATAACCATATGAAACGCATCTTGTCTGACTGGAGGTGTATTCCACTTGAAATGCTTTTGGATCTGAACAACAAAAGCAGAAAATTAAAGAGATGCACAGAAAAAATAGAGGTTATAATCTTCTGACAAGACAAATACTCAATGCCCCATTTTCCTTTCTTTGATTTAGAAATTTGGGAGAGAAAGGGGGAGTTCGAGGAGCAGTGTAAGAGTTTGTGGACTGCTCTTTCTAAATTATCTTTTAGTTTGAATATTTGAGATTAATGATTTTCTACTTTAAGAGTATAAAGGGTTCCTCCAGTCAAGTTGAACTTCGTGTATTAAGATTCAGCCCGCACTGCTAACTACTAAGATGTAACTTCGTGAATCAACATTTATGTACAGACAGAATCATAGAAGCGATCGTCTATATTATTGTAAGATTTGTTATCCTCTCAATTCACCAACATAAAACTAGTACGAAGGATGTTTTATCTGAAAAGAAAGTAGACGTCAAACTTTAAACTTCTTATACTAGGATAAGTAATATCAGTACTATCCTTACAATTTCCCATCAAATCGTTTCATTTCTAGAAGTTAAAAAACTGAACTTTAGTATTATTGATAGTACCTTCACTATGTTCCGATTCAATGAGATGAAATGTTTCTCAGATATGCTTCTGAGAATATCTTTGAGCAGATAAATGTTGGTTTCCTTCAGTTCAACAGAAAATTGACTCCAATCCAGAATATCATTAAAAGGCAAGTCATAATAGTTTGACATGATAACTGTAGAAAGGCAGACAAGAGCTTCCGTTAGGAAGCAGCATTTAAATTTAAAAACAAACAAGGGAGATGAGGAACAGCATATTCTTTTATGTATGGCAATAGTACAGCTTATATGTGAAATGCAACCAAAAAGTCTGAGGTAAGCTACGTAAATAGACAGACAAGAAGCAAATCACTCTTCTGAGACTAGTTCTACATAACTTTTTCCATTATGAATGGCAGAAATGGCTGAAGCGAAAATTCAGAATGTCAAACTTCCACAAGCAACCACTTTACATGATATGCGCAGGTAAAACTTAAGAGATACTTGGATGCAATACCGGGCTACCAACATGATCTGATTGATAACTGGTGAGGTGCACTAGAGAAGGGATCTCTTTACTTTGACCATTTTCTTTTCCTTATTTTTTTTCTCTAGATTTTCTTCTCCTATGTAATAGATTAGCTTCCCGATCCCTGGTTTATGTAGCAAATGAAATTTGATAAAAGATATATCCACACTTTTGTCACAAAAGTGGGAGTGGGACTAGGTTGATTAGATACTTAGAGCATTATCCTATGTTTCAAATGTGAAAGACTGAAAGTATGTTCTCAAGAGAAAATTCCGTCGGGTAACCAGCAAATATATAGTCTGTTACTCCCTATTGGAGTCTGGAGACCCTTTCCAATAGTTGTAATAGTTTTCTGGATGCAAAAAAATCATATCCATGGGCATTACTTGCAGAAGAGATACAGACAAGTTGACGAAGTCATAAAACAAGGAGGTAACTAACAAGAATTGGAAGAGAACAAAACAGAACATAAGAAGTTGTGGTTTTCAACTACCAGATATGGTTTACCTGGAACACACCCAATGTGGATTGAGTCTGCGATAAGACTGTTGCCGACAGGCCCATGAGGGCACAAACAAAACTTGGATTTATAAAGCTTTTCCATGTATACCACTGGACCAGTCGCTCGAAGGTCAACTCTTGTTCTGTATGTCAAGTTCAGTATCATTGTCCCACATAGCCATTAGATCATCTTTCAATCTTGAATCAGAACGACCAGCCCAGAAAGCAAATGTGTTCCTGCAATATTTCCATTGACATTAATTGAAATTTCCATTTCTGGTGGGTGAAAAATTCCAGTTTTTGTGCAGAAACTAATTCTCTTGGATTGATTTAGAAGAAAAAGGAAAAAGTGAAGCTACCTATTCTTGATGTCATTTTCTCCTGGAGGGTGAAAAAATGGCAGTTGAACTTGTGGGAGGGTAACATCCTTATGTGGAACATAATCATCGTCGTCATAACTTGATGAACAAGCCACTCGAATTGAATTTTTCGTCAGATGTGGAACTCCTTTAGTAGCCTTGACACCGATATCGTGACAAGTAACAAAAAAGTGATCAGCACCCAAGGTTCTGTTCCAATAAGGGTACTTCAACTTTAGGTGCTCCACATACTTCTCTACTTCATCAATCATACGCTCGTTAGTCAACCCCTGCATATTCATATGTGCATTACAATTCACATCGGAAACTATGCTTGGCAGCTACCACCACGATTATATAACATTTGAATGTCATACACACAAACATACACCAAGGAGAAATAGTATTTAGAATCTATTGCTACTTTATGAAGAGTTTACTTTTGAAGCAAAAGAAAAATTATTACGTGATTTGAGATCTGATTTCTACTGATCTCTACATAACTCATTTTACACATAAATGAGTGTTAATTAAATTTTTATCATAAATTACAAAAAAATAAATATATATAGCATAAAAATTATTCAAGATCATATAAACATGTGATGGTCTTGAATCACTTAATAATTTTCTTTTAAAGTGATATAAAACAAAAATCAATCAGGTCAGGTGGGCTGGCCCGCTAACTTACTATCAATTTGGTGGGCGGGATGGAGATCTTGGCCCACCAGCTCACCGTGGTACACCCCACCTAACCCGTCAACCTGTCAGGCCAAAGGTAGGTTGGTCCATCAGCCCATAATATTAATTGTTTTTTATAAATAATAATTAGATTAATATATGAGACTACTAAAATAAAATACAAAATGGTAGGAAAGATCTTTTAGTTTGGTTTATGCTTAATTACTTTGTATTGTTTAAGATTTTAAGACTTTGTGTTGCGATTTAGATATTGGATAGACTTATTATTATTAGTTATTATTGAAGGCTATTAATATTTTGTGTAATTTAAATACTTTGTGTGATTTAGTATTTAAGATTAGTTTGTTATTTTAAATACTTTGTATGGTCAATTATTTTTTAAGAGATTTTCATTTTTTTTATAGGATAGATCAACCTGTTAACTCGTTAATTCACTTTTAGATGGGGTGGGATGCTATGTCTAACCTATCAAGTATGAGTGGTTCAGCTTCTCCCACCCTGTTTTTGACAGGCTAATGGCAGGGTGGGTCAACCCATTTTGTCCATCTCTTATATAAACTTATATATGATGGGAGACTATTATTATTTGGTGTGATTTAAGATTTTAAAATTAATTTATTATTTTAAATACTTTGTATTGCCAATTATTTTTTAAGAATTATTTTTAAAGGATGAGTTAGTCTGTCAGCTTGTTAGCTCCTCCGCCCACCTTCAGTCAGGACAGGCCATTATGTCCAATATATCAAGTCCAACTTGCCCCATCTCATTTTTTGACGAGCTAATGATAAGGCAAGCCAAACAGGTCGAGACAACTCATTTTGTCATCCTAATATAAACTTATATATGATGAGAGTTATAAATAATAAGATTTGTTGCATGATTGTACTAGTAAAAAAAACAATTCCATTACATTATCTTCTTTCTTAAATTATCTTTAAACTTTAAAGTAGAAGAAAAAAATACTTTAAGTAATATTAGAAGTATTATAAATCATGCTAATTCTCAAATATTAAGGAATCATTCAATTAGTTCCTGAATTTAAAGACAAAAATTATTTAAATAGTTTTATCACGGACTATTTATTAGACAGGTTAGTATTTAGGAGACAAAATCAGTGGTTTATTCATTTGAGAACAAACCAAGTGAAATTGATCTTAAGCTATTTATTTATTATCTGCGATACAAGATGAATTAGTTACATCACACAATCGATATGGTTGAGCCATATCGAAGCTTACGCTCGCAAAACAGTTTATGAATTCGCAAATCGGCGTTGGAATAATTGATTAAATTAAATTAAAGCAATGCGTAATCTCGAAGAGGAGGACATACTCTGCCTCGCATTTTGTGGCAAGAAATAGGAAGGAAGAAGAGGTGAGCTCGCGCGGATCATCGGTGAAGAATCGACTCTCTCTGATGTTCTTGAAGAAGTAGCCTTCGCTGGCGTATTTGCCGGTGAGTTTCCTCGGCGTGTGGAAATAGGTTTCAGGATCTCCGTCGGGATACACGAAGACCTTGAACTCCTCCTCCATCTTCTCGTAGTCGAAGCGGAAAGCCTCCTCCGGAGAGTGGAAGACGCCGGAGGAGAACGGCAACGTGCGACGATGCGCATCGGAATCGGAGTAGGACTTGGATGAAACGAAAGTAAAAGTGTGAGATTGAATTTGGAATTGGAAGTAGAGAAAAGAAGAGTGAGGAACAGGAAGCTTACGGGGAGATCGGAGTGTTGTTTCGTGTAGATGATGAAGAGCACGAGGACGTAACCGGCAATGCACACTCTGGTGTCGGAGAGGACTGCGACTGCGTAGCGGCAAGAGCTGCGAGCCCGATTCCGAACCGCCCAAAATGAATTTTCTCGGGAAACTGGCATTTCGGCGGGAAAATTCAAACTAAGTCGTTGTAAGGGTCTTCTTCCTTCCTTTTGGAAACAATAAGTAATAAATGGAACAAGTGAGGTGAAGAACAAAACTACTAATCTTTAGTATTCAAGAGTTTTTATTTTGAAAATTATTCTTATGAAACTAATTTTCTAAAGAGAAAAAAAAAAGGGTGCAAAGAGAATTATCCACTACCAAATGAAGGGAGGTTCAGTACTCAGCGTATGCTTCCATTCTTTTTGCATATATGAAAGTGAAGGAAGGTTAAGTGGGCTCAAATAATTGTACAGCACAAACCACATCATGGCTCAACTAGATGAGCCCAATCACAGTTTAAGATGAAATGATTGACCAGGTTTGTTGCGGGACTCCACTTCCCAAGCTCCATATATAATATACCTACTATTATTATTATTATTATTATTTACAAATTTTTAAAATAATAACATTATTAGCTTCATGCTTTCTTTTATATAAAAAGGACAATGGTAGTAACAATCATGAATACGAATCCCTCACAAATATCACATAAAAAACATTAGGAATGAAAACATATAATTTACTATAAACATCTTTGGCACATTAATTATGTCAATACTATCAAAGCCGTATCTTTAGATCATTGTAGTTAAAATATTATACTCTCAACTTATATATAAATAAAAAAAAATTAACTTTACAGATAGCTCACATCATTTAATTTTATTAGTCTCAAGTAAAAAAAATAAAATTATTTCTAAAATATTTTTCATTACAACTTGTTATCATGAATGAAAATAGTCATTAAAAATAAAATTAAAATTAAGTGAAGGGTATTTTAGGAATTATAGCATTAAATAGAAAAAAATAATTAAATTTGCTTATATTTAAGTCTAACATATAAAATTACTTTTTTGCTTATATATGAGTCTTGGGGAATATATTTTTTAGTTGATACATTATATTTACTCATTATTATGTGTTAATTGATTAACGAGTGAATCAAAACACACAAGTAGTAAATACATCATAAGATTAAGTGTCGTATCTACGGGAACTTCATTTGTACAAAATAACTTTTTGTAACCAAATTATAAGCAATAGAAATAAATGATTAATTGCTTTTGAAACTAAAGTGTAAAAATTAAAAGGTGCAATAAAATCAACTAACATTAAATAATAAGTCAAATAAGGGCACAACTACAAAAGCAAGAAAACACAAACACTTTGAAGGCAATATAGAGGGAGGGGCATAAATTGTGAAGTTGTTGGTTGCTTGGCCTTACTAAACCACTCTTGATATAATATTAATAATTTTTCACTACTCAATGCTCTTTTAAGTGTTACCCAAATCCACAAAAATATCATAATCAAGATTCCTCTAGTAGAATGGCCTAAATCACTTAGGTTAACTCTTAATCCCTTAACAAGTTAAATCAAGTGACTTAGATCAAAATAAGGATTAAAAAATAGCTAATAAATATTTATATTCCTAGACATGAGTTCATTAGAAGCTACTTTCAGTTCTTAGTAATGATAACATTTTTCAATGACTCTCACACTGTATAAACATGTGTATGGGTGATCAAACCATAACAATACAATAATAAAAGGAAGTAAACAATAACATCGAAAATGACATTGAATCGATATTAAATATAATTACATTAGAGTGTTTAGTGTACCAAGCCCCCAACAACAGATGATTTGACCTCTCATTATTAGGAGAGACTTAACAAAATGGAGAAATACAAGAGTGAAAGGAGAGAAAATGATGAAAAACAAGGAAGAAACCTAAAGTGTTGTATGTTTTGACTCCTCACTCTGCCCTAAGTTGATTCTTCCTGAACCCAAGGGAATGTCCCTTTTATAATGCCCCAAGGCCCTTTTCTTTTTAATTTAGAGGATGCAATACTCGTCGTTGCCCGAGTTCTTTGTAAATTCCAAAAGTCACTTCTCGTTGGGTGAATTTTAAAGATGATTTGAACCCTCTTCCTCCATTCATGAGCTGCCATGTGCCCTCTTCATAACGACCTTTCTCATTTGGGTGAGCATAACTTGCTGAGAGCAAGTCTTCTTTATTGTGATAGCTTCCTCTTCGTGTCTAGGTGTTCCCAAAACCTTGAAAAAAGACACAAAACTAGAGGAAAAAGCTAAAAGTTTTATTTACAAGCCTACAATTCTATAAGACACTAAATTCTAATTAATTGAGGCTAAACTAAGCAAAAATTAAGAAAAAATTATAATTAGTGTTAAACGTAATTCAAATGTAATTATGCTCAACAATTATCACTATGTCATTTTTAGTTGTCGCATTAAGGTTGAATTGTTCGAATAATACTTAAGTTCGATCTTTTTCTTATGATAGATGAGACAGTTAAGATAAAAACATAGTACAGTACTTTAGTTACTACAACTATAAATTAGATGAATTAAGATCAAATAATTTAATTATAGATAAAAGAAAATTAAAGGACCCAATTAGTGTAATTATTTAAAAAAAAAACTTGATTAAAACACAAGTATTTGTTAGAATATATAATTTTTTCAAAATACAAGTATAACAATAGATATTACATTTACAGTTAAGTTTTAACAATTTTTTATAAATGATTATATATATTTCTACATAATTAAAATAAATAAAAAAATTAACTTCAAAAAATAATTTTGCCTTTCTTGTATTAACTTTTCTTTGGTTTCAAATTTGAAATTTTTTGTCATCCCAAACACAAGTACAAACTTAGGAGGGCAAAATAGGGTTTATGCTGTGTTATGTAATTTGTGTGACAGTGAGTTACTCCTTCCCCAATTCCCACTCCTTTCCTCATTTTCTTTGTTCCCGTTGGCATATATATTAATCTAGCAATTTTGGAACGGAGAAAGAAGCAAACGAGCGAGCTTAAAGGCCCACACGTCACACGTCACACACCCAAGTCGCATCTCCTAACTCGTTAATTTTCATTTCAACTTTTCCAAACGCCAACGCCATACAAATTGAAATTAGAATAGACGGTGAGAAAGCCAGGCACACACAACACAGGAACGGGTGAGTGAGCGAGTCCCCACTCCACACACCAATCAATCAACCATTTATTTCAAAACAAAACCCTAGCTAGGGTTCGATCCATCGATCATGGCGGACGAGGTCCCTTCTCCTTCAGCAGCATCTACTGCTACTGCTCCTCTTGGTTCGAGTGTGATCTCCCTGGTGAACCGCCTTCAGGACATCTTCGCCCGCGTCGGAAGCCAATCCACCATCGACCTCCCCCAAGTCGCCGTCGTCGGCAGCCAGAGCAGCGGCAAGTCCAGCGTCCTCGAAGCCCTCGTCGGCCGAGACTTCCTCCCACGCGGCAACGACATCTGCACACGCCGCCCCCTCGTTCTCCAGCTCGTCCAGACCAAGCGCAAGCCCGACAACGACGAGTACGGCGAGTTCCTCCACCTCCCTGGCCGGAAATTCCACGATTTCTCCGAGATTCGCAGGGAAATTCAGGTTCATCACTTCACCTCTTTCCGCTTCCCTACTCACTCAACTTCTTACGTTTAGCTTTTACACGTCACTCTATTATGTGCTTGTTTGGTTTGCTTTTACTGTGTATTTTGATTGATTAGCCCGTTCAGCACTGCTTTGAATTTGTTTTTTTTAAAAAAAAAAATGCTTTGAATGTGAATTAGTTGAATGAACTTCGAGACATATTGTTTTCTGATTTCGACACTCTAGCTTTGACTGTAAAATCAACGTTATTATCATATTAACAGTTAATACTGTCTTGTTTGAGGGTCCATTATCCATTGGAACTTATTTTCATGTTTTAAGACTAAAAAACGGTTGAATTTGAGATTTCCATTATTTGCAATTGCATGTGTAGAATGTAATGTAATACTCTTGATGCCGATTTGTATACGGTCTACTTGTTTAATCCCCCCCCCCCCCCCCCCCCTCGTATCTCTCTGTTGACTAGTATATCTTCACTCACTTTTTCTGCAGGCTGAAACTGATAGGGAAGCAGGTGGGAACAAAGGTGTCTCAGACAAGCAGATTCGACTGAAGATTTTTTCACCAAATGTTCTTGATATCACCTTGGTAGATCTCCCAGGCATTACGAAGGTTCCTGTTGGTGACCAGCCTTCTGATATTGAAGCTCGGATCAGAACAATGATCATGTCATATATCAAAACTCCCACCTGTCTCATTCTAGCTGTCACACCAGCAAATTCAGATTTGGCTAATTCGGATGCTCTTCAGATGGCAGGGATTGCTGATCCTGATGGTGAGTTTTTGTTTTCATGTGTCTGAAACTTAAATCTTTTCACACCTCTCTAATTGGTTTTTAAAGTTTCTCTCTGTTGCAGGTAATAGAACAATCGGTGTAATCACAAAGGTTCGGTATATTCTTCTAACATTTTAACTGACACATTTATGAATTTTGTTAAGCTGTTGCCATGTTCTGACAATGTTAGGCTCTTGTTATTTGGAATGTAGTTGGATATAATGGACAGAGGTACTGATGCTCGGAATCTGTTACTAGGAAAAGTTATTCCTCTTCGACTTGGTTATGTAGGTGTTGTAAATCGCAGTCAGGAGGTAATCATGCTTCACACTGTTCATAAGGGTTTTTTTTTTTTTCAAATACAAATAAATATAAACATGTAATTTGCTTGATTGGCATGAAGGTTAATATGTATTTTTATTTATTTATTGTTTCATCATATTAGGATATTCAAATTAACCGGAGTATAAAGGATGCTCTTGTTGCTGAAGAGAATTTTTTCCGTAATCGTCCTGTAAGGAAGTTCTTATGTGTAGTTAATAGTCTAGTTTTTTTGCTTATATGTACTTATTTTTATCTATTTATGTTATTCATAGGTATACAATGGTCTAGCAGATAGTTGTGGTGTTCCTCAACTAGCAAAGAAGTTGAACCAGGTAGAGTCTTCTTGATGCTGAAAACACAAATAGTCTTCTGTAAGAAAGATTACAGTCTGTAATGCCAGCCTTATTTAGGGCTTTCAGTCTCCCTTACTCATGCAGAGTAAAAGTCCACTTCTGTCTTCACACTTTTTCCTTCTTTTCTTTACACTATATATCTAAGTTTATCCTTTCTACAGAGGCAGTCAAAATCATTGAATTATATCCTTTAACTATAGGAGGGAGGTTGCGAAGAAATGTACTTAATTATTTCACTTTCAATGTTTGTGGTGGCTTTGAAATTTTTCTTTAAATAATTTGTATCATCCTTTGTAAAGGGAGGGGAGGAAGGAGATTGAAAGAATGAACCTTCTTTTCTTTTTTGTCCTGTGAAAGAATGAACTTTATTTGTTGCTTGGGTCTGTTAGGGATAAATGAGTTTGAAGAGTCTATGAATATAGCCAAATTATAACTTCGCTCATAGTAAAGGCATATCATGTTAACAATGGAGAGGGAAAATTGTTAAATAGTTTTTGTATAGAACCAAATTCTTCCAAATCCTGTGAAAGATTAAACCATTATGAATTCATACCAAGATCGAGGTTTCTGGACTAATGCATGCCAATATGGCATGCACATTTGCCTGTTCACATTTTTGCAGATTCTAGCACAACATATAAAGGCTGTGCTACCTGGGCTGAGAGCACGCATAAGCACTTCACTGGTTGCTGTTGCGAAGGAGCATGCAAGCTATGGAGAAATCACTGAGTCCAAGGCATGTGTTAATACCGGGATGCGTCTTGGGTGTCCCTATGACTTGCTAAATACTTAAATAGTTAAATATACTTCATAACTATTCTCCTTATTTTGTTAAAAAAGCAGCATTTTTCTACTTTGGCTGGCAATGTGCCCTATATGTTATTTATAGTTGTTCATCTCTGACAGGCTGGTCAGGGTGCACTTCTCCTGAATATTCTTTCAAAATATTGTGAAGGTACCTAACTATCCAACCAACCAGTTTCTTATCTTTTATTCATCATGAACTTGTCTTTTCTTTTCCTTTTGTATTTTTTGACTGGTATTCCACATATTGTTACCTTTTCCGATTAAATGCTATCTTGATTTTCTTTTTTTTTGGAAAACAGCGTTCTCCTCCATGCTTGAGGGAAAGAATGAGATGTCTACATCCGAGCTATCTGGTGGAGCACGAATCCATTACATTTTTCAATCCATCTTTGTCAAAAGTTTAGAGGTATATGATGCTGTATTTATGTTTGATAATGTTAAAAATATGCCTGCCCTCACACTACACTTGAATTGAAGATGAAAAATGAGCAGGCTATAATGAATCCATTTGTCTTGTCAATTTCATTGCATTTCTTTGATGGATATGTGATTACCCAATGGTTTATATGGTGTTGAGTTTTAAGCAATTGGCAAAATGTGCTAATTCCTTGCCTTATTGTTTAACTTAATGCTATCATGCAGGAGGTGGATCCGTGTGAAGACCTGACTGATGATGACATCCGTACTGCCATACAGAATGCTACTGGGCCCAAATCAGCGTTGTTTGTTCCAGAAGTAGGTCTTTTTACATTTTTTTTAAAAGAAAAAGAAGAGATAGAAATTATATTTAGAAGTTTCTTTAGTTGATTTTTGTAAATGTTTTGCTATATACTTTGTGAATCCAAATTCACATAAAAAAAAAATACCCTAGAACATGTTTATCCATTTATTTTCATGTAATCAGGTGCCATTTGAAGTCCTTGTGCGAAGGCAAATATCGCGTCTATTGGATCCAAGTCTTCAGTGTGCCAGGTTTATATACGATGAATTAATAAAGGTAGGAACATGGCTTTAAAAGTTTGTCTTCTCTGTTGTCTTGCTTTATGAACAATGTGTCTAAAAAAATCCCTTCTCTTCAGATCAGCCATCGCTGTATGGTGACTGAACTGCAGCGATTCCCTTTCTTGAGGAAGCGCATGGATGAAGTTATAGGGAACTTTCTACGAGAAGGCCTTGAACCCTCAGAGAACATGATTGCACACCTCATAGAAATGGAGGTATGCACCAAAAGAGCTCATCAGAATTTGGTTCTTGTGCCTAAACTTGGTTTCTCGAGTCATGCCCAAATTGTGTTTTGAGATATAACCAAATTTCTAGTCTGAAACTGATAAAAGTTTCATTCTTGATATTGCTTTCAATTTTCAACTGTAATCATGTAGTCAACTCCTTCATTTCCTTAATATTATTCCTTTTTCCTCATAGCAAAATGAGACAAGTATTTCCAATGGCGTTGTTATGAAGTGATTCCATTGGTGTGTTTGTTGAGCCTTCATTTCTTAGAATGTATCTCCCTTTTAATTGATGGGGTTGGGTTTCTTAAGTTTCACCAGCACAAAAATGAGTTTACCTATTGCTTGTTTAGTTGGCTGAGCATGGCTTGGGATGCTGTCTTAGAACATTGGTGAATAATCTTCTCTTTCTTCGAATAAAATGGAAAAATCATTTTAATTTAAGATATTCACAAGTTTTTGGTGTCTAGTAGGAACCATTGACATGTCATGAGCTTGTCAGTCAGCTTATTCATGTCAATTGCGATGGTCAGTCTCTATCAGAGTGAATCATCAATTTCCATGTCCATGATTTCTTTTTGAACTACTCAATTCTGCAGATGGACTACATAAACACTTCCCACCCAAATTTTATTGGTGGAAGCAAGGCATTAGAAATAGCTGCACAGCAGACCAAGTCGTCTAGGGTTGCTATACCAGTTTCTAGGCAAAAGGTATACGTGTTATAAGATCTAATTCCAAATATGCCCCATATTTTTCATTTGAGATATGTATTCTAATTTATGTTGACCTTTCTTTTCTTTCAAAATTTTCGTATTAATCCTATAGGATGCTCTGGAATCTGATAAGGGATCTGCCTCTGAAAGAAGTGTGAAGTCTAGGGCTATTCTTGCAAGACAAGCTAATGGAGTAGTTCCTGATCCGGTTTGTAATTGTGTATTGTTTAATTGACATCAAATTTTCCTTAATATCTTTGTAATTGTGTATTGTTTAATTGACATCAAATTTTCCTTAATATCTTTGTAATTGTGTATTGTTTTATTACTCAATTCTTATGATATAAATGAAAAACAGGGTGTCCGTGCTGCATCAGATGTTGAAAAAATTGTACCATCTGGTAATTTGTATATTCTATTTAATGTTTTGGTTCATTGCATTTGTCTTATTATGTATTTGTTTTTAAGTTTTTGTTTTGGTGTCCAATCTTAGTCTAGTGACTTTGATGTATCAATGGGCCTTATTATAATTTCAAGATATTTACTTTTTTCAATGCTTGATATTTTTTCAGGAAACACTGGTGGATCAAGTTGGGGCATCTCATCGATTTTTGGTGGAGGTGATAGCCGTATGTCTGTGAAGGAGAATATATCTAGTAAACCGCATGCTGAACCAGTTCACAGCATTGAGCAATCAGTCTCTATGATCCATTTGAGAGAGGTATTTATGTGTCACATTTATCATTGCTTGATCAATATGTTCCATAGGTATAAATTTCATTATGTGCTTTGGTTTTTGTAGCCACCTCCTATCTTGAGGCCATCAGAGAGCAATTCAGAGACAGAAGCTATTGAAATAACAGTGACAAAGTTGCTTTTGAGATCATACTACGGCATTGTCAGAAAAAATGTTGAGGATCTTATCCCCAAAGCAATTATGCATTTCTTGGTACTTTACTACTTCATATCCTTGTAGAATTTTCAAGGTATATAAATCTAAAAGTAGTAATCTTTTGCTGTCTTTTATGTTGCATACAGAAAATTAGGGTGTGTTTGATTGTGTTTTTGTTTTTAAAAACATAAAACAATTTTCAAAAACAATTTTTTTTAGAGAGAAGTGGGGAAAGATGTGAGTATAACAAAGAACACGAGTAATAAAAAACTAGAAGTAGAAAATCACAATAACTTCAAAGATATTCTGATTTTTTTCTTTTAAAAACTAAAAGATATATTGGCTTTGAAATTACTTTTCAAAAACTACACTTATCAAACAAGTTCTTTTTGTTTGTTTTTAAAACCAGAAAAACAATTTTCAAAACCCGGATTCAAACATGTTCTTATATCCTGCTTTTCTTTGTCCATTTTATAATGAAAACCTTGTGTAGAGAGGTGTCCACACAAAGTTGTGTGCACTTAACCAATAAACAACTAACACGAATCACTTTAAATGTTTAACAATGGTACAAGAATGTAAGTATTTTTTTAATATAAAATGATTGTATGTCAATAAAATAATTCCTGTCTGCTCAAGAATCTCTGTTTTTTTAAACCTAAATGACACTGTCTACTAGATCTGATGCATAGTGTCTCCTACAGAAAATGGTGAGTTTGCTCAATAAGTTCAAGTTCAGTAGGTTTTATTTGGTAGGCACCTATTCTTTTGCACAGTTGCAAAACAATATGAGAAATTGTGATATCTCATCCATATGAATATATGAACTATGCAGTTCGCCTTTTTGAAAGAGTGCAGGTGGGGTGTTCTTTTGCTAATGTTCTTAATTTTTGATTTGATTATGTACTCTGCTATTTATTTTGGAGTGGTTGAGAATTTGATGCATTCAATAAATACTATACTGGTGACTGTCTTCTATTAAATCATATCAGGTAAACAACACCAAGAGAGAGCTGCACAACGTCTTCATTAAAAAGCTATATAGGTAACATATAGTGGTTATTGTATGCTAATACATTCTGATGTATACTTCTCTAATGTTGAGTGCTGATTGTACTTTGTATGTTAAAATTCAAACCAGAGACAACCTGTTTGAAGAAATGTTGCAAGAACCTGATGAGATAGCTGTGAAAAGAAAGCGCTGTCGAGAACTTCTCCGAGCTTATCAGCAGGCTTTTAAGGTAGTACTTTGTCCGGGCAATGTCTTACCAATTTTCTGTGTTATTTGGCACATTTGGTTATATTTTATCTAAATTGGTTGCTTTATCATGGTGGGGATTCACAAATCTTTGTTGCTCTTCTAGTTAGAGTGGGTTATCGTAAGAAGCGACTAAAACAAATCCTAACCCTTAATAATGGTCAAAATTAAAAGTTGTGATGAGTTGAAAAGGTTACCTCACTTTTTTTTAATCTTAATAATTCATGTAACATCTAATAGTTCGGGATTTGTTCCTCATTTTCCCAATAAGCCACTACTCTAAAGAAAAATTTGGTTCTTGATTCTAATTGATGACTTCTGACAATATTTGGTTCTCATGTATTGTGCTTGCCCATTTATTTTGTTTGAAGCATTGGTTTTCTGTGAATAGCAAGTCAATTGCAAGGGTTGTAGGTGCAAAACATGATGCGACACTTTTCTAAATGCATTTTGTGGTTGCAATATGACTTGATGCTTCTTTTCTACATGCATGCTTTTGACTTGTTGCCAATGCTGAGTCGATTTTATTCTCATTACTATATGGTCCAATATTTGTATTTATTTATTTAGACTTTTCAATCTAAAAATACTTGTAACAAAATATTCCAAAAAAAACTTTATTATATGCACCAAAAAGATATAGACACTGTCTAATAACTGTATTTCCTCTTGGTAGGACTTGGAGGAACTGCCTCTGGAAGCTGAAACAGTTGAAAGAGGATACAGTTTGCCTGAAACATCTGGTTTGCCTAAAATTCATGGATTACCAACATCATCCATGTACTCTACAAGCAGTTCTGGAGATTATTATGCAGCTTCTCCGAAGCACTCTAGGTCGAAAAGGTCTTCTCATTCTGGGGAGCTGCAATCACCATTGCATGCCAATGCAGATTCCAATGGAAGCGGAAGGCCATTCATGTCAGGTTTTTATCCCATGGTAGATGCATGAGCTATGGGCGAATGAGCTCATTGGTGGAAGTAGTTTAACTCAAGGCATTTTATTCATTTGATTACACTGCAACTTCCGGGATTTAGAATTCTGCCTCTCGGAGCTGGACTGCATGAAATTACTCTATCTAGCTAAAATGGTGTTGAATGTTGGCCACTGCTTTCTTTCCTTGCGTTCACCTTTTCTTCTCATATAGCATTGGCATTTTTTACAAGGCTCCAGAGAAAGAATAATGGGAGCTGGTGATTGTTCACATTTTTGAGAATCGGTTTTCTATATAATCGTGTATATGACCTTATCTTTTTTGGTTAGTCAGATATTTTTGTCATCAATCGACAATTATGTAGTTCGAGAGTTTTTTTTATTTTTTATTTGGGTGAATTGCTTTTTGGAAGTAATAGCTGGTCAGGTCATATTAGCTATGTGAATTTGCAAGCAATTTCTGTACAAACAAAAATTGGTGATGACTAATTAGTTGTATCTGCATGGTATTTTTATCTGTATAATATACATGACAAATGTTTATCAATATAAATTAAAATGACTTATATTTATATTATAATAAATATTTCATAAATAGTAGTTATAAATTATTTTACTATATTATTATTTTTATATTATAATTTTAAAAATTAAATAAGAAAACGTTTTGTTTTTTATTTTTTAAAATGAAAAGTGTCTATTAATTAGAGTCAATATTTTTTAATTAGTAAATTTTTTCCATTTAAAAAAATTAAAAATATTATTCATTTTTCAAATAATATAATAAAAAATTATAAATATTATTTATAAAATATTCATTATAATAAAAATTTCATCGATAGCAATTATAAATAGTCCACAATATGACTTTCATGTTTTGGAATAACTATTCCAAGAGTGTATGGGTAATCCAAAGGAATATGAAAATTATATTTTGGAATAACTATTTTGGAAAAAGATTATCTTCTTCATTCCAAAATAGGAGTGCTTGGTTAGAGGGATATATTTGTCTCATGAGTCTTAGGAGGTGTTGGAAGAGAAAAGGGAGGTGCAAGAAGTAAAAGCCCTTGACTTGTTGCAAATGATGTGTAATATCCTTGGGTTGGACTCAAGTGATAAAATGGCCTGAAGATGTGTCATTAAGTCTTGTTAAGAATATTGCTAAGCAAATTGAATGGCAATGAAAACCAAGTAAAACAAAAAGAGAAAGTAGAAAAAAAATAATCATTGCTAACGTTGGATTCCAAGTGATAGTAACCTAGCTGGCTAATGTAGCACACTTGCAAGTTGATGTATATATGCGTACAATAAAAACTTCATTGACTATAGGGACCCCGCGAGTGTGGTTAGAGGTTACCATCCCTAGGCTGCTGTATTTTCCTTTGAACCTCATCATCAAGTCTAAACCCAGTCGTCATGATTCATGGTCACATATATGTGAGATAATTCCAATTGCCACGAGTTATATATAATAGTCACTACGTACCTACCACTCCTGGTATTACATTTTGTATATTAGAATTTTTAAGCGGTTTCAGATTCAAACTCATCTTTTTTTCGTATGTTCCTTTATTTAAATAATTTAAGCAAAAAATTTACATATTATATACCTAGCGCAGTTTTTAAAATATTTTAATGTCATTTTTTAATTAGAAATAAAGTTTTACTTATATAAATTATATATAGAGCCAGATTGTTTAAACTTGAAAAAAGGGCTTATTTTAATATCTTACCTCATGTTATCCATATAAAAAGACATTCACAAAAATCACACTGCACTCCCAGTATCAACTCTCCAAACCCAACCAAACTTCCATTGTTCTCACCTCACCACACCAAACCATGAAAATCTCACAAGAGAAGAAACATGTCGCAGTGTTTGTTTTCCCCTTTGGAAGCCACCCTGTTCCCCTCTTAAACCTTGTGCTCAAGCTAGCTCATGCCACTACCAATAACTTGCAATTCTCATTCATAGGCACTGAACACTCCAACAAACCTCTTCTCTCAAAACCCCACCTCCCAGACAACATAAAGTTCTATAGTGTAAGCGATGGAGTCCCAGAGGGTCATGTCCTAGGTAACCACCCAATTGAGAGAGTGAACCTTTTTCTTGAGGCTGGTCCTGAGAACTTGCAAAAGGGTATAGACATGGCAGTGGCAGAGACAAAAGAGAGAGTCACTTGCATCATCGCTGATGCTTTTGTCACACCTTCTCTCACTGTGCCGCTCAACACTTGAACGTTCCGTGGGTTCCTGTTTGGCCTCCTTTGTCATGTTCAGTCTCTGCACATTTTCACACTGACCTAATACGCCAGAAATGTGCAAACAACAGTGACACAAACACCCCTTTGGATTTCATTCCCGGGTTGTCTAAGATGCGAGTTGAAGACTTGCCAGAGGATGTGATCAACAGTGGCAGTGAAGAGGAGACTCTGTTTTCAAAGACACTAGCTTCGTTGGGTAGTGTGTTACCTCAAGCTGAGGAAGTGGTAGTGAATTTCTTTGTGGAACTAGATCCAACCTCGTTGGTGCATGACATGAGGTCAAAGTTGAAGTGTTTTCTCTACGTTGGTTTTCTGACTCTTTCATTGCCTCTACCACCCTTGCCTCCATCAGACACAGACGCAACAGGGTGCTTGTCATGGCTGGATCACAAGAAGAAGAAGAATGGTGGGTCAGTGGCATATGTTAGCTTTGGGACAGTGGTGACTCCACCTCCACATGAGATTGTGGCAGTGGCAGAAGCATTGGAAGCAAGTGGTTTTCCCTTTCTTTGGTCTCTCAAGGAGCATCTGAAGGATCTTCTGCCAAGAGGGTTTCTTGAGAGGACAAGTGAGAATGGGAAGGTTGTGGCTTGGGCCCCACAGACTGAGGTTTTGGGACATGGTTCTGTGGGGGTGTTTGTGACTCACTGTGGGTGTAACTCGGTGTTTGAGAACATGTGCAATGGGGTGCCTATGGTATGCAGGCCTTTCTTTGGGGATCATGGGTTGACTGGGAGGATGGTTGAGGATGTTTGGGAGATTGGTGTGAGAGTAGAAGGTGGAGTGTTCACCAAAGATGGGTTGGTGAAATGCTTGAAGCTGGTTCTGGTGGAAGAAAAAGGGAAGAGGATGAAGGAAAATGCACTCAAAGTGAAAAAAACAGTGCTGGATGCAGCTGGACCACAAGGGAAGGCAGCACAAGATTTCAAAACTTTGGTGGAAGTGGTCACTTGAAAGTGATTGGAGTGCGTGATTTTATTTGTATCTTACTTTTTTATGTTGTGATTAGTAGATTAATTAGAGTTGTATGGTGAAAAATAAATGTCTCGTGATCGTCCATTGCTCGGATCATTTGAACAGGAATAAAAAACGGAGAAAGTTGGATGAGGATTCCCACCAGTCAAGTGAGAAGGAAACTTGAATTTCAATGATC
This sequence comes from Glycine soja, assembly GCF_004193775.1. Lineage (NCBI taxonomy): Eukaryota > Viridiplantae > Streptophyta > Magnoliopsida > Fabales > Fabaceae > Glycine > Glycine soja. Next base: position 4,538,151 of record NC_041016.1, read on the forward strand.
AATTAACATTAGAGAAAAAGGGTACCTACGGACAGCGGTTTACATATTTATTCAATCACAAAGTTCATTAATTTTAAAATAATTTATAATTATATGATAATGCAAAATATTTTATATTATTGGTGTCAGCTATAAACACCAACCTCTTAAGTTTATTCCGTAATCTAAAATCTTCTTTAATTTCATCAAGCTTATTATTTTAATCATCATTTTCTTTAAACTTTAATTTCAACTCAAAACCTCTCTTTCTATTATTTTCATTAACTTTATAAAAGAAATAAATTTTACTAGTCTATTTATATTCGACTCTACTATCATAAAAAAATGTTTTTTTTTTCTTACACAAATTACATGCAAGTTTCTCACTCTAACTATTTAATATAATCAAGTACATGCCTAAAATTTAAACTCAAAGTCACGGGCGAAGCTAAAATAACTTTATACAATTAATCTACACACTGAATAATAATTTTAAAATTATATTAAATCTTTTAATAAATATTTTTTTCTCAAGTGTATGTTTTGTAATTAGTATTTAAATATATATAATATTTACTTAATAAGTCTTCATTAGTTCACAACACATTAAAGATGACAAATTGTAGATTTTAGATGTGATTAAGTCTCATGTCAAATATTAATCTCAAAGCCACTCAAAGGAGAAAAGCTTGTGAGATCGTCATAATTCTATTAGAAAGTCAAATATAAATATAGAATATAAGATAAATTATATTTAAAATGGATAACTTTTTTTTTCTCGAAGTATTGGTTAAATCACTTTGAAGATGTGCATTTTAAAATTAGGAAGACAAAAAACAAAGAAAATATTTTAGAGAAACTAAAATTGAACTTTCAAATTTTAGAGGGACTAAAAATATATTTTATCTTCTAATATAATATTTATTTATTAGACATGTTATTTAAGTAATGAAGTTTTTCATTAGTTCAATTATCTTCATAATTATAAATATTTTTATTTTATATGAATAAAAAATATCTCTGTCCATTTTATTTTATTTTTACAATTTTTTAGCTTCATATGTAATGCATAAAGAAAGTCAATTTAAATGGTTTTAAATTTATACAAAAGAAAAACTTAATAAATATAAGTTTGAATAATAGAATAAAAATAACAAAATAAGAAATGTGGATAGATATATTGAAGTGTAATTAAAAAAGTAACCTCATCCTATAAATGCTATCTTCACTTTTTCTTTTTTATTTTTTTATTTTTTTTATAGTCTCTCTACTTTATAGTTTCCTTTAGTTTAGAATGTATCCACTCTCAAGTTGAAAATTAATAAATCCGTTACCTACGAGTCCCAAGAAATTCATTTATTCTGAGAACAATACAGTAGCACACATCCAATAAAACATAACATAGTACAATACTTTATAAAAATAGGTGGATCAGGGTGTATTATTTACACAAGAATTTGCTAAGGATGTAAGACAATAGTTGAACAGGATTTATAAGAGTCCAAAGGTTTCAGAGGCAATATAAACTTCGGACTCAAGATTTTTGAGAGGTTGGCATAGCCAAATTAATCTTGCTTTTGCTGGCCGAATCCTTCCACTGCTGGGTTACTGTTTTGATCTGTGTATAAAAGTTAACCCCTGCCTTACCTGTCATTCAAAAAATTGTATCAATTTCAAATCCAAGGGTATAACCAATATCACATGCAAAATTGAAAAGAGCTAGCTTTGGGAGAAATCACAATACCATAGAAATTAAGATCGCCAGCAAATGATGCCTTGTTGCCAGTAAATGAAAAAAAGGGCAAAGGAACTGGAATAGGAACATTGATGCCCACCTAGTTCAAATGCAGTCACAAAGTGATGATCCATAACATTAACAGTGTCAAATATATATAGTGAGAAGTACCTTTTTAAGTGAGTGAAAGAAATTGATATTGAGCGTTAAATCTAATCAATTGTCAAGATTAAAACACATAACTCAAGTTTTTTAAAAAGTCACATGACCAATCATGATACTAGAAAACATCATAGTTAGATGACAAACCTGCCCCGCCTCAATCTCGGTCTGAAATTTCCTTGCAGCCACACCAGATGTGGTAAATATAGAAGCACCGTTTCCATACCTGTTTTAAAAGTCAAAGAGATAAATGGAAGTTTAAGTGTTTAACAAATACAAATGAAAATGTAGCAGTTGTTAAAATATACTTGTTTTCATTGATAATGTTTATGGCCTCTTCCAAGTTATCAGCCTAGTGTTAAAAATAAAAAAAATGAAAAAAACTGTGTCAGCATAACATTATATTTAGCTAAAATGAAAAATCCAAGGCAGATGAGCCTCCTACATGACCAAATATTGACAAATAAAATAATTCCAAATTAGTGGATGCTTAGTATGAGACAAATAAAATGCACCTCCGTGAGAAGAAGAACTGGTCCAAAGATCTCCTCCTGCACAGGCCATGATAGAGATAATCAAGTTTAGTTCAAGACTAAACCTTGTAGCACTTACAGATTGGTAAACACTTGCAAAATTCTTTAGTAAACACTTACAGATTGGAGATTAGTGAGAAAATTACCTTGTAGCACTCCATGTTGGCGGTGACATCTGATAAGATGGTTGGGCCAATAAAATTGCCAGATTCATATCCTGGGACCTACTTATTCACAAAAGAATTGTTGAGCAGTCTTAAAATGATATTAAAAGGTGAAAACAATCCATTGACAATATGGAAAAAGAAAGGACTATGCAAGGACTGATCTTCAGGATGTGGAATAATGATATGCACAAAACTGTATGTCCTTTACATTCCATTTGGGGTGCTTCATTTTAACTTATTGCATCTCAGCTTGATGGGTGTCAAAGGAGGGAAGGGAGAACCAAGGAGCAAGAATGAACAAAATGTAGAGTTCCAAGTCAAAAGATAAAGTGCATTTAATGTATATAGGGAATTAAATTTTTATCACTAAGATTTAGGTGATTCAAATGCAAAGTGAAAAATTGTATTTTACTAGATGAAACTTATTTGAATGGATGCATTGGAAGTTGTTTTTCTTTCAACTTTCAAGAGAACTTATTTATTATAATTAGTGACAATCTTCACTATAAATAGAAAAAAGAATTAGTAGAGAAGAAACATATGAAGAGAGAGTGTGTGAGAAGAGAGATTGAGAAACAAAGTCACTTTGTTGAGAGAAAAGTGTCTTTGTGTGAGAATATTATCATTTCTTGTAACCATTGAGTGGGGTACTCGGGTTTGTAGAGTGATACACTATTAAGGATGAGTTACAATCTTGTAATCATTTTTGTGATAGTGAAATACTTTTGAGACGATTTCGTGGATGTAAGTAAGAGGTGTTGAACCATGTTAAATTTTTGTGTTTGTTATTTTTTTTTACGGTGTAATCTTTGTTGTATTTTCACGATCCTTTGTGTGTGTGGATAATTTTATTTAAGGGAGAGTTGATTACCCAACACAAAGTAACAAAATCAGGAGTTAAAAATTAAGCCAAACCAATTTTTATTGCACTGAGACAGGCTTTATGCATACCACCAAACAACTGAACCAAGCGCCATTTTTCAAGGTTCCAAAAGAATTATACAAGAATATAGAAGGTTACATTTCTTTAACTGGTAGTATTTAATTGGTTAACCAGTACAACTGTACAAGAACTGTTAGTTATCAACCAAATCAAATGCAACACAAAGATAAATGTTTCATGATCTCCTATATGTTTTTCTTCTTTTTTGTTTGTTTTCTATAAGGCCTCAGGAAGAGGAGTGCTATAATCGAAGATTATTACTTTAGTTACAATCTTTGCATACATAAATCTTTCTGCTGCCTTCTGAGTTTCCAAACATGTCAATTGCTATGCTAAAGATTGAAGAGGTAAATTGATCATGCATGAAAAAGTATGGAAATGTCCATGAATAAAATATGAAATGATAAAAATGAATGAGAATATTAAAGCTACCACTATATTTCTTCCATCAAGAACTAGTCTGGCACCACTTTCAACCCCAGATTGAATTAATCGGTGTATTCGCTCCTTTGCCTGTGCAGTGGGTAAGGTTGAGAGAATATTTAAGAAACATATAACTACAATGTATACAATATCAATTTGGAAATGTGATGCACTGAATAGTAATTCTTAAACAATAATCTGAAGTTTTCTATTAGTCCAAGAACCATAAACATACCTGTTTGCTAATGACTGGACCAAGGTCTGCATCAGGTTCAGTTCCAACATTTACTTTAAGAGCTTTGGCATGCTCCACAAGTTTACTTTCCCTGGAAAAATATTGTGAAGACTAAAGGATGAAGTTATTATACTTAAAATATTATAAATGCATGGTTAAAAGTAAGTTTTATGAGGCCAAAGAAGAAGTCAAAGTCAATTTCCTCACCAAGACTGCTCACAAAGAAATCCAAATACTTGGAACAGTCTATTTGGGGCAATCCCATCAGAATTATCAAAAGGATGGAAATAATTAATCATCCCTACTAATTTTCACAGCAGTAAGAATGCTCACAAAATGTGATTATATTTTAGAGATGTTGAATTATGTCTTAGTAAAGGAAGAGTGGTGATTCAGTTTGGTACACACCAAAGACATCCAGTTCATTTTGGAACAAGCACCAGAGGAAGAGCATAAAATTGCTTCAAGCATAAGATGATACCACAAAAATAATAATAAATCAAATTGAATAACAATATGGTAGAGAAGGATACCACAGTTTTGAGTCTCCAACAAAAACAACAGTGCTGAGAGCCATGCACCTTTGTCCAGCAGCACCAAAACCTGCAGCAACTAAAGCATTTACAGTAGCATCAACACTAGCATCAGGCATTACAACTGCATGATTTTTGGCCCCCATATTAGCCTGAAAACAAAATTTATTAGGTCCAAAACTTCTGATCATTACCATGAACAGTAATAAACAATTTTACTAAGGGGAGGACAAAGCTAAGTGCACCCACCTGAACACGTTTCCCTTTAGCTGCAGCTCTAGCATATATGTGCATTCCAGCCTGTACAAATAAAAACATCAAAAAAAAATATTAGCCTGAAAACAAATTTTTATGTAAGGGGAGAGTATCAGTTAAGAAAAAATAGCATTTGAATCACTAGTCCTCTTCCATCTTTTTATGTAAGGACAGTCAAATTGTAAAATGATTCAATTTTGCCAACACAAAAACAGCATTGCCTTTGGTTTAAATAAAAAAGGCATAACATAAAAGCAGTAAAACTAAACAAAGCATTAGATGACTTACAACATTTGAACCAACAAAAGATATGGCTTTGATGTCATCATCGTCACAAATAGCATTCACAATATCCTGTCAACAATTGGGTTATTAAGAACATCAATAAACAAGAAAAGCAATGTACAAAAAGTGGTGTGGGTGTATGACAATGCAACAGGTTGTTATATGCAAGTTGCAACTCTTTGATTTAAATCTTTAATACATGATGCAATTAAGTACCAAATGCCAAATATGCCCATGAGTTCATTTACTAGGAAAGAGTGAAGAACAAAAGTTTAGAAAAGGTTATAGCATACATGGGTTCCATGAACTATATTTAAGACACCCTCAGGCAAACCAGCTTCCATTGCCAATTCTGCAAGCATTACAGAGGCACCTGGAAAAATGCCAATGTTATGACATCCAACTCTCTCTGCCATAAGTTGCAAGTAACCAAAAATGATGAATCATGAAAGTGGACAGCAGACTGTATATTTCTGAGTTCTGACAGTTAAGTGTGCTATTACCATAAAAGCATGCTGCATGTACCGTTACATGGATGGGGAAGAAAAACTCAAGGGTGGACGATAATATTTAGTATTCCATTACTAGATGGATAAATAAGAACACATTTATCAGCCATCACAAAGAAAAATTAATATAGACTTCTCAAACTGTAAGATCTGACATTGTTTCATTCTTCCTAATATATCTATTCAGAAATCAAATTTAATTAGATGATCCATGTGAGGCAGAAACAAGGACAAAGTCAAAAGTCAAGGCACCAATATTTTACTTGGGTGACACTAGCTTCCTTTTCTTGCTAGAGTATCATTTGCAAAATGCAAACCTAATCTGATAAATAACTCGTCCTTAATTAGTTTAAATGGATTTAGATTGCAAAAAGAGCAAGTGCAGACAGGGTTCAAAGCAGTTGAGGGTAGTTATCTATTATTTTAAATTATAAAATGAATATTAGTGAAGATGTTGCTCCTACAAATATTCTTTCAAAAATCCCTTAGTGAAGATCACAACCAATAAAGTATTTGAATATAACAAGAAAGGAAGGCTTAACAAAACTTATACCAAGAACATTAATTTTGGAATTTTATTCTCATTTGTCATTTTCAAAATTTGCAATTTATTAATAGCTAGATTGGCAATATAGACACAATATGCAAGGCTAGCAACTGCAAAATCCTTATCAGTTGCTGAAGAAAATAATGAAGGCATTCATTTTATTTAAAAAAATCCTTGATCCTGGTATTCACAATACAAGATATTTAGGGTAACATGTTCTGAAGTCATAATGCCAATAGCTTATTAAAGAAGCTTAAGCTTGCTTTGAATTACAGAGCTCCCTTTTCCATTATATATAACGCAAAGCTCCATCCAAACTGAGGAGTTAATGCAAGGAGATTCATAAACAACCAAATTAAGTAGAAAGTATCACCTGGAACTTTCTCTGATGGTTTTAGAATAAAGGTGTTGCCACATGTAACTGCCACTGGGAACATCTGCAAAAATATCATACATCTTTGCATACTGATATGGACGAGAAAATCAAGCAAACAAGAAATAAAGGAGTACCCAAGAACTTGTAAGAGAAAAACAATTGCATAGCAAAATAACCACCAAAAAAGTAGAAAACAACTTACCCACAAGGGAATCATTGCAGGAAAATTGAATGGACAAATACCAGCACATACACCAAGTGGTTCTCTAATGCTGTAAGTATCAATTCCACTTGATACATCAGAAACATATTCTCCCATTTGTAGAGTTGCCATCCCACAAGCATGTTCAACCACCTCTAAATGACAAAATGTTTAGAGAAGTTCATCACAAATTATAAGCTCAACCAATAATATCTCATCTCAAAAACTTCTCAAGCAACATACTAGAAAGACCAACCTAAACCACGGAAAACATCTCCTTGTGCATCCTTTAACGTCTTTCCTTGTTCAGTGGTCACATTCAGGGCAAGTTTATCCTGAAACAGTTACAAAGTAGTGATATGGCTAAATGGCATATGTGCCAGTATGGTGTCTTGGCCTAAATCTGTGAATATATGAGGCAGAGGCATAGAACATTGTAAAATGTTTACCATATCTCTGCGTATAAGCTCCTGGAACTTCAGCATAACACGTTGGCGTTTTGTGATTGGAGTTTTTCGCCATGATGGAAATGCCTTCTTTGCTGCAGATACCGCAGCTTTAAACTCTTCATCTGTGGTGCAAGGAACTTGTGAAACAACCTCTTGTGTTGCCTTATAAGATGATACCAATATTAGAACTCTTCCTTTCTCAAAACCAAAATCAAGGGATTCAGCTCAATTATAAGCCAAATATCAAACCAAAAGAAGAAAGAACACTTACAGGGTTGATAACATCAATGAAAGTTAACGATTTTGAGTCCAGAAAACTGCCCCCAATAAGATTTGGAACCCTCTGATTAATTCAACACAACCAAACAAAAATGGGAGGTGAGATGAATAGATAACTAGCAACATGAAGTCAAATTTTGTGGAAATTGAAACCAAGTTTGAGCTTACAGGGGGCTTATGTTGTCTTGAAAATAGCTCAGAAGGTGTTGATAAATGAGAATTTGCCATGGCAGAGAACTGAGGTCTCAAAAGGTTCAAGTTTTTCACTGCAGCAACATAAAAATTGGGTTTTTCTTCATCATATAACGAATTGAAATGATTGAAGAGGCATTGTACAAATAAACGACTAAACGAGTGGTACCTTGTTAAACAGAAAGCGGGAACGTAAGTGACGTGCTTTGAATCTTGTTTTAATATTTGGGGAAATTAAGGAACATGTCTATGCGCAGTGAACTCAACCAACTCGGGATCACCAATCAATTCACCAAAAAGCCACTCTTGCTGTTGTACTTGTAAGAGGGACAAGTGTTGCTTATATATATATATGTGCATGTGGATTGAGATTCTTATCCTTTTTAATTATTAGAAACTAATAAATGGTATTTCTGATGACAGAAGTATAAATGTATAATATGTGAAAAAAAGGTAGGCACGTCATTCATTTCACATTCTTCCCATCTCAATAAATTTATTAATTTTTAAAATAATTATATTAAAAATTTTAAACAATAATTTATAATTAAATAATAATATAAAACAGTGCATAAATATTAACTTCGTGCATTAGTGAGTAAAATAAATCGTTTTTAAATCAATTTATAAATATAATTTTTGATAAATTGGTTATTTTACATTTCAATTTTGATAAATTCAAACACACGAGAGAGTGACGGTAAAAAAAAAAAAGAATGAAAAATTTATAATAAAATAGATTTTACCCGTTCAAATTAAAAAGATTCAATTATTTCCTAAAAATAATAATGATTAGAATAATTTATTAAAAAATAATAATAAATATTTTGAGTTGAAAGAAATAGTTAAGTATAGAGATTTTTATATTATTAATCAATTAAATTTCTTACGAAAGTTATTGATTTTTAAAGCAATGATTATTATAAAAAAATATTTTTTTTTATCAAATTATACATATGCAACTTATTTCAACCAATACATCATTTAATAAAATTTAATTTGATGATTTTATTTTAAAATTTTCTATTGGATCGAAAAAATTTCCTCGTATATCATATCTGCAACTTTTTATATTAATCTAAATTTACCTGATATTTCATTCATACATGAATATTAAAGGAATACATTTAAAATTAACATATATATATATATATATATATATTAAAATTTTAAGTTACAGTAAAAAAAAAAAAGTTATTATAAAAGTATACTAATATATTTCTCTTGAATTGATGCATTAATTGATACAGGGGAAGAAAATTGGAAGAGGGGACACTCCCTTGTTTTGAAATGGCCATTAAACATAGTCCTAAAATTCTTCAGTTCAGTCAGAAAACAAAAAGCACCTGGATTTGCCCAAGAAATGAACACTGTTTCTGAATCCTCTGCCCTGCATGGCCTTCTTCACCCGACGCCTTCTGACCACAGTGGCCCCCACATGTTCTTCCCCTTCCAACCAGATCAAAACCTTCCTCTCAAAGGGTCTTTATCACCAAACACTTCAACTTTTCTCTGAACTCCATCTCTGTGGCCACTCCTCCATTTCCTTTTTTCTTCCATCAGTCATCAAGGCAAGCTCCTCTGCCCAATGTCATGCTTTTGGCACACAGCTTCACTGCTTGGCTCTTAAGACAGGCTCCCACTCTGAAACAGTTGTGTCCAACTCTATCATCACTATGTATTTTAAGTTTTCAGATGTTGGATCAGCACGACAAGTGTTCGACACAATGCCTCACAGAGACCCCATCACCTGGAACTCCTTGATTAATGGTTATCTGCATAATGGGTATTTGGAAGAAGCTTTGGAAGCGTTGAACGATGCGTACTTGCTTGGTCTTGTTCCCAAGCCTGAGTTGCTAGCTAGCGTGGTATCCATGTGTGGGAGGAGAATGGGTTCAAAGATAGGGAGACAGATTCATGCTCTTGTTGTTGTTAATGAGAGGATAGGACAGTCAATGTTTCTGTCAACGGCTCTTGTGGATTTTTACTTTAGGTGCGGTGATTCTTTGATGGCTTTGCGTGTGTTTGATGGGATGGAGGTGAAAAATGTGGTTTCATGGACTACTATGATATCTGGATGCATTGCTCATCAAGATTATGATGAGGCTTTTGCATGCTTTCGAGCAATGCAGGCTGAGGGAGTTTGCCCAAATAGAGTGACATCAATTGCTCTGTTATCAGCTTGTGCCGAGCCTGGCTTTGTTAAGCATGGGAAGGAGATACACGGTTATGCATTTCGTCATGGGTTCGAGTCATGTCCTAGTTTTTCATCTGCACTTGTAAATATGTATTGTCAATGTGGAGAACCAATGCACCTTGCTGAGCTAATTTTTGAAGGGTCTAGTTTTAGAGATGTGGTGTTATGGAGTTCAATCATTGGGAGCTTTTCTCGAAGAGGGGATAGCTTCAAAGCATTGAAGCTTTTTAATAAAATGAGGACTGAGGAAATTGAACCAAACTACGTAACTTTGTTGGCAGTCATCTCTGCCTGCACAAATTTATCTTCACTAAAGCATGGATGTGGACTCCATGGCTATATCTTTAAATTTGGATTTTGTTTTAGCATCTCTGTGGGCAATGCACTTATAAACATGTATGCCAAATGTGGTTGTTTGAATGGTTCTCGTAAGATGTTCCTAGAAATGCCAAACAGAGACAATGTTACTTGGAGTAGTTTGATCAGTGCCTATGGCCTTCATGGATGTGGTGAACAAGCTTTACAAATTTTTAATGAAATGAACGAGAGAGGAGTGAAACCCGATGCAATTACCTTCCTTGCAGTTTTATCTGCTTGTAATCATGCTGGCCTTGTAGCTGAGGGGCAACGGATATTCAAACAAGTACGTGCAGATTGTGAAATTCCATTAACTATAGAGCATTATGCATGCCTAGTCGATCTCCTTGGAAGGTCAGGGAAGCTAGAATATGCTTTGGAAATACGGAGAACAATGCCCATGAAACCAAGTGCAAGAATATGGAGCTCTCTCGTGTCGGCTTGCAAACTTCATGGCAGATTGGACATAGCAGAAATGCTAGCTCCACAGCTTATAAGATCAGAACCAAATAACGCTGGTAATTACACGTTACTGAATACGATCTATGCCGAACATGGTCATTGGCTTGATACAGAACAAGTGAGGGAAGCCATGAAACTACAGAAGTTAAAGAAATGCTATGGCTTCAGCCGCATTGAGGCTTGACATGAGAGTTTCGAGCAAAACAGAATGTAGCAAGCTTTATCCGAGAGTGGAAAAATTATTTAAATGATTATGGATAACAACATATTGTACTCTGGTTAATATCTATTCTTAACATATATCTTTACTTTTTTAGCAAAGACAGGATTGAGAAGTAACATATATCTTAACATGTAAGTACAGTCAAATTGTAAAATGATTCAATTTTGCTAATAAAACCAATCATTTTCTATTTGTTTTGGATCAATTTTTGCGGCTTTTATTAAAATAATTATCTCATTAAAAAAAATTCTACTTTCTTTTCATCTTTTAAACCAAATAATATAATAAATAACTTATCAATATCATACATGATATTTTCTAGTACTAAATCTTAATTAGAACTACTTAATTAAAATTATTTATTTTAAACATTTTTATTTTTTGTTTTATTTTTTATAATAATTATAAAAGCATACCTATAAAAATATATCATGAAATAGATAAAAAGAAGACCATTGTTCAACAAACATTTATTTTTTCGATAAATGAAAGTTGAAACATCTATGGCATGGTAAGCTAGCCGAGGAATATGCATGCATTTTGGAGCCTAGACTCCGTCAACATCAAAAAGTAACTTTTTCAACGAAACCAATTAGTTATATTATCCAATGAAACCAATTAGTTATATTTCTCTAAAGTGAGGTTTTTGATAAAATGTTATTTAACAAACCAGATATATGAAATCAAGAATCAACATTATAGCCTTCAAGACTGCACCGTCTATTTTCCTTGCTAGCTATCGTATTTTTTCTTCATATGTATTGACATATTTCTTTTAACTAAACGATAGAAATATGTTTGATTTCACTTTATAAAAATGAAATAAGAAATACATTCAGAAATAGGAAGATATTTGATCTAAAATTATTGTTTTATTTTCTCAAAAAAAATTATTGTTTTAAGTGGAGCGATTTCAGTTGCTTTGTTACCTCAATCACTCACAATATCTTTAATGTGACCCTTAACAATCACCTAACTATTTTCAATCATATTGTCGCTTTGTATAGAAATCTATGGTTATCTCACCTTTTGGCAAATAAGAGAAGACAAGAAACTCTTACTGGCTGAGGAAAAAGATATGGGAAAAAGTGATGAAATGATTATTTTTCATGAGAAAAAGAGTTATAGACTTACAATATAATCATCTAATCATAATTTAATGTATGATAATTAGTTTGTTGATTTTTAAAATAATTATTTTAAAAAATTTTAAAAATAATTTGTGATTAAATGATAATATAAGAGTACCTAGATATTAAACTCATTTTTCATTCTAAAATACATCTCTTTTTTGTTTAATCAGAAACTTTCCATAAGTTGGACAGTGCAGATTAAGAGACAGTAGCGTCACTAGCATTACAAAATAGGAAATAAGAGATGCAAATACACAATGTTAGTTTGTTTACCTTCTGGCAATAACGAAAAGGAACTCTTTCCTACAAGGCAGAAAAATAAACAATAAAGGATGTAGGAGATACAGATAAAATCCGTGAATTGTGTAATATAAATAGAAAAATAGATAGAGATAAGAGTTGATAGATATTCAACGTAACAACATAATTTATATGATTGCATTTCTTAAATTATATTTTAACACAATAATTAGATAATATTGCAAAAATATTTTACTGTGATTTAAAAATAGTTTACACTAACCGTATATTAATACTAAACTACTAATGTCAAAATAAAATATTAAACTGTCGTAAAAAAGTTAAAATAATAGTAATTTTTATTGAACTAAATTATTTTATTTCCTTTCTCAGTTCCGAAATTAATGCTGATAACACCCCAAGTAAATAATACAGGACCTTCAAGCTTTCTAGAAATGTTTAGGTCCTTAATCATTAGTTGGATGAAAGGTTTACGAAATTCTGTTTTATTAATTCTAATCAAACTTGATGGGTGGAAGCGCAAGCATACACACACAGCACTAAGCACTTCACATATCCTGTCCTCAATTCACCCGGATTTTATCATGTTCATGTTAGGTGATGTCAAGGGCAATCCTCTGCCCCGTGTTGTAGTGCTTTAGTTGTTTTGCTTGTGGGTCTTTTGTCCTTCCCAAAATTACCAAAACTTCTTTCATAAATAGATTGTTTTTCTATAGTCATAACGGAACTTTAGACCATGTACCAAGTCTTTGTTTGGGTTTATTCATATGTTGATTAGACGTTAAATTTGCAATATATTTTTTCTTTCTGAATTTCGTAACAATCTTTTAGAGCATAAAAGTTGTTTTCGTTCTAATCTTTTTAATTTAAAAAAGAGTTAAATTATTCATTTGGTCCTTATAGTTTAATCTTTATAGTTTGAAAGTGATTTTTTTAGTCCTTATAGTTTACATTTTAATTCTCTTTTAGTCTCCGTAATTTAAAAAATGATTTTTTAGCCTTTATAATTTATATTTTAATTCTTTTTTAGTTAGTTTTAAAGTGATATTTTTAGTCCCTGTACCTTATATTTTAATTCCCTTTTTGATAATTTATAACTAATTTATAACTCATTATTTTTATATATATATTTTTAATAAAGACTAAAAGATAATTAAAATATAAATTATAGGAACTAAAAATATCACTTTCAAATTATAGCGATTAAAAAAGAATTAAAATAAAAACTATAAAAACTAAAAGATTAAAAAATCACTTTCAAACTATAAGAATTAAAAGATAATAATCATAAAATTATAAGGATCATATAACTAATTTAACAAAAAAAAAAAAATTAAAATGCAGGGCTACAGTGATCACATTATTTTAGGATGCGGTGTTAACATCAACTAACATTCTGTCACGCCGAGCAAGTACTTAATAACTCAAGTGTCTGAACTTCAAAGGTTACCATTAATGTCGAATATCTGTGTCAGTACCTGAATATTGAAACGTCTACAAGATGGTAAGCGAGCTGAGGAATATAATGCATATATCTGGGACCCTAATCGTACTCTTGGAACAGAAATGAACTTCCTTTATACTTCAAAGTGTTATCACTAAATTTCAGACATTTAGAAACGAACATGTAAATCTCCTGGAGGAGTATGAAAAGTCGAAGATTTTAGGCAAAGATTAGTACTAGAAGAGTAGAAGATTTAGAGTAATAATAACGTAGAGAAGAAAGGTTCCTCTCCAATGAGTGCTTCCCACATTACCCGACAAGCCCCAACTGGCCCATCTGATTGATTCAAACTCCAGTACCAGGTTGCTTTCTCATTCATGAGATGCCAAATCCCTACCCCCATTCAATGAAACTATCTACTTACATTTTTCTAAAGTGAGGTTTTAACAAAAACAAAACCAGATGCAAAATCAACACTCAAGATTGTAAATTATCTTCTCAATATCACAATTCAAAACCTTGGTCTAATACTTGCAATGTCAAGTAAGCCTCATGAAATTCATTCACACAATTAGTGCAGTAAACCTGAACCAACTTTAAACCTATTCCCCACCATGACAACAGACACACGCATATTAACACATATTGTGTAGCTTTTCATCAACATTGTTAATAAAACAAACAAACAAACAAATAAATACAATTTACAATTGAAAAACAAAAAAGGCATTTTTCATTGAGGAACCATGTCCATGTGCATGTGGATGAGCATGCAAACTTACAAGTGCTGTGGTGTGTGTGTGGGTGAGTGGTTGCTAGAAGAAGAAGCATCTACATCATCATATTCAATTGAGAAATTCAAGAATCCACTGCTATCTTCATCACCATCATCATCATCATCACTGGCTGTGCCTTGTAGTTCTTGTTCTTCTTGAAGCTGCTGTATTTCTTGATCATTGACGAACTGTCTAAGCCTCTCCCTCAAAACCCCTAACTGACGTTCTAGAAGGTTCTTCTGCGACTCCACCTGCACTACTGTCCACCGGAGCGACTCGATCACTTCGAGATCGTACTCCTGCTTCTGCTCCACCACGCGCCGGAATTGCTTGGCCTGAATCTCCACGGCGCTCTTCTCGCTCTGCAGCCGCAGAATCATGGCCATGGCCTCCTCCGCCGCGGACGCCGCCGCCCCCTGCTCCTGCTCGATCTCCGCGCACGCCGCGTTGTACCGCTGCCGCTCCTCCTTCACCATCTTCCTCAGCGACATTACGTCGAACACCTCGTCCTCCAAACTCTCTTCTTCCTTGGAATTCTCGTCTCTGGACGACGACGATTTCTCGTGGTTGGAGAGGAGAAGAGGAGAGCGGAGAAACCTGAGGCAGAAGAAGAAGATCAAGAGGAGGCCGAGGAGGTTGAAGAGACGCGAGAAGTAACCGAGGAGGAGGAAGCCGCAACCGAGTTCACTGGCTTGGGTGATGAACTTGAATGTGGAAGGGAAATCCATGAACATGAGAAGAAGGAAGCGGAGAGAGAAACGAAGGAATCTCTGGTAGAAACCGAGAACAGGAGCGACCAACAAACCCAGAGTCTGCATCTGCGTCACCGTCTGGGTGAGGTTAACAGATTTTGACTCAACAACACCCAATCCCAATCCAATCTTAGCGTCCAAGGGATACAATGCAATTCAATACAATATAAACAAAAACGCACGCAAACTCCAACCCTAACGGAAGAAGAAATATCAAAATATATGAAAATAATGGGAACAAAAAGAGGGGTTGTTGGCGTAATTGGATTGGCAATGAGATACAATGACAATGTATGTGGAAATGGAACATTGGTTGTTATATTGGGTTTGGCGTTACAAGGATAGAAGAACAACAAGTATCATTCTTCTTCACTAACTATTCTTGTAAGCGCAGAGAGAGAGAGAGAGAGTATTCTAGTGATGATATGAAGAAGAAGAAGAGGAAGAAGAAGAAGAAGAAGACACTGGGATTGGGGGGATCTGATCGAGAGGCGAAGAAATAGAGGTGTGAGCAACCATTGTATCTCATTACTCGGACCATTTCAGAGATTAATATTTCCATACCGTTGCACATGTATTAATCATTATTCATTATTCTTTTTCAATGCCATATATTAATCATTTCTGTACAACAGTAAACAATTCATTAATTAATTAACTCTTATAACGTGACTACGTCTTCAGGTTTGGTTTCTTACTCTCCTCCTAGATACACTTGCAAAACTAAATAAGTAAATACGAAAAATAATAATAATATTTGAGTGATCCTTGGTTAATAATAATAATAATAATAAATTTTAGTGACGACTTATTACTAGTAACGAATCCGGGGGATAACAATTTTTTTTTTAAAAAAAGCATACGTGGGGTGTAATTTTTTTTTTTTATTAAAGTTTTCTACTACAAAGTTCAAATCTTTTTAAAAATATTTAGAGTTTAAATTTTATGAATAAAAAAAATATGAATAGAAAAAAATGACTAATAAAAAAACCCATCGACATCAATATATAGTTTGTTCTAATAACATGACTAAAAAAACTCATAAAAAAGTAGTTT
Source organism: Glycine soja (assembly GCF_004193775.1). Taxonomy (NCBI): domain Eukaryota; kingdom Viridiplantae; phylum Streptophyta; class Magnoliopsida; order Fabales; family Fabaceae; genus Glycine; species Glycine soja. The sequence goes on from NC_041016.1 coordinate 4,554,616, forward strand.
CTACAAAATCTCTACTAACCAATCTAAAGGAAAAAAGTATTAAAGGGGGAAGGGGTAATGAAATTCTTATTAAAGAATATTTTGACAAATAATATCAAGATCAATTACCAAATGAGTTGGATTTACAATACAAATAAATTTCTATATTTTAGTACATCAATGTATTTTATATCTTTATATTCCAGCTTCACTGATGTCTTTAAGGAAAAAAAAGTGTAAGTTATTTATTCTTTGAATTTGTTATATTTCCCAATTTTAGATTGGAATATCATATCTTTATCTTAAATTTTTCTATAAAAAATAAATTATTATGAACTGACGTTGATAATAAATTAATATACTTGATAAGATATTGATTAATAATATTTTTATGACAAAAATAACTTGCCTTCGTTTTTTTTCCTATAAATTAAAATACGTAAAACATAGAAAGTCTTTTATTACTATTTTACGCGCTCAGTGGGTTAATCTTTATCTTGAATTTTCCTATAAAAAAATAAATAATTATGCATCGAGGTTGAAAATAAATTAATGTACTTGATAAGTTATTAATTAATAATAGTTTTATGGCAAAATAACTTCCATTCATCTTTTTTTCTTCTATAAATTAAAATACGTACAAAATTAAAAAGTATTTTATTGTTATTCTATGCACCAAATGGATGGTTAATGAGGTTAACAATAGAAAAAAATTAATATAATAAATTAATTTTCAATATTCTAAAATATTGAGATTGAATCATGAGTATAATTGTGTAAATTAGGTCCCATTAAATATCATAAGTACAATTTGGATTCCACCATCAATCCTTTGTTACAATCAGAATGAATCAAAAGGTAATTAAGTCACACCATAAAAGAACTAAAATTACATAATTACGATAATTGAGGAATAAAAGATGTAATTAAACATTTTTCTAAAGTATTATTGCTTTTAAAAAAAGGAAAGTACAGTATTTATCTTTAGAGACAAATTCAGTGCTTGTGATATATTAAAAAATAAATTATATTACAAACAATTAAACCTACAAAATTTAAATGTAAAAATAATATCAAAAGTAATATATTAAAAGTAAATTGTAAGCGTCAAAGTAAATTATAATTCTTTTTTAAAAAAATACAACATTAAAAGCAAATTAGTGAATTGAAATGTAAAAACAATAATAAAAGCTATAAAATCACTGTTCATAGTATATTAAAATTATAAATAAACTATGAAAGTAAATTATATATAATTATCTTGTTATATAAAATAATAAACGTGTTAATTAATTGAATTGTGCACCTGACAATAATCTAATAGCCTTAATTTAATATACTTTCATTATCTTAATTAATACTCTTTGTTTTATCTTAAGCATGTCAGCACTAAACTTTCTTAAAAAAAATGTTAAGAATCAAAGGAGCATTTGATATAAGGAAAAACTTTTCATTTTCGAAATCCTGAATCCCGCTAATATAATTCTTTAAGAATGACTATAATTTGATAGGTTGATAAAAAATATTAATGTAAGTGATATTTTTATCAGAAACTTTAATTACTTACAATAATTAATGATTAAAAAAATAATATGATATTTTTACTTAAGTAAATTTTTCGAACTCATAAAAGTTAAATTACCATTTCTCTCTTGGAAATAATTTTGTGAGAAATAACTTAAAAAATCTCTAGAAACATTGTTCCCGTGGAATGTTAAATGTAAATAAAAAAAATAAGAAACAAAGTTTTTCAACTTCAAATTCGGGAGAATCTAAAAGTTTTTCTTATACCAAATATCTTCTCATCAAGGTAAAAAAAAAAGTAAGGACTAAAATCAGAGATAGTCATATATACAAAGACTTAAAACATATTTAAGTTTATATTTTATTAAATATGTAGAATTTGTTTAGGAAATTAAATATTGTATCTTTTAATTTATTTTACTATTTTAATTTATTACCTTTTATAGCAAAGTGTAATATTATCTTAAAGAAAAAAGAAACAAAATAAAATTAAAGAGAAATTTGAAGATTGTGCATCAATAGTGAAATATCAATAATGAAATATCAATAAGTATTTAGGATATATTTGTATCTTATATTTTATTTTTATATTTTAAATAAGTATATATTAATTATATTTTGTATTTTTTAATGAAAAAATTAGATAAATTGAATTTCAAAATGTATCAAAATTCTCAAGATTCTAAAAATACTTACAAAGGTATTTATCATTTGTTTACCAAAGTTCTTACATCAATAACTAAATTTAAATTTACGATATTGTGGGATAATTATATTTGTTAGACTTTAGTGAAAACGTTCTTTCTAGTTTTAATTTGCATTAGACTTATCAGTTTCTAAATCGTAAGAATAGAATGGATTTAGAAATACTGACAAAAAACTTTTGCCTCTAGACGACTAGGTCATGTTCTTTTATTTGTCCTATTTATCTATCTATATGTGGCAGAAACCCTCCTTATTCTTATCCTAAAGAGTGATCATACTATTGCTCTAAGGGACTTCACACCTATCTCATATGCAACATAATCTCCAAAGTGTCGGTGAACAAATTGCGTGGATTTTTTGTGCTATGATTATTCCGGTCCAAAATAACTAACAGGACACTAACACACCTCACTGTGCTAGAAGAAATTCTCTACCTCTTGCAAAAGTCCAAATAAAAAATAGAAAGGGGATATGATTTTTAAATTGGATTTATAAAAAACGTATGTAGTAGACTAGGAAATCCTCCATCCATTATGTAAAAAAAAGGAGAAGGAAATCCTTCCATCTAACCCTGAGTATTTTTGGCTTCAAATAAGTGACTACATATCTAATTAAGCATTATATCTTCTCAATCACATCTAATTTTAAGATTTTAGATTGTTATCTAATAATAATTTATGATAATTTATAATTAAAGGATCCTATAATATTATTTTACACCGTTAATAAATAATTATTAAATTCTTTTAATTTTTTTTATCTAAAATAATAATTAAAAAAAGATATAGCCGTTGTCGTACGGTAACTTACTCGATCGTTTGCCCACGTGAAAAAAGATAAAAGTTTTTTTTCCAGAAGGTAATATTGCTACATATGCTTGTCTGAATTATTAATTAACAAACTAACGGCTACATCAGTTTATTATACCACGGATTAATGGTCTTATGCCACATGTGCAGAGAAATACTTCAATGACTAATACACGTACTAATGTTTTTAATGTAGTAGGATTAATATAAAAATATAAAAAAATCAATTTCTATACAATATTAATTATTATATTTATGAATTATTAATGTATATTATATTTATTAATATAAATATATTGATTAAATATATAATTTCAATTAAAGTATTTAACAAATCTGTGTAAAGCTTGACGGGAGTACGGACTGCATGGGTTCTCCGCAATTCATCCATCCCCCAACCCCAACTACGCACGTACCAGAAATGTTCCTGAAATAAACATCTCTATGTATACGTGCCCTTCTGCATTATCACATCCCTATTTACCAATTCCCATGCCCAAATATTAATCCAATAAACTTTGTGAATACCAATTTATACAGATAGAATGATCATTCAATTTATAAATTTGTGTTCCCTTGAGTATCGACACTCAGGTCAAATTAGGAATAGTTACGTGACAAAAGATTCAGTGCCATGCCATATTGTATTATGTATAAGGCACGAGAAAAGGAATTATTTTTAGGTTAGATCCTATCAACAATATTGTTTAAAAAAAATGCGTTACAAACTAGGCAAATCAACAGTCTACAGCTACTGTTGGAAATTGGAATATGCACATTGCACATTGCACATTGCACATTGCACATTTGCGACCGTATCAAGACAAGAGATCATGATTCTTTGCATGTTTTTGTTTTAAACAACTGCACGAGCTGCAGTAATTGATCAAATGTCTCACATTTGTTAAGTGTTTTTTTGTCATAAATAAAACATTTTATAAGGCTGAAAATTGATGCAATTATTTTGAAGGATACAGGATTTGGAACTCTACCAGTCTACCACTAATTACTATTAGCAATGGTTCAACTATCCTCGCTTTTCAAAAGTAAACAGCTAAACACACGCAAAAAAAAAAAAAAAAAGAAGAAGAAAAAGAAGTCCCTGTTGCAGATATTATTATGTTCATTGCCTTGATAGTTTGTGAAAAAACCAACTTTGAATGAGTACTTGAACTGCTAATGAGATTGACTAGTGCACATGTAGAGCAAGTAATCTCTTAAGAGCAGAAAACACGTTAGGCCAAAGATTTGAAGTAATTCCAGCCTTTGATAAGACTGATATGCATTGGCACATTCGTTGCAGAGGGATAATAATGTTATCTTTAAACACTTGCTTTCAAACAAACCAACAACATGGATCCCATTTAATTTTGCTTTGAGAGAAATATGCAGTGAATGCGCCCTCATTCAGTTTTTCATTGGCGTAAATGAGTGAATCTCCTCAATGCATTACCAAATTAAAATGTTGCAAAAAGATTAGCTGAAAGAAATTGTTGGCGGGGAGTTGATATATATGATAATCTAGTAGTATTTTTTTTTTTTGTTTTCTTCTTTTTTAGATATGTAATGATTTATGAAATATTTATTAGTTGATACTTTTACAACAAATATTTAAAGTCCTTAAAATGTAACCAAATCAATATTTAACATTAGTATTTTTATATACTTAACAAATAAGAAAATTAATAAAAAGATGTGATAAGAGGAATCTTCAAGTTAGGTGCCCAGGTCAAGGTGTATTGTAATTGTGTTTGATGGAACAAGGAGGAGTGAAAAAAATGTTTTCTCCTCTCAAATTCTTGCACCTGGTACAACCATTTTGGCCGGCATTTCATCTGGCTAGGATGTCATAGTCCAAGATGACAAGAAAAGACTCTTATCACGCGCAATATGCTTGCTACTCAGATTCATTCCCCCAGGCACCCACCATTGAAGCAATCAATATTTTCATTTTTATTATGCATGAAAAGTAAAATGAAGAGCAAATTTGAAAATTTGAAGTGATTTTATATGTGAAACATTTTTGGTGTAATAGTGTACAAATTCAAAAATATAACTTAATGTTGCAAAATTGTACATGATTTTGTGCATATTTAAAATACTGGTTATATGGCGTTATGTTATTAAAAGAAACCCATTAGATCAATGGCACATATAAGGCATATATCTCCCCCCATCCCCTCTCATTATCTTTTTTATTATGTAGTTACAAAATAGAGGCAACAACTTTTTCTCTTTAGAGTGGGATCAGCTATAAAATTTTGATGCTTATGACATTGAACTAGTAACCTTTTTCTATGCACTGCTTACCAATCTCAACATGTGTAAATAGAACTCAACTAGTTCACGGTTGAACATGACTGTAAGAAAGTATCAGATTACAGCAAGCTAATACTTTAAACATATATATCTTTTTTATGAAGTCAGAAGATTGATACAGATCCTGTATAAGTATAATGTTTGTTCCTTTAAAAAGATGACATATCGATTGGCATATATGTAAGATGGAAATTATACAATATACATGCATTTGACTTCAAGTATCACTTCTACTTATTAACAAAATGTTTACATGTGAAAATACATATTACATATCAATACTCAATAGAATGCAGAAGTGCAGCAGATGTTTTGGATTCTGGGGAGCCAGTGTAAGAGCCACTTGACAAAAGCTCGGTTTTATTAGGCCCAAAAGCATCAGCACTAGACGATGGAGGGTTTGAAGATGCAGATGCAGTAATTGAAGGAACAATGTAGGTGGCTTTAGGCATCTTCGATGGAAGAGTGGGCAAATGAGCTTCAAAATTAAGTACATGCATTGCTTCCCTAATTGTAGGCCTCGCAGAGTAATCTGGGTGAGCACACCATAGGCCAACTATCATTAACCTTTCCATTGCTTGCTCATCAAAGTCTCCACACAATCTTGAATCAGCTGCTTCTAGCAGATTACCCATGCCATAGAGTTCCCAAACCCATTCCACCATAACTATTTGTTCCTCACTGGCTCTTAGTTCAATTGGTTTTCTTCCACAAGCTATCTCCAAAACCACAACACCGAAACTGTATACATCGGACTCTCTACTAGCCTTGCCTCTGGTAGCAGATTCAGGAGCCATATACCCCATTGTTCCAGCTAAAACTGTTGTTTGTGACCCTTTGCCATGATCCACCAATCTGGCTAATCCAAAGTCTCCAAGCTTTGCATTGAAATTTGAATCCAACATAACATTACTTGATTTTAAGTCCCTATGGAGCACACATTGTTCCCACTCTTCATGTAGGTACAATAATGCTGAGGCCAGGCCTCCAGCAATGTTATATCTTGCTGCCCATGTCAGGAGGCTTTTGCCTCCAAACAAATGGGAATCTAGGCTTCCATTTGGCATGAGCTCATAGATAAGTAAAAGATCATTTTTCTTGTGGCACCATCCTAGGAGCTGCACCAAATTCCTGTGCCTCAATTTACTAATGATCTTAACTTCAGAGGCATACTCTTCCACACCTTGTCATGATCCCGGTGACACCCTTTTAATTGCAACATAGTCACCTAATTCTCTTATAAATCCTTTGTAGACTCCACCAAAACCTCCTTCTCCTAGCTTCAGTTCATTTGCAAAGTTGTTAGTTGTTCTAACAAGTTCATTGTATGAAAACCTTTTTGGTCCAGTCCCTCTTTCGAAATCGCTGTCCATAATAAGATCCAAGTCATCTTCCTTGCCTCTTGTCTTCATCTTCAACTTCAGAAGCCAAGCTAATCCAATACCAACAACTAAAACACCTCCTCCAATGCTCAGACCTATCACCATCCTTGTGTTACTTTCATCCTTGTGCACTTTCAAGTCCAAATTGGCGCTGAAAGACCATGAGCAAAGTGTATGTATCTCAGATAACAATCCCGTTGCGGAAGAGAAGCCAAACTCAACCCAATCCGGCAGGACCTCTCTCAAATCTATTACTTGGGAGTAGTGTTGCTTCACTGTGACATTATCCTCATATCCTGTGAAGATGATACTTAAATTGCATGTGCTAGAATTGTAGCTAATTTGTGCATCATGTACTCTCCCATCATTAATACTAAACAATTCTGTAGTGAAAGGACTCTTGATGGTTTTAATATTGATACCTACATGGTCATATTGAGGATCAAAATGATTCCAAAAGGTGTCAAACTCCACTGCTACAAATGGATGCTCATTTATGTAATTTGGATCTGCCATTTGTTGACCACTCACAAGGCTTATACCAGACCCATCTGGTGGGATAGGAAGTGGAAATTTGGGGCTTGCAAGAAAGAATGTGATGCCATCTCCAATATGGGTTTTGTTTGGTTGATTTATAATGAATGAGAAATTGGAAGTGAAGTCTGTGAGTTTTCTTGAGTCCTTGACCCAAAGATGCAGTGGTTTGTAGTATGTGACCCTGCCAACACTGTCTTTCTTAAGTTGGGTGAGTTGGAGGAGTCCATTGTCATAAGAAACATCACCTTCAAAATTCAAGGTACTTTCCTTGTTGAGAAACTGCTGAAAGCTAAAGTCTAATGGAGCTGCATGAGGGATCAAGAAAGACAAAATTGCTATGGTTATGCCCAAGTAAGGAAGTAAATGAGAACACTTACAGATACAGTATTGGTATGTGGCCATCGCTGAGGATGTTGAATTCAGGGATAATCTAAATGGCATGGAGTAGTTGCCTTGCACTGGTGTGTTTGTAATAAAGTCAAATATACTACTAATATCATTGAAATTTGGCACTGGTTTAGTTAAACTTCACTTTCTTGCGGTTGTTTGTATTGTCTTAAATTGATATGAATCAGATAATCTATTAACTCTTTAGTTAAAGTGTAAAAAAATCAGACTTACTTTGTCAAATAATTAATTTGGAAGTCTAAGTTTTATACTATTAATTTGCATTATACATGCATATGCATGCAAGGTCCTTGATTCAAAATTACTTTTCTTTCTTCGTGAATAAAAATTTGTCATCAGTCAAAAAAGAAAATAATTATTCATAAAGCTTTCTTATACTTCCACTTTTTTTGTTAGTATTAAGGAAGTAAGGATAAACTATTATACATGCATGATTTTTTTTCCACATAATTATTTCTCCCATCATTTTAAATAAATTGGTATTTGATTGCATTAAACAAACATATTTTTAGTCAAGAGTTTCCAAACTTATTCCTTTTAATTATAAGTGAATTTTTTAGTTCCTAAAGTTTAATAAGTGAATTTTTTAATCCTGAAATTTATATTTTAATTCTCAAAAGGTTTTTGTCATTAAATTTATTTAACTCCGTTAGTTAAAAATTTTAACGGTAGAAACTTTGGGAATTAAAATGTAAACTTTAGATATTAAAAAATTCACTTATCAACTATAAGGATTAAAAAAGATAAATTTGAAACTATAGAAATTAAATAAGTAATTAATCTTTTTTATAATATGTCTCATGATTTTTTTCCTAGGCTGTTCGGAACTTCAGCAGCTAGTATTAAAGAAAGCAAGTGATATTTACATCTCATCGTGATCCAAAGCCAATTGGGTAGAATTGATTTTGAATATATTGCATGTTCAAATTAATTTCAATTACAGACTTTACACAAAAACGTGCGGCATGGTGAGAGGAATTGATTTTAATTTTTTATTAAGCTGCACAAATATTTCAAAACTGGAGAATTGCGCATACTACTGGATTCTATGCCTTTCTCTTTTCCACTTTCTGTTCTTTATTTCTTTCATTTTCTCAGTTTCTATATCACAAATTTACAAACGTACTTAATCACAAGAACACAAGTTCACACTGCACACACACAGGCAAAGAGTTTAAATGATATTTACAGTTTACACATGCAAAAAAGGAAACTCATCAGTTTAAATGACTCGCCTATAGGCTAATAGCCTATGCTGTACTAGAATGTGAGATGTCACCACCAAACTTAAGAACACATGAATTTTTCAATAACTTTATGTACATCAAGTTCCCATCCCCTATTGGTTACATTGTATTTGGTTCTAGCATAAAGCCAGAGAGGGAGAAGAAACTGAAGCAAAAATAGTACTCATTGTTGGAGAACGGCAAAATGGGTCTGGCATTTTCTGTGGGAGAACTGGTAAAGGAGTTTCAAATTTAAGCACTTGAATCACTTGCCTTACAGATGGCCTGGATGTATAATCTGGATTGACACACCAAAGGCCAGCAATCACTAAATGTCCCATTTGCTCCTCATCAAATGCTCCCCCAAGCTTTGAGTCTACTACTTTAAGTAACTTTCCCAATCTATAGAGCTCCCAAACCCACTCAAATATGGTTATTTGACCTTCCTTGGCATTGAGGTCAATTGGTTTTCTTCCACTGGCTAACTCCAACAAAACAACCCCAAAACTGTATTATATCAGATTCCTTCCTAGCCTTCCCTGTGGTGCAATATTCAGGGGCTATGTAGCCCATGGTCCCTGCTAAAACAGTGGTTTGTGGTCCTTTGTCATGGTCAACCAGCCCAGCTAAACCAAAATCTCCTAGCTTAGCATTGAAACTTGAGTCCAACATAGCATTGCTGGATTTAATGTCCCTATGAAGCACACACTGCTCCCATTCTTCATGAAGGTACAACACTGCCTTTGCCAAGTCCATAGCAATCTTCTACCTCATCTGCCATGTCAAGATGCTTTTTCCACGATATAGATGGGAATCTAAGCTACCATTTTGCATGAACTCATATATAAGGAGATCTTTTTTCATGTGGCACCAACCAATTAGTTGTACTAAATTCCTATGCCTCAGTTGGCTGATGATCTTAATTTCATTTGCATATTCCTTTATTCCTTGCTTAGATTCTCTTGATATCCTCTTTATAGCAACATTGGAGTTTAAGTCTTTTAAATAGCCTCTATAAACACCACCAAAACCACATTGTCGAATCTTTTGTGCCTCTGCAAAGTTATTTGTTGCACTTACCAATTCTTTATAGCAAAATCTCTTGGGTCCAATGCCCTTTTGGAATTCATCATCCATGCTCAGATAAAAAAGTGAATATTCTTTTTTCCCTTTAGCCCTCTTCCACATTAAAATACAAACCAACCCTAAAATAAGGAAACTTGCAGCTATACCTATACCTATTTCTATCCCCTTCAATAAACCTTTGTTGGCCTCTTGTTTAGGGCTAATATTAGCAGTGGCAATTGGTGAAGGATTAGGATTAGGGACTGGTGAGGCTGCCATTGGAGGTATTTGATTAGACACATTCTCATCACTTTGTAAACTTGAACGGAATGATCATGACAACAATGTGTTCATCTCAAACATAAATCCTGTAGCAGCAGAGAAGCCAAAAATAACCCTCTCTTGTAGGTAATCTCTCAAATTAACATTGCCTGAGATATAACTTTTTATTGGCTTGCCATTGGTTTTGTTTCCAGTGAAAGAAACATTTAAATTGTGAGTACTTAAAACTTGTGACTCTCCCAACACTGTAAGCATTGCTTTGGTACTTAGTGGCTGAAGTGAGTTGGATTTCTGAATGTGCCAAAGTGGCATCTCCTTCAATCCTGGCATCATCATACTCAAACCCTTGGTAATGAAATGAAAGTGGGTTTACAAAAGTAATCATAAGTAAGAAACTGATTCCCCTTGCATAACAGAACAGATGGTTAGTTGCACGGAGACCAACATGGAAAGGAGCCATCTCTGGGTGAAAGTTGATTTTGAAACCTTACCTGGCTACTAAATCATATCATACAAGGTACAAATGAGTCTTATGTTATTGCTCAACTTTGATTTTCTTATTTATGTAACTTAGACAGTGATTTTATTCGTTGTTTTTATGAGTTTTGGATTTGTATAATCGTCTTGTAGTTCTTCCTCTGCTAACAACATAGTCAATATGGCTAAATCGCACTCAGAAATATGAAATCCAAACCGCTAGGCCTGCTGAGTATACCATTTCAGATGACGAAATGTAATGAACTTACATTCATTAATAATTCGAGCTGTTTGATTATATTTAATTCGATTTTTTCCAGCTATATTCTCTCTGGCCCAAATTTCTGTTCTTTTCATGATTTGTCACGGACTATATTTTATAGCTTAACCTTAGGCTAGTTTAATTTGTTTTATGAAATAGGGACTAAGATTGGTACACTAGCATTAAGATTTTGTTATGAGAAAGATAAAAGTTGCATCATATTTTCTCAACATGGATGGTATTTCTTGACCAAACTCGCAGACACATAAAAAATGAATTTTTATCCCAAAATGAGCTTTACAGAGATAGGGAAAAGAACAAACGCTGAAAAAAACACTAATCAATAACCCAGGGGATGATATTCTACGTCAGAGAAAGTAATAGAACGAAGGTTCCATGAATTCCCCACCTCCTAAACAATAAAGGAGGGTTCATATAATTGCTGTTTTGTTTCTTTCTAGACACCCAAAATTATATATATAATTTGAGTTTTCATTCAAGTTTCTTTCCCCATGGGAACCAAAGAGAAGCAATCCTTAGGACAATGAAGGTGAGAGAAATTTTAAATGAAAACGCGGTTTGAAACATTGGTTAAATAATTAATTTAGATAATCTCGATTAGTTCTAACAAAGAAATTAATCCCTTATAAGATAGCGAACCGCAATTTAAAACTTCAACAAGAGATTACACATGATGCCTGAACATACCTTGAATAAAGATTTTACATTTACGAAGAATATAGACATGGATAGGGGCAGTGGCGAATCAGGACCAGGGATCAGTATGACAATTTTTTTTTTTTTTGTTAAAAAGAATGAGTATTCAATAGTCAATTGATTGGAGAATTAGTTTTTTTTTTTTTATTTCTGATTGTTGAAGAATTAATTTATACAACTAAAATTCATAATTTATAATAAATAAATATTTTTTAATATATAAATTATGTTATGATTAAAATAAGTAATAAATAATTTTTTTAACATATAAATTATATTTTAAATTTATGATAAATAATTTATGTTATGATATATTGTTATTTTTTATTGTTGAAAATTTCTTTTGGCAGAGAACAGTGGGCATGGCCCAGCCCAAGAGCAAAAGCCCAATCCATTCGCTAAAACCCTTGGGGCAGTTTTTCTCTCCGAGCTTAAACCTAAAACCGTAAAACGCCTCCGTCGTCACTTAGCCACCACCGTCTCGTTCAATTCCGATTTGGTCATTAACAAAGGTAATCCCGCTCCTTTCTCAACGCTAGTTTATTTGATTTAAGCTTCCCCGTTTCCTTTATGTCTCTGATTTTATCAATAATAGCGTTAACTATTCGTAATTGTTAGTTGTTTCATTTGAATCTGTTATTTGCTGTCTCTCTAATTCCGTTTTTTGTTATGTATTTCGTTTCATGATTTGAATTCCAAATTGTCAAATTGGTTGAACCATATTTTCTTTGCAGGTTTGATTGTGAAAGATGAGTTTGATATCCCAAAACGCTCGGTCTAAAAATGAGGTCAATAAGAACAAGAGGGAGGTTGAAGATGATGTCGAGAATAATGATACTCTGGAAGTGAAGAAGAGGAAGAAAGATCACGAGAGGGAACAGTCGGCAGTGGAACAAGTGAAAGAGATGAAGAAGCTTGAGAACTTTTTGTTTGGTTCTCTATATTCCCCCCTTGTGTTTGGAAAGGATGATGATGAAGTGGAACCTCGGAAGGCTGCCGAAAAAGTTTCTGATTTGTTCTTCACTGACCGCTCTGCGGATAGTGTTCTCACGGTTTACCAGGAAGAAGATGCTGACTTGTCTGAGGGAAGTCATGATGATGATGACCACCCCTTGCAGAGGAAACCTGTGTGGGTGGATGATGAAGAAGAAAATGCCACTGTGAACATAGCCAAGGTTAACAGATTAAGGAAGTTGAGGAAGGTTGAGGATGAGGATTTGATCTCGGGTTTGGAGTATGTGTCGAGATTGCGGGCTCAGCATGTTAAGCTTAACCCAGGTACTGAATGGGCACGGGTTGATTCTAGAATAGATAGATCCTCTGATGATGAGTCGACGGATGATGAAAATGAAGCTGTTGTGAGCCAAGGTTACGGGGATATGGATGTGGATGATGTTCTCAGGACAAATGAAGACCTGGTTGTGAAGAGTGGCTCAAAATTGTTGCCAGGACATCTTGAATACTCGAGACTTGTGGATGCAAATATTCAGGACCCTGCTAATGGTCCCATAAATTCAGTCCAGTTCCATCCGAATGCGCAGTTGTTTCTTGCAGCTGGATTGGACCGGAAGCTTAGATTTTTTCAAATTGATGGCAAGCGGAACACCACAATTCAGAGCGTCTTCCTTGAAGATTGCCCCATTCGAAAAGCCTCTTTTTTGCCAGATGGATCTCAGGTTATAGTATCGGGAAGAAGAAAGTTCTTTTATAGTTTTGATTTAGTTAAGGCTAGAGTTGATAAAATAGGTCCTCTGGTTGGTAGGGAAGAGAAGAGTTTGGAGGTTTTTGAGGTGTCTCCTGATTCTCAAATGATAGCATTTACGGGTAATGAAGGATATATTTTATTGGTATCAACAAAAACAAAGCAATTGGTCGGTACTCTAAAGATGAATGGAACAATCCGTTCCTTAGCTTATACTGAGAATGGACAAAAGTTATTGAGTAGTGGTGGCGATGGTCAGGTTTACCACTGGGATCTGAGAACAATGACTTGTCTGCATAAAGGTGTAGATGAAGGTTGCATCAATGGCACAACTCTTTGTACTTCACCAAGTGGGACTTATTTTGCAGCTGGTTCAGACAGTGGAATTGTGAATATTTACAATAGAGAGGAATTTCTTGGGGGCAAGAGAAAGCCTATCAGGACCATCGAGAATTTGACTACAAAAGTGGTTTTCATGAGATTTAATCATGACTCTCAAATATTAGCAATCTGTTCAGGCATGAAGAAAAGCAGCTTAAAATTAATACATATCCCATCGTATTCTGTGTTCTCCAACTGGCCACCGTCAAACACGAGCTTGCATTACCCGCGGTGTATTGATTTTAGTCCAGGTGGTGGATTCATGGCTGTGGGAAATGCTTCAGGCAAAGTGTTATTGTATAAGTTGCACCATTACCAGCATGCCTAAGGTCAATTTAAATTCCTGGCAGGTTTTGAGAATTTTGTTTGTATTTTTTTGTTGGAAGTTGAGATTAGATTTGTATTTTATCATTATTAATTAATGAAGCTTCAGCGTTTCTTCTTTGAAGTTAGAAGTAACCAAGCTTCATGTATTTTATCATCAGTTTTATTGCGATTTAACTATCTTTTTCTGATATTTTTTTATAACATTTAAAATTAATCTTCATTTAATTATGTTTTGTTTATTATAAACTGAGTATTGTCATACTTCAAAAAGGTTGATTTTAAGTGGGATGGTTTATATGATTTGATATGTTTATTGTGCATTCATATTAACTGTAATTGTAGCTGGGGTTTCAGTTTGTCCGAATGGGCGTCTCCGCATCGTGATACGTGGTTTTGATTTGCACCTGAGATTGCTGTGTTACTGAATTTTCAGCTTTTATTTCTATGCATTGTTTTTTCTGTTTCTTTTGTCATCATTTATCGTCAGTTTCTTCAGAAATGAAAAATTATTGAATATGCAAAATCTCAAAGCAGTAATTGTTATATTTATCAGCAAAATAAAGTAATTTTGGATTGATTGGAACCATAGTTAAACTAGTTGTTTCCGCCGAAGTTTGTCGTAGTTGAGTGAAATCTGGCCTTAACTAGGCAAATTACAGACCTCTCTGTTTCATCCTCCTCTCAATGATAAAGGGTTGAGAATTTCTTGGATACACTTGATAGAACGAGTTTTTCTCAAAATTTCGACTTCTATAGCTGGTCCAACGATTGAAAGGGGTCAAATCTGTCCAATCTAACTATGGTGCTGAGCATGAGCAGGGAATTTCTGGCCACACTCAATCTCTGAGCTAAATGTATTGCTTGCGGCTGTGCGGCATTTATTTCATTAAATTCAAGTGCTGATGTTGCTGTTCAAACGGGTAGTAATGGGGGACACATTGGGTAAAGTTATACAGGATCTAATTGGTGTTTTCTTTTTTCATTTTGGAAAATACTGAATATTTATTCAAGGGGATAATAATCACCAATTTCTTCCATGAAATATTATCCCCTTTCCTAAAATGTCCTAAATAAAAAATTACTTAATTAGTTCTAGAAATATTAGAAATTATGTTAAGTAGTTCCTCAAACATTATAAAAATCCTTCAAATAATTCAAACTTTGCTAAAAATACATTAATTTAGAGCGATGAATGTCCAATGCTTTGCAAGTTAACTTAAATATTTTTACTAGGACCACTTAGATGATAACCCCCTGTGAAATTCATGATTTTTTCAAATGAAAAATTATCATTTAATACGAAACAGAAAGCGAATGTCTCTGCCTCTTTTATATGGGAGTTTTTATTATAGTTTACCAGCGGAATTGATACATTTTTCTGCAATTGCTTTTCAAACTGCATGATCGTTAGGTTTAGTGCAAGTCATTGGATCCAAACTGCATCCTTAATTTCTAAAGTATTCATATCCTTAATTAACAGCCACATTATTTAGCAATTAGCAAAAGCAAAACGTGTCAAGTTACGCTTCCTATGTCAATGAAGCTTCTCGGTGCTCATCCATGACAACACTCAGCATCTCAAATGGGAATTTTTGGAGGGTTTTTTAAGTGAAGAAACTGTTTTTTTGGTTTCTTTTCCATTAAAGTAAATTTATGTGATAGGAAGAGTTTTTTAAAAATTAGATTTGTATCTTCTACAAGAAATTATTTCTTATCAATAAAAAATAATATTTATCTAACTTTTTTTTCTTCAATATTATTGTGCTTAGTTATTTGATAATTCAAAAAATATAAAGTAAATTTTTTGAAGTTTTTTAAAGTTTTTTATCATTCGAATAAAATCATGTATGAATTTTTTATGAATGACATGACATTATAAGGATCACAAAAAGTATAATGAGAATTATAAAAAATAACTTAAGAAATTTTCATTGGAGATATTTAACACTTTTTGGTGTTTGTCCGTGATGTCAACCACCTTTTTCTTCTCGTTCACTATCATTGAATTGTCTTTGACCCATGGTTAGCCAAGCAAGATTCCTCTCTTGATATTGACTTTGTGGTGTGTGGAGTCTTGCCCTCCACAAATTTCTTTCAAGAGCATGCTTAGATTTTAGATAAGACAGTTTAAAAGTATGTTTGAGAATAAAAATTAGTTTAAAATTATGTTTGGTTATTCCTCAAAAATATGTCTAAGAAATACTTTTACAAACTTAATTTATAAATTTAAGTTTGATAATTGTAAACTTTAATCTAAACATGCACTATGGGGCTATGGGGCTATGAGGCACCTTAGGTGTTTGCTATTGTAAACTCTCTTTTGTTGTCCTTATTTCCTTCTAATAAAAAATTATCAAAAATAGGATGGGATGTGATGATGTATTAAAAAAATAAAAATTAACCTAGTCACAAAGAGAGAAAAATAATAATAATTTATAAAAAAAGAGAGAGAAAAGAAATGAGTTGGGAAGTTGATAGTTGGTAGACTAGCTACAAAATTTCAAACATACTGACATTTACTGTCCACGAATAGAATTTAGACACAAAACTATAGCTGTTGACTTATATTTAAGATTATATTATTAATTTATTACCAATTAAATAATAACTCACTGTCCAAAAAACTAAAGTAAATAAAAATAAATCAATCAATCTTAATTATCTATTAAATTAAAAATATTAACATATTTACTTAAAAAGGTTGGTGGTTGACTTGTCTTGTCTAGTTTTCTTTAAGGATCAAGTAGAGGAGTTAAAATAGTTTGGTGAGTTAAAAATCTTATTAGTTTAAACGGGTTGGTTTCATCAGCCAAACTCATTTCACCATCCTAACAACTTTTGTAGTTGGACTACATGAGGGCATAAAGGATTAATTGGATACTCAATGAGCAACCCGATCCATCAAAGGTTGTCCACAGTAAAAATCCAATAACAAATACTATGTACAGTATTAGAGTACTTTATACATTCTCAGTGTAAAAAAATTTCAATTGTCAACCAATAATTAAAAAAAAACATAATAAGTAGAACTTTTAAATTAATAATTACAAAATTCAACAAATTTATTATACATCTTGATTGAATCTTTACACTTTTGACACAGACTACCAACAACATCTATTATTAAAATTAAAATAACACTATTAATTTCCATAATTATTATTATTTCATAATCCAAAATATTATAATAGTCAAATAATATTAGTTCCCAAAATAATTAAGGAAAATTCAACATTTACATCGCATACTCCATTGAAATCACCTCTATGTAAGTAATTATGAACTATGAACATCTTGTTTATCGAACAAGGTGAAGTCCAATCATGTCCAATTTAGGAGGCAACAAAGTACAACTTATTTTTCTTTCAGGGAGTTCTCAATATCTATCACAAACCGGTACTTGACGTCCCTATTGATGAGCCTCTCAAGAGCTTCATTGGCATACTCGATTGGAATTACCTCTATATTTGGGTGAATCTCGTTTGCAGCACAGAAGTCAATCATCTCCTGTATATCTTTTGTACCACCTGTAACACTTCCGGCTACAGTCTTTGATCCTGTCAAACAGAAGATGAATATTTACAGTTCCACTGCTTCAATGAATTGAATTACACGAATGAAAACTGAAAATTCCAACAAATTAACTTTCTATGCTTCAAAACCAACGTACCTATATTAAGGCTTGCAGGGCTGAATTTGACTTGACTAGGGAAACCAACTAGGACAAAAACACCATATGTCTTCAACAGTGACATGTAAGGATCAAACGGGTGATCACCAGATGCTGTGTCGATTATAAAGTCCAACGATTTAGCCAATGCCTGTATGGTAATCGGCATCAATTTTGACAAAAAAGAAGCATGAGTCTGTCAATATCTATGTGTTCCTCTTCATGTTCTGAAGAAAATGTTATGCACTAGATGCTTCATGTTATGCTTACCGTCATTTCCTCTTGATTAGATGAAACAACAAATTTGTCTGCACCAAGCAGGCTCAGTGCCTCCTCTTTCTTGGATATGCTAGTGCTGAAAACTGTCACACTCAAACCAAATGCCTTTCCAAATTTCACTGCCATATGACCGAGGCCACCAAGACCAATCACTCCAAGAGATTTACCAGGTTGATTCATCTTGTGGCGCACCATCGGTGAATAAACTGTAATTCCAGCACAAAGCAAAGGAGCTGCTGAAGCCAATGCATAGGATTTTGGTATCGTGAAGCAGTACCTGCAGATGCAAAACTAAATATGATATGAACTGGAGCTATAACCTGTTATTAGTATGAAATCAAAGGTACTTTCAGAGCTTATGATAAAATTCAGCAAGAGAAGACCTCATAAAACTTGTAATTAACATCTAACCATCTATTAAGCTTACCTCTCATGGACTACTATGTAACTGGAGTATCCTCCTTTTGTAATTGTACCATCAAAATCAACACCATTAAAAGTGAAAACAGATCCCTTGGTACAATGAACTTCTTCTCTGTCATTACAATGTTCACAATCCCTACATGAGTTGACATAAGTCCCCACTCCAACATGGTCACCAACCTTAAAACGGTGGACATTGGAGCCAACCTTTGTCACAATCCCAGCAATCTCGTGACTGATATGAAAAAGAACCATAGGAAGATTAGCTTAAGAATGCAGGATTCTCAATTTATCATCCATACAGAAAAATAAGCCCACATACCCAGGCACAACAGGATACTTTGAGTCACCATGTTTATTCCTTGTCCAAACTACATCGGCGAAGCAAACACCACAGTGTGTAATTTTAATAAGAACATCTTCATTCCCAGGAGTCCTGTGCAATCATCATTATCATATTGTCAAGAAACTTAAAGGGGGAGGGCCGGCGGTGGGGGCAGAGGAAAAAAGTTCAAAAGTCAACTTTTATCCCAAGACAAGGTAAAAATGAAACAAAAAATGTATACATGAACGAAATAAAAATATGTAGCATCAAACCAGGAACTGCAATATCTAGTAACTTTTGGAAGTTGGGTTGCCATGAAAAAAGAATATGGTGATTTACAGAAAACAGATACTTCATTAGTCCATTATATAAATTGGAATAAGAGAGGTACATATATATACCTGCGACTGAATTTGTAAGGTGATAGAACTCCGGATGCATCTCTTGCTGCCCATCCCAGGCAATCTTCACCAACACCTTTGGAACTCATAATTTTTCTACTACAGCATAATACGATTAACTATCAGTTTAGTTTTCATGAAACTAACATAAAAGGAAGTTTAGCAAGAATTTAAAGCTTATTATCCTCATTTAATTTCTAATAAATCAAAGAAGTCAGGAATAGAAATTAGAGAATGCCACATAGAAAAATGTTGGAAAAATAGGTTTGATGCTTG
Organism: Glycine soja; assembly: GCF_004193775.1. Taxonomy (NCBI): domain Eukaryota; kingdom Viridiplantae; phylum Streptophyta; class Magnoliopsida; order Fabales; family Fabaceae; genus Glycine; species Glycine soja. The sequence continues at coordinate 4,574,092 of NC_041016.1, forward strand.
TAATTCCACGAAAAATGTTACCCAAAGTCATCAATCATCAAAGCTGCAGATGACATAATTATTTCATGGTTGCAAGTGCTAGGAGCAAAACTCACAGAAGCTGAGTTGACTATAACGGATATAAGAAGCAGCCTAAGAATTAACTAATTAAATTAACCAGATCACCTAAAGATCCATCAACACAGGAACATGATAGGATGAATTATGAAAGTACGAAATCCTAATCATAAACGAAGATGACCGAAATGAACGAGAACTTGACGATATAACAAAAAGTTTTATAAATTGTAATAGTTCAGCGAAAAGTTAATAAGAGAGTCATCTCACACCTGTGTTGTGTTGTGTTGCGTTGAGTAAGGATCCACGAAACGTACGAGATGAGGAAGAAATAGAAAGCGAATGTATCACTGTTCTACAAAAGGGGCTTTTTATTTCATTGTGGTTTGGTTTCTTTCGCTTCTCTATCCCAACACCACGTTTTCCTCCTACCTCGTATTTGGCCAACCTCTCCACTCATTTTTAGGACTTAGGAGCCACGCGCACACTATTAAAATGGTTTCATTTGATAAAATTGAAAATAAGTTAATACTAACTATTGAAAATCATCATGTAGTTTTGATTAAAAAAAAATCATCATGCAGTTATTATAAGATTTAATGATTTAATAATTTATAATAAAATAAAATTCATAACATTATCCGTATATTTAATTTAACTCCAAATATATATATATATATATATATATATATATATATATATATATATATATAAAAGAAGTGTGTGATGAATAAAATGTCAAGTCAACAAAAGGATTTTTTTTTTAGTGAACGTGTCACACGATACGTTGTTAACTTCATTTGTATGTCAAAAGAACTGCTCCGTGCTCACCATGATGCTATAACGTTCTTCTTCTTCTTTTGTTAAATTAAATTTAGGAAGATGAGACTGCTTTGCAAGTGTTTTTTATGTCGTTCTACTATTAAAATTAGAGTTTCACCTTAATATCTTATATTTAATTATTTATCTTTAACATACATTCTTATTTTATATATAGATTATGGAGACAAAAGTTTAATTTTAATTAGAAAACAACAAAAACACCTAAGAAACTGCATCTAATGTTTTTTTCCAATGTAAAATGGTCAGCACCATACACTGTTTGGATCAGGATAGTAGTTTGTCACAGGGATCCACTCTGGCAAAATGGAGAATTCAGCTTCAAATTTAAGTATTTGAATCACTTGCATTACAGAAGGCCTGAATCTTTAATTTGGACGAGCACACCTAAGGTCAATAATCACTAACCTTTCCATTTGCTCCTCATCAAATGCTCCACATAGCTTTGGGTCTGCTACTTTAAGTATCTCTCCCAATTCATAGAGCTCCCAAACCCACTCAACTATTGTTACTTGACCCTCCTTGGCATTTAGGTAAATGGGTTTTCTTCCACTAGCTATCTCCAATAAAACAACCCCCCAGAACTGTATATGTCAGATTCCTTATAAGCTTTGCCTGTGATGACATTTTCTGGTGCAATGTACCCCCTGGTCCCAGCTATAAGTGTGGTTTGTGACCCTTTCTCATGATCCACCAACCTAGCTAAACCAAAATCACCAAGCTTAATTAGCATTGAAACTTGAATCCAGCATAATGTTGCTTGATTTGATGTCCCTATGAAGAACATTGTTCCCACTCTTCTTGCAGGTATAGCAAATGCTGAAGGCTGAAGCCAAGCCTAGAGCTATGCTATACCTTACTGGCCATGTCAAGAAGCCTTTACCACCATATAAATGGAAATCTAAGCTTCTATTTGTGATACAAGAAGGAGATCATATTTTCTATGGCACCAAACAAGGAGTTGTACCAAATTCTTGTGCCTCAATTGCCTAATGATCTTAACTTGAGTTGCATATTCCTTAACCCCCTGCTGAGACTCTCTTGATAGCAACATATATAGGAGTTTAAATCTTTCAGAAAACCTTTATACACAGCACTAATTAAAATCACCTTGTCCAAGCTTCTCTGACTGCAAATTTACTTGTTGCACTTCCTAGTACTTCATGGCCCTTTTCGAATTCATCATCCATTTTTAGATCAAATTCTAAGACTTGTTTCTTTCCTTAATCCTTTTCCACAACAGAAAACAAGGCCAATCCTGACAAAACAGCCAAACCCATCCCAATTCCTTGCCACTCAACCAGTTTATAACCTTCACTATTACTATCTCCTATTTGTAAGCTTGAATGCAATGACCATGTCTTCAGAATATGCACCTCAAACAAACCATAACCTCCTTTGGTAACTGCTCTCTCAAATCAACTCACCATTTCGGAGACTGGAGACTGTGAATGAAACACTGAAATTAATAGAGTGGTGGAATTGTACTCAATGCTTGCTACAATTGTAAACTGTATTATGTACTGACATATGAATCAACCATGCATGGCGCAGTTATGTTAGACTCCATGCATAGAGTTGAAATTAATACCAACGCCGTGAAGGAAAACTCTGTAAGTTTTCTAGATCGAGCTTCTCATATCTCTGCAAGAAGTGTGACACGTCCAACACCACTGTAACTGTTGCTTTGGCCTACCCTGCCCAGTGTGACTTGGATTTCTGAACATACATCACCTTTCCAAAGGGTAGCTAATTATTAAGCAATAGTGGATTTTGTAGGAGGGAGCAATGAATTAAAACGGTTACCATTGCATAGCATAACACAAGAGTTGGTGTACATGTGCTATTGCTAATACCATTTCCATTACCAATATGCCAGTTATGGTATCAATCAAGCCTAGCAGTAGCAGGCATATGGTTAACACTTCAAAGGCTTGTCATGTATTATAATAATTTATTTTCTTATGTGACATGTGAATTTTATATATGGTTTGTCTAAAATCATACATACAAGTTCATTCGCTGCCTACCTAGAAACATAGAATTAACCAATGCAGGAAACCATCCGAGTACTTAGTAACTTACACAATGTCGTGCTAGGATGTGACTTGCACAATATTATATATAGGTTTCAAGGTATACAACTTTAATATTCTCATGTCATGTCCCCCTTTCACAGTTGCCATTCCTCCAACTAATCTCTTTCTCTTTTATATATTGCATTTCTAATTAGTTTTCTCGCATTAAAGTTTTGATTGTATATATTATCCGCAAATACAATCCTCGGGCTCGGATAATAAATTAAAGGTATGTAAATGGCAGAAGTAAACATTTTGAACTTGTAAGTATATATATAGATATAGATTAAAAATTGACTCTTAAACCTAATACCAAACACACATTTCAATGTAATTGTTTGTAAGACCGTCATAACAATATTTTTTTTATGCTTTATATATTATGAACATTAATACAGGTGGAATACGAAAGAACTACTAAACAGCTAAATAGTAAAGAAAAGTTTAGCCAAACACAAAAACAAATGAAATCCTCCTTAGGATCTGAAAGAAAGGGGGAAGCAAATCCGAAGACCTTTACATCTTGTTCTTCATATGTACTCTAAATTAATAAATCCCACTCTGCAGATATCCTCGTACTATAATAATAAGGCATAGAATTCGAGTAATTGACTATTTAAGAACGAAGGCACGAACAGCTATCATTTGACTATTTTTAATTAGTAACATCACATCGCATGTGAAAATGTGAAATCACACGACTCACGGTGTCACGACTCACGAGACTCTAAGTGTATCCATACAATTACACATGCATTATTTTACGTTTATATGATTCTTAATTCTTGAAAGTTTTGTATATCAACCATTTTCTTCTATTAATTCCAACATTTTACTTTAAAAATAATTAAGTTTCAATTTTCTTCTTATGTATACTAGCTAGTTTTAATTTATTTTTAAAATAATTTTTTTAAGTAAATACTTTTGAAAAGTATACTAAGTTAAAGTGGCACTAGAATTCAAAGTTATTCACATGCAATTTTGAGATTGAGCTCTCCTCTCTCGACAAACAATACAAGAAGTATTTGTGTTATGTTTTCATTTTTGTTTTTTCCCTGCTAATAATTAACTACATTACATACGTACATTAATTAAAAACACTTAATATATCTAATTAAATATTTTAATTATTTTATATAATGAATCATTTTCTTTGCCACTGTCCCAATTTTCATTTATTTAATTTTCCAGGATTCTTTTGTTTTAGATACTATACTTAAAAAATGTCACTCAAACAAATTTGAATATAAAGCTTCTAATCAACATATTTTTTATGTGAAAAAAAAAAGCAAAACAAAATTACAACCTCAAATGCAACACCCCCATAGCATCAGATAGCATTAAAGAAGCCAACTGAGGGGGGCATTGTGTCCAATCTTAAAAAGAAACATCATAAGTGACACCATATTTAGCAAGCCAGTCAACACATGAATTAGCTTGACGCAATGTATGCTCCAAGTTGACCTCCAAGGTAACTGCAGTAGTTTCCTAATCACATTAACCAAAGGAAAAAACGGATGAAAGTAATCCATGCTACTTTTAATTAATTCCAAGGCCATCATAGAGTCTGTATCACATAAATTAACACGAAACCCTTTCCTCTGAGCTTTGTCAAGAGCATGAAACAGAAGAAATAGTTCATCCCGAATACTGGTTGAAGTGCCAGAAGCCAGTAATCCAGTTTTCCATATAATCCCTAAACAAGCCTCCAAAACCCACTCTTCCTGGATTTCCAAATGAGCTTCCGTCAATGTTGATTTTGATGGCAGGAAAGGTTGGTTTTTCCCATCTAATCAACATATATAGATTAACGTTAGTCACTTAAAATTATCACAACATTTTCAATAATATAGATCAAAATAAAGAAAAAAAGACAGAGGTAAAAAGTGTGAGATAAAATCAAATGATATATATATGATAATGACAGATAAGGAAAAAAATGTTATAAAAAGGTATTATAAAAATTTAAGTAGAAATAACATCAAAGCAAAATACTTGATGACAAAAGTTAGCAAATAATTATGATGTTAAAAATATATAAATATTAACAAAAGCCGAGGTATAATTCACAACCGATTTTTAAAATAATATAAAGAGTAATAATTTCAATTTTTGAAATAACCGCTTAATAGAAGAAAAAAAAAATCAAATGTTGATTAATTTGGAATTAATTAAAAGTTGCATCGTTCCTGTCGAATGTTTCTTTTTTGTAATAAGAAAAAAAATCCAAGTTAATTTTTTTTATATAAATTAAGATTCAATTCCCTTGTCAAACGATTTTAAAATTAAAGTGAATTCCTATATTGGCTCAGTATATTAGAAAGAAAGAAAGAAAAGAATTTCATTTTATGATTATCAAAGGTGTGTTGATTTTATTTATTTTGTTAGTTGATTTTCAAATAAGTTTTGCGTTTTAGCTCGGAGGAGTACCTGAAAAATTTGCATCCATGTCAAACTAACCTCAACAAAAAAGAAAAAACCTCAACTACAAAATTGATTTATACTACAATCGCTTCCTTTACCCTTTTTCCTCCGGCCCTTCCCTCGTATAAGGCATGAAAGGATAGGTAATTGAGGCACATGAATCTATTCTTTTTTTTTTTAATCATCATATTAGTACAAAATTATTTCTTGCCAAAAATAGTAACATATTTTTGTTGAAAATCTTAATGACATATAAGTTAAATATTCTCTTCTTCTAATATAATTTATTTCAAATTTAACAGTCAATTAAGATCGGATCCCTTAATACAAATTATTATCACTTATATTAACCATTATTAATATATGGATCTATTCTTTACCTATGCTAAGAGGAGATGATCTCATGTCTTTGGTGAGTACTGACAATGTGTGTTTCTCTACGTGCAAGTGCAGAAGGAATAGAAAATTACTACTAGTAATTTATAAGTCATGATGAAGTCTCTCTAAACTAATTAATTAATCAAAAGTTAACCATAATCTCACGACTAATTACAGAGTGGTTATATTTAATGGGTGTTGTTAAGGAACTAAAAAATATATATTTATTTTGTAAATCATAAAAAACATAAAAAAAATCATCAACAACATAATTTTTTATTTTTTATTAAAAATATTTCTACTTTAAATTTTTTAGAAGATTAGTTAACAATTTTCATAAGCATCTTCATTGTTGGAATTATGTTAATTAATTCGGGGATGTCCTTGAGTTGTTTGACCAATTATACCCATCATTTGTTGATGATTGACACCTGGCTAGACCCTTAGTTGGGGAGGTTACGCCCAAGGTTTTCTTTATTCTCATTCCTTAAATAGAGATTTAGGTACAGTTATGACAATTAACGAGATCATTGATTGTTTAAGGAAACAAGATATCTTCATTGGACACAAAATCTCTATCACGTGGGCTACAACCAATCACTAGCATAAGTTCCAAGAGCGTCCTACTCAATCCAAATATAAAAAGGGATTAATGTTTGGGTTTAATCCCCCTTAATGGTAAGCACTATAAAGATGGTACTGGTAAGTTTATTTATACAGATGGTTTATTGTCCCATTAAGATGTAATATAATGTCATAAAAGTGAACCTATTCTCTAAATTGCAACCTACCATTTTGGACTTTGCACAAAACATAGTATATTAATTACGAATTGTTCCCCCATCAATAAGCTTGATGAAGCGCGTGCGTAGGGCATTATAAGCATTACATGGAGATCAAGACTGGTTTGGTGCTCTGGAATAATGCAGTCATAGACTCATAGGACTTTCTTTGACATTTAGTAGAGGATATTTGAAAAAAAATTAAAATGTTCAAAACTGAACTAATAACTGTAAGTTAAACCACGGGATTATATATATCTTTTAAGCAAAAATGTTGCACGTTATCCTAATTTTGGGTGGATATAGATGTAAGAAAGAAAAAAAAATTAAATACTACTTGAAATAATTTTTAATTTTTATATATATATTTTTCAATATTTATTAAGTTTCTTATTACTCTTTTAAAATAAACCAATATTTTAATATTTATTTTAACCATAAGATCTTGTAATTTTTTATTTATACATAAATTATTCTCATTACAATAAAGTAATTTGTCTAATATAAAATTATTCAAAAAATAAGAAAAATTAAAATAAATCTAATATTTATTATTGTTAATTTCGTAAAGTATATATTATAATTAGTACTTAAAATTAATTAAAAAATTAAAATATAACACCTCAAAATATATTCTTATCGTTAAAATAAAATTAAAATTTATATAAAAATATTATATAAATATATTTATTTATATTATTTTATATTTTTTTAGCTACTTTAACATATAATTTTATCCACACTTATGATTTTATAAGTTAAATTAAATTTAACTTTTAATTATCAACTTTTAACTTTTAATTATCAGTTAACTCAACTTGTTAGCTAATCTTATTAAAAATCTAAAATCACAGTTTAGAAATTTATTTGTTATTTTTGTAATTTCAAGGACTACACTCAGTTTCAAAGATTAAAAATGAAAGTTTACTAGTATATTATACTCCCTCTATTTAGCATTAAAAAAAATCGCATGTTGAATCATTAATGGATAGACGCCTACACAATTTTCTTGTTTTCCTCAAAAAAATAATATATACTTTCAATATTTATTATTTCCCCACCCATTTACCCTGGATGTTTCTTGCAACGGATACGGAAAGCAGCCATTTTGACGCTTTTTTCGCAAACCTAAAAGCAGGGGAAGTAAGCGCCCTCGGTTTTGGAAAGTCCACGTGTCCATTCCTCATACGTCACACAAATGCACACTCACAGGGTCCCCACAATTCCTGGACTCCCTAACTTTCCTAGGTTTCACATTCGCCCACTCCCACGTTGTCACGTATTAGCTACTCGCTTTATCCATTCGACACGTGTCCCTTACAATCTAGTTTTACCTCACGTATTCTTTCACACTTAAACATAACGGGCGAGTACGCTTTGTTTTACATACTCAATCGCGTAAACCACGTTTACCCCTCATCAAAACCACTCAAGTTATCGCAAAACCGCTTTTAGTACAAACAAAAAACCACAAAGGGATAGTGGTTGTGATCTTTGTCCAAATAAACCACTCTCGCTTTCCATATAAAGCATGTAGTATTGCATCACATAACTCTCCTAGGATTAGGAACATTCATCTACGGAAATCTTGTCCTTCTTCTTCTCTCCCGTACTACTCCTTCTCCTTACAAATCACTCCTATAATCTTCAAGTAAGTTGCTTCTTTGACTTTCCACTATTTATTTGGGGTTTTGTTTTATTTTTGTCCCTTTATGTTTGCAATTTCATGATTGTTTTTCAACCAATTTCTTCTCATTTCTTAAATATTTAATCTGATTAACTCTATCATTGTTCAAGAACTCTTGTTCTTCACGATCTTAATGGAATTTGTTCACCGATCTATTAGGTCAAAGGTGATATTTGGGAAGGAGCCCTAAAATATAATTTTTTTTACCAAAGATGGGGAGAGGTAAGATTGCGATTCGAAGGATCGACAACTCCACTAGCCGTCAAGTGACTTTCTCGAAGAGAAGAAATGGATTGCTTAAGAAAGCTAGAGAATTGTCGATTCTTTGTGATGCTGAAGTTGGATTGATGGTGTTCTCCAGCACTGGCAAGCTTTATGACTATGCAAGTACAAGGTAATTAATTAAGATCAATTTAATTTTAGACAAATTTATTAACCTCTTCGCTTTAAAAAATGATGGAAATCGATCTAAATTAAATTTTGGGTGCAATATTATTGTCTCTGTTTTTTTCTTTGCTAATATAGGATCTCTACTATATAAAGTGAATAAAATAATTAAATATATACATAGATAGATACACGATACACGATGATTGTGATTCTCGTATACTTCGTGGTTGGTGTCATGCCGTGCTGTACGAAACATTTTATATATGTCCACTTGCATTAGGAATATATCTGTGACTATGACTTCAATTTCTTTAATGCTAATTAACTCTCTCCCCCGTTTGATATTGCCTAGGTTGAGTATATATAATAAGAAATGTGCATGCGCGTTTGCATGGTACGGTGTTAATCTTCATGACATTTTAGTAGTATTTCTTAAGGAAAGGAAACTAGAAACTAATACCAGCAGAATAACTTCTGAAAAATGGTTTCCTCTTCTTCCTCCTCAATCTTCACAATCTTTCTTGGCCTTCTCCTTTTTGTCCCCTGCGCCTCCAGTTTTGAGTTATTGATTGGCTCCAAGTTACAACGCAGTACGATTGATATTCCTAGCTAATTACTGTAATCAATCAAATATTTGGGATTAAGGCATTGTGGCATGATATTTGGGAATCTATAATTTACCTACTTGAGCATCGATACGGGAATGCATATAACTTAGCTTTGATATTCTCGAAGCAGTAGTACTAATACGTAGAGGTAGTAAATGTTAATGAGTGTGCTAAGAGTAATATTTAAGAAATTTAAAGTGGAAATATTTTTATTAAGAGATAAAAAATTATGTTGTTTATAATTTTTTTATGTTTTTCTATGATTTATACAATAATTTTTTTTTTAGTTTATTAATTAATGTCTAAAGAATATTAATTGGTATCACCCATCTATAAGATGCTCTCATAAAATTACTGTTAATGTAAATTGCTGAAAGAAGTGTTCTTCTGGATAAGTGAGCTGCATGCATTATATTACAATTAATTCACGCATGCATGAGATGTACAAATAAAAACTACAAAGTGAAGGCACACAACAAAAGGAGGAAGGAAACACTAGATTTCGCTAGAATGTAAAAAAAATTGTTAGCAATTAATTACAATTTGTGAATGACCTCTTGTGATAAAGCGCTTAAACAATTAGCTATATCTTCTTTTTATTATCCAACTAGGGATAGATCCATAAATCTACTTAAAGGAGGAAATTTTCTTCTTCTTTTATTTTAATTGTTTAAATATTTAACTTCTAATAATAAATTATTTTCAAAAAATATTTACTAATTTTACACAAAATTAAAATTAAATTTTATTTTCAATAATAATAATTTTAATCATTACTATAATAAACATCATAAACAATTTGTTTTACATAATTTACACTAATTAACTTCAATCATTATTATAATAATAAAATATACAATATAACTAGTTTTACACAATTTTATTCTAATCAACATAAAAGTATAGATGTGTATACATATTTTTTTTGAAAGAAAAATTGAATCTTTTTATTAATATGTGTATATGGCCTTAATTTGAACCGTTTCTATTTTATAGGTTGTACTACTGTATCCTTGAGTTCTAAGATATATATATTGGTTGGATACAAGGACGGATACAGAGTGGGGCAAGCTATATATATATATATATATATATTAGAAATATGTTATAAAGCTGTGATGCAAACCTAAATTTATTAAATTAATTAATAATTCTAATTGTTTTGAATGTATTGGAAATGTCTATATTTTCCAAAATGAATTCAATACTCAAATAATTCAAAATGTGTTGGAAATGTCTCAACTCTCTTTGGGTCCTCACTGTACAATCATTACCAATAAAGTGATCTAACCCAACACCTTGGAAAGATCATGAGATGAGAGCTTAAATTTAAGAATAAGTTAACCTAATCCAACTTTCAATTAAGATTTAAATACTGTCTAAATCGGTTTTATCTATAAGGTTGGTAAGTTAAATGATTTGGTTCATTAAAGTCCAAAACTACACAAAATTACATTCCAAAACTACCATAAAAATTAAGTGATTTAGACTTGTATATCACATGACATGATATCAAAATGGATCAACCCAGGTAACTGGTTAAACTGAAAATGAGCCACCAAAATTCAGCATGATTTTGTAATGAGTTAAAGTATGCTAACCTACCTCAACCCACTCGGGTTAGCGAATTCTAGGGATTGGTTCATTTAGACTAAAATAAAAACTAGAAATGCATTATAGAATTGTGATAAGTCTTGCTTCAACTAGGTGTAGTTGGCGTTAACTACCACGCTAGCCATATCGGTAAAACATTGCTACACATTGTCATCAAAATGGTAGGTATCTCGTTAGACATAGTGATGGTAACCAAGTGAAAGAAGAAAACATTTTGTAGTGGAGCTTTCCCCTTCAATGTTGCTGTTAAACCTTAAATGCTCAATCCTTGAAGGTCCCGCGCTCTCTCCTTTTGAAAAGAAGGTTGGTGAAGATTACTTAAAAGAAGAGGTTAAAACCAACCTAACCAAGTTTAGCTTGTGAGTTAAGTGAGCTAGGTTCATATAACTTGAGGTGACGATGAATTAACGAGGATTTTGGGGCTGCAATCTGTTGGAGTTTTCTGTGTTTTTGGGTTGATTTAGATGTATATATGACTCTCCTATGCTATTATTGAGCACTTCTTGTGCTGAAAGCTTAGCTCTTTTATTATATAAATACATTTTTACTTTTTAAAAAAATACTGAATTTAACTCGAGGTCTCAATGAGTAATTTTTTTTTCTTCATATATAACCTAACCCATTAATCATGGTTGACTCGTGAACACATTTTCACTACTAAAGGATACGTGTAGTACTTACTAGTGAGTCTTCATAAGGCAAGGAACCACGTATCTAAATTGACTATACTGGTGGCTGAGTTTGGAGGGGGGCAAAGAGCATTGTAATAGGTTTTGCTGTTTGAACCTCTATAGGGCTATGATCTCAAATGGTAGTTGAAAAAGTTTACATTTTTATAATTTTTTGATTATTATAAAAAGGGTTACCCTGACTCTAAATTGGTAATTTCTCATTAACCTGAGGGTTGAACCCAGCTAGAAATAAACTAGTTTAAAGTAGGTTGACTCATATATATGCTACAACGCCTAGCTCTTTGCTGAGGACTTCACCTACAGTATGACACATAAAAGAGACACCATAAGTTCTTGTCATTTTAATGTGGATACAATTGACAACCAAAATTAACATCATTAAACAGTATATTGGTTTATATTCATGACTAGAAAAAGGAAGAAATTCATTATTAAAAATTCACATGATAAAATTTTAGGAAACTTTCAATATTCTTTACCCTATAACCTTTTTTTTACCAATATTCTTTATCAATCCTTCGGATAGCAATTTTTAGCTGTCATTGAGAATTTTTGTACAAGAGTTGGAGTATCCTTGTACTCCTATCATATTTGCTTATAAAAAAATAAAAATAAAAATCCTACATCACTATATATCTTCAAAATTAGAAGTATCTAAAGTCAAAACAAACTATCAAACTGATCCCAAAACACTAAAAATTGATCAAGCTACTAATTGAAAATCTATATGTTTAGTCTCCCGAGTTTTTTTACTTAATTAAGTCAATATTCTATTTTTAAAATAAAGCAAATTTGGTAATATATGAATTTCTTTTACAAAAAACTCACTTTCTCATTTTCTTAAAAAAAAAACTTTACAAATTGAATCAACTGAATTGTATTAAACTTTCTTCTACTCAAACTCACCAATTTAAACTCTCAGATTTTAATTTTCATCTTCAAATCCTAATTTCATATACTACGTACAAAATCCTTCAAAGTTTATTAAGTTTCTGATTTCTTAAGTTTTAAAATTATTTTATATCCTAAATCAATCATAATCCCTCAAATATTTGGATGGAAATTGAGAATTTAAAAAACTTGATGAGAATATCTAATTTACTTAATTCTAAAAATATAAGGAATTAGCCACACAAAAAAGTTAAACAAACTAAAACTACACATAGTCCAAACTAAAAGGAACAAAAACATAGATACTAAATGACTTTTGTTCTCATAAATACCCTAAATCGTATGCTAAATTATTTTTATGGGCTAAACCTGTATGAATCTTAAACATCTACGAATGAGCTAAAATTAAGATATTTGAGAGGTTTGTAGGAGCCTAATTATAAATTTGGAGATTCACATTTTAATATTATAATATAAAAATTTGCCAGTTTTATCTATTAACTTAACCTCTACATTGTCATAAAATAAAGATGAACATTTCACACAAATCAAAGATTCTCCGTTAACTTTTATTAGTATTGTGAAAAGAAGTCAAAACTTTCTTGTTGATATTCCAAGATAGGGATTTAATAGGGAAATGGTTGCGGAGAATGAAGAGTGAGAATAAATCATAATCATGTAGGATATTACAAGATAAGTATGAGAGAAAAGATGGAAAATGGGGGAAAAAAGGGAGAAGGAGATGCTCTAAATAGTAATTAGATGTTAATTCTTTCAAAGAAGTTAACACTGGTTTCTTACCAAATTGGTTTCGCACAATGTGTGTAGGAAGTTTGGGGAAGAAAAATGTATATTATTTCGGCATGACCCACCATCGGTGGAGGAAACAAGTAATTAAAGTGTAAAGTATATAAGACTATATACAATAGTATCAAACAAAAATGTAAGGTTGGAAAATCTAGAAATATGGTAGGAATCTAGACATGGAGCTGGGAGTAAAGAAGGCTCTTGTTTAAGAGAAGTTGTTGAAGGTCTTAAGGGGGGTTGTGACTAGTGGTGGAAGTACGTCGTGTCACTCATTGGAGAGCTATGATTTGATCTCTTTAAGGTTTAATATGATCCAACCCAGTTTAATAAAACGATGAGACTTAATTTAAAAAAAATATGTTTTAGTTAAATAGGTCAAAGTTATAGGCTTTAAAAGCCTATTAAACTTGACGGATAAACCTAATTAACAATCATATTTTTTTAATCAAAATATTATTATTAATATTATACATAATATTATAATTATTTTATTAAGATTACAAAAACATTTTAATGGTTTAACAATTTAAATCATTTTAATGTTCAAAGTAGGTTAATTTTTATACACATAAATGAGTAGTAGATATAGGAATTCTTTTTTTTTTGGTAGAACTTAAAAAGCCTATCATGATGTGTAATGTTTATAGACAAGTTTTGATCATATTGTGATTTTAAATTATCTTATTGTGTTAATAAAAATCTTTAATTTTGTTAAAACAAAATAAATAAAAATATAACGCATCGAATTTTGAATAACATAGGGATAATAATAATTTGTTGTTTCATCCTCTAATACTTCAATGCATAATAATTTTATTATTGTATAATATTTTTACACTTTTAATATGAAATATGTATTTAAATAAACTAACTAGGGAAGCCAAATTTATATAAAGGTTATAATCAAACCTAAAAAATTGACTCATGATAAATAATAGGTACAAATATAGGCAATAGAAATAGAAAGTAGGTCAAATCAAGCTAAAGTATGACCTGACCCGACTATTTCCATCCTAACTGTGAGGAACATATGGTAGCTAATGAACAAGATAGGTGGGTGTGAAAAATAGAGCCAACTGGACAATACTTACTTAAGTTGCCTATAAGATACTCGTGTCTAATCAAAACAAGGTCACGGGAATTTTTTTAAAAAGATGTGGATTTAATGTGCTCCTTTGAAGGTGCAAACTTTTTTTTTTTTGTATTGTAGCTTTGGATCGAATAACCAACCTCCAAAAATTAATTAGTCCTCCAAAATATAATTGGTAGGAATGAAGTGACATGTAAGGGTCATGGGATCTATTAGTGAATAAATAGTATTAGTTGGTTAACAAATTCAGTTTAACAAACTCATCTATCAACAAACTAATACCATTTAACTGATAGGAAAAATGCTTATACATAAATTTGTAGCATTAAAAATATTAAATTATAATTATTCTCTACATGAGTTTTCATGTTTCAAAAATAATTTCAAGAAAATTTAACTAATTTAGTTGAACAAGATAGTTAAATTATTATAAACGCTCTCACAATGGGGTTGATTCGTACCTATAAAAATAATATTTCAAAAATATTTGATGATTTTCTTATTTTTAATATTAGCAAAGAAAATTTTAATCTCTATGTAAGTAATTAAATAATCATTCAATCAATCGTTGACTTCTCATACGATTTTGTATCCAATATATATATATAAACTTTTAATTGATCTACCAAATCCAAAAATAAAATTTTTATGTTGGGAAATTAGAAAAAGAAATCTTAACATCTAAATATCGTTTAGGAAATAATCCAATAACATTAAAAAATACATTGATACTTCTTTAAGTAGCTAACTTCCAAAATAAGTTCATTGTTCTTATTTCTACTCTTTAATGGTTTTTCCTTCCTTTGAGAATTTGCGTTTTTTGAATAAAAAAATTGCAAAGCTTAATAGGTATGAAAAATATATAAGATTCACAGTAAATGCTTTTCTCTTTCTAACCAAACATCAAACAATAACAGTATAGCAAGTTCTGATCTTGAGTCCAGGTCCGAGGTTTTCCCTTCCTAACTTCCCGTTACTACGACAAGCCTCCAAAGCAAGGCAAAATCAGTACTGCGCATGCAACAAGTTAAAAGTAAAAAGGGTAAAAGCCTGGGCTGCTTGTTTCATTTTTATCAAAACTTGACTTTTGTTTTAATATATATATTCACACTAAAAATAAAAGAAATACCCACATTTGGTATAAATATTTTATTAGACAATTTTATCCTTAAACCAAATCTTAAACTTTCGTGTTCTTCTAAACAAGTACAAATACCCACTATTATATTGTCACTTTTTTTTTCTTCTTTGTGGCTTTTTTATTAGCTTTATTTAATTTTTTTATTTTTATTTTATTATTATTTAAAAAATTTAGAAAGACAAGAGTGTCTTCTTCCTCTAGTATAATTTTGTTTGAGATAATAAACATATTTGTTAAGACATTTCTAATGCAGGAAAAGAGTTTGTGAACCATGTAAATTTTAAATTATTTTCTTTGTATGTTTTCATCTTTAAGTTTTAGGCTTAAATATAATTTTAATTATTTTATTTTAGTCCATTCATAATTTTAATCTTTCTATTTTAAAATTAAAAAATTAAATTTTTTATTTTAAAAAATTCACAATTTTGTTAATATTTTATTTTTATTTTAATCCAATTAAACTTTAGACCTAATATATATATATATATATATAATCAATTAAAATATGAAGAAAAAAAATGCAGAGAGTGTGCACTTAAATTCCCAAAACTCTTAACTTTTTGTTGTTAAAGTTGCTACTCCCCAGCCTCGATGCCACCTTAAACCCAACATAAACATACAATCAGCTATCCTCTTACGTTAATGTCAAGCTTTCTTTGAATAACCAGTAAAATCATATTTAAGTTTGTATGTCTCAAACCATCATATTACAGACACTTGTTATCATATATTAAACTGTGTAACGCATTGATCTACATCTTTTATTTACTTACAAAAAAATATGCTAACGTGCTCTTGTAATGACTTCCTACATTATGACAGCATGAAATCTGTGATTGAACGCTACAACAAGCTAAAAGAGGAACACCATCACCTCATGAATCCGGCTTCAGAAGCGAAGGTAACTATTTTTACACCATCATCCAGTTGACTTTAAGCTTTTTCGGCAACACGTCACTACATTTTCATAATTCCAGTCCAGTAGTTCGCAAAAACTATTTCTTGTTCGTTTTATTTCAGAGGATACCTAAACTACCACCTGAGTCAGTGACCAAAGCCAAAACTCAACCCATCCTTCATCCTTCAAATCTTAAAAGGAAAAAGTCTTGTATCTCAATTTTTGTAGTTTCCGCATCACCTCTAGACAAACTCCTTGGCATTTTATCCTGTACATGATAGACCTGCAACCCCAATTACTTCACTACTTTGATGGCTATAAAATTGAGACTGAAGCTCCCCAATCCACCATCTCTACTACCCTCCTACTTCCCAAGCATTTCCACACTTTCAGTGACCTTCTTATAGTCAGTCCCGCTATGCTATGCCAGAGAAAGTTGAACCCCTTGGACCTCCTCTACTTTGATAAGCTGAACCCCTTGGCATTCCCCACCTTCTTTCTCTAGCAATAGCATCTGGTATTGTTTGTTCGTATCACATGATTAGGTCCATACATTTCCTTTTTCTAATCTTTTCCTGCATTTCTTTCTCTAACAACCTCTCAAATCTTCCCAATCTCCCTTTAAGTTATCCTTCATTCCTAGAAGGTCTATTATAGTACCTCTGTACCTGTTCTCATATTTCCACCCGCTTTAGTCTCCATTCGTTCACCTTTTGTTTTAGCCTCAATCGAGACTGTTCTTGGGCCAATGTAACTTCTATAACAATTTTCAGAATGGCCCCACCAGAAACCCAGTCTTTGCCACCGCTTGATTCTTCTCTACCATCAACGCCTTCTTTATCAATTCTGAGAGAACGTGGCTCATACAGTGTCACCTCCACTCGTATTTCCTCATTTAATAAGTTCAAGAAAATGCACATGAAAAGCTCTTGCTCAATTCCCCTAAAAGCTCCTGAATATCTTTCAAAACATAACAAAATCTACCACTAACTCTGTTTCAGATCTAGACGGATTTTAAAATGGATTTTTGACTATTAAGGGTTGGAATCTCTTCACTACTGCTACCTTAAATTGCTCCCAAGAAGTAAGTGGGTTGTAATTTCCTACCATTGAAACCAAGCCAAAGCTCGACCCTCTAGTGCCATCATTATAGCTTGTATTTACTCCACTTCTATTGTTCCTTTCAAGTCAAGTCAAGCTTGAAAAAATATCAAATCAAGGCTACAAAAGATACTAGTTAAATAAGTCAGGCTAGTTTAATGCAAATCCTAGCCTGGGGCCATTTCTTTAGTAAAAAACGGCTCAATATTATTGGCTACATTAAGCATCATAACCGACATGGTGCCTGGACTTTGGATGAGAAAGAACCAAAACAAGGGTGAAAGACACTAATAACTGTGTTTTTAATTTCTTCTTTCCTTGCTGCTAGAGTGTAAATCATTTTGGCTTAGCTTAAGGGAGTTGGATAGAGGCTCAAGCCATGGTAATGACATCTTCATGTGCCAAAAAAGTAACAAAAAATGGACCCCATCCCCTTCCCCTCTAGTCTCTATACTTAAGAAACACTAGTTTCTCCCTAGGAAAAACCACTGTCTAATTTGATCACCTCTCCTAATTAGCTTACATAATGTAGAATAAAGCGTAGCAAGTATCCTTATATAAGGATATACTACGGTATTCAAGCTTCCAAGATTCCCCTCCTTGGTCTTTGCTATTACTAGTAATGATTACTAGAATTGATCACAATTCAATCCAAAAAATACTATTTCAATGTTAAAACTCACATTTTCTCCAGTCAAAAAAAAAAAAAACTCATGTTTTCGCAAGAGACATCATGAGTTGTCATGATTCTTGGCAAGTATTCGATAGCTAGGATTTCAAGCATCTCATAGCCTCATTTAAATTCTTTAACGGCATTAGCAGCATTAATATTTCTCTCACATCAAAGCATTTCATAGAACAAAATCAACTTCAAAATTTATTTCTTCACGACTAAGCTTACAAGACAGCTATTTTGCTAAATATAAATAAATCTCGAGGCAACATGCAAAAGCATGATTGGGGAAAGCAACCGTAAAGGAGGCAGACAATGGATGCAAGCCTCACTTAAATTCTTTAGTGGCATTAGCAGCATTAATATTTCTCTTACATCAAAGCTTTTCATGGAACAAAATCAGCTTCAAAATTTATTTCTTCACGACTAAGCTTACAAGACAACTATTATGCTAAATATAAATAAATCTCGAGGCAACATACAAAAGCATGATTGGGGAAAGCAACCGTAAAGGAGGCATACAATGGATGCATGCCTAGCACACAATGCCAATGTGTGGGTGGAATGAAAAAAGTGACAAACAGCAGAAAATGAAGATGTAAACAGGAGATTAACAGATGATTAGAAAATGAGAAGAAAAACTTCACAATTTCAAGAAAGCAATATGAGAAATAGAAAATAAACTTAAGAAATTGATAAATGATCCAAGAAAAATACAAACCAACATAAGTTAGGCAAGTGACAGATATAAACTAACTAATTTCACCATCATACTTGGATAGTCACACCTTAATCTCAAGATTTATTTTCCAAGAGCAACAACCACAGATTAACTAGAAAATTGAACACTGCCTACTCTCTTCCAATTGCCAGATTCATGTAGCCATCCTAATATTTCCTAGCGCCCATATTTAGTAGATGAGCAATTCACTAGTACGTGAGGCATTCTAGTATCAAATATATGGAACTCAAGATACACGTGTACAGTCTTGTTAGAGATACAAATTGGATTTCAACTTTTCATATCATAAAACCATCCAGTGAGAGATGGCAACTAGGATTTTTATGCAGGGAGCCACCATGATGGATTATTGGGTGCAGTACTTATAATTAAAACAACTTGTCTTATCACTCTAACAGAACCCTTTTCACTA
Source organism: Glycine soja (assembly GCF_004193775.1). NCBI lineage: Eukaryota > Viridiplantae > Streptophyta > Magnoliopsida > Fabales > Fabaceae > Glycine > Glycine soja. The sequence continues at coordinate 4,593,397 of NC_041016.1, forward strand.
TTAATTTAAAACATAAGAGAATCCAAATCCTATCAAAATTTTAAAAAATCATCTGGTCAACAGTTTGATTTTTGTTGCCCTCATTCGTCATATTAAATTTCCCGCAAAAGGTAAAGTGAGCAAATACATTGCCTATACTTGCCTAAACAGCTGTCATAAAGGCTCGTTGGAGAAAAAAAACCATTAATAGGCCCTTCAGCTAATAATTTAAGCTTTTAGGAGTGGTTCTTAATAAATATGACAATTGAAAGACTCAAAATACACATAGCATATGTAGAATACAGTGATGTCAGATTTCACACCTACTAAATTCCCTGGGTGCCAGGATTCCATGCATGGGCATCAATAACAAGCACCACACATGCTGGTGTGATAAAAGTACCAATGAATCCTCCCCAAAAAAATGAGCAGTAAACTACCCTCTATTGAATCTATTTACCCAATTTTCTGCTAGACTCTTTGGCCTCATAAAGGTAAGGGAAGCATTGGGCATTAATCAACCTCTTATAGAAGCACATAACTAATCTTCCTTGAACATGAAAATGTAACTTAATGGCCTAATTGAAATCAACCATTAGTGGAATAATATACTTAGGCAGATTGTCAAAAACAAGGTTAGGACACAAACAAAACTACACGCAGAAAAATATTATGCAAATGACCATATTTGAATTTAGAAATAATTTTAGCCTTACAAGCATCTGCATGTTGGTTCTCAACTCTAATGTTACTATGTTAGTCTTCAAATTGTCTACCCTACAATTCTTGCATTTAAAACAATTCCTTATATTATAACTGTTTAATATATTTGATATCTGCATTTCTACATGCTAGTTTTGGCAGACAGAAGCAGCAAGCTTGAGGCAACAGCTTCAGTACTTGCAGGAATGCCACAGGTAAAAAATAAGCAAATTAACACAAATTAGTTGGATAAATGCACTAAAAGCAAACAGAGATATAGAATCGAACAGTTATTTCATCAGATTTGATTCTAGTAAAGAAAACAGATGTGTGAAGTGACCAAGTAAAGGAATATCAACCATTGATTTAAAGTGGGTTAAGTTTATGAGGTGCTCTTTTTCAAATCCACAGTATGTATGTTTTACTTTTTCACTGTACACATCTGCTTTACAGGATCCAAATCCTACATCCATGACCTTTTGGGAAGAAAAAGAATAATGAGATTGTATAAAATAGGAAAAGGTGAAGGCAAATTTTATCATCCAAAAAGGGAAAATGATATCCATTAAATCATCCAAAAAGGGAAAATGATATCCATCTTCCAACATTTCCAGAGAATGAAAATAAATATATTAAGGAGTAGCTTGTATATTTGTTACGTATTAGTAAGTCAATGTCAAACATGAGACACCTCTCGGTTGTATGAAATGAAGGAGATGTTACAAGACCCAAAAGGTTGATTCAATAGCTCACTTCTGGAAATAATCCTATGGTAGATTATATAATTTTGTTCTACTGAGTCCATAAAAAGTTTTATATCAGTTAACCACGTGATTTCATTTCTGACTGCCAAAAAAAGTTAACCATGTGATGCCACCTTGAAAACATTACTGATAGTTCTAGGAAGTTGTAAATTTACAGCTTAGCTTCTTTAACAAAAATATAGAAATGCTAAAAAAGAAAAAAAGACTTACGCTCGGAAACTTATGATATTTTTGTCTTAAGAGATAAACCCATCTCATATGATAAAACATTTCATATTTTTTCTTTCGGCAAAAACAGGCAATTAATGGGGGAAGAACTTATGGGTTTGGGTATTAAAGAACTACAAAGTCTGGAAAACCAACTGGAGATGAGTTTAAAGGGTGTCCGCATGAAAAAGGTATGATGGGTCAGTTCAAGTTATATCTCTGCCCTTAAGATTCCATCCTTTTGATGGCATATTCATAACTTACATTATTATCTATTTCCCTGCAGGACCAAATTTTAACTAATGAGATTGAAGAACTACGCCAAAAGGTTTAAGGTGTATGGTTTTGTTCTTGCCGAGATTGACCAAGGTTTTTCCAAAAATTCTGACCAATTTTGATTTATGCCATCGTAGGGAAATCTCATTCATCAAGAAAATGTTGAACTCTATCAAAAGATGGAGCAGATCCAAAAAGAAAATGCAGAGCTACAGAAGAAGGTAAATGATCCATAAAAACACATTCTATATTCAAGAATATATTGTTCATCTTTCCAGTAATACATATCCATGCCTAAGCCTAACAAAGGCTTGTAAAATGAACAAGTCTGCACATACACAGGCACTTCATATGGATAGGACAATATCAAACAGATTTCACTCATTTATTTGGCTTAATTCTATTTAGGTTTAATTACTTTTTTGTCCTCTAATTTATTTTTTATGTTTAACTTAGTCCTCTTATTATTAAAATGTTCAATTAATTAGGCCATTTAATTTTTAAAAAAAAGTACTTCAATTAGGTCCCTTTTTTTAAAATGGGTTCAATTTGGTTGGCATATAAAATCAATTTTGGACCAAATTGAACCTATTTTAAAAAATAAAGGACCTAACTGAACTGTTTTTAAAAATTAGATGATCTAATTGAATCTTTAAATAATAAAAGGACCAAATTAAACTTAAAAAACAAATTAGAGGAACAAAAAAAGTAACTAGACCTTCTATTTATCCGAAAGCTAAAGGCTTCAAGTTTCCTATAGCTAAACCTGAACAGAAGATTTGGATCGATCTTAGGTTTATGAAGCAAGGAGTACAAATGAAGAAAATGTGGCATCCAATCCTTCTTATAAGGTCAGAAATGGATATGATTTACATGCACCTATTAGTCTCCAACTAAGTCAGCCACAGCCTCAATACAGTGAACCATCAGCCAAAGCAATAAAACTCGGGTATCCACTCAAACTGATATATCAAGTCTATAATTTTTCTTTTTAATTTCACAAGAAATTAAACACTTAATCTCTGTACCAGATTGCAGCTGCATTAGCAAAAACTGTTCAGTAATCGGGGAGGTTGTCATTTTGTACCAAGCAGCCAACAAAGCAACAACTTCTCCCTAGAATGATCAGACTTCTTTGAGTTGGATCTTGTAGTTCATCAACCACATTTGTTCCATTCAACAGTACAACATATGTATGGTACGAGATTATCTACCAAGAAGCATACAATTGCTGTTAAGGATCAGACATAATGTTTACCTTTGTAAATTTTGTGCAATAAAAACATAACACAATTGAGTCTGGTGTTGTTTTATATAAATTCTAAATACATATGTTGTGATCAATTAATTCGTATTCAGAATGCAACCATCTATGCCTATACCTTAATAAGTAATCCACACCACATTGGAAACTATGTAGGTCAGACTCACAATAATTATTGTTTTGTCTCAAGTAAATGAGTAATAAGCATGACTTATGATTCTTCAAAATGAATTGTAAAGCAGTATTGTTAATATTAACACTAAACAGGGAACGAATATCCCCAAATCATACTGACCAATATATTTTGCGCCAATATATGCTCCATGCATATCTTACAAACATGCAGCAGAAACTTATCTATCGGATAATAGGAAAAAATCCAAATTCAGAAGCACACCTAAATTACACTTAAATAGTTAAAGCATCTGAATATTCAGCTCAAGTTGATAGTCAGTTATAAGCATTAATAATGCAGCTTACTCAATAAACATTTTTAAAAAATTATAACTTGATATATTATTAGTTTGAGGGAATACCCGGTCTCATTGCTTTGGCCGTTGATTCACCCTGTTGAGAGTGCGGCTGGCTTAGCTGGGAACTGATAGGTGCATGTAAATCCTATCTATTTCTGACCATACAAGAAGGATGGGAAGCCGCATTTTATACATTGTCTGCCAAAGTTCATGTTATACAAATTAATGAATAAAAACATATTCATATTCATTCCAACAAATACACACTCTATCAGAAATGAAAAAAATGAAAGATAGATGAAAAACAGTTTTAAAATTCATTCATCAAAGTATTACAAAGTTGGTTTATTTATATAAAGACAAAAAATAACTAACTTGAGTAACCAACTAACTTACTCAAATAACTTCTAGTAACTAACTAACTGCCATAACCAACTAACTATTCAAATGACTTCTAGTAACCAACTAACTGCCATAACCAACTAACTACTCAAATAACTTCTTGTAACTAACTGCAACTGCTTAATCGTGATACCCTTCAAGTTGGTGAATAGATGTTAATCATTCCCAACTTGGCAATGGATTTACCAAAAACCAGGCCTGGAAGTGCTTTTGTAAAAACATCTGCAACTTGATGTTGGCTCTTGACATGGACAAGCTTGATTACTTTGGACTGAACATATTCTCGGATGAAATGATGATCAATGTCAATGTGCTTGGATCGTTCATGATGAGCAAGGGTTGAAGCAGGACTTATAGCAGATTTATTATCACAAAATAGCATTACAGAGGGCACATCAACTTCAAAGTAAAGAAGTAACTTGCTTAACCAAATAATTTCACTAGTAATAGAAGATAAGGCACGATATTCAACTTCAGTGAATGATTTTGAAATAGTGGGTTGTTTCTTAGAACCCCAAGAAAGAAGGTTGTTTCCCAGAAAGACACAAAAGCCAGGAGTGGATCTTCTGGTATCAACACAGCTGGCCCAATCAGCATCAGCAAAGGCAGTGAGGTTGAGAGAGTTTTGAGCAGGGAAAAACAAACCTTGTCCAGGAGAAAATTTGATATACTGCAGAAGATGATGAACAACATGTATGTGAGGAACTCTAGGGACTTTCATATACTGACTTAAGCGTTCACAGCAAAGGTGATATCAGGTCATGAGATGGTCAAATAAAGCAATCTACCAATTAATCTTTTGTACATTGATGGATTAGGGAGTAAGTCTCCATCATGAAGATTGAGTTTCAGATTCAGATCCATTGATATATTGGAAGGTTTGCAGGCCAAGAAACCTATATCTTCCAAAAGAGATAGAGCATACTTTCCCTGGGATAGTGAGATACCTCTACTGGATTTAGCTATTTCTAAGCCAAGAAAATATTTCAAAGGGTCAAGGATCTTCAATTGAAACAAAGACTGTAATTTGGTCTGAACAGCTTGTACAAAGGCAAGATTGGGTCCTGACAGCATATACTAGTAAAATGACTAAGGAATTTCCTGAGCCAATGGTGAAAAAGGAGTAATCATGCTTGGATTGATGGAATCCATGACTAAGAAGAGTAGCGGAGAACTTATAGAATCATTGTCTAGAGGCTTGTTTTAGGCCATATAATGATTTGTTCAATTTGCATACCAATGAATCACTTGGGAAGTTCCTTATAAACTTCTTCACACAAATCTCCATTCAAAAAGGCATTGTTAACATCCAATTGGAGGAGGCACCAGTTTCTAGCAGTAGCAACACAAAGCAGAACTCTCACAGTGGTAAGTTTGACTACTGGAGAGAATGTATCAGAAAAATCGATCCCAGCTTGTTGAGTATAACCTTTGGCAACCAATCGAGCTTTGTATCTATCTACAGAGTCATCTATTTTGTATTTAACTTTATACACCCATCGACACCCTATACAGTGCTTATCAGGTGGTAATGGAACAAGTGTCCAAGTGGAATTTGCTTCAAGAGCTTGGATTTCCTCATGCATTGCTCGACGCCATTCAGGATAAGGAACAACTTGATGATAGAATTGAGGTTCATAGACAACTGAGATGTGATTAATGAAAGCTCTGTAAGGGGGGCTAAGAGGCAACAGGGAACAATAATGTTGGATGGGATATGCAGCCTGAGATTGAGATATTACATAATCAGACAAGTATAAAGGATACTTAGAGTGGCGTGTACTCCTTCTTAAGGTGACAGAGGGCAAAGTGTGAGGATGATCTGAGCCAGAGATTGAGGGTGAATCAATTGGATCATGGTTATACACTCAGCAATTGGTAAACAGAAACCATCATTTGTGACTAAAATTTGAGGGACTAAACCATACATTTATGATTATTGAGGGATCTAATTACGCAATTAGAACTTGGAGGACTAAAATTGCACAATTAGAACCGTGCAAATTAGATTAGATACTCTCAAATCCCAATAGTCTTTCTAATTTAAATTTGCTTATTTTTTTAATCATATAAACAATTTATTTTGATTGGATTGTTTTTAGTGATTATTAAAATAATTGACTATAGATGTAATCAATTATATGAAATAAATTTCATGTTAACGATATTCTATGTTAAAAGTGTATTTAAGATGTTTCATTTGGATTATCTAAAATAATTAATTTGTCATTTGTTATAGTAAAAATTACCACAAAAAAATGCATGAAATTATTTGTAGTAATTGCTTTTATATAAAGTTGTCAATTATACTATTATATTTTACGTTCCAGTAAGTCCTATTCTTTTAAAATATTACTGTATAATTCTACTATTATCTTCAAATTAAATTGAATGTCTTTTTATTTTTTTATATTATTTTGATTGATTAAAAGAATATAATAAAGTGATTTTAATATATATAATTAAATAATTATAAGTATTTAATACATTTACAAGGATTAAAATTCTAACTCTATATTATCTAATTTTCACCAACATTAGCAAATCAAGAGAGAACAAGATTATAAACAGTTTTTTTTTTTTAAATGAAAACAGATTATAATTCTCAACATATAATCCAATTCAATGAGTGACTCCAAATATGATAAAACTGCGTAATTAGGCTCCTCTAAAATAGGAAAGCCTTTAGCATGCATATAATGAGCATTATTGGATGTGTTTATTTTCAAGATTATGAATTTAAATCCTTTCTTGTTATTCGGTAACATGATATGATAGTGTTGAAGAGAGAAAGATACTGTACAATCCTTATTAAATAAAGATCCAACATGATTGATTTTCGCAACCACTAATTATATTTGATAAAAAAATTATATATTCCTCTCTTTAACATGACCATATATCTTCTCAAGAAAAAAAAAATATGACATGTAATGTTACTTAATATAAGAAGAACCAAATCTCAATGTTATAACTAATAATCAAATGAAAAAAAAGAAAGAAAAAGTTATTAGTATTACTATTTAAATATGTTTGCTTATTAAGATTATAATCCAATATTAAAATATTAACGAAGAAAAAAATTATAATAAACAATTTTAAAAATTATGATTAAAAGATAACAAGTTACTTTTCAGTTAACGCTTGGTTTCTCATTTTATTCTCAATAATTGATTGATAAATTTAAATACAAAAATAATTATTACAAATACTTCATACTCTTCTTTATCATTTTTTTATTTTTTTAAGACAATCAAACAAAATTAATTCTTCCAAAACATTTTCTACATAACATACCTAAAAATAAAACTCATTAACATAATCAATTATAAAATTAATCGATTAAACATTAGTGGTATATTAAAAAAATCACATTGTATAAAAATCAACAACAATGATAGTTTATAAATATCCTTTTTTTTAACTCATTAAAATATCTTTTAAAGATAAAATTGTGAAAGGTTCATATAGGAAAGTTAAAGCAAACAATATTTAAAATATGGTGAGCTTAACAATGCAATATACTTGAGTTCGAAACATATGCATAATTGAAATCATCTCTAAAAAGTATGAACTAAGTTCCTTTGAGACATTAGGTAAAACTTTATTAAGAGGAACAATATTCCCTTGTTTTTCAAAAGTTCTCTCACTTCTCAAAACTGAACAAGCACCTCGTTCGAATGAACAATGAGTATGCCCTCTCATATATACTTCAGACGTTTTCTCACAATAAAGATCTATGTCTAAAATTGGAATCAACCATCAATTTCATCCTCAAATATTACTCTCTCCCCTGTATAGTTCCTAAAGTAAAAAATAAAAATTATATTAAGCAAGACAAAACTTAGATGCAGCTCTTTTATGTATTTTAAGTACTGTTCTTCAATAACAGTTGGAGTTTAACATCGATAATCAGCATACTAAAAGTCTACATGCCGATTATCAAAGGGAAACTCTAATTTTAACTTGAAAACAGTACCTAAGTTTTTTCCATAAAAATATCCGAGTATTATTAATTATGTTAAAATTGATGGATATTCAATATTTTAGAAATTACTTAAATAACTATATTACTTTAAACAATTTCGTTATTTAAGGGCTGCAGGAGATAATGTAATTGATGGTTTATTCCCAAAATTGTAAAAGAATTCAGCATATAATTACATTATAAATAGAGAAAAAAGATTATACATTGATAATGTAAAAAATTTAAAGCAATCATTCAATTGTAATTCACTTATAAAAAATTTGTTGACTTCTAAAATGAATATTTTTAAGTAATTCAAGGTGATTTATGGTACACTATAGGGAACCATTATCAACATAGATTTGGTATTATCAATCATCAATTGATCCAAAACATTGCCATTAAGTAACACAACTAAATGTAAGCTAAATAAATTGAAAATCAATTAATGCTAAAAAGGTAAAGCAACTAACATGAAAACAATGTTGCACCAGAAGCTACTTGCAATCAGCACAAATTGAGGGCAGAGAAAAACGAATCAGCAAATGTTCATTTCCACGGGATCCATGTGGATTTGTCATAAGTCATAAGAAGCAGAGTAAAAGCAAACAAAAAAAAAAAAAAGTGTGATATGTAGCTCCAAACTTAAAAAAGAGGGGGCAAAAACACATATTCAGAGAATGGAATCACTCGTATATACGTAAAAAACATGCCAATAAATGCATATTTATTTATGAAGATAAATTTGAAGCTTACCTTGGCAGATCCGTTTGTGTTTTTGGCTTCCTCGTTCTCCATGTTAGGTCACACAACTAACCATAACTGTTCACAGTAAGTAAGCAAAACTATTCCGTTCAGTTCAAAACCAACAAAAGAGAGAAAGAAAGAGCCAGGTGCTTGCCGGCGAGAAGCAAAGCACGACGGCGATCGGCGAAGAGAACGAGAAATCGAACCAATGGTTTGTTCATTTTGAATCATTAAGAGGAATCACTAATCAGCATTTTAAAAGAGTTTGGTTTGCGGAAGGGCATGAGGTACTATAAAAACGGCAACGTGGTAGAGAGAGAAGAAAATATCTTTCTCAATAGACATTAAATTATTAACTAATACAGTCGGAGAGATTAAATTCTCTGTTCAAGAGGAAATCGTGCACCTGCACAGCTGTTACTCGTTCAGTGGAAGTCCATTAATGATTATTAATTTAATAATTATAATTACTACTAGTATTTTAAACATACTGGTAATTTATAATTGAATTATTTTTCATCGTATTTTTTCTTCAAATTATTGTATTATACTATGGAAGACAGTATTTATACATCATATACAAGCATGTACAACAATATTTTTATGTGTCTTCCTAATGAGTGTTTTTAAGCCATGGTTAAAAAATTAAAAGAAAAAACTTTAATGCAAAAATAGAAAAACACAACAAATATTATGAAAAGTGTAACTTTTTGTCTTCCAATAAAAATATTAATATTTTAAATTTATTAATTAATACCTTAAAGATATTAGTTAACATTTGTATTTTTTGTGTGTGTGTGTTTGGCTCTCTCCTTTGTATCATTAATTAATACCATAAAGAAACTATTTAACAAAAAAGATTATATTTGTATAAATTTTTATACACTCCTTTTGTTGTTTTAAATATAAGGAAAAATAATTAATTGATATAAAAATAAGAATTCATTGTAATTAAAACTCCTATGAAATGAAAAAATTGTAAATGTATTACATCTTTTTATATTGTTATTAAATACTCCTTCTATTTTAAAATAATAATTTTTTAGCCTTTTGTTTTTGTTTTAAAATAATAGCTCTTTTAACCTTTTTTTAAAGCTTTTTTCTCAACAATTCCCTTAGATGTAATTAAAAGGATAAAATTAATATTTGTATTAAAAAGAGACACCAACTATAAAAATAAGTTGATGAATAATTGAATGTATTTGTTGTGGGTGAATATTATAATTTAAAAATACATATTACTATAATTGTTTTCAAAATAAACAAATTAAAACTTATAGTAAAAATTTTTTTATCATTTATATCAAAAAAATTATCATGAACATTTTATTAGTGTCTATAGTATCATAGTTGAATATGACCTCAACCTATTTTTTATAAAAAAAAAATACTTTTTGGATTTTTCACCATCTAGTTTTTTTGTCAATTTAACTTATGTGATTGAGATAAAGATGTGAAGTCTTATGAAGTTCACATGTGGAATATGTGAGGAAAATAATTTATTTAATGAAATAATTTTTGTTATTCTTAAACTAATAGGATTTATGTATACGAGTCAGATTAGTATTTGGTTATGTGAGTTGAGGGAAAGCTGTTGTCTATGACAAAAAGAAAAAAGAATAGGAATTTTTTATGGTTAACCGTCATAAAATTTACAGAGGTTTTATCCAACCAGAAATTTTTTTTAATAGTGTTACAACAATTAAAAACTAATGGATCTATAAAATTAACAGAGTTAATTAGAAGATAACCGACAGCAAAAATAAAAATGGATTAAATTTGCTCATTCATAAATTTTGTGCATATTTAGATTTAAAAAATTACTTTCATTTTCCAGTATAAAAAAATACTTTCATTTTGTAAACTTAGGTTATGTGTGACAAAAAAATAGTTAAAAAATTAGCTGAAAAATTAGTTTATTAAGTTATAAGTATTTAATTAGATTAACTGTTAAATTAGTTGAAAGTATAAAATAATAAAAAATAATAAAATCATGATATTTAAAAATGAAAATCAGAAAATTGAATAAATATAGAGGATAAAAAATATAAGAAAATATAAAAAATTAAAAATTAACTTTTTAAAAAACACTATTTGTTTCAAAAAGTATTAGGAGTTACTAAGAAATATTAAAAAAAACTTCTTTTTATCAAATAATAAAATAAATTTTCGACTAATAAGTTAAGTATCTAAAATGACTTATGCAACGTGTCCTTTTTAAGTTTTAAAAATTACATCAATATGTTTTCATTTGAAAAACTTGATTTGAAGGTAAACATAAATGTACAAAATTACATAATAAATAAGAAATCAACCATATCACCTGTGTTTAGCAAGATAGACCAACATTCAAAGCACTCGAATGAGAAACGTAACATAGCCTTAAACTTACGGTTTTTAAATGTAGAATCCAAACAACAGTGTGTGGAACTGTGGATAAATATAAGAACTAAATTATTAATTAAACACAGAGAGAATTATATAAATTGTACTGGACTAGGATTACCGGTTAAATAACTGGAGGGTACTTTAATTCAGCAATATCTACGTTCATTTGCTACTACTTCAATAGATCAATGTATTAGTTTTTGACAAAATTCTTATAGTCTGACTGAATTTTATAATGTAAAATCAACTACATGCAACTTTATTATTGCTCCAATGTAGAAATTTATCAGAAATAGACTCCGGGGTATGTCAAATGCAATTAATTAACATAAAAAATTAGGGCGCATTCTATACTAAGTTAAAAAAATCAAAGCAACCTATTTATGAAGTGAGACAAAGACAACCAAAGAGGAGTGTTCCTTCTCTTTTTCCCATTGAATGTGGACGAGCGGAGAGCAAGTGGGAAACTTGAGCATTATTGGTCGTAGCTTTGGCGAACTCCAATGCTTAAAATTCATTAATATTTCTTTAGGCGTACGTTTGAGAGGACGAATGTTCCTTTTCATGATCCAGCCTCCTCTTATCTTCTCACTACTTAATAATCAACATGTTAACAGAGACCATGAATTATATGTGTTAAAACTTCGGTCGAACATTTGATTGTATTGAGCATAATCTGAAGTTATTTGGCCGAATAGGGAATTTCATTTGTTTAACAAAATAAAAATCTAAAATATATAAAAACAAATAATAAATATATTCTCATATAATCACAAAGTGACATGTAGCTAAAAACATGAGTTGCTAAAGACCCTCCTAGATCTAGGTCGAGCACTTTAGCCATAATTTGGGTCCTAAGATCCCATGCATGAGGAATCGCCAAGATATTAACATTAATGAGGGCCTAGATCTTGTTTCCCTAATCTTAGTCACATTCAATGATATTCAATTTCTCTCGATTTTTTACTACAAGTCCACAACAACTCAGTCTAAGAATAAAACATTAAGCTTGTGTTTTATAGAGAGAAAAAAGAGAAATAGAGAAGAAATATAATGAATCTCACATGAGTTTCAGATCTTATACATTTTATTTTAATTTAAATATCTTTTTTATATTTTTGTCTTTCCTATTTTCATAATCTTAACTAAAGAAAGACAACGATTACTTCACTTAGAGCTAGGCCTTAGGACTTGTCTCCAAGATTTTTATTTCCCAACTAGATCATCCCAGTGAAGAATTGAAGAGAATGAAACTTCGTGGAATCCGTCAAAGATAGGGGAGCATAATACAGGCCCTCGGTCATTAATTAGTGCTAATATCTCAACTATTTCTTAATAATTGACCTAAAGAATCCAATGACTTTATTCCAGAGAGTGGCTTGGGTCATAACTCAGGTGTGGGGTCTTTGGGTGGAGGTATGGACAAGGTGATTGGCCTCGAACCAAGAGGGCTCACATCACTTCACAACCTGTCAAGTCCCAAGCCATATAAGGACTTTATTAGTCTTAGATATCCTTACTCCTCAGTTCCAAGTCACAGGTATAACAGGATTTGGCTTTTCTGTTGTTCATTTTTATGTTGTCTCATTAAAATAATACTGTATAATAGCTTTGTTAATATTTAACGGTGATATTTAATGTTAAAAATTATGAAAATTGTATGATTTTAAAGGAGGGATAACATAGGAAGGAATAACAGAGAAACCAAATCCGAACAGAGAAGCCAAATCCGACATAAGAACTGTGGGCAGAGTTATGGAGTAGGTACTCGGCCTAGAATTGAGAGGGAGTGGGACTACAACCCCTCAAGTTCCAATCCACAGACGTAAGGAATTTGGGTCGATTTATGACTAATGTACTCTGCCTAGAACTGGGAGGGTCCAACTCCCAACTCCAAGTGATGTGTACACAGCATTTTCTATGTCTAGTAAAACTGGAACCAGAGGTTCAAAGGCCAGATAAATTTGCAGAGCAGAATCACAACAAATAATAAAGTTAATCTGAAGTCGGCACGTAGACCACTTTTCTCTCTCATGTCCTGTTAATGGAAATAGGATAATCACGCCTCTTCTTGTGCCCCCCAGTGAGAAAGCACATCAATAAGAAGCGTAATAAACCATGTAACACTAGCTATTTACTTGAAAATGTAGTTCTTTTTTATCTTTTACATTTTGAATTTGCTATAAATACGTGTTTTTCATGCGTCGTATTGTAATGAAACCATTCAAATAGGCATAAAATCACTAGTTTGCAGGGCAACCGTCAACAATTATGCCCTTTGCTGTTGGGCAAGCTGCCAGAGGACAATGTTCACCATCATTTCCCCACCAATTTAGACTCTTGTTTTCCAAACCCAGCGAGAAGTAGAGCATGACAGTCATAAAAACAACCCCACTATCAAGTGCAGCTGACAGAACATAGTTGTACCTCTGCCACCATTTCTTTCTGTAACGGAAGATAAAGAAGTTGAAAATCGTTCCAACGAAAATCCAGGCATTGTAGTTCAATGGTCTTGCTGGTGGCATTATTCCAGTTGCTCCCAAGAGAACTGGGAGGTTGATTAGTGGAATCCATGACTGTTTGGGAAATGCTTTGTGCAATAGCCAAACAATTATGGGTCCTACTGCACCTCCAAGGAAAAACCAATTCATTGCACCGTAGTTCCCTTGAGAACCAAAGATACGCTTTGGTCCCACCAGACCCCAAATAACTGATGCATCAAAGAATACAAGGTCATTCGGGCATGTCCAGGGACTGCCTTCTGGAAGGAGATCGTCATGACATATGTTCTTGATAGAATTCAGCAACCACCACGCTACCCCAATGTTGATGGTTCCAGCAAGTATTGTGCCTATGAACTATACATAGTACATACATGTGTGAACAATTGAATGCATAGGAAATTGCAGAATAAATGTAAGACTTTAGTTTTACTTCACTGTCCCTAAAGATCTTTACATCATCAACATCAACTAATTAAAAATTGCCATAGATATGACTTTTACATTGAAAGTAGAATGATATTATAAAAAACTTTTACATTGATAGTGTATTCTATTTAAATTCATTGAGAGTAAAAATTTTATAAACTGTTTAAAGATGTATTTTATTTTTATAAATTTTTACATTGATAGTGTATTCTATTTAAAGATGTTTGCACTACAGACCAATTCTCTAGATATAATTTTTATAATAATTTTTACAAAAAAGTCAATAATCTTATTATATGAAAATAAAGAAGGTGAGTTGTTTTATAAACGTAATATTTCTATCAGTATATAAAATGATCGGTTTTTGTGGGTGTAGCACAACGATTAGGCGTTAAAAATTGTTGCTGTACTGTTAATCTATCATAAAGCTTTCCAAAGTAAAAATAATAGTCCAACCTTTAAGTATATCCGATAATTGATTTTGTATCATGTGAATTATAAAATTTCAGTTTACTATTTATACATCTTAACATATCAAATAGTTTGTATAGACTGCATCCCAAACATGTACAGCCAGCACTAGCTTCTCCATTGTTTACGAATTTGTTAACTATTTGTAAGACTTAAATTTTCTGCCCAACGAATTACGCAAAGAAAAAGTTACGACCAAGATAAAAGACAAAAATTTACTACAGATGTGACTCAAAGCGGCTTGAGTGATTTTGGATGTTATGGAAAACCAAGACATTAATTAAGATGCATGACAATTACCATAGACAACATAAAGTTAAGTGTGTGAGGAAGGACTTAAATTTGAAGTGTGATTAAATTTTGAATCTCATAATCAATCTCATAACCAACTCAAAGGATTGAAATTTACAAGATATCTCATATTTCATTATAGAGAACCCAAGACAACAGTTAATTAAAAAAAAAAAAAGGTGTATGACATCTGACAATTTCCTAAGAATTTTATTTTACTTGCTAACTAAAAGGGATTCTATGAGTAAGTGCTCATAATTGCCTTGCCTCATGTTTCTTTTTAGTTTTTCTTTATTTCTCTAAATTAAAGTAACTAAATAATTAAAAGCTGGCATATGAACCCTACAAAATTGGAGGGAAGAGGAATGGTCTTACGCTTCAAGAGTATACCTGAACTAAGAACATTGACCTTGGAGGGATTTTCATGTAATGCCCAAGTTTGAAATCACTGAGGAAAGAAACAGCCTGCGCCATGCTATTGTGACCATATGTTTTGAAACATACGTTTGCTATTGGTCTTCCAGGGTAAATGAGACCAAAGACATACTCAGTGATGATATTCAATCCTGGTGTCTGAACACATAGCATAAGAAAGCAATCGTCGAAATTTAGGATTTTTGTGCTCCCATGAACATAGTACTTAAATTTTCAAAACCAAGAGACTCGAGCCAAAACATATACAATATATACAAATGCAATATCTCTGGTTCAGCTCAATTCGGGCAAACTGTTTTTTGTAGTTCAGTTAAGTTCTGCCACAGTTTAATTCAGTTTGGTTTTTTGGCTACCCCTAGTTCTCACATTCAGAAGTAATCACTGAGAAAAAGCATTTTAAGTTGAGTAATATTTAAGAAGATGTCACTATCTAGTTTTGTAACAAGACAAATGAAAAGATGAAGTTTCTTGCTAGTCCACGGCAGTACAAATAGGAAAAAAATTCATCAGATTAAAATGTAAATATATACATATCATTTTGTAGATAAATGTTAGAAATAAAACAAATCATATATGTTTATCTAACAGCTTAAGCTTTTAAGTTTTAACCTTGTTAATATTTGAAAAAATATTCGAACTTCTATGACCAAGTAGCCAGGAACTCAATCTATACCATCCGTAGTCTTTTAAAGTGAGTTAAATCTCTGAACAACATAGCGTTGGTTTATGCATGTGCTATCAGATAGTGGGAGAAAAAGTTTCAGACGTTAACCTGGTTTGTGGTGGCAGTGATAATGCTAATGGGAAGGGTAAATCCAAAAGCTAGCACTCCAGCAAAGAGAAGTCCCCACCAGGGCATCTGAACCTGGTCCTTTAGAAAGATACATAGTGCGAGAGAAACCAGAAGTGTCACGAGCAGCAATGAATGAAACCACCAAGAAGGTATGTCTTTGTATCTTCTCATCAATTTTGTGTGGATATCTTCTTTGCCTTTGGAAGAAGCACGATACCGCTCCATAATCTCCCTGCATATTTAGGCAGAACATATAACAGTTTTTTGAATCGTATAGCTGATATCTCAAAAAACATTTAAACTTCAATGCGAATTGGAGGAATTTCCTTATGTTGTTGTTATGTTTGATTCGCAGCTTCAGCTGTGTCATGGCATTATATTTTAAGATATTACACACGCACTTTATGAAAATTGTGGAGAAACATCATTGTTTTAATATATTTAGTACTACTTTTCAAGTTATTCTGTAAAGCATAAAATTTCTAAAGCTATGGCTTATCCAAGTTTTCAAATATTAGAGATTTTATAGTTATCAAAACATGCAACTGTAAAGTACCTTAGCATCATATAAATTACATTAAATTTCTGACAACCACTGCAATATAGAATTTAGAATATACTACTGCATGTGTTTATTACAGAATTTTAAAGCCATCAATATCAGTCTTCTTTTTACTACTATCATCTTATTAAATTACTAATATAGTAAGAAATTAAATATCACTGCTAAATAATTTGAGTAGCATTACGTACCTTCCATAGAAGCAGACAACATGTGTGAGGGGTGGATGCTATGGTGGCAAATCCAAAGCCGTAAGTGAGAGCGAAAAACACACTGAGATGAATTCTACCTTGCTTTTCATACTCTGCAACATTTAGCTCAAAATGGTTGTCTACAATCTTAGGTATGTTGTATTTTTGACCTTGGGCGGTGAAAAAGTGTGAGGAGAAAATGGGAAACCTATTGGCATTGTACACATTGAGGCCCCAGTATGCTACAGGAATGACCACGTAGACAGTTAATGCATAGCCCACAAAAACATTGACAATGACAAAGAAGGGTGAGTTAAGAGGGCTGAACAAATATGCCACGGCAGCCCAATCAAGTGTGAGGGCACCAACTCCAAGGCCCCTCATGCCTGACCCTATCTGCTGAGCTGTAACTGACTTGGAGAATATCCAACACACCCATGAAATGTTTGTGAGCGTTGTGAACAAGTATCCAGGGACAACATACCACGACATACTGAACAATTGCGCGAAAAAGAAAAACTTTGTGCGTGAAATTCGGTGGTCATCTTTCTCATGCAATGCTCTGCATACCAACAATTCTTTTTATGTAATTAAATACATATTTCAGAAGATTACTCAGTAAGAAACATATCTTGGGGAGTAAAATAATTAAGATTATAATATATAAATTAAATATAATAATTTTGATAATGGTTTTCTTTTGATAAGATATTTTATCTGATTTTTAATTTCTTTTAGTAATTTTTAATATTTTTTGAAATACTATTTTAAATAGTATTTTTTAAAACGTTAATTTTTAGTTTTTTTATATTTTCTTTTACTTTTATTTTTAATATATTTATTGAATCTATTAGTTATCATTTTCAAATAAATCATAATTATATTTCTGTTATTTTATATTTTTCAACTATTTCACAAATTAATTTTATTAAATATTTATAATTTAATAAATTAATTTTTCAACTTTTAGTTATCAATTATAACCAATATCAACTAAGTTAACATTTGTTTAAATATTTAATTATTTGTTATTTTTTAACTAATTGTCTTTATTTTATGATGTTAAAGTATTTTTCTTCTTTATTAATAACACTGTTCAATTTTTTTTATGACTTATGCCTTCATCTACCATTAAATAAAAAAAGTAAAAAAAAATTATTAAATTTTTATACCAGCATGCAGCAGCTTCTGGGTGTCGACGAGCGCAGCGCAGCTCTCACTGTCTCGTTCATAGTTCCTATTTCCTAAATCGTTTTCACATATTGCTGCTTGCTGGTGAAGCCTAATTGTAACGTTAATTCGTGAACCACATATTTATGCATTACCAAAGCTAGCTTAAATGCTTGATATATAGTAACGTTGTTTGAAGCTCTCAAAGTCAGACTAGAATCTTATTCTTATATGGCCCAGCTGGGCAATCTCGCTCTCGGTGTCTTTATTTCCACAAATACAACAAAATGTATTATTACGTCTCATGTTTCTTTATTTCCACAAATACAACAAAATGTATCATTACGTCTCATCTTTGATTTGAAGTTAAAAATATTGTATGCTTATTTTAATATAAATTTAACAAATAAAAATAAAAATCTTGATTTGTTGATAAAATTAAGTAATTTTGTTTCAAACGTAATTTTGCACCTAAAAATTAAACATGCACATTGTCCTCACTTTGTGCCATACAAGTTACAATGATATTTATTATGTTGGGTTTGGTAAAGAGGAGAGAAATCCTAATAGAGAACAATTTGATAATTTTTTTAAGATCCACACTTTTTAAACTTTACTTAAATTAAAAAAAATCTTTTATTTTCATCATTTAAACCAAACAGATTACACATCCTTAATAAAAATCTCAATCCAACTCCATTATAGAGGTGTTTGTAAATAGATGTGAATCAGTTTTAAGTTAAAGTTTTTTTTTTTCTAGACCACAACATCCTTTGTAAAAGAAAGTCATATATATGAACCGAATCAAACTACTTTCGAATAGTAAAATAATCTGTTGTTTGTTTAGTTTGAATTGTTTTCTAAAATAATATAATCTGATTCAATTCAGTAAAAAGTGATTCTAATTAGATTGGATAATTCAGTTTTTTATCAACACGTACTTACATAATTATATTACTAGATTATCATAGCGGCCATTTTTTTAAAAAAATAGAATATATATATATATATATATATATATATATATATATATATATATATATATATATATATGAGACACTAAATAACGTGAAATGTGAAGGTTAAAAAATGCAAAGAATACGTAAAATGTGAAAATGTTATAACTTGAAGGGGTATTTCCAAAAGACTTAAAAATTTACTGAGGTATTTTTATTGATTGTAGTTTTGTAACATCACAACATGTTTAATCAATGAAAGAACAAAATTTCAAAAATATGAAAGTTGAAACCTGAAACATATAAATTGCATAAATGCAAGCTAATACATATGCATGTATTAAAAAGTATCAGTTCGATTTAAATTAGTTCAGTTTTGAAAGCATTTGTCCAAAAATCCAACCTAATGGAAAAAAAAAAGATTTAATCGATTTTTATTATTTTTTTAGATCCTTTTTTTTAACAAAAAAAACTATTACTTTAGCTTATAAATTGCAGGGAAATTTTTATTTTTGTATATTTAAATCTATAATAAGTAAATATTTTTATAATATAAATTGTTATATTTAAAATTCATAATAAATAAATATATTTAAATATATAAGATAATATGCTAAATAAGAAAGTTATAGAATATAGAGAGAGAGATCTAGGGGCGGAGGGAGGAAGAAAGAGCCTATCTTATCCTAATACTTTTTTAACTCAACTCCTTCAAGGATAAAAAATACACTAAATAAACATGATACTATAGAATATATGATAACGTTATTGTACTCCTTTGGCACAATAAATAATAAATTGGGATAAGGTAAAATAATCATCTCATTCTATCTTGTCATATATATATATATATATATATATATATATATATATATATAGTTTTATATAAGTATTAAAAAAATTTACTACTAATAAAAAGGTAAGTGTACAGAGAATTTTTTTTATACAAATAATAATTAATAGAACCTTATTTTAATAATGAATTACAAAAAAATACATTAACTATACCTTATACTCTATTAATAAAAAAGAGTATGAACTCATTAAAATAATTAAGAAATTTTAAAATCTTTTTATATAAGAAAATAATGATTTAATTGAGAAGTTTGTAATAAGTAGTTGGATTGAGTGACAGCAGATTTGGTTTTTTTAAATTAAGTCTTGAATTCGAGTCAAACAAAAAAAACATGATTAAAAAAGAAAAAATTTCTAAAAGTAATAAGTCAAATTTCTTAATGAAAATTAATTATCAATAATATTTGATACGAATAACATAATAAAAAAAATATAACTATTGAATAAGAGAGATGGAATAAAAATAGAGTGGTATATGATTAATGGAGTTTTTATTGGCATACCGGAAAAGTGCGGCCTGGACGAGGGTGCTGGGCCACCACATATGGGCAGGCTTCACCACGTACTCCACCAGTAGGCCGGCCCATCCGTATCCTAGTACCTGCAGGCACGTACACCATACCATGTGAAGGCATGAATTGGAATTGGAGTTCCATTCCTAATACTCACAAATTCAAATCACTGGCCTGAGTTGTAACGATGAGAAGCCAGGAAGCAACAAAGGAGACGCTGCGTCCGTAAAAGGCTTTGATAATGTTAACGATACCCACCGCATAGGGTGACCCGTCTCCGAATGCGCTTCCGGCATTGGCGAATATGGTAATGAGCACGTGCTCCTTCATGTTAAACGGGCCCGGGTTGAAGGAGAAGCTCTTGGACCCGAATCCGGGGATGCTGAACGTGGTTTTGGGCAGAAGCGCGGCCATGAAGTGGCCGATAGGGAGAGTAGCGACCTGAACTGTGATTTGAGTGATGATGATACCCTCCGTGTGGTAAGCGAAGAACTGGTTGAGAAAGGAGACGAGTGAGCACGAGAGAAGACCCAGGAACCACATACGGAAGGTCCATACCGGTCGGGTCGGGTCGTCGGTGTTGGACACCGTCAGCCGAACCTCCTCAATGGGAGACACCTCATCATCATCTTCCTCCGTTTCGCTTGCGGCTGGATTCTCTGGATCAGACCTCATGGTGTGGTGCTAGAGAAGAGAGCGATAGTGTTTTGTTTTGCTACGTTATATTTCGAAGATAATAAGACACTTGACTTTCCTCTGAGTTGGTCTCTCCAATATCTTCTTCAAAAGTCTTTATTTTTTGGCAAGACACACAAGGTGAGTAGCTACAACCATTACTGGTATATCTTCTTCAATGTTTGGTTTGAGACTATTTTCCATATATATATATTAATAACTTTTGTGATTTAATTGTATTTAATTATGAATTCAAAATAATAAAATTTATGTAATGTATAATTTCCTCGTGAAAACAATAAAATGCATAATTTCCTCATGAAAACAACAAAATATTAAAAAGCGTATTTATTTAAAATATTAATCTTTTATATTTAACTGTTTTAAATTAGTAATTTTTATATTACATCAATAAAATTTATAAGAAAATAATCGAGAACATTAGAGGAATTACTTAATTAATTTTAATTTTTTTATCAAATAGAATGAACAAAATATCCTTTAAAATATAATATATTATAATTAATTTTACTTTTCTTTACATTTTTTTTCTGAAGAATGCATTTTAGGAATATTACACGTCATGTTTAGTTAAAGGAATGATAACATTGTCTTTATCGTAGATAATACTATTTTAGGTCAACTAGTCAATGTGTCTATAAGAGTTATCATATAATTTTTCCTTTTTTTTATCAGCAAAAGAAAATATAATCATGGGTACCAGGGCTATCCGACAAGTGTTACATCATAAGTCCTCGAAGAGTAGAGGACTTGGCCAGCTTGTGGTACACATAGAGGACTTGCAGTTCGTGGAAAGTACAAAAAGGTTTAATATTATCTCTATCTGGACACATACTTACCACTTAAATTTTTGGAGAGGGTTCAATACCAAGTCAAAGGTATTTGGGACTTCTACACAAGCAATAGAGTGTGGTGAAATTATTGGAGGTAAGGGGAGAATAATTTTCAAATTTATAGATTAGTGGGCAAAATTATGGTCTACTTCTTTGCAAGAACATCCTGCTCTTTGTTTGGTGGCTTCATGTGGTTAGAGTTAGGTTTTTGATGAAACTCTAAGTTGAATCATATTTGAAAGTTACTTCCATATTATCCTTCATATATAGTTTACCCCACCTTTACCCTTTCATGACTTCATGTGTTCTCTTCTTCGAAGAGATAACAGGCTGCTTGACCAGCTCCTAAGCTAAAAGAGAGTAAGATTCAGTTCTACCCTGTTCTGCCTAACACAAATATCCTTGTCCAGATTAAGAGCAATTTTATGTAATTATAATCCATCACACTGCAGCCAAAATCTGAAATATTGTGGTATGTAAATCATAGTGTCTATGATAACGTTGAACTAAATGGGAATTGTGAAATGAGCATCAACACCACCTTTTTTCTTCTTACGTACAGTTAATCGAAATGCGACATACCCCACAGTAAGAATTCAAACCAATAGGAAGCATAATAAACCATGTAACACAGGCTATTTACTTGGAAATATAGTGATTTTATGTTATACATTTTGAATTTGCTATAAATTCGTGTTTTTCATGCTTGGTATTTGTAATGAAACCATTAAAAAGAGGTATAAACTATAAAATCAATCACTAGTTTGCAGGGCAACCGTCAACTATTACGCCCTTTGCTGTTGGGCAAACTGCCAGTGGACAATGTTCACCATCATTTCCCCACCAATTTAGACTCTTGTTTTCCAAACCCAGTGCGAAGTAGAGCAAGACAGTCATAAAAGCAACCCCACTATCAAGTGCTGCTGACAGAACATAGTTGTACCTCTGCCACCATTTCTTTCTGTAACGGAAGATAAAGAAGTTGAAAATCGTTCCAACGAAAATCCAGGCATTGTAGTTCAATGGTGTTGCTGGTGGCATCATTCCAGTTGCTCCCAAGAGAACTGGGAGGTTGATTAGTGGAATCCATGACTGTTTGGGAAATGCTTTGTGCAATAGCCAAACAATTATGGGTCCTACTGCACCTCCAAGGAAAAACCAATTCATTGCACTGTAGTTTCCTTGAGAACCAAAGATACGCTTTGGTCCCACCAGACCCCAAATAACTGATGCATCAAAGAATACACGGTCACCCGGGCATGTCCAGGGACTGCCTTCTGGAAGGAGATCGTCATGACATATGTTCTTGATAGAGTTCAGCAACCACCATGCTACCCCAATGTTAATGGTTCCAGCAAGCATTGTACCTATGAACTATACATATATACATGTGTGAACAAAATGAATGCATCAGAGACTACAGAATAAATGTATAATCTCTGTCAGCACTCAGCATATAAGGTGAGCTGTTTTTTTGTGTGTGACATAATGATTAAGCCTTAAAATTGTTGGTGAACTATTAATCCAATATGATTTAATTGATTTTGTAATAGTGCAACCTCTAAGCATACATGATATAATTGATTTTGTATCATGAGTAATGAAATTTTGATTTAGTGTCTATAATTTAAGCAAAGAAAAAGTTATGAGGAAAATAAAAACAAGTAAACCCTTATATCAGATGTGACTCAATGATTCTCTTGATAAAAATACCTTATAGCAGCTTGTGTAATATTATAGTTTGGATGGATGTTAAGGAAAACCATCACAATTGATGATTTTCTAAAAATATTATTTTACTTGCTACCTTAAAGGGATTCTATGAGTAAGTGCTCATAATTGCCTTGGGCAGCATGTTTCTTTTTACTTTTTCTTTATTTGACCATAGTAACTAAATAATTAAAACCTGGCATATGAACCCTACAAAATTTGAGGGAAGAGGAACGGTCTTGCGCTTCAAGAGTATACCTGAACTAAGAACATTGACCTTGGAGGGATTTTCATGTAATGCCCAAGTTTGAAATCACTGAGGAAAGAAACAGCCTGCGCCATGCTAATGTAACCATATGTTTTGAAGCATACGTTTGCTATTGGTCTTCCCGGGTAAATGAGACCAAAGACATACTCAGTGATGATATTCAATCCGGGTGTCTGAACACATAGCATAAGAAAGCAATTGTCAAAACTTGAGATTTTTGTGCTCCCATGAACATAGTACTTAAATTTTCAAAACCACAAGACTCAAGCCAAAACACATACAATACAAATGCAATATCCCTGGTTCAGCTCGATTCGGGCAAACTGTTTTTTGTAGTTCAGTTCAGTTCTGCCACAGTTCAATTCAGTTTGGTTTTTTGGCTACCCCTAGTTCTCACATTCAGAAGTAATCACTGAGAAAAAGCATTTTAAGTTGAGTAATATTTAAGAAGATGTCACTATCTAGTTTTGTGACAAGACAAATGAAAAGATGAAGTTTCTTGCTAGTCCACGGCAATACAAATAGGAAAAAAATTCATCAGATTAAAATGTATATATATACATATCATTTTGTAGATAAATGTTAGAAATAAAACAAATCATATATGTTTATCTAACAGCTTAAGCTTTTAAGTTTTAACCTTGTTAGTATTTGAAAAAATATTAGAACTTCTATGACCAATTAGCCAGGAACTCAATCTATACCATCCGTAGTCTTTTAAAGTGAGTTAAATCTCTGAACAACATAGAGTTGGTCTATGCATGTGCTATCACATAGTGGGAGCAAAAGTTTCAGACGTTAACCTGGTTTGTGGTGGCAGTGATAATGCTAATGGGAAGGGTAAATCCAAAAGCTAGCACTCCAGCAAAGAGAAGTCCCCACCAGGGCATCTGAACCTGGTCCTTTAGAAAGATACATAGTGCGAGAGAAACCAGAAGTGTCACGAGCAGCAATGAATGAAACCACCAAGAAGGTATGTCTTTGTATCTTCTCATCAATTTTGTGTGGATATCTTCTTTGCCTTTGGAAGAAGCACGATACCGCTCCATAATCTCCCTGCATATTTAGGTAGAACATATAACAGTTTTTTGAATCGTATAGCTGATATCTCAAAAAACATTTAAACTTCAATGCGAATTGGAGGAATTTCCTTATGTTGTTGTTATGTTTGATTCGCGGCTTCAGCTGTGTCATGGCATTATATTTTAAGATATTACACACGCACTTTATGAAAATTGTGGAGAAACATCATTGTTTTAATATATTTAGCACTACTTTTCAAGTTATTCTGTAAAGCATAAAATTTCTAAAGCTATGGCTTATCCAAGTTTTCAAATATTAGAGATTTTATAGTTATCAAAACATGCAACTGTAAAGTACCTTAGCATCATATAAATTACATTAAATTTCTGACAACCACTGGAATATAGAATTTAGAATATACTACTGCATGTGTTTATTACAGAATTTTAAAGCCAATAATATCAGTCTTCTTTTTACTACTAACATCTTATTAAATTACTAATATAGTAAGAAATTAAATATCACTGCTAAATAATTTGAGTAGCATTACGTACCTTCCATAGAAGCAGACAACATGTGTGAGGGTGGATGCTATGGTGGCAAATCCAAAGCCGTAAGTGAGAGCGAAAAACACACTGAGATGAATTCTACCTTGCTTTTCATACTCTGCAACATTTAGCTCAAAATGGTTGTCTACAATCTTAGGTATGTTGTATTTTTGACCTTGGGCGGTGAACAAGTGTGAGGAGAAAATGGGAAACCTATTGGCATTGTACACATTGAGGCCCCAGTATGATACAGGAATGACCACGTAGACAATTAATGCATAGCCCACAAAAACATTGACAATGGCAAAGAAGGGTGAGATTAGAGGGCTGAACAAGAATGATGCCACGGCAGCCCAATCAAGTGTGAGGGCACCAACTCCAAGGCCCCTCATGCCTGACCCTATCTGCTGAGCTGTAACTGACTTGGAGAATATCCAACACACCCATGAAATGTTTGTGAGCGTTGTGAACAAGTATCCAGGGACAACATACCACGAAAAACTGCACACTAGTGCAATAAAGAAGAACTTTGCCCGTGAAAGTCGGTGGTCATCTTTCTCATGCAATGCTCTGCATACCAACAATTTATTTATGGTAAGTAAGTATATTGTTCATAAATAATACATCAATACAGAGTCTACGTACTATGTGATTAATTGCATGTGATACTTTTTATTGCTACATCTCGTAGTCTCAGGAGATGCATGAATAACTAACTACTTTAGTACTCTTGCACATGTTTCCCTTGTTACATTCTTAATTTCCCGGTGGCAATTTTAATGTTGCTATCTCGCAACAGTACAACATAAATGTCCTACACTTCTTATAAGGTTTACAAGACCGTCCTAAACATGCGGAGAAATTATTTTTTATTTTCCCAGACTATCTTCTCTAATATTCCCCACCCAGTGGTGCTGAAAATACTGGAAATGAGTTAAGATGAATGCAAAGAGATAAAATTATGGAAAAAAAAAAGTGATTTGACTAATCTCCTTGTAACACATGTACAAGAGTTGATGTGTTAATCAGGACCAACTCAATGGTGAAAGAGACTTAAAACAAATTTAAAAAGAATTTTTTAACTTTAAAAAAAATAACTATATGTTAGATCTTTTTATTAACATGTGACTTTTTACTTTATCAAAACTATTAACAAATATTTTTTATTGATAGACCTAAAACATAAGTTTTAATTACTTTATCCCAGCATTTAGTGTTAATAAAATTCGGTATAGTTAGCATGTTATATAGTAATTGGTCAAGATCATATGATATGAATATTCAATCATACAATAAATTCTCCCATATAAGAATTGTCAATATATCAAAATTCAAGTCAAGTAAAATAATGATGATAAAAAAGTCTTATAAACAAAAATGGGTCAATTATATCTGACTGTTTAGAAAGATAAAATTCATCATGGGTCACATGCTGCTGCTTCTTAAGGTCGACCGTAGCCATTCCCACCAAGTCTCCTACGTAGTGGGTAAGTCGTTTCCACATTGCAGGTCAAGATTAATTGTGGCGTAGTTCGTAAATCGTTTCCACATGCAATACAAAAGTAAGCTTAAAATCTTAAATGCTTGATATTAACGTTTTTGTAATTCTTAAAGTCAACTTATCTTGTAGTCAGACTAAATCTTATAGGCCAGCTGGGCCAGCTCAGTGTCTTTATTTGAACAAAATCAAAAACATTCTTTACGTCTTTCTTCCTCACTTTACGGCTTCCTTGGAGGAAAAATAATGAAGAATTGGCTATTTCTATAGACAAATTATCTTGGTCTCTATTGATGAATGAAACCCCTTTCCCACCATTTTCTACTTTGTCCAAATCGCTGCTTTGTAAGATCTAACTCTGCACTTGGCCTAAAGTGAAGTCAAATTCAATTAACTATCCTAAATGTTTATCTTAGTCTCAATTGGTTAATGAAACCCCTTTCCCACCCTTCATTACTTTATCCAAATCGCTGCCGCTTTGAAAGGTCTAACTTTGCACTTGGCCTAAATTGCAGTCAAATTCAATTAACTATGTATCCTAAATGTTTGGGGTAAAATAAACTCTCCTTTTTGCTTTAAATCTATCCACACTATATGAAGATTTACTACGTGGAAGATTGTAGAGAATATGTGCAAGTTACAAAAATACTGTATTCTACTAGCAAGTTACTATAAATCATTGAAATATGAAAAATAATTAATTCAAAAGCATGAAAATAATTTTTTTTTACTATTAATAAAATATATACAAAAATCGAGATATTTTTAAATTTTGATATTAAAATTTAAAAATAATAATTAAATAAATCCTTATATTAACAATGGTTTATAAATAATAAATAACTCATTATAATTTATACTCTGTTGTTTTTTTTAAAAAAAAAAAAAAGAAAAGAAGAAGAAGCATTGATTAAAAGGATATGACATACCGGAAAAGTGAGACTTGGACGAGGGTACTGGGCCACCACATATGGGCCGGTTCCACCACGTATTTTCTAAGTAACCCGGCCCATCCATATCCTAGCACCTGCAGACACGGTACGATCAAGGAGTTAATTACTATCACAAATTGCAGGCTGCAGCCAGTTCAATTGAAAATTACAATTTCGTGTCTAATAAAAATATACTAGTTGCCTCACAAAAATAATTATAATAATATACTTGTTGACTGTATTACTTCACCCGTCTTTTCATCTTGATTATAAAACTTGAAAAGGAATATAAATTATAAAACACCTATATAATTAAATATTTACAATTTATACAACAGCTGACCTCATTAGTTAGGATAAAATATATTTAACTCCAAATTCATTAGAAATTTATGTATGTTATTTTACATAACATGATAATTATATAAGTATAAGTTTCTATTTTTTAAAAGGAAATATAAATATTCTATTATATACAGGAACTTTTGAATTGTTACATAGTAATTCTGAAATATCAATAAAACAATCCACCTCGAAAATAAAAATATCAACAAAATAAATTACGAGTTGAAAATATCACCAAAAGCCGGGCTTGGAGGGAGAATATGAGGAATAATAAAATTAGAAAAAAGAAACACAGTAAAGCAACAAACCAGGGACTGTTTTAAGTAAAATAATGTAAGAATGATAATCATTACAGAATAATATATGGTAATGATACCATTTATTTTAACATCCCACCAATAGCTCCTAATTCTGTCTATTTCTTTCTTTTTAACATATTATATTTCTCAATAAGTGTTAAATAGATTTTTAGGTGTCAGATCAAACATTTTTCATCATTATATATGATCATGAAAAGGACCAGAAGAAACGAACGGTGGAACTAGTGGGTGAAGCGGAATCCGTAGATAATTAATACTAGTATATGCTTTTATAATTTAGAAGAGTACATGTAGGTAATTAAAAAATAATGATATAATAATTAGTAAGAGAAGGAGAAGGGTGGTGAGCACTAACCTGCGTTGTAATGATGAGAAGCCAAGAAGCAGCAAAGGAGATGCTGCGTCCGTAAAAGGCTTTGATAATGTTAACGATACCCACCGCATAGGGTGACCCGGATCCGAATGCGCTTCCGGCATTGGCGAATATGGTAATGAGCACGTGCTCCTTCATGTTAAACGGGCCCGGGTTGAAGGAGAAGCTCTTGGACCCGAATCCGGGGATGCTGAACGTGGTTGTGGGCAGAAACGCGGCCATGAAGTGGCCGATAGGGAGAGTAGCGACCTGAACTGTGATTTGAGTGATGATGAGAGGCTCCGTGCGGTAAGCGAAGAACTGGTTGAGAAAGGAGAGGAGGGAGCAGGAGAGAAGACCCAGGAACCACATACGGAAGGTCCATACCGGTCGGGTCGGGTCGTCGGTGTTGGTTACGGTGAGACGAACCTCCTCGATGGGAGAGAGTTCATCGTCTTCCACCACCTCGCTTGTCACCCGCTTTTCTGGATCAGAGCTCATGGCGTGCGTGAGTGCCTACGTGATGTTAGCTAGAGAGAAAGAAAGAGGTGCCCTTTGGAGCCTTCTCAAAATTCTATTAGTAGTATGTGTCACTATGATGTCTTCCATATTTGCAAGAACAAAAAAATCATTGACCCCTAATGTGTTTTCTAGTAGCTTAAATTATTTATTTCATTATTTTTTTAGTTCTTATCTATTAAAAAAATTATTTTTAAAATTATAAGGATTAAAATATAAATTATAGAAAAAAATATAATAAAATTTATGATACGATAATAAAATCCAATTAATTATTTGACATCTAAAAAAATATATATAGATATAATAAAACTTATGATAAGATAAAAGAATAATAAAATATTTATGAATTATTACTCAAAATAAAAACTTACAACCCTCCGGGTGGTGGGATGTGGTTGGTCCCTCCGCTCCATTTTCCAACGTCTAGTGATAAGAATAAGATAATTGGTTTCAGACTTGGGATCACATTGTTGACTTCACTGTATCATATGTACAAAACTAATAGTGTAGTATTCATGGATGTGGATGATTATATTTTTTTAAGCACTGGTTATAGTTCGATTTTGTGGTCTATATTTATGTATATCAAAAAATGTTTATCAGAAGATATTAATCTTTCAAATAAATATATGTATCTCGACGAATTAGTTTTTAAATTGTTGAATATCTTAATTAGTTTTTTTTATATTTTATAATTAATTATTATTTCCTTCCATTTTAAATATAAGTAACAAAAATTTCTTATTTTTAATCTCAAATATGAGTAAATTTTAATTACTTGTTTTATTTAATAAGACTTTTTACAACATATATTCGTTTAATAAGGTTATTATTTCTTTTATACTTACTTGATATGAAATTTCAGGAAAAGATAATTTAAGAAGAGTGTTTATTTTAATTAAAAATATATAATTTAGTGAAGTTAATTAATTTTTTTTAATAAATATAAAGAATTTTTGTTTTTTTTGCTTGAGATAGGAGGGGGAATACCTACTTTGCTTAAGTAGTCCAAAAGCAGCTTTAGGCATTTAGCAAACAACAGCGGCGGAGGCTGATCTCTGGAGATCATAAATAGTGGTGTGAATGCATTTTGTATTTAGTATAGAGTTCTTTTTGGTAACATAGTGGCAAGGCAAGTTGGTTTATCAATGTATGGCGGCCACATGTGAACGCGTGATTTCCTTTCAGAAAGTTTATTTGCAGCGGCGTCTCTTTTTCATGCATTCACTAAAGAGAAACACAACCGTGGACTGACTTGTAGAGTGAATCCTACCATTATTTTATTGTTTTGTTTCTCTAAAAGGAGAATATGATTCACACAAATTAATATAGTTATCTACATCAATATATAACGACGATTAATATTTGATGCAAGCCCTCTTTCAAATCGTACATCAATAATTTGCAAGCACTCTTTTCCATATTAAAAAGCCCTCTTTTCCGTATTAATTTGAAATAATGTGTTTATGCAATTATAAATACTAAAATGAGTATGGAAAAATACAAATATGTATTGGTGGTTATAAATTTTTTTTATAAGTATACAATATTAATCGTTTATCAAATATAAAAAATCATGATGATTAATGTTGTATATAGTGATGTAGATAACTATATTAATTTGTGTGATAACTATATTAATTTGTAAGCCCTCTTTCTTGCAATAATATTAATCGGAAAATCGTACATCAATATATAACGACGATTAATACGGAAAAGAGGGCTTGACAGATTCGAGTGTTTGACAGCTATCTACATCAATAATTTGCAAGCCCGCTTTTCCATTTCAAAAAGCCCTCTTTCAAAAATCATCAATATATAACGACGATTAATACGGAAAATTGTACATCAATATAATTTGCAAGCCCTCTTTCTTCTGTTCTTATTCTCTGTTTTGAATGGTACAATCTCAATATCATGTCTTTCAATTGGTATCTCTTTTTTATTTTTAGAAAATTCTAATTGGTATATTTGATGCGTTTATGAATTTTTATTCATGATGTTGGCGCAAGTCTTTGTAAGTGGTCCTTTGCACTGTCTGAATTCTGAAATCTAACACTATGTTTGGTTTGGAAAAGAAAGTGGTAGGAAAGAAAGTGGAAGGAAAGAAAGTTAAAGGAAAGAAAGATAGTAGAAAGTGGAAGGATTGTCTTAGTTGTTTGGTACAAGGGAAAGTGGAAGGAAAGAAAGTTAAAACTTTCTTTTCTCCTGTTTGTTTGGATGGAAAGTGATAAGGAAAGGAAGAGGTACATTTGTGAAATGACAAAACTAACCTTATATAAATATTAAAGAGGGTGAAGAGAATAAAATATATTTTAAATAATAAAGAAAAAAAATAAAAGTCAGACACAAGCTTAATATTGAAATTATATTTTTTTTATTCCTTTAAGATAAAATATGTCAACTTATCTTCAATAAAATAAAATTAGCAGTTTTTATAGCATTAATTTTTATTAAGTTAAATTAATAATGCTCAAAAATTTCATTTGTTCAGCTAGATATCAACATAGATATGCTGCAATTTGCAAATTTCTTATAGCAGGTGTGCACTAGAGTGTGAATAATAAGAATTATTTTGTTTGAGAATAACATTCAAAGATGCTCTCTTATTTTTTTTAGCTCTGATAAGGTGTGGTTCAAGCTGTGTTTTCAATTTTCTTTCATTCCTGTCAGCTCTGGTTTTTTTAGGAAAGGTGTCTCATTTCATTCTTTAATAAATTTGTACTTGGCTTCCTTGTATTTGTATCAAGGTGGTGCTAGTAGTTGGGTGGGATAAACCATGTTGTAATGTCTCTTGTAACTCAATTGTTGGTACCTCTCTGGTACCATAATTTTAATACATTATTTCTTTTGCCTTCTCAAAAAAAAAGATAATGCTCAAGCAATGTACCCCTCAATTGAACCAGTTGTTCAATTCCTCATAGATAAAATTGAAATCTTGGATGAGTTAGTGCTAAAGCAACATCATTCTATTTATATATAAATATTGAGTTTGAGTATTATGATGCATATATTGGCCAATTACACTACATGTTATAGTGCAAATTAAACATAAATGACAGTCTAGTTACACAATATTAGTATACACATCTTTGCACTATAGCTCCAGTTGCTTGCTGCACTTCTACTTGTATTGCACTAGAGGTGAAAGCACCTACATTCAAACCATATATTAGTTACTACTATTATAACACATTGAGATGATTAAACATCATGAGCATAAAAGTTCAGTGTTTTTAAATCAACAAGACTCTCAATTTATTCTTTCAAAGCCTCAACCAAATTTCTTTCAAATATCTAACTGCATCAAATTGAGTTTATGCAGAAAATTATGCAGTAAAAAAAGACTACACCACTTTCACTTAGACCCCTTGCCAATATAAAATCTCCACAGTAGCTTCAAGGCATAAAAAGTCTAATATGAAATTACTATAAGACATAAATATGAGGTATAGATTATTAATGAACTCTAAAATATATTCAAGGCCTGTACCACTAGCTCATTGTTATTATCCTTTGCAAAATGCATATATAAAAACTGTGACTGCAGAACATATTGTGTCAAAGTGTGAAAAAATCTATAAATTTATTTAGTGTAATAATAAAATATAACATTGTGTATGTAAATATAGTATAATACAAAAACTTGTAAACAAAGGGAGATGACTCAAACCTTTCAGTTTCTATTGAATGCACACCTCTGAAGGATGGTATAAGGCTCCATCATCAAAATCATCAATATAGTACCAAAAGGGATAGCAGACTCCAAAGCATATTCAAAAGTAGCATAACAACAAAAGTCACAGGTTACCATGCATCTCCAGTCATAAAAACTAATAATTTCCATCTTAAGTCATATATATCCCAAAATGATAATTAATATAGACTAAGTCATAAATTAATAAGGTCTCATATGATGCCTTAAATATATACAATCCCAACAAAAGAGCATATCCACAACCACTCCAAAAAAGCAATCCGTTATAGGCTGTCATTAGTAAAGGCATCACATGATGTCCTAAATATATAGGACCAAAAAAGGAGCACTACCAATGCTCTTAACAAAATATACCTGCATCAGTCATCATTTGAATGAGAGCTTCTCCTCTCATATGAGGTGGTACGCCAAAAAGCTTACGTTTTTTGTGCTCATTATCACATAAATGGTTATAAACCTTCATGCGAAATGGATCTGTGACTCTTAATTCCTCTAAAAGATCCCATACATCAGATTCTGAATAATGACGAGGACGGGTTTGTTGTATCACAGTAACTTGTTTTTCAGCAATTTCAACTTGTTTTTCAATGACTGCAACTTGTCTTTCAGCAACTTCAACTTGACGCTCTGCAACTTGGTGCAGCTCCTTAGAAACAGAATTTCCCTCTTTCAAAGCTTCAGCAATTGTCATGATACTTTCATTCATTCGCTCATATTGATCTTCAACTAACTCAACCACATTTCTCTTCCGTTTTGTACCCCTTGAAGTATTTAAGCCACTAGGATTTGTTTGACCATTTTGTGGACTAGCATCCTCAAAGTTGGGGGGTGAAAATTGGTTTTCATCAAACATACCAACATTTGGCACATACATTTCTGTATCTTCAAAATAGTTATTCAAGTCAATATTCTCCTTCTCCCATTGTTTCCTCCTTTCCTTAGCTGTTTTCGCAACATTTCCTTTTGCCCTATCAGTTGCAAATAACTCAGTCAAGATGTCATAATGCTTAATTTGCATTTTTCTCCATCTTGCAGCATGTGGCTTTCCCTACATAAAAGGTAAAAATGACAAGTGATCAATTTGGTACTTATAATTAACATAAAAGTCAAGTGATCAAATAAAGGATAAGAATGCTAATTACTTTAATCAGCTCTTCCCAGACGTCGTCCTCAGCATCAAATTTTCGAGTTATTGAATTCCAAGAGAATCCACTTAAGCTATGGAACAAGTCGTAAGCTTCAGCAAAATGATTTTTTAGTGTCTTCATTCTATTCTTTATATGATTCTTTGTGATATTTGGTCCAATTGTAGATCTTAAGGCTTCGACCATGTTGTTGTATGCTTGTGTTGTCCAAGCACCATCGTGCCTATTTCCCTTATTTGCCTCTTCACCCAAAGCATTCAACAACATTTGATCCATTTCATCATTCCATTGTAGGCTATCTCTACCAGGGTGATTAGAATCTGATGGAGTGGTTTTTCCCTTTGGCATTGTAGTAGCTGCATATAAATTTCAAAAGGACACAAGTTGATGTATCCATTATCATATGAATATTAGCTTATGAGAAATTCATCCACAAAAATAACATGAGTAAACTAAGAAATATTAGTAATGCATACCACTGGATAATTCTACTACAACATAATCATGTTCATGTAATTTCCCAAAACCATACACAAATAGAACACAAGTTTTGTACTACATTCTACACATGTAGTCACATTACACAAAAAAAAACAACACATTAGAAATACATATTACTTATATAGTGTTATCATATTGGATAAACATTCCACATTCTAATAGCAACATCGTCCCTTAAAATTGTTCCCAATCTATAGTCATCATCACGTTGTTGTTGTGGTTGGGATCTATCAATCTCTTGTTGAAGTAACTCACGATCTACTTCAGCAATTAAGGTCTCATCAACATCAACACCCATTAAGAAGTTATGCAATATACAACAAGCAAGTACAATGTCTGTCATGACTTCAAATGAGTAAAAGGGTTCGGTGCCAGTAGATAAAATTGGAAATCTTTTCTTTAGTACTCCAAAACATCTCTCAATAACATTTCGAAGTGAAGCATGGCGATGATTGAACAACTCCTTAGAATTTTGCGGGCTGCGAGTAGAATATTCCTTCAAGTGATAACGAACACCTCTATAAGGTGTAAGCACCCCACGTTTTAGCATAAAACCGGCATCCCCAAGATAATATTTTCCTACAAAAGTTGTGATATAATTTATTATTTGACGTGTTAACTATTATAATTCTAAATTGTGATACTTAATAGTCAAATCAAATTAATAGACTACTAACCTTCAGGAATTTTTAGAGAGTCTTCCCTACTTAAAGCATCTTTCAAAATCCTAGAGTCAGATGCTGTGCCTTCCCACCCCGGTAAAACATAAGTGAATTTCATATCAAAGTTACACGCAGCCAAAACATTTTGTGTAGGGTAGTCTTTTCTTCCACGAAATCGTGCGGCTTCCGCTCTTGGGACCTTTACCCGAATATGTGTTCCATCTATAGCTCCAATGCAATCCTTTTTATTAAATTAAATACGCAATTTGATTAGTGATGAAATTGTAGGATGAATTTGTGAGGCTAAACATATTAAAGTAAATTTAAGGCATAAGTACCTTAAAAAAAGGATAGAATCTGCTATTGTTTAATATTTGTGGAGGTACATCCCTACCAGAAGGTTGGACTAGGAACTCATCTTCTAATGAAATGATGGCACGTAAAACATTGTGAAAGTGACGGCTAACAGTCTCACCAGAACGGCGGAAGAAGAATGACACGGTGCGATTTTTCACATTATGACCAATGATGTGTAGGAACTTAGCAACTTGTTCTTCAACTGTGGATCGTATAGTATCCTTCACATAACCAGTTCCCCTCAATTTATGACACAATAACATAAATGCCTCAGGTCCCATTCGTATTATGTCTCGGCATTTTTCAGTATGTACTAATTGTCTCATTAAATCGAGACGTTTACGCTCCCTTTCATGACTTCCATGACTAATTGGACTACGAATGAAATGTGACATTGTTTGAAGCATATGTAACGCATGAACAATATAGCACAATAAGACTACAGAACAAAGACGCTGTTGTTTGTCGAATCCTCGACGAAAATGACTTAAATTTTGCATGCCAAGATTAGTTAAATGTTTTATTTTGGACTGCTCTTCCTTTATACCATCCAATGCATCACCAAACTTGTCTTCATTATTAATTAAAAACTCCATATCAGAGTATAAATGTTAACCTTCAATGAATATACATTTAATAAATCAATGAGTTTTGATATATTTTTCAATACACATTCAAATAAGTAAAGTATATATAATAGAAGAATCAAAATAAAAAAAATGACCATTTTAAGACTAACTATCAATTGGACCAATTTTTTTTTTTTTTTGGAAAAGGCCAAGAAAAGTATATTAAAGAGGGCATAAGGCATGCTTGAAACAAATACACAGTACACCACTTGTCTAGTGCCATCCCACTCACAAGGCTTTTCTTCTCCAAATGAAACAAGACTACTCCTATACCATACCCTGCTAGAAAACTACCCAAGCCAAGATAGCAAGTAATCACCCAGCATAAACACCAATTTAAGATCCGTAGCAAACAAAGCAAACCTATTAAAACATTCCCCTCAATGGCATCACTTAACACAGTAGCATAGATGTAGAAAAGTTAGCTCCTACTAGTACTACCCTTAACACAACCAGTCTTCAAAGATAAATCTCCAGACAGTTGAACCAATTTTGATAGAGAATAAGTGTAAAATATTCAATCATCCTTTATCACAACAAAGTTAAAAATCAGTAGCAACAACCCACAAACAACACAAACTTCATTAGATTTCATAAATTTTTCAAAAAATAAAATAAAATAGAAAGCTTTTCAAATGATTTACAAGGAAGCAAAAGCAACATAATGTGTGCCAAGTAGACAAAGAACACGTACAAAGCACAAGATCAACAACAACACATTTTTATTCAATGGCATCAAAGAAACCCATATGAGAAGGAAGAATAGGGATGGTACCTTACAAAGCAACTGAAAGGTTGTGGAAGTAGAACAAATGAAATGGACCAGTTTGATTTTGGAAGGTAAACAAGAACCAGAGCAAGCAATTTTTTTGAAGGATTTTGATTTGAAGGGTATTCAAAAAGACAAATAGAATTTGATGAAAGAGAAAGGCATTATTGTCCTTTTGCCCAAAATTTTGGTCGCTCTTCCCGCTTTCCGTCCAAAGTAGCGCGGAAAGGATTTTTGGGTGGGGTCCACATAAAATTTTCTTTCCTTCACTTTTTAAGGTTGTTCCAAACAGTGGAAAGATTCACTTTCCACCATCTTTCCTTCCTCTGACTTTCTTTCCTTCCCCTTTCCTTTAAACCAAACATAGGCTAAATGTCTATCCATTAAAAACCCAGCATGTTTCACATTTTGAATATTTGTTATTACAATAGAGTAATTTTAGTATCAAATTTTAGCCCAAGATCTGATCTTATATAAATATTGTAATAAAAGTGTAATAGAAATCTCCAGAATAAAGAATAATTTTTTATATAATAATTCTTAAGATCTTTGCACACATTTTAAAAAAATTACTTAAAAACAAATTAATCAATCTGTGAGAAGAATGTTGCTGAAGAAAAAAAAAACCAACAAAAGAGAAAAAGAACAAAAAAAAATGGACTTACCTGGGGACGGAGAAAAAGAGGAAGAAGGGTTTTGAGTGTAAGAACCAATTACGATTGGTTTTGAGTGTCCTTTTTTTTTTCATTAAAATTACTTCTAAAAGACTTCATTGCATTTGTTTAAGTTTTTCAAAATAATTTTTTAATCATTTTCTTTCAAAGAAAAGTCTTGAGTAACTTTTTAAAAATCACATAATTATACTGCACTTTAAATATATTTTTTACAATTATAAGTAAATGAAAAATAATTTTCATTTTTCATATTGTTTAAAAAATAAATTACTTTTTATATATTCTTAAAAAAGTTTTTTTGGGAAATTAAACAAGTGCGATCAATAATTTGATTTTGACTGACTAGAAGTCATATGTGGAAGAATCGGTGGAAAAAGGATGAGTAATTCCTTTCTGAAGTTGGGGTCCAATTAATTAATCAATACACAGTTTGAGATGAAAGAAATAAGCGTGAATATATCAATTCACTCGATGGAGAAACCCCACTAGTTTTTCTTGAAATTATTCTTCTATATAAATTTTATATATAAATACAATAAAACGAGATGAGAAGAAAGTCTGAGATAAAAAAAAAATCAATATATTCAATCTTTCTAGACGAGGGCGAGCCCTGGTGCAGCGGTAAAGTTGTGCCTTGGTGACTTGTTTGGTCATGGATTCGAATCCGGAAACAGCCTCTTTGCATATATAAGGGTAAGGCTGCGTACAATATCCCTCCCCCATACCTTCGCATAGCGAAGAACTCCCGGACAATGAGGTACGAAGTAAAAAAAATTCAATCTTTCTAGATCCAACCACATAGTTGACAAAAGAAATTTTGTTGGAATATTTAACTTTTAACAGCTTAAATTTGTAAAGGTGTTAAGTGAAATTAACCGAGCCGAATGCAGGCCGAGTCAGATTATGCTGAGTATAATTTATACAAGCAAACTATTGACACAGTTGAGCAAATGTGAATTATGAATTATACAAGGTAACTTCAAATGTTTCTTGTTGATAATTCACACAAATTGCTAAGAATGAACAATAATTGATGTTGATGAGGAAAATTGATGCTTTAGTTGACAAGCACATGCTTTACAGATCTCACTCGTCGATACAGTTTGGTCGAGTCAGCGGAGCATAAAACATGAAAATAGTGCAATAAATAAATTCAATTGATGTGCAAAATACTAGTAAAAGCCAATGATAATAAGTAAAAAATGCGTCAACGGTCACTAGGCAAAAATTTGAATATCGTTATTCAAACAGCATAATTTGGTTCTCCAGAAGTACATGAAGTAAAAAATGAACTCCAACCTTTTAGTACAAAAAACCTTATATCATATGCTAAATGAAAAAAGATGATTCATCTCTAACTCTAGACAAAATAAATCAGTAAAAGTGGATAAAAACCCCTCCTCGCCTTACTTCTTCACCTCCTCGTATTCTGCCTCGGGAG
The DNA here is from genome assembly GCF_004193775.1 of Glycine soja. Lineage (NCBI taxonomy): Eukaryota > Viridiplantae > Streptophyta > Magnoliopsida > Fabales > Fabaceae > Glycine > Glycine soja. The sequence continues at coordinate 4,632,675 of NC_041016.1, forward strand.
CCTGGTCCCCACCCTGAGAACCACCAGCTGAGGAACCGCCACTAGAACCTCCTGACATGTGCTCTCCAATCTTGGATACAGCTTTGTTTGCAGCATCAAGCTTTGACTTGATTTCATCAACATTATCCTCTGACATCGCCTTCCTCAGATCCGAAACTGCATCCTCAATTTCTTTGGCCACTTCACTGGGAATCTTGTCTCTGTATTCACCTAAACTCTTCTCAATGCTATATATGGTGGTGTCAGCACTGTTTCTAATGTCAATGAGAGCCTTTCTCTCTTGGTCTTTCTGAGCATGCAACTCTGCTTCTTTGACCATCTTTTCAATCTCATCTTCCGAGAGTCCACCGGAAGACCGAATAGTGATTTGTTGTTCTTTACCAGTGGACTTGTCTTTTGCAGAGACAGTAACAATCCCATTGGCATCAATGTCAAATGTAACCTCAATCTGAGGCAGACCTCTGGGAGCAGGAGGAATACCAACAAGGTCAAATTCTCCAAGCATTTTGTTGTCTGCAGCCATTTCCCGCTCGCCTTGTAGCACCTTGATACCTACCTGAGTTTGATTGTCAGCTGCCGTTGAAAAGACCTGAAATAATGATATAAGTCAGGAAAAAGATTCAACCACATAGCAATAATACATGCCACTAAATCAAATAGGATCTATGTATTGCAGCAGATACAATACTTTCAAGGGGAATTTCAATTAAATATAGAATGCATGATTTCAATATTAAATTAGAAACAAATGTCTCAAGCAATCATCTGTACTCTGTAGAATTAAGGCTTACCTGACTCTTCTTAGTAGGAATAGTAGTGTTGCGGTTGATCAATCTTGTAAAGATACCACCCAAAGTCTCAATACCGAGAGAGAGTGGTGTTACATCTAGGAGTAGTAGCTCTTTAACATCCCCCCGTAGAATACCACCTTGGATTGCTGCCCCCATGGCAACTGCCTCATCAGGGTTTACTCCTTTGCTAGGAGACTTTCCAAAGATCTCTGAAACCACCTCTTGGACTTTAGGAACTCGAGTCATCCCTCCAACAAGAAGAACCTCATCAACATCCTTGATAGAGATGTTAGCATCCTTCAAGCAGCTTTTACATGGTGCCTTGGTCCTTTCAATCAAGTGATTCACCAAAGCCTCAAACTTCGATCTTGTCAATGTTATGTTCAGATGCTTTGCACCAGATGCATCAGCAGTGATGAAAGGCAGGTTGATCTCAGTTTGAGATGTTGAAGACAGCTCGATCTTAGCTTTCTCAGCAGCTTCACGAAGCCTCTGCAGTGCAAGCCTGTCCTTTGCAAGGTCAATACTCTCAGTTCTTTTGAATTCATTCACCAGAAAATCCAACAAGGCATTGTCAAAATCCTCTCCTCCCAAGAAAGTGTCACCATTTGTTGCTTTCACCTTGATATGAAAGATGTTGTCATTTGTCAGTACAATTTTTATCATACTATTCCATCTGACAGGTTAATAAGGGAAGACAGAAGAAGAAACAAATCAACATACCTCAAAAACACCATTAGAAATTTCTAAGATGGACACATCAAATGTTCCACCACCAAGGTCAAAAACGGCAATGAGACCCTCCTTCTTGTTCATCCCATATGAAAGTGCAGCAGCAGTGGGCTCATTGATAATTCTCTGCACGTCAAGACCTGCAATTCTACCAGCATCTTTTGTTGCCTGCCTCTGAGCATCGTTGAAGTAAGCTGGTACAGTAATTACAGCCTTAGAAATTGACTTCCCTAGATAAGCTTCTGCAGTTTCCTTCATCTTGGTGAGAACAAAGGCACCAATTTGGCTAGGGGAATACTGCTGCCCATTAGCTTCCACCCAAGCATCTCCATTTGGAGCCTTAACAATCTTGAATGGAACCATTTTCATCTCCTTTTGTGTTTGAGCATCATCAAAGCGCCTACCAATCAACCGCTTGGTACCAAAGAGAGTGTTTGTTGGGTTAGTTACAGCTTGACGCTTAGCTGGGGTACCTACAAGCAGCTCCCCTTTCTGGTTGAAAGCAACCACAGATGGTGTTGTTCGTGCACCTTCAGAATTCTCAATAACTTTGGGGTTCTGAGAAACATATATTTTGAGTCAGCACAACGGAAACACATACAAACAAACCAAAAGCATTAATGATTTAATGTGTTACTGTTACCTTTCCTTCCATAACGGAAACACATGAATTGGTTGTACCCAAATCAATACCAATGACATCGTTTCCAGCAGGCCTTGAACTGCAATGAAGATGAAAAGTCATCATGAATAATTTTGATCAGCGCCTTTTGAGGATTATTACAAAATCATAACAAACAAATGGCACCTGAATGGTCGAGACAAACTAGACCAGTTGTGAGCTACATATGCTGGCTTGGTGCTGCCCGTTAACTGCACAGCAATGCAAAAGTAAGAAAAAACTTCCTCCAAAAATCATTGTTGCCACACATCATTCACAGCACAAATCAACTAATTATATAATTCTATGGACAACGGCATAATCAACAATTATTCACGTACTTCGTTAAGTCCCCAGGATTCTAGAGCATAGGAAGGTTAGGTGCACGATAATTCAATTATAGAATTGTAAGCTAGAAAAGTGAGCCAGGAGAAACTTTCATTAGAAGTAATAAAAGCAATATCGTAGAGTAGCTACTAAGTGAGTCCACAAAAACACGGATGATCTAGCAAAATCTTGAGCCAGTACATCAACTGCTTAACACCTTTGGTATAATTAAACAACAAAAACACTAGAAATGGAAAATCAATTACGAAAATTAGATGACTGAAATTCTAAACAACTGGAGCCAAATCCGGGCAAAAGCAAGACATAAATGGATTTAAGCCATAATTGAGTCAAATCGGGAAAACCTAGGTAACATGGAGCAACCATAAAAAAAAAATAAAGAAATGAAGGAAGCATAGAAGAGGTGGAGATGGTACCGAGCGATAAGCAGAGAGGGAGGCGGAGGCGACATCGCGGCGGCGGAGAGAGCGGAGCAAGGAGGCCATGGCTGGAAGAGAAGAGGAGATTGATTGATCAGAAAGGAAATAGAGATAGGTGAAGGTGTTGAGAGAGGTTTTAAATATCAGAGAAGAAGGGTTTAGGGTTTTGGTACCGTGTTGCCAAAACAAAAGAAAACGGTGTCGGTTTGTAAGGATAGTGGCAGATTATTCTAGTTATTCAGAGAGAGGAAGTCAGAGAAGGAAGGTTCTAGATCGATAACCCAAACGGTGTCGTCGGACATCCTTGGGTTCGTGGTCCATGAGAGTTCCACGACCTCTCCTTTCTTGGTTGCTACTTTTTGATAGTGTCATTGTCATAATTCTATTTCAGGCAAAATGTAATGTTGTACTAATCAAATGAACCCATCTAGTGGTACTTTGAAATTTTCTGTGCATTAACAGTTTACACTTAAATTAATCAACAATGAACATCTGAATTTACCAAATCATGGATATATACATTTGTAGAAAACTTTTCGTATGGAATTAATGTGTAGGGTTTAGTAATAATATATATAAAAAAATGCGTAGGGTTTAGTAAAATTTAAGAAATCGTGTAGGTAATTTAGAGGAGATATTTTTTCATATTTAAAATATGATATAGGTGAACTTTAAGGTACATAAAGAAGGGTACATATAGATAAATGAATTATCATTCTGATTCTAGTTTTCATATTAATTTTTTTCTTAAAAAATAATACTTTTTCTAACCTAACATCAGCTGGCAGCTATCATTTTTTAATTGGTTTTTGCATTTAATTACTATTATTAAGAGTAAATGACCAATTTAGTCACTAAAATTGTATCTTGTCACATTAGTTTTTAAAATCAAGGAAAATTCAAATAAATCTCTAAAAAAATTCAGGATTCATTTTAGTTCCGAAAATTAATCTTATTTTTTTCATTTTGGTTTCTATACTAAGGACTTGAGTGATTATAACAACATGTATTTAGAAATTAAAAAAAAAAGTTTACTTTGGGGACTTGAATGAAACCTAAAAATTTGAAGGACTTATTTGAGTTTTTTTTAGTTTCGTTAATTAATGTGATAGCTTAATACAATTTTAGGGACTGACCATTTACTCAGTTGACTAATAACATTTTTCATTCTCTAATGTGAATAATAGGAATTAGTTTACAAATTGAAACATTTCTAGGTCCGACTCTTGACCTTACAAGTTAAAATTCGTTAAGAGCATCATGCTAAACCAAAATTTTCATATTAAGCACCTTGTTTTATTAAGAATCCATGGTCGGTTGAGGGAGCTCTTAAGAAGCGTCATAATATCATATCATATGCTTGTATTTTTATTTTTTTGACAGATCATATGCTTGTATAAGTACCGGATTCTTATTCCTTACGTATTGACCATGGTTTCAGCTGGTGAAAGATTTTATTAAGAAAAAAAAAACTATCCACTGCATTTCAGATCACCATGGTTTCCCTTTGTCAGTCTCACTTAAGATTAAGCTTTTATTTGGGTTATTATTGATAAAATAAAATACGAGTTAGAAGACAAAATTGACATTTAATCTTTTTTTTATTCAAATTTAAGTTATTCTATTTTCATTTTAAAAAATATTTATACAATACACAAAGTATTTGTTAGTTAAATTCAACAGACAAATACAAAAAAAAAGAATAAAAACCTTCCCAATGAGAAAAGAAAATTGATACAGGAACAATTGTTTGATTGTTTATCAAGAGAAAAAAAAATTATTGTCAAGAAAGTGAACTAATAAGTAATAAGCTTAGAAAAGGGCAGGAGAATAGTAATTACAGTCCCAGTGAAGCAACTTGATTTGGTCTCCATGATCTATCAGTGACAATTAATAATATAAGAAATCAAAAAATCTGCCGCTAACAAAAAAAGACAAATACACTGTACAAGTTTGAAATGTACCAATAGTTGCCAAAAAGAAAGTGATAGATCCATATATTCTCTCCTATAGGGGGGAAAAACAATGAAAGAATAAGCAATAAAGCTTGCCTTGATCACAAACTCCATTTTACTGTACCAGAGAATCTGTGCTTCATGAGAATTCCATTTAGGCTTCAGATGATTGTTTTACTGACCACTAATTGCCAGTTTATTACGTTTCTTATGTGCGTGCGAGCCATTGAAAAGCAGCTGATAAAATAGCTTGCAAGTGAGGCATTCTTCAAAACAGAAGGAAGTAATAATTGACTTAAATGTTCGTTGATAGAATGAAATAGGTAATGCCATGAACCATCAAATCCGAAGATAGCCCCCTCGCTCCTGCTCTCCTATTCTTAATGATCTCCTGAGCAATGACTTCCTGTTCAGTGACCAGCTTCTTCCCATAGCTCTCTTATTTCGCCAGGAAGCCGCTATACGGGTATAAAGGGCCGGGAAAATGAAGCAGAGTAGTACAAGAAATAACATAGCAACACAAAGTAATATGACATTACGAAAACCGTCTTTTAGCTCTGGAGCATTTTGACCTGTCCATGGAACTCCTCCAACATTCATGCCAAAGACTGCAATCAGAGTTCAAACATCAAAATCATACCAGTATTGGATAGCCAGTGGATGTGGATAAAAGAAGTTCATAACAAATCAGAATAGGTCGTGTAAACTTATTAAGCATCAGTGCTTAATAAGAGTTGTCCATTGGAGGGAGTGCTTATGAAGTTTCGGCTAAATACCAGGTGCTTATTTAAACACTGGTGCTAAATTTTGTTGTGGATCCTGAGAGTGTACTTTTATAAACAATAAGTAAAAATGAGCAATGTCAGTGTAATGGTAAAATAGAATAGTTGCTTGAGCTGATGGATTGGAGAGAAGAGTTTCTTGAGTTGTAAAAAGTAAAATTAAGTATTGCACAATGAGACCTACTTAAAATGTGTAAAAAGGAAAAAGAGAGGTGTTGGGTTGAAGATGCTCTAACCTCCTGTTATGATGGACAAAGGGAGGAATATTATTGAAAGGAACGAAAGATAGTACAGCTTCCTGTTTATTTGCTCTGACTGCCAGCTGTCTAGACCAGCCTGAATTGCTGTGACACGATTTACTATAAACCCCACATTCTCCTTCAGCCTCCTTAACCTTCCAATTAGTTCTTCAAGGGAGTTAAGGTCATCACTGGCAAACCATCTTTTAGAAGAGCATTTTTCTTTGACTCGGAGATATACTTGCTCTCCATGGGCAATCACCTTAATAGAATTTGGTTTGATAAATATGAGAAAAAATCAGACGGAAACAGTACTGTCATTCCAGTCATGGTAACAGTCCTCATTACTGTAATTTACAAATTCCTGTTGACACTCTTTTCTTTCCATGTTCATTTTCACCTCCAATAGCAATTATTTTTCCAAGAAGCCTTCTTATTTTTCTATTTTGAACATGCACATTTCCTTTTATACCCTCTCCCAGATTTATATGCATTTATGAATTCAAAAGATTCCTTTTATTGAATCTTGATGCTATTGAATGATGAAACCAACAACCCTTACGCTTGATCACAAAACTACGATATTTTAATTATTCACTATTCACTAATAAAATGAGCTTCAGCAAGATTTATTTAAACTACAGCTTGATGCCTTTAGATCAGAATGAATGTACAAAAATAAGTAAATTATCACCTGCAAGAGACGCTGCAAATTAATATGCAGTTTGGGGAATCTTCTGTCGTCTAGCATTTGTTTCTTCAGAGCATACCCACCTACAATTAAGAAGAGCAATTGTTCCTTATTCAATTCTATAAAACCATTTCATCTATTGAACATCGAAGAACTAGTCTAGAAGAAACTTGCACAAAACCTGTCGAAAACGGAAATTCAGTTTACACACAAAAATGTTACACAAAACATTCTTATTATTTTATAAACCAGCTATACCAGGAATTATTCCCCTAGTTTCACCTTTTGGCTAGGGAACAGTGGTGTAAGCAATTAACAACTGAATGTCCAAAACAGTCACTTTCTGCCAAATATTATGCTCTAAAAGGCCTTCATGTGGCCTTCCTCATTGCATAATAATGGCAAAAACATTTAAAGGTACAAATGTTTTACCACCACTCTTTCATGACCTCAAACACTACAGTTAAAAAAAGGAGACACAAGGATGCAAATGCAAGGGTGGGAATGCCATATTTTGGAAAATGGATTCAGTCAAAATAATGAAAATATATTAAGCTGACCTTGAAATGTATGGATATGTATAGGTTTTCACAAAATCAATAATCATATTACCATAACTAAATTTATTACTAAGATAAGATAAAAATGAAACAAATCTCATGGACTTCACATGATATTTGATGAAATTAGAGGAAGCTCCTTTCTTATTTCAAAAATGTTTTTAATATGACAAAAATATAGCCTCCAAATGGGAATGTATCGAACATAGGAACATTTCAAGAAGAGAAACTTAAATACGATTTGCTAGAGGTGGCATGTTGCCTGATTTCTTATGAGATTTTATAGGCAGGCACTAAATATTTAAGTCTTTTCCTAAGAGAAATGTTAGCAACATACTATTTGACAGAGTCTTTTCAATACACTGCTATTGAATAAAATCTATGTGGGCCCCTCCCAATCCATATACAGTGGTTACTTTTTTTTGGTGAAAATATATAGCAGGTACTTAGTACTATATGGATTTCACCCACAACAAAAAGTGTGTTAATTTCTTTTTTCCTGAGAAATAGCTAGTAATTTGTTCCATCAGATCAATAATCCCATTGAAATCAATGCAATAATAAACAGGCCAACAGTGAAAAGACTAGTAGTACACCATATAACATAGTTCCAAGGACAATACATCATTAAGATACTCGATAAATAAATAATTTAACTCAGTTAACAGATGTTAAACAAACAATCTTAAAAGAGGCTTTGGGGTATCGCTTTTAGTTAGGTCCCTTTCCTCTCTTATGCATAAAAAATTATAACAACTTAAATTTGTTTTATTTATTGCAAACTAATACAAGGATTTAGGATGACATTCAATTAATGTAATCAACAAATTTTGTTTAATGAAATCAGAGGTAAAAATAATCAAACAAATGAATCATCATAAACTTGTCATCTATTAGACAATTTCAACCCGTCTACATTAGAATAGCCAGAAAGTATGTCTATATTCACATCAGTATTCTTTTCAAGTCAATTGATAGAAAGTTAAAAACTAGGCATACTTTCAGTGATCAAGAACAGGCTGAATTTGTAATTTGAACCATGAAGAGTACTAAAAGTTGAGAATGGAATGGCAGGGAGGGAGGGATCGAGGAGTGTATCATGAAATTACCTTTATCCAAGTCAAGCTCCACGGAGTCCAACTCCATCTCAAGCTTCGTCACAAGGTCTTGAATCTGATCTACATGTGTGTCAATTATGTGTACTACAAGATTTGAGACAGATCTAGGCACAGGGTTGTCAGCTTCCTCAGAGTGATTCATAGTCAATAAGAATTCAAGAACATGCTCCTTGATCACTGTCCTTTCCTGCTGCTGACCTCTTAAAGGAGAGAAACTCTCAACACTAGGAATCTCGGAAAGTAGAGATTCACCCACACGGGAGAAGCCTAACCTGGGAACACGTCCCAAGGACACAGTAATTACTGAATGCTCCGTAACTCTAGCAGCAATCCTAAACGTGAAGTCGCTGGAGGGAGGACCGGGCGAATTAACACGGAAGACAAGTGCCCCATCTACATGTGCACAAAAGGGTCCATTGCTAACAAGTGAAAGAATGTCTTGGAGTTTCAAAGGTGGGCAGAAAACACCAATCAGGTCCTGTGCAGATTGTGACAACTTTTGATTTCCTTTCGGTAGTTCAACATGGTACCAAGAAAACTCGTTCCCTCGACCTTCTCCTACACCAGATTCCTTCTCTTCTTTTAGAAAAAGGTCTGCTAGATCCCAATCTTTATGATAAAAGTTCCCCATGCAATCAAATATATAAGCTCTCTTCCTCACCAAGCCTGAAGGATGGGCAGGGTAGACTCGGCGCTCCCTGAGGGGAACCCGTGCTGAAGTTTCACCATCCATCTCCTCGCCTACCCCATTCTCCATAACTCTATGCTGAGCTAGTTCCATAAACTTTCTGCAGCTACCCGCAAAATAGGCTTCCAACTAATAAACAAAATGATATATGGTATTAAACAACTTGATCCAAAAAACCTCAACTGAGACTCAATTTTCCTATCTTATAAACTTGACACTTAAAATCTCTCGTCCTTTAAAACAACCAACCTACGTGCAATGAATGCGATGGCGCTATTATTCGTAATCCCAAAATCAAAGTCAACAAATCCAGCGCAACGCAATTAATTGATCCAAATCCAAATTGACTGAAAGTAAGGAACACCCAGAATTATATTCAAACAACCGAATAGGTAGGTTCATAAAAATCTTCTAGCAAACACCACCATACGCACACTACGAATCAAACCCTGAACAAAAGCTGCAGTTTTCAGATTCTACTCAACGCAACAAAGTAATACAACCAATTAAAAAAGAAAAAACTACAGAAGAAGTAGCATTATTACCTTGTTGAATGCCCTAATTATGAAACTAATGAATTAATGCCTGAAAAACTCAAACGTTGAAATTGGCTAAAGCGAAAGCGACACAGTATTGAAAAGTTCAAAGTGGAAGGGGATTTTTTTTCCCTTTTGTTGGTAATAAGGGAAAGGGGATGTGAGTGCGATAAACTAATTTATTAACCAACAGAAAACATCGAATATAATTGTGAAGTGATTGAGCTTCTAGGAAACTTCCCCAACAGTAGTTATGAACTCCCAGATTTTAATTTCTTTTTAAAGTGAAATATCGTTCACGGAAATTTAGTATTTTATACTGAAATTAATTAAACATTAATTTTTCCATATTCACCCAAAGGCTAAAGACAACGTCATGGACTTACTCTCATCCTGTATTTAGAAACTATTACTATTAACATGATGCTTAATTTAACACAAATGAGGAGAATAAGATGTTCACTCTCCAAGTCCAAAGTGAAATTTTTAATTTCTTATATAGGAATTGATTACAATTATAATATAGTACTTTTTATTATATAAAATGATAAATAATTATATAGATATACTGATATAATGTATTAAGTAAAAAAATAATTATGTGATAAAAAGTGATAGAAAAAATATAAAATATTAATAATTTTATCTCTTCATTTTATCATTGATATTGTTGTGTTAGATATTATATTTTGCAATTGTTGAATTCGTAAATTAATATAATATAAATAATTTTTTAAAAAGGCATATAAATCAATGATTTGTTAAATATATAATTTACATCATAATTTTATCGTTGATAATTTAATTATATTATATTTGATAAATGTAAGATAGATACCATAACTATCGCAGCAATATCAATAATATGTTAAATATATAATAATTTATCTCTTAATTTTATCGTTAATAGTTTAATTATATTATATTTAATAAATATAATACATCTTTTAAAAACCAATAACTTTTCTCTTTACATTTAAATCTGTGTATTAAAATTCATTATTAAGTAAAAATATAATTAACACGAAATTATATAAATATGTGTGATTTGTATTTTTTAATGAATTCATTTTTTAAACACAATTTAAAGTAGAAAATGCAGATATTTGAATATAATATAGAAAAATATATTAGACAACTGTAAAAAAAATATTATTATAAAAAAAGCATTTTAACCTAAAAAAATAATAAGGAGGTCGAGATATCAGAAAGCAGAAGAGACTAGACTACAATATTAACGGTGTTTTCATTGCTTTGCTTTTGCTAGTGAAGTGTGCGTGCGGGGTTTAAGAACTGAGACAAACTGACCCTAACCCTAAACTAAACCTGCAACGACGCCGTCTTCCGCCGCCATGGGTAGTAGCAGTAAGAAAAGGAGCTCCGCTACCGAGGAACAAACCCTCGCCGCCGCCGATGCTCCCAAACCGCTCATTAAGAAACCGAAGAACACCACTACCGACGATGATAGTCAACAACAACAACAACCTTCCGTCAAGCCCATGGAGAGGAAGAAGAAGCGTAAAGCCTTGGACAAAGAGAGGCGCCGAACCACATCCCAAACCGAACCCGAACATGCAGCTTCGGAGCCCAAACCTGCGCCTCCGTCCACGGATTCACCTAGCTCTAGCGGCGGTGTTATGCCGGAGTTCCACATTGGAGTGTTCAAGGACCTCGCGGCGGCATCCGAGTCGGCGAGGGAAGCCGCCGCGAAGCAAATGGTGACGGAGTTGAAGGCGGTTCAGAATGCTTATGATTCGCGCGAGGAGAAGGAGAGTGGTGAGGGTGGATTGAAGTTGGAAGCAGAGAAAGACGATGGATTGGATAACTGTGCTTCGTCTGTGAGATACGCTGTTCGTAGGCTCATTCGCGGTGTTTCTTCATCCAGAGAGGTTTGTCACATTCTGTGATGTTGTTCTTCTGTTTTGTTATTGGAGCATTGGAACTAGCCTTGCGTGTGCTTTTAAATATAATATATGAATGAATGCATGTTATGTATACCAGTTCTTTAGATTTTTTTTGCTTTTTTTTTTTATTCTGCTTTATTCGTTCACTTTAATTAACTAACGTCTTGGTTTTACTCTGCCGCTAAATTACCTATGTTTTCTCATGTTCTTCATGGCTGCTAGGAATATATGTCAAATTTGTTGTGATATCTTCCGTTTGCATGATAAACGTTTTGTTACATTGGTTTGAAGCAGGCTTTTATATGAAATAACATGACATGCAGATTGTTGGCTTTGAAATGCTCTTTTTTTCTATGAGGTGCAAGTGTCATGGAATCATGCTTCTTGTTGCAAGTTTTATTTGAAAAAGACATCTACATTTTATTATCTTCTTTCTCTGCATAGTGTTAGGAAAATGTTTCTGATCATGATGTTGTTTGTATAGTTTTTTGCTGGAATAAATAAAATCTGCACATTGATGCTGCAAATTTGCTTATTGATTGTTGCTAAGATAACATCTTCTATTTCTTTTGCAGTGTGCACGACAAGGTTTTGCTTTAGGTTTAACTGTTTTAGCTGGCACGGTTCATAACATTAAGGTTGATTCATTCCTTAAACTCGTAGTCAATTTGCTGGAAGTAACTTCATCAATGAAGGGCCAGGTAGGAATTGGTAGTGGCATGGTTATTTTCTTTTGGTTCATTCCTCAGCATGATAAGTACTATATTTGTGTATTCCTTGTGAAATTGCAGGAAGCAAAAGATTGTCTGTTGGGGCGCTTATTTGCTTATGGTGCTCTGGCTCGATCAGGAAGACTCACACAGGAGTGGAATATGGAGAAAAGCACTCCATACATTAGAGAATTTATCAGTGTGCTTATCTCTCTTGCAAATAAAAAGCGGTACTTGCAAGAGCCTGCTGTCTCAATAATTTTAGACTTGGTTGAAAAGGTTTGTACATTATAAAAATAAGAGAATTTTACACTTAAAATGATTTTGTTATGATTGTCTTGGGTTTCCACAGGTTTCAATTACTCATGACCACTCTTTACTTACATTCCATAAAAGGATTTTATTTTTTTATCCCCTAATTTACATGTGCAAAATTTGTGGGTGAAGATTGTCTACAGCCATTGCTTGTATCCTGGTACATCTAGTTGTGAGAATGTAAAAGGAACTTTTTGACTTATGGGATGTTTTGGTGGACCTCTAGGATTGGATTGCTAGTACATTTTCTATGTCAGATCCCTGTATGCATATGTCCATGTGCATAGATCCTCATAGGCACATGCAAACAACTACTTGCATCATTGAAAGTGTCTATGCTATGAGTGGATCACTTTCTCATAGGGTCATCAGTTCATTCAGCTAATTTGAAAGTCTTGTGGACCATTTGTTAGACTGTGTTTTGTTTGACTTATTGTATGCCACAGCACTCACTAGTTATTCTTGAGACTCACTTCACTCTGCTTCAGGCTATATGTTTAACCTTCAAATCCTGATTATCATTTCAAGCTTATTGCTTATCATTCATTATTATTATTTTTTGTAGTTACCTGTTGAAGCATTGGTGAATCATGTTCTTGAAGCTCCTGGGCTGCAGGAGTGGTTTGAAGCTGCTATAGAAGTAGGAAATCCTGATGCTTTGCTCCTCGCTTTAAAAGTTAGAGAAAAGATTTCTATTGATAGCTCTGTATTTGGTAAACTTCTGCCAAATCCATTCAGCTCTAGCCAGCTTTTCTCTGCTGATCACCTGTCCTCCCTGAGTAATTGCTTGAAGGTAGATTATATTCATTCATCTATGTGTGGTCAATACTGCATTTGATTAAGTTATAGAAAGAAATGATTCTTGTGTATTTTTAAAATTTGGCAGGAATCAACTTTTTGTCAGCCTCGTGTTCATAGTGTCTGGCCAGTTTTGATAAATATTCTGTTACCAAATACTATTTTGCAATTAGAAGATGCTGCATCAGCTTCAAACTCATTAAAGAAACACAAAAAGAGTCGAAAATCTAGCTCCTCTGATGAAGAAATTGCGAAGAATCTTCAGAATTTTTGTGAAATAATTATTGAAGGTTCCCTTCTCATCTCATCTCATGACCGTAAGCACTTGGCTTTTGATGTTCTGTTTCTTCTTCTCCAAAAGCTGCCGGCATCTTTAGTTCCAGTGGTTCTGTCAAACAAAGTTGTTCAGTGCCTGGTGGATGTACTATCAACAAAAAACACATGGCTGTTTAAAGTAGCACAGCATTTTCTGAAACAGCTGTCTGATTGGGTGGGGGACGATGATGTCAGAAGAGTTTCTGTTATAGTGGCTATCCAGAAGCACAGCAATGGAAAATTTGATCGTATAACACGGACAAAACATGTTAAAGATTTCATGTCACAGTTCAAAACTGAACCTGGTTGCATGCTTTTCATTCAGAACTTAATGAACCTCTTTGTGGATGAAGGTAATGCCCTTGAGGAACCTTCAGATCAGAGTCAAACTACAGATGAAAATTCTGAAATAGGATCTATTGAGGATAAGGATTCTCCTAGGACCAATGGAAATTCTGATTTTTTGAAGAGTTGGGTTATAGAATCCCTTCCCAGTATTTTAAAATTCTTGAAGCTGGATCATGAAGAGAAGTTCAGAGTACAGAAAGAAATCATGAAGTTTCTGGCTGTTCAGGGTCTCTTCACTGCATCACTTGGCTCTGAGGTGACTTCGTTTGAGTTACAGGAGAAATTCAGGTGGCCAAAATCTCCCACATCGAATGCTCTTTGTAAGATGTGTATAGACCAGCTGCAATTGTTGTTAGCAAATGCTCAGAAAGGGGAGGGCAGTTGTCCTTTGGCCAACAGCGTTGAGCCAAATGATCTTGGTTCATACTTCATGAAATTCTTTGGCACCTTATGCAACATTCCTTCAGTTTCCCTCTTCCGGTCTTTAGATGATGTGGATCAAAAGGCAGTAAAAAAATTGCAGGCAATGGAAACTAGATTATCGAGAGAGGTAATTATGCTTGTGACCTATTATTGATGCTTAGACAAAAACTTAATATGGTCTTATTTTTTCTTCACTATGATGAAAGCTAGGTAATTCCATGTACTAATTAATAGTGTCTTATGTGTAAAATTCCACAAAATCTTCATGTTGAATACTGTGGTAGTTTGTTGTTGGTTGTCTTGCCTTGTGTAAGACTCCCAACCACCCCTGTATGCAGTACAGATTTGGGGCTCACTATTACCATCTATATGCATGGGTTTGCCACTTTTGGTTTTTTCTTGTTTTATTTGTTTCAGAATTTTTTGTACTAGTAGGATTGTTCCCCAAGATTTGGCACATTTAGCTTCTTAGTGTCTCTGGGCAGACTAGCAGTAAAGTCTGGACTGTTTGTTTTTACTTTAGTCATGCTTTGCAGGATAATTTAGGAATATGAAAGATAGAAAACATTAATATGTTCCTTGCAATTTACATAACAAAAAGGAAAAATTAGTGGATGATAATCCATCTTAAGATATTGTGGTAATTTTTTATGTGGCATTTGCATATATAAGTTCTTGAAATCTTTGAACTCCATATGCTTTATGGTTGATAGACTGATTTTCTTGTTATTCTCCAAGTGAAGAAAGTATTTAATTATCATTATGTTTTCAAGATATTAAATGCCCATGCCTTTTCATTTAATACTTTTTTTATAAAGTATTTGGAGGATAGCAAGGAGGACATAGCATTACTTATCATCTAATAAGTTTTTGTGATAGAGTATTATGTTATAATTTACATCTTGAATTTGTTTACTATCCTTTGTGAGTGTTTCTGCATTTGCGCCATTAAATACATTGTGGTTGAGTTGTGTGAACTATTGTTATTTCATTATATATGCTTGTGTTTCATATTTTTGTGGTAATATTAAGCAGGAAAGGAGCCGTGACTGTAGCACTGATGCTAATAGATTGCATGCACTGAGATACTTGCTTATCCAGCTGCTTCTGCAAGTGCTTCTTCATCCAGGGGAGTTCTCAGAAGCTGCATCTGAACTCGTCATTTGCTGTAAGAAGGCCTTTTCAACTTCTGATCTTCCTGAGTCCTCTGGAGAAGATGATGTGGAGGTTGATGATGCCCCTGAATTGATGGACGTTCTTGTGGATACATTACTGTCTCTGCTTCCACAGTCATCAGCTCCTATGCGGTCTTCCATTGAACAGGTCACAATGAAAAATGTGGTTTTGATCTTTGACAGCTATCATTGTACATCAACTAGATTTGATTACCACATTGTATTACCTCAGTGCACGCCCATATGTTGCATCTTAACATTGTACTGGGGGAACTCCATAAACCTACATCTAGAACTATATGGGTAAACTGTGAATGTCATCTTTGGGGGGCAGTAATTCTTGATTTTGTTTTAATAGGACTGGTCAGATTTCACATATTCTATTAAAAATGAAAAAGATAAGTTACCTGGATTTAATGGATGGTATGAACATGCTATCCAAAAATGGATGCAACCTGTGACTTACCTGGCTATGGTATGAGTCATGATATAGATTTGTCAGAGACTGATTGATAATTGATTGAGCGATATATAAAAAATTGGCAATTGTGCAGAGTGATAATAGGGGAGACGTTGAAGTACTTTGTTGAAAGACAATGTTATTTAAGAAAACTTAGTTGTTTCTGGCCAGACTCCTAATTTAAATTTGACCTGGATATCATGGCTTATGTACTGTCTTGCTATTTATCTAACACATGGCTCTTTGTGCAGGTATTTAAATATTTTTGTGGTGATATCACTAATGATGGACTGATGCGGATGTTGCGGGTCATTAAGAAAAATTTAAAACCTGCAAGGCATCCAGATGCAGCAAATGCAGATGATGATGATGATGAAGATGACGACTTTATCGATATTGAAGAAGAAGAAATTGATCAAGCTGAGACAGGTGAAACAGGTGAGAGTGATGGGCAGACAGATGACTCTGAGTCAGTAGTTGAGGTGGAGGAGACTGATCATGGCCATTCCGAAGCTTCTGATGATTCTGATAGTGGGATGGATGATGATGCAATGTTCAGGATTGATACATATCTTGCTCAGATATTTAAAGAGAAGAAAAATCAAGCTGGAGGTGAAACTGCTCATTCCCAGCTAGTGCTGTTCAAACTTAGAATCCTTTCGTTGTTGGAAATCTTCCTTCATGAAAATCCAGGCAAGTATACATTGCTTATATCATTTATCACTTCTTGGGTTAGCTTTATGTTTTTAACACTGCTATTCTCCAAATGGTATTATCATACATGCAATAAGAAGAGATTGAGAAAACAAAAAGTGCCAATTTTGCATTTTACAATTACTTTTTTGCATAAAAAGTTCAAAATTGCCATGCATAGAACGTGGAGTCTTACATATGACTCTTGAATTTGCACAAATCGGGAGCCAAAAGAATGGTGAGTATTAATCATCAGACAGGCTTGGGGGAAGTTGAGGTTGAGGTTCAATAGTTTTCTGATTTTTTGCAATACGTTTAATTACTAGTTCAATGTGTTAGGGTCGTGAGCTTTTAACATCCGATTTACTTCGTGTGTACATAAATGCTCAATTGTTCATGGTGTTTTGCTACTCTACAGGTAAGCCTCAGGTTCTTATGGTTTACTCAAATTTGGCTCAGGCTTTTGTTAACCCTCATACAGCAGAAGTTAGTGAGCAGCTTGGACAACGTATATGGGGAATATTACAAAAGCAAATATTTAAAGCAAAGGATTATCCCAGGGGTGATGGAGTCCAGTTATCCAGTCTTGAATCTCTGTTGGAAAAAAGTTTGAAACTAGCTTCAAAACCATTCAAAAGACAGAAGTCTGCATCTAACCTTTCAAAGCAATCAGCTGCCTGGAACCGACAAAAAATGATTTCTTCCCTTGCCCAAACTTCGACCTTCTGGATTTTGAAAATTATTGATTCAAGAAATTTTGCAGAGTCTGAACTGGAGAGGATTGTTCTAATTTTCCGTGAAGTATTGGTGGGGTATTTTGACAAGAAGTCTCAAATCAAATCTGGATTTTTGAAAGAAATAATTCGAAGACGACCATGGATTGGACATGCTATATTTGGCTTTATTTTAGAGAGATGTGGAAGTGCCAAGTCAGACTTTCGACGAGTGGAAGCACTTGAATTGGTAATGGAAATATTGAAGTCACTGTCAACAGGGAATAGTGATGAACAGAATGCATCGAAAAAGATTCTTAAGAACAGTTTGGATAAACTTTCTCATCTGTTGAAAGAATTAGTGACTAATATGCCAAGTAAACCAGCAAGGCGGACAGAGGTACAGAAGTTTTGTGTTAAGGCCTTGGAGATTTTGTCTAAGCTTAACCTCACCAAGAATTTTGTGAAAACTTTGGCACCTGATACTCAAGCTGCCCTTGAGGCGCAACTTGGTGAGCAATTCATTAGTTTGAAGAAGCTGGAAAAATAAACTACACAATTTATAATTGCTGCTACAGCCCGACCAAAAGAAGTTTTTGCTGTATCACATTGCTTGCACACTCGACAGAACAAAACAAGTTAGAAAATACAGTGCCATCCAGAAAAGCAAAGCAATTACGTGATACTTTAAATTTATTCTGCTTGCAGTATGCTGAAAACGGTGCTCCGAACATCCTTGAGGTGTTTGCAGTAAGAATTTTTGGTAAAACTTAATTTAGTCTTGTTTGTCTTTTGGATATGCTTTGTTTTTGTAAACTCGACAATTGTTACACATGAGATTTTGAGTTGGTAAAAAGGGCTAAAATATTTATGTTGCTTAACTTTATTGTCTTCTTTCTTGAATCGCTGTTGCGCTTTTAATATTTTTATCCAGTTGCAAAGGCGACTTTGCCGGATGTGCTCCTTGTTTTACGGTTCTGTGGTGTACGATTTCCAATTTTATTTCTCCACCAATTTCATTGTGTCTTTCGAAGTTTATTTAGTTTTGTATACATCTTCGGCCTTGTTAACTTTAAAAATTATTAAATAATTATAAAATTTTTGCCAAGGAAACCTTTTTAATTTCCACGTGATACTCTTGCCTTTTTTTCCCATTGTAGTTTTCCTTGGTAAAGCATGTGCTTGGTACATAGACAAAATGGAAGATGGTTGGTCTTTTAAGAGATTAATTAACAATCCCGAAATTTCCAATACACAATCCACGAAAAAAGGATTTTCGAAGGAGGCCGTTCCATCTATTTACTGTAGTAATGTGTACAAGGTAAACTCAAAAAACACTAATTCTCCCGGTTCTATTCCTAATCTTTAACGATTCTATCTTAGAATTTTCACAACATTTAAGTCCACTACTTTCTGGCCTACAAATTGTTTTCTTCGGTTCCCGAAATAATTTGTACAACTATATCTATGTCACACCACAAATCCTGGAGCAGGTGGTCCGCCTCTACTCCCAAAACGAACCAACAAACAACGGTCACAATCTCTGAAATGAAAAGTAATCACAAATTTAGCCCTATCATCATCTGCGACAAAATTTACAGCAGCAAAAAATAATACAAAAAATGAGATGAGCATATACCTCTTCTCCATGTATTCGACCAACGCCCTCTAAGGAATCCAATGAAAGCAAACATTTTCTTCATCCGCGCCTACCCCACCCACATGATACCATTAGTTCCAAAAACTCACTGGCTACTACGAAAGCCCGTTGTCTGCTTCAGAATCACTCCCTGAGGAACTCCCCGAATCCGAATCTGCAATGGCGATCAAACTTAAGTTTTTCCTCACAGAAATAGCTTCAACTACAAACCAAGGACGGACTACTTAAGAGTAAGTAAATACCACTTGACGATGAGGAATCACTACTTGAACTGCCAGAGCTACTAGAACTACTACTTCCACGGCCTCCAGCAACATCTTTATCTTTCTCAATCTCTACAGGGGGAAACATACTCGTTGGCATCTCATCCCCAATGTCAATATCCTCTTCCCCTGCTTCTACTTTCTTTGCCTTCTTCACCTCAACTGGCGCCCCATCAACCTTCTCGCTAGCAGGCAATTCCTGTCAATTCAATGACATCAAAAGCAGCAAAATTAATATACGATAAGTAAGAACAAGCCCATTAAACAAAATGAACCAAGTGGTAGAGAATTTACCCCATTGCCTTTGTTAGACTGCGCATCGTTGTTGTTGTTGTTAGTGTTGCCCATCAATGCCTGCCTCTTAATCTTGCTAACCATCTTCTTGTAATTAGTCACCAATCGATCAAGTTCCCAAAGGGTCTCTGTGTCAACAGCCTCAATGTCTAGCTCGATCTCATCCCCATCCTGCTTCAAATGTCCATTCCTCCTCCGTATGATCTGCACCACCTGTTCCATTTTTTCTGGCGGCAAACTCTGCAACCCTAACCCCAACTTGTGTTTCTCCTCAAGACTCATATCCCTCTTGTTGGGGTCCTTAGCCTTCGGCTTTGGTTGCTTCAAAGGCTTCACAGGAGGGACTCGCATTGGGGATGGCGTGCGCACCGGAGACTGCAGCAATGGAGGGTTTGAAGAACTTGCAGGGGGAAGCGGAGGCTCTTGTTGCAATTTCGCAGGAGGGGGAGGAGGAGGCTTCTCCTTTTTCTTCACCCTCTCTGGCTCGACGTGGCTCCACGAACTGGCTTGCAATTCCTCCTCAGATTCGCGATCATGACTTATGCTACCTTCGAATTTCTCATGCACCGGCCGATATAGTTCCTCAAACCTCGCCAGAAGCTGCTCCGCCATGGTGTACACATCGTGACCCTTAGGGTTATAAGCTAGTGCATTGTTGAAAGTTAATCTCACATCAGAGGCAAAATCCGCAGGCGTGGCGTACACGTTCTTAGAGAGATTCGACTTCACAGTACCCAGATCCATTGGCTGCTTGATTATATCGCAGTAATCGTGGAGTTTCAATCCGACTATATCGACGGGGGCGTTGAAGACCCACCCATGTTTGTGTTTCATCAGCTTCTGCAAAACCTGGGAGCAACACTTCATCAAGTTCCCAGCCTCCGAATGCGACCGTTTCAAATCCTTCGCGGAATTTGACGGCCAGGGCCGCTTGTTGCCAGAAACTTTCTTGCTCGACGGCTTCTTCGGATGGCCGTTGAGGCTCTGCCCGGGTTGAAACTCGCTGGACTCGATTTGATTCCTTAGCTTCCGAATTTGTTCGAGCTCTGAGACGAGGAGATTCTTGAAGTCGTTGAGCTCCTTCTTCGTGCACGAAGCGATGTTGAAGGTAACGTACTGAGAGTGAGTTAGGGCGTCGTTCGATCGCCGGTTGATAGAGGAAGCATCATCGGATGCCGATTGGGTCCTCTTGCTATTCGCTAATTTAGAATTAGGGTTAGAGAAAGGTGTTTTTCCCATGAATCCAGCTCCACCGCCTCTATGCCGTTGCCAATTAGGTTCGTTCCGATTAGCAAGGACGGCGGAAGCCATGGAGGTGCCAAATCACGGCCGTCCAGTGAGATTCCGCCTTCTCTCCGGCGTGAACTCTCCAATGTGGGTCGGACAAAGCATAGGTCAGCGGGGAACTTGGAATAACGCGCGAATAACACCCTCACGCGCCACTGGAAACCCTCACGCGCCGCCGAAGGGAGCACCGATTTGAGAGAGAAAACAACAGAAAATTAAAAGCGTAGACTTTTAGGGTTTGAAAGTTGGATTACCCTAATCTGTGCGAGGAAAGAAAGGGGGCTAACCGCTTCTTAAAGGCGATGAGATCTGCCCGTGGGTGCTTCGGGAAGCTTTCTCTGCCATTGATGCTTTCTTGATTTATGATCCGACGGATGGCGTCGATTACTCGACCGTCCCGAAACCTGACCGTGGATCTGGCACGGAGGGTGATGATTTCGTGATGCTGCCACGTGTCTTTGTCAGAGCGGAAGGATGGAGGAGGCCCTTGTTTGGATTTGGATTTGGATTTGAAGTGAATTTGGGGTGAATGTGTGTTGTACATTTAGGGTTTGACGGGGGGGTGGGCCCACGTTGATGACGTGGATGGAGGCCAAACTAAAGTTTCCAGCGTGTGGGCGAGGAAAACGCGTGTCGATGTGAAGGGTAGTATCGTAAAAGAACAGTGCAGTTTGAGAGAGGACTGGTTCTTCTTCTTCTCCTTCTTCCATTCCCTGTGTTTTCACTTAATTATAATATCAAGCGTATTAGCGCTTTTGAATGATGAATTTTCATGACGAAAATGAAAATTAATTAACTTAGTTATCAATATAATTTTTTAAGGGTTCTGCGGTAGTAGGTTAATTATCAATTAACTTAATTAAATTATAGGGATGGTCTAGCAACTTAGCTAAAAAGATTGGAAAAAGACTTTTCGTTGAAGTGATATTAAAGTTCCGGTGCGACTCTTTTTTCTTGGTTTTAAGGTGTGTACAAGACTTTTAAATTCTAATACTTAAAGATAAAACGTATCATTTTATTATTTAAAATTTTAAACAAATTTAATGGAAATAAAAGCAAAATTATTACAGTAAAATAAACCATACCCTCTTCTTTATATGTATATAAAAAATAACTAGAAATTCCGTAAAGTTAATTACTTTAAGTTGTTTTATATTTAATGAGACTAGTCTTAATTAAGTTTAGTTAATTTTTCACGTTAAGATATCTGACCATTTGGTTTT
Source organism: Glycine soja (assembly GCF_004193775.1). Classification (NCBI taxonomy): domain Eukaryota; kingdom Viridiplantae; phylum Streptophyta; class Magnoliopsida; order Fabales; family Fabaceae; genus Glycine; species Glycine soja. Next base: position 4,654,776 of record NC_041016.1, read on the forward strand.
GCATTGCTCCTTCGTCGGTCAGTTATGGAATTGGTTGGAATGAATAATAGACGGATCTCCCCTCTCAATAAAGCTCTGCTCAGGTTAATGGTGTTAGGATGACGACTCTGACTTATATTATTTGGATGATTTGAAATGCTCAACACAAGTGTCTCTTTCAAAACCAAAAAATTACAGTCCACACAGTTGCTCTTTGATAGTTGCCAACACACAGTTTTTAGATTTGTTTAGATGAAAAAATTTAAAATTTTAAAGAATTTTAAATAATTTAATTGAATTTTTTTTATTTTTAAAATTTTGTGTTTGAATAAAAAAATTAAAATTGTGACCGTGAAAAGAGAAAATATGATTGATACATTGTTAGAGAGAATAATACTGATGCGCGAGATAGAAGAGTTGCAGGGAAATCGAAACATAATTGGTTGCGATGTATCTTGAGGAACCATGATGTTGAATTCCTAGGATTTTTTATCATCAACCTTGGATATCAAAAATCCATTTTTGCTGAAATTATTATAGTCATCAATGCCATGGAAAGGAGTTGGAGAAAACTTTGGATAGAATGCGATCGATTCTATGATGGTTTTGGAGGTTGTTAAAAATGATTTGGCACTGCCTTGGAACATTACAACTAGATGGAGAAAAGCCATCTATTTAACTAAGCCTATGAACTTTTTAATTTGTAATATTTACCGTGAAGGGAATACTTGTGCAAACACTTTAGCCTTTCATGATAGTAATTTAGACGAAATTTTGATAGTTGCCTTTTGTAAAGGATAGATATGTTCTTCATAACTTTAGATTCGGGGAGATGTCCCTCTTTCATTTTCCATGCGTTACGGTGCATGTCCCCCCATGATCTGTTCTTCTTGTTCATTGTTGTATTGTGGTTAACATATTTCGAAGATTGTTGGTTTGGGTGGATGATTATTCGGGTACCAATAGTTGGGATGTATGTCAGTAACAATCTAACCGCAACAGTCCCTCTCTTTTGCTTTAAAAAAAAAATTAAGTTGATTGATAAGAATATTGTGTGAAATGTACATTCAAAAGAGAAAAAGTCTATGACCTTATCAAATTGTACCACTTTTGTTAGTTTTAAAAGATGAAAAGGTCATTAGTTTTAGAAGTTTACGACCTTACCAAATTATACTACTTATAAATTAAAACTAGTTAAATTAAATAGCTAATACAAATGTGTTAAATATGACACACACATTTAGAATAGGGGATAAGATATGAGGATTTAGTTTCATTAAATGTGAATATCCTGACGCATGTACACAAAAGTGGTACTGTAATTTTAATCACTTGAGTTTTTTCCCAACAAAACTCTAAATAGGCATTGGGCCAATGTACACAACTCCAAGTTTCATGATTTCAAAGAAACCAATAAAGAGTATATGTTTCCAGAAGCACCTAAACAAGATTGGTTAGGTCAATCCTTAAAATCGATTCTTGCTAATAATCAATGAAAAACTGAGAGGCAAATCATCAATGACTAGTTCGTTGAAAAAAAAATCTTTATTGTTTTCTAATTAAAAACTTATTGTGATTATTGATACAACTCTAACCCAATTTTATAAAAATTGACAGTTATATCAATTATATTTATTTTAGTTTCTAATTGTAGTTGTTAATATATACTGTTATTATTGTATGGTTTAGACTTTGAACGTTATGACATATTTGGCTTGGTTTTGTATTTAATTTTGAATATTGTTTGTAATGCGTTATGTTGATGATATTTATAAATTATGAAGTTTAATTTGTAGCATAAAAAATTTATAAATATTATTGTGTTTTTAATTATTAATAATATAATTATAATTAGGCAATTAAATTAGTATCTTTATTAGTTAAATCACTAATTTGATTCTTTATTTTGAAAAAACAGAACCCTTTCCATTCTATACAACATTTCCCTCCATGCTAAACAAGGATTAATTTTAATAATTTGCATTCCCTGGTGAGTCGATACTAATTGACATATTCATCAATTTATCCTAAATGTAATTACTATCAATATTAAAAGAATTAGAACAAGTCAAACAAAAATATATTTTTCTATGATTCGATCATTTAAATTTTACAAAAATCTATACCGTCAATTAATTAAAAATCATTCTAACTATAACAGTATATAATGATGTATTTAGTTATTATGAAAGTTAATACAATATATAATTAATTAGATAATAGTATAAAATAATCTTTACAATATTAATACTCCTTTTATTCAGCACATATTTTTTTATTTAATATCTCTAAATTAAGTTAATAACTTATTCTTATGTATATGCTGATACACGACAAAAGTTAAAAGGTGTATTTATATAATGATGCATTTAAATTAAAAACTGTAGTTGTCTTGCAGTTACGTATTATCACTATTATACATTAAAGAAAAACCAAAAAAAAAAACTATTATACAATAAAGATAATGGTAAAAAATGGGGATTGATTTCATCTTTTCTTTGTTCACATTTTGCAACTAATTTCAAAGTGTCAATTTTTCACTTTTCCTATTCTCGAATCTTGGATATGACACAACTAATACTTAAATTCAAAGTATTTCAGCCTGATCGTTACAAACAGAGTTAATTAGACCTTTTTTTTAACTTATCTTTATTATGTATTAATGCACAAAAGAGATACCATGAATGGGATTATGCAATCTTACGTCATTGGGTGTAAACCTTTTAAGCCTATATATGAAACCATTAATTTCTTCAAAAACGATAATATGAATGGTGCATCTTTGAGTTAATCTTTATTTTATTTTTGAGTAGTGCTACAAACATATTTCTTTAAATACACTTTTTAAATGATTAAAATTTATTAAAAATTATAAAATTATAAGAGAAAATAATTAAATATGATGAAAAACTTATCAAATCTTATTATTTTCAATAAATTTTAACCAATAAAAAAAGTACTTGAATAAGTGACTTAAAGAATATAATCTAACAGTTTTTTTTTTTCATTTTGACTGCTATTTAATCTTTGTTTTAATAAAAAAAAATTGTAATAGTATTTGCATTGCTACTAGAGATTTAAGAGACTTTTATTTCACATACTATATATTATAAGAATATAATAAAAAATATAAGCTTAATAAAATTTAGGTTAAATTACTTATTTGGTCTTTATATTTTCATGATTCTTAACTTTTTAGTCCCTATAATTTAAAAGTGATCTTTTTAGTACTTATAATTTATATTTTTGTAGTATAAAAATATTTTTTTTAATTCTTATAATTTATATTTTAATTCTCTTTTAATTCATGTGATTTGAAAATTATAAGGACTAAAAAAGTAAAAATCATGAAACTATAGGGATTAAAAATATCACTTTCAAAACTGCAGAAACTAAAAGAGAATTAAAATGTAAATCATTGAGATTAAAAAAATCACTTTCAAATGATAGGGACTAAAAAAGTAAGAATCATGAAACTATAGGGACCAAATGAGTAATTTAACCTAAAAATTATCTCACGTTTATTATGTGATAATAAAATAATTATTTATAAAAAAAATTATTACTAAATATATTTTATTTTTAAAAAAATCATAATCTCACATTCAACTAATATTTATTTTCTATTCTCCTTATTATCTACTATCCTAAGCTCTCAAATTCAATCAAACACATGTTTTAACCACTATTCGATTCAACCAAACACATGTTTTAACCCGATACTTACATTAATATAATATATATATAATATATTCAGTTTAGATCTGATTTAATAGATTTTCAAAGCATTGACTTGTTATCCAAACCAATTACAAATATTTCTAGATTTGTGACTGCTTATTTCCCTCTTTTTTTTTTTTGCTTTGAATTTATCCCCTTTTTGTTGTTGCTTATAGAAAAATAATATTGATTAAAAAACAATCGAATAGAAAAGAAATTAATATAACAGCTATCCAATTGTTTTTAGCATCCAATGCTTTCCGATGCATTTAAGCTTCGGAGTTGGAAGCCATGGCAACAGAAAAGAAAAGCAATTAAGCTCATGCATAACATAGCATGACATACCTCTCTCTCTCTCTACTTTGTTATTTGATTCTTCCACACATTGGACACTTAATTTGCTGGTATTTTATTAATTAGACACACATTTCCGGTCCAAAAGAATAGCATCCAACTCTAATGACATTCCTAGAATCCCATTTAATGGGAATGCTTGTAGTATTCGTAATTCTAAGGTAGAATCAGTAACTATCTTGAATGAAAATCTGTCACCACTCAATGAAAAAAAAGAATCAACTACGTTAATGATTAAATTGCATGTTCACACCAACCGGTAAAAGAATGTAGAATTTTTTTCCAAAATTATAAATTTCAAGGAAAAATACATTTTAATTTCATATGTTTAAAAATAACAATAAGTTAAAATACCATTTATTCTTTAATATTTTTTTTTGAAAAATTAAAAAAATACAAGAGTAAATCTAGCCAACCAATTATAATCTTAAACAAATTATTGTAAACAAAGAAATATAACCATTTTTTAGGTAATTAGAAATATAACCTATTTAGGATATGTTAGGATAAACTTCTACATAAATACTTATAGGAGAAAAAACTGAGGATAAAAAATGAAACAAATTTTTTTCCATAAAAATAAGCCGTGCCTCTCAATATTTTTTAAAAATGAAACAAAATAATATCGAGTTGAGGGACAAAGACATTTAATGAAAAGTGAAGAACAACTTTTTTTATCATTGTTATATATTATTTTAGATAAATTAAATGTAATACTTTGGATAATAATTTTTTATGGGCAATTTTAAAAATTTAATAATATTATTTAAATATTAATTATTTATTAATTATACTTCCTCAAAAAAAATATTAATTATATTAATAAAACTCTTTAGGTTATTTTTTTATGATTTTTATATATTGAATCAACAAAACTAGAAAAATTATCTGTAATTTTTTTTTAAATCCTTTCAAGAAACATTAATTTTTTTATACAACATAAACTCTGTAAGTGAATGTGAAAAATTTCATCATATTTAAGGAATTAATCATACTTTTCTCAAAATTATTATAGCAAAATTTGCATGTCGTTTGGGAAAATTTCACAGAAAATTAATTGAAAATATACATAAAGAATTTACAAGAAAAAATTATAATTTCAAGTCATATTGTATAAACGCCTATTTGAAATCATTAGTAGAAGCATAACCTTCTTTAAAAAAAAAAAAAAGAGTAGAAGCATAATCTGGTGTGCTGGTAGCTATAATATAAAAGGCTGATTTATGGTAAATACTTATTTAAATTTTCTTATTAGAAAAACTCATGTCTTTATCATTATATATATATATATATATATATATATATATATTGTAAATCATTAGTAGAAGCATAACCTAGTAGGGTATAACATGAAAGGCTGATTTTGGACAACCAATTATTTAAATATTCAAATTGCATAAACACAAGTCTTTATCGTTTTTTATATATAATAGTAGTTGAGTCTAAGATAAGTTCACCCTTAAATAATTGAGTAATTGCCAAATAATTTGGTGTCATTAATTCTTTTCAGCGGTTTTATACCAAAAAAAAAAAAAAAACTATTTGTGTAGTTTGCATTCACCTTTCAATAACCTTTATTCGTTAGTTATTTAACTTCACATATAGGATTGTTGAGTGCTATTAAAAATTAGTATTGCTATTCTCAATGATTTTTCACACAAAAACCAATTTTATTGAATTCAATAAATAAAAGTAATGTGTGTTCTGTTAGTTACCTTATAGATCATTATCAAAAGAGTTACCTTATAGATCATTACCAAAAGAGTTACCTTATAGATATATTAATAATATATCATTTTAAAAAAATCAAATTAATTTATTTTCTGTCACTTCTTCACCATCTTCGACAAGTTTTTAACTCTCTTTACAACATTGATGTTGCTATACGCCTATAGTTATGAATTATTCGTACAGCGAGATTTCCATGGGTTGGTCCTTTTTAGTCCTTCTTCAGTCATTTGCTTGCTTTTGTAGCAATTTTGTTTTAATCTTCCCTCATTTATTTTTGTTTGGTTTTGCATTTGGAATGCGTGATCAACATTTTCTGTATGCCGCATTTATTGTTTAAGATTTTGTTTTTTTATTTTTCCTATATACTTGATTTCTACAATTTTGACACCAATACATATGAGTGTTTTTTTTTATTTAACATTGAAAATAAATTATTTTTAGTTAGTGATTTGGTGCTCTTGATTTTTCATCTGCTAGTGATTTGTTGCTATGATGGTAAAATAATCTTTCTTTCTCAGATAAAACTAGGAAATATTAATTCATTTTAGTATAAATATTTTATTAAAGCGTTTTTTATGTTATTTTGAAAATATATGATCAACTAATATTAATTTTACTAGAAAAATATATATTCAATTAAGGTTAATTTTATTTTTATTCGTAAAAGTAAGACATGCATGAGATTTTGTTACCTGTTTATCACGGGTTTTATTACTCACAAGGACAAAATCATTTCTCTTGGTGACTCACTCACAAGGGCAGGTGTAGAAGGAAAAACATTTCAGGATCACTAAGGTAAGGTTCTTCAAGCAATACATTCACCCTTCTTTCCTTCATCTGCAAATTACAATACATGCAGAAACCATGGCACCGAGATGAGCTGCAGATTTAGGTTTTATTTCTCGAAGTTGCTCTTCCAAGCTTGGAATATTGATGATTCCTGTTTCGGTTCACTTGTTCTGATTATGAATCTTTACTTTAAAGTTTTCTTGAATTTTTATGGGAAAAGAGTAGCAGACTCGGTCAAAGTTTGCTTGCTTTCACGGTACAAAGATATATAATATAATTGTTGGGTGGAGAGAGGAGAGCAATGGATTTATTTTTGCAGCTAAGTATCTTTTCTATATAGACTCGGTAACCTAAATCAGTGATAGTATTTCTTACAAAATATAATTTCGTCTTGGTTAGTCTTAATAGTCATTTTCTTCCAGTCACTTGTTAGGATATTACGGCTCATTTTACAAATAAATGGAAAGTCTTTCTTTGCTTTAATTATTTATTTATTTGAAGACTTTATTTAATGACTTCTTTTATCACAATTATACACCGTTAAATATATTCACTTAATACAAAACAAAAGTGAACTTAGTACAGTACAACGTGTTTCTCTGAAAGCATCAGGATGTATTGAATAATCACACCTTTAGCACATAATAAATATATTCTAATGAGAATATTGAGATCGATTAAGCCCTCCACTCAAGTGAAAGCTACACAATCACATGCCCGTGAACAAAGGCCAATCTTGGAGTACAACAGTATCCATCCAGAGCTTACCCATTTACTCCTCAAGTTTACTCATAATTTTGATAGCATCAGGGGCACCCAAGCACAGGGGAGAAGCGATCGATTCAGCATTAGGGCTCTAACCTAAACGAACATATTTGAAGGGAGAAAATGTTGAGGACCAGGGGTCACCAGACAAAGGAAGAGACGGTAGATCCAGCATTGTCAGAGGGCGAAGTGAAAAATTAAGAAAAATTCAATACGTCCAGATGCAGCAAGTGATAAAGAAACAGGAGCTATGGGTAGACAGAGACTCTGGTCATGATCATTTCTTATTTGATCATCATCAAAGGTTAATTTTAACACCATAACGCATTTTAATATAAAATTAACATAAAACTTATCATTGAAGTTAATTTAAAACAATCATTCTAGTCACATTTATCACTTCAAAATCAACTTTAACAAACTTTAAATGGACACATAAACGTCAACCATTCTTGGGTTCGATTTTCAACCTTTTCGGTATAAGCTAGTTTATCCATTCATTCCATCGTGTCTTATCGAAGTTCATTTAAGTAACGATTTTACATAAAGTAGTTTCTCTCTGACAATCTTGCTCTATAGCACCAATCAGAATAAAATAACCATGGCAATTAATAACACTGTGCATATCAGTAGTCATCCTCCGTGTGGAAACTGGTTTTCTTTTGTTTTTTTATAAATGAAATAAACGGCAAAGCCCAACAAAACAGATTACACATTCATAGCAGGGAAGGGAATTCGCTAAGATTCTTCCCCGAGGGATGGGAGCAAAGGGGGCAAGGGGACAGGAAAAAACCTGAACATCAAAGTCTACAGAATGACCATACTTAGCAAGAAAATGATGTGCCAACTAGCTCCCTGATGCTCCAGACAAGAGAAAAGCAATGGTGAGAAAAATTTACATCCCCACCAGGCCAAGTTCAAAGCAACTTCAGAATCCATTTCAACCAAGACGTCGGTAACATTTAAATAATAAAAGAGCTTTACACCATGCTACAGGCCCCAACAGCTAAAGCTTTAACAGTTGAACAAATACCAATATCACAATGAAAGACATATCAGCAACACCTTCGTCACGAACAATAAGCAGCTAAACCTTGAGTCATGATATGACCGACCCATCCGCTTTATGTTTCATAATGCTCTATAGGTGATGCTCAACAAGTGAGGTTACAGAAACCAAGTGGCTACAAAAAATAAAATAGCCAATTGGAGAGCGATGGATCCCATGTTCTCCTATTACATCTAAATCGTAAATCCAGGCCAACTCTGAAAAACTACTGAGTTTGATTATCTTTGAGCAGAGTATCAAAACTCCGCAACCTTATCACAGTCCTGAGGCAATACATCTCAAGCTCTTCATAAACCTTCGACGGGTATACACCTCAGCTATGCCTCCCTTTAAACGCTGAGAATTTGTAAGGAGACACCCATCAGCTACCCCCAAAGGAATGTTTTGAACCTTTGAGGACCAGGCATCAACTAACCTGACTGATAGGCTGACTTTAAATAGAATGATTCTTCTTTGTGGCCTTCTCCACCCCTAGTTTCCTTGGTGTTCAAGCATCTCCTCGGTACATCAAAAATGAAATGAGGTGATCTTTTAACTAATTAACGATCACAAAAAACATCAACGCACAGATACACAAAAAGGGACTTGAAGGAAAAAGTTTCATCTATATACTGTTGTTAATGTGTACATGGTACAACTCAAAAAACACTAATTCCCTGCATTCTATTCCCAAATCTTTAACGAGTCTATCCTAGGATTTCATCACATTTCACTCTCCTTTCTGGCCGCCAAATTGTTTTGATGATTAATTTGGTTTCCGAAATCATTTGTACAAATATATCACACCACCATTCCTCGAGCATGGTTCCCAGCGCCACAATGCAAACAGCTACTCCCAACCCCAACCCACAACACAACCACCAACAATCACAATCCCTGAAAAGAGAGGTAATCACAAATTTAGCCAAGCCAATCACTCCATCTGCGAAAAAACTCACAGCAGCAAAAGAATAATACATAAAATAAAATGGGCATACCATACCTCGTCCATGTATTCAAGCAGCGCCCTCAAAGGAAGCCAATGAAGCAAACATTTTCTTCATCCGCCTACCAACATGATCATGTTTGATCATTAGTCACAAACCCCCTGACTGTTATGATTGCCCGTTGTCTGCTTCAGAATCACTCCCTGAGGAACTCCCCGAATCCGAATCTGCAATAGTGATCAAACTTAAAATTTTCCCTCAGAAAAAGAGTTTCAACTAAAAACCAAAGCATACACAATAGAGTACCACTAGACGATGAGGAATCACTGCTTGAACTACCAGAGCTACAAGAACTACTACTTGCATGGCCTCCAGCAACATCTTTATCTTTCTCAATCTCCACAGGGGGAAACATACTCGTTGGAATCTCGTCGCCAATGTCAACATCCTCATCCCCTGCTTCTACTTTCTTTGGCTTCTTCGCCTCAACTGCTGCCCTTTCAACCTTCTCCCTAGCAGGCAATTCCTGTCAGGTCAATAATATCAAAAACAACAAAAATGAGTATCTGGCAACAACTCAGTTGTCAATGCTAATTAAGAATGCAAAACAAATAAACAAAATTAATGGTAGAAAATTTACCTCATTGCCTTTGTTAGCCTGCACATTGTCGTTGTAGATGTTGCCCATCAATGCCTGCCTCTTGATCTTGCTAACCATCTTCTTATAATTGGTCACCAACCGATCAAGTTCCCAAAGTGTTTCTGTGTCAACAGCCTCAATGTCTAACTCGATCTCATCCCCATCCTGCTTCAAATGCCCGTTTCTCCTCCTAATAATCTGCACCACCTGTTCCATTTTCTCAGGCGGCAAACTCTGCAACCCTAACCCCAACTTGTGTTTCTCTTCAAGACTCATGTCCCTCTTGTTAGGGTCCTTGGCCTTCGGCTTTGGTTGCTTCAAAGGCTTCACAGGAGGAGCTCGCATTGGGGATGGCGTGCGCACCGGAGACTGCAGCAATGGAGGGTTAGAGGAACTTGCAGGGGGCTGAGGAGGCTCTTGTTGCAATTTCTCCGGAGGAGGAGGAGGAGGTGGGGTCGGATTCTCCTTTTTCTTCACCCTCTCTGGCTCAACGTGGCTCCACGAACTGGCTTGCAATTCCTCCTCAGATTCGCGATCATGACCTACGCTACCTTCGAATTTCTCATGCAACGGCCGATACAGCTCCTCAAACCTCGTCAGAAGCAGCTCTGCCACGGTGTACACATCGTGACCCTTAGGGTTGTAAGCCAGTGCATTGTTGAAAGTTAATCTCACATCAGAGGCGAAATCGGAGGGCGTCGTGTACTTGTTCATGGAAAGATTGGACTTCACCGTTCCCAGATCCATGGGTTGCTTAATTACATCGTAGTAATCGGTAAGTTGCAACCCAACAACATCAACGGGAGCGTTGAAGATCCACCCATGTTTGTGTTTCATAAGCTTCTGCAAAACCTGCGAGCAACCCTTCATCAAGCTCCCAACCTCCGAATGCGATCGTTTTAAATCCGTCGCGGAATTCGACGGCAAGGGTCGCTTGTTGCCGGAAACCTTTTTGTTCGACGGTTTCTTCGGATGGCCGTTAAAGCTCTGTCCAGGTTGCAAATCACCGGACTCGATTCGATTTCTGATCCTCTGAGTCCGTTCGAGCTCCGAAGTAAGCCGATCTTTCAGGTCGTTGATCTCCTTATTCGTGTACGATGCGATGTTGAAGGAGACGTACTGGGAGAATGTTACGAAGTCGTTCGATCGCCTATTGATAGAGGAAGCATCGTCCGATGCCGATAGAGTCCTCTTGCTATTCGCTAATTTAGGATTAGATTTAGATTTAGGGTTAGGGTTAGAGAAAGGTACTTTTCCCATGAATCCTGCACCACCGACTCTATGCTTCGGCCAATTAGGTTCGTTCCGGTTAGCTAGGACGGCGGAAGCCATGGAGGTGCGAAATCACGGCCGTACGGTGAGAATCCACCGTCTCTCCGGCGCGAACTTTCCAATGCGAGTCGAACAAAGCATTAGTCAGTGCTGTACAATAAGCCACGCGGGAACAAATCCCTCACGCGCCGTTGGAAATGCTCACGCGCCGCCGGTGGAAGCACCGATTTGAAAGAGAAAACAGGAAAAAATGTTAAAAACGTAGCGTTTAGGGTTAGGAAGTTCGGTTACCCTAATTTGAGCGAGGAATGCGAGAGATCTAGGGCCGCTTCTTAAAGGCGATGAGATCTGCCCGTGGATGCTTCGGGAAGCTTTATCTGCCGTTGATTGTCAATTGAACTGTGATCCAACGCATGGCATCGATTTCTCGGCTGTCCCGAAATCTGACCGTAGATCTGGCACGGACGGTTGTGATTTTCTTGTTTTGCCACGTGTCGATCTCAGATCCGGAGGATGGAGAAGGTGGTGGTGTTTTGATTTTGGATTTGAGCTTGTCGTGAATTTGGAGCGAATGTTTCGTGAATTTGGGGTTATCACATGTCTTCTCGACATCTCGTATACATGTTTTTTTTAAAAAAAAAAAATAGAGCTATTTTTGCTTCAGTATTTATTATTTTTATTAAAATTTTAATCATTTAAAGAAGAAAATATTAAATGCTTCTAATATATTTAAGATATAAAAGACTTTAACTTTTAATTTTATATTTTTTTATAGTTATCAACTCGTTTCCTACAAATATATGAGTGTGTTTATTTTATATTAAAGCTTAATAGAATTTTAATTAAACATGTATGATAAAAATTAGTAAAAAAATGTTAAAATAGATTGTATGTCACTTAATTATACTTTAGAATATATATTTCATAAATCAACAGTATAAATTTAACCTTGCTGGAAAAAAAATATGGCATGAACCTTTTATATATAGTAAAAAGATACAATCTTGTTAAAAAATCCAATGACATGAACGTTCTTCAATATAAGTTAAAATAGTTATTTTGAAAAAAACTGTTTTTATTTGGCTCTGAAAAAAGTGTTTTTCTTTGACGATAGTGTTTTTATGATTTTAAAAAAATATATATATATATATGTTTTTTAATCTTCCATTTTTAATATTTTATTTCTAATTTAAATTTTAATAGTTTAAAAATTTATCAAACAATCATTAAAAATTACAATCTATCGATAATACTTTTAGGGATTTTTCTTGATATTTTATCTCTTTCAATTTATTATTTTCAATTCTTTTAGTTTTAACATGAATTTTAATATATTTTTTAAAGAAACTATCAATAATTTATTGTTAAAAATAACATTATATCGAGAGCATTTTTAAGAATTTCTCTAAACCTCTACATTCTTTCAATTTATCATTTTCAATATTTCTTATTCTAACTTGAATTTTGATATTTTTTTTAAATACCAATAATTAAAAATAATGTTGTATCACAATCTAAATTATTTATCATAAATCTAAAATATAATTTATAGTATCAAGATATTTATTTATTACAAATTTAATTTATAATATAATTTTTATATTTATAAGCTTTTATCTATTACAAATTTTAGTTATATAAAATTAAAATTTGTTTTAAGTAATTAACAGGCTAAGATACTAGTATTAAAATATGTGAAGAAAGACAAACTGTATACTTTTTAAATTATTAATTTTTTTACTGAAATTATTAGTATATTTCAGATTCGTGTGTAGTTTATATATATTCAAATATGTAAAGAAAACTAAATTTTAATTTTTTTAATAAATTTATTATTATGTATAAAATTAATTTGTAATCTTAATATATGATACATGAACATGTTCAAAATATGTAATGAAAATTAAATTTTACAATTTTTGAATTATTAGTTTTTTTAATAAAAATGTACTTATGTATAAAATTAATATGTAATCTTTATGTACAATACATGAACATATTACGTAATGAAAAATAAAATTTACCATTTTTAATTATTAATATGTATAATTTAATATGTAATTTTAATATATAATTATTTTCATTAAATAAATTTGTTTCTCTAATTTTTAATTTCACAATTTTAGTCCCAAGACGTTGAATCTACAATTTTAGTTTAATTGTTAAATGATTATTAGTTGATAATTAAAATTGTAACGTTAAGTAGATGATGTGACTATTAAAAAATAACAATATTTAAGTTAAACTGCATTATTGTTTTTCTTTGTGATTTTTGTCTCTTTTTTTTTAATTAGTTGATTTTTAATCTTTCAACAAAAACTTTGATTTAAAAAAAGGGACTTTAAACTCGATACTTGATGTGAGATTCTTGTCATGATCATGACAAGGTGGTGAGGGCACCACTTCTTATGATGATTAGTTTAATATGATGCTTTTGTGAATGTGTTTTCTTGTCATAAGAAGAGTTTTGACATGCATCTATGCAATTTGCCGTTTGTAATGTGTTCTTGTGCATGGTTCAAAGTTAATTTACTAATTTTTAAAAGTTTATCAGTTTACTTATTTTATATGAGTTGATTCGTATGTAAATTTTATTTTTAGTATATTTGATATACTTTAAATAAATTCGATAGACTCTTAAATTTATCATCGAGTCAACAAATCAAAAATTAGAAAAAAAAAACTAAAATGTAAGTCATTTTGGATGATTTTCTATCTGTTCAGTTTTCAACATAACTCAATTTAGTGTGTTATTCCGAATTGAAAAATTATCACCTCTAATAACATTAAACCCTTGTTTTCTAATAACATTAAATTCTTCTCGATGAAAATATTCTTCCATTACTATAACACCTGCAATATTATCTAGTAGTGATGCATTATTAGACTTAGTTATTTAAGTATCATGAAATTTATGATTTACTATTTTACTTTATTTTGTTATTGAAATATTTGATTGACATATTATCTATAAATATTTTGTTATTATTTTAGAACTCTTATGAATTTATAAGTTGAGTCTACAAGTGATGTTTATGAAACTCTCATAGTTGTGTAACTTTTGGGTTAGATAACCTTAATTGTGTGAGTAAAAGTTGAGGAATTGAATGGGTAAGACATTTTTGTATTTTAGTTCTAGTTTAGCTACATTTTTTTAATTCACATTTTTTACAATTGATTGAGGGATTCTGATTGTCTGCTGCAAGTAACATATTAAAAAATATATATTCCAAACAAGAACTAAAGAAAATGAATTGCATCAAGTCTCCGAATTAGAGAAACTCTTTTTTGTAATATGTGTTTAACATGAACTTCTCAATTCTTTCAATTTAAGCATTCATTTGTTGTCAAATTTAGGATATTTTGACTGGAATGCATCGATTTACAAAAATCCACAATCAATTTTAAGATTCATGCTAATTTGAAATATTACGGGTTTAAAAAATTAATTTATAGAATAGTATGTTGTGACTTATTTTTAAAGAGTTGCATGTTTACAATTTTAAATATTTCATATGTGTTTATTTAGATTTCACTTGAATTGCCTCTTTTAGTTGAGATCCTGGGTGTGTTGGAGGGCATTTAGCATTGATGGGTGTTGGGCTTTGGGGATGTTGTTGAAGTTATCAACGATTGGAAAGATGACCATATATCTTTGCACAAATATGGTGAAAAGATCTCACGAGCATTGGGAACTGGGCTTCGAAGGAGTGACATATTTCTTACACTCATGCCTCCAGCGAGGCAAATAATGTTCGACTAGTATGAATGTTCATTAAACGTCTCTTTCTGACAGAGTCATAGAGTTCCTAAAGATAGATCTGTCGTCTATTATTGTGCCTTAGTCTTTCTTTTTTGTATTTCTCATGTACCATACAAGATTTCACTTGAATTAATTATGGATATTTCTTTTATAGTTTGGATATTTTTAAAGTAATTTCTTATGCTCTATAACTTCAAAATTAAAAACAGTTAATGAGTACCCTCAAAATGTTAATTAAGGAAAATATTTAGCTAAAAGATAAATATTTATTATATTAAAAACATAAAAATACTCAATATGCATTTTAAAAATAATCAAGAGCATTAAAATATATCAAATACTTTTAATTGATTAATATCATCAAAATATTCATTAATAAAGTTCTTTAAATGTAATTTAAAATTAAAAAATCCATTATCTCATGAAATATTTGCCAATGGTATATAAAATGCGAAAGTTTTTTTTTTTTCAACAGAAATTTTAAGTGAGTTAAATATCAAATTCTTGAGAACTAAGGTAAATTTTAAGATTTAATAAATACTTACAAAATTACTTATAAATATTTGCCTATAAATTATCGCATTAGTAGAAAAATCAAATTTATATTCTTATGAGATAGTATGAGTTTATTTTATATTTTTTTTTATCAACTATGCCGGCTAATATGCTAAAGTTAAAAAAATGGTTTACCTATCACTGCAATAAAATGCAATTTAGCCCGTAACTCCAGAAAAAAAGAAAAAAAACACGTTTATAGTCGATCTTTGAGGATATTAACAAGGGCATCAATATATTATTATTGATAAGGACATCATTAATATTATTATTCCTTCTGGACACTTTTGGGTAACTATACAAATAACAAAATAATTTTAAAATTATCTCTTTTTTAGATTGAAAAAATTATGTGTTTTCAAATTGCCCCAAATTCAGTACACGACAGACATCACCGAATAAAACGGCTTTCTTAAGGAAATTATTGCTTCTTATCGATATGATTTTTAATCTCACTCTAATTAGAAACAAATTTTCTTTTATTTTAAAAAAAGGCCATTTTTTTTTCCACAATGGAGTAGTACATCATCTCCTCGAATACCAGAAATTCGTTGCCACAATGCCATTGTCTGAAATGAAGTTTCTTATATTTTGCCGGAAAGGTTATAGAAGGAACAAGTACAGTTGAAAGAGTGCTACTAAAACAAATAACAAACAAATGATGAAAAGAAATAGTAGATCAATCAATTAGTATAAGGTTGACCGAGAGAAACAAGTACAACAAAAGACATAATTAAGTGCATGCTGTATACGGTCAAGGTAGGAAACGATATATATTTACAATTAATCATTTTTCTTTTTTTATTGTGGGAAAATAATAATTTCCCATTTTTGTGTTTGATCGATGAATATTATTAGTATGTTAGACCATAGCATAAAATAAAAAAAAAGACTGAAGCTTTACTTATTGTGGTCAAAATATTTTTCTCTTTATGCAAAAAGACTTCTTTCATAAACTTAATTAGCTAATATACGTAAGTTTAATAAATCAATAACATTGTTAACAAAAAAGTATCAAAATTAATAAAACATTTAATATAGTTTATTATGTATTTCCTAATTTCAATTCAAATTAATAACAACTACTTGTCCACTCCATGATGCGACGCTTAAAAATTATTGATATTTTTTTAGCAATCTTTAGCCATTGAGGATTTACTCAATATTAATTGATAATAATATGAATAAATTGTAATTCTAGACATTTTATTTATAATAACAACAGTTTAAATCTTTATTTTCTTTGAAATCATCAGCAGATCATTAAATCTTGAAAGAACTATTTTGAAGATCAGTTCATCTATCACGTGAATCCCCCCTCAAACGCAATAACAGAACAAAGTTTATCGGATATTTTTCGTCCATTAGATAGCTTTACAACCCATCACCCATTTATAAGTATCTATGGAGAGGGTACAAGAACAAGGTTTTATCAATACTCATCCTTTCAAGCTTTATCATGAAACCTTTCATCCACCAAGTTTTTCCATTTTATTTTATGGGATTTTTTTATATATAATTAAAGTAAAGCAATTTTATTGTTTTCTAATTTTATTTGATGTTAGAAGATTTTTTTAAAATATATATAAGAGAAAAAAACAAGTGAATGACAAAACATAATTATGGCATACTTTTATGTGTACTATTTTTTTTTAAGATTGTACTATTAATTATTTGATGTTCAATAATGATGCTGTATTTCATTTTAAAAAGAACAAGGACATGACCAAAGGAAAATACTCATTTAAGTATAACAATACAAGAGGAAAAAAGCAAGATATTGATTACTACTCATTCATACGTATTAATTTGATGGGATCCACTAAACAATAGCAACTGTTAAATCAAAATATTATTACAATAAGTGTCTTTCCCTGTATGGTAAAGTCATAGCATAAGCATTAGCTAGCAAAAACAATAGTTGGATCACAGCAGCACTCGTCCAAGAGGCAGCAGCAACACAAAGCCGCTAGGCTGCAAATTGGGGGAAAAAAACAAAAACAAAGTTAAGAGGAGTATTGAACAAGAAAAGAATATTAATATGTATGCTCGAATCAAAAGTAAAAAACTTAAGGTTTGAATATCTTTTATTCTCTTAAATTTGGTTCTAGTTTTCTTTTAGTTTTCAAAATTTAAAAATAAATATTTTCATCCTTTAATTTAGAAATAGTCTGCTTTTGATCCTTATTAACATACTAAAATGATACAAAATAATAATTTTAAGGATTAAAAGTAAATTATTTTCAAATTAAAAAAGAAAAATAATCACTTTTAATTTTGAGACTAAGATCAAATTTGAAAAACTAAAAAATATTTAAGCCAAAACTAACGTTACTTTTGGTGAATTGAAGAGCAAATCCTTTCTCATGTAATAGCTTACCATCCCTCAAGGAAACCCGGTTCTCTTCTAGGCGGTGGAGCAGCATAGTACTGTGGAGGTGCCGCCACCGGAGGCGGCCCCTGATAAGTACCTGTGTGGGACATAACAACAACAACTATTCAGTAATAATTGACAAAAATACAAATTAAAAAATGCTTCATATTCAGGCAATGACATATGCAGTGGACAAATAATGATCAACTAGCAACTAATTAAACAACTTTTTTTTATTGCCATACAGAGAAAGAGGATTAATGAAATTCAAAAGACCATATGGTAAGAAGGGTTGAGCATAATTTGAGGGCTGAAAACTAAAAAGTATATATATATATATATATATATATAACTACCTTGAGCTGGGTATGGATAGCCATATTTGATCTCACTCATCTCAACAAGAACACCCTTTGCAAAAACCAGATAGACCCAAAAAATATTTCTTGGAAGACAGAACTTGTATTTGGGTTGGAATACAAGGGTTTGACGTATATTTATATACACACAATAGAAGGCAGGGAGAGTATATAATTGGTGGAGAGAATTAAGAAGAAAGATCCAGAAATAGCATTTCATTTCATTTCACACTAATTGGACGTTGGCATGTTACTTCACAGTCACTATTAGATGCTATTATATTTTTCTTTATATCTTTACTTTGCAAAAAGTTATATGCACCGGCCACCGCCACCATCTTAGAAGAAGAATAATTGTACAAATGATCTAAAAACAAGTCCTTCTTTTTTTTTTTTAAGCTATGGATTCCAGAGGAAGATGGCTATTTACTAGTCCTAAATAAAACTGCCAGAACATCTCAAAAAGTTTGCACCTCCTTTTTCACACGTGGCGTGATTCGAGGGCAAGAATACTCTTGTGCAGCTTCTCTTTCTTCCGAAGCTTCTTTCACCACTCGGAGTAATTAATAAAAAGGTTAGAAACTAGAAAAAAGGCTTGGTGTTGTGTGGTGTCCCATGTGAATACAAAGTTTGAGTCCAAAAAAGCACTCACATGTTGAGTTGAGTTGAGTCTCGACTCTGGAGGGTTTTTGCTGTTCGTGGGGAATGGTACCTATCTTTGGCATTTTGGGTTAGTATAAGCTTTAAGGCCGAATATATTCCTTCCACAGTTGCACGCGCTATTACCGCGTCTTGTATCTTCTTTATGGAAACTTTAATTAGGATAACGATAACTTGAGTGATTATTTAAGAATCTAACAACTACTTAAACTTGAGTAATTAAATTAGATACCATTTGCTAGGTGATTATTTAATCTTTAATAATCTATACACAAATTTCTTAATTAACATATTGGTTCGTGTCTGTTAAGTTTTCACATTTGGGGCCAATGGGTGGGTGGCTATAACGTGCCTCAAATAGCCTTGCCTATTGGGAAAGAAGGAATCATGGAGTAAAAAATCTATCTATATACAACTAATGAACAAAAAAAAACTATTTTGTACGTCGATGAGTAATGAATTGAGGTTGTGGGGTGCCCCTCTTTAATCAGCAGAATGATCATGCTACCCGAGGAAGCTAAGTTGGGCGGATACTATGTACTATTAAACGATATATTTGTATATATAATGCACGGGGCCAATTGGCTATGCTTCTTTAATGTTAATTGCTTTTTTCACAACTTTGGAACTTTATAGATCATTTGGTTCTTGAAGAATTATTTTTATGCAGAAATCAGGGTACTCTGTTAATACTTGATGTATAGGACGTTTATGGGATTAGTTGAATAGAACATCCAAACATAGTTTCGGAAAGCCTCTATTCATTAAGTCAGAAAGGGGATGCTTAGTGGCTGCAGTAAGAGGTCTGATGCAAATTCGACAAGTACAGTGAATCGTGCACATAATATAAAGATTGTTTCTCTTAAAGTGTGTCGTTTTAACTTTTAACCTTATAAAGATATCAGTGTTTAAGCTCAACCATATAATAAGGCCAAGCTAAGCTAAATCAGAACAGTAGAGAATCGTTATAGAAAAATAAAAACGAGTAAAATAAAAAATTTCAAAATGCACTGGATATTAAGGTATAAGTCCTCTGAACCATTACTCAAGTAATTGTTATGTTTATCCAACAAATGTATTCATTGATAAATAGAAAAATTCAGCATTTAAAAGCCAATGTATCGTCTCAGATAGACTACTCGGCAAATGTTATGTTTGTTGAATCCTTAATTATTTAAACAATATGTAGACATGAAACTTACACTAATATTAAAGAAAGTGGTGAAAGAAAAGAAGGAAAGAGATTAAACAAATTTGAAAAGAGTAAAAAAAAGGATTCAAATAGCAAACTCCAAAGGGTTTCCACGTTAACGAAAACTAGTCCAGGGGCTTTGGAGTAGCCCAAATTCAGGGTCATTCCTGGCATTTTATATCCTGCACCTTCCATTTGGCATACTGCACCTCCCAAAAAATTCTAGCAGATAAAAGTATCCCTTTACCTGGTACCCCATTCCAGAAATATCTATTCGGGAGTAGGTTTCCTGAATGTTTATCGCATTTCAAAATATGAAAAATTATATTCTTGGATAACTATTTCAAAAAGTATTTTATTCCTGAAACCTATCCTAGAATGAGTATTTTGGAATAGACTTCCCAAAGTATCTTTTCATCTTTTTCATCGTCCTTTCTTCTCCTCCGATCTCCATGCTACTCCGCTTTTTGTTTTCACTTTCACTCTTTTTTTTTCTTTTTTTTTCAAAACATTGATTGCATTGAGCAGTTTCTCAGTGGTTTTTGATTTGTCATTGGCTTTTCCTTAGTCACTAATTGCATCCGTGTGATTTGCTCTAAGCTATGAGATCTAAGGGCATTTTTTCGCTTTTACCTCACTTTACCATTTTTTCTTTTAAATAGAGGTTTTGTTTTGTTTGCATGTGCCTGATGATTGAGTATCACTGTGTAGGCTCAATGATATCATCACGTTAGATTTTGTCTTTGCTATTTTCTTATTGCTTGGTATTTTTTTTTTTTTACATACTTTGTTCTTTCTTTTAAAAAATGGTATGATGGCTGAAATACCAATTAAAACCCGTGAGATGTAAAATCTAACGTGAGAAAGGTGCAGGAACTTTGCAAAGTTCAAAGGAAAGAAGATGAAGGAGGTTGGAGAACTAGCGCGAGGGCGAATGAGGGTTTCGCAAGGCTGCCGTAGCACTTCCAGGATTTGGGAGGTGGAGAATGAGGGGTTAGGAATGGGTAATTTGGTTTTACCAAATTCTTTGGAAGGTGCATGATTCACATACCGTCTTTGTTATATAGTGCGTTATTAAACCCCACAAAAGAGAATTCCATTAATAGGATCCTTGTTAGTTGTTATTGTCGTCATTAATTAAAGTGTGCACTGTGACATAATTTTTTTTTAAGTCAACAAACTCATACCATTTTATTCAAAATAATGGACTGAATACAAGATGAAATGCAACAAAAAATGTGTTGATTAGCATAACATCTTGACATCCTTACTAAATAACGAGTGACATGATTCACTTCTCGACCAACACAACTAACAGAATAGTTAGGAGAAGAACTCAGATTCTGTCTACACCGTTTGACAATATCTCCAAACTCGGTTTCAATGGTACGCTTTGAGAGAAGAATATCTGATAACTGTTTGCAGGCAGTGAGTCTCAAAGATGATGTTTTGGAGCTGCATCCTAGACGTCCGATTAATAGAAAAGAGAAGAGCAATTGCTTCAGCATCATGAGACTGTGGTGTATACCATATGGAACCATGACGTTGCAGCAGAAATGTAACTCCCCCTTTGACACGCAGACAAACCCCTACTCCATCCAGCTATAACCTTAAAATTTGATAACATTTTAATAATCTTAACTTTTTACTAAAAAAAATAAAAATATATAAGTTGTGTCGACTTTAGATAAGAGACGAGTGGAAGATGAAAGAAAACTAGTGATGGATTTGATAGAGTTAATGAGTTGATTAATTGAATTGATTATTTTTTCTTGTTTGTATTAAGATGTGAAGTCTCACTACTCCAAAATGGCCAATTTATCGGTGTTGGACACCGATATTGTCATGATATGTAAATGAGAAGTATCAGATTTTTTTTAAAAAAATAACAGATACGGCTAGGACACTATTTAGGTTGGGGGACATGGCTCAAGCCGTATTAGGATACAGCTCCAATACGGCTTGAGCTATATTCTGGTTTTTTTTTATAAAAAGTTTTATAATTTTAATATTTTAAAATTAAAAACAGCTGAATGGGTAGGGAACACGTTCCCTTTTTAGTCATGTTTATCTCTTTTATCATGCGACTTTCCTCTTCAACAAAGATGGCAAAACACAAACTCCCTTGTTCATGTTAGAGGACAACAGACAGACGATGGTTATCAGTATTCTCTTTCCCTTTTCTGGCACAGTCTCTCTTTAGTCTTCTCCCTCTCTTTCCTGGCACAATTCGAGGCGGTTTGAGTTATCTCGTCTTTTTCCGATGAGGTCACCATTGTGTGTGCGTTTTCTGGTGAGGTATCTCTTCTCTCCATGTTTTTTGCTTTGTGCGTTCGATTTCTCCGCGGTTTATCTATTATGTTTTTTGAAATTTGATTTCTCCTCTGTTTTTGAAATTTGATATAAAAAAATTGATGTTGTGTTATGTTTTTTCAGTTATGACTTCTCAGTTCTTAGTTTTCTTTTCTTTTCTTATTTTTGATGTTGTTCTATGTTGTTATTATTGTGTAGTTGTGTTGCTTCAAACAATGTCTACACCTGTTGGGGGAGAGGTCTGCATATTTACATTCATATATAATTTTTTATGAACATATTGAAGACGTGTCGTATCCTTAATTTCAAAAAATTTGTTATATCCATATTGTGCTGTACCCATGTCGTATCTAGTGTCTAGACTTCATAGGTATTAAGTAATTGAATTAAGTTTTAACCAAAACTTAGATTTGATATTGAAATCTAGATTTTTCAACCTGATCAAACCGAAACAAATTCAATCAACATATATTTAAAAACTTGTATAGCATAAGCCTGGTGTAGGGTCTAATTCAAAGTTATAATTTGCAAGAAATGATAGTCTTGTTTCTCTTATATTGACTTGGTTAAGGAGAATCATTTAACTATTTTCTCCTTTCTTGCTTGACTTAACAACTGGAATTTATTGACATGTATTTGTTTCTTAGAGAACTATTATACATCTGTTTGTTTTTAAGAAATATGTTGATAAGTTATAATTTTTATTCTTTTAAAATGTATAAAAATATATAATTTGCTAACATGCTTACCTTTTATTGCTTGGGCATCTTGTAAAGTAGAGTAATTACCCTTTTTCCATCTCTTCAATTTGTTAATATAAAGAAAGTCAAGTTTAGTCATTTATCTTTTAGAAAATTTATTTTTCTCCTTTATCTTTTTATATTGATATGAAATAGTTATTCCATTCATTTTAAGTTGATCCCATTTACAAGATAAAGATATTGACAACTAAAAATCCTTCTAAAATATAATTTTTTTCTCTCTTCGTCTTCCTCTACTTTCTCATCTCTTTTCAATCCTCCATTCGCTCCATTTCATTCTGCCACTCATCTCCACGTTTCAATTATGTCACTGCCGCAATGTTTCCCACTGCAACCTCAAGCCGCAAAACCTCCTCCTCGATGTCGCTGACAACCTCAAGGTCTCCAACTTCGACTGCCGGCACGCCAGCCTTCCCTTTAACAACTCCAACATTCCCGTCATGTGTCGTTGTATCTCTTACCTCTGAGATCCATGGACATTCTCAAACATGTCAAACCTTGACAATTTCTCAATCCCCAATTTTTGTTGCTTCAAATTTGTGGGTTCCAAATTCCCCCAACCCACACCAAAGCCATATTCATATTTCACATAAACCATTAACCCTCAACTTGATTGGAAGCCTTCTTTGAAAGTGATGATAAGAGTTGAACTGCATCTTCTTCTCCTCTTTCACTAACTTCGTGATTGGAACGTCTTTGAGGAGAAGATGAAATCCATTGAGGTCGCGCGGAGCATGAAATTCATGTATTAGAAGTGTGATGAGAGATCTTCAACGTGGAATGCAGTAGCAATGGGTAGGGAAGGTGGCTTGTGGTGGTTGTTGTTGCAAGGTTGCGACAATTGTCTTCCTCGTTGGAGGTGATTTAATTGAAAAAACAAATTAGGGTTTGTAAAGGGAGAAGAAGAGGAGGGGAAAGGGAGATCTGAGAAGCACATCTTGTAGTGATTTTTAACTTTTAATATTTTGAAATTATTAATGGTGCCAACTTTTAAAAGAATGAAAAGATCATTTTAAAAAGATAAATAATTAAAATAATTTTTTTTTAAAATAATTAAATTGTAAAAAAAGATAAATAATCAAATAGGTTATTTGACCTGTAAAGAATATTAATACACAAATTTTATTTTGATTTACTTCAGAAATATGTGTTAAATATTATATTAAATTGGAAAATAGTATCATGCGTGATTCAATTGACAAATTAAGTACTAAACGTAGATGAGTCTTATTTACACTGCATAAATTTAATATTCCTGACATTTAAACGTACTTTAAGAATATCATATCATACAATTAATTTTAGAATAAATATATGACATCATGTAATTATACAGGCCATTAGATTGTAAAAAATGTTAAATTAAACATAAACAGTTACTAAATTGTCAAAAGCATATTTCTTAGAACGTAATATATTTTTTCTTACGTACCAGATAAATTTTAAAAGCCAATTAAGTGATAAAAATAGTAATTTACTTTTATGCAAAAAAATTTGCTTTATGTGAAGTTTCTTAAACTATTTTCTAGTAAATAAAAGAAAGACAACGATGAAGTTAAATAAGTGGATGTAATTATAAAGCAGATGATTAAGGGGGTGTGTTTGAAAATGTTCAATCTTGTACAATGAAGAGCTTATAAACGGATGTTTGGTGTCTGTAAGTCATGGGTTTAGAACTTTAGTTAAGAACGTGAACTAGTGGTTAGTTGCTTTGTTTGTGTCATGTATTTATTTATTAAAAAAATTTTAAACTTACAGTATATATGATTAAACTGTTCATAATATTTTTTAACCAATATCTTCAAGATACTTGTTGCCATCTATTGATATGTAGTAATCAAAATATAGTAATAACTCCCTCCACCTTTCCAATACAGATTGGCGCCTGCATCACGGTGCCTCGAAGTATGTCATCAAAATAGCGACTTGTGCTAGTGTGAAGCCATAATGAATCTTGAAGAAAAATTGGGGTGAAAGAGACTCACCCCTCTACTTAAATTCAAAGGAAGACGTGGTGGGGGAAATCATGGGCGTTTGATTCTTGAGAAAACGCACACATGGATGGTATTGGAAAAACGAAATTTCCACCTGTTATGGCTCCCCTTTTTGTTTTTCTAGCATAATGAAATAAAATTATCATTTTGGATGTGAGCGTCTAACTAAACCCCGCGCACACGTCAAACGCTGGTACTATATCTATAGGGGAAACCAAAAAGGTTGTATACAAAATTATCTTAATTGGCCATAATATCAGAGGTGTGATTGCAACACTTTTGTTCCCTTTTGTAGCCTTTGATGCACACTCAAAGTCTAGGATAGAAGGTGGACCAAGACCGTGACAATTTTTTAATGTGCAGATGTGAAAGCCCTTTCTGCCATTTTGAACAACTATTTTTGCTTATTCAACTTTTATCTGTTTTCACTGAATGATCTTTTTAAAACTTCACATTGTCTGAATTCTTCTCTCAGTATCAGCGATACTTGCTAATTATAAGTTAAGATGCGATCATAAGTACAGATCAAGTAGACAAGTATACCGATTACTGTGATTAATGATGATAAATAAAATATCTTTGTAAAGTTAAAAACAATAAATTGGCTTTAAAGAACAAAAAGAAGACCCTCCAACAAGTAGCAATTGAATATGCAGAAAGCGTTTCTAAGTTACCTTAACTGATCGATCGATGTCAAATAGAAAGGACTTCAAATGATGGTAACTATTTTACAAAGAAAAGAGGAAACTTTTAATCATGACATTCAACATTCAAATTTTGAGAGAGTCTTAGGAGGATATACTCTAAACTCAATTTAAGAGTAGCAAACAATAAAAAGAAAAATATGTAAATGAATAGATTTATAAAGTGGAAATGTGTAAATTTATTTATTAAATCAAAATATTAGAGGCCAAACATCTTAAAGGTAGAGGCATGTATATATTGTTGAAGCATATCTCTAGATCGAGGCCAAACAAAGACAAGGAATGAATAGACATGAATCGGCGAGAAGAGTGAAAATGCCTACCAAGTTTTTTCTTTTTATGTTTTCTTAATTAAACAGGATGCTTGGTAGTGTTTATTCGTTAATCTAAGGTAGGTACATACATACATATATATTTAATAATAAGGGGCAACAAAGAACCTATAGGAGATCCTACCAACCAACTACCAAGAAAGCAAGCACGGAAAACATTATTGCTAAAGATGGAAATGAGAGAAGGAAGAGCATATGATTCAACATTTGACAGGCCCTTATCCATGGCGACCGAATTCTGCTGATGTCGCACTCACACTCAATAAGACAATGAAATCTTGGAAATTAATTCAAGTATAATTGTTAAAAGAAAGTAAGAAGAAATATCAAGACCCAAATTAGCAGCACAGAAAGAAATCTACACAAAACCATAGGAATATGATATAAGTTATGATCATCATCGACATATTGTGTACAACAATAGCAAACGAAAAACTAAAAAGCTAATAATATCCCTATTACATAAATAGGATTACGAACAAGATAGTAACAAAAAGAAAATAAAAAGATATGTAGCGATAAACCATAATCATAATCACACTGAACTATTATTATTATTATTATTTTTGGGTCGATAATGATCACACTGAACCTTGAGTAACCTTGTTTATGACTTTAACATCCTGACCCAACGACACCACACCCGGTCTCATATCTGCGGTTACGGGCGGAAAAACCCCTTGGTACGGAGGAGCGTGCACTACCCCACCACCCGGCACAGTATAATAAACCTGTCTCCCACTCGCACTATCGTACGCCACCTGCGAGTACGGACCAACCGTATTATCCAGCATCCCACCTGGCCGAACCATTCCGAATCCTTCCGTATACGCGGGAGCCTTAACCGGCTGCTGCGCCGGCGCCAAGCTAGCCGGAATCGCCGCTTTAGGCGGCGGAACACCGCCATAAACCGGTGCTTCACGGTAATTATCAGAACCCATTTGTTGCACTGCGTAGTATCCCTGAGTGGCCGGAGGCCGCATAACTGGTGCATGATAGAACGTCCCCGGCGCCGGAATCATATGAACCGACGGTTCCCCTCCGCCGGACGTTGCCGTAACCGCCGGCGGATAAGCCTCGCCGGAAACATGTTTTTCAGGCCAATAACCCGGTGCGCTTGCCGGAAAATTCGCTGGCGGGAACTTCTCGGGCATTTTCTGAACGTAGTAATCACCGGCAGGGTAATTATCCTCGTTCTTCCTCCGATACGAAGCTTTCTCGTTCTCCGCAATTTGCAATTGATGCAACTGGCGCTGAATCGCGCTTGGATCCGAAACCGCAGGGTTAAAATTCAACCGCGACCGGTACTCCGGCTGCGGCGCCACAGGCTCCGGCAGCGGATCATTAAATTTGACAGAAACCGGTGGTGGCTGAGGAGGCGGAGGAGCAGGGACGGCGACGTTTTTTTCGAGAGCGAAGAGAAAATCGACGTTATTAGGTTTGATAACGGTATCAGGTGGAGCAGAAGCAGGTGGAGGCGAAGGAGGAGTATCGGAAGGAAAGAGGAATAATCGCATGCGGGAGGGTCTAGCGGAAGCGCGGTAGAGGCGATCGTACTCGTGCATCATGTGGTCAAGGTCGTCGTCGTTGGTGACGGAGATGAGAGCGTCGAGGTCTTCGCCGGGGAGCTGGTACTTGAAGGTGATGTTGTTGTCTTGGGCGTCGCAGAGGGCGGAGAGTTTGGCAAGCATGGCGGGGAACTTGATGGAGCGGTCGACGGCGAGGATTTTGGTGTCGCCGCCGACGTAGGAGAGCTGGTTGTCGTGGGAGCGTGGGTGGATCTTGCCGCCATAGCTGCAGATGAACTTGGCTTTGTAGTTTTGGTGGTCCCATGGAGGAGGGTTCTCGAAGTCGATCTCTCTGGAGCGTGGAGAGGACTCGCCTGAATCTGGATACGATTGGTATGAGTAGTTCTCCTTCATCTTTCTTCTTCTTTGGACCACTTCCTTCTCAAGCTTCCATTATGGCACTATGCTATCCTTTTTATTTTCATTTCTTCTCAGTTCTTAGCTTTGCTTTTCAAATACTATCTTAAATTCCCGTCATATTTTATCGGAAAATGATAAAAATATTTGATGATCATCCCAGTTAACCTATCAACACCTAAAAAGAAAAAAGAAAAAAAAATGATATTGTGTGTAATATGATAAGAAAATAAAAAAAAAATAAACGACATTGATAAAATATTTAAAATTAAAAAAAATACTGTAAATGTTAATACTATTATGTTGGAGGAAGAGGAACTGCAAGTGCTGCGAGTGAAATTAATATCTAATTAGAAATTCAGTTGAATTTAGTTAAGATAAGAAATCCAGTTGAATTCTACGTTAGATTAGGCATAACCACTTCGTTCTTTATGATTGGAGTTGTGTGCCTTGAAAGGTTGGCATCTAATTAGTCAAATTACTTGTTTCTTGTCCAGGTAAATGTTAATACTATTGTAAATACATATTATCTCCATTTCATAAGTATTGATGTTTTATTCTTTTTTTTTATCTTAACATAATATTAATATTTAAAGTCTAATGAAACATTATTTGAAATTTGAGATTCTGTTGCAGAAATTAAGAAATTAATCTAGTATGTTAGATTTCATATATTATACTATAAAATTTTAATATATCTCTTGTTTTCCATTTTTAATTATATTCTCTCATGTATATTTCTCTTATTTTTCATTCGATAATAAATAGTTAAACATATAATAAAAAATATTTTATTAATATTATAAAATGACAAATAAAATGGAACAATTATTTTTACTAAAATGTCAAAATAATATGATAGAGAAAATATTAAATAAGAATATTTTGTCCAAAGATAATGGTAATATTTTATATTTATTGAATATTTTTATCCCTGTGCATTATCATGGTTATAGGAAGGAGGTAATAATTGATGGTGTGTGAGCTTGATCAATGTCTTCATTAGGTGAAACCTACTGAATTGATTAGGTGAAAGCTACATGGAGTCGAAGTTAAAATGGAGAAATTTTGTGCTCTTGGATAGGAAAAGTTGAAAACCTATGTATAAAAGTGCATTTTAGGAATCTATTTTTTTAATATGTTTTTTAACTCAATTATTTTTATTATTTAAAATTATCAAAACTATTAATATAAGGAAAAATGTGTGTTAATTAAATAAGAAATTAAATTCATGTCATTTTAAAACTTATTGAAAATAATGTGTAAAGAGTATATTAATAATATTTATCAGTTTTTTTCATTGGATAATTGTATAACTCAAACTAATTCAATTAATTGGATCGAAAAACTCATAACCTGACATATAATTGATAGTACAAGTACCAGTAATTTTTAAAGCAAGAGGGACCATTACCTTTCTGATAAATACAAAAGGATAATGCGGGTTTCCCCAACCTATACGATACCACTGCACAAAGACCGAATAATTAAATTAACTGTGTCTATATTTAATAAATTCGCCTAAATATCCTGTTAAATGAGTTAACTCACGCGTCGGTCGACATAATATATATATTTTTTTTCAATTTTTGTAAATTGTTACTCACTTTTCACAATTTTTTTCTAATTTAAAATATTTTTTGAGAAATTTAACTGTTGTGAATTAATGGATTGGTTTATGAGTGATAAACTGAACCCATTTAACTTATAAATAATGCGAATCAGTTTACATAAACCTACAATTAAATTGATTACTACTTATTCCTAACGTTTAAGCATGCAGTTTTGTGGACCAAGCGGTGAGCTGAAACATATAAGAATAACATACGTACTACGTGGCTGCGAAATATGCTCCTTTGCTTTGCTAAAAGGAAATCTTATTGTTTCCGTTTCCAGCGGGCACTCTTGCTATCTGCAAATTGCATTATAAAAAGGAGGTGGGGCTAATTTCACTTCCGAAATGAAGTCAAAGTCAAGTTAATGCAATCGTAGTATACAAGAAAATAAGTTGTTTATTGTTGATTGAAGAATAAATGATAGGATTTATGATTAAATACGTACGCATATAATATAATGTAATAATAATTATTTACATATGATCTCACCTGTTATGCGCGCAGATGGCGGCCATGACTCTCTGATTCAACAACGGTGATGACGCAAATAAGAGGTGTGATTGGTGCTGTGAGCAGGTTAGTGCTAGCTTTAGCTAGAGATGGGATAGAAATAACATGTGAAAAGTCTAAGGATAAAAAGATTCACAAGTGTACTACTAGCATGCCCATTTTTGGAATTTTACGCATTGTTTTTATATTTATAATTTATTTTATTCTTATTCCAACTGTTCAATCAAATTTTCAGCTACTAAAACAAATTATAAATTAACCTAAATACTTTATCAAATATATGTAATATAATGAATTTTATATCATAATATATTATATTGTTATTTAATTATAACTTTTTATGCTCCCACAACTATTGTTTAAGTTGAATAATTTATCCAGCGGTTGATTGCATCAAGTTTGATGATAACATTTAACTCTTTTTTTTTTATGTATTTTCCTATTCATTCTATTTAATTAAATAGGAGTAATTTTTTTTTAAAGATAAACGGTGAAGATATTTTCCTATTCATTCTATTCAACAACTTTCCTCTTTCTTCTACTACATATTTGGTCAAATTAGCTTAGAACTAGTTTTTTTTTTTTATTGTAAAAAGTTAGCTTAGAATACGAAAATATCAACATTAATATATTTTTCATTCTCCATACGTACAGAAATGGCAAAAAAAAGGACATTATAAGATATTTTTCTTTATCTGAATTCTAAAACTCTTTACTATTCAATTTTTTGTCCTATTGATTCTATAATAAGATATTAAATATCACAGCATCAATACATTTTTTATTATCTAAATGTATTGAAAATCAAGTTGAAAGGACATAGTAGTCATTATAAATCTCTTTTTGCTACAAGTCAATAACATTAAAACTCCTCATGCTTTCTTATTAATTTTAGGTTTAATTATATTTTTTATTCCTTTAGTTTATATCCATCACCCCTATTTTGACTCCTTCCACTCCAACCAAAAAAACTTTAAAGGAGTTTATAAGTTTATATCAATCCAACTAACTAATTGAGAATTCAAGTCAAACCAATTAAATTGGTTTGTTTTTTTTTTTTTTCCTTCAACTTAATTGGGTTCAAATTCAATCCGAATCAACCAATATTTTATTTCACTGTTTTCTTGTTGTTTAAACTTTACCCTATATTTTGTTTTGGGGAAGGGAAAAGGGAAGAAATTTGAAAATATCAAAATGATGCTTGCTTGCTATTTTGATTCTTCCTATTTTAGCGACTATGCTTGCCATTTGCTATTTTGATTTTTCCTTTTCGTTTTACTTCTTTTGTTTTGTTTCTTTTGAGGATCCAGGATTGGTTTGGTGATGTTGGCAGTAAGGATTGAAGGGTTTGGTTTGCTTATATTGAGAATGTTATATGGTTAACATGACATGAGCAAAACATTTTTATTTTTATTTTTAGCTATAAAAAATTGTTTAGTCTTATTAAATGATTATGGATGTAATTTCTGACGATTTTTAATAGTTAGAAAATAAAACGGCTATAAATATTTAAAAATTAATTATCAGATCATTATTTAACAGAAAACATGACTATATAAATAAAAAATTAAATGAAAAAATATTTTAAAAATTAAGAAAGGTGAAATAAAAGTTTAAAATTATATATGTTTGTTGTAAAAGATATGTTATATTTTTTCAAGAAAAATAAAAAATATGTTAATAATATAAAATTATTTTATATGATTATGAAACTCCTTTCTTAATCCATTACAAAATGTATTATTGCATTTTAAAATTATTCATAAGTAGCATTATCACACCTATTAAATATAAATTCCCTGCATTTTGAGGACATGGCATCAAATGAATTAAGAAAGATGGAAGCTCAAGTTATTAGTCAACATGAAAATTAACAATATATAGAAACTTTAGGAGTTGGTAATATATAGACTTTGCTCATTGTATAAAGTTAATTAGAACAATGTTCGTACAAAATATCTCCAAGTAAGAGTTACCTAATATTTATTTAGGAAGGGTTTTTTTTTTCAATATTGATTCTTTTTCCATTTCTTAAAAATTAAGCAGAGCAAAATACACGTTACGATAATACTATATTAAAGTTTTGGCATACTGAATCAACTTTTTCACAATTTAAAATGTAAATATAATTCATTTCATATTGGTTCGGGATATTTGATTTTTTATTAACATTTTTTTAAGCATATAAATAGTCTATACATTATGAGTCTAATTTTACATTGTGAACTAATAAAATTTATTAGCAGCATAATTTTTATAATAACTAGGGGAAGACCGTACTTCTCTAAATTTTTTAGATAATTTAAAAAATAAAAGTTAAATATAGTTAATAAAAAAATGATAGAATAAAAAAACTAATAATATAAAATAGTGGAAAATTAATGCAAGTTAAAAGAAAAAAATTTAAAATTTAAGAATAAAATTATTCAATGAAATATGTACACCAAAGATAATCTTATTATTAATAGTTATAGATTATGATAAAAGTTGTTACATTATTTGTTGTAATAATGATTTATGATTGTTGTTGATATTCACTATGTAAAATATTTTTATTATATATGTTTGAGTGTTAATATTCATGTTTAATATTATATTTGAGTATACAATTCTTAAAATTCACTATATATATATTTTTATAAAAAAAGAGTTTAGATATAAGTGTTTATATAATTAACCAATCACATCTCGTGTGATATGATTGAATGATTTTGTATAATTTTTTTTGGAATTATTTATTTTTCTTATAATTTATTTTATAATAAATAATTAATCTTAATTATTAAATATCAAGAAAAATATATGATATGAATAAGAATTACTCTTAAAATTTTAAAATTAGTGAATTCATTCTCATAAAAAGATATTGAAACAGAAATCTGAATTTTAAGTATAATCTTAAATTAATTATGAATCTCACAAGTGTTTTTACACCCACAGGTAGCTAGTAAATTAGCTTAGTAGAAGATTTTAATGGAGAGAAGGATAGTCAGAGAGTTTGTTGGCTCTCACTTCCAAACAAATGAAAAACTTTATTACTATCACTTAGTAGTTTACTTCTTCATAGCTCGCATCTCTATTCGCTAGGTTTGCGTTCCGCAATTTCAATTTCTAACTTCGTTTTTAGCTTTTGTGTTTTCTTGTTTCTTCGGCGATTCGAATTTATTTGTTTTTATATTTTCTTTTAATAATTTGAATTCAATTAGGAAGCTGAAAGAGAAGGATCATTCATCAGTGTTTCGCGATCTCTGAAGAAGATGGGGAAAAAGCGTGTAATGACGCCAGCCAAGGACGTTGACTTATCTTCCACCAAATACAAACGTGAAGTTGTGCAAGGTAATTTCACTCGCTTGCTTTTTCTGCAATTAAGTTAAATTTCCAGTTTCTACTACTTACTGACTTTTTTTTTTTGCAGCTCCGCATTTGACTGGATTTGTATTTAGGTTATTTGTGAGGATAATTGAAGCTCCCCTGATAGGTCCTATCATTATGAATATTTTGAAGAAGGAAAATAAAATGGATGAGGTGTGTGTTTTGTTGCTGAAATTAGTGACCACTGTCCTGTATCCTGTATTCTAATGTCATGGTTAGCTACAGGTGTTTTGTTTCAGTTGCTGTGTCATTATGATTTATGAATAATACCTGAGTGGTGTGGCGTGTGAACGACAGTAACATAGTGAACTGACTAAATGTTGTCTGTTTTTTTTCTTTTTCTTTATGATTATGAACAGATACTGCGCCACACTGTGATACCCGAGGAACCCATGTTTAAACCTGAATATCCACCTCAAGGTGGTTTCCTCTCCTCATTTGTGAATTGCTTCTTGTCAATATGCAGTCTGTGTTTAAATTGCAGGTGGTCTTATATGTTGGATATACTTAAATTTGAAGTTCTTTGAGATGATTATACTAGGATAGGAGGAACAAATTCCCTTACAGACAATGAAAATTAATAATTGTGTCAAATTATTTGCATTTCATTTGATTATTTGAGGATGCTTGCTTATTATATAATCCATCCTGATGTCTGTAACATTAATTTAGAAATGGAGCCTGGTGTTGTTGTCCTTGAGGAAGATGGGAGACCTGAAGATCGAGTTGAGTCTGCCCTGAAGTGTCTTCCACATTATGATGTTGCTGAATTATGGGAAAATTCATCTGCATCTTTTCGGTACTGGAAAATACGTGACTATGCTCATGCTTATCGATCTAGAAAAGTAACCCCATCCATGGTATGCAGCATTTAGTTGTTAGCAACTCTCTGTACAGATTTGTCTTCTCTTAATTCAAATTAAATTGTAAAATGAATCAATTACACTTTGAATATATAGGTTGCTGAGCGCATCATCTCAATTATAGAGGACAATGGAAGAAATAAACCTCCTACACCACTATTGATATCGTTTGATGCTGCAGAAGTCCGGGAGCAGGCGGCAGCATCTACTCAGAGGTTTGAAGCAGGTAATCTTGTATGATTCGGATGCTTACAGTCTAAATCTTTCACACATGATTATGTTGAGACATGGGGTGAATAGACAGACAATTATCCAAGTTATATTCTTGGACTTTGATTATGTAGGAAATCCATTATCGATATTGGATGGAATTTTCATGGCCATCAAAGATGACATAGATTGTTATCCTCATCCATCTAAGGGTAAGTAAATCTTAGCATCTTACATGGATGCATGAGGTAATTGAAAAAAAAAAACTTTGAATTTTCTTCTGATGATGACAGGTGCAACTACATGGATGCATGAGGTACGCACTGTAAAGGAGGATGCAGTCTGTGTATCAAGACTGCGTACCTGTGGTGTCATATTCATAGGGAAAGCAAATATGCATGAGTTAGGCATGGGTACAACAGGAAATAATCCTAATTATGGGTAAGCTTATCATATATTGTTAATTTAAATCTTGATGTCACTATCAACATAAAGATCTCTGCTTGCTTTGTGTGTGTGTGTGTGTGTTGGGGAAGGGGGCGGGTCACGGGTGATATTAACAAATTTCTTTGTATTTTCATTCATTCATTCACTTCATTCATCTTGTTGATCAGAAACTTAAGAACCATTACTGAAAGGAAAAAATGTTATATGGCAACATGATAGACTCTTTCCCATAACAAAGGTTTATTGCATAAGATATGGAAGAGTAGCAAGGGATTGCACAGTCTTGTATACAATGAAGAGAACATGGGTAAGGGGATCTGCCAATGTGACAGCTGGGGGAAGAAAAGGGAATCTGTTAAAGGGATTAAAAGGAATGAAGGGATTGGGGTTGGGGTGGTAAACAGGAATTGAGTGCGGGATTAGATATGAGGTTGCAGGTCTCACAAATGATCTGTGTTGTCTTTTCATCTTTGTTATCTGCTATTTCTTTCTCAGTTTTCTGCAATTACTTGGTCCAATTCCCTAGTTTGTGTGATTTGAGAAGTAACTTCTATAACGGGGACATGTGTCAAAAGCCTTTAGGAAATTAAAGGAGTTTTTCTCACCATTAGTTACCCTGAATCTCTTACATAACCTTGAAAACTGTTTTGGTTTGCTTGTATTGATCTTGTGTTCTTCATCACAATCTTCCTTTGTTGATTATTCAACTGAATTTTCTTGAGTTGCAGAACTACAAGAAATCCTCATGCACCTGACAGGTATACTGGTGGATCTTCTTCAGGTCCGGCTGCAATTGTGGCTTCTGGACTATGTTCTGCTGCATTGGGAACTGATGGTGGAGGTTGAGCAAATCTAATGTATTAAACTGATTATTTGGCTCTATTTTCTCAGTATAACTTATTTTTGAAAATTTTGGAAAAGGGCAGGTTCAGTCCGTATTCCTTCTTCCCTTTGTGGTGTGGTGGGATTTAAGACAACTTACGGGCGGACAAGCATGGAGGGGTAATTTCTTGCACTATGTAATGGATCAATCATTACCAGCTCTTTATATGTACTATTTGCTCCTCAAGAAAATGTTTTTTTTTACCACATTGTAGGATCAATCGTAGTGTTTGGCCAGCTAAATTTGTTATGTCTGGAACACTTCCATTTTTTTTTTTGTTTTTATTTACAGGTCATTATGTGATTCTGGGACTGTGGAAATTATTGGACCCATTGCTTCAACGGTGGAGGATGTCTTGCTAGTGTATGCAATGCATATTTCTCTCTCTCTTTGATCTTCCTTTTTTTACTCTTTCATTTTACTTGACTGCTCTCAACTTTACATGTACATGTCTGCACTTCTAGTTGTTTGGTTTAGTTAATTGAGTTTTTGATATCAAGTATAAAACCTGTATCACTATGGCTTGCTTCTTGAACCTATATTATATAACAGATCTTTTTGGTCCTAATGATTCAGGTATTCTGCAATGTTGGGTGCATCACCTGCAAATAGAATCAGTTTGAAACCGGTATATTTTTTTCTTTGCTGTGGGGGTGGGGGGATCTAGTTCTTTAATCCTACAGTTGATATTCTTCTGAGTAATAAGAAAATTGTTGAGATTGAAAACCAAAAATGTTGACAATATGACCAATGTAATTGTGGCCTCTTTCGGCTGCCTTAATTGCAACCTTTGGAGGTGTGTTTAGTCCCACCTAAATTGCCAAGAGATACCAATGTAATCCTTATAAGACTTAGGTAAGTTCTCTTCTCACCTTAAAAACCGGTTTTGTTGGGATGAACCCTATGCCCAAATTCTAAGAATGAACTACAAAGTTGGTTTTGTGAGGTCGAGTTAGTCTATCAAAGTAATTTTTCATTAAATAAAGCCAAGCAGTTCTTGGAAAAATCTTTACCAGGATCTAACTTTGGAACATGGACGTCAGTCATTTAAAAGGACTGACTGAGAAGGGGATGTATCGAACCTAGGACAATAAATTACCCTCTGACATTTGGTAGTTTTCCTACCCAGCCATAACAAAGTAAGCCTGCTTCCATAATTACATATTATGTTCTAAAAACCATTTGTACTGCTACTCTTTATAAACCAGAGGCTCTTTTAGACCTCTTATGGATGTGTACATGACAAAGACAAACTACTAAACCAACTTTTATTCAGTTATTCTATACTGTATTCTCTATACAAAACTTTGCCATTCTTTAGTAAGTACGATGCATATAATTTTGTGTTTATTGTAGTCACCACCTTGTTTGCCAAGTCTGTCATCCAACGATAATTCAAATGCCTTGGGATCTTTAAGAATTGGAAAGTACACCCCGGTAATCACCTTATCCTTTCAAAATATATTTTTTGTGCAGTTTAATGTCACACCCTTTTTATATATAATATATTTATTCTTGTGAAGTGGTTTAATGATGTGCATTCAACTGAAATCTCTGATAAATGTGATGAAGCACTTAATCTGCTGTCAAAGGCGCATGGTTGTGAAGTAAGTTCATCATTCTATCATGTAATGCATTTTATTTCTAGATAAGCATGATAGATTTAAACAGGGCTAAGTAGTGTATATTTCTCTATTATTTGAAGATGATAGAAATTGTTATACCAGAGCTTCTTGAGATGCGAACTGCCCATGTTGTTTCCATTGGCTCTGAATGCTTATGTTCACTGAATCCTGATTGTGAAGACGGGTATGTTTGAGTATATATTGAAAGTTAATACTGGTAACTTCATTTTGTGGTCCAATTCTTAAAAGACATCCTTCTAATCTATTATTCAAAGTGGTTAATATTAGACGGTGGCTATAAAAATTTATGGTGATTTCCTTTATTTCTTTGCTTTCATAGGAAAGGTGTAAATTTGACATATGATACTCGTACAAGTTTGGCACTTTTTCGGTCATTTACAGCAGCCGATTATGTTGCAGCCCAATGTATTAGGTGAGACGAGAGTTGATAATAAGTATAACAAATTTGTGGCCCTTTATTTAAGCATTTCTTACTGATGACCTTGGAAAATGACGTTACAATTTTAAAAAATAATTACTGTCACAGATTGTCTAATGTATACCAAAAAATTGTGTATGTAGCTTCTAAAATTTATGGTAAATGTTTCAGACGAAGGAGTATGTATTACCACTTGGAGATTTTCAAGAAAGTGGATGTCATAGTAACACCGACCACTGGGTATGTATACCAATTTGGTAGAGTACTCCTTACTCATGCACTGTGCCAAATTAAGTTCAGTTGATCTAATGTGGGTTACTTTTATAATTCTTTGAATGACTTTGAAATTAGTTTTTACAGTCTGGATAACAGTATATAACTATATATGTTTTCTGGCAGTCGTTAATAATTTATTGGTATGAAATCTACTTTGCCTATGGAAATGGATTTTTAACAAAATTCAACTACATCGTCTTATTTTGGAAGTATGGTTTTGCCTGTGGAAATGGATTTTTAAAAAATGGCTGGAATAATTGATATGGAGTAACTGCACCTGAACTGTTTTTTGTTTGTAACAGCATGACAGCACCCATAATACCTCCCAGTGCTCTTAAAAGTGGTGAAACAGATATGCAGACTACAGGTAATGGATTAGCTTCACCTTTAGGGTATTATTCTTTAATGATTTGCAGTGCAGCATTATAATTAACATTATATCCTATGTCCCATACTATTGATACTTGTGCATAGGGGTGAGCAAAAACCACTTTGGGAAAAAAACCGAACCGAACCGGTTCCAAACTGGTTTAAGCAGTTTGGTTTTTAAACCAAATTTGAGAATTGGTTTTTAAAACCAGTTTAGAACAAAACTGGTTTTAAGGACTGAATTGGTTTCAAAAATTGGTTAGGGGACTGAACTGGTTTCAAACTAAGTTTAAACTGGTTTTAAGAACTGAACCGGTTTTGAACTAGTTTACAAACTGTTTTTTTCTTTAAAAAAACTATTCCAATTTTAGAAAAAAAACAATTCAGTTATTAAGTGAACCGAAACGGTTTTAAAACCAGTTTGGTTCAAACCGAACTTATTTGAGAAACCAGTTCAGTTCGAACAAAACTTATTTGAGAAACCAGTTCAGTTTTATTTAAACAAACTGGTTCGGTTAAAAAAACTGGTGCAGTTCGGAAACGGATAATTTCGAACCAGTTTATATGCACACTCCTACTTGTGCACTCTGATAATTTAAAAGGATAAAGTAAAGTTTTTTTAAGTATTTTTGGTGTTCTCCAATTAAAATTGATATTTAATCTCAGTAACTAATTCTAACTGTTGATGTGGACCTTAAAAGTTACTGAGGTGAAATTGTAATTTTGATTGGAAAACAATATCAAAAGTATCTAAAACTGCACTTAAGTCTTTGTACTAATATAATTAAATGAGTATATGTAAATGGACAAATTTAAATCAAGTTCCTTTTGTATCCTTGTTATTAAGTTTTCAAATCAAAAGATGACACATGGATGATTTTTCTAACATTAAATAGCCTTCATTAAGAATCTCCCAGAATTAAAAAAGAAAAAAGCAAAACTACTCGTCACTATTTAATTTGAGAACTTGATAATAAGGATATTAAAAATGAGGAATTTATCAAAGTATTGTCCAAAGTAAACTTGTCCGTTGATATAAACATGAGTTAATGATCCCTGGACTTGTAAGGTCAACAAAAGAGTCAAGTGAAAGTTTGTACCTAAATATTGCCCTCACACTTTGAATCCAGAATCTATTTTATCATGATTGGCAGAATTTTAAGTGTCATAATATTGGTGGCAATTATTTATACTGAACATTATGGTACTCCATTCGATCAGGACTTAGCACAAAACATCATTAAAAGTTTTGGATTGGATCTGTTATCTGTATCGAGATACTGATCTCTTGATTCGTTTTTCCTTATTAGAAGAACATAATCATTCATGACCGATCTAAGTAAAATGTCATGCAATGCTTACGACAACTCTTCCTATTATGTAATAACTTATCTTTTCATATGTTAACTCAAAACTTGTTTTTCAGCTAACCTTATGCAGTTCGTTGTTCCTGCAAATCTTTTGGGATTCCCTGCCATTTCTGTCCCGGTTAGTGAGAGTGAAGTAAATCAGTTACGAATAGTGTTTGTTATTTTGTTCTGAAGAACACTTGAGTTAAATGCCATTGTTATAGTTCATAGAATGATATCTAGTTAGTTTGAATAAATTTCTCAACACGTATTTACAGAAGAAAAAAAAATGAATCAACAAAGTAAAATAAATTAGATAAGTTGAAATCAACTTAAACTTATTTTGTCTTCTCCATAATAAATTTATAAGGACTGTTTTGTAAGTTTGGAATCTAATATTTATCTTAATTGAAAAGTTTCGATAAACCAGATGTTAATCCAAACTAGACATTGATCCTATACTGTTAATTCATTTAACTAACATGTTTTTTTCTATAGGTTGGTTACGATAAAGTAGGACTTCCAATAGGTTTGCAAATAATGGGTCGACCATGGGCGGAAGCTACTGTACTGCGTGTAGCCGCTGAAGTGGAGGTACGTATATTGTCTTGCATAAATGTAAAAAGTGCTGCTACTCCTATGAAGTTCCTCCCCGCTTTTTGTGTGATATATAACTTATTTTGTCACTCTTTCTATTATTATTATGATTATTTCTTTGGTAAAAGTTCTGCCTAATTTATTCAGAAACTCTGTGGTGAGTGGAAGAAAAAACCCGCGTCGTACTATGATGTTCTGAAGGCTAAATGAAGCTAAGATATTCTTGCTGGTTACGGTTTATAAGTAGCCTTTGCTGTTTTATCATTTGGAAATCGCTATCCATTTAGCAAATGCTGTGTGTGCTTTCATCCTCGGTGCATCTCATTTCTCCAAAGGATTTATGATTTGAGAAGTTCTTAGGAAATAAATCTGCATAGTAATAATTAAAGACAAAATAAAAAATTATTTAGAAAATCACGGGCGAAGGTAACTTGCTCGTCGTCAATATGTAGAAGGAGCTTCTTTCTTAAGAACTTCAAATATAAGATTATGTGCTATTGAAACAGAATGTTCAGCATTGCTCTTAAAGATAATAATTTTTTGTTATCTATTGAATTATATTTTCCATATTTATCACATCTGCTGCTCGTTAAGTAATATACTGAGTAATATACATCAATACCATATGACCATATCATTGTATGTTGTAATGACTGAGATTCTTGTATCCTTAGTAGAATACTTTGTTGGACAAGTATCCCATATAAAATATTTCCTGTTGCAGACAAGAAGCATAATTTGTGAAATTTGAAATAATTATGCTAGATTGCCCGAGTCAGGATGAAATATCTACAGAACCTTGTTTCTTTTTTTTCCTCTCAGCGTTTTTATGGGCAACATCACTAGAGGAGAGGTCCTTCACGAAGGCATCTTGCCTGATTTTTTGTGATTAAAGCATCCTATCCTGTCACACTACAAGTTAGGAATAAATCATAAAAACCCTGATTGAGGTGCAAG
This sequence comes from Glycine soja, assembly GCF_004193775.1. Classification (NCBI taxonomy): domain Eukaryota; kingdom Viridiplantae; phylum Streptophyta; class Magnoliopsida; order Fabales; family Fabaceae; genus Glycine; species Glycine soja. Next base: position 4,696,466 of record NC_041016.1, read on the forward strand.
GGAGCTCTTAAAAGTTGTTTTTGAATGTATTCGTACACATCAACATGACCACGGAGCGAAGCTCGCAATTGGCAAAGCTGCACAAATATTATTGAAACCGGTCAGTTATTTCCTACTATACAAAAAGGAGGGTACCACTGAACATATCACAGCGGCGGTTACAAAAACGTAATCCAAAAGTTTAAGAATTTAGGCACCACATGAAACAGCATGCAAGATCCCAAAACAGCTGGAACAATAAGAAATTTTTGAACTAATGCACAAAACTGGTGAGGACTAAATTGTATTTATGTAATCCATGAAGAAACAAGATGTTTTCATCTAAAAAGAATCGCGCATAAATAATCAACTCTGTTGGCTCAAAAGGATGTGAATAGCAAATAACTACATGGAAGGCATCGGCAAACTTGCGGCTTCGATAATTCTTTCTTCTCCAAGGGATGGCTGTGGTTTACAAAGGCACTAAGAGTATGAAACAACAATGCTCTATCCGTCACAATTGCTATCTCCTCTTTTCTTGTCCCCAACCTGTGACGAAGTGAAAAATAAAGTTCAAGAGTCTCAGAAATGAACCCACACATATTTGACAACAATTTCCAGTATAGCGGATAATATAGGTTGGATCTAGTATTGTAGTAGTCAAGTCTAATCTAGCAATTAGGAGGGGGGGTTAAAGTTCGGCTAATTAAAGCAAGGGGAACAAAAAGAATAAAAACTAAAATTTCCCAGTAACTAAATCGTACCAGTTCATGAACTTCCGCCCTCTGGCTGCAAGTTCTTCCTTTGTTTCTCTAACATCGGCCTTCCACCATGTATCCTCATTACTATCAATCTGGAAAGAAAAGAAAAAGGTGACTTGGCAAAAACCCAAAGAGAACAAATTATAATTAGACCCGATTTTTGTACAGCTAAAGAAAAATGTTAGCCGTCTTCTATGAAATCATAAACCACAAGGATGCATAGCATGATAAAATCTAGGAACTTGCCAGTGAAAAATCAATTGCAGGAAATAGAGATTGATACTCGCTGATGCTTCTCCTTTTGTCGCAGGGACGAACTCCCTGCATGAGAAAACACAGAAATCTGTAAGGGTCCATATGTTGACATCAATACAAGCTTAGGAAGTTATATATAAAAAAAATGTATTGTCTTTAAACATAAAATACAACTTCTGACAATATTGTGGTGGGGGAAAGAAAATGGAGCAACATTTATCTTTTATTAGTAATTTTATGTACATCCCAAATTAAAATTTAATTTGTGATTTCATATTTTTATACATCAATTATTCAACGATCTTGAAAAATTGTTAGATCATAGCTCCACAATTGCTGTTCAGAATTCAGACCATTTTATTGTAGCCATTCTTGTTGGCCCATGATGCCATTAATCTCAAACTTTTATTTTATAGAAAAATATCAAAGTTTGTTTTGAACAGGATACTTCACAATTATGTTTTATTCAAGTCTTTATTAGAAATAAAAAAATAAAAATAATTTTATTCAACTTGTGTAAATGCCCACTAGCAACAACTTCTGCAATTTGACTAAAGTTTGTCAAGCCTTTTTTCTGTTATGTCTGCAAGCCTTAAAATTGTGGCCTAGCTAGATTAAAACTATACGTCAAACAGACCAATAGAGTTAGAAAACAATATAATTAGAATTATCATTTTTCGAAGGGGATTATTAGCGGACAAACATTCAGAGTAGAAATAGATAGGCAAGAATTTGAAATTCATGTCTTAAAATTGAAAGTGGAGTTGTGTAAAGTTATACATTTGTGTGCTGTCTTAAAATTCATGCCCCCTTTTAATTACAACATATCCATTCAGAATCGGTAGATTTTTACAGTTTAAGCAAATTGATAGGTTGCAATTCAATTTTTGTTCCCTAATTCTTTGGATGCTGCTTCGGTGGATCTTCTGTTTTTACAACAAATATAACCTGAACGTGATTTTGACACACACAAACATAAACTATGCGAATGCGAAATTTGCGTGCGCATTGGAAGATAAGGAAAAGGAAATGCAACGTGAGTGAGTACCGGTGTTAAGAGCTGAAATGGAATCCTAGCATTAGAGGCCTAGGAACCTCCAGAACAAGGTGAGGGAAAAGAGATTTTATTTCTGCTTATCCATTAGAATACATCATTCCTATATATATAGAATTTCTGCTAACAATTTCTAACGGATTTTGGAATGGTGTGCCTTGGAGGAAAAACAAATGCAATTGCAAGGGAGACAATCTTCAATAGAATGTGCTACTCAGCCGACAAGGAATCTAGGGACCACTACTCAGCTGTCAGCTCACCCACTATTTGCTAACGAAATCCTTGAGGTAATATGGCTTGTTGATTTCCCTTTTTGGCCTTCTGTCCTCTTCCTTGTTTGATTCTGCATTTCTACTTGGTTCTGCATCTTCTAGTTCTTGACCTTGCTGCTCCCTGCTTCTGATCATAACAACCGGAGAAGCAGAGAGCGGAAAGAGGAGAAAGAGAAGGTGTGAAAATGCGCGTAGAGAAGAGGAAAAAGATGAGATGCTGCAATTTAGACTCACTGTGATCATGCTCATGTTTATGGCACCGACTAGAGCTTAGTTTCGTTCCCTTTCTCTTTATGCTTACTTGCAAAATGAGTCTTCCTATTTTTTCTCATTTCATTAAATAGGTCTTTTTATTTTTTAATTCACTATTGGAGTTTTTTTATTTTTCCAAATTTACTATCGGAGTCTCCAATAAAAAAATTAAACATTGACTATTAGCTTAAAACGTTGACTGCCATGTGTCCACATATAATCAGTCGTTTAAGAGGTATTTTCAATTTACTCTCGACAGTAATTAGGTAAGGTAACTAAAAATTATCTTAACAACAACAACTTCTCGTCGCCGTTCAAACCACGCATAGCGGTGGTGGTGTGCATCTTGACAACCATAATCTCCCTTACATTGCTCCTCCTCCTCTACATCAAATATTACAACGGCGGCATTACAGACAACAAAGGTGGAAGCTCGGCTTCATGAAAGGTGGCGTTGTTCGCCAGAAGGAAAAACTTCGACATTGACTGGTCCGTGGTGGAATTGTTATCGGCCTTCATACACGGAGCGCTGTGGGGACAATAAGAAGGACTTGTTGTGCCATCAACGTCTTAAGCTAATAATCAAAGTTTAATTTTTTCCTCTATGGACTCAGGTAATGAATTTGAAAAAACAGGAAGACTATGATAGTGAATTAAAATATAAGAAGACTGATTTAGTGAAATGAAAAAAATAGAAGAATTCTTTTTGCAATTAAGCGTTGTCGTTATGAATATAATTGTGTTTAATTTAATACAACAACTATCATAATTATTTCATCAAAATACAACAATTTACTTGGCTGCAGTGAACACAATCAAAATTAAACTGTTTTGAAATATCATTCTGAAATTTAAAGATGTTTTTGGATAATTTAATTGTATTAATTTAACGTTTTATAACATCATTAATATGTTTTTGTTAGGTAAACAATTATTCATAAATTTTATCGCAAAAGTTATTAAAAACAAGTTAGAAGAATTTATGAAAATGCCATGAATAATTTTGTTGATATAGTCTTAACTAATATTACAATAATAATACATATGTATTATTATTATATAAAGAAATTATTATGTGTTAAAATGAATTATATTTTATTAGTTGAAAGAACAGTATAATATCACCTTTTAACATATTTTATTATTTATTAAAAATTATAGTCATAAAATAGATTCTTCAATCTTTTTTGAAATTTTATATACTAATTTTTAATTAATAATAAATGAGTTTAATTTTTATGTATAGTGTAAAATAATTTAAATTATTTTAAAAATTAACAAATGAGTTATGATTGAGTAATGGTATAAATAAACATTGTAACAAAGTGTGGAAGAAAGAGTCCATCTATTTGTGTATCTGCAAAAAGGAAACCTACCCTTCAGTATTTTGTTGTAGCTTAGGCTTGGTTCGGACTTGGGAGAGCTCCAATTTGATCACTCCAAAACAAAAAAGATATCAATCCAATCCAATCCATCTAAATGGCTCTCAGAATTCACGTTATTTCCCCTTTCTTCTCAATCTCCACCACCTCCCCCGTCGCTCTCTCCAGCCGCCGAATCTCCTGCACCGCCGCCGGCGATGGAGGCATCAGCGACGCGGCCCTCGCATCGGAGTTGGCGGCGAGGGCCGCCAGAATGAACGCGCATGCGGCGAAGGCGGAGGAGGCCATGCGCAAGAGCAGAAAGCTCCTCTTCGGAGAGCTCTGCGAGTACATGGGCCTGGACGAAGACCAGGCCCAACACAAATGGAGCAACATGGATGATGACCAGAAATGTGTTCTCGTGAAAGGGTTTCTTAAAGAGTGGGGTTCTCATTTTCATCCCTTGTCCGCCAGGTCCACAAAAGAGATGTTGGAGGAATATCTGCGACAAGGAAACTCACCTCCCAAGCCAACTAATTCTTCTTTCTTCTTCGAGGGACTCAACAGAATTATTGGTTTTCCCTAGAATATATATTACTCCAATTAGTTGCTGCTGCTTTATTTTTTGAAACTTCAATTTGCTTCTTTGTAATTTTGAGACATTCACAATGAATTAGTGTTCATTATCGCTACTCTTTAAGTTTGTCCTGGAGAAGTAATTTCTTTTTATATTTGAGAGATCTTTTAAAAATAATATTTCCTCATAATAGGCTAAAACGAAACAAATTAACCCGCAAAATGGTAAGGACATAACGATTGATCTAAATTCATTTACTGTCAGCTGGGGCTGATGCAGCCTTAAAAAACCATTGCTACTGTATCTGACCGTTCTCTGTGTAACAAAATCCATTGTAATTAACTCACGTTTTGAATGATTCCATGCTAAGAATCATGACTGACCTTAATATAATCCCAGCAGTGGCTGCTGTCGAGCTAATTGCTTAATTTCAAATTAGCAGAGTAAAATCCAATTATCTAAAGACTAATAAGCAAAATATCAAGCGCAATCATACATAGCTGTATGCCATCATACCATAGAAGTTTGGATTTGTAGCAGTGAGATCATGGAAGCACCTGTATAATTCTTCAGACGGAGAAAAAGCAAGAACGGTAGAATGGACAGGATCTTTCAATTTTTATTTACTCGTTGGTCTTATCAGAATGTAAAGATTTTTAAAATATTTATATACAACCAGAAAGCTGTAAATGCTGTATTGCACAAATGAAATGTATGGAAGAGAGAAATACACAAACATCATTCAGAAATACAGCTGTTTGCAGTTTGCAACAGTAGCTTCGGCTGGACAATATGGACACTTGAATGTTCGGGTGCTGTTTTTTGATAGCTTCATAATTGATTGCTTGCAAAGGACATGCAAGCATGGTAGCAGCATTGGAGGATTTTCTTCACTTCCTTGATCCCTACTCACAGGGCAAACAAAAATCGAATGGAACTGAAATTCCTTACCCAATTCAACTGGCACAGGCAACTGCTTCATTTCCTGCCACTCCTGCTTCTTTGCTGCCATTACATTTGCCAGCTTTAACAGTATAGGCAACCCCTCAACTCCTGCTGCAACTGCTACACTCAGTGGGTTCTCATAGGACTGACCCAAGAGAGTGCAGAACTGTCGTGCGAGCTCTTCGGTTGTCATCTCCCAATGAATTGGGGACAACAGCTCAGAATAAGGAGAGCTCTCTAGCCTTCCTGCATACAAGAGGCAACCCATAAGCTTTGGGAACTCACCCTTGTTGAGGGAAGCAAAAGGAGCAAGGTAAGTTCGGGCATATTTTAAGGCATCAGCTCGGGTTCCATTTTGCAGGACCTCTACAAACTGCAGCGTGTGAATCTTAAGCTCAAGATTGGAACCAATCTGGACAAGTTTCTCTCGATTAGCAGACACCCATGTGAGAGCAGGCTGAAGGTTTCTCTCTCTCATAGCTCCAATAATCTGATGCATTTCCAAAAATTGAGATCTAAGTGCAGCTGCATCAGGCTCTCCAGCCTCATTTATGATGCTATCTCCAAGATCAAACAAACCTTGACGGTAAAAGTGGTTTGCAATTATCTGATCGACAATATGAGTATCAAAGTCCACATTTCTGTATGCCTTTGATATATCAGGGTTTAACAATTTTTCAAGGAGTTTTTGATACTTGGTAAGACTTATGTTCAATTCCTTATTAGATCCTTCCAACTGTTGAAGTGATCCGATAGCATTAAGCTTAAACTTAAGTTCTGTGAGAGCAGATTTCTGGTCAACAGGAGATGAGGGGTCATGTGGTGACTGTATTGTTGCCAATGCCTGCTCAATTTCACGCCCCACCTGGTCAACAACTTCTTGAGACTTGGAAGAGGATATTTTTTGCTTCTTGGTTACACGATCAAATGCATCTTTGATGCTACTCAGCTCCATCTTTATACTCAGATCACAAACTCCTACAGAAAATGTTATAAAAAGTTAGTCCAGTTCAGAAAGACACAACAAACTTTTTTTTTCTAGTGTAAAATCTAAGAGCGCAGCATTACACAAGAGGCACTGCACCAGCACAGAGCTATACACTATAGCAACCATTATAGTACCCAATTAACAATTGTTTGTAGTTACAACTTACAAGGCTTTATTAAGAACTACAGCCACAATCAATCCAAGAAGTTGAAACTATTTGCTTATTAGCTGGTTTCTCCACCAGAACTTTACCTTAGCTCAATTGATATTCGAGGGGAACAATAATTTCAAGCTGGTTATAAAACATAAATACAAAGAAAATACACGGAAGGAACCTACAAAAGATGCTGAAGGCCATATTTATTATTCAAAAATCACACAAAGCTCAATGCCATTGCATAGAGTTTGCACTCAGCCAAGTCTCGAAATAAGAATATCAGGGAATCTCAAATTGGATATATCTTTCTCTTCAGTTGTGTAAAAAGGCCTACTTAAACTATGGATCTAAGCTGAAATCTAAGATGATTGTCCATCTTTATTTATAATCCTGAATGAGGAAGCTCTAAGCTAAATGTTGTACAATCATTATCAGAAACACATATGGATGACATCAACCATTTTTTAATAGCTGTTTATTTTGCTATATCTTCCTCAAACAACTTAGAAAATAGAGATTTCATTCATACTGAATAATAAATCCATGGGTGAGCTATATACATGAGAAACCACAGTAGAATAGGAAATGAATTAGAAGTTAAATCCCACTATTTGTGGGATGCCCCAACTGACTAAGGAATAAAATTAATTAATTAAAGGAGACTAATGATAGAACCAACTGGTAAAAGGGTGAGAAAAGTGAAGAATACTCAAGAAACTGAAGAACTTTTATTATCTCAGCCCAGTTACAATTACTGAACAATTGAATACACTTCCTGGGGTTAATTCAAGAGTTACCTTAGCACCTCTCCACACTACCTATTAACACAATGAATGACTACCCTCTTCACCCCTCTTCCTATTTATACACATCATCACCCACTTTACTCACAAACTAACAAGGAGTTACCTAACACATTCTCAAAAAATAGTCTGTGGATCTTTCAAGCATGGGTTCAGACACAGGGTTCATGTTTAGATAGACAGTCATACTTAAGTGAATTTACCAACATGGTGTGGCATGGTTGGTAGATAACCTTGTCTCTAAAGCATGTGGTCATGGGTTTGATCCCTGGCTCATGCGTATAGAAAAAATTTTATAGGGAAAGATCAACTCCTTGGCTTTCGGCCGAGGGATACCTCGGTTCACACCAAAAAATATTCAAGTGAATTTTCAGGGGTATGATTGGACATAAACGTGTAGGAGGCTTTTTAGACAACTTGACAAGTCCAAATCCAGTATAAGTTCTCCTTATCTTCCTATGAATTCCTCTCTCCCCCCCCCCCCCCCCCCCGGAGATAAGCTTAAGAAGTTGAAGACGAGTTTAGTGAAAATAGGCTTCTTTTCATTGGATGTGTTAAATTCAATTTTGAGTTCCAAATTGGGATTTGGAAGTATGAGATTCTGGTGTGAGGTTTACAACGACTTGGGGTCTCTAACTACAACAAGTAACTTTTGTGGAATATGGTTCTCCCATGGTTCTTATCAACTGTATCAGTTTTTTACCATGTTTCTCTGCTACAAACATATGGAGCTAATGTGTGATAATCATTTAACCTTGTCTCTTTTCTAATCTAATCATTCATGAAATGACAAAACATATAGAGGTTGATTGCCATTTCCTGAACAAGAATATCCTTTCGAGCATCATCAAGACTGCCTCCATCTGCTCCAAAGATCAGTTTGCTAACATTTTCATTAAATCTTTATGGGGATCTAGGATAACATATATATGTGCAAGCTGGATGCATAATATATATGTGCTCCAGCATCAGGTGGGGTATAGATATGGAGAAGATATTATTGAAATACTTGGTATAATTAAGGAATATTAACCATTTATGCAATTGGGAAAGGTTAAACTATCACCTCTGTTATTTAACATTGCTGCTGAAGGACTTAATGGCCTAATGACCAATGCTATAGAGAGAAGGTTATATAGGGGATTCTTATCAGGCACAAACAAAGTGAAAATCAGCCTTCTCCAGTATGCAGATGAAACAAGATTCTTTGGGGAGGCAACTATGGAGAATGTTAGAGCAATCAAAGCCATTTTGAGGGCTTTTGAGCTTGCATCGGGCTTAAAAATTAATTTTGCTAAAAGTAGTTGTGGGGCTTTTGGAGTGTCGGATCAGTGGATAAGTGATGCAGCCAATTACCTCCACTGTAGCTTGATGTCCTTTCCTTTCACATATCTTGGCATTCCTATTGGTGCCAATCCGAGAAGATGTCAGACATGGGACCCTATCATTACTAAATGCAAGAGAAAATTAGCGAGATGGAAACAAAGACACTTGTCTTTCGGGGGGAGAGTGACTCTCATAAATTCAGTGTTAACATCCATTCCTATTTATTTTTTTCTCTTTTTTCAGGGTTCCTAAAAAGGTGGTGGACAAGCTAGTGAGACTACAAAGAAATTTCCTATGGGGTGGTGCATCTGAGCAAAACAAAATTTCTTGGATCAGATGGGAAACGGTGTGCTTGCCAAAAGAAAATGGAGGTTTGGGGTTAAAGACATCTGCTCTTTAAATATATCATTGCTGGACAAATGAAAATGGAAGTTATTTCAGAATCAAGGGGAATTGTGGGCCAGGGTACTTGAATCAAAGTATGGTGGTTGGAGGAGGCTAAATGAAGCACCGAGAGCCATTAATGAATCTATATGGTGGAAGGATCTGAAGATTCTATCTCAACATCCACAGCAGGGGCAGCTGTTGAACGGTTCGATATTGTGGAAGGTTGGGTGTGGGGATAAATTTAAATTTTGGGAGGACAATTGAAAAAGGGGAGATAATCAATTATTAGAGAAGTATACTAGGTTATACACCATATCGGCTCAGCAAAATCAATTAATTCAGCATATGGGAGTTTACAAAGACACAGGATGGGAATGGGATCTCAAGTGGCGGAGACCATTGTTCGACAGTGAGATAGATCTGGCGGTTTCATTTATAGAAGAAGTGGAGGGGTTCAGAATTCAGTCTCACATTGGTGACCAGTGGGGGTGGGAGGCAGACCCAAGTGGACAGTATTTGGTTAAGAGTGCATACAGTGTGCTTAGACAACACGTATCAGAGGAGGCCCATGATGAAGAGTTCAAGGAATTATGGAAGCTTAAAGTTCTGTCTAAAGTGGCTGTGTTTGCATGGAGGTTACTCTAGGATAGGCTACCAACTAGAGACAACTTGAGGAGGAAATAGATTGAGTTGCAGGATTATTTGTGTCCCTTTTGCAGAATAATGGAGGAGAGTGTAGGCCACCTGTTCTTTCGCTGCAGCAAAGTACTTCCGGTTTGGTGGGAATCGTTGTCCTGAGTGAATTTGGTGGGTGTCTTCCCACATCACCCAAGACAACATTTTATCCAGCACATGTACCAAACCTATGAAGGAATGACGGCGACTAGATGGAAATGATGGTGGTTAGCATTGACATGGACTATTTGAAAGCACAGAAATAATATAGTTTTCTCCAATAACACTTTCAGCGCAAATAAAATGATGGATGAGGCAGTGTTTTTGCTATGGACTTGGCTGAAATATTTAGAGAAGGATTTCACCACTCATTATAATCAGTGGTCTTCAAATCTTAGATACGGATTTTGCCGTAGTTGACGATAGGAATGTAGGCCAAATATTTGTACTAGTCTCTTTATGCGGTTTACATTCTGGTTTGGATTAACCAATTGGCTGATTTGAACTACAGCAGAATTGTAATCTGAAACTTGTACCTATTAGTACCTCTGGTACTCATTTAATTCATATATATTATTTTGGATGATAAAAAAAAAACTTGGTCCTTATACTTGTTCCCATTTTTAAGTTTTAGTCCCTACACAATTTTTTGTAGAGGTTTATCATTGTCAATTTTTTTTTAGTTTACTCTGTTGTTAGTAATAGGGATCAAAACTTAACTTTTATGCATGTATAGGGACTAAAAATTATAGCTTACTTGTGTAAGGACTAAAACTTTAAATAAGGACAATTATAAGGACCAAAGGAATAGTTTAACTGAAGGAAAATTTTACTATCTTTCTACTTAGATAGATTGATTCTAATCTCTAAATTTATAAGATTGATTCTCTCAATTTGTATAAATATGGTATTGTTATCATGGAATAAACACATTATTCTTTAGCCTCAACTTACAAAATAAAACTTTTGCCCATCTTTTTCCTAACATGTCCATATGTATCCCTCATATCATTTCCATAACATAATGATATTTGTGAACCACCCTTCATAAATATCTACAACTCACTTGACTCGAGTTGAACAAGGAAAAACTTACAGGAAACCACTGTCACTAGTGGACAACAGCAGCTAGCAAGGAAAAAGGAACAAGGGGAAGTGCACTGAAAAACAAATAGATTAGATATTTATATCTAAAATAGCATCAGCAATAGATATAGGTGTGACCGAAATAGTCTCAAGAGAACACTCTAAATGTTTGGACTTTGGACATATATATAAACATCAGATTCAGCCAAAGGATAAGACTATTATTGGCTTATGTAAAAAATGAAGGTTTGTGGTGTTAATTGTAGAGCCAGATATCTGCAAAAGATAATGGATTATTGTAATGAATAAAATATATGAATAAGAGCCTTTTTCCTTGACGATATTTTATCTCTTTTCTTATTTATGGCAATTACCTCATGTCCCTAATTTGCAAATTAATGGGTGGTTTCTCTGACATGTTATATGACGTTATACAAAAGTTACAACCAGAAAACCCAACTTATACCATGATATGTATTCCTACATCATAAATGATAAATGTAAAAAAAGAATAATTGAATTCTTATCCAAGTGAACCAAAGAAATCTGAAACCTCAAACAAATAATCTGAAATCTTCAATTAACTAACAATGACAATAGTCCTTCCTTTTGGATTAATTATTAAGTGGTGGCAAATATATATAGGTGTCTATTTGGTGTTTTGAAGTTGAACATGGAATTGAAGCTTGAAATTGGAATTCTGCCTATTAACTCTAATTCTAATTTTTATGTTTGGTGGTCCTTTTGAAATTCAAATCATAAATTCCAAGACCAGCCCAGGGAATTACAAAATAACTAGCACTAGTCATTTCCAATTCCTAAACAACACCCTAAAATTCTTGATTCTTCATCCCCACACTGTGCAACTGCTCTCTCTCTTTCTATTGCCACCACCACTGCAGCTACCACTAGCTACACTACCACCACCACCATTACAACCACCACTGCCATCCATCCTTACTACAACCCCCCTGTCAGCACTCCCACTGCTGCCAACCACTACCACCACCATTATCATAATTATTTTCAAACTTTAGATCTTATAATTTTTAATTCTAATTCTATGTCTAATTGTTTGCAAAACCCATACACGAGATCTATAAAATTGGAGTTAAAATTATAATTCTAAACTATAATTCCAATTCCATCATCCTAACATACTAATAGTAATAGTACTTAACACCTATTGGTTTAATGTCAAACATCCCCGGAAAACAAAACAACTAAGTTATTTTTCTGCAGGATGTTCCCTACAATTACTTCACAAATTACTAGACAAGCTAAATACAATCAAAATATATCTTTTAGGTAGAATTAATCTTTCCAATTAAACATTATATGTACATTACAATGTTCACAATGACGGACTGAAACTGAAATTTGCAAAGCCCTCAAACCTAAAATCTACTAAGCTAGCTAAATAGTGAATATACAGAGCATAATGAATCGTTCCTACAAGACAGAATCAAACTGGTGAATGTAGATTGCAATGTTCAAAATAACTGAATTTTCAAAGCATCTGCTACAAAACACAATGTTCAAATCTACAATTTACTATGCCAGCTTAATATAGAATATGAAGAATCAACTTTACGACGGATAGTATCAAAATTCGAAATGGTAAATGCAGGTTACAATGTTCAAAGTAACTGAACGTCAAAAAAACAACACAGTTAAAAGAAATAAGTGTATAAAACACTCCGCTGTCAAATATAGAAAGCATAACACAACTCTTCAACGGCAGCAATCAAAATCAACAGAATGAAATCAAGAGGTGTAAGCAGCAAAATAGTACATAACTCACTTTCTTTCTTTTCCATCACAATCCACAAATATTCTTTAAAAAAAAAATTACAGGAAAAAACGTCTCTATTCAAAATTCCACAAGTTAGGAACTGCGAATTCAAAATTGCTAACATCACAGGGAAGGCGGAAGCGAAAAAAACACAAATCAAAAGTCGCATAAACAAAAAAAGAATTAAAATATATATCTCAATTATTTGTCATCGGTTAAGTCGAAGTAACTACGAATCGATGAAATGAAGTAACGGAAGAAAAGAAAATGGAGAAGTTAAAATGACAGAGAGAGCGTGTGGCGTGTTCTGGAAGACAAAATGAAGAGATGTACATGGATTTGTGTTACCTGAGAACCAGTGAGAGAAAGAAAGCGAAAGCGTGTGCGATGTGAGGGAGACGAGACGAAGAAAGGAACTAGGCGTGCGACTAAATCGGGGAGGCCACCAGGCACACGTGCGAAAACCAAAATCCGCTTCTGGACCAAATTTGCCCCTTCTCTTTTATGAATTTACTTTTAGGGGGGTTTTGAAATTGGATTGGATTTGGATCCAGACATACATAATTGTCAATTTGTCGTATATGTTCAGAGTTCAGGGTCTTGACTGGTGAGAGGATTTTATTTTTACTGTGACACTAACGTAACTGAAGCAAAACACTGTAGAGTACTAAGATGGCACGTGGCTGAATTGTGCTGATTAAAAACAAACACGTACTACAACTGCCCCCTCTCTTTAATTAGACTCACACTCAACAAAAAATTGTCCTTTTTCATATCATAATTCATATATGCTTGTTTTGGCTTTTTAAAAAAATACTATATTATTATTACATCGTTTAATATAATAAATAATTAAGTTTTTAATGAAAATATTTGATGTTGAAAAGTATTTATAACCAATTAAATAAATTTGATATTTTTTTTTAAAAGCCAATCCCCTTGGGCAGTTAAGGCCATCTCTAATGGTAATATTATTAGAGTTGCTTAAATCCAAGAAATTCACCACATCTTATATAAGAAATGATTGCTTAGGAAATAAAAATTAATTTATTTACACCTACAAGCATCATCCAGTGCAAAGAAGAGAAAAATGTTGTGCACATGCGGAACCTCTTCAAAGAAACGCTCCATCGGAGAAAAGCACAAGCTTCGTTTCTTGATTATTTACATGGTTACAAGATCCATAAAAAATCAATAAGAAACACAGGTAAAGTCCCATCGCAGGAGATGCCCTTAGCGTTTGCTATAAGAAAAAAAATTTCTTACCTGAAAATTATGATTTCTAAAAATGATTAAATATTTGGTTAATTATAAATATTATCATATAAGTTTTTTTAATATAAAAATAAAAAATATATTTACTATAATATTTAATTATTTATCTCATTAAATAATTTTTAAAAAACAACAGAATATTTACTGTAATTGAAGTTATTTCTTTAACTTAATAAACTATAATTCTCACCTTTCACATGAAAATAGTAAGAAACTTAGAAAAAAAATCCCAAAAAACATTGTTTCTAAAAATAAAAATAAATATGAGAAATTAACATTTTTAATTTAGATTCTCGAGAAATTAATTTTTTATACCAAACATTATAGTTTAAGAAATTAAAAAATATTAAAATATATAAAATTACGTTTATTTATGTTTTTTTTCATGTTTTATTCTAATTTTTATAATAAATGCTTATTTATTTTAATTGGTTGACCGGTGAGAACACTGATGATTAGATTTTTTTTTTTTTTTTACCAAACATATAATATACCTTTGAAATATACAGCCTCTTATATAATTTTAGGAGGCACGTTTTTCTCGACTGAACTTACCTGAGTGAAAAACATCCAATTGGGAATAATAAAAAGAAAAATGTGAATAAAGAGTGATAATGTAAAAGGTGAGGGTGACCCGTGATTCGTGAACACAAACACCATCGCCATGGGCTTCAATATTCTGAGAACCACTTCCATCTCCACTCCTATCTCTTCCTCCAAATCCAAACCCATTTTCTCAACTCTTCTTCGTTCTTCTCCTTCCACCATTTCCCCCCCAAAGTCCGTTACTCCCACCACTCTTTTCGTTTCTGCCACCCCCTTCTTCACTCTCCATCCCAAGCTTGGTTTTCGTGGTGGGATTGTGGCCATGGCCGCACCTGGCTCTCTCCGCAAATCCGAGGAAGAGTGGCGCGCAATTCTCTCCCCTGAACAGTTTCGGATCCTCAGGCAAAAGGGCACCGAGTAACATTCTTACTACTCTTTGCTTTGTTATTAATTAAGCTTGAAGTCAAGCCAAATAATTAATCGGGGCTGGTGGTGGGTAATTGGTGCCGGAATTTCTCTCTAAAGAATTGAGTTAAGTCATGAAAATGGTTTTTCTTTTCACTGGAGAAGAAAATAAGAAGCTTAAATGAATCGAGCTTTTTGCATAAAGTTATAATTAACTTATGTATCTATTTTTTTTTATCAAATTGATTTTACTTTAGTTATGGAGAAACTCATTTTACCTTCTTATTTTACGAGTGTTTTATACAAGCAGGACCTTAGTCATATCAAGGGAAGGTTTTATAATTTATTCACAAATTAGTTTTACTGATATACCATGTAAAATATGTTGCCGAGTAATATTAATGACATGTCTTAAAGGCTACAAACAAACCACTCATAATTGTGGTTAAAGTTCTACATCGTGGTCATGTTGTCATGATCTATGCGGAAAATTGCAGACAGATGTGAGTCATGTGACTTGCGGTTGTGCACCATTTTTTAAAAACATGATTGTGGTCATTACTTATTAGCTTTTGTTATAACTATAGTTAGAGGCTATGTGTAAGTGTAATGTGTTGTCCTAGCTAATTGGGGTGTTTCTTGAAAGAGAGAATAATGAATTGAAAGAGATTAATACTGCATTAAACTGATTGCCTGATACAGTGATTGGTCTTTCTATACCGATAAATCTGACAAAACTCGAGTTAACAAACTTAACTAACAGTAACTGACTTTTAACTACCATTAACCACCCTTGTAATATTAATACAGCCAGGTCAAAGGCTACAATATAATCTTGTCTCAAGTGTGCTGTGCTCGTTAGTTTGTGTACTTGCAGTAGAGACAAGCTGTGTGTTGTCTACATGTTATGGTTCTGTATTGTGAATCACCCTCTCAACATGTGCTGTGGCTAATTTCCCATATGTAATTCTTGGCTCTTTGAATGCTTAGAGATATTCAGAGAAAAACTGAGGGGAGAGAATGATGTTTTGAGTTGACAGGTATGAGTAATTTTGAGTCGGGTTTGAATTTTTGGTGGTTCTGCATTTTCTTAGTGACAAAATCCATGGCGATAGGGTTAGTTTGAAGATGGTAACTAGTTTTATTCAAGATGGAAATTTGTGTTTCTATTGTAAGAAAATGGTTTGGCGTTATGCAGGTTCCCTGGAACAGGAGAGTATGACAAGTTCTATGAAGAGGGAGTTTACAACTGTGCTGGTTGTGGGACTCCACTCTACAGGTCCATAACAAAATTCAATTCTGGTTGTGGCTGGCCAGCCTTCTATGAGGGGATTCCCGGAGCCATAAATCGCAATGTAAGTTCACTTGTTCTTAGTTTTATCTTAATAGTCCTTTTAACAAGTGTCTCTTGTTTAGAACACTATACAAAAAAAAAAAAAGAGAAGTATAGGGTTTAATATAAGACTAAACTTAGATCCAGTATCGTATATATTTTTTTATACCGTTCTCCAATTAAAATTTTGAGTTTTATTTTAGTGACAGATGCTGGATTTTAATGCAATTAGACTTGGCTAAAAAACACATACCCGTGTGTATCCGTCCGAATCCGTCTCGACTTTGATGGGTAATATCCGAGTTGATCGGGTATGAGTTCGGACTCGAGTTTTCCCCAATAACCAAAAGTCGGGTATGGGTACGGTATGAAATTATTAGACCCGTCTCGATCCCGAACCCGTCCCGTCACTTAAAATCTTTAGAATTTTTGCATAATTTAATCAAAAGACAAGTTTTTTTTATTACTAGTTAATTTTATTTTAGAATTTTTACATAATTTAATATTATTTTCTTAACTATTTTTATATACACACGCGCTATAATAAATTTATTGATATATAAGTAGTTAAAAATAAATGTTTAACAATCAATTTATTTTTCTAAAATCAATTTTTTAATATTTTTTTTTAAAAAAGTATTTTTTTTAAAATTTGAATTGTGTATGGGACTGGGTCGAGGATACTTGATACCCAGCGGGAATGAGACAATAAACTACCCAGCGGGAATGAGACAGTAAACTTAAATTCGTCGGATATCGAGTACGGGTATGAGGATATATTGAGAAATCGCGGTAAGGGATTGGGGATCCCGCTCCATTGCCATGTCTAAATGCACTTATTTTTTACACATTATTGAGATGAAACATCATTGGAGAATAGTACTATTAGCACTATGCATTTAATACTTTAATTTTAGGCTTAAATATTTAATAAATGGCCGATTTTTAGTTTAGGTCTCTAATAAACTTTTTTGTTGTATTCGATTTTTGATATATCAAAATTTTTATTTTGATTCCCGATCGTCAATTAAGTGATGAGATGACGCATCATCTGAACCGTTGATTGGAAGATCTATTTACAATGTGTCATATTATCACTTAAATAACAATATGGATTAAAAATAAAAATTTTGATATATCAAGATTTAATACAACGAAATTTTTTATTAAAGACTTAAAACAAAAAATTAATCATTTATTTGAGACCTACCACTTATTTAAATCTTAAATTTTATCTTGGATCCTTTACAAGTATTAGAAGGCACTGGTTGTGTTTTTGTCATTTCTTAAATTGCATCAACTAGTGTATACAAATTTGATAACAGTGTCATGTACCAACAGCCGGATCCTGATGGGATGAGGACAGAAATAACGTGTGCTGCTTGTGGGGGACATCTAGGTCACGTCTTTAAAGGAGAAGGATTTCCAACACCCACTAACGAACGCCATTGTGTCAATAGCATTTCGCTGAAATTTGCGCCAGCCAATTCTTATTCTTAATAAAATTGAGTCTGCTGTTTGGACGTGACTACTTAAGTACCCAACATCGGTAAAAAATTATGCAATGTACTTATATTATGAATGAAGTTAAAAAAAAAATGATGGCTAAATAACAATGTTGATAATTTGTACCTTTATTCCTCTGTTCCCTTTTTCACTTGGTGCTAGATCTACTATGTTCATTTGTGCTTGTGTTCGTACTTGGGTTTATATATGTGATATGTCCAAGTAGATTAAAGGTGATAATGATATTGTGAATACTGAATACGCTCATGAAAATGGAAGTGCCATGACTACCTGCTTCTATTGTGTTCGTACAAATCTCTGGTACGTAATACAAAAGGACAATGATATTTGCACATATTTTTTTTAAACACCTAACTAACACCTATTATTTTACTTTATATGTCTCTTTAGTGACAAAAATTTCTCCTTACAATGTATAGAAACATCTCAATTAAAAGAGAGCTTCTAATTTGTTTGTTTACATTTCAATCCTCCCTACATCACAAACGACATTTTTTTATTATAGAATATTAACTAATATTTTAGTTTGTGTTATTTTATTTAGTTAAATTTTATAATAAATACAGATTTTAAAAAATATAAACTATATTATATTTAAAGTTGATAATCAATACATATTTTTTAATTTATACATTATATTTTAAATTTATAATAAATAATTTCAATTATAATATAAGATTATTTTTAGTTGTTAATAATTTGTTTTAAGAAAAAATATTGAAATATAATTTAAAAATAAATAGATTAAAAGTAATAGATGATTAAGAAGATCAAGTATATAAATAAAGATAAAAAAGAATAGTTTGAAGTGATTAAGAATTTTTTTAGCCAATTATTAAAGTAGCCTTTGAAAGATAGAATATTAAGAATATTCAATTGAAAGAGCATGTAAAGTATATAGTCCATTTAAAAAAAGAAAAGAAGAAGAAGCCATATAGTGTATCCATTATCCAACAATGCACATGACAAATTAATTTTACTACATGAATTGCTATTTTCTCTTTTGGCCCTTTCACTCTTTAAACATAAATTTTGCATTTTCATTCATTTGCTAAATTAAACACGAGAAAAACAAAATCAAAAAGTAAAGGAAGGCAGTGGGTGTGACAAGGAATCCGAATTACAACAAAGTGGCATAAATAATCCATATAGTAGCATAATTATTTCCGAAGAAAGTCAAAAGAATAAAAGGTTTATACTAAACGAGGCAAAGATCCCCGATTCTTTTGAGCGTAGTGCTTACCCCTTTGTCCACCGGAAAATGCAAATTCCAATTTAACGGAAAAAAAAAATTGAAAGAAAGGAAGAATGAGAATCATCAATTTACAGTTTGGTAAAAAAGTAGGAGAGAAAAAACTGACATAGCTTCAGAAGAAGGAAAGAGAAAGACCTCCGGAATTCGGTGAAGTGGAGTTAACTACCATTCAACGGTATTCAATTTTAGTACAAGTTTTCAAAGTACTACAATATTGGTATGGCACAAGATGACCACTCACAAGTAAAACCAAAGCCTTCTCCTCAATTCGTGGAGCCACGAATCTCCACCATGATTCCCACAGCTTCATGGTTTACACCCAAAAGATAAATGTAATGCACCTTTTTTGTTTCCTTTCCCCCTCCATGGGGTGCTGGGTAAGTGAAGGAGAGAAATATTCATTCTTTTTCAATTTTGGTTATTTGGGTGTGGGAAGTAAAGGAACGTGCACTGAGGGTGGTAGCTGCACTTCTGGTTCTGGAATACAGTAAGAACAGTAAGATATACTAAGGATCATTTCCCTCACCTCTCAGCGTTTAATTTTCCATACACTGATTTTAAATTGTTGTGTGTACTCCAATTTTTAGAGGGGGGGATTTGGTGTTGTTTTCCATTTTAAAGCTAGAGATTCTCAGAGTAGGAAAAGGGGAGGGAGAAGCGAAACCAAAAAAAGGGGTCGTGAAGGAGGAGGAGTCCGGGCAGATGGAAAAACCGAAAAGCATTCCTTTTGTTACTCTTTTGTTGGGTCATTAAAGTGGGATGATTCATATTAATTCAATGAATCATAAAAAGGATCCAATAATTATTCCTGATATATGAAACCCCGAAAATCAAGAATAGAGGGTGCTGTCATGGCTTTAAAATGTGGTTTTCCTTAAAAAGTTAATAAGAAAAGAAAGCATTCTGAATTGAAAAAACATTAATGCAAGGTATCCTTAAATTATTGCAATAGAGGAGAATGAAATTGGGGCTCCTTCTTGGTTAACAGTTTTTCTCTTACTGTTATGCATGCTAGCCAAAATGGCAGGAGAAGCATTACCCAACAAGATGTAGAATTCAATTTATAATCTGCAAGATAACTGTTGCTATTGCCTGTACGAGCTGCACCCTGTATTGCATGCCAGGACATTAATACTGTAGTATGCTGAAGTAAATTGTCAGCTATATAGCAGTTTTTGACGATAAATTTTTCTCCTTTTGTGTAGGGGGGATTTTAACTTGAACAATTTTGCAGATGGAGTTTTATCATCTGCTTTTATGGTAAAAACTGTTGTGTTGCGATTAGTTGAAACCTATTCTTACTGTACTTTACTTATCTCAAATATTCAACCCATTAATGCTTCAAAAGATGAATTGTAAATGAAGAATTCTGAAAGCCGAACAGGCTTTTAAACCACTATAGATCCATTGTATTGAATTTCGGATGGTCCTTAATGTGCAATTTAATGTGTAGTTAAGACTATATTCTTGGCTATGACTTTCAAATTTTAAAATCAATAGGATCATGTATCTAAATACTTTGCAGCATAAATTATCACAAAAGTTGGTTTATCAATTTATTCAACCGTTTGTCTGTTAAACTGAAGTTCTTATGTTTGAAAGACATAATAATTGCAAAATGAGAATTTCTATGCTATAATTCCTTGTTCGTGTACCACATGGCTATTGTGATATGTAATTATTATCATTAGTTTGCATATTAATCCTTACACAACTCTTATATTTTGCAGTGTAAATCCATTTAGACTTATAGGTGTTGGATACTTGGATTACCAGTTTGGACTCTTGCAACCCTATGTAGTGGATTTTCTTTTAATTTCTGGTCCATTTCGATCTGTCGCATGTAAGTGGTCTATTTATTTTTCAAGTTATGCAATTTTGGTTGTGCAGTTAAACAGCAGTACAAAATATAATAATTTTCTTATTTTTCATATCCTTTCAACATTCTCTATAGGCTAGTCGGTGTTGGTGAGGCTTCATAAGTCTTGCAGCACCTTTTATTGATGACAATGCCCCAGTTACCCAGGTTTGTTTCTTTCCGAAGGATGATATCCTCAGCATTCTTCTTGGTAGTTGGAATGTCATCTGTCATTATGATTGATTGCTTTTTTCCCCTGGCGGAACCTCTGTCTCACACTGGAGTATGTATCAGAAAACAGCATGGCTTGCAATATTTTACATGCATATACCATCGGGATATGCACTTGGCTATGTCTACGGTTGTTTGGTAAGTCTTCATCTGTTTTTTGTACCATTATTGAATACCAATTGTATCACCTGTAGTTAGTGCCTTAGTGGACATATGTAAGTTTAACGCTGGAGCACATGATATTCTTTCCTTATTTCATTATTCTAGTTTTTATCTGTACAGATTTATTTCCGTGTTATAGCCTATAAATATTAGGATTAGCCTATATGTATGTTTTTTCACCTTATACTCGTTACCAGAAAATTATATTTAGTTCTTAATCTCCTCTTGAAAGTGTTAATTTAAACATAGGATGACAACATGGTTATCTTTCTAAATTTTAAAAATTAATTGAAAAGTAAAATTTGAGTTTAACACTGTAAATAATAAAGCATTTCGAAAAGAGATTTTCTTAAAAGTAGGAAGTGGATTTAAAATTAATTTGAAATAACAATTTTCCCCTTCGCTTTCAATTATTATAGAAACAAAATATTGGTCTTCTAAGAAAAGAAAATATAGGATGACAAGTGACATGTTGCCCCTAAGATACTCACACTACAGAAACAATTAATGTGTATTTTGCTTCTCTCTCTTTTTTTTTTTCTTTTTCTTTTTCTTTTAAAGAAATAAAATAAATTCCGCTCTCTGATTTCATCCTTTCTGTATTTATCAGGTTGGAAGTCATTTGGGTTGGCGTTATGCATTCTGGGTAGAGTCTTTGCTGATGGTTCCATTTGCTATTTCAGGACTTTTTATGAAGCCTCTGCAATTGAGAGGTGTGCATTTGTCTTGCATTGATTTCTTGTAAACCCCTAGTACTGTTTTTCATCTCTAAACTACATGTGGATTCAGGTCTTGTTCCTGCTGATTCAAAAAAGGCACTGACACCTGAGACAGTTGCGTCAGGAGTTCAAGGTATCTAAGAATTATGCATTACCTAAACACAACATCTTCTTTTTCAGAGGGATTGGTTTGCTCCTTTGAGCATTTTATTAATACTGTTCCTTTTTTTATTACTTTTATGCTTATACTGTTTGTTTAGGAGGAATCTTCATCACCCCCAAAGGAAAAAAAATACTCTTTTTAGGAGTGTAGAGTTGGTAGTCTAGTACTCAGTTCTCATGTAGTATATTGCAATCCACTGAAAATTTATGTTTCGGTTTTGTTGCTGGTTAATGGTTTCTAATTCAAAATGTCTCTTTAGTTTAGCCTTAACAAAATTCACTTGTTTGATTCAAAGTTATGGAGGCTTCAAATGGAAGAGATGAGTCACTGTCCTTGAAGGCAGAGCTTAGGGATAAAAGCTCAAATGATCATTCCAAGTGAGAACACTTACTCTGACATCCATCATTTAATGGCTGATATATTAATTCTATCTGACTGATTCTTATTTTAGGTCAAAATCTGCAACCCAAATATTTGAGCAGTTCTTGAGATTTTTGAATGATATGAAAGAACTTTGGCTTGATAAGGTTTATGTTGTCAATGTTCTAGGTACTTCTTTCTCCCACTAACTACAGTATGCATTGATGACCTTTGTATTATTTACCTTATTTTGTTAGTAAATTCATGTCGGAGGCTGCTATATGGATAGTCTATACGGATAGCTTACATCCCTGTGAACTTTCATTTCTTAATATCCTTTATGCATTTTATTTTTAGCAGTCACAATATTTTACTCTGTTTATTTAATTCTGTTAATTGAATGTCTATTTGCAGGTTACATAGCATACAACTTTGTCATAGGTGCTTACTCATACTGGGGGCCCAAAGCTGGCTATAATACATATCACATGGTGAGAATTTGCTTCATCCAATGATCCCTTGTGCATATGATTGTACTATTGTAGTTGTTCCTTCTTTCTTATATATCTTGTTTCTTGCATGGAATTTATTCATTCCTAGTCAGTAAATACACTTTCCATGTAAGATATAATATGCTATTGTAATATTGGAGTTGGATTACTTTGGTAGACTGAAGCAGATTTGATATTTGGAGGAATTACAATTGTATGTGGAATAGCGGGCATTTTAGCTGGAGGCTTTGTTCTGGATTATATGAGTAACACCTTATCAAATGCATAAGGTTGGAATTTAAATTTCCACCTGAGGTACTGACCAGCCTCTTATGAGAGGCATGTGTAACAACAATAAGTTTTGACCATCATGGTAGCAGTTTTGAAATTCTTAAATTGCATGTGACTGGTTGGAAAAAGTGTTTTATAATACTGGTATTCTGGATGGGCATTGTAATATTGAATATATTAACTTAAAGTGTAGCCATGAATGATTTAATTGCACCATATACAATGACTTTTTTCGATCCAACCGTTGAATCAAAACTATATATTACCTAGATTGCTTGTGTCAAAATTTTCAAAATTGAAATAAAATAAGATAATCAAATGGTTCATATTTTTATATATTTTAAAACTATATAATAGGTTAATTTTGATGTACACGAACGGAGTATCAAATAATTTTGGATTAATATAAAACTCTGTAAATATGATTTATATTAAAGGAACTTTTAATCTAATAGTAATTAAAAAGTATTGAATAGTGTAAGGGTGAATTTAATTTACACCAGTGTAATTTGATTTCTCCATGTTCTCTCCTACTAAACATGCTAAATTCTTTTGCAGCTTCTCTCAATGACTACATTTATTGGTGCTGCATTTTGTTTTGGTGCCTTCTTATTCAGAAGCATGTATGGCTTCCTTGCTCTTTTCTCTATTGGTGAACTTCTTGTTTTTGCCACTCAGGTAGTTTCCTTCTATTCAATTAATATCTCTTTATGTTTAATTGCTATATTGAAGTACTATCCTTTTTACATGCTTATCATCTATGAATATTTTAGCAACTCTGATATTGTCAAGTTAAATTCTTGATTAATGATTATGTTTCTAAGTAAAATCACTTCTATGTTTGGGAAATTAGATGAAAATTTGCTCTCTGAGAACTAAGTCATCCTAGGGTTGGTTTGTCTTTTGAATTTTATGCTTGTTTCAGGGGACAATGCTTTTTGTTCTTTTTTTTCCGTATCTATTAGCATGCAGAGTATATCCCTGATTCTTTATATCAATTTGTCTTAATAATTTTATCATGAAACTTGAAAGATAATCATTTAATGGTAGTATGGTACTAGTAACTAGTAACTACTGAGTTTGTACAGCAAGCGTGGATTAGAAAATTCCGGACTTCTCCATTTTCTACATGAGATGAGATGGAATGTGATCATTAGAACTAATCTAAATTGTTGTTCCTTGGAAACCATTTCTGTAACCTGATCGGAAGTTGGAAGTTTTGCACTAAATGTTTGCTTGCAATTTTCTTTTCGGGTCCTGTGAATTATGTATGTTTACGTTGTGTTATACCAAGTTTGAGGCCTCTATCTATGGCTATGTCTGCTGTTGCTATTCATATATTTGTAGATGTACCTTCCTCGCCTCTTGTTGGAGTTCTCCAGGTCAGCCTTTATAGTTTTATTTGACAAGTTCATTAACATGGTGAGTCAATGTCTTGGCAATTCTTTTGCTAACGGTTACTTGTATTGGCATTGCTGAACACTTCATGTTCGTCTTTACTTTTAAGTTGTTAGTTTGAGTAACCTAGGTGGGAATTGTGACTTTTCCACACATGATGCCTGAGTTCGTGAGAAAATAATGCAAACTCAGGTGCATAAATTTGCTTGTTATCAAAAGTAACAAAAACTCGGTTTTAAGCCAAATGCTTATCATAAGAAATAATGCATTTACTGGAAACTGACAAAGTTAAAACTACTTTTTTTAAGGCCTTGGGGATGAGATGTGTTAGTAGTATATTCAGGGAGGTTTTAATACATCCAAAATGTCATATGCCTAACATAGTTTACATTAATTGGTAGCCATCATAAATTTTAAGAACATGGCTTAAAATTTATCCCCAAAGTTCTACTGTTCTCATTCAAATAACAGCACTAGTGTTGTGTCCATTACTTACCAGAGGGAGGTGGAGACTGAGAAAATTACAGGTCACAGAATGTATTATGTGATATACAAGATTCTAATGGTTCATACATAATGATAACGCAGGATAACATTAACAACTGGAGAACGACAGCATTTATTCTAACATCAATATTGTTTCTAGCAGCTGGAATATGTTTTATTGGGTCATCATGGAAATTTCTTGTTGATTTACTACAAAGAAGGAATCCTCGTTTGTAATTCTGTTCACATATACTTTTTGTCAGAGCAAGAATATTTAATACTGAGAAGTGGCACTACAGGACATAAATAAAATAAAGCACCCTTTAAATCATGTCCAACCCAACTTAAAGATTAAAACAAAAGCAAATTATACCTGTGATGGATGTTACTCGGCTACATGAAAATTAGCTTGTCTACTATCTAGTTATCTTCAAGATGTAGTATTGAATTTCTATAATCATAATCAAATCATAAATGTCTAATTCTCAGAAACGTTTGAGAAGTTTTTTGAACATGTGTCGTGATTCTTGTATATTATGTCAGGAATATTTTTGCATAGTGTGGATAGATTTGATGAAGACAGTGAACATCAAGTATCAAACGTTGAAAGGTCAAACACCATGCCGTTGCTTCAAGAGAAGACTGGAGAAACATCAGCATCTCCTGCTCAATCCCAATAATGAGTTTCTTTTAATGGCTGACCAAACACAGTATTTCAGTGATAACCACTATGATGTAAATAACTTTTTTTTGTACATCCAATGTGTACAAGTATGTATTTGCTTTTGGTTAATGGAGATTATTTAGCAAGAGTATATTTCAGTTTTATGCTTCATCATCTTGTGCTTAACGTATTTGTACTTTTATTTTTGGAATAAAATTGCTAGCAGCTATCCTTCAAACCTTTCGCTAAACCCTCTTCATTTATACATGGTCTCTGGTGATTTAAGAATAAAGTCTGAACATTTTGACTGTATAGATCGTTTGCTATACTCAGTAGTTTCCTGTTGTTGGAAATTGTCATTGCGAACTTCTGAAAAAGGTTCATTGGGGAAGAAAAATGAATGTGACTTATGTAACAATCATAAGAAATTACCATGCTCAATAGTTTATCATTCAATTCTCTTTCTGCTTTATCCCCCAAAACCAAGAATGCCAATAGTTTTAACTTATTGCCGCTTGAATCCTGCAAGAGTATAGTTTTATTCTTTACTTAATTAGTCTATTCCCATTCCTATTCGAGAACCATCTGGAGTTACTTCAATAGAAAGAAATCTGAAAAAAGACAACAAATGTTAGAATACATAAGCAAGATGGATTTATTGAACTAATGCCTGGCCAAATGGACATTGATGTCAAAGTTATAACCGGGAAGCTCAACAGAAAATTTTGCTACTTCATAAATAGAATTGTAGAAAATACTAGCAATGGCATGAACAATAGAGACCACCCCCACCCCCCACCCCCAATACATCTCTACACAAGTGACAACTCTCCTGCAGGAATTGATCTCTTGATAAGTTTATTCCAGGACTCATTGGTCTCTTTGATGACCTTAAGCGCATAATCCTGTTCACCAAATACAAGTTTTAAGAGTTAAGAGTTGAGAATCAGCTTAGACAAATTGAAGGCATGACCAGAACACACTAACACCAATAATGGTAACACAGCATAAGATTAGCAAATTGCTTTTATCATTTTCATTATTAATTTATGGAAATTTTCAGCCAAGTTCAAGAATCTAATTCTGCAATCATACACAGAAGAATATGTTATATCACTTGTAATCCTAAAATAGTCTCCTATTCCCCTGACACCTACAGTAATCAAGGCAACCAACTTATTCAAGAAAAAATGCAGCCCAGAACACACTATACTCAGTAACCTTAACAACCAACAAACCATTTAAAAGAACATGTAAACTGCTAAACTCTGTCATGAAGTACACAAACTGAGTAAAGAATTCCGGATGATACTTGATTCAAGAGATTCATGCAGTAAAAATACCTTATCTGCTGCCTTGTTGCCAAGTCCAAATTTATTAGCAGGCTTTCCATCAGGTATCTTGTAGTCTCTAAACCAGTCCCTAATTGCAGTTAGAGTTCCCTGAAGACAACCAAAGATTATGTAACACACAAAAGTTGTTGATCATGACACCAATTGAGCATCTAGCACAATTAAAAATCTTGGTGAAAGCAGCTTCAAATAGATTGCTCAAGAGAAAGAGAAACGCATGATAACTTGTCCTTCTATTCAGATCAAGGAGAAGGGGGTGGTCAGAAGAACTTTCACGAAACTTAATTGGATTTATCTTCTCATATAAGCACTTTAGCTGAAAATCCCTAATATCTACTGTACAACCAGTACTATTTGAATTGAATCAGTAGTCTTCTTAGTAAATTTTGCAGTGACAGTAAATAAGCTGACTGCCCTAAACAGGCATTAGCTATCAAAGACTTCAAAAATCACCCTAGCTGCTCAACATAATCAAAAACTAATAAATGAACAAGAACGGATTTAGGAAATAAATTATCAGCTAGTAAGGTGATAGAGAGCTTACTGGAAAATGCTTCTCAACATCATCAACATCATTCACAAATGGTGCCTTCGGATCATCTAACGAAATTGCAACTATTTTCCAATCAAGTTCTCCTTCATCAATCATGGCTAATGCACCCAAGGGTTTGACCTTGAGAACCTCACCTATTTTCCTCTGTCTTTCACCAATCTCAACAACATCAACTACAGATTAACAATAATTTTAGACATGTTTGTTGCATTCTTAAGATAACATTATGGAAAAGATGGGAGTCTACAACCATTATTAATGGAATACCTGGATCGTTATCTCCCAATGCTCCTTCAACTTCAGAGTTCGCAAAAGATGGATCTTCCCATGTTTGTGGAAGTAAGCCATAGTTCCAATGTATATTATAGCTGGAGAACAAGCATAAGATATGTTTCAAAATAGGCTAAATATGGAACTAAATCAATCTAGCTACATCAACCAAACCAAAAGAAAGGGAAAAAGCCAAAGAACTGATGAATGAGATGTGCAAGATACTTCAATTGTTATAGGTAAAATAATATGAAGATGGCATCGAGGAAGGAAGGGTATAATCATCAAAGGTCCCTGCTCCCAGATAGATTTATGTTATAAATAGACAACGGCGAAGAAGACATAACACAGGACATTTATATCAACAGTGTGCCATCAATAAAATAATGTAATTAGAAGAAAAAAAATGTTAAAAGTGAACTGCCAAAGATAAATAATGTAATTGAGAAAAAAAGAAAGAAAGGAACAGTATCAGTATGAGATTTGAAGTTGTATCTCACGGATAATATCGGAGCTTCCCTTTTTTTGTATCCTGTTTTATGGGAGTGAAAGACTCATCAGTGGCAACCTCCATCTTTGCACTGGATTCTTTAGGAATCTCAACAATGAAGTTATAGATATCATCACCTAACCGCAAGGGAATATCATGCCAGGGAGAAACCTACATGTTGTGCAAATTACTTTCATTAGTTACAAATATACAGGATCTTATTCGTAACAGGAAGCCCACATAGCAGGAAACTCACTCATTGAACATTACTTTTATTTTTCCTTGTTGAAAAGGCCAATATCTCAATGTAAACTGAGTCTTACTACATAACTGCACAGTAATTAGCTTCCAACATATTAAGCAAATCTAATTCCTGACTCCCCAGAAAACATTGTAACATGCAGAAAGTAACAGCTCACTCAGCACCTGCCCTACATTCCTTTCATAAAAGCAGAAGAAATGTATAACAAAAAAGGGAAAGCACACACAAAGAGGAAACGAAACAGAATATTTCACAATCACCTTTTGAAGTATAACAAATATTCAAAATTAGTTAACATCAGCCTGAACTCTATCTATACCAACTTAGCAAGCTATTGATGCATCAAAGAAAACACAACGATTACACCATAGTACATTACTCTATTTAACACTTCCATCAAACAAATAACAAGCAAACACAGAGGAACTGAAAATCATTACATTTCAATTCCACATTTACATTAATCAAATACAGAGGCCACACACACCATTCTCTTTCCACAGCAATGATACAAAAAGGAAGAAACTTAGAAGACCCAAAATCGCATTTTTCTAGTTGAAAGCAAAACCCCCCAAAAAAAAACCAAAATTTCAATGCCCCTTTAATAACAAATTAGAAAAACAAAACTGGCCCAATAAAAGTAAAACAAAAAGGGTACCTTCTTGCCAGATTTGTCAACAAAGAAAACTCTATAATCGAGGGTTTCGGGTTGGCCTTCTTCTTTGACGACAACCTGGGGATTGTAGATGGCTCTACAGGTGTAAGACCTCCTAGTACGACAAAATTTGAGGTTGTTGAGGGAAAGAGCAGTGCCACCCACAAAGGGTTTCTTTGCAAGCAGAGAGCATGTGGAGTTGCTGGCTATAGTTATTGCTCTGGTGGCCGCCATGGATGATACTCTCTGCCTTCCCTGTGTGTCAAGAAGAGACTCTGTTTGCTGATAGGCTTCTCGCACTTTGTGGCAGTGTCTCTCTCTGTGTGTTGGGCTTTTATTTTTTTTTCTCTTTTTTATTTTTTTTTCTGGTTCAAATTTTGTTATTGGATGCCCATTTACAAATTGCTCAATACCACGTTTGGGTTCAAGCGCGTGAGGGACACTGTACTGAAAAAGGTAATATACGCTTATGTAAGTTGGAATCTGACCTACATTATTGGCTTCATCCATAGTCTAGACTTTTTCGATCATGCATAATTAATTAATTAATTATTAGCTATATCCACAAAGCTTTTGAAATATATATATATATATATATATATATATATATATATATATATATAATGCTACTATTAGAAAGAAAAGAAATGCACTTCATCATTCTCTCTCTAATTTTATATGTTTGTACTCTCTCATTTATTTTGATAAGTCATGAAAATAAAAAAATATATATCTTCTTATTTTTATGTATTTGAAGTCATTATTTATTTTTTTTCACTTTTCTTATGTGCTTATTATTTTATTTACATATTAATTTTAAAGTTTATTTTTATTTTTTCTCCAATAAAGATAATAATTTTTGTTGTTGTTTATCTCATGTTTCATCTCTCATTTCATATATATATATATATATATATATATATATATATATATATATATATATAATTAATGTTATAAGGATTACTGTTTGACCCTTGTCAACAAGACATGATTTTAGTTTTTAATAATACCAATTTGATGTGTTGAAAATAATCTTTATTCTTTCCATTTGTCGTACCATATATTTTTTAAATAAAAATTTTAATCGATAGTATGCAAATATAAACTATAAGAATTAATAGAGACGTTAACTCATTTCCATATAGAAAAAATCATGTAGAAGTGTGTAAGAATTTTGAAGTTTGTATTATAAATTTAAGCCACAACTTTTTAATATGAAGACATCTTCTCTTACAAAAAATATTTTTAGATTTTTTTTTTAATTTAAAGCTTAACAAAAGAAACTTATTAGAATTTTTAGGTATTGTTTATTTTTCTTTTTGTGGCATTTACGTAATATGTCATGCATTAATTTTCCTTATTATTATAAACGTTTAGCTTTAATAGCAATTCATTACCGTTTTTAAACATATTAGTTACTTATGATTTTCCGTTAAATATCTTTAATATATCAATTTTATTGCACTTTACTGAAAATAATATGACGGTTTTCTAGCTTTCAATGCACTGAAAACACTCGGGTTGCTACACAGTTCATCAGTTCGTGTTTTAATTTTCAGCATGCAACTGCAACAAATATCATATAGTTATGCATACAGCGCGGAACAAAAGGGATATATTTCTTTATCTTTTTCTAAGAGCTCATCCTGCACTGCTGTACATATGGGATGAGTTGCATCATTTATTTGAACATATATAAGCACCAACCTTGCTATCGGAGAAATATGGATCCATCATTTGCAAGCAAGACATTTAGACATTGTTAGAAAACAAATTAATTATAGTTTAATGTGATGGAAACAAATAGATAAAACATATACGGGCAAAAGGGTTATAGCTTATAAATAAAGTATTTTTAAACAGCTACAACCCACCAGTTCATTATCCTTCACTGTTAAAGGGGGGGTTGAAGCCCAAATTCGAAAGAAAAAAAAGGTCCAACAAGAAAACAGAGAGAGAATATTTAGAAAAAGACTCAAACCTTTATAAATCTCACGAAAGAAACACACTCAGACAATAAACCTCTAAGATCCAAACTCGAATTACAAGTTCACACAGATAAAGGTTAAAGACAGGTT
The DNA here is from genome assembly GCF_004193775.1 of Glycine soja. NCBI lineage: Eukaryota > Viridiplantae > Streptophyta > Magnoliopsida > Fabales > Fabaceae > Glycine > Glycine soja. Next base: position 4,727,963 of record NC_041016.1, read on the forward strand.
TTATGTAATTGGATCAAGCTAGCTAGTTGGAGTTAAGGGCAAATGTTAGAGAAGAGAACATGTCCCACATTAATTAATGAGCGCAAAGAGCCACGAATCCAATTATCAAGCCCTTCTTAGATAATTAAACAAGTCACTCAATCTCTCTTCCCACTTTTGGACATGACGGCCTGCACACAAATTTTAAGGATGTTTATTGCATTTTTGGTGATGGATGCTATTTTTTAGGTTGCTTCTTCAACCATGACAAAAATACGGGCTCTTCCATTGTGATTACTTAACCGTACTCTGTGCGCAATTCGAATCATTTAAGTTTCTTGGCAGAAAATACGTTATGTTCATTTTATAAGATTGCAACTTATACTGGCAGGCGCAGGGTGTTTATTATCCAAAGGTCCAGAACTCCATATAACACAAGAATTGCATGCTTGTCTTTCTCTGAAAACAATCATGAAACTTACGGAGAAGATTGAAATCCATTAATATCTTTTAAACGTACATAACGTCCAAGCATTCATTACACACATATGGATTCAATTTCTCTCATTAGTTCAAAAGCAATACGGACATTAACAAGAATTTTCATGTTAGTAATGCATATAACTCTAGATCAACATATCATTACAAATATTTACCATTGAACCAAGCACAGGAATTGATTCAAGAGTATTAATAGAGTATAACAGCAATGCATATAACTCGATATCTAGTTTTATTGAAATATTTTCTATTTCTACCTTGCTTTCACTCTCTCGAGGTTCATGCATAAAGTTAAGCTTTCTAATACTAATAGGACAACATATAAGGCTAGGAAGCACATACTTGTTTTTTTTTTTTTTTTTGTAGGCAAGAACCACATACTTGTTGATTAGTATAGCGTCCATTCGTGACTAATTATACGGATGTTGGTGCTTAGATACATATGATGGAACCCCGGAAGCAGTGTTACGATGATATTTAATTGATACCAATTTCATTGAAATCGAACAAGTAGGTTGTGGACCATGGAATGGTAGACATATGTTTTGGCGTTTTGCATTTGGTGGAACGAATTTGCAGGGGATTTGATTCAATGACATTAGTTATGTTGTCAATTATCCCTGATTTATGGATCCAGTGTGGATTTAAGTTGTCTTCAACTTGTGTGATTGTATTCTAGACAGATACTGTTGTGCCTCACACTAGCTCAATAAGATTCCAATAGTATAAACTGTACCTTGTATAATTTTGTATGTATTTCTCTTTTAATAAATATTTATAAATTTTGATTAGGCACTTACTTTAATGCATAAAAAGAGAATTAGACACAAGTCTCATATATAACATAAAGATTTAACCTAAGAAAACCAATTCCTTATTTTGTATTAGGATTAACATATCATTTTCAATGTCTTAAATTTGAAACAAGGATTAGGATTATCCACATGGCTTGAATTTGATATCAACTTGAATTTAATACCAATAATTAAGCTGAAACAATTTCATACCATTTGATCATATTCAGGTAATTACAAAATCTTACTTAAAAATAAAGGTCAAGGGTATTTTATAAGTATCTTTTCTTCTCAACATACTAAGTATAAAATCAATGAGCTATAGGTTACTCTTATCCCTTCACTTTGATTTTGGAGTTTGTTCTTAAAGTCACAAAGTCTCACATAAGTCAATGTCAAAAGTATCTATTCCCTTTATTCATGGAGATATCTTTTATTAATTCTCTCGGACCTTAACGCTACGTATACATTTTCTAATCTTTATTTTCTATTTAATCCATAATTAAACCTTCCATAGTAATTAAACGACTCTAAATATAGGATAATTTTCCTTAATTTAGACTTGGAATGTGTCATTTTTTAATTATTACTTTGAAATTAACAAGGTATCATTTTCAACTTACTTTTCGATTTTAAGAGGTGGGAACCGCCGGATGAGAAAGCGAGAGTAATAAGTTCACGTAATGGAGGATTTCTAGAAAAATAATGTGGCGGAAATAGTTCCACTTCCAACACATAATAACATCACTATTTCTAAGCCAGCATGTCCAAAACTGGACTCAACCATTCCCACTGGAATCAGCATTGAATTGGCTAGCCACTCTGGCTCCGAGTTTCTAGGATTAACGTCAACTCGGTTGGAGAATTATTTGAAAATTCTCACCACCATTATTATTTTATACCCTTTGATCATAACACATACTATTTATTTGTCTAATAATTGGTTAACTTCTATTCACACTCCTTAGCTAACGACAAAGGTATAATCTCTACAATTTTGAATATCCGTTTAATTATTGTGTGGACTCTTTAATACGCCGGTTCCATGGCCCCATACTATCCCTGAACCTTAAGTTTTTCTCCTCTACACATGCCCTTTGTCAATTGGCTAAAAATGTCTCTAGTCAATGGAAACTTTGTTGTATTTCACCAAAAAAAAAAATTAATTTAGAACTGTTCTTTAAACCCAAGTTTTTCATTCATATTTGGAAAGTGACAACTTACCAACTGGTAATTGATTGCAAGCATCGACTTACAATTTATCACACGTGCTTGCACTATTTTTGTTAATTGCTAATGGGTTGTCTTAGAAGATCTTGCTTATTTGTTATGATTTTCAATGATCTTTTTTGACCCAGAGAATGAGTAATTGAAGAGGAAGGATCTAAGAAAGGAACTTAGAAAATAATGAACAAAAGGGTAAAAATGAGTTGGGCAAATAAACTTTGAGGTGTAAGACGTGGAGAGGGAGGGACCACATGCTGAGGAACTATCCTTTGATTTGCAAACCTATCATCCAAATTTCAATGTCTAGTTGGTGAAGAACATCGCCAAAGTCCACAAAACAACCATCGGTGGAGGTATTAATTTGTCAGCATGAAGGGGTCTCTAAAATATAAAATGGGATAAGTCTATTATCCTTGGTTGAAAATAGGCTTCTATTGTTGTGTATAAGCCAATTCCCATAAAAAACCCGTGAGCATCACAGTGCAACTGTGTTATATGCTGTAATACAGTGGGGTAGAGTATACAAAAGGAATTACAACAACGAAATATATAATCATCAGCTTCTGTGGTGACCAATATGATTGAAAGCTGTCACATCTGTTAATCAGTAAGCTTCTCCATCTTAGAACATTATTTTAAAAATCTTTATAGTATATGAATGCAAGTTCCCAAGAATTATTATCACTTCAGTTGAGATATAATTGATTTTAATGCATGTACATGGGATGTTGTAGTTTGAGTATATGTGGCTTTCTTTCTTCCATGAATTTGGTGTAATGGCCATTCAGCAAACATTACTATAAGCTAGATGAAATTTAAGTACCAAAACTAATCAGCTTTTGCTTCTGACTTCTCTTCCAGGATATTAGCTTGATAGCTTCAGCTGTTTTTCATTGCATGAGGAGTTCTCATATGGAGATTTCATCAATCAGAGGGCTACCTGAACTGGTAAGATACACAACTCTTGTAAATAATTATTCTTAATTGGAACTAAGGTAAATAAATTTACACTATAGTAGTTGATGGTGGATCATTCATTACATTGACAATGACTAACTATATTTTGGAATCATTTAATTCATGGAGATTAGCATATAGTTAGGAGACAAGCTAGGAAAATATGTAATAAATGAGTGAAACATGGATATACTTTATTCTTTCTGTCTAGGGAGTATAAGGTTTTCTGATTTTGCAGGGGATAATAGAGGATCCTAACTTCCTCCATCAGTGGCAGTTAAACTCTATTGATACAACTAGCTTAAAAGGTGCTGCTTTTGGAGATATTTTGCAAAAGCACTCATTCTCTGATAACTCAAACTTCAACCCCAAAACATCCATGGAAACATCACAAACTGGAATTGAAAGATATGCAAAACAGCTCGGTGATAACAGCTGGAATCACAACAAAAGTCAACAACAGACACCAGAGACACAATTTGCTTCATGCTCAAATCTTCTTTCATTTGTTAATACGAATTACACAAGTGAATTGGGACTAGTGAAGCCTAAGGTGGAGATGGCGTGTCCTAAAATTGACAACAATGCTCTTGCAGACATGTTGATCTCTCAAGGAACCTTAGGAAATCAAAACTATATTTTCAAGGCTAACCAAGAGACCAAAAAGATTAAAACACGTCCTAAACTTTCTCAACCTCAAGACCACATAATAGCTGAAAGGAAGCGAAGAGAGAAGCTCAGCCAACGGTTCATTGCTCTATCTGCTCTTGTTCCGGGCCTAAAGAAGGTGCCAAAATTGTTGTTATTGCTCTTTTTGTCATTATGATTCTGAGTATACTGCTTCTGTCTTCCATAAAGCTATATGTTGAACACATGTCGGAGTTTCTAGACATAAATAACCAGCTAAATATAAGTTTATCAAGACATTTAGTTAACTAGTAGTGTAGTACTGATTTCTTCTTGCTTTATGTTGTCGAAACATATATATTTCATCTTAGCCCCGTAAGAAACTATGGAAGATTCTGATATCTTCGTTTGGTATTTTTTCATCAATTTGATTAGGATAAGTATCCGAAATCTTTTATTGCTGTTGAAGTTGTTATTAATTTTTGTCCATCCTGTTGCTCTTTGTTTAAGGTATTTTTGAGTAAACTTCTAAGTACTTATAGGAGATGTACAAGTTGATTTTAGCTTATGCGAAAAGTTCAATTTATTTTATCTTTTTATTTTTTTCTTCTATAAGTATTTAAGGAGAAAAGTATCTAAACAGAACCTTATTAGGTTGTGTCTCTTTCAACCTGAAACCATTTTTGAAGTCTCTCTTTTGTTTTTTCAATTCCCTACTAATAGATGGACAAAGCTTCGGTTCTTGGAGAAGCTATAAAGTATTTGAAGCAAATGCAAGAGAAAGTGAGTGCTCTTGAGGAGGAACAGAACAGGAAGAGAACTGTGGAATCTGTGGTAATTGTGAAGAAATCTCAGCTATCTAGTGATGCCGAAGACTCTTCTTCAGAGACTGGTGGTACATTTGTCGAGGCACTACCTGAAATTGAAGCAAGATTTTGGGAAAGAAATGTCCTCATAAGAATACATTGTGAGAAGAATAAAGGAGTCATAGAGAAAACAATCAGCGAAATTGAGAAACTCCATCTAAAAGTCATCAATAGCAGTGCCTTGACATTTGGGAGTTTCATCCTGGATATAACCATTATTGCTCAGGTAATTTCTGCACCTATTCCATTGGCTGAAACCTTAGTTCACACAAACCAAGTCCAATCTATCTATGTATCTGTATCGAACTAAGTTCCAATATAGCAATAACACCCAAGCTGGTTGAAATAATTAAAAAATAAATTTAAATATATTTTTAGTGCTTGTAATTTAATGTTTTTTATTTTATTTTTTGTCTTTGTAATTTTATTTTTTTAGTTTTAACAAATTGTGCTTATTTTATTTTTTCGTTTCTAACAGTATTTTAAATAACATATTTTTTTATTATTCAAAGCGTTGTTTAAAGTGATTTAAGATGAAAAACAAATAAATATGATTTGTAAGGATTAAAAAAAATTATAAGTATGAAAAACAAAAAACTCTGAATTGTAAGGACTATTATTTAAGCCTAAAAAAAAGTTTTCACGAGTGATAAAAAATGCTCAATTGGTAGGCATCAGTTGTTGATTTTCATCATTTTGTTCCATTAAAATATAATTTTCTTTCAATAAGGGAATTATTTCTGCAATTTGCAGATGGATATGGAATTTTGCATGACAGTGAAGGATCTTGTGAGAAGTTTACGCTCAGCTTTTTCATATTTCGTGTGAAGAGTTATGCATTTTTCGGTCGTCCCCGAAAGGTACATGAAGAATAGGAGTGCAATCAATTTATATATAGCAGTTCATATATCAACTATATTATCAAGTTTAAGTTCTTCAATAATAATTCTGTTTCCAAGGCCGGTCTGCAATGTCTGCCATCCACACCATGTTTGCTCTGAGGTTCATTTTTGCAGAAGGGTTTTTTGTAGCGATATTTTCTTCTTGCATGGTCAACTTGTTGACAGTGTTATATTGTCACACTCACACCCTACTGTTTCAAGAGTGAACGTAGAGCTTGTTAGGCATTTTTTGGCAGGAAGTTGGAAAGTTCAACTACCTGTTTTCCATCTATTTCTTACCTAAATCCTGACAGACAGGCCTTTGTTGAGTGACTTATTATCTTCTTTTTTTTTTTTCAAGTGTTCTGGAGTTACTTTTTTATTTGAAACAAAACATGCTTGTAAAAGTTTGGTTGAAATTGGTAGTGATGGAATAATCGTACTTTTTATATCTTGTGGATATGCTCGACATGTTACATGGCCTCAACATGATATTATTCTGCAAAAGCTAATGCTACCAATTTAAGCATATGTAAATTGTAGGTGGTGGATTAAGCTTTATCCTCTCTCATTATGTCATTTAAGCTTTTACAATTACTGAAAATTGATTACAAACTGTAAAATTATGAGTGAAGTTTATTGAATAAGAGTGGGCTTGATTCACAATTTTGTAATTTATAATAATTTTCAGTATTTAAAAAATTTATTAATTAGCACTTTTCTTGATATCTTGGATGTGGAAGGATTGTTTATCGTTTAAATTACTTATAAAAGTGTATATTATTAGCACTTCTATTTAATAAGCTCATGTGTGTTGTTTGATAACTAGAAAGAGATTCAAGCAAGATTGATTATGGGTAATTTCCATCATCTACTACAATGGTACGCGCATTTCACCATAGAAGAAACAGATTCATTCACAAGTTTTTACCCGAAGGAACCATATTTACTCAAAGCATTCTTGTATTTATGCACTACTATGAGGCTTTACTAGACTTTCGTGTATAATTATGGAGTTATTTGGTAGCTAGTAGCTAGGCTTTTTATTTAGGCACGTGAGAGATCCTCAATATTTTCGTCTTTGAAGTTTGATACATAGTAAAAGTCCCACAAAATAAGTATTTTTCTTTTACAATCACAAAATATGCATATTTGATTCAAGGAAAACACAGATATTGAGTTTTCAAGGTCCTTATGACCTTATCCTTTATGCTATCAAAACTATGTAACATTACGATATAGTTCAAATACTAATATTTTTTCTCTTTCTTTTTCTTTTTAATCAAATTCCAATTTTGATACTTGCAAGTGTTTACAAAATTCAAAACCTTCCGTAAGATCTCACCCTGTCACCAAACAAATTTTCACAAGAAAATTTAAATGACTTCAAATGTTCTATTTAATGTTTGTATTATCTTTACGCTTAAACTTATGCTAACGTTTTTCTGACAGATTTGAATTTGATTCGAAACCCTTAATCAAATCTATGATGTATTCTTAATATGATGACTTTAATATCAACCACCATCATTAGAAGAGATATCTTTAAGGATAGACTCCGCTTCCACCCAACGTGTAAGCAGACACAGACAAAAGAAATAGCACTTATGTCGTTGACGATGAATTTTAGTTAAGATACTGCTCTTGAAATATCTAAACTAATCCTTATTTATTAGAACATTAGGATATACAAACTAAAATAAAATGGACCAAACTTAGTGTCACACGGACAAGAGGATATACAATTAACAACTTGATATAGACAACCCAGAAAATTTGCAATGCCAAGTTAAAATATTGCATAAGTTTTTGTCTTCATTAAGATGTGAATCTATATCTTTTGTTTTAACTATGTAAGTTCAATCGATGTTGGGATATCTTTATAACGTTAGCCTCCACAAAAGATTGCAGTCTTATTTTAATATGGCTATGTTATTTCACTAATAATCATTTTTCACATTAATAGTGGTCTTTGGGAGAGGGGGCTCACAAGGGTGGTTCATGTATCAAAGACCAAGGTCCAAGAAATTGAATTCCTCTCATTTTCTAACGAGACACGCAATAAATCACTCCGACTCGGTTCACAGGTTCACAAAAATAATCACTTGCAAGGGGCTTACAGTAAGTAAACTATAGGTGCTTGTAACTAAGCCAATGGATCTTATGGTCTATACCAATAAACATGAAAAACACATTTTTTATTATTAATTAAAATTTATTTGAAAATAAAAATTATGACATGTGTCATTTTTTATTTAATAATTTTTTTCTTCTAATTTATAGTTTTAATCAATTTCAACTAATAGTGAAATATGTGTAAAAATATTTTAGAAACTAACACTCCTCCGTTAGTGCCTAATACTAATGTAACACTAATTACTTCCGTAAGCTGGGTAGGTTAATTTAGAGCAAATTGTGGATACTTATAATGCTGCAGGTGGGTCTTAACTCCGGACTCAAATTATCTATCTCTTCGATTTTTGTACACTGAAATCTTGAAAGAAAAAAAAAATCCGTCGACTTTTGTATGCTTGCTATCATGACTAAATCTTAAGTTACCCTCTGTTACCTTTATTGATCACGAGTAATGTTTGCTCACAATATTTATGTGCTTGAAAACAAACTGAAACAAACACAAACGTATATGCTCACAATACCTTCATTGACTTGTCAACTTTAAAAACATTGATATTACATGTTCAATACTTTTATTCACTACCAATCATTACTCATGGCAGAAAAATAGATTTTTTTTTTGACCGACTATGTTGTTAACAACTTAATTGTTCATTAGGCATGACTTAATTGGGCCGCTCTCAAGCCTAAAATTATTGAATTTAAATAATATTTAAATTTTTGGATCAAAATCTATATAAAAAAACCAATTTTTACTTAAATTTATTGTGAATATATTTTTTTAAAGAATGACATGTATCCTTTAGAGAAGTTATCTTATTTGAGCCAAGTATAATTATTATAAACAAGAAATATCTCATTTTAAATATTTAACATAACAGTATATTCAATACTTATAAGTGTACAATTAATCAACATGTTTTGCGGAAAATTTGTTTCAAATATATACCTTTTGGAAATTGAAGATAAAAAAAAAATACAAACAAATACATAGAATGGTGCATAGTGGGAAGATTAATATAATATAAAATTACTTCAAAACTTGTAACTACAAGGTGTCGTGGTGTAGTTGGTTATCACGTCAGTCTAACACACTGAAGGTCTCCGGTTCGAGTCCGGGCGACGCCAAATTTTTTCTCGTTTTGTAAGTTTTTTACGAAATAAGATAATAATATGAAAACGTCGTCGTTTGTGGCGCAATGTGGACGCCGATATGTAAGGCGCGTAATTAGAGAAAAAGGGAAAAAAAGCAACGAACGTATTCCCCAACAAGTCTTGCCCGTTTCCCACGCTTCTACGTTCTACCCTCCACGAATTGCCATCCAATCACACTCCTCCCGAAATAATTTTCTCCATCCTCATTGGTCCACGTCATCACCCCAGAACCTTCCATCCCCTATATCATTATCAACACTTGATTCCAATTTCCAAACAAGTCCACCTTCTTCTTTTCGCCTCACACCATGAAACCCCTTCTCCGCTTCGGAATCGCCTTCATCCTCCTCCTCCATTCCTCCCTCGCTTCTCATATCCCCTACCCCAAAGCAATTTCCGTATGTTCCGTTTATTTAATATTCCTCTCTTTTTTAAAAAAAAATAAATCATCATCCAGGTTTTGAATGCGTTTATGTTATTTGTAGGATTTGAAGGATACAATTGTGAAGGGATTTGGGTTCACGGCGGAAGATGATGTTACGATTACGGGGTTCGATCCTCGAGACGCCGAGGTAGGGCATTCAGTGGAGTACCAATTCGACCTCGAAATCGATCACAAGGTTATTCCCTTCAAGCTCCTCGAAGACGTCAAACACTGGGATTACGTCGATCTTCCCATTTTCCGGGCCGAGGCCCAATCCGGTTTGGTCCCTAAACGGGCTTCGGCTGACGGGCTTCCCGTTTTGGCTCCCTTCGTTCTCGCTGGGCCCATGGAACTCTGGATTCACGACGCCAACGACATGCGACTCTCCCTTCCCGTAAGCCCTAATTTCAATTCAACCCCATTTTCATTAGTATCCTTTCCGGTAGAGTGGAAAGAAAAAGGAATTGAAATGAAATGAGACGAAAGTTAGTTTTGTATTTAACTAAAAGTTGTCGTTTTAAAACGAACGGGCCTTAATGATTTTAATGTAATTTCTGAAACTGATAATTAAACATTTGATTTGGTTGTGCAGCATGACGTGGATGCTGGTGTGTTGAAGAAAGTGGTGTTGGCTGAGGGAGCAGCGGTTACCGTCAAAGGTGCAAGATCCGTTAGTCTTCGGCAACCTCTTGATTTCCCTCTTCCGTTAAACCGAACGGAGAATGGTTTTGCTAACGGTCTTTTAACTTTGGCTGAGCATCTTCGCCATGCTTCTAGAACCCAGGGTTCTCCGATTCTCTCGCTGAGAATCGTTGGTCCCACATCGCTCACAGCAGCGCCTTCTTCCGACACAACAACCTCAACCTCAACCTCGTTGAAGCTCAAACGTCTTGCACCTGGTCTCGTGGAATTGTCATCGCCCTTGAAGAGCAAAGAGATTGAACCATTTTCGAGGGTTGATCTTGAGGGTGAAGCCCCCACGGTGCTTACTCCGACCCAGTTTGCGACATTGTGGCCTCTTGCTTCGCTTAATGGGTCGAATGCTAACTTGTTGGGGTTTGAGAAACTCTTACATTCTGTGTTGGGGGCTAAGGCTGAGAAGAAAGGTTCCTTTAGGTTGTTGAAGGCTGATGTTTCTGCTCAGACTTACGTGAAGATGGGTTTTAAGGCGGAGAAGAAGGTGAAGAAAGGTGAATTGGAGGGTTACTATCCTTCGTGGAGGACTAAGCCCGAGACTGTGACGACGCACTTTGAGGTGCTGGCTAAGGTTGATGGGGAGAAAGTTGTGCCGGAGAAAGTTATGCCGGTGGAGCCTGTTATTGCGGTGGACAGTGTGGCGCCGAATTTGCTCACCCAGAATGTGTCCATGTCCAAGACACAAGTAGTTCACCCTCCACCCAACCCCTTTTACTTGTAATTTGTGGAAAGGAAAAGGGATTGACTGAACTCTACCGAGAGGATTCGTAACAGAGAGAAGAGGGAACATTCTTGTTTCACTTTTGATTTTGGTATATAGTATAGACACAACAGTTAAGATACTTGTTTGAAATTGTAATTAATGAGAAACTTGTTTTATTTGTCCATCATAGATTTGCTTTCTTAGACTATTCAAATTAACTACTTTAACACATCTATTATAAAGCGCTGGGATTCAATGCTCTGCCTGCCTAGCCATTTGGTATGCTTCTACATATTTTAACTTCGCACTGGTTTAGATGATGTTTATTTAACAGTTATCACTGCACTTTTGATTTACAACATTGGGCGGAATTACCTTCGCCTATAACCCCCCATTGAGACTTTGTAGCAGCATGAGTATCCTGCTAATCATGCATTTCCATTCTTTGTTCTTATTTGCTTTGCTTTTATCTACACCATTACCTGTAGTTTATACTACCTTCGATCATGATTAATATATAAAGTCAGTATGTTTGTTTCCAGGATAAAATTAAAGGCTATGTCTAGCAGGAGTTACCTTGGTATTAAAACCCCCCACACTATTTCCACATCTTCGTTATTGTCAAATGCACCCTAGGTCGATTCATCAAAACTTCTATCTTAGATTAGTAAAATCACAATTACTGGATGCACCACAGTCAAATACATTGCAGAAACAAAGAAAAATTGGAAAAGACATAAATCGACCACCAGTGTAACAGCAAACCAAAATGCCTAAAATCAGATAAAGGGAAATATATATTCTAATATGAATTATGTTGCACTTTTTTATCGGCCAAAATTACATAATCTAATCACAATTTATATACTTTTCTCCAGCGACTAGAAATTTGTTGCATTATGCCACGTTTAAAGGTAAATCATAATTGTGAGAAGTGTTTAAACTTTAAAGGTAAATCATAGTTGGGGGAATGAATCTCTTTGCCAGGTAATTTGTTTTATATTTTTAAATCTGTAACACTATACTTCAAGTTACTACATATTTTTACCTTAAATATACAAGAGAAGAAATAACTCCTAAATAAAAGCCACCTTCGTGGCATCTGCAAGAAAGTGTAATATGGATAACATAGTTGACAGTACCAAGGGAGTTCACAGCATCATAAAGATGAAGAAGAAGAACAGAAACTAGTTGATTAGCAACGTAAGGGGTTGTCCAATTCTCCCAGGCACAGCGCAGCAGCACCTAAGATAGCAACCTTGGATCCAGATAAGCCAGCTTTTGCTCTGCAGTACGCTCTCTTTAGAGAAACATCGTCTCCCTCCTGTCAATACAAAATAACCATAGCATGCCAAATGCACACGATCAAGCAGCGTTCTTTTACAATAGTGGATGATCAAGCTTGGCTGAAACATCAAATCCAATAAAGATGAATATTGAACTTCTGCTATCGACATTTAAGGTCAATTTGTATCAACTTTACTAAATACTTATAGGAGTAAATAAAAAATGAAATGAATTAAACTTCTCTTCTTTTATAACTTAAAATTAATTTGTGTATTTTAACTGTTAGAGAAATTAGCACTAGTAAGATTTATCATGTACCTTTCCTAATTGTTTCCTGAAAATGCTTATGTTTCTGTATTGTGCCTTTTAACCTCATACAAGTTGTGGACAGGATGGAGATGTAGGACGTCATATTTTGGTATTGGTTTTTCATTACGGTTGCGGGGGGGGGGGGGGGGGGGGGGGTTTCTGCTGTTGATCACCAGGGTGAAGCCCCAACGATCCTTACTTTCAATCAGTTAACCACAGTGACATGAATGGTTTCTTCAGGTTGTTGAAGGCAGATGTTTCTGCTATGAGACGTTTGTGAGGATAGGTTCAGGTTGAGAAGAGTCCGAAGGAAGGAGATTTGGAGAGTTACCCTGCATTGAAGACTAATCCTGAGACCATGATGTAATTAAAAAAATTACCACTGCATCAGTGTCCTTATATATGCAACTCAAGAAATACCAAGTCCCACATTGTTTAACATAAAGAAGCTCCAAAGCTTCGTGGTCATGGATTTATTCTTGATTATTGATTATTGATTATTGAAGTCTTCCTCTGGAAAATGACAGCAGGGACTACAATGCAAGCCAGTTTTTTTCTTACTATTATATGTTTTATATAGTATGTTAATGAAACTGGCTTGAATTGTCTTTCCCTTCAGTTATTTTCTAGATTCCTAACACTTAATTTGAAGTTTTATGTAAGTTGTTAGTACTACCTAATAACTTATGTATAGTTGGCAGTGACTTTCTAGGTCCCTCCCTAACACTTTTTGAAATTTTGTGTAAGTTTGTAGTGGACTAAATTTATGTGGTTGTCTGATGGTTAGTTTTCTAGCTCTCAGTCTTTCGAGCTTCGCGGAAGTTGCCATTGGCTCAGTTATATTCAGTAACACTCAAGTTGCCTCAGTTTAATACTTTTGTTGTTTTCTGAAAATGTTTTTGATTGCTTTTTTAAAATGCATATTTCTGCATTAGGTTTCTCATACAAGTTGCACAATCTAGAGATGTTAGATGTCATATCTTGGCATTGATGTTTTTTATATGTGGAGTAAAAACTGTTGGAGCATTCCTGCTGTAGCTGCTATAACGAGCCCATTTAGAGAGTACATGAAGGCATCCCAAAAACATTACTTCTGTATGACAGAAAAGAAGTATTGTAATTCAAAACACACTGCATGCCTATTGCATTCTAATTTCATGTTTCAAATTTTAAACAAGTACTTTGTTGTGGGAAGTGAATCACTTTTCTTTTCGAGGTCATTGTTTTTTTTAATTTTTTACATTTTTTTAATCAGTTAAGGTGTTACCTCTATTATGTAAAATTTGTCTAAGTTAGAAAGTTTATATGTAGTTTCAATAAATTTATTTCGAGAGAAACAAAAAAATACATTCAAAAGTAATCAAAACAAGAAGTAAAATTTGAGAAGTTGAATGTGTCATCGAAAGAGTTTAGTTCAATCTTGATGGTTTCAGTGAATCCATTAAGGCATGTGGGAGTGAAAAGTACTTAGAAGCAAGATGTTTTCAAAAATCAAAATATCGATTGAAGCAATTGCAAAGAAGTTACAGGAAGATATTAAATAGGATTAGATCAATGTACTTAGAAATATGTGCATGTGTTGAAATCATATACTTTGACGGTTAGTGTTAGAACTCTATAAATAAAACAAATTACGGGAGATTGATACACAATCACTTAATTTATCACAACACTAATATGCCTATTATCGAAATTGACAAAGGTTCAACAAGTCATTGTATATGTATTTAATTCTCAACTTTTATGAATGAATTCATGTTTGTTTATTTTATTGCACATTTCTAAACCCTTGACTTTTTTCAATCCTTATTTCTTCTCAAAATTTTACTTTTTTAATTCCTAATTCTTATTATTATTGAAATTACTTACAAACTAATTATTAAATTGAAAATATTTTTATCAAAGTTATTTTATTATCTTATGTATTACAACTTTGTTATAATTAAAATGAATATATTTATCAAAATTATTATCGTAATTTGTATTAAATGTTAAACAATTTTTATTAAATTGAAAATTATGAACTTGTTTGTTTGACTAAAAAAAAAACTCACAATCAAAAATAGATTTTTATCTCACTTTTAAATATTTATTTGTTAATAAAATCACTAAAAATTTGTTTCCTATCTTAGTTTTCTTTAGAGAAATAGATACAATTTTAACTATTAATAAATCATATATGCCATAAGTAACATCAACTATGACACCAAAACTACGAGGCAGTTTTAATATATATATAATAATAAGGTGTTTTTCCTCGCAATACTCAGTTGTCGCTTTGGATCATAAGTGCTTGCAGCAATTGCAGCTGTGGAATTCGTTGGATTGACAATTAAGTTCACAACTCCAACACATATGTTAAATAAATCGTCCCTAATCAGAAATTCGATTTTCTAGAGTCGTGTTTTTTTTTTTTTTGAGATAGAGCCGTGTTTTTTCTTTTCTTCAAAAGCTCAAATTAATACAGAAAAAAAAAACAAAAGGTTTCTTATAAAAGTAATTATTTTTCACAAAAGGCTATATTGGACAAATGGTCCTACAAGTTCAACTACGTTCTCAATATTCAGATATGACATTGAATAATCGAGAACAAAATTCCAACTCACACTGACCTTGAACGCTTGTTTTTCACGTGTAAAGCACTAATTTCATATTATTTTTTCTAGTTCTTAAAGTAATAAAATTATTAAGAAATGATCAAAAACTTATTTAAGTAATTCTCATAATATTAGATTTTCATCACTTTAATCTCTAAATTAATATATTTTAGTAAAGATTAAAGACTAATTTGGAAGCTTTTTTAATGAATAATGTTATTTATATAATAGATTGTTAAAAATTTATAAAAATTTGAGAGGAAAAAGAAAAGATTAATAAGTATAAGATGTGGTAAGAGAGATAAAGAAAAAATATTTTATATTTTTTTTAATATTTAACAGACTAGTTTACTCTTTTTTTTCCATGCATGCACACATCATCAGTGGTGTGGAAATAAACCAATATGGAGTGTCAGACTGTCAGTTGAACTCGGGCCTCGATCTTAATTTTGTTTAGTTCAGTTCAATGAAATATTTAGTTTGTCCATGCATGTTTAGACCTTTATTTGATATTTATCTTTTATATTATGTTGGATGTTCATATTAAAAATAAGAACGAAGATTTATTTAAAAGTCAAAGACATTTGTTATGAATTTCGTCAAACAATGAATTTATTTAATATTGATATATAACATGTTATGAAAAAATACAATATGATATACAGTAAATATAATCTATAATCTTAAATAAATAATAAATATGTTAAAGTGCGTTGATTTTAATTCAGAGAAAAATTTAATTTATTTACCTTCATATTTTCTTCTTCTATATATTTTTGTTGAAAAAATGATCCCAATTGGATGAAAGTAACTATAGACAATAAAAATATAAATACTTTCTTAAACCTAATAACTGTTAAATAAGTACTTGTAACACAATCTAAGGTCGTGTTTGATATAAATGAGAGAAATAGAATATATAAAAATTAAAAAGAAGAATAAAAATAGGTAAGAAATAAAATAAAAAATAAATGTATTTGATTGAAGAGAAATACAAAAGAAATTATGAGAAAGTTATAGAGAAGAGTAGAAAATAAAAATAGATGAGAAATAATTTCTCGCCTATTTTAAAATTATTTCTCGCCTATATTCTCATACAACCTTTACTCATTTACATCTTCACCAATTATTTTCATCTCTCAAAAGAAACACAACCTAAAACCACATTTCTTACTTCTTTCCCATTAGGTTGAGGTCGTTGGGTGCATATTAGTAGTTGGTATATGACCATTGCTTTGAAGTAAAATTTTAACAGATGTTTAGTCTAACTTGATATCCAATTTTTTTCTGTAGTCAACATACCAACATGCATGTCTGAATTCGTACACTCAAGAGTTGAAATTAACGCAATAGAACCTTCTCTCCGAGAGAGAGAGGGAGAGATCTAATAAAAAATGCAAAAAAAAAAAAAAACACTTAGAAGAGAGAACTAAAAAGTGTATACCATCACTCAAACTCTGAACATTCAAATTTCAATGACACTACATTTAGAAAAATAACGATGATAAATAGGATTAAAAGGTTATAGACAATAGTTTCTTCTCTATTATAGAAAGATAACAGATAAATAATAAAAAATTAAAGACCTGTTAAAATTTTGCCTTTAATAGTTTTGGAAGTTAAAAAGAGCATGAATAATCCACTATCATTGCTTTCATTCTAACAAACTTGTCATTTTAATTTTTAATTAAGTAAAATGTGGACATTTTGTAAAATTTAATAATAACTTAGATGATGTTTGGAAATGTCACGTCAACATCACCGATGACAAAATTTCAATATTTTTGGTACAATGACATCACGAGCTTCAACTATATATGGTTAGCATCAAAGATGGTAGGCAATACGCATATCAGCATAACAAATCTTAGTCATTGATGAGTAAATTAGTGACTCATTTTACAAACATATGAATAACAAATCATACATGTGTTAGAATATAATCAATAATTGATTTCTCGTCAACAATTGAAATTATTTATTTTGTTCTTACTCACTTTAGAGGAGTCGAATCCACCAAAATAGGATCATGTACCGATAGTTTGGTGTTCGAGATCATTAAGAGTATTGTTAAAATAATTAGTCTGTTATAATTGTTTAAGGATTCTTCACTAGTTTGCTTATACTTGAAGATTGATCATGTTGATTTTTGTTACGACAGAGTATGCCTATACTTGTAGGGTGACAGAGAAGAATGATGTTTACAGCTTTGGGGCAGTGCTGATGGAGTTGGTAACGGGGAAGAGGCCTATGGAGCCAGAGTTTGGAGAGAATCATGACATTGTGCATTGGGTATGCAACAATATTAGGAGCAGAGAAGATGCTCTTGAATTGGTGGATCCTACCATTGCAAAGCATTTCAAAGAGGATGCCATGAAGGTGTTGAAAATCGCAACCCTATGTATGCACTGGGAAAATTCCAGCTTCAAGACCCTCAATGAGAATGTTGGAAGAGGCAGATCCATTTACCACAACCAAAATGATTGTGACCATTGATGCTTAAATAAGTTGCTCTAAAGAATGGACAATTTTTTCTCTCAACTGCTGACATTTGAGTTTTCCTCTTTGCTAAGCAGCTCAAAAAGTGAGGATGAGAAGGGGTGATAAATACTAGTAAATATCAAAATATGCCTTGCTCTTGGGTTCAATTTGGTGGAATTTTGGAAATTCAGTAACCTCCACTTGAAACTTGAAAGATGTCTTGCAGTTAGAATGGGATTACCTCCCATTACCTGAAATTTTTGTTAAACAATAAAAATGCTCATGTGTGATTATGAACCATCTGCTAATGATAAACCAAAAGAGTATTAGCTTGTATGTTGTAGGTTTGTAGCATATGTGTAGTAGTAATAAAATTCTCCTTCAAATCGAATTGTATTTTCTCTCGGGATTAGCTTGTAGGTTTGTACCATGTGTACGCAAATCAATGAATACTGCTATTATAATATAATGATCTATGTGTGTATAGAGTTAAAGTATGGAAGCTATAGCTCTACTTGAAAAAGTTGAAGTGGGAGATGAAAAACAACGGTTGTTTGCAAAGGTGGATTCCCTCGTCTCAATTTTCTTTTTCTAAACCATCTCTCTGCCGGCAATGACTTTTATGATGCTGCTGCAATTTCCTATCTAAATTATTTTATGGTTCTTGGTGAAGTTCATAGGCACTTAAGTCAGAAATTGTTGCCCTTCTGTTATCTATTCAGATTAAATTCAAGATAAATTATACTAGAATACAAAGCCAAAGGATAGTGCTAATTACTATAGCCTGGACTGAATACTTTTGACAACAAGTTTAATTGCAATTTGAAACAACAGGGAAATCATCTTGTGCGTTAAGATAATGGTTTGCACAAAATGAAGAATAAATAGACGAACAACAACAAAATGGATGACAATTAGCAATTATGCTTCTCAAAAAATAAATTAGTCGTATTAACTTAGAATGTGTTTAGATAAGATAATTTAATTAGGTAATGTATTTTTTTATAGGGAATTAAATTCTTTTTTATTAAAAGTAACTGTTTGAATATTTTAGTATAAAGAATTTAAAATTTTAGAAGTTTAAAAGGGATTTAGTTAGTGGAAATAATATAATTTCAAATTCTATCTTCAAGGGAGTATTCTTTCCATCCCCGCCATGCCCCTCCTTTGCCACCTTCACCTCCACCTCGGTGGCAACTTCTTATCCGCCCAGATCCCTCCCGAATACGACACCTAGCAGCACCTCCAGTACCTCGTCCTAGCAACGAGCTCGTCGACAACATCGCGTCCTAGCAACGAGCTCGTCGACAACATCGCGCTCGAGCTCGGAAACCTCTCCGCCCTCTTTGGCCAGAGGAAGAGAGAACCGGTACCACACCCAGCGTCGCAAATCATAACGCCTTGAAGGGAACCTTCGTCCTTCAACATGCTCAGCGTGTTCTCTACCATCTTGGCGTGGCCCAACCTCGTCGGTGTTGTTGAAGTACTCCCTCACCACCTCCTTGTCGCCGTCGGAGTTGTTGAAGTACTCCCTCACCACGATAAGAGAGGGAGTTTGGGCAGTTTGTGAGAGAATCAAGTGAAAATGACAGTTCTGTTTGGGTTCGCAACGGAGAGGGAAGACCATAGAGAGGATGAGAACGCCATTGTGATTTTGGGCGTCGTTGTATCCAAGCACAAAATTTTAAAAATAAAGGAATTTAAATTAAAACATTTGAAATTCTCAGAATTTAAAATTTTTAAAATTTTAAATTGTCTCATCCAAACACACTAATGATCAGGAATCAAGAAATTAAGTGACATGAAATTTATTGTTTAATCTGCTGAAACATTTTAAAAGATGCAGGTCACATGTCGAAGTAATGCAGACGTGGGGTGTTTATTGGAGAAAGGGAATGAACATATATTTTCTTGATTGATTAAAGTAATACACAAGGAGTGTATTTATACAACTCAAGTGATAACAATTTCAAATAACAAGTTGCTATAAAATAGGATTGAAATTGCTTCAAGATAAAACAGTTGTAACAAGGACTAACAACTTGTAACTCAAATTGTAACAGTAAAACTTACAGATATCACTACAATCGTCCTGCTGATAGATCAATCTTCTGTTTGAGTCAGTAATCTTATGTTTAGTACCCTTTTTGGTTCTTTATTAGGAGGCATTCCAGTGCCTAACACCTTTCGTAATAGAGATGTCCAATGTCTTATTACTACCGCTACTTCCGCAATTCATCCGAAATGAGTTATGCAAAAATTAAAAAATAGATACACAAAAAAGTGAAGAATATTATGCAAAAATGTACGGGATAAAAATTTAAGTGGTAAAATAAATAAAAATTGAAAAATATCATGATAAAATACAAAAAAAAAACTTAACTGACAAAATTTGCCATCATACCAATACTGTATGGAAACTAATATGTGAGTGGCCATTCTTATGAATTGATTGTTGAATTGCACGACGAGATGAATTATATGGGTTTGTTTGTGAATTTATTTGATAAAAATATTACATAAACTTCAATTTTTCCACTCTTTCAATCAATCACCAAATTTACATAATAAACACCAAATAAAAGCAAGATTGATGATTACTAATATAATAATGACCAAATAGAAGCGTAGTTGCCTTGTTTGTATCGAGGCAAGGGATTAAAAATTAAATTTAAAATGATTGTAACAAACTAAAGACACGACAAGATCACCAATTATGAGATGACACAATTAGTAAGTGGAACTGCACATGATCTTTGCGTTGCCAAGTGGCAATTGGATAATGAAAATCACTTGTCACAAGTTCATAACCCACAAGAATGAAGTTGGGTTTTGTTCCAAACACCCTCCCTTCCTCCTTCTCCTTAACTTCCCTAATTTTCAAACTTCCCATCTCATTTCCCTTCTCTCACCCCAAAACTACTTCTTCAGGTGCCCTCTCTCGCCACTTTTTGGATTTCTTTAGTTAGTTCATGAATTATGTGATAGTACAATGATAGAGTTATGTGGGGTTACTAGTTTCATCAAATGTTTGTGTTTATTTTAGGTTATCTCTAAGAGCATGCCCTGTTGTGCTAATTTTGGCTAACACTGTTGTTGCCTTATGTTTCCTTTGTTCTCCCTTTTTCCGTTGAATCTGTTTCTGCGTTATTATATTCAACAAGTTTATACCTTCATGAGGATCTGCTAAAAGTTGCGTTTTTGGTGTCACGCGCAGGAAGAAAGAGCTTAGTTTTTCGTGTGCAAAACATTGACCATAGAATTGAACCAATTCCTAGTCATTTGATGGCTTCAGAAAATGAATTCTCAGAACTCAACAGAAATCTTTACCCGCAAATAGAACCCTACAGTACAGGATTTTTGAAGGTTTCAGATCTTCACACAATTTACTGGGAGCAATCAGGAAACCCCAGTGGCCATGTGAGTAGCAATTGCCTCCAACAATCGCTTGAATTTTTATGTTTATTTTTAAAAAATTTAACTTTTCTAAGTCTTAACGCTATGTGGGTTGTTTATTGACTCAATTGAATGAATGGTATTGTTAAATTGTTCCATTGAACCTCAAGCAGTCAATTCCTAGATCATGTTTTTTAAATGGATATATTTAGTTCTTCTGTTGGGTATCTTTGTATGTTGGGAAAATACCTCCATTTTATGGGAGCCATTGGAAATATCCTACTCTCTCTAGTTCATGTTCACAATAACTTTTATGTGTCATTGGAAACTTGTGGATTCCTTAGTCCTAACAGCTTGTTAAAATACATCTATCCATCACCATTCAATATAGAATAGAAATCCATAAAGGGGAAACGAAAAATTAGAAGTCACTTTGGTCTGTCAGTAGGTCTATGGCCACTAAAACCTACACACATGCATGTATGGTTGGATGGATCTAAGCATTTATCTCTAGATTCTAAATATTGACACTTTGTTTTTTTTTTTTACATTTATTTAACTTTGTTACGAGGGGGAAATCTAAAAAATAAAGGAAAAAAAAATAAAAATTGATTCATCATTTTCTAAGCATTTTTCTGGCAGCCTGTTGTGTTCATTCATGGTGGTCCTGGAGGGGGAACTTCTCCAAGCAATCGGAAATTTTTTGATCCTGACTTTTACCGAATTGTTCTATTTGATCAGGTTAGTTTCTGAACTGTAGTGTGCAATAATGGTCTCCCCAGCTTTTGTGCAATGACAAATTGGCAATTATTCTCTTTATCAGCGAAGTGCAGGGAAAAGCACACCACATGCTTGCTTAGAGCAAAACACCACATGGGACCTCATTGATGACATTGAAAAGCTAAGAGAACACTTGGAGATTCCAGAATGGCAGGTCATTTTTCACCTCTGGTTGTTTATCATTATACATTCTATGATTCTTATGTAATGAGATATGATCTTCTGCCCCATATAATATGCAGGTATTTGGTGGATCATGGGGAAGCACACTTGCCCTTGCATACAGCCAATCTCACCCGGACAAGGTGTATGCCTTTGTTTTTTATTATGATTATGAAGATAATTGGTTTCTTTTTTACTATGTCATAATGATGTCTCTTTTTTACTACTATTATTATTATATTGCTATTATTACTATTATTTTTTCCAGTACTGCTAAAGAGTGTGTAATCTATAGTTAAGGAGTTTGTTTCCATGCTATGTTGTTCGCTTTTTAAAATATCTTATCATTTTCTTCCAAGGTTACTGGCATGATCCTCAGGGGGATTTTCCTTTTAAGGAAGAAAGAAATTGATTGGTTTTACGAGGGAGGCGCTGCTGCTATATTCCCTGATGGTATAGCACTGTCTTTTCATCTGTTTTTCTGGTGAATTAAGTTTTAATATTTGCCATGCATAATAAAGTTTCCTTTTAATGATCTGAGTATGTTTTGACTTATTTGATATTATGTTGCAGTTTTCTATTATTCTATATTCTCTTATTAATTTGGTGTTTTCTATTGTTGCTTTGCATAATCTCATATTTGATTTTGATAATGATCTCTGGCTTTCTGCTCATTAAAATTTTGACTTTAAATGATTGATCTTTGTGCATTTTCTCTCATGTCAGCTTGGGAGCCATTTAGAGATCTTATTCCAGAGAGTGAGAGAGGATGCTTTGTTGATGCCTATAACAAGAGATTAAACTCTGATGATATCAAAACTCAGGTTAGTGTCTGTGTTTTTCTTTTCTCAGCTTGCCTTCCATTCCTTTTCCTCATTAATCATAACAAGACTTTTTTAATATTAGTTTGGTTTCAGAGCTACTGTTCCATCTTTTTGGCCTGAATTCTTCTTAGAACTTGGTACACAGAGTTGAAGATAGTTGAACTAGCTTAGAAGTCTATCCTTAACAATACCAAGCTATCAACTGATCCTCTTATCCGAAATGAGGAATAATGAGCTTATCTATGAGTTGGTTACCTGACTGGATTATCTAGAGTAACTTTCTTGTGTATATTGAGAAGTTGAGTAATTTACTAGTTGGGTTTTCTATTTAACTGAGAGGCTTCAGTTGGCAGTCTCTTTGTGAAATGTAAAAAAGACTAGCCCTGAATTTTTCTTTTCATTTCCCTTGTCTAAATCCTGTCAAAAGAGATCAACCTCTTTCTAGAAGATTGTTTGAACTTTGAATGGACTTAAGAATGGATTCAAGAATTTGTGTTGTTTACTTACCTATTTCTTTGTTCTTAGTATGCAGCTGCTAGAGCGTGGACCAAATGGGAAATGATGACTGCTCATCTTCTTCCAAATGAAGAGAATATAAAAAAAGGGGATGACGATTACTTTTCGCTGGTAAGTTCATCGAGTGAAGAATAATAACCTGGATTTTGGCTGGAAAAAGTTTGCTAATCATTTTCCAAATTCTATCCCAACATGTTGTGCAACTTCCATAATTTGTAATGCTTACATCCCCTAAACCTATGAATTTCACTGTATGTATGTATTGTTGAAATTGATATGGCATTGCTTGTGTAAAATTTTGCAGTTCAAATGTAATTCTTATAAAATAATATATAATTATATGGATGTTTTTTGTGTTTTCTAAAATTTGAAGTGCACTGACTTTATAAATCTCTTTTGCATTCTGTTATTAGTTTTTTGGGTGTTCTTGAACTGTCATTAGTTTGTGGAAAACCTTTTCTCCCTTATAGAGAAATAGTTAATAATCTTTGCGGTCTGAAATGAGGAAAAGAAGTGGACAAACGGTTTTTTCGACACTTCGGACTTGTTTTCTCCCTTCCTCCTGAGCACTGTGCTTCTGAATCTTAATTGTTAGGAGCCCTTCCTCCTTTCGACACTTCGGACTTGTTTTCTCCCTTGTTAAAATTTGTAAAGTCAGACAATCCCTTGTCAAATAAGTTACTTTTTTATATACAAATTAACAGCATAAATAAGAAAAGTCTACAATCTTTACCCCGTTTAATTTTGGATTGATTTACGGTTGTGTTTTGTTGTTTGTGGTTGAGATTCTTTAACTTGTACTGATGAGTGATGACGAATACTTACATTTTTTTATCAGGCATTTGCAAGGATTGAAAACCACTATTTTGTAAACAAGGGATTCTTCCCCTCTGATTCATTCCTGTTGGACAGAATTGATAAAATAAGGCATATAAACACCACAATCGTTCAGGTAAATAACTTTTATGCTGCATCCTTTAAAACATAGATTCTTAATGTTTTTCATTCTTAACTTTGCAGGGAAGATATGATGTTTGCTGTCCTATGATGTCAGCCTGGGATCTTCATAAAGCTTGGCCAGAGGCAGATTTTAGGGTGAGACAAGAATGTTGCTTTTGGTCATTAGTCTTGCTTACGTTGATTTTCTCTGCATGCTATGATAATTGTGTATCAAGTTTCAGGATACGGAAGTCTCATTTTCTAAGATTTTGTTTCTTATAAGAAACAAATACAAGCAGTTTCAAACAAAAGTTTTCCACGTAATCTTGTGCAAAACATGGTCAAGTTACTAAATCATACAATGGTTTCAGGTGGTTCCTGATGCAGGGCATTCAGCCAATGAACCAGGCATAACTGCTGAACTAGTGGCTGCAAATGAGAAATTGAAAAACATAATCAAGAACAAAGGGGACTGAAGTGAGTGGACAGGCAAACAGGAACAAAGGCTGCAGTTTGGAGACCGACTAATCAAATGGTGCAACATTCATCTACAAGCAAAATACTGCAATGTCCATGTATTTAAAAACACTAGCATACCGTGAACTCAAAGATTGTCTTCATCATTGTCTTAATAAAAACACTAGAATAATGGAAATGATCATTGTTGCACAAAAATCATGAATGGGATGATTTTGCTGTTTCTGTCAACTTCCATGGTTATCCAATAAAAGGTTTACAAGTATGTAAAATTTAGTACCAAATAATTCTGTACACCAAATAGCACCCAAAAAGAAATATAATGTTATTACACAAATCAAAACTAAAGTACAAATAAAATAAAATAAAAATCAAATAGTATACAATTGATTCATCTCTCTCAACTTACAAGTGACAGTGCATAAACTCAAAAAGTTCTCTTCATGATTGTCATAATTAAAAACACCACGTTAACAAAATCTCATGTTTGCACATACAGTCTAGTCTAGACAAACTCGCAAGTTACAACAACACATCATCAATCCATTTTCCCAAAGCTGCTAAAAATTCAATGATTATATTGAACAACATCCCTCCCTCCACCCCCCAACAGTCCTTTGGCACTTGTAGATTCTGAAACTTTGGTTCCTTGGGAACAGTTAAATCCTTCCTTCCCCGTGAAAAAGGCCTGTGAACGGAACCTGTAGTTTTACTTGTAGGTGAAGAAGCTCTTATGTGTGTTTCCTGGTGGTGC
Organism: Glycine soja; assembly: GCF_004193775.1. NCBI lineage: Eukaryota > Viridiplantae > Streptophyta > Magnoliopsida > Fabales > Fabaceae > Glycine > Glycine soja. Next base: position 4,753,431 of record NC_041016.1, read on the forward strand.
AGTCCTTTGGCACATGTAGACTCTGAAACTTTGGTTCCTTGGGAACAGTTAAATCCCTCCTTCCCCGTGAAAAAGGCCTGTGAACGGAACCTGTACTTGTAGGTGAAGAAGCTGCGTCATTTTTACGTGCCTTTGTTTCCTTTGGCTTCACAATATCTGATGGCTTTTCAATAATAACACTAAGTTTTGTTGCAAGGACAGCTTTTTCTTTCTTCCTTGGCAAAGCACTGTGCAATAGACACTTCCATTATATTATAATCAAACATACTCAATGTAAACACGTGTGTTGCAATCTGATTATTACTTACCTCCGAGGCCTTACAATTTTACGTTGCATCATTTGCGATTTTCTTTTGAAATTGTCATCCTGATCAATGGCTTTCTGAAGTTTAGGACCAGGAGGATTTCTATGAGGTGTTGTAGCAGATAATTTACGTTGCACCTTGCAGTTGGAGTTGTTACTTTTAATGCTCCCCTACATAACGTTTTGGGAAGTTTCAGCCTCTGGCTCTAAAATATTCTCTAAGCAGCAATAGGTGATAGTATATTCTGTGCATGAACTTACAGATTTGTTTTCTTGTGTTGTTTGTTTTGATTTCTCATCACAGCTGCTATAATTATCAGTGACTTGTTCACTTTTTGTGGAACAAGTTTCACTTGTCTGAAAGGAAAAGTACAACAAAAAAGCAAAATTTTATATATTCAATGCTAATATTGAGAGGTAAAAATTGGGATTCACAATGGAACTGAACTCACTCGCTTCGCATTCTGATATTTCCTCATTGCCTTGGACTCACTACCTTTAACGGTGGTTTCTTTTAAAGATGAGGGGATTTTCCTATCCAAGTTTGCTTCTTTTAAAATTCCCCTTTCCTGCAGCATAAAAAACAACATGAATGGTACACTTGATTAAACCAATTTGTTTCTAAACAAACCAACTAAAACAGAAACCCCCCCCCCCCCCCCCCCCCACCCACTTACATCAGTTCTCAGCTTAAAAGGCTTAGGACTTGTGGGCTTTAATTTTCTGTATTTCAGAACTTGAGGAGTAGTTGAGGTCGATGTAGATTTCTGTTTCAAGGTCAAACCCATAATGATTATAGTCAATTCATTAAAGACTGAACGTAACATCAATCTAAACTAGACCAAACCTTTTGTGTTTTTCTCAAATCCTCATGTTTGCTCCCAAGAATAGCCTTTTTTTTTTGCACATCATCATTGGTACTCATCTCTCTGCAGTCATCAAGAATTCATTGATTTCACAAAGTTTAAGGAACACAGGAGAGATAGACATGTTGAGAGAAATCAAACTCCTTACATGTTCTCATGAGGGGCTGAAACATTTTCCTTGTCATCATTCTCAGTGAGTTGCCTCTCATTTTCTTTGTCATCAGAAGCCAATGAATTTTCTTCAGCCCTTCTCTTCTTGGTTTCAGAAACTTTTCCCTTATCAGAAACTGAGTTCTTTGTCTCTTCTTTTTCACTCCTTTCTGTAGTCTCGTTCTTTTCATTGTTCAGACTTGAAAGCCAGGTAATGTCACCTCTAGAAGCTTCTGACAAAACTGGAACTGAACTCTCTCCTCTTGTTGATTCATGGGATTTTTCATCTCCAAGAGACAATTCACCACCACTTCCTGAAGTTCCTGATTCATGGCATCCTTCTAGAGAGCCACACCTAGATTTTTCATCTATCTCCATATCACTAGTGTCAGTTTCATGAGGCACAGCAACCTGGCGTTTCTGCATGCATTTTTTTACTTTCTTCTCCATCAAACTTGTCTTTGTGTTGGTTTCTGGTTCCTTACGATTAATAGAATACAAGGAATCAAACACACGGCTTTTAACCTCTCTTCCCCTCAATTGTTTTTTCCAGGTAGCCACTGCCAATGAGTTGCTACCTCCTTCTCCATTCTTCTTCACTCCATTGAGTTCAAGCTTATTCATTGCTGGACACAGTGTTCTCATTGCCGTTTTCAATTCTATAGAACTCTTGATCTTTAGTGCCTTCTTAGGTGAGTGAAAAACAAGAGCCTTCGCCACCACTCTGCTCTTAGGCACACCAACAGTCAAGGCTTTCTTGCTCTGAACACTTCTAAATTGTTCTACATTGGAAACCTTCTTCTGATGATTCCTTGGTGTAGTCAAGGCCTTGGCCACAGAAGGTGATTGCTTCACCTTAGCGTTCGGGGTTGCAGCAACCTTGGAAAGAGGTTTAACTTTCACGTTATTGTCGGTCATCTTGTGTGACAAGGAGGAAATAAAATCCGTCCTTGACACCCTTGACTTGGCAGGAGCTGTAAGGGGGCACTTCAAATTTGCACTGAAAAACAACCAAATTGCATTCATAATAAATGAAATGGCACAAGAAAATAATTGAACCAAACTTGCATTCGTTCTGAGTTCATATTTGATTCTGGATTGAAATAACTTTATATGACTTTTAGGTTGAATTCAAAAATTTCTACCAAATGGGTGTTTCGTTTTGCTCAATTCCAAGTGGACATGCATTGCTTGAATTCGGAAGAAGTAGGTTCCGTGTATTGCTCACCCATTTGACGTTAAATTGCAATAAGACATGCATAAAAGACGCATAAACAAACACGCTATCAGTTTTACTACTTTTTAGCTTTTATAATAAAATCTTTCAAACATAAATAACATTACTTCAAAATCAATTTTACCAAAAATCAATTTTGTGACCCTTATTCAAACACACACTTAAAGTAAATTGGATGTTTGGATTGGGCATAATTATACTTAAAATCCTCTCCCCTCCGCAATAGTGTTTTTTGTGGGAATCAAACTAAATCCTCTCCTACAAGCTCAATTGTGTTGTCAACTGAGTCAAACCCTCGACAATTTAAGACCTTCACTTCCTAAATCTTACCTTAAAAAAAGTCTTAAATGGTTTTATAGTTCAAAATTTTACATTAATCTAGAGTGAGTGTATATACTAGTTTATCAAGTTGGGTGATGGCTACCTTGCTTCTCTTCTGTTCAAAGCTTTTCTGAGGCGTACATTGGGACTTCTAGCTGCCATAACCTGAAAATCCAAGATCAATTCATTCATGTCCATAACCATAAGTTGAGAGAGTGAAAGCAAGTTGAAGAAGAAAAGTAAAGCGAACATACCCGAAGAACAAAATTCTTGTAAATTGCCTCAGAGTCCAACTCTTGCTCATGCTTTTGGTCACATCCTATTGGAAAAAGTGACATAATTGATATCATGAAGCTGAAAATGAGTTAGGATTTGAAAGAAGATGTGAAATGTGTTAGTATAAAGTAAGAAATTACCAACGCGGAAGCAGAACCAGTGGCGGTCATCGTCGGGGCGGCGAGAATCAGGTGCGGTGAGGTCGACGAACTTGGGAGCTTCAATGTTCTCGTAGATGTCGTCGTCTACCTCTATTTCTTCTTCGTCGATGATTGCCAAACACCGAGTTTCCGCCATAACCACTTCTCTTCGGAGTGTTTTGCTTTAAATGTCGTATTTTGTTGTAATATTAACGTAAGACTTACTTTGGCCTCCCAGCAGACATTTTTAAAATTAAATCCTCAGTAACTAGCCGTTACGATTACGACAGCCTGGTAAGAGAAAAACGGCATGCTAGGGGTCCTTTCGTCATTGCGCTTGTTTCTTTCTTTCCGCACTTGGACACTGTGGCCCAAGCCCTCCTCTTTTTTTATAAAGCCCACTTAGTTCTGAAGGCCTATAACATTCTAACCAATTTGCGCTTGTGCTTGTTCAATCATGCAATCTATTTTTCTAATCGTTGCCTAGGGTAGTCTTTTCTGTACACGACCAAAATATACTCCCTCCATTTGTAAATATAATAAAAATAATTAATTCACATGCTAATTAAGAAAAATAGTTAACATCATTTCACTCTACTAATCTCATTTTAAAATAATTTTTCTTCATTAAAGTTTGATACTAGGATAAAAAAAAAAAGAGGTCATTAAAAATATAACCTCGATTAAATAAATAATATTATTAGATAAGATAAGGTTGATTACAATTTATTTATATCTTAATCTGCCATTCATGAGATCTTTTTCTTATTTATATTAAAGACCGGGAGAAATAGTTTATTCTAAATTAATTCGTACCACACAATTGTGATTTCATGCATTTGAAAATCCGCACCAAACTATTTGTCTCAAACCTAATTTAGCTTTTAATTGTCAACTACTTTCTTCAGTTACAATTAATATAGGCGTATGGCAACATTGTTTGGCCGTTGCTCATTTAATGTTGTAGTTGCCACCTTTTACAATATTAGATTAGATGAATTAGATGAAAAACAAATCAAGAATAAGTGATCATTAGGGGTAGTATTTTGGAAAAAGTATTAGAATTGCATATTTATTGAGTGTTGGTAGATTTAGAATAAGTGATCAAGAATTAGAAAGCAATACAAGTTATACGACAAAATATTTATTGTGTAAAACAACAACAAAAAATTTATATACAACATAATTTTTTGCTTTCCAATACAAATATTTCTATTTTTAAGTTCTTAATCAAAATCTTTAAGACACCGATTAGTATTTGTCATATATATGTGTGTGTTATAGTTATTATATACCAGTATATGAAACCAAATGTTGGGATTTGGGCGGTTCACAGCAATTGAAAAATGGATCGTGGAAAGCATGCAGTTGCAGCCAGGAGGACGTATTCATATTTAAGAGATTTGCAATAAATGGTTAGTTTGTTTGTTCGGTCTAACATGTTACGCGTGGTGGGTTTTACGGCTTCTGGTTCCAACAAGACTTGTTGAGTTTGTGTGGTCGTTGGTTGATGCATGGTAGTTATAGTTATAGGAGTAGTGATATATTGAGATCTAAAGACTAATTAAAAGGTTACAATTAATGGTGGCAGGTTCGGTTCTGTTGGTGCATGCAATGCAGTGATATTTGGAGTGGCCGTTGAATGTGTTGAATATGGCTTCAGCCGTAGTGGTCTTGTCTTAATTTGCGGCAAAAATTCAGAGCATAGGTGAAGCTAGCCGTAGCAAAGATGGAAAACAACAATAGTTAGGGTGAAGGTTTATGAGAATTGACATATGGTGTTTATGTGTTGCACGAGTGTTAAGAAACACATTTTTTTTTCAGATGCTAACTAATGTGTCATTGTTCCTTATTCTTTTATCCTGTGTTTGGATGGAACAATTTATCAGGAGAATTTATTTTTTCAAGGAATTTAAAATGATTCATGATAAAATAGCTTGTTTGGATAAAGTATTTGAAAGAAGATTTAATTTTTGATATTTTTATGAATCATTTTAATTGACTGAAATAGTGGGATTTCAAATTTTCTAAAAAAATATAGAATTTGAAATTCTTTTTTTTTTGGAGATGCTCACTTTAACTCACGTTCTTGCTCGTGACTCTTTTTCACTCAACACTCACAACTACGGGTAACTAAAGTTTTTACGGCCAATATCGACATAAGTTATTTTTCACTAACGCTGGTCAAGATTTTTTTTGTCATAATTTTTTTTGTATGATGTCAACCAAAGCTATTTTTTGCCGATATCGACTAAGATTTTTTTAGATGATGTTAGTTAGGGTTATTTTCTCATTGATGTCACTCATGAGAAATTTTTGCTAATGTCGATCAAGGATTTTTTTTGTCGTTGTCATCCAGGTTTTTTTAGTTGATGTTGACCAATGATTATTTTTTACTAACGTTGGCTAGATTTTTTCTATTGGCATCAGTCATGACTAACTTTTGAGTAAACACCTGTTAGGGATTTTCAGCTGACGTCAACTAGGTTTTTCCAGTTAACATCAGCCAAAGCTATTTTTAGCCAATATCGGTTAATGTTATTGTTTAACCGATGTTAGCTAGGGTGTTTTGGCTGATGTCAACTAGATTTTCTTAGCCGATGTCGGTTAGGATTTTTTTGCTAACATCGACTAAGGTTTTCTGGTTGACACCAACCAGAGCTATTTCTTAACCACATTAGCTAGGTTTTTTGGTTGATGTTGGCTAGGGTTTTTTCTGCTAACACCAGCTAGGTATTTTTGACCAACATCGAGCATGACTATTTTTAGTCGACATCGGTTAGGTTCTTACAGTCGACATCCACTAGAGTTTTTTCGATCAATATTGGTCAGAGCTATTTTTTAGCTAACATTAGCCAAGATTATTTTATAACCGATGTTGAGTAGGATTTTTTGTCCGACATTGGTCAGAGCTATTTTTTTAGCCAACTTCAACTAGGAATTTTTTGGCCAATGTTGACCAATGATATTTTTCGGCTGACATCGGGTAGGTTCTATTGGTCGGCATTGACCAAACTATTTTTTAACCGATATTGGGTAGATTTTTTTGTCAACACCTGCTATGATTTTTTAGGCTGACTTTGGCTAAAAATAGTCTTGGTCAATGTCGTTCGAAAAGACCCTAGCCGGTGTCGGCAAAAAAAACCTAGTCAACGTTGGTAAAAAATCTAGCCAACATCGACTGAAAAATAGACTCAACCAATGTTAACAAAAAAAATAGCCCTGACTGACATCAGTTGACAAATATTCCCGACATACTTTGACAAAAAAGTCATATTTGATGTCGATCGAAAAATAGTTTTAGTTGATGTTGGCTTAAAAACATCACTGGTTGTGGTCAAGTAAAACAACCTTCGTTAAAATTATCAATATTTTATATTTATAAATTATTAAAAAATGAAAATATTTTTTAATTAATATTTCAAAATTAGATTGTGTTTATTTTCTATAAAGTTTAATATTGAAATTTCATCTATTTAAAATATAAAATTAAAATTTTGCATTTGGAGGAAATTGAATTGCCCTATCGAAACAAAAAATTTAAAATAGAAGAAATTTGAATTGATTTATTCAAACAAAATATTTAAAAAATAAAAGAAATTAAAATCAAAACAATTCAAATTATAGGTATTTTAAATTCCTTGAAATTTTGAAATTCCTAATCCAAACATAAGGTTAAGGATGTCGTTGCTTTTCTTTCTGTTACTTCGAAAGTAGCTGCTTCAGCTTCAGCCACTCGAATTTTCGATATCCCTTTTTATTTCTCATCAAACGAATGACATCTTCTTCTGAAAATCCTAGCTATTCTTAGCATGATATTGGGGAATCTCATTGCTATTACCCAAACAAGCATGAAACGTATGCTTGCGTATTCGTCCATAGGTCAAATCGGATATGTAATTATTGGAATAATTATTGGAGACTCAAATGGTGGATATGCAAGCATGATAACTTATATGCTGTTCTATATCTCGATGAATCTAAGGAATTTAAAATAAAATTTTATTTGAAAAGTATTATTAATGTATTTTGAGTTCTTTTACTAGCATGATCCATAAAAAATATTTTTTTTTCCGAAAAAATGGACAAATAAAAAACATGGAAAGTAATACTAGTACTGTATTATGCAAGTACCAACTAGCATTGAAATTCAAAAGAAGCCGTTAGCAGCATAGAAGGGCAAATTTAGCAGCAAAAGTAAAATGAAAAGTATTTCATCGCAAAAAAAGAAAAAACGGGAAAGGATTTATTTGTCTCAACACAAAGTAATACGCTTATATTAAGGCTTAGTTCCTTTGTCTTATGTGTCAATCATGTGGTCCTAGTCCGACCGATGTTGACACCGAATGAATTATGAATGAATGTGATGCAAAATCATTGGCGTCAAATTTGCCACGTCACCGTTGAAAATTCACGACATAACGAAACAAGTTTTACATCAATCGGTTAGGAAAGGAATGCATTAAAAACAGGTTTATTCACCAAAAATATGGATTTAACTGACTTAAGTGGAAAAGTATGTAAAATAATAAAATGAAAATACATTTACCTTTTTTTTTTATTTAAAGTGAATTAAGTTCTTGAAATATTTTAAATTAAATTAAAGTTAAATATATTTTCACATTTTTTACTTGAAATTAAAATCAGTCAAGTTCATGAAATATAAATTAAGATCAGTCAAGTTCATGAAATATATAGTTTAGACGATCATAATTTTTACTTAATTCAATTATCAAAAGTCTTTCTTACTTTTGGGTTCTCCCTTACCGTGCAATAAATTTTGGAAGCCAAGTTTAGGTCATATATCTTCTTAATTAAATTTAACAGTGTGTCATTGTCACATAAAAAATAAAAATAAAAAATCTCCCCATAAATCCTCAATTTCTTTCTTTATAAAAGTAGTACTAACATATTTATCTTTGTTGTCAAATAACTCTATGGTATTTATAAAAATAAAATAAAAAACTTTATGGTACGTGGATATCGTATAAGGTCATTAATATTTAGAGGGCGGCAGTTTGAATGAATGATGTGCCATGTATCTACTAACTACTGGCTTGGGTACGGATAGCTATCACTCGGACGCCGTGTGTAAAGAATATGACACCTAACACACACAAAAATTGAGGTGAAAAATAATTTTTTCATTTATTTTAATATTTCACTTTTAATAGATAAGTTGTTAATTTATTTAATCTATTTTGTAATATTATAGATAAATTTTTATCAATTTTAATTTTGAAGATTTCCTTTCAAAGTGTTACATGTAGTATTTAATAAGCTTACTAAATCTTAAAGAAATTAAGATTAATACAATATTTTTCAATTTATATTCACCTAAAATTTTAAAATTTTTGGATGCAAAATAAAAAAAAACAGTTTCATATTGTAAAAATTATTCAAATTAAATCCCAATAATAAAAATATTATTATGTTTGATTAAATTATCTTAAAAAATGGTAAACTTATCTTTAAAAAGAATATATTCAATTATTAGTTTTAATTACTGTATTATTTAATGCAGTCAGATAATCAATAGGTATTTCCATAAAAAATAAAAAATAAAAACCAATAGAACAATACAAAATGCACAATTTTTTTAGTTATATATTAATTAATGAGTGATATTCGTGATATTCTAATAAACATGTTACATATTAATGTCTGAATTTAAATAGTAAAAAGTTCGAAATACAAGTCTTTATATGTTTAAATGAAATTATTAAAAAATATATATATAACTAAAGTCTATTCATAAAAGAAAAACAAAATCAGAGGCCTAAAGCACCTTAACTGCCTTGTGGGTTACACAGTCCTGATCACTCGATAAAATTTACTGAGGTATATCCAAAAACAAATACCATGCCTGCAATTAATATTGTTTCACTAAGTTTATATATGGAGAAAAATAATATAAAGGCATTTAAAAGTTGAAAAGTAAATTGCTAATTGAAATGAAAAAATGATGGAATCCATAAAAATAATTTTAAGCATACTCTAAAAGTTAAAAATATAATCAACATTTATTGCTAGAAAAAATGTGTAAAAGAATTATAGGAGATTTATTAGTCAGTTATTTAGTTCAAATGATGAAATGATGGAATCCATATAAATAAAATTTGATAAAACAAACTTTTCAATTAATAAAATAAATAAAAAAAACTAACTGAAAATCTTTAACATGAGTGGTAATTAATTAAGTTTTGGTTATTTTATTAAAAAATAATCATATTCTTATAATATTTTCTTAATACTTTTTCATATATCTTACCTAACTTATTTTATGAAAAATAACTTGAATAAATTTAATGCACATGCAATGTAAGGTAAGTGTAAAACATTTTATACATTTTTTCTAAGAGTATTGCTAGCAATAAATTCTTTTACACATTTTTTCTAACAAATTAATTATTATTAGTTTAAATTTATTAAAAATTTAAAAAGCTATAAGTAAAACTCATCAAATTAGAAATGTGAATCACAAACTAATTATTATTATTAGTATAGAATTCAATAAATTTACTTTACCTATAAAACCTCAACACTGTTTTGAATGTTATGAGAGACATCAAATTGATGAGTAACACTATAGTGATGATCGTGAAGAAATTCATTTACAAGAACCTCATTCTCTGCTATCGACTGCTGGTGAAGAAATTAATTTATAAGAGGATGTATAACTTCCTGATAGGCATCTGAAAATGAAAATTGAACATAGAATAAAAGAGTCAGAATAAGTACCAATAACATCATGCAATCAATGTTCTTTGTCAACCACTGCTTTTCAATAGAAAAAGTAGTGCAAATTAAATTAATAGTAACCTAACAATTTAATTCCCTGACTTTAACTAAATTAGGCATGCACCTTCATTTTGAAAGCGATGGACAAAAGTATAAGTAAAATAAATAAAACCTCATCCATAAAATAAATAAATGAAATAGAGTGATAATCTCACAAAATTAATCTTATACCATTATTAATTAATTTATTTTTTATTGTCCTCCATTAACATTATATAAAAGATATAAATAAAAAATAATTAATACTAAATTAAAAAACTAAAATAAAATAATTTTTTCCTCATATATCACAATGGAAGGGGAGTAATATTAAATTATACTAATAACTTGATCGGAATTGCGGTTAATTAGAAAGGGTTGAAGAAAAGGCAATGAATGTGAGAGGGAGGTAATTATGATCAACCTGTTCTGGTTGTCCCTATAAAAATCAAAAGGTGGAAGAGATCTAGCTAGTTTGCATTTATGTTGCACAGTTAACACGTCAAAGCTCACACGTAAACGGGAGACTAGAGGACTCTTTCATTCATCACTAATATCCTTCCATCCCTATTCATTTTTCTTTACTTTTCAAGTTTAGTTCCACCAAATCTATTGCAGATGATGGGTTATGAGTATATTTTGGGAGGCATTATAGCTTCTAGCTTGGTGCTTGTGTTTGTTATATATGGTTCTGTATCAAAGAGGAAGGCCAAAAGTTCAGTACATGCAGAAAGTAATGGTGGTAGTATTATAAGGACATCACCAGAAAATGGAAACCACCATCAAGAAATCTCAGAAACTACGGACGTCATCATTGTCGGTGCTGGGGTTGCTGGCGCAGCCCTTGCTTACACACTTGGCAAGGTAGAACAAACCTTTTCTTGACACGACTTTGTGAAATCTAATCCATATGTGTGATGTTTTTTCTTAGTTACTACCTAAAATATGTTTTGATTCATAGATATATGCAAAACTTATGTTGAGGTAAAATAATAACAATAACAATTATGTTAGAAAGTCATGTTTGATTGCCAGAAAGTAGAGGTTGGAAGATAGAAGAGTAGTTTTCTAAGTGTTATTCTGAATGAAATTATACAAGTGATACAGTTATAACCTTATATAGGCTTCATAGAACATTTATTCTAAAGATAGATTTCCCATTTTTTTTTTTTTCATTTTCATGAATATATTTTTCTTGCAACCAGACAAAAACATGAAAAGTTAAACTGTGGAAAGTCCAAGATCTCTTCCTTTCCATGATCTGTTCTTAGAACCACAACACAAACTACATATGCAGTCAGATTCAGACTTCTAGTTATATATAAACTTTATGGTAATTTAAAAGAATGGTCTAAAATATTTTTACACAATGAATCATATAGTTTGTGTTGTAAAAGGATCAATGATGTTGGTCTATGGTTCTTGCTTCAGGAAGGAAGGCGAGTGCATGTTATTGAAAGGGACTTGACTGAACCAGACAGGATTGTGGGGGAATTGCTACAACCTGGGGGGTATCTTAAGTTAATTGAATTGGGTCTCCAAGGTAACCAAGCAAGAAACATGTCTCATATTATGTCACATAAGTAGATGTATGGAAGATTGTGTGAGAATTGAAGTAATCAATCTTAGGTGTGAACTCCCTTGCCTTTGCTTGTCAAATTCAAGGCTCTTATTAACAGATTAAGTTGTGAGTTGTTTCAGATTGTGTGGGTGAGATTGATGCTCAGCCAGTCTTTGGCTATGCTCTTTACAAGGACGGGAAAAATACTAAGCTTTCTTACCCCTTGGAAAATTTTGCCTCTGATGTTTCTGGAAGAAGCTTTCACAATGGCCGTTTCATACAAAGGATGCGCGAAAAGGCTTCATCTCTTCCAAAGTACAGACTCTTATCATCCTTTTTCAAAAACTGTTTCTGAAAAGGATTTTTTTTTATTAAATCCTTTCCTTCCGTTACTTGCTCTTATTGTTCCAAATTTTGTGCAGTGTAAAATTAGAACAAGGAACTGTCACATTTCTACTAGAAGAAGATAGAATCATCAAAGGGGTAAACTTCAAAACCAAGAGTGGACAAGAGCTCACAGCTAAGGCTCCCCTCACCATTGTATGTGATGGCTGTTTTTCCAACCTGAGACGTTCTCTTTGCAACCCAAAGGTAACTATGCCGTTTTTTTTTTTAATTATTTATGTTAAAAGTGTGAAATATATTCTGACTTTGTTGATGATTAATTTCCATTGAAAAATTGGTTGACCATTTTAGTAGTCTTCTCTTCTAATGGTGGTTTTTTTCTGTCACAAGGCTCCAAGCCAAGACTTTACTTATAGGTCCGAGTCCAAGTCAAGCTAACTTAATGTTGGTATCTATTTGTCTTTGCTAGTACTTAGAAGGGTTTATTTGTTTATTTATTTATGCAGGTTGATGTACCATCTCATTTTGTTGGTCTGGTCCTAGAGAACTGCAATCTTCCATATGCAAACCACGGGCACGTTATCTTGGGTGATCCTTCTCCCATTTTGTTTTATCCCATCAGTAGCACCGAGATTCGGTGTTTGGTTGATGTGCCTGGCCATAAATTACCTTCCCTTGGCAATGGTGACATGGCCCGTTATTTGAAGACAGTAGTAGCTCCCCAGGTACAAATATCCTAGTCTTTGGCTTGGCTTAATATTCAAAACATGGAACATATTCTTCAATTCAACTAATGGAGGAAATTGTGTTTTAGGTTCCTCCAGAGCTGCGTGACTCTTTTATAGCAGCAGTTGAGAAAGGAAACATAAGAAGCATGCCAAACAGAAGCATGCCCGCATCTCCTTATCCCACACCTGGTGCCCTTCTCATGGGAGATGCCTTCAACATGCGTCACCCTTTAACCGGAGGGGGAATGACTGTGGCTTTGTCTGACATTGTTTTGCTAAGGAACCTTCTTAGACCCCTGCATGATCTGCATGATGCTAATGCTCTTTGCAAATATCTTGAATCATTCTACACCCTACGCAAGGTTAATATATATATAATCGAAAGAGTTTAATAGTCATGCACCTTAGAATAAAAGTATTTTCTTTATAAACTAATCAGAAAACATCCTTATTCCTTAGTATGTAGTACTATGACTTTGGTGGTTGTTATAAAAGTGAACGAGTTTATCTTACATGACAGTTTGTAATTGAATAATCGTATAAGAAACCTTTACATTGTTTTCTTAACCAAATACCCTGTCATGTTTTATCAGTATTGGTTTGAGCAAATTTAATAGGTGGTTCTTGATTGTGTTTGCAGCCAGTGGCATCTACAATAAACACATTAGCTGGGGCATTGTACAAGGTGTTTTGTGCATCCCCTGATCCAGCTAGTAAGGAAATGCGCCAGGCATGTTTTGATTATTTAAGCCTTGGAGGTGTTTTCTCAGATGGACCAATTGCTCTACTCTCTGGTCTAAATCCTCGTCCATTAAGCTTGGTTCTCCACTTCTTTGCCGTGGCTATATATGGTGTTGGTCGCTTACTCATACCATTCCCTTCTCCAAAACGAATGTGGATTGGAGCTAGATTGATTTCCGTGAGTGTTTCTTGCATTTCTTTATAGACATAATTTTTCACATATTAACCATAACCTTTGCTGCAACAATATTCTATTACAAATTATGAATAATTCTAGCATGAGTAGAGTGTTTAATATTCAAATAAATTCAACACGGTCTATATATTTTGATTAATTGAGTCTGTAAATGTTGTGGTCATAAAAGAATTGTTCCCAAAATATTAGTTAATGGTACAACAAAATTTATGATTTTGAACCAAGTTTGTTCTTGACATTTTCAGGGTGCCTCTGCTATCATTTTCCCCATTATCAAGGCCGAAGGAATTAGACAAATGTTCTTCCCAGTAACTGTGCCAGCGTATTACAGAACACCCCCTAACAATTTGGAAGATTAAATACACATCTTGGAAGGAAAGGCATGAATACATAACATAATCTGTGCCCGCATTCTTTGTAACTGTGATTAGTCCTACCAAAATTAAAGGAATAAGAGAGCCTAGCGGGGAATTTTGTTAGAAGGCTCCATACATCAGGGCACTGGTTTTGTTCGTGTGCAATATATTTTGTTTTAATAAAACTTTTTAAACGTATTATTGTCTACTTTAGTTTAGGACAAAATCTAAGTTTCCAAGTCAATCTTTGCAAGCATCAGAGGTAAAAAATGTACGCTTTGGCTTTAATAACAAGTCCTTGATTTTTGGCTATTAGTATATCATTGCTGTATGCCTATCACTTATTAAAAAGACAATAATATAATGTAAAAATATGCCATTGTGTAACGTGATAAACGAAGCAACATGAAAGAGTCAATAGTGACTAGGAATACGAGTAACTTAGACAGGAAACAACTGGACTCTAACGAAAATGGGAAGACTTTGATTTTAAGTGGAGAAAAAGTATTGGGACAGTAAATCATGGGCAAGTAATATTCAACTTTGAGGGGATTGAAAATGTGAAGACTTCTAAAATAGTATTTCCTTCGGTCTCAAGAAGAAAAAAAATGTTTTAAATTAATTATAATTAATTGCACCTATCTTTATTAAAAAATAATTTTTTTAACTTATTATTGGTTGAAGTTTATTATAAAAAAATTTATTGAAACTAACATAACAATTAAATAAAGAATATTTTAGAGATAATAATATTAAATAAGATAAAATTAGTTTAAAAAATTATATTTGAAACTAACAAAAATAATACTTTTTTTTTCGACTGGAGGAATACATTAGTACAATATACTCAATGTTATGAAGTATTATAATTATAATATCCGTCATAACAAAAATCCTTTGAATATGCGAAGAATTCTGAAATGCAATATATCCAATATTTATTACGTACACAGGTTTATTTAAATATAAAAAAATTAATATACAAAAAGTAAGTAAAGAAATATATGATATTATATGTATTTTTTTATTTAAATCTATAACACAAATAGACAATTTTTAGTGAGATTATAATTAAAAATGAAATATTAATATATCAAAGATACTTATACTGAAGTAGTTGATTGACGTATGACTAACAATGTAAGAAAATATGAAAGTACTGTAATACTTTCTTAAAAGTATAAATTGTCCAAGAATATTAAGTTTATACTAAAATTTATAATATTTCATTTATTTGAACAACAAACTTTGAAATATTTATTTTATTTCCATCTCTAAATTGAATTTCATATTTTAAAAAATTAAAAAAACTATATATCATAATTTATATTGTTGGTTGTAAATTAAAAATATAATTTATAAATTCAAATATATTTATTATTATAAAATTTAATTATAATATAGGTTTTTATATATTTAAAAATTAATTATATAAATATAAAAATTATTTTCTACAACGTACAAGTTAAAATAATAATCTTGATTAATAAAATAGTTATTTGTAGTATACAACACATTTAAATTAATCTCCAATTAACTTTTATTCTCTTTTTTTTGTTTTTAATATTCATTTTTAATCTTTGATCTGATAAGAAATTAAAAATGTATTAAAAGTGTATAATTTTAGAGTTTTTTGCCCCAAAAATACAAAAAATAAATATTTATCTAAATAATACATGTGAATATATATTTATATGAATGATATAAAATAGTATGCAAATTGAGAAATCGGTCACTTACACAATTTTTTTAAAAAACACACTTCTAAAGCGTGTTTTCTTGCCTACTTAAAAAAAATCCAGTTAAGAAACTAATTGAGTTTTTTTTATTTCTTTTAGTTTTTTAGTTTTTTTATAATTTTTTCCTTTTTAATTATCTATGTGTTGGTATAGAAAAAAAAAAACTCTCATAAATTGTTAAATCAAACTTTGTATAATTTTCACATTCTTATTACTACATTGCTATTTTATTATTTTGGATAATTCATATTACTTTTTATTTTCACTAAATCACATTTTTTATTTTACTATATATAATTATTCATGCAGAACAAATTATGATTATTCATATGAAATTTAATTAGTTTTTTTGTTTGTTTTATCTTGATATTTTTAATACTTTTAGATTCACTTAATTTTAATATCATAAATATATTTAAACACAAAAAATCAATAAAATATAAGCAGAAGTTAAAACAATATCATTCACCAAGTTTCTTTAAAGAAAAAAATGAAAGATTTATAAATTAAAAATATTAATTTTATTGTTATACTCATTCTATATAAAATAATATGATGAAAGTTATAATATGCATATAAATAAATAAAAAGTTAAAATATGCATATTATACTTACAAAATATTTTTATATAATTAATTAAATGTAAAATAAAACACACGCACAATCTTTTTATATATAATTAAATATAAAATAAATTATAATTATTTATTTTATGTATTAATTAAGAATATAAAATAATAAATAAGCTATTAGAAACACTTACACATATTATATTGAACACTCTTTTATATATTTTATTTAAAAATATTTTACTAAAATGAAATAAAATTAATTTAAAAATTATTTAGTTAACAATAGTAATATTTACTATTCAGTTACTTCTATATTTTTAAAATAAAAAAGATTAAACAACAACTCATCCTAACATACATTTTAATTCCTTATACATATTTAAAATTTTAGAAAAACATATACAACCAACAAGTTAAATTCAACATGTTTTACTTATTTAATTTATTTAAGAAAAAGAATTAGATTACTTAAAGAAACTGTAAGAAAAAAAAAATAGAAAAACAATTTTAAAAAACTCTTTGTTTTGAAAAATTCCATAATTTTTTTGGATAAATATATATATTTTTTGTATTTTTGTTGAAAAATTCCATAATTTTAACCCCAACTAGGGATAGGATCCGTTGCCGAGACCTCCAGCCAAAAGAAAATTCGACCACCTCTCTCTCTCTCTCTCTCTCTCTGACAGGGATCGCGACGAGCGGCGCCACCGTCACTGATCGAAGAGAAACTTCGACATCGGAACCTGCCGCAGCCACCTCCACCACCACCGCGCACTTCAACTCTCTTTCAGCAAAAAAAATTGGTACTTTCTGCTGCATCCATCATCATATATTTTTTAATTGTACACCTTTGTTCATTGTATTGGAATCCCATCGTGTAGATGACTTTGCTTTATTTCACTTTTTGTGTCATCATGTTTCCCCAATGTGGTGAGATGAAACAGACAACATTGTTTTTATTGTTTAGTGCATTTTAGGGACCCAACGTTTATGATAATTTGAGTGCTACCTTCTATGCCCTAAAACCTCTTTGGGATTGGGAATGTTGGATTCAATTTGAAATGGAGAAAGCTTTTCTTCAGGGTTTTTTTCACTCAATAAAAAAGACTGAATGGTGCTTGTGGTTGTAACCACAAGATTTTAGGTCCTTTGGATAATATTTTGCATTAATAGGGCCTAGGGAACTTTGTAATGTCTGTAATATTTGAATTCATTTGTTTACTTCGTCTTTATGTTTTAGTCCCTACACCTAGAAATTGCTTGTTTTAGTCCCTATTCATACACCTTTTTAATTCTTTGACAGAGATTATAATTAAAAAGTGTACACGTAGGGACTAAAGCAAGTAGTTTTTAGGTATGGGGACTGAAACGTAAAGATTGTGCATGTGTAGGGACCAAATGAGCAATAAAACCTTTCAATTTTTGCTTTTTGCTGCTTATTTGGTGTCTTGCCCCTTCCCAATACAAAACAGCTCAGCATCCTAGAGTCGTTTCATTAATTGTTTATGTTATTCATTCAATTAAAGTCTCATTCCTATTGTTCTTTCTTTTGTGTAATATGTTCAGTCACTCAAATGGATTTGGAGACGGAAAACAGATTAGCTGCTATGCTTATGAGGGAAGCAGCAGAATTACGGCGGCAGTCTGAAAGGGAAGGAGTTCTGGCTTATCTTCGCAAGCCTAATATACGGACCCGACCAAATTCACGTTTCCTCACTGCAACTGTTCGTGGAGTACAACAAGGTTATTTCTTAGTCACTTATTTTAGATAGAGCTTCTTTACTATTGTTTTATGGCGGTGCTTTTGAGAAAGTTATGTCATTTGTGTTGGAATTAGGAAATAATATTTACATGATTGTTTCACATTTGGATCTATCTTGATTGTATTAATAGCCCTGCCCTGTCTTTTAATTAATATATTTTGTGAGTGCTGGGTATACCCATTAGTGTGAAACAATTTTTATTCAATTTTCATTTCCGGGGGTAGGAAGGAGTTAGGAGGGAAACAACTTACTGTTGCTAGGTGATAAAAAAATTTCATGTGTATACTTCAATGCAGCTTATTTACTATTGCAATGAGTCAGTGTGACTCAAGTGCAAGTGGTTCCATACTGAATTTTTTCTTCAATTCTATAATTTTTGTGACAGGATCATAATCTTTCTATTTGTGAATTTTGTACAGCAAATAGGATGTCTATATGTTGAGCTGATAGTTTATGTATATTAATTATATTGAATTGAATTTCTTGTGGTATTTTCTACCAGCAAATCGAGCTGTGGAAGTGAATGAGATGTGGCGATTGAGGCAAAAAGAGCTCGAGCTGGATAAACGGGTTAAAGAAAAATCCTTGGGTAAAAGCAGTAGAGATAGAAGCCATGGGGATGATAACTCATCAAGAGGCACAGGAAGACATGCTAGTATTGATAATAGCACTTCAACCTCCTCCTCTTCAAGGTCAGGTAAAAGAGAGTATGAGTTGGATAAACGGGTTAAAGACACATCAAAAGATAAAAGCAGCGGTGACAGGAGCTATAGGGCTGGAAACTCATCAAGAAGCGCCGGAAGACATGCTGCAGTGGATAAAAGCACTAGTGCACATGCTTCATGCTCCAGTGAAAGAGAATATGAGCATGGTCTGGAAGGTTTAAAGGATGAAGAGCTTGAGGAGTTTCTACACTCAAGGTATTATATCTCTTTCGTGCTTTCTGTTGTTTTATGAGCATGCATACCTTCTTGTAGTATCTCTTTCTCTCTATTGAATTATTTTAAAACTGAAGAAGAAACTTCATTTTGGTGCAGGACCAAGCGAGGCAGAGGTGCTGTTGGTCCAAGGATGGATGAGACTGGACCTTACCTTCCTCATTTGGAAGGGGAGCCTAGTACTAGTCCCGATGTAAGGGAGCATCGTGTTATTTATGGTCCAGAGAAGCCTCTGTCATTGAGGCCATATGAATCTTCTGATGAGGAGGAGCTTCATGAAGAAAGGCGGAAAAAGAGTAAAAAGTCTCATTCTAAGAACTCAGACAAGGAGCGTTCTAAGAAGCACAGGTCCAAAGATAAATCTAAGCATAAGAAAAAGAAAAGGGAGGAGAAACGAAGTAAACATCATCACTGAGGCTCTTCTGTAACTTGATATTCTCACATGAAGGTTATAACTAGCGGATACAGGGAATTCGGATGCAGCTCGTGTGTATTTTGTACAGATAATTTTCTGTAAAATCAAATGCAAATCCAACCAGTTTGGCCATTTGATGCAAAAGTAATTATTAATTTCAATTGACTTGTGTTAAGGGAGAATATTTAAGCTAGTTATTTGCCCACTTAAAATTTTTTACTCAGGCAAGGCAAACTATCCAACTTTTTAAACTTCAGCTTAGGGTGTAGGGTTTGTTGCACTTGATTAGGTTTCTCAATCCTTCACCATCGGTTGCTTGTCTTGTCTTTCACCCTCATTAGGTTGTTTTGAGCATATCGCATTCTGTTTCATCAACTGGTCAACCTCACTACCATGAATGTCATGGAGATTTTCTTCACCCGTATCATATTAAAAATTATATTTTATCTTTCCATCTTCACTCACTATAATTACAGCACCATCCACTTCAATGTCGTTTTTCCCTCCATACCATAGTATGAGTCATGGAATTTTCCCACAATGACAAACCAGAAATTATGTAACGTGTAGAAAATTCAATGTAGTCACATTTGTTTAACCGTATTGGCAGTGTCAATCAATGGTAACGCGCAGCTATATTCCAAAATCCAAAGCCTTACAAGATAACAAGACTATCCGGAACCGGACAAAATGCCCCCATTGTTGATGACATGTCGAGGTTTAGCCACTGCCTCAATAGGCCTACCAATACCAATTTACCAATAAACTTTTGCCAATGTTAAGTTCTTGAATGATAAATAAAATTTTGTAGTTAAGGGGACAGCATTTGCAGAAATGATACTCCAAGCCCATTGCAACAATATATTTAGGGAATATATTCTGGATTCTTGGTATATACAATTTTGTTCGAAATACTGCTACATGTGAGCACTTTGCCATGTCAAATAGAAGCATTTATTAACTATTAAATGCTAAGTAAGTGAAAGACAGCTGGCTGGTCTTATGAAAAGATTATTGTCACGATTCACGAGACTTCAAAATCATGATCCGTCTCATCAAAGATCTCTCCCTACACAGAAATATTGATGTCAATACAAGATTTCAAGAGCAAATAAAATTATTCAGAGTGACCTTAATTTAGTACCTGTAAAAGCTCTTCAATGACATCCTCCATAGTAATTATTCCAACAGCAGCTTCTTTTTCTGGTAGCTTTGGAATTGAATTTCCATCTATTTCCAAAATATCTGAGTACATATTCTTTGACCATTTTCTGCTCTGAGGACTACCCTTGTTTAAGTTATTTGCGTTTGGAAAGCTTTTACGTTTATGGCATGACATCTTGGTTTTCAAATTTTTCTCTCGGGGAGGCTTCTCACCATCAATATCCACCTTCACATCTCTCGCTGAGTCTATTTCACAGGCATTGGAGTCACATGGAGAACTTATTGGGATGTGAAAGAAGTTTTAAGTTTTAAAGAGAATCTAAATATAAAGTTTGCATTGTTTAACTTGATTACAGCATGTGCTTACCATAGGCATTATTATTGGAAGATTGATAACCTGTCTTGTCACAGTGTTTGACAACAATAGCCATGTGGCTATGGCCCTTTTGGAACTCATTCAAAATATCATATAGTGGCATCGTTTCTGGAACCCTGTTAATATATGTATAATTTTTAGATATGAATGTATGGTAATATAATGCCATTAATTTGAATTTCAGTGGATATAATATGTTAGTATTCATTAAACTTGGAAAACATAATCAAAATACCTTGGAATTCTGCGTATGGTCACACATTTCACGGGTGCTTCATCTTCTGGATCAATTGTCAATAAATTCTTGATCTGAAAGTAAGAAGTGGTTACAGCAAACGTAATGTACAATCATAAGAAATAATAATCCTCTTGGAAGAAAGTTGACATGTTGAATCTCAATGAAATTGATGCAAAACTATTTGCGGATTAACGTTTTCACATAATGCAAAATGGCTGTTATTGATGGATTAAACTAAAATAACAGACTGCATGCATACCAGGATAAGTCCAATAATATTTGTAGGCTGATCATAAAAGACAGGGACCCTGCTATGCCCATTCTCCAATATCAGATTCATCAGATACCTGCTTAATAATAACCCTTGATGACAGAAAATTGTAAAAAATGCAAAAGCTAGAGCTGCATTTATAATTTTTGGAGACACCTTACATGTCAAGCTTAGAATTAATGTCAATACAAAATGCTTCAGTTATGGGGGTCATGGCATCACCGGCTGTCTTCTCAGCAAGTTCCAGTGCTCCAGCAATGATTGTTGTTTCATGATGTGTCAGTTCCCCACCTTTTCCAGCCTAAAACAACACATCATTAGTGCACAACATAAGGAAGCATGAGTTTCCAAATGGAGTCTAAGTAACCAGAAGATGATGACATTATTCACATTGGAAAAGAAAAGGTAGTGAACTTGTGTTTTTCTTTTTTAATAGACTATAGACATCCTTCACTAGAGACAATCTTGCCCGAACAGGGTAAGAAGAAAATGTAGTGAATTGCAGCATACTGATGAAATAAATGAAGAGTACTGAGAACAAGTCTTCAATTTCAAGAGTAAATGAACTAAGAAACATATAAATTATAGATGCATGCCTTTGTTTTAATCCAAAGCATCATGTGGCTCTGATACAGACCTCATGGCCATGCAGATTTACTAGTGTTTTCAACTCAGCTCTGTGGAAAAGTGCTTTATGTCGATGCCCCAACAAAAAGTCCAACAACTGGAATTCAAAGAAAATCAAGAAATAACAAATTAAATTTGGTCCAAGTTACTCAAATAAAACTTAAAAAGTATCAATAAAAATTCTGCTTTATGTATGTCACCTTACTGATTGGATATGCAACAGGAAAACATACCCATACCAGAACACGGACAACTGGAGCCACTGTTGCACCAATTGCTAAACCATACCGTGAACAAATTGATTGGGGTATTATCTTCTCAGAAGTAAGCAGATGTTAGAGAATATTCCTTAACAAAGCTGAATAACTTGATGCCAAGATATTCCTATAGAGTATTAAGTAATTATGTGCCAAAAAGAAGCAATCGGGCAGAGTTAGGACCACTATCACTGCCAAAGGTATCACTAAAAAGATTGGAAAACAGAGAATACTAAGTCTGATTAACAACCACTAACTGCTTCTCACGATGTGATCTGAATTATTTTTACTGATGAATGAATCATGGTTGAAGATGAATTTCTGACTTTCCCAATCACTTTGTGTCAAAATGGATATAGTGTCTTCATGTATTAACCTGTGATATGTATGCATTTGATTTAACATATTTATGAGAAAAAAAAATACTTTCTCACCTCACCAAACAGAAGAATTAAGGTCACTGAAATCAGGATAGCACCCCACGCCACAACAAGACTATCAAGAAAAATTGGAAGTGCCTGGCAAAAGCAACAGCATTATCCAATATTGTCTGGATCTTCCAGTATATCCATGTGATTAAGTAAGTACAGACTAACACATGATTTTAGTTGTACCTCCATGGCTATAGCATTGCAAATTAGGAGGGTGCAAAGCAATAAATGTTGATTCCTGACAACAGGCAATATCTTTGCTGTAATGACAAAACACAAGTTCAGACAGTCAGATTCAATAACTGTATTATGTCCTTTTCACAAAAATTAGTTAGAAACTACACAACCAATAAACATTTTTCTTTCCGAACTGGATGCGGTGCGGTCACCTTTTCTACACATTCATGCAGCAGTGCATTATAACTTCATGATGAAAATTACATGGCTCAGATCTCAATTGTATGTTTTATGTCTTATTTGTTGTTGTTGTTGTTGAGATAAAATATGAATAATCTAATGTTCATTTAACGGTTCAAAATTGCTGAATGCTGGAAAGTGATCCAAGAGAATCATTGTTTCCTAAAAGTAAAAACCAAAATACTATAGATTAGAATGCTTTCAACTCAAAGCTCAATAGTCAATACATGACTAAAACTTGTAATTTCTAAACAACGAAGAGAGGAACTCATGTTTACATTATGGTGATGTTCCATGACCATAAGGCAAGGAGAGAAATTACCGGCATTGTTGCGATCCTGAGGGGTTCCAGACTTAGCAAGGACCTCAAGATCAACGATACTCAATGACATGAGTCCTAAAGTGAGCCCTGACATCAATCCAGCGAACATCACAAGCAGCACAATTATTAGTATGCGTTTGTAAAACTCCATGTCACAGCACGTATACTCCACCCCCATTGAAACCACTCCACACACACACACAGATTTCAGTGTTATTGTTTTTGCCAAATGTATGTTAAGGTTATATGTTTGGGTTGGGGAGTGATCATAGTCATAGATAATTATGTAGCTTGGAAGGGAAGTACAAGAATTGTTCTCTCGAATGGTATTTCTTGATTGATTCTTATTCTGCTCCCCTTCTTCGGATAAACATATGATATGAATGAATGTTACTCGCACGCACGCACCACTACTTGTTCAAACAGAAATTCCAAAGACAGTACGTGTTTTTCTAAGAAAAAGGTAACACCACTAAGAGCATATCCAATTATCATGATAATTGCTTAACTAATTTCTAATGGGCTTTAAAATGTCACATGAAATTAACAAGTTTTGTCTTTAGTTATTAAAATAGATACAATTGTTACCTCGTATTGTTGTTAGAAACATTAGTTTATAGAACATAATATACAACCATCCTCTTAAGTTTGGAGTATGAAATTACTTACCCAAGTCTCAACCATTTCACATTCTGATTAAAATCAACACAACCATGATTATCTCTTAAAAAATAAAAAACATAACCATGATTATCTTTTCAATTATCTGTGAAACTCAGTTCAGCTCGGTCGATCGGACCGGTTCAACCAGAATCTGATGGCATAATCAGACCGATTTCGCTATTGGACCGCTTATGCATGTGACCCAAGATGGTCCGGCCAAACCTACTGATTTTGTTGAAACCCGATGACCCGAACAGTTTTAAAAACCTAGACTGGGTTATGCACGATAAAAAAAATAATGGGAGTACAAAAAATAATAATGATAGTGTAGAAAGTTTATCTACACTCTTTTTGTTTATTGAAACTCTTTTATTTATTGAAAATTGAACTTGTGTTTTAATTTAAACAGTTGCTATTATACTCTCTTTATTATTAATACACTTTAATTGTGTTATTAACTTTAATACTTCAATTGTTATCTTGAATTTTAAAGTATGAAATTATGGATGAATTTTTCTTAATCTAATAATGTTAGTTATGTATTTATATATAATATATTTAATTTTTTTAATATAGACCGGATGAAATCAACTTAATTACTGATTCATCGGTTGGATCATTGACCCATTGACCTACTACCTCGACCGGTTAATGACCGGACCAGGTTTCACAACTATGAATGACATACATAACATAAATAAAATGAAAAATAAATTTTGATGTGAACGTATTAACAAAAATAGATTCTCCCACAGATCATGGCTTCATTTGCTTGTTACCTTTCAATCACATTAATTCCACATCCTCGAATAGTTATTTTGATTTATCCAATCTAATTAAATTACTTACGAATCTAAACACCAAGATAAGATTGTGAAATACTAATCTACCTAGTAATATCATTGTCATGAGTCTTCAAAATGATGATCCGTCTCATCAAAGATCTCCTCCTACATAGAAATATTGATGTCAATACAAGAATTCAAGTGCAGATAAAATTGTTCAGAGTGACCTAAACTAATTTAGTACCTGTAAAAGCTCTTCAATGACATCTTTCATTGTAATTATTCCAACAGCTTCTTCTTTTTCGGGCAAACTTGGAAGTGAATTTCCATCTATTTCTAGAATATACGAGTAAATATTTTTTGACCATTTCCTGCTCCGGGAACCACCCCTATTCGAATTATTTGAGTTTGGAAAGCTTTTCCACTTTTGGAGTGACCTCTTGGTCTTCAAAATATTCCCTTGGGGAGTCTTCTCCCCATCAATATCTACCTTTACATCTCTCACTGAACCCATTTCACAGGTATTAGAGAGAAGATAGAAGAGCATTTAGTGTGATGTGAAACAAATTCTCAATTTGAAAGAGAATCTATAATAGAATGTTAGTAGAAGATGAACGAATTTCTTATATTAACCACTAGGTGCACCGATCAAAGAAATTATTTATATTTAATAGTTTTGAAAAATAAAAATATTGGCCTTTCAAAAAAAGAAGTTTTGGAGAATATAATCACTGAAATTATTTAATATTCATTAAATACAATATCAGACATGCAAAAATGATTCAATATTTAATTTTTTTAAGTAATCTTAAATATTTATGTTGTAGAAAAATTCAAAGATAAATACAAGTTTAATATGAGACTGTATTTAAAAGAATGTTGTTGAAAATGTTCCTAGCTAGTATTTCGCTTTCAGCATATGCTTACCATCGGCATTATTGTTGGAAGACTGTTGCCTTGTCTTCTCAAAATGTCTGACAACAACAGCCATGTGGCTATGGCCCTTCTGGAACTCATTCAAAATATCATAAAGTGGCAACGTTTCTGGAACCCTGTTAATATATGTAATAATTTAGATATGAATGTCTGATAATATAAATACCAATTTGTTTCGGTGGTTATATTATATCATCCATAAAACTAGCAAAACATAAACAAAATAATACCTTGGAATCCTGCGGATGGTCACACTTTTCACGGGTATTTCTTCTTCTGGGTCAATTGTCAATAAATTCTTTGCCTGAAAGTAAGCAGAGTGCATGCTTAAAGTTAAAGCAAATGTAATGCACAATCACACGAAATAAATGATGTGGAGAAAAACAAATGATATGTAGAGCAAAGGAAAAGGAAATATAATTTCAAAACTTAGTCTGACTCTCAAATATTGGTAATGTCACATGTCAAGGCTAAATTTCAATTTTACTTGCCTCAAAATTGGCTAAATTTGTGAAAAATGATGCCGAGGCTTTGTCAAAATCTAACAACATAGTTTTAGTCGAACAGATAAAACAATTTAACATCGGCAATAATCTTGTTGGAAAGAAAGTTGACACATTGAAGCTCAAAGAAATTGGTGTAATACTGTTTCACTGTTTGTGGTTTTTATAAGAAGTTTTCACGTAACAGAAAGTGACTGTTCATTACTGAAGGAATAAAGAAAAATAAGACACTGTATACATACCAGGACAAGTCCAAAAATATTTGTAGGCTGCTCGTAATAGACAGGAACTCTGCTATGCCCTTTCTCCAATATTAGACTAAACAAATCCCTGCTTAATAATAAGCATTCAGTTTGATGACAAAATTCTGTAAGATACAAAAGCTAGTTTGCATGTTGTAATTTTTTCGAGTCACATTGTTTCCTTACCTATCAAGCTTTGCATTAATATCAACAGAAAATATTTCAGTTATGGGGGTCATGGCATCACTGGCTGTCTTCTCAGAAAGTTCAAGCGCTCCAGCAATGATTGTGGTTTCATCATGTGTCAGTTCTCCACCTTTTCCAGCCTAATACAATACAATTCATCATGGAACAGCAACAACATAAGGAAGCATGAGTGTCATGGTGAAGCAGTCTAAATAACCACAAGAAGTTAAGATAACCCTCAGTGACATTATTCACATCGGAAACAATAGTAAACTGCAGCATACTGATGAAGTAACAATATGATCACAGAAAATTACAAGTCTTCCAACTTCCAAGAGAAAATTAATCAATAAAGAGTAGATGCATGCCTTTGTTTCAATCCAAAACATCATAAAGGTCTGATACATACCTCGTTGCCATGCAGATTTACAAGTGTTTTCAACTCAGCTCTGCGGAAAAGGGCTTCATGTCGATGCCCCAGCAAATAATCCAACAACTGGAACCCCAAATAAATGTAAAAATAAGCAATAAAGTAAAGAAAAAACATACCTAATTAAATTGGGTCCATCTTTACTCAAATAAAACTAAAAGAAGTACTAACAAAAAATCTGCTCATTGTATGTCACCTTGCTAATTGGATAAGCAACAGGAAAGCATATCCATACAAGAACCCGAACAAATGGAGCCACTGTTGCACCAATTGCTAAACCATACCGAGAACAAATTGATTGTGGTATAATCTACAAACAAGTAAACAGATGTCAGAAATTTTACACTGCAAGCAGAGCAATTGAGTCCAAAAATATCATGAGAGATTTTAAGTAAATATGTGCTATAAATGCAGCAATCCAGCAGGATTAGGACTTAGGACCACCAAGTCTAGTAAAGGTATCATTCCCATGATTGGAAAACTGAACAGTAACAATATCTGGTCTGAATTATTTCCACTGATTAATGAATGAAGATTGAACCTGAGCTTCTGAATTTCCCAGTCAGTTTTTGTTGAAAGGAATGTAGTGTACTCAGTTTCTAACCTGTGATATGCATGTGTTATATTTAAACATATAAGGAGAAAAAGTTTTCTCACCTCACCAAACAGAAGAATTAATGTTACTGAAATCAAGACAGCACCCCACGCCACAACAAGACCATCAAGAAAGATAGGAAGTGCCTGACAAAAGCACCCATATCCAATATTAGCTGGATGTTTTGGCATGACCATTTGATTAAATTCACACTGACACATATTTTTAGTTGTACCTCCATGGCTGCAGCATTACAAATTAGAAGGGTGCAAAGCAACAAATGTTGATTTCTGACAACAGGCAATATCTTCGCTGTAATTACAAAAACACATGTTAAAACAGCTCAAGATTCAATGGTGGCATCCATAACAATGTTATTCCTATTTCTACAGCGACAAAGTTCCCTCATATTAAGGAGTAACATAAGTGTCCAAGCAGCTTGGGAAGGGAAAGACTTAAATTATGATTAAAAAATTGAAGTCACGTACTCACATGTATCCAAGAAATTCTTGGATTAAAACTACAAATCACCAAGTACCCTTGATTTTATTTTCCGCCCTGCTTATTTTTTTTCTCCAAATATTGAAGTGTCAGTTTAAGAAAGCTGATTAAAGCTACCTTATTTCAGTTTTAGAATTCCACAGAAATCAAAAAGATATTACATAACTAATTGACAACCCCCCTCCAAAAAAAAAAATCTAAAGTTGAGAGCTCTAAACTCTAACCTTAATTAGTAGACGGTTTAAACTTTTCAAACAATGAACAAAAAATCTGAGGAACTCATGCATGTTTTGATTATTATGTTGAGAAATTACCAGCATGTTTGCGACCCTGAGGGGTGCCAGACTTAGCGAGAACCTCAAGATCAACAAGACTCAAGGACATGAGTCCTAAAGTGAGCCCTGACATCAATCCAGCAAACAACACAAGCAGCAAAATTATCAATAAGCGTATGAAAAACTGAGTTTCACAACACTGGTACTCCACCGCCATTAAAAACACTCTCCTCAACTCGTTGTTCTTGTTTCTCAATGCTAGCTAGAGTTAGAGAAAGCAGAGGTCCAACGCCTCCATTGCTATAAAGGGTGTCCGAATTACGTTGAAAAGATGGTTTTGTTTAATAAATGGAATGCGATAGAAGGAGGACGAGTGTTCGGTTTGTTTGAGAGTGGTTGATATATATCAGATGAAGACAGCGTTGCCAAATCTATGCTAATGCTCTAAAATAGGTACATAACATAACACTCAACTAGTATAGTAATAGTACTATTCGTTTAGGTCGGTGAGAGATCATAGTCATCGAATCGATAATGTAGCTTGCGAGAGAAGGGACCCACCACAACTTGACATTTTAATAAAGATGCCATGTGTTTTTGCGTCGGATAATGCCCTTTACTAGTTCTCATGCAGACACAGCACAACACAACTACTACGAGGAGAAATGTTCGAGTTTTGATTCTTATTTTCTTCCCTTTTGGTAAATAATATTTTTCTCTTTCTTTTATAACTTAGATATGCAGTCGGGAGCTAAAGATCTTGAGATACTATTATCTATTTAAGTTTTTTATAGATATTTTTCTATATACACAAATAAAGGATTAAGCTTTTTACTATAAAGAACAAAGTTTTTTATGAATTATGTTACATCATATAAATCCTTTTGGTAAATAAATGTTCCTCCTGACACTACTCGTCCGAGAGAAGATAAAGAAAATCAAAGAAAAGGAGACACGAGTACAGGACATTCACATTCCAAGGGTGGGGTGAAGGGATTGTTTTGTTTTCCAAGTTTGAAAAAAGACTCTAATTTAATTGATTAGACATGATATATAAGTAAGTTATTATAAGTTTTTTAATATTAATATTGATTCTTATTGCATAAAAAAAAAATAGAGGTAAACTTGATGTAACTTGTAATAAGAAATTAACTTCTAACACTACACCAAGTTTTATACTACCTATTATCAATTATTTTATATAAAATATATTTTAATTTATTTAATCATTGAATTATAAGAATATTTATCTTAATGTTTTTGTTAAGTTTTATCAAAGATTAAAAAAAATTCAAATGATTCTTATTTTTATAGAATTTCAAAATATACGTTACCTCAACTTTTTAATATATATATCTATAAAATATAAATACTTTTGGATTAGTATAAGATTTGATAATATAATTTATATGATGAAATTTTAATAAAATTCTTTACTACAAAATATTAAATTAATAGTGTAAAAGCTACAAAATATTAAATCTTGTAGCTGCTGGATATTTGACCCTTCTAAGTATTGAATTTTCGTCGATGACACTTCCAAATTTAAAGAGTAATTTTTGCCCTTAGCACAAATAGGACCTCTATTTTTGTTTTATGTGTACTTAATGCCTTACTTATTTATCCATTGAAAGGTGATTGAAATACTGAAAAAGTTGGCTTAAAATTTTTGCTATTGATTTATGAAAAATGCTATTTAGTACGAATTTAAATTTTGTCATTACCTGGCGAGAGTTGATTTTAATCAATATGTATTTTTTTAAAATATCCATCGTTCAATTTCGTGCAATTCGTGATAGTTGGAGTAGGTTTCGATCGAACTTTTGTTTGGATTAGAAGTGATATAGGGGAGGGAATAAAAATAAAGAAGAAATGAAAAAATGTGTTATTTTTTATCTGTAAAAATGTGTTATTTATATGAACAGAAATAAGAACAAAAGAAGTAAAAATGTTTCTATCTGTCAGTTCGAATAAATAAAAAATAAAAGTAAATAAATAAATACATCAATTATGTAAAGAATATGTTATATTAATTAAAAATTTACTCTATTATTTTTTTAACAATTTTTTTAAAAAAGTAATGCACCATACATCTTATCCAAATCATGACAAATAGGAAAAGTTAATAGGGCTCACAAAATTTAACGACTTCTCCTTCCTATTCCCTTACTAATAAAATAAGTAAAAGTTACACAATAACAGCTTTTCAGAGGTGGTAAAATGAATTGGACTAATGAGACTGATCCAAACATGCTTGATAATTAAATGTGAGTTTTTTAGTTTGACCCAATTATGATCCAATGCAGATTAAGCAAGCAAAAATTTCGCTGAAAGTCCGCAAAACTCATATTTTTATAAGACTTAAGCTTCATTTTTAGGTTCGAATAAAATTTAGATTTTTTTTTATCTGGATTATTATCACCTGCAACTCACATTGGGTAATTCCGCATGAGTCTGAGTAGCCCATTTTGGCACCTATTTTTTAATTTCTCTGCATCTGATTTCTATCCATCCTAAATCACTCAATCCACATAGTCTTTAGAGTAATATGCCTGTCAACCGACGCCTTTGCTACTTGAACAAGAGGTAGTCTTATTCTGAAACCCAAAAATCTTAAATACCTAATCATTTATTTTTATATTTGTGCCATTTTAGGATTCATATTTTCAAAATTTACCAACATCAGTCATATCTTTGACGATTAAATAATTCTTTTTAAATAATACGGAGTTCTAATATATTAAAACATGTAAATTCTGATATGAACTTTATTTATTTATAAAATATTTGTATTTGAATATGTGAAATGGTTTTCGTGCTAACCAATTAAATCAGTAAACATAATTTACTTTTTATTCATAGAAACCCAACTCTAATATTAAGAAATTTCTAACGGATGAAGTAATTGAGCTAAACTTTTTGATAGTAAAATAAAATATATATGTGAATGAATTTTGTTAATTCTCAAATTACCAGAGAAACTCAATTTTAATATATGATAAAATTCAAAATTTGAATATAAGGAACTCAGTTTTTTTTTTATTAAGAAGTAAAATTCCTTAATTAAAAATATAAAAACTAAAATTACACGAATGTGAAAGTAGAAGGACCCTAACTGGATTTACAACCAAAATGAAGGTTTGGAAACTAGTGACTATCGAGTGCACAAATAACCAACCCAACACGGAAATATAATACTATAAAAAATTGTCAAAAGACAAATTAAAAAAAAAAAAAAAGTTATATTAATGCATGAATCCGAATCCACCGCTTTGAGAGTCTGTTTCGGTCACAGCAGAGCAGAGAGTAGTAAGAAGACACTGCACAGATCTGAGTGGTGACTGAAGGAATCTAGCTTCTTTCATTTCTCATCACTATTCTTAGGTATTTCCTTCAATCTTCCCCTTTCTCCATGCTCATCACACTTTGCTTATGATGCACTCTATTTACTAAATTGTTTACTTGCTTCTGAGGTATATCCCTTACTCAATTCGATTCGTTTCGTATTTGTACCCGATTACAGCTTAACCCCCTTTTCTGGCTTTAGTTCCTTTGGATCGATTTGCTTTTACTTATTCACCTTTTATGGTTTAACTTCTGATTCAGTTGTTGTGTATTTCTACTTAAGCTTAGAGTAGTCAGTCCCTATGAACATCGTTTTTCTTAATAAATGAGTGATGGATTCGTTAAATAGGATTAGCAATTTCCCACGTTATGTGTTCTGTGGGAAGTGATATGAAAACTTCAAAAAAAAAAAAAAAGTTTTGTCATACAGGGTTTGATGGAATTGTTAGGCGAATTTTGCCTTGTGTAACTTTGGTACTTGGCACTGCAGAATATGCTGTTTCCTTGTGCTAATCACATCGCTTTAATTGGAATCTGTGGAGAGATGGCACAAGATTCTTGTTAGTTGTTATAAGTATGCAGTGTATCTTGTATCGTATTAATAACTGACCATGCTATGTGGAGCCTTTTAGCATTTATTATTACGCGGTGCTTATTATTTATTCCTCAACTAATGTTAAATGAGTGGCCTTGGTTTCAAGAAAAAAATTATCTCTTGGAAAACAGCTTAGGCAGCAGATACTTACTGTCATACTACTTTGGCACCAGAAACAATTTAATTTATTTGAAAAACCACAACTGAGCTTGTTGCCAAAACTTGTGATAGGTCTGAGGGCTCATTGCCATTATCATGTCAAGGAGGCCAGTAAATCCTTCGCGTCGGTTAGGTGATGGTGGAAGTATACCATTTGCTGCATCTATCCGGTCTAAATCTCAAAACTCTCCCCTACTATCTATTGGGCTTGTCATTGTGGTATGTTTTCTTCGAAATATGTATCTCAAAACTCTCCCCTACTATCTATTGGGCTTGTCATTGTGGTATGTTTTCTTCGAAATATGTATCTCAACACGGAAATAGTACGACATAATTTGTTTTACTGTGCAATGGTTCTTTGTGTTTGTTTGATGTACCATGTGTGCACCAGACAGATCCTGCATTTGAGATATTTCCTACTTTTTCCTCCCTCTGTTTCTAAATCAGGATACAGTTTTCTCAATTTACTTTATCTAGTATATTCATCAATGCTTGTCGTCAACCCATACTGTATTTAATAAATTGATATTTACAAATTTTCAGGGTGCAATCCTTCTGATTGGTTATTGTTACAGCAATTCAGGTTAGTAACTAAGCTCTGTTAACTTGAAGTGTGGATCCCTCATAAAGAAAAAAATCTTTAATCAAATAATAAGAGAAGGATTTTGAATTTTTCACCATCCAAACATTGTGTTTCAAATACCAAATTGTGTGAACTTTGGACTCTGGATATGGTCTTTTAGACCTACAACTTCCTTGGGTTTACAAAGTTTGAGTCCAGACTATGTATATTAAGAGAATGTTACAGTCAAGGAACAACGAAACAGCACAGTGGAGTGCCCAAAATGAATGCGCTCAATGTAGCATTGTAACTGAAAAAAAATGAGCAATACAAATGAAAATATTTTTATCAACTCTGGCCTCAAGCTATACACAAGGAGTGATAAGACAAGTTATCCATAATCAGTAGCAGAGCTAGAGGAAAAAAATTGTAGAGTTTTGCAGAGGCCATGCTTTAAAAGTTAAAAAAAAAAAACCTTTGTAAACTTTCATATTTTGAAAGAGGATTGAGGTGGCTAAATCCCTTCTGTTGTTTAACTGTGTGCCTCCCCTGCCCATAAGCTAGGCACACAGACAGGTAGTCCAGTTTAGAAGAGTGAAAATAAATCCTCTTCTGAGTTTGGCTGAATAGATTATTTTTTTGAATTTACATCCACCAGATTTGGTGAATTAGCCAGACTTGTTAAGGGAACTGTGTTAATTCCTCTATCACCTTGTATAACGCAGTAAAGATTTTAATGTAAGTTATGTCTTAATAGGAAACCAAACAAATACTAGTTACATTGGCATGTTGATCAATGCATATTGCACTTGCCTCATAGATCCTAGATCTAGTCTTCTTGTCATTGATCATTCAGTCATTCTTAATTTGTCAGCTTTATCAAGAAAATATTTATGTAAAATACGAAGAATATTGGCAGACATCACTGCATAAACTAACAATGAAGATATTCTGTTTTGTGAACTCGCTATAAAATTCCATTGATACTGATATTCACTCTGATTTGTTTGGTCACATGGCAGGTGGAGCTAGCGGTGGTATTAAGGATGTAAGTAAACTTGAAGGTAAATAAAACTGTCTTTTTGTCATTTAAAAATATAATGCTTACAGAACATTTTCCATGTAAGAAATCATGTTTATATGAAACTATGGTAAACTGGCAAAGAATCATTGAAATTTCTCATTTCCTTTAAATTGTGTTAATGCTTTGAGTGTTTTATTTTTTTTAATTTTGTTGGTGTCTCCCATCAGCATGCACATTTTGTTTTTTGAACTTCTGGTTTCATCCCATAACTTGTTCTTGTGTGGATGGTATGATCTAAAACTAGAAAGTTGTTGGCTGTTTTGGTATCATTTTGACATACATGATACATGTATAGATTGGATTATGCATCTTAGTCTACCTTCAAAATTTCAATTTATTAATAACTTCTGCTGGTTTATGGTATATTTGATTTTAGGAAAAATGTTCAACTATCATTTCCTTAAAATTGTATCAATTCAACTTTTGCCAACATCAAGAGGAAATAAAACCAACGAAGAGCAAGAGGCATGGAGTTTATTTTTCCCATTTCGAATCCAATTTAGAAAATTTGTATGTAAAATTTTCTCTTGAACCCAATAACATTAATTTTGTTAATATTTTCTACATTTAATGAAAATGGAAACAGAAAATGCAGAAACCAAATAGGCACTTATTATTGTCCTAAACATATGAGCAAATAAAGATTAGGCTACTTGCTGATACTGTATTTTTGTCTGTATGGCTGTTGTATATACACTCTTACTGGGAACTGGATGATACTGCCTCACAATATGTTAGGCATTATAAACATCTTTTTGTACTATAAGTTGGTGGCTTGGTGCATATTCATTGATATTTAATATAGAATTGTTGATTTCAAATTTGATACAATTCTTAGCAATTCAAACAGCTCTAGTGTGCATGTGCAGGTGGTGCATCATGCTCATCAGAAGTCCTACAAGCATTGCCCGTTTTGAAGAAATCATATGGAGACAGTTTGCACAAGGTTTTGCATGTTGGCCCTGAGTCTTGTTCTGTGGTATCTAGTTTGTTAGAAGAAGAGGATACTGAGGCTTGGGGAATAGAACCATATGAGTTAGATGATGTTGGTGCAAAGTGTAAAAGTCTTGTACGCAAGGGCATTGTGCGTGTGGCTGATTTGAAGTTTTCTCTACCCTACCGTGCAAAGTCATTTTCTCTGGTTATTGTGTCAGATGCATTGGATTACTTATCTCCAAGATACCTGAATAAAACCCTGCCAGAGTTGGTGAGGGTGTCTGCTGATGGTGTTGTTATCTTTGCAGGTACATTCCCCTGTGAAGCTTCTGTTCTATTAGTTTATGCTTTTGCACATTTGAATTTAGTATAATGGATTTATCTTAGGCATTTATTAGGGCATATTTATTTGGCTGCTTAGGGTCACATTCACCAAGAGCTAGGCAATTCCAGTCATGATAAACTGTTAATTTTAGCAGTTTTTTATTGTCTACAAATCATGATCTTTTACTTTTATCATTCACAAGATCACAATTCATGTTGGATGTAATAGAAAATTGAGTTCTACTGTGATTCCCTTGACTTCTTTCTCCTGATTTCTCATTTTCATGCATAGGTTATCCAGGTCAACAGAGAACTAGAGGTGAAGAAGTGGCCAAATTTGGTCGTCCAGTAAGTTACTGTTTTTTTTATTGAATTTTGATGCTTTGTTTACAACATGGGCATTTAAGCTACATGCAATTGCATTGTTAATGACTCATGACTCCATCATCAACTAAATTACATGTTTACCCATTGTGCATTTTTTTGGGTACTATATAGGAGAGAGATATTGGTGGTTAGTTTAAATAACTGGATGAAAGGGTTGTAAAAATAATTTTATTAAAAGGACAAAAGGAAAGGATCTAGAAAATTGTAGTCCTAGATTGAAATAAAGGAAACTTAGATGAGCAGAAAGAGAATGATAAATTACCAGAATGCATCAGCAAGTCTTGGAGATAGATATTTTTTTTTAACAGATTGTACCATCTTCCTCTCTATATATTGGTATTAAGGGATTTATTAATTGAAACAAATGGTTTTTTTTTCTCTATACTTTTCAAGCATTTAGAAGAAAAAATGTAAGATTAGGAGAAGTCTTTGAGCTGATTTCAGTTCAAAAGAGAGAAGAGAGTGAATTGGTTATAGATAGATTGGAGCCTTGGGCTTGGGCAATATCAAATTAATTTGATTTGTGGAAGAATATAAATATGAATTTCCTTGACAGTTGATATCACGTTCATTTTGATGTTCATAAATAATAATTATTGTTGCCTAAACTTTAGAAAACAAAATATTGGTCAGTAATACACTCTTAAAAATATTGGCCAAGATCTAAGCATATCGCACATGTCATGGTAATAATGTGAAGTTATTGACTAGTTAGGTATTACCCAAAATAAAGTCATTAATTCAGCTTCTCCCTTTTTGAGATTTGATATTCTTTTATGAAGGCCAAATTGCGCAGCTCATCTTGGTGGATAAGGTTTTTCGTTCAGTCTAGTTTAGATGAAAATGAAACTGCTGGAAAGAAGTTTGAACAGGCTTCAGCCAAGAAGGCATACAAGCCAGCATGCCAAATTTTTCACCTCAAATCATACCCTTGAAATTTCACTGTCTTATTTGTATACTCCACTTAATGGTTAGAAGCCATGCTGATGAGATAGGCATCTTCAGCACCCGAAGGGTAAAGTTCCATATATGCTGTTGAAATTATAGTTCGATGGTGATGACATATTTTATTTAGATTCAATTATTAATGTAGTTTATTGGCAACCCATTGTAAACTATTTTTGTCTTGGATAGTGTTCCTCATGTTTTTGTATTCACAACTGCTATTTATTATTTAGAAAAATTTCTAATTTGACACATTTACTTCATCTATAGTATATGATGGGAAAACCATATTTGTTTAAGTCTCTTTTCAGCAAAATTTCCAGAATTTCATTCATTTCCTTGCTAAAATAATTTTCAATCATCAAGTATTCTGCACAATGATCTTGCCAGCTATAGCGTATGGCTGCTTACGTGTGAGAACATAGAGCAACGAGTGTAGCTGCGTACCTCATCCATTTTAGTTTATGAAATGCCAACCACACATAATTTCACAATTTGGATTTAGTTCGTCTAATTTCTTTTATTCCATCAGCTTCCACTGATGTGAAGTGATGCAATTTTATATTGGTGATAATTTCTAATTAATTAAAAGTACAAAAAAATATTACATTAACTATATATACTTATTAGTTATTAAACTGTTGCTAAGGATTAAAGATAGTCGTAAAACGGAAGTGACAAGGAAAAATTTAACGAAATTAACGGATTAACTTTCGCCGCAAAGATGGACTAGAGTCACGAGATGATGGATGATGGAGGGGAAGTGAAAGTAAGGGCTCAAAGACTGAGAAGGAGCAATGAATAGAAGATTAAAATTTTCCATGCAAAACTAAAGATATAACCGTTTTCATTTTTAATATCAAAATCTATATTATTGTTAGAATTTATTTTAAATATATTTATGTAAAAGGATTACTATCAATCAACTGTGAAAGAAAACATAAATCTTATTTCTAGAAAAAA
This sequence comes from Glycine soja, assembly GCF_004193775.1. Taxonomy (NCBI): domain Eukaryota; kingdom Viridiplantae; phylum Streptophyta; class Magnoliopsida; order Fabales; family Fabaceae; genus Glycine; species Glycine soja. The sequence continues at coordinate 4,791,378 of NC_041016.1, forward strand.
AATATTAAATCATATATACACGGGTAAATTAAAAGAAAGAAAACAGAAGTTAACTACAGATATAAAGCTAACTAACTATATATTTAGACATAAAAATCTTTATACGGTCAATGCATGAAAATTGAACCCAGTAAGTTAAATGTGATATTGTGAGTGTTTGTTTTACAGTTGCATTGGAAAAATTATATTGTTAAAGGAAAGCTTTTTTCTAAGTGTTTAAAAATGGCATATTATTTTTAAAAATTTAATTTGAGAAAACTTGTACACTCTGTATAATATCGAGTTAAATATATAAATGTGATATGACAACTATAAAATATGTGATACTATAATCTGTGGTGGGTGATATCCGTATCTTTAATTATTCGATTTTTTAAGAGGTCTTTAATGATTTGATAAACATATATAGTTATTATAAGAAAGTTAAGAGCAACAGTCAGAAAATATTCAACAACAGTTGTAACATATATATATATATATATATATATATATATATATATATATATATATATAAAGACAATCATTCCATAATTTTAATTTAATGCCTCATAGCTCAAGTCCAAAAGCAAAAAGAGAACAAGAAAGTTCAGACGCCCTTAATTGTGACATTATACCCAATTTTCTAGTCTATAGAAATGATCTTGGGCACCGGCGGACTTACATGGCTCTGATTACATGGCTCTGAGGGTGTGCATTTGCACCTCCTATTTTTTAAAATTAATCAAATTTGTAAATAAAATCTTATATTTTTATATTTTATTTTATTTATATTTATATAATTAAACCCATTAATTTTATTTTTTATAATTTGTACCCACTAATTTAAGGTCTTGGATTCGCCACTTACGTTAGCCTTCCGAGATTTATGGCCAGAAGTCATGGAGAAGCATGTGAAATCTTGGGTCCCTCTCCACATAATAATATTGCTAGGTGCTAGATTCATAACATGTGACTATCAATTACATTACATGTAGTGGTACGTGATAGTGATATGTTTGAGTCATACTTGCAATAGTAGGAAGAGAGTTAGTCACATGCACGGGTTTACTGTTAAACGGTTGCTTCAATAACTAAGCAAAAATATATATTATTATTAAAGAATTGCAAAATGAAGACTATTATATGCAACAAGGCCGGTAAAAAAAAAATTATATGCAACAAGATTTTTTTAATAAAAAGATGTACTGTCTGTTTAAGTTGATTGAATTTTATGATATACACATAATGGAAAACGATCATATATATATTTCATAAAGGATTTTCAACTTAACAAAATTTGATGATCTCACATAAAGCATTCATTTACACAAACTTATCTAAATTAATTTGAAAGCTGAATTATCCTGTATATTTCTTTTTGTCAATTACCCTTAATAATTTTCTAGTAAAATGGATTCGTGCAGCAAGTATTATACAATATATTTTTCATAAATAGAATCTTATACACAAATTTTCTGGCGTACGTATGCATTATCCTCATTTTAGTATATACCACATATATTGTCCACTAAATACTTATTTTTATTTTTCTAATAAAATGGATTCGTGCAGCAAGTATTAAACGGTAATGTTTTTCATAAAATATTTAGAATTTTATACACAAATTTTTTCATGTATGCATTATATTCATTTTAGAATAGGCGACACGTATCTTTATCAAATAGGTATATTTCTTTATTTACAGTGACATATGCCATTTTTAATATAATTTTTTAATAATGATATATAATTATTATAGAAAACAAAACTCTTTATGCACCAATTGATCTAGGCATCCGGTGATATACATGGATTGCATTCAAGTTATAATAAAGAAAATAAAAAATATTAATAGTTAACTAAGAATTAGAGTTATTTATTTTCTTCTTTTTTATTTATAAAAAACCCTTCTATTGTTAAAATATATTTAAAATTCATGATAATTAAATGAAAATTTTCAAAGAAAGAAAATATAGTTCAAATGCTTAAGGAAAAAATCAATATAAAATAAATTTATTTTCTCTCTGTATTAAATTTACGATTCTTTCTAATAATTGACAATTTTTAAAGAAAATATTGGCCATACACTGAATCAAAAACAAATAAAACAATTTTCTGTAATTTTTATAAGGGTAAAATATGTAATGCATATTACATTTATATTTTTTCTTATATCATTTTTTTATCACTTTATATTATAGTTTGACTTTTATAAAACACCTTTTTTTTATAAATAATTATTTTATTATTTCACAAACAAAGTCAATATCGCAAGAACATAAATACATTTAAACCCTTCTTAAAATAATAATAAATGATATTATTGTTAAAAAAATAATTAGGAGAGAATTTATAATTTATTATATAGCTTTTCCCCCAAAATAAGACTTTATAGAATTAAATTTAGTGGGAAGATAATAACTAGTTAAAAAAAAACCCAGTTGCTACAGTGACTTCTAGACAAGATTTTAAAGGTTAGATTAATAAAGAGAAGAGATAGTGAGAAAGTAGTGAGTTTAAATCTCACTACTAAAAACTAATAATTAATATTTATACAAAACTAAAAGAAAAAATAAAAACAGTGGCATGTAGATAAAAGAGATAACTATAAGTGGACAATAAAATATAATATTTTTAATTATACTTTTACTTATGGCTATACAGAATCAAACGCGCCTTTTGTCTGAATTCTGTATCTAATACTCTTATTTATCATTTTACCTTTTCCCCTTTTACTTTTTTCAGCTAATTTATTTTGTCTTATCATTTCATTTAGTTAAAGTAATGAAAGGAGCATCAAATAGGTATATATTTCTTTATTTACAGTGACTTATGTAATTTTTTTATATAAATTTTACATCATGAAAATTAAAATTAATGTTTTTATCACTTATCTATTGTTAATACTTCTTCCTTTTCAGGGAATCTAGAAAAGCAAGGAAGGGGATGAGAGGCTCATACCAGACAATTGATTAAAAAACATTATTTGTTCAGTTTTTATGTATGGCCTCAAGTGTTCCACTCTCGCTATAAATACATAGCTTAATCTACATCCCCTTCAGTCTCATTCATTCTTCAAAACAAAGAACAAAAACATTAATAGAGTATAGAAAGAAAAAAGATGATGTCCCCATCCCATGTGATCCTATCCATATTTTTCTTGGTGTGTACAACAACACCACCACTGTCCCTTGCCCAGAACACCCCTCAAGACTTTCTTGATGTGCACAATCAGGCTCGTGCCGAGGTTGGTGTTGGTCCACTCTCATGGAACCACACCCTTCAAGCCTACGCTCAAAGGTATGCCAATGAGAGAATCCCTGACTGCAACCTCGAACACTCCATGGGACCCTTCGGCGAGAATCTCGCTGAAGGGTACGGCGAAATGAAGGGTTCGGATGCTGTCAAATTTTGGCTCACTGAGAAGCCTTACTATGACCACTACTCCAACGCTTGTGTCCATGATGAGTGCTTGCATTATACTCAGATTGTGTGGCGTGATTCTGTTCATCTTGGGTGTGCTAGAGCAAAGTGTAACAATGGCTGGGTGTTTGTTATTTGCAGCTATTCCCCACCAGGCAACATTGAAGGGGAACGACCTTATTGATTCTCTTTCTTATTAATACTATTAAAGAAAAATGAACTAGCATTAGTAGGGTATCCTGTCTTTGAGTTATTATTGTTTGGAAATCACCATGTGTGACATTGATATATATTGAGTATGAATGTATGATATTTCCATTATGAATTATAAAGAGATTTCTTAGTGTGACCTTATTTCATTTATAAACGGGGTAAAACTGACAATGGGTTTTGCTTTCCAAACGAAATTGATAGGGCATGATACAAGCACACCACACAGAAGAAAAAAATTTACAAGGACAAAAAAAAACTCCACTAAATTACATAAAACAAAAAAATGTATTTAAGTAAAAAATAAATAGAGATAGAATCACTTGCACACCCAAGTGATAATTTGTGCATTTAACATTAAGAAAAATATAAGATGATGAATGATTAAAAGAAAATAAAAGAAAATCTTAAATTTAATCTTATACTAACAAAAATTAATATCCTAACAAACTAATATTTACCTATAATAAGGAAAAAAAAATCTGGAATAACAAATAAAGCATGGATGGTAGAGTAATTGAGTAGCAAGGGCAATTTCTTTGATGGGCAGTTACGTTTTTTGTAACTGCTCTTAACTGTAACAGCTACAAATAACAATAGACCCAAATCACAAATACTAGCAGAAACGACAACACCATTGTAAGCCGGAATAAATTTGAAATTAATTCCTAAATTACTCTGCAACCTTAAAATTAGGTGTCCGTTGCCTGGCCAAATGCCCATCGGTATAAGTCAAAATTAGAGTTAGTTAATCAGGTTCACCTATTTCGGACCAAATAAATAGTAAATAAAATAAGACAAATTAATGTTAATGAATGTCATAGGATAAGGATCAAGGAAAATAAAAAATAATTTAATAAAAACATAAATATTCATTTCTATAAAAGTATTTAATAGTGGTACTTATTTTTAAATAATCAAAATAATTATTGTTAAAAAATCAAAATGTTTAATAAATGTATTAAATATTTTGACCAATATCTGTCAGATTAATAATCAGATTTTTCTTTAATCTCATCTTATAAGTATACATAACCGAGTGCCTCTATTATGATACTGTTTCCGATATAGGATTATTCAAGTATATGTCTCTTTTTTAGGATAAGTTTTTTTTAAAATTTTTTTTATCATCCTTTTTGAGGATAAGTATATTATGTTGCCTGTAATAATAAGATTTTGCTGGATTTATTTTGTGGGCGTAGATAAGAGTTTATTGTCGCAGTTATATTTTTGGTACATATAATTGTCGCAATTATAGTTGGACATTTTTAGTGGCAGGAGTATATATATATTCCTTAAAATAGTCCATATACCAATAAAATAAAAAGTTTTATGTTATAGCTATTGTAAAAAAGAAAAAAGAACTTGCTCGTTAATGGAAATGATGAAATCATACGAGTATATGCAATCATGGGTGAGAAATATAACTCTAAAAATATTGAAATGGTAAGATATATAAGCTAGAAAGAAAATAAACAATTATAAGTTCTTCTTCACACTTGGGCACTTGGCATATGGAAGTTAGAGTAATGCCAAAATGTGTTCACGGATCACTTTAGTGCTAAGCAACACATGTTCCCTTTCGCTCTCTTTGCCGGCGGCTTCAAAAGAAGGACATTGGCTCGCAAGATTTTAATTGGTTCTGCACTTCTCAAACAAACCCATGATTGAGCACATTGCAATAGAATAATCACAAGGAATTAGAATTCATTTTATGTTGTTTACCCGTACAATACATCAATACAAAATACAAATAAATAAAGACACTTTTAATTTGAATGGTTTAATAATAAATTCCAATACTACATTCACACACAAAAATCGATACAAGAAATTTATTGAAAAAGATGAAAGTTAATCTCAGGACTTCTCACCGTAAAAATATCTTATTTTTAGAAAAAGAAAAAACACACACACACACAAAACGGTGGGCTCCACTCAGCTTAATAGGCAGAATTTACTGCTTAACTAGTGCTGGTAGACCGGTGTATTTAACTGTTGGGTCCCATTGAAACAGCTTTTTAAGGTCTATATTTCAGACAAGAAGTGTCGGGTTAGGTTGACTTTACTACATGCATGTAGAGTAGTCTAGTCTAGGATGTTATTTTACTTGTCAGTTTTACTAAATTTTATTACAGAGTGTTTAATAAATTCATTAAATATTTTATTATTTTTCACTGTTTATGTGCTTTGAGGTCTAACATATTAAATATTTTATTTTTATTTAAAAACATTTAATTAATGTCATTAAAATTAGAGATGATAAAAATATTTGTACATTATTTGTGGATAAAATCAATTGTAATGAATAGAAGATAGATAATTAAATGGTTACTTACAAATAGTTTAAATAAACAAATAATTTTATTACAATTTTTTTTATTTATTAATGAGGTAGAAGCAAGTATTATGGTACTCGTGTCTATAGGTTTCCATTATATACTATCCGTTATAAAATTACTTAAATATTCTTATACTATAAAGATTTTTTTACTAAATTTTCATAGATCACGTTATAGGACACAAATATGTGGCATTTAAAATATTCTTTTGAGATTTTGCTATTGTAAGAAGTTAATAGGAAAATTCTCACTTATTGTAAACACCCCTTTATAAAGTTATTTTTACTTATTATTAATTAACAAAAAAATTTATGTCTTTTTTTAAAAAATTATTCTTTAAACCAATTTTTTGTTAATTTAATTAAGGTTTAAATATATTTTTTTCATTTTTTTAATTTAGTATTTTTTTTCATTTTTATCTTTATAATTTTTTTAGTCCATATAAAATGTGTCTATTTTTTTTTCTTAAAACACTTTAGATAACATTTTTTACTGTTGAAAATATTTATTTTTAACTGTTCAAGGTGTTTTATCGTTAAGACAAACAAAATATATCCATGTAAAGATTAAAACAAAATAAAAAAAATGCTAAATTGTAAAAATGAAAAATGTATTTAAATCTTATATTAAACAACATTTGGGATGATGCTAATAAAAAAGTTAAATCAAACAATCAAGTTCATTAATTTTCCATTAGTGTCAGCTAGGTCACGCTAAAGTAAATATCTTTGTTAACATAGATTTCAATCAATGTATAAGATATAACTATTTTAATATTGTTAAAAAAGTTAAGGATGTTACTTTCATTATGCGTCAATTAGACCGACGCTGTTAATAGTATTTACTTTATAATAAAGGTCTTATTAATATAGAGGAGATAGACCAGGTGAAAAAGAATAAAAGATATATATATTTCACTCCATTATTCCATGATTAATTGCTGTTAATAATAAGACAATGGTTAACTTAGTTGTGAAAATTTGCAAAACATGCCTATATATAATTCTTCTATCTATGTTTGATGTATTTTATTTAGATAGAAACTTGGTCCAATCACGAGAAGTACAAGCTATTAGAATAAAAGAGTTTTTAGTTGAAAATATGTCTCTTGTACTTAAAATATCCGGGATTATATGCGTAGAATAGTATAAACAGCCAAATAGAACCGTGTATCGTGTGTATATATGCCCAATCATATATTGACCTAGCTAGAAAATACAAATAAACATTGTGCTGGCAGTTTTTCTAGTCTATTCATGGAACACGTGCGATACCTTGAATATTGAAGCCTGTGACGAGGAAGAGTTTAGAGAGAATTGAATTGAATACAAGTTGGTATGTAATGATGCAACAAGTATTTTCCCGCATGAGTTCGTTTCAATTGCATGGTCTAATTAGTGTAAGTTTTCTTTCAACTTACCTTTTCTTACACGGCAGAATGATGGTTGGGGCAAGCCGCCGGAGAATTAAGCGATGACTGCCAAGTCCTCTTACAATCATGGATCATGATCTAGATTATATACATCATACCGATCAAATTCAATTCCCATTTACACTAGAAGAAATGACTAGTATAGAGAAATCAAATTAAGTGATTGCTATAGTTATACGGATTTCATCAACTAAATGCATATAAGAATGTTCAAATCTTCTTCTTATTAAGAAAAAAAATAAATTCTGAGATAATTGGAAGTGTTAATATCAAACAAATTAAGATTAGAGTTTAATTTTTATGTAATTTTAGCGTAAAAAAATTATATTGTTAACAAATAAAAAATTGTGATAATTAGAACTTTTTAAGATAATTTTTATAAAAATTAATAAATTAAATCTGCTATATATGAAAATTTCTGATTAGAGGACAATATACAATTTCCTTTACTTGGTCAATGTATCAACTATTTACTCTTAATATTAAATTGGATAATATACTATAAATTTGATTTAGACTTTATGTGTATTTTGAATATTAATATATTTATTTAATATCATTTTATATATTTATTATATATATATAAAGTAAAAATTAATTAATTAACATATTTATATATGGAAATTCTATTTATTTATCTATTTCTATAAATATTATATTAATAAAATTAATATATATATATATATATATATATATATCAACAAAATACATTAGAATTTTATATATTTTTTGAAAACATGTTTTATAGACTAGTTTTTAAAATACCTCCATTAAATAAAAATCGTACTGTATTATATATACTATATAAGAAAAAATTATTTATTTATATATTTCTATAAAAATTACATAAAAAATATCAAATATATTTTATTTACTGATTTTTGTAAATTCTTGATTAATATATTAGGTAAATTGATTTTTTTCTATAAATATTATAATTTTCTTATATATATATATATATATATATATATATATATATATTTTATAAACTGATTTTGTAAATTCTTAATTAATTAACAAAAATGTGTCATATTATATAAGAAAAATATATGTGCTTAAATATTGGTATAAAATTTTCACACACACACATATATATATATATATATATATATATATATATATATATATATTTATATAAAATTAAATGATCAGAAAAAAAGATTTTATTAAAAATATGTTTAGTCAAATTCTACGACATAAATTAATACTTAACAAAATTAGTGGATATTTTACGTCAATATGTTGACAAAAATAATTGTTTTATATAAACTAACTGTAAAAAACTTCAATTAAATAATAAAATTGTGTTATACTATATAAATTTTTTATTTATATATTGATCTAGATATTACATTAATAATATCAAAATTTATATCAAAATTTCTTCAAAAGTTTAGTTTATTTAAATATAGATAGATAGATGGAAACCAAAAGTTTAAGTGTCTGTATGATGCCTTATTAAGAATTACCTACTAGTTAGACGTTAGCCAACACTAGCAAGCTATCTAGATTTTTAGTCATCCACGCAATTATGATTTTAAAAATTCTACTATTCTTGCACACGAATCTTCCTATAAATACCTCAAAGGAGCTCCAACCTTATTCATCAAATTAACACCTCCCTTTCAGTATTATTAATTTCTATAGAGCTGAAGAAATTAATATTAATCAATCAATCAAAATGGGGTTGTGCAAGGTTTCATTTCCTGTATTATGTGTGTTGGGGTTGGTCATGATTGTGAGTCACGTTGCCAATGCTCAAGACTCACCAGCAGATTACGTCAATGCACACAACGCTGCAAGATCAGAGGTGGGTGTTCAAAACTTGGCTTGGGATGACACGGTTGCTGCTTTTGCACAGAACTATGCTAATCAACGTAAAGGTGATTGTCAACTGATCCACTCTGGTGGTGGTGGCCAATACGGGGAGAATCTTGCTATGAGCACTGGTGACCTAAGTGGCACAGATGCAGTGAAATTGTGGGTTGATGAGAAGTCTAACTATGACTACAATTCTAATTCCTGTGTTGGTGGAGAGTGTCTGCATTACACTCAGGTTGTTTGGAGAGACTCTGTGCGTCTTGGATGTGCCAAAGTAGCATGTGATAATGGAGGCACTTTCATCACTTGCAACTATGCTCCTCCTGGCAACTATGTTGGCCAAAGACCCTACTAGGTTGTTACATTTGTAGCAGCGAGATGGCTACCATTTAAGATGATGAGTTATATACCATACATATTAAGAATAAATAATAGCATCATGAATTTATATAGATTCATGTTATGATATTTTCCATCGTATTGTAATACATGTGAGCTCATAATTAACTCACACAAATCAATAATAATGTTACTCTTCAACTTGTCATGTGTATTTGATGTTCTTCTACGTTGTCATTTGTTTTATATTTTATTCCTCTTTGAATTTAATTAATGATATTCACTGTAAAGGATGTTTTGGAACAACAAATTAAGGAAAGGAAGGAAAAAAAAAATCCTCGTAACAGAAAATTTGAATGTGGAGGTGCACTATCAATATTTCATCGATAGTTTGAAATGCGAGAAAAGTGAAGCTAAACGAATTTTGTGTGTTAACGTTTATCTTCTTTTTTACAATCTAAAAAAACAATCAAGAAAGAAATGCGTAGTAGGTAATCCCGTAATGAAAAATATATCCTATTTTTCATATATATTAGGAATAGTTTAAACTAACTTAATATTGTTTAGGACATGTTTACGTTCTTACCGGTCACGAAATTTTGACTCAATAATATATACGGCATAGGACCAGATCAACTTGATTTGTTGATATAAGATACTAATCTTAACATCATATAGTTAAATCATAAAATTAAAATATATAATTTTTTTTTTGCTGAACAATATATAACTAAAATTAAGGTATAAATCATATTTGTTTCTAGAAATTGTATTATTAATACATTATTATTTTTAAAAGAATAATCAAGATTGGACCATACTGAGACGACGAACATAAATTTATCCTCAAAATACATTAGGTCTAATTTCTTAAATCTCAACCCACAAATAATAACATTGAGGCAAATCGGGATAATGAAAGCGGATAAGTCATGGATACTGTTACTCAAAAAAAAAAAAAAAAAAAAACACTCACTTAATATAATTACATTTTTTTTCTCTTTTTTTTTCCTATCAAAACGAATAAACAAATAAGAAACATTTTTTTCTTTCTCTTCATCTTTAATTTCCTTATTTCTCTTAATCTAACTAATAAAAAATCTCTCTTTTTTTCTTCTCTTTTCTACATCTTTCTATCATAATCATTTTTTTCTTCTCAATTTTATTTAAAGATTACACTATACTAATTTGTTTGACAAAGTACTTGTCGTTTGCATTATATGGAAAGCTTATTCATAATACTGGAGTTTGTCATTCAAAGATCTGGATCAAATATTGATTTTTAATAAACATTATTCAATAGCACATGGAGGAATGATGCACTCTTTTTTTCTTCTCTAAATTTTTGTCCTATAGGATTTTTCCATTTAATATTCTTTAGTAATAGACATATAGGGAGCGTGTTATGAATATCATTAATTATTTTCTAAACTAACTAGAATACTACTGGCCCACTATGCACGGTCAGTGAAAAAAAATCAATTCAATATTTTAATTTACATAGTTATAGAAAACATTTAATTTGTAGGATCTTGTTGATTAGTGTCTTTGAAATATTGGTGAAGAAATTAAAAAGATAAAATATTTATTGTGTAAAATATAAGAGATCCTAAAATAAGTTATAAAGAACATAATATTACATATTTCAATAAAAAATTATTCTTCTTTTAATTTTTTAACTAATATTTTAAGGTATTCGTTAGTATTTTTCTTAATTTTATTCCTTTAATAAGAATATAGGACTTTAATTTATTTCCTTTGAAGCTTATAAGAAAAAATATTTCCTATGAATATATATGACTATGTATGATCTAAAGAAGATATTTTATTTCTATATCATAAATTAGAATGCACAATATTACGTATTTATTCCTATATATGACTTTAATTATATTTCTCTTGATAAGGAGATATGACTTTAATTTTTCTTTAAGCTAATTAAAGTGTGTATGATGTATTTATTAATTTGTTCAAAATTATTTATTTTAATTATTGAATTTAAAAATGAACCGGTATTCTATAATATATCCGTTATTTATATATTTTATTAAAAAAAGATCTAGATATTTCTGGTGAAATAAAAAACAGTCAAATAGACCTTGCATCCATTGACCGAGAAAAGAAACCACAACGGTTGCTTCACTTTGTTAATTTTCTTTCCTGGTGAATTCATGAAAACATACTACCCGCCATGATTGAAGCCTATGACAAAGGCAGTACTTAATTTCCTTCCAAGAGAAGAAAATTCAGAGCAAGTTCGTCATGCATGTTTCTGCAATAAATTAAACTTTCCATAAAAATTAATTAATCTATGGCTAAAGAGACTTTGGTATGCACCAATTACCAACTAGAAGGGATGCATCTTAGAATCCCTCAAACTTTTCTTTCTACTTGCCTTTTTTTACACGGCGGTATGGGCAAGGGCAGTGCTGACCACCAAGTCTTCCTATTCCTACCATCACATATCATAATCCAGATTATGTCATCCCATCAAATTCAAATCCCACATATAGTGGAAGGAATGACAAATGTACATAATTTTTTTTTATTGCTATGTGGTTATTTAGATTTCATAAACTACAGATAATTAGCTAATCCTAGTCTGGAAATGTAATAAGCGAATTGGAGCTGAACAACAACTCTGGGCTTGTGCCACTTGTTGTTGGGTTATAATGCACAAGTTAGCACAATAAGATACAAGAGTGATAGATATTATAAATTTGTTCTTCTAAAATCATTTATTTTAGTTTTTTTGTTCCAAAAGATATGAAACATCTCTTTCCAAACCAAATGTTACATGCGTCGTACGACTTTCATTGAATATGGCTTTTTACATAATTCTACATAGATATATATACGTATAGATTTTCTATATTCTTACATTAATTAATGGATGACCTTAATATTCGAAATTAATAGACGAGGCCTAAAGACTTTCAAGGTTAAAACCATTCTGCTCGAAAACCTATATACTGATATAATCTCATTTGTTTTTCAATATTAAAAACAATCGTTCTATTCTTGAAAACGTCATACCTCATCAAAATCCTGTGTCTGTATGTGTGCATGATTAATTTATTTTAGAATTTCATTTGTTATTGTTAACACAAACTACATAATTTGATCTAATAATTTGCATTCATAAGTTGATTTTAATCTCTTAACACACTCCCAATTTCATTTAGACTAAAAATGTGGATCCATTCAAGCATAGAAAAATACGTATACGCAACAAAAACTCAAAGATTTAAATCATCTCTTGCTCTTTAACAGGGAAAAGACAATTTTTTTTAATAAACAAGTAAACCTATAGTTAATTGTGATAAGTATTAACGATGACTTGATATGATTTCTTTTTCTCTCTCAATTTTTTTAAAAAAAGGCCGGTCATCTTTTCTTTTATATAAGCAAAAATTTATTGAATAAAATATAAGTGCTCTAACCTAGAAATATTGGTCAAATAATTACATAACCACAACAAAATTTCGTTAAAATCCAAATACATAAACTTCATCATGATGAAATTAGGAAAATAAAGAAAAATGATAACCAGTGAACTAAAAACATTGGTTAACAAACTTAAATAAAAATATTTTTATTAGGAGACTAAAAATTATGTTACTCATAATTTTTTTATGATTTTCTATAATTTATACAATAAATAATTTTTTCTTTTAGTTTTTTAATAATATCTTAAAAATATTATTGTCCTTAAAACACTAGTTAACTAGACCAGAATACAAAAGTTTCATTCAAACACATTTAACGTTGTAGAAGTTATATAGATTCAACACCACTAAAATAGGCACTAATTAAACATAGTTGACTTTAAGCTGGGACTAACATTATTTAGAAATGTGTCACAAACAAACACAATCACACACACGTACTAGGATTAATTCACACGTCTTTTATTTTTACTTATACCATTCAATTATCTAATTAATTGATCAAAATTAAAAAATAATTAATTTAATTGATGAAAATAAATTTGTCTTAAACTTTTATATATATATATATATATATATATATATAAAATTTATGAATTGAATATTATAATAAAGAACAAGTATACGA